>NC_132904.1:74038173-75342412 GCF_047675955.1 Chlorocebus sabaeus | reverse complement strand
TCTCTCTCCTCAGCCCCTGCCGTGCAGGAACTGCTGGCCTGGGTTCCAGCCTGCTTCTGCCGCATGTTCACCGTGTGACCTTGGCAAGAAACTTCACTTCTCTTGACTTCAGTTTCCTCATCTGAAAAATGGAGATAGTAATAGTACCTACCTCAGCGGGTTATGTAATCATTAAAGTACGTCATTTTTCTATGCGCGTAGAACAGTGTCTGTCATAGAATAAGCACTTAATGTCTTTCTACCACCTCTCTTCCAAGGGCACTTTCACTGAGTGAAAGCTGTTTTAAAACTACTGAGTTTTTGCAGTGAAGCCAAGCAAGGAATGCCTCTTTGCCTGGATTCACTACAGCCAAGAAACTATCTTTCTGTTTAGGGAGTTAACTACAGGGCACAGCACAGACACTGGGCTTTTTGGGGGAAGAGTTGCTCCCCACTCGTTGAATGGCTTCAGCATGTGGCTTAACCCTCTAACCCTTAATTTTCCCTTAGGTAAAATTACTTTATAGAATCATTGTGAGGATTAGGTGAGGAAATATGGGCAAAGTGGTTCTCGTAGTATCTGGCACAGCTCACACCCTGGACAAGTGGTAGCTCTAGTCATCTGGCTTATGCTGCTTGTTGCCTGGCATGGCAGGGCTGGCACAGACACTGCCCAGTCCCTCCCATCAGGAGCTGGAGGCCAAAGGACAAATCCCAAGTGATCCTTGCACCATCAGCATTGGTTCTGGGTTCCTGGGTTGGCAGAGATGGGCCCCTGCTGCCTGCTGCCTCCCAGGAGGGAACACTGACTATTCCCTGAGATGAGTGTCTTGCTGTTTGGCACCAAGAACAGGATTTAATGAAAGCAGCTTAAATCAACATGCCCTGCACTCAACAACCAGCCCTGTATTGAAATGTGAGCTGACAAGTTCCCCAGCACGTTGGTTAGGTTTGTGGAAACAGTGAAGTCAGATTTTATACAAGTGTTTACTCAGTTCCCTGGCTTCCTGGCAACTTGGCTTCCAGTCTCATCTCAGAAATTCCTCTTTCAATCCAGCCTCATGCATGTGGTCTTCCCTCCTGATAAACCACACGACATAACTGTTGGAACAGATTCTTATGGCCCAGAAGAGCATAGGACATAGACCCCAGTGGGACTTCACTTCCTGAGTCATTTGGGAAGATGATCCTGATCATGGTGGTGGTAGTGATGGTGGGGAGGTGGCTACTGCTGTTGCTGTTAAACAGATAGAAAAGAGTTGGAGAGGGGGAATGACCGGCCCTAAGTGACTCAGCTTACCAGTGGCAGTCTGAATTAAATCCAGGCCCTTTGTTCCCAAGTCCTCAGCTCTTGCCTCATGCCCCCTTTGTATCCAAAGAGGTGTTCGTGTCACCAGTCTTATCTTTCTTTCTGACAAGCCACAGGATAGAGTAACAAAGAGCCATCCATTTCTTATATTTAGCATGTACCAGGCACTGAACTAAGTCCTTTACAACCTTATCTTAGTTAAGGTTCATAAGAACCCTGGGAAGGAAGTATTACTAGTATTACCATTTCCAGATGAGGAAACTGAAGCTCAGAAAGATTAAATTACATACCGGCATCCCTTTTCCCCCAACCCTCACCCGATTAATAAGTGGCGGAGTCCAGATTCAAACCAGATCTGGCTCCAAGGTCTCTCCTAAACACTATGTTATATTGACCAATGTATTCTAATCTCTCTCTCTCTCTCTCTCTCTCTCTCTCTCTCTCTCTCTCTCTTTCTTTCTTTCTCTCTCTCACCAAGCTGTGAACTCTGTGAGGTCAAGGCCTATCAGTATCCCTAGCATAGGGCCAAACATGCATTAGGTTGTCGGTGATTATTGCATGAATGACTTAACCAGTGAATAGTCAAAGAAAGAAAAAAAGCCCACTGGGAACACAGGGAAGAGAGGGGCTGCAGCCGAAAGCTCTGTCCAGGAAGATACCAGCACACTACCCGACAGAGAACCTCATCGCTTCTTTCAGGGCTCCACCTCCTCCCCGCCTCCACACAAACCCCTTCCCTCCCACTCCCCACACAGTATGCTGGGCTAACACCAAATCTCTGCACTCCTTGTCTGTCAC
The DNA here is from genome assembly GCF_047675955.1 of Chlorocebus sabaeus. NCBI lineage: Eukaryota > Metazoa > Chordata > Mammalia > Primates > Cercopithecidae > Chlorocebus > Chlorocebus sabaeus. The sequence goes on along the minus strand of NC_132904.1, from coordinate 75,340,326 downwards.
TTCCCAGACCTAGATCATGTTAGTTTCTTGTGCAGTGCCAGCCAGCCAGAAGGCCTCCTGGACAAGAGCTGGCATCATTTCACCTCCTTCAAGCCATCTTCCCCAGGGAGCAGGCCTGCTGGGCTGGATGCCTCATCAACTTTTGCGTAAAGGGGGTACACTCAGCAGCACTGCTGAGCAGAACGACTCCTCCCATCTCCCCTTCCGAATGCTTTAGTTGGCTTTTCACCCTCTTGGCTCAGAGCTGTCTCAGAAAAGGGAAAGAATTTAATCTCTTTGAGATGGTCCTTAGAATTGGAAAGGCTCGCCTTTCTTTCAGAGCTTAATGGCTTCTTTTTTTTTTTTTTATTTATTTTTTTTTTTTGAGACGGAGTCTTGCCCTGTCGCCCAGGCTGGAGTGCAGTGGCATGATCTCAGCTCACTGCAAGCTCCTCCTCCCGGGTTCACGCCATTCTCCTGCCTCAGCCTCCCGAGTAGCTGGATCTACAGGCACCCGCCACCATGCCTGGCTATTTTTTTGTATTTTTTAGTAGAAACGGGGTTTCACTGTGTTAGCCAGGATGGTCTCGATCTCCTGACCTTGTGATCCGCCCACCTCGGCCTCCCAAAGTGCTGGGATTACAGGCGTGAGCCACCGCGCCCAGCCAGAGCTTAATGGCTTCTAAAGATTTTAGACTTTGTGGCATTTTCCATTGTACCGTTTCAAAAGCCATCCCTTAGACTCATCATTTGCCCCTGTTAGTTCTCCCTCAGGTCTTCCTTCCCCACCCTCACCCCCATAGCCTCTCTCCTCAGCCTTATAAATTTATTCCTCATTTCCACTGCTATATGAGCTCTCTAGTCTTGTCTCCCATAAATGACTTTTATTTGAGAGGGCCCTCTCACTATATTTTATTCCTTAGGGTTGCTGGCTCACAGAAGCAGTACATGGCAGAGATTTTGCCTGTAAAATGCTCATGCTGTGGGTTTATGATTCTTATCATTTGATTGCAATTGAATTTCATGGAATAACAGGTGGAGATGTTTTAGAGATTCAGTGGCATAGGTTTGGAGGTAACATGTGCAGTCAGCAAGAATTGCATGAAATTTGGAGTAGGACCAGGCTAGATTTTCAAGACTCAGCTTAAGCATAGACTATGGCTAATGACACCTGCCTTGCAGGGTTGTTTTCCAAATCAGATTTAACATGTATATAGTGGCTGCATTCAGTAAGCAGTCAATAAATGAAGTAGTTGTATATAGTTTTAGAATGCATGATTAGATTTAAATTATCTAAACAGTCCTTAGACTCTAACAAATTTAATTCTTAGGACAGTTTATACAATGACGGTTTGGAGCCAGAAGGCCTGGATATGAATCTGTGTAACCTTAAACAACTCGCTTGCTCTCTCAGAGGCGCAGTTTCCTTGCAGTTTCTGAGTCTCTACCATCCCCTTTCCCCAGTCCCCAACACTGGTCATTGACACTAGATGAAGAGTCATTATCTAGATCATTATCTAGTTGAAGAGTCAGATAAAAGCTGACACATTTATCCCCAAACAACTAGGTCAGTGGCCCACAGCACAAGGGAGTTAGGGTCAGCCTCCTCTCAGCATGACGAGCTTTCTGAGGTCCATTCCAGAGAAGAGCACAACCTCCTCAGAGAGAGCACCCCACAATAGCTCCATACCTGCTCCCACACTGACACATTCACTGCATTCATTCACTGAATCTTTCCAGCCTCTCCTGTGTGCTGGGCATTCACTGTTTTAGGCACTGAGGATCAGACAGCCCCACAGCCTGGTCAGGAAATGAGACGCCTAATTATTCAGCATGAGCGGAGCTCTGATGGATGTGTGTATGGTAGGGTTTGGGAGCACAAAAGCAGAAGCAGTGAACTAGGCCAGTAATGGGATGGGAGAGGAACCGGAGAAGGTTGTCACTAGCCAGAGACTTGTGAGTCAGACCCTAAAAGGGGACTGAAGGGAGGCCCCCTGGTGGCCAAGGAGGAGAGGGCAGCGCAGGCCAAGGGAACAGCATGTGCACAAGTAGAGAGCATGCATGGTTGGCTAGACAGTCACACCTCATTCCGGCTGGAGATAGGAGCTGCAGGGGTGGGTGGCAGAAAAGAAGGCCAGAGGTAGGCAGGATCCAAACCTCGGAGCCCGCTGAATGCCGCGCCAAAAATCTTGGCTTAAAATAATTGTCAATGAACATTGAAGGTTTCCTTTTCAGACTCCACATCAGGTCTCTCTCTTTGGCTCTCTCAACTCAATCTGGCCTAGATTCTACCTTAACGGAGCGGGACCGTCCAGAATTCACACTCAAATCCTCTAAGCTTTCAGTTTAGTCTCTATTAATCTCCTCCCTTCCCAAAGGGAAAGAGAATCACAAAGCATAAATAGTAACAGTAACAACTAGACGGATATGGTGCTGAAAAGCCCTGTTATCAAATGAAGTCACAATTGACAGCAAAATAAACTCAATGCTTTCACAAAAATAAGCTTAAAGTAGCAACCAGGTTAAAATAATTAAAGCTCTAAACATAGCAGTTGCATTAGAGCTAAATTCAATTTTATTTACGAGGCAAAATATAATTACATTTAAATTTGAGGGAACAGAATTTAATTCTTATTAATGACAGAAAGACTGAGTGAGATGCTTTAATGCCAGAGAAATTGTCTTATGTTCATGGATGGGAGAGAAAATTAGATTCAGCATTGAGCATTCTCCACTGTTACAAGTCTCATTTGTGTACCCGGAATTGTTCCTTCTCTGAGAAGCATTAGCTTCTCAGTCCAGAAAGCACAGCACCGACATCCAATTAAACATCAAAAGGAAACAATCAAGCTAGGCTATTTCTGTATAGGTATGTTATAGGAGGGGAAACTCAAGGTTAGAATTTCTCCGGAGGAATAATAGCCATTGAAACTTGACATTTCCTGTACCCCTTTCCAACAGCGAGTGATAGCCTAAAATCAAAGTTCAGAATAATAAATATCGAGGAGATTGACACTGGCATAGAGAGGAAGGGAAGTGTCAGAGGGAGGCATGGAAGAGCCTACCAGTTGCCTGGGAGGTAGTGTGGAGGTTTAGACACAATGAGATGGTCAGTTCCTAACATTTAATCAAAGACTGGAAAATTGGGCCCAGACAAGCACGCTGCTAAATACTGCCAGAGTTAAAGGTTGATAAACCAAGAGCTGGCAGATTTGTGATTTAGTAGAATTTCCCCTGACAGCCCTGGAACGTTCTCTGTCAGAATTGGATCTCTTCAGTATGCAAATATAAGCCCTCCTGAAATTGGGCTTCAGAATGAAGTTTTTATTTGGATACCCAAGCTGATATCTTGTACAAAATCTCTAGTTGTCTTCCTGAGTCAAACTGCTGTTATTATAACTTGTAATCTAAAAAAACCTGTTCTTTCAATGGAAATTTTTTATTTTACAGAGCTCCTTCATGTATGTGCTTCATTATTTATTCAAACAGCAAATACATTAACCTCTGACATTGCAGATGGTGTTACTCCCAGGAAACCAGGGTCCGGAGAACTCGGGTGACTTGCTCAAAGACACTCTGAGAAAACGATGATTCACTTCCAGGTTTCTCTGGCTTCAGAGCCCGTGTTTATCCCCTGCACAACTCTGCCATTGGTTATTACCAAGGTTTGTGCCAAAACTGCCGGTAAATCAGGTATCAGGTTTTGGATAGCACTTCATTTAGTAACACTGCCAGAGGAACCATGTAAATTGGATCATGACTTTGGTGTACTAATATTACTACAAGGGTTTCAGAAAAAGAGTAATTGCTCTCAACCGATGGTCAGGGAAGCTTCTTGGAGGAAGTGGAATTTAAGGTGGTGTTGGAGGTTAGATACGAGTAGGTAGTGATAAAAGGAAGAGGCAAGCAACTTGCAGCAGCCAATTGTAGAAGTCAAAGATTTGCAACATATACTAAGATGGGAGATCAGGACATTTTCTAGGAAAGATGAGTAGCTTGAAGTGGCTTAGCTTAGGATGTTTGTGGCAGTAGTAAGAGGGGGAAAAGGTGAGGGAAGCCAGCATGAATAATCTTGAAGGAGTTTAGGTTTTTTCTGTCTTTGGGAGCCACTGAGAAGTTTCAGGTGGAGGTGTGACAAGGTCAGGTTTGGTTTTAGAAACCTACTCTATTGTCAGCGTACAGTTGGAGGTTCCTGGGGGACAGCCAGGTGGAAGTGTCCAGGAAAGAGTTAGATAGATGAGCTTACAACTGAGTGGAGAAATGAGCCTTTTACAAAAGGTTATTAGGGTCAGAGATTGTTGGGAAGAGAGTGTGACATCAGCTGTCTCTTCGTTTCACCCAGCTGGGACCTTTTAGTGGGGGTCTGGTTGTGTTCCAGTCCTGGCCGAAAATACACATCCAAGTCACATTATTTGGCTTCCTTGCTCACTAGTTCTTTCCTGACTTGTTATCCTTCTGCAAAGTCAGCTCCTATTTGGAGGCCTCCTCCAAGCTAGGTTTGAACTCCTCTAATCAGAAAGCCAGATACTCTCCAATTAAGAGGAGTAGCAGTGGCTTACTGCTTCCTGTGGTAGGTGCTTTGTAAAGACTTGAAAATCTAGTCCTGGGGGAATAGATGTGGAGACCTGCTCTGCACCCACATACTGGAATCCACTTTTCTGCTTGGTTTGAAAGCTCTCCAAGCTCCTTGAATGAGGTGAAAGGCCGTGTGGTTTCCAAGGCTCATTAACTTTCTGCCATCTCAATCCGTGGAACAGAGCCATGGCTTGAAGCAGCTCTGACTCTCGGGTGATGGGGAGGGAAGTTGAAAAGCACAGGAGAGTAGCTTCGGTTTGGCCTCAGTGTCGAAAGGAGACTAATTACTGTAAGGAAGTCAGAGGTTCCTTTCCTGTACCTTCTTCCCCTTCTGGCTTCTTCCTGAAACCTGCACTGAGACTAAAAGCCATCTGTCCAACTTAGTGAGGGAGGGAGGGAGACAGCGTGGGTGCCATACTTTCAGAATGCTAATTTGTACAAAATATAGGGAGATCTGGTCTGCGGGAGAAAAAGTTAACTTTTAATTAGCCTACTGTGTGCTGGGCATGGTGACCGGCATTGTGCTCATTTACACACATAGGCAGACTAGAGTTTCTTGTGGATATGAATAATTTCATATAATCTAGTATCCTCAGCCCCTAGGCATATCTGGCACAGAGTAGATGCTCAGTATATTTGTAAATCTGTTTCAAAACTCTGGTAGATAGACATCATTATCACCATTTTATAAATGACAAAAATAAGGCTCAAAGTGATGCAGTATTTGTTTCACATAGCTAGGAAGTAGCAGAGCAGGCAGTTACCTGATTCCAAGCCTCTGCTCTGTGAAAAATCACAGAATCTTGAACAGTTACGTGGAGTACTCTGTCCTCTACCACTGGATTCTGGCAATACAGATACAGTCAGAAGACATGTTTCCTGTGTAAGACTCACAGGGGAATGCAGAGATTAATTTGATGATGGCAGGGCTCTCTAGACAACTCAGGTAGACTAATAACCCTGAGAAAGGAAGATCCACATAAAAGTGCTTTGGGAAGACAGAAGGTGAAACTCCTTCCAGCGGCCGGGAGGGGACTTCAAGGAGGTGGTGGCACTGGAGCCAGAACTCAAAGCACATTTAGATTTGAACACGTGAAGATCACGGTAAAGGAGCCCAGACTATGGAAATGGCACAGGCAGAAGCACAGAAGAGGGCCAAAGAGTGCAGCGACCACCCTCTGGCAGCTACTTGTCCAGCTGCACCCTTACATTGACTGTCTCCCAAGGCAGCCAGCAAGTTCCTACTCAAGTACTGACATGCACGTCACTGTGTGGCACAGGATAAGGTACTGCCTAGATAGGCCCTAGTTTTCCCGTCTAGAGAATTCTCTTCTGACCATAAAGCCTGCTCCTCTAGTTTTCCCTTTTTCTCCCTTGACTCTAGTCCACCTAAAGGAAATCTCCTGGCCAGAACCAGGCCACTTCCTGCCCAGTGCCAGCTCTCTCCTGGCTTGATCTCCTTCTTCATTTTCTGCTCTTCCCCTGGACCTTCACTCACAGCTCCCCTGTTCTCTGTGCCTTTATTCCACATCCACCTTGCAAAACCCAGGATCATTTTAACCATTCACCATTTCTGATCTCACAGCTGGGCTTCTGAATGCCACTAAGCCAAATCACATCATGCTCATGATCTTTAGCCTCTCCTGGGCCCTCCCAGCTGCAGTTCTTGTACTTTGTGAGTTCTCGCTCTCATTCGCCAAAGGGGCTCTTTCAAACGTCCACATCTATTCACCAGCACCGTGCTCCAGGGAGGTTCCTGTCTCCTACCTCACTGAGAACGCTGAGGCCAGTAGCTCAGTGCTGCCCCATTATCCTGCCTGCTCCCCATACAGCCTGTGTCCCACATGACTCTCTGATGCCTCTACCCAGAGGGGAAGTACCCACTATGCCCATCCCTCTGATTGTACTTCAGAAACAGTCCTCTCTACCTGTTGAAAGGCACCTCAGTTGAGCATCCCCTTGCTCCCTCCAGTATCTTCAACCCCTTCTTTCCCTGATGCTTTCCAGCACATAAACATGAAATAGTTGGGACACTTAGATGACCTGGTGACACACAGCTGGTTAGGTGATTACACATTTGGGTGGACGGACAGATAGTTGGGCTGATGGATGAGCAGACAGATGGATGGAGGATGAACAGACAGATAAACAGACAAACAAAAGGAAAAGTGCTTAATACAGTCAGCACTGGGTTGAGGTGAGAAAGGAAACTCAAACACTGATTCCAGAGATCTTAGAGTCTAGGTGGGACTATGATCTAAGATGTAATTAGCAATCCGGGGATACACTCATATGGCATCTGAGGTATTGTCTAAACCTGATTCCACAACTCATAGGCCAAAAAGCATGTGAATCACAGTCACCTTTCATTTCTAGCTCAAGCTGTTTCCTCAACTATGATATGGGAGTGAAAGCATCCTTGCAGGACTATTGTGAGAATTTAATGAGTTAATATTTGTGTTCCAACAACAATGGTTACAGTTCTGGAACATTGAAGGTACTTCATTTTCTTATTTTTGCCTCAAATGCTGACTATTGGACTCTAAGTATGCCAGAATTTCCGATAAACTCCCCCAGTTATGCAGTAACTCAGATGAGCCAGTGATAAAACAAAAAATCATGGCAGGAATCATTTAAAATTAACCCTCTTTTTAAAATTTCTTAAGTTCACTCTTGGAATCTCAGGTCCTCAGCAAAATGGAACAATTGTACTTATCTCTTCTAGTGCTAAATGCAGACTTATGAAAGGACTTCCCAGGAGGTCCCAGGGGGCCAAGACTCTGTTTCTACATGACTGGAATTTTAGAAATAGCTTCATTTGCACCTGTTCCTTGCTTAGCAGGAAGGTGTGCAGATCTTTGGGTGGGGGCCCTTCTACCCCTTACTTGTATCAATTTTGAGCATCTTTCCAAGTAGAAGAAATTTTACGGGAAAATTATGCATAAATCTCTCCCTTTAGGAGAAAGGCACAGATTCCCCTACTAGCTATTTTAATGAACAGGATTGTAAAGTAAGTCCAGACAAATTAAAACGTAGCTGCAATAGGTCCCAGGCTTCATCTGGGCTTGCACGGGGATTAACATCTAATGAGAGGAGCCTGGGGCAGCTTTTCCTGTACATATACATTTTTTGGCTTTAATTAACCGAGAGCCTTTTCCCTACCCTTTTGCCTCTTCTTCGTGTGTTCACCCCCTTCCACATCATAGAAAGAGAACAGGTGTGACTTGGGCATTAGCGTGAAGAAGATGTGTCTGTGGGTGTAAGGACCAAGGCATTGTTTTAAATTACAGAGTTCACACACAGAGATTGGAGAAAATGAGTTTCTAAGAAGCTTAGGCACAAAGGACACTGAGCCTCTACGTGAATATATTTAACAAAATAACTTGTATACAACATGGCACTGAGATAGAGTCACATCAACTGACATACACCTCTTCCATTGAAGCTTTTTTCATTCATCTATTCTTTTAGCAAACATTTGTTGAAAGCCATGCTGGGCCACACCTGGTACTAGTGCCAAGGAACCACATTGGACCTTCCCATCAGGTGGGCTTCCAATCTAGAGAGAAGACAGTGCACGGGTGAGGCAGGGAAGAGGTGGGGTAGGGAAAGTGTGGTGCTATGGGTTTGACTTTCTATAGGGGAAGAGCTCACGTGTGGCTAGGTTCATCTCCAAGGGCCTGTACAGTTCAGTCAAGAACTCTGTAAGCTTGGAATAGGAATTTTAGGACAGTTGGAGATTTTCCCCTGATTTTGAGAGGAAGTCCAGGCTACAAATACAAATGGTTTCTACCTTGGTTTTGTTACTCTTGGCTGATGATGCCATGCTAGGTGACCAGAGGAAGAACATGCTTTTCTACTAGTAGCCCCAAAGTTTGAGACTACTACTAGAAAAGCAAATGTTTCATTCTTCAGGAACACGTTCCTCTGCTGGGTGACTTGGAGCTGTGCTGATGGAATCATCTTAGGTCCTCATCAGTCATATACACAGCGTAGTGTACACACAGCTTTTAATATAAACTATTTCCTTCAGTTGTCACCACTCATCCTAGAGGGGGACCATTATTACTCTCCTCATTTTAGGGGTAAAGAATTATGTCTCAAAGAGATTAAGTTCCCCAAGGACCCACAGCTAGGAAATTGGGGAGTCAGAATCTGAACCCAAGTCTGCCCTATGGCTGTGTACTTCTGGTACTTCAAAAGATTCCTCCCAGTCCCCAGCCCTCCAACATTAATTCAGAAAGCTCTGATGTTGGTCATGTGAAAGCCAACTAGCATTTCTCAAACCCTCCCTTGTTATTGGGTATGTTGTGAAAGTCAGAATTCACATCTGATCTTCTAAGTTTAGTCTAGTGTACTTGCCACTACATTTCATTTCCTTTCTTATAAAAATGTGTGTCTTTATATCTTGAATATGTGCCAGGCACTATGTTAGAAGCTATACTTTCATTCATGCTAAATTGATTTAGGTTATATCTGTCTGCCATGCTAGAATGTAAACTCTTTGAGGTCAGGAAAAAATTCATGCCTGTCATAATCACCATGGGATCTCCAGTGCCCACTGTGGGACTTGCACACAGGGAGCATCCAAGAAATCAACCAAATGAAAGTAATTCCTACAGCAATCCTCCAAAGTATAGTAGTTGATGTCATTCCCATTTTACATACGGGAACCTGTGCCTAGGAGAGGAGCCATAACCCACATTTCACAAAGGACCGCTTATGTTATGTAAAAGACATATGAACTGTCAAATTATATCTGCTTTAATGTCAAAGCAGAATCTGAGAAGGAAAAATAAAACAGTTCCTTTTGTTTCAAGGTATTTGAAAAAAAGAAACTATAGGGACCATGACTTGAGGCCAAATGATAAAGTAGCATCACAGGTTTCTACTCTCATCTTGAGTCTGTGGGTCTCTCCACTCAGTCAGATGGGCCTATCTGCAGAGAACCCGAGCGCTCCCAGGCTGTGTTACCGTCAGTTAGCACCCCATAAACATCGAGGTCGCCCTGCTCAGGCCCCTTCCATTAGAACGTGTAAGAGCTCACAACCCAGCTTGTAAAGGGCTGGTGGAGGGGTGCCCAGTCACCAGGCCACTTTAACTTCATGCCAGGAGAGCATGTCTAGTGTAAACTGGCAAGGAAGTGGAGTGTTTGGATGGACAGAGCCATAGTCTCCAGATGGGAAGGGTAAGACTAAGTGCCTGGGAAACTCTGTGTAGAGGATCTCATTTCATCTCACATATATCAGGGTCCGACTTGGATATAACAAAGGATAAGCAGGGCCAGAAGTGGCAGGAGGTGGGGATCTGCTGGAAAAGCTGCAAGTTTCCCGCAAGCGGAAGCCCACCCATGACAGGTCTGCATTCCTTGCCTGTTCTGAGGCTTCGTTTCCTTATCTGTAAAATGCTTGCCTTGAAGTACTGTTCCAAGGGTTGTCAAAACAATGAAAGACACTAGAGGATCACATGCCCTTGTAGAATGTCCTCATACTATCTGGCCTCAGTATCCACACCACTAAGAAGGATAATAGCCAGGCATTCTCACAGCCTTGTTGTTGTAGTTCAATGAGAAATTGTCCATGAAGAGTGCTTTGCAAACTGTAAAACTTGATGTGAGCACTAGTTAAACAAAAAGTGGCTTTCCCACATATTACCTCATTTGATCTAACACCAACCCTTTGAAACTGGTGAAGTGGGAATTATTAACCCCATTTTACAGAAATGGAAAGCAAGGTTCAATGAATTGCATAATTGGCAGCTTGCAGATTGCCCAGCCAGTAAGTGGCAAAGCCATGGGTAGATCAGACCTGTCTGATCCTTAGTTCCGTGTTCTTTAATTCATTGTACATAGCAAAAAGGTGCAGGCATGAGTCATAGCTGTAGGTTATTTGGATAATCTTTTGAATGCCAGTATTAGTTTGTGCTTTATCTGGACTGTGATCTCTTGGTGGGCAGAGATTATATCTTATTGACCTCTGTATTTCTAGCACCAGGTACAGTCTCTGGCGTATAGTAGACATGTGTGGATATTATTAGAAGAATACATGAATTAGTATGAATTTATCAATACCTACTATGTATAAGGCAGGAAGAAGCCTCTGAAGTGGTTGCCCTCATCATCGCCACTTTGCAGAGGAAGAAAAGGAAGCTTACGGCTATTGAGTAGGTCGTAGAGCTAGCAGAACTGAGATCTGGAATCACATCTGATTCCAAGTCTTACTGTCTTTCGTCCATACTGTCTCCAGGTGACTTAACAAAGCAATGAAGTACGTTTTAGCTAAGATGTGAAGTCTGGAAGTTGATTGTGGGGAAAAGCCTGCCTCTTCTCTTGGTCCCTGATGGGCTCCATGTTCTCTGCTGCCTGAAGACACCATGGCTTTGGCCCCAGCAGCCTGCCCCTCTCCTGGCTCACACCTCAGTGAATAGTATGCTTTCTGCTGTTTACTTTCACACCATAAACCACCACCTGGAAAAAGTGCTGAGTAAACTCAAACAAATACTAAGCTGATTTTTCATCTCTCCCACGGCCCTCAAGGGAAAGTTCCAGCCCTGACCCCAGGCTCAGCCTCCAGAGTCACCAGGAAGTCATTGCCCTTTCAATGTTGTGCAGAAGAAATGGGAATTACAGAGACAGGACCTAGGATGTCCTGGGGCCTGGAGATTGTCATTCTTTATCTTGAGGCAAGACCAAGTGTTGTCTATGTGAGCAAGAAAGGAAAAGAGCTTAAACAACATCCTAGGGGGCTGCTTGACATAGCTCCGCAGCCCTGTACTCACACGGGACCGTCTCATACAGGCAGGTCGCTAGAGAGAAACAGACAGGTGGGCTTGGCTGGACTTTTCAGCCAGGCTAAGTGGGGTGTGGTGAATGAATGTTTACCATTCTCAGGCGCCTATAGCCTCAGGCATACCATGATTCATCCATCATCCAACGAACCTTAATAAGAGGTCTATTCTATACCAGGATCTGTGCTTGGTACCAGGGATCGAGGTGATCAAAGGAATTAGACCAGCCTTGGGTTCCTAGTCTGATGATAAGACAGACACAGAAACAGAAAACCACTCTACCATGTAAAAATGGGAAGGAAAGAAACAAGTGAATAACCCACAGGGTGAATTACAGGAGATTTCTCAGAGGAGGGGGTACTTTTCAGCCAGTTCTTGGGGGTAGATACACTGTCTAACGGAGGGTGCTCTGTGATAGAATCCCACATTCTTACAGCCTGAAGGGATCTTAAGTACCATTAGGTTCCAGTGCAATAGATGAGGAAACTGACACCCAGAAGAGAGGAAGTGACCTCCCCAAAGCCACACAGTAGATCAGTGGCTGAGCAGGCATAGATCTCACAAACCTCCTAGACTCCTTGTCTAAAGTTCACTGTGCTGACCTCAATTCAGGAAATTGAGTTCAATTTCTTGGTTGCTTGATCTTTGTCGTGCCTTTTTGTCATCCACTTCACTGGGTGCTCTCCAGAGCCCAGTTAGGTCAGCAAAGGGCTGCTGCAAGGTGGCATCATGCAGCTCACACTCTCCAGACAAGGAACTGTCTGACAGGATCAGGAACTCTCCAGACAGGAACTGTAGCTCAGTGAAGTCAAGGGACCTGCCCCAGGTCACACAGCTCAGAAGCTCCTGAGCCTGGCATAGAACCCAAGTCCCTGGCTCCAGGTCAGAGATATCCCTTCCCACTTTACAGCTGAAGAATCTGATGTGTTACTGCACATAATAAGTACCTCCCTTTTGAGGTAATGTGCTTGGCAGGATGTCTGGCACAGGAACACAACGTACATGGTAACTCTTACTATTTTTTAAATTCTCAAACATTTTATTCATTGTCTTGTAGGTTGGTAGGAAAGTCTGAACCCCTGAGACCTAATTTTGTTTTCTTTTCTTTTTCAAAGTAGCTAAGATATTAGCAGCTTCTAAACCAAGCATGCAGCTTGGAAGGGAGATGAGCAAATACACCTTGACAGGGGTGCTAGCTAATTTAGTCTGAAAGAAATGAAAAGGGTTGAGATTTTCATGTGAATTTGAAGCATGTTGGGCCACGAGTTATGAGAATCAAGTCAGTCTCTCTCCATCAGAGCCCTGGCAGAGAGCTTCAGTGGACGTGGTTGCTCAACCTGTTTCCCAAAGAGCAGTTGTATTTTGGAAGACTTTACCACCTCCGCCTGCAGTAAGCATGAAGCTGTTGCTGGCCTGGAGCCTAAGGGGCTTGTGAATCCGGCCCTGTGTGTTTTACACCATCTCACAGATGGACCTTTGTGAAGGGTGGGCAGCTCCACTCTGGCTATGAAGGGCCCCCCTCCAAACCGTTTGCTTTGGATCTGAAACCCCATTTAGATGGTTCTTGGAGTTGGGGTGAGGAAGCAGGAAGCTGAAAGAGAATAAACCCAGCAAAAGTACAGAACAAACTATAGGTTTTGGACAACAACCCAGAGAATACTCACGGGGTTTGGGTTCAGCCTCCCTCCCGCACCCCAGCCTCAATCAGAGTCCAGGCAGTCATGAAATGCAGGCCCCAGAACTCATCACGTGCCCAGCGAGACCACAAGCACTTCATTTGGCGACGGGGACTCATCCTTACTTTGTTTTCACACATAACCGGTTTTTAATTACATTTGATTTTTCCTGACATCTGTTCAGAAGGCCAGTCCCCTTTGGAACGGGCAAGCACAAAGGCAGGGACAGACTGGCAAGAGGGAGAAGCAAATTGAGCAGAGCCCTACAATCCCTCCTCTTTTGGTGGGGAAACAGGCACAGGACAGGTTCTGCCCAGAGAATTGTTCTCATCCGAGGGTCATTGTCCACGGAGATTAGTCTCCCGAACCTCTGGAATCCCAATCTGTCACAGAAGCCCAGGTATGTAGCCAAGTGTGACTTTGGTTTCCAATAATAACTTGCTCAATACTTGTTGTTTTTCTCTCTCCTCCCTCCCCTGCCCCTCTGGCCACTGCCTCCCCTCCTGGCCCTGGTGTCCTCCCTCCTTCTGCTCCTTCCCACAGAGATCTGTGCTGCCGACTGTGGCGGCCACGGCGTGTGTGTAGGGGGCACCTGCCGCTGCGAGGATGGCTGGATGGGGGCAGCCTGCGACCAGCGGGCCTGCCACCCGCGCTGTGCGGAGCACGGGACCTGCCGCGACGGCAAGTGCGAGTGCAGCCCTGGCTGGAATGGCGAACACTGCACCATCGGTATGGCGGGCCGAGGCCCCCGGGTACCTTCTCTGGTCTGCAGGACACCTTTGTCTGTCGGGGCATTTCAGGGCCAGCCTGGGGCTTCATCGCATGTGGGGATGGGGAAGAAAGTCCTTTCATCTAGAGGCATTACGACTGGCATTTCCTAGCCATCGGTTAGATTTAAACTCACAATTTGGTGTTTTAAACCTTATTACTCCCAATTTCCATTTCCCAGGGCTTGGTTAGCTGGTTAGCACACCTTGCTCTTTAGCTCCTTCCAGGCTAAATGCAGTGTGGCTCTGTGTCAGGGAGCTCTGTGTTCAGGAATTAGGCAGATGAGCACTTCTTAGCAGCTATGGGCAAGCCCCATCAACACTCTGGATCCTCAGTTTCATCACTCGTAAGATGGGGATAATAATACATGTGAAGACCTTAGCAAAGGCTGGCATGCAGTGGAGTGCCCAGTACATGCAGCCATTATTATCCAATGCATTATCTTGCTAGGATGGCTGGGGCTTAGTTCTGAGCCCTCCATGCCCCCTGGGCTCCTAGGTCAGAATTCCGCAAGAGGTCTGGAATCCTGGGGGAGAGCTCCCCACAGGCCCTGAGGCCACATCTGGAGTCCCTTAGGCCTGGGATCTTCCCCCATCCTCAGTTTCCATCCTGTCTGCATTTGTCTCCTTTCCCCTCCCTTGGAGGCTCCTCGGCACCAGCTCCTGCTGAAGCGGCTCTGAAAACAAGCTGATCACTTCGTTCCCTTCTTTCTGCCTTTCCTGCTGGTTTTGTTGATTTTAAACTCAGCCAGACGTTTTGCTTGGTTTGTTATCCTGGAATGAGCACTCACCAAAAGCTCTTTATTGAATCAACTGGTTTGTGTATATATGTGTTTTAACTTCTTCCCCTTCCGTTTTTGTTTTTTGTTTTTTGTTTTTTGTTTTTTTTAATGAAGGGTCTGTGATCAGATGGTGAGCACATGGCTTTAGAAGGCAGGATTCCAGGTGCCTTTCTGGCTCAGAAAGTGACTTCTTGGGTCTTAGAGAAACTGGAAGACAAGCCCCACAGCTTTGGAGAGACAGAGGAATTTTGAGCAAACAGAGCTACCTCTTACCCCTTGAAGGTTTTTTTAGTCTTCGTTGTTTTCGTTTTGAAGCCTAACATTAGTTTATATCCTTGGTCCCTGCCCCTGAAACATCCCTGGTTTTGGTCATGGAGCACCTTACATTTATTAATATTAATAGTAATAACAGCTTCTGATTTTTAAGTATTCACAACTTGCTGAGAGCTGTGCTAAGAACTTTAGCTGCATTATTTTATCCTCCTTACAATTACCCTGTGAAGCAGTATGTATTATTTCCTCATTTTCGAGGATCTGAGGCTTAAGGTCACTTCAAAGAGGTAGAACAGGAATTTGACACTTGATTTTTCCTTACCAGCTGCTTGCTCTGCAGCCGTTGCATGACAAAGTCCAGGTTTTCTACTGAGGCACCTGCTCCTGTCCCTCCTGGAGACTGTGCCGTGTTGTGGCAGTTGCACCCGGAGTCCGTCACCTAATCTGCCCAGCCCCCATCCTCAACAGAGCCACTCCATCACGATGGCAGCCACTGCGGCAGCCATTGCAGGTTGTGCTGCGTCATCTTACTGTGTGCTCTTTAATGGCTTCTTTATGTCGGTGTCGTCCTCCCTTACAATTTTCCTGGAAACCCTAGTGAGAAGTGGCCCTGGTCATCTAAGGGGCCCTCTTCTTTAAACTCTGCTTTCACCTCACTTTCCCTTTTCTACATGACTGAGGATGAACCAAGCTTTCAGCCTCCCAGCCCAGAAGAAAGCCCACACCTATCTTAAAAAAAAAAAAAAAAAAAAAAAAAAAAAAAAAAAAAGGCCGGGCGCGGTGGCTCACGCCTGTAATCCCAGCATTTTGGGAGGCCGAGGCGGGCGGATCATGAGGTCAGGAGATCGAGACCATGCTGGCTAACATGGTCAAACCCCGTCTCTACTAAAAACACAAAAAATTAGCCGGGCATGGTGGCGGGTGCCTGTAATCCCAGCTACTTAGGAGGCTGAGGCAGGAGAATGGCGTGAACCCGAAGGCAGAGCTTGCAGTGAGCCGAGATCGTGCCACTGCACTCCAGCCTGGGTGACAGAGCGAGACTCCATCTCAAAAAGAAACAAAACACAAAAACAAAAAACAGAGCCCAGAGAGGGCCCATTCTGTTTGCTGTCTCTTACTTACAGAGTCCTCAGCTCATCTTACCAAACTCCAAAACATTTGCAAATATTGGACAAAAATGTTATAAGATAAACGCATGTCATCTTAGGGAACCTCTCCTTTCATCTAGTCACACATGACTCATGTCAGGGCTTGTGGGCAGGCTGTTTTACAGGCAGTATTTTCTGGATATTCATCAGTCTGGCCTTAAAAATGCCCCTTTTATTCTGATGCCAAGAAGTCAAACCATGCACTCCTACCTCTCCTGTATGTTCTGTTGTCGCTCTTCTAGAAGAGATTCCACCTTGGGGTTGCAGATACCTTTTCCCTCCAGTAAGAAATACATCAAGGTAAATGTGCACAATATAAGAAGAAGGTTGACAGTCCTAAATACCAAAGAAATGTCATAGGACATTGAAGAAGCAATGGACTAGTCATAGTGGCTCAGTTGAAAGGACTTTGGCTGGGAATTCTATTACTACCTCTCATTGTGTGGTGAGCATTTTCTTCGTCCTTGTCTAATTTTCCTGCATGGTAACCTTCTGTCTGTGGGTCTCTGCCTGTGGCCAGCTGCATCCCTACGAGAAACTCAACACCCTCGTGCTGAAGGAACACTTCAATAACCCCGTAGGATATAAGGGAAGAGGGAGGAAGCAAAGTAGAGAAACAATGGTGCCATCCTTATCTTGTTGAAATAGAAATGAGAAGGGGAAATCCATTTTTAGTCTTTCATGATAATGAGAAGCATTTCCTTGTTTCCAGAGAACTTTACTCCCTGTGAGAGTCATTTAGGAAAAGAAAAACACTGCTGATGTGAACAGTTAGAAACTCAAAGTGTTAAATTTTCTCTTGTTATCAGATTTCATTACTATACAATAGGTCATTATCGTGCAGCTAGCTCCTAGCTGCAATTTTTACTTCCCATACCAGAGAAAGAGCTGGTATCCACGACACTGATTTAGAGACCTCTAGGCAGTGGAAGCAAAAAAAGAGGGTCTATTTATTTACATACTGCCTCCCTGCACAAACAGGAAGGAATGGCTTGAATACCTTACAGCAGGAATACAGAATTTAAAGAACAAGACAAATCTAGGCCCCTTATGGCCAAGTCCCCAGCATTAAAAACCTTTTTACCCCAATGACATTTCCCAGAGCAGACTATTACCGTAGGAATTAAATATCTTCTTTTGGAGCCTTTGGCTCCCCTTATCTTTCATGGAAGCTACTTGATTCTTCTCAAGAGAGGTTGGTTTTCAGAATAAAAGGGAATTTGACAGTGGCACCTCTTCAATGACAGTATTTTTGTCAAACAACAAAAATATTTTATATTCAATCCTAATTCCTTATGTTAGGAATCACCTGTCTCTTTGCATCTTGAAGAAGGGTCTTTGGTAAAAGCACCAGGGCCAGACCACGCAGTTGCCTGAGGCTTAATTTCTCTCTCCGTGAATCACAGAATGGAGTGGCTGGAGGAGGTCCCCAAGGGTGACAGAATTTCAGCCCCCTCCTCCACTGCCCACAGAACTGTATACCCATCAGCCCAAAAGTGAGTCATCTGCTCCTAAAAATATCTCGTGAAGAAAGAGGGATTCTTCATTTTCACTGTTACTTACGTGACACTAATACTCCCACTTGTGTATGTGAAACCCAGTTTTCCTAGTCCAGAAGAAGTTAAGGTAAGATGGATTGATTTGGATCTGTTTCTCAAGTATATGATTGACAAGAGAGTCACCAAACGCATATTTTTTAGTTCTTTTCAGGGAGTTTTATGGATCCCTGAAGTCTGGGGCTTGACCTCTGATTTCCTTTGAGAAAGCTGAAACTCATAGTTAAATTTAACAAGGTGTTTAATTTTTTTCCTATTTCTTTGAAAACACTACTAACATTTTGGATCAATTCTATGATGGTTTTTCTATTCACCTCAGTGCCCCTTGTCTCTAAAGTCTGAAAACACCTGTAGAAAATGCCAGCTTCTGATTACATTAATAAAATTCCAGCCTTGACTCCAAAGCTGTGATTGTTCAAGATACCAGATATACAGAATTATTTACCAGACTTCAGGAGAGCTGTCCAATCCTAGAAATCCTGATTTTTAAACAAAACTTCCTCTGGGGGTAAAGATCAAAATGACACCCTGAAGATACAATTACTTGAGTGAGCAAAACCAGACTTCCCAATGAAGAGAAATTATAAAGAAAAGCCACAAAATCTTCCGTGCTTTGTCCACTTTTTTTTTTTTTGAAGAGTCTCACTCTGTTGCCCATGCTAGAGTACAGTGGCACCATCTCGACTCACTGAAACTTCTGCCTCCCAGGTTCAAGCAGTTTTTCTGCCTCAGCCTCCCGAGTAGGTGGGACTATAGGTGTGCACTACCACACCAGCTAATTTTTGTTTTTTGTTTTTTGTTTTTTTGAGATGGTGTTTCACTCCTGTTGCCCATGCTGAAGTGCAATGGTGTGATCTCGGCTCACCACAACCTCCACCTCCCAGGTTCAAGTGATTCTCCTGCCTCAGTCTCCCAAGTAGCTGGGATCGCAGGCACCCACCACCACACCTGTCTAATTTTGTAGTTTTAGTGGAGGCAGAGTGTCTCCATGTTGGTCAGGCTGGTCTCAAACTCCTGACCTGAGGTGACCCACCTGCCTCGGCCTCCCAAAGTGCTGGGATTACAGGCATGAGCCAGCACACCTGGCCCTTTGTCCACTTTTGCCTGATAGTTCTCAGATTTCTTTTTCATAATCAGAAAATCCTTAACCAAGAGCCCACAAATCACTCATGAGGTATAGGCTGCTGTGATAATGCTATGGTTATCCCTTCAGAAAGCATTCACTCACAACAGGACCTGTGGTTTGACAGGAAAGATGCTGACAAGGAGAGAGAGAAAATGTACAGGGATCTACCTCAAGTTATCAGAGCACAAGTTTGATTTGCTAATGATCCTGGGAGACTTCAGCCCACATGTGGTGGGGTGGGAACCTGGCTTTGAATTTCTCTCATTGTGGGTGTCACTGAGCACTTATCCAAAGAGAGAAGAGCACTAATGTATCCAAGAGCTTGGCAAGAACATCTCTTTGGTGGTTTGTCATCCATCTGAAAGAAGCTCGGATGACTAGAACCGCCAACTCGTCACCTGCTGTAGTGATCCTTGATTCTTGTGGCCTAACATGTACCAGCAATGCAGCTGTTCGAGTTACCCTGAGGCTCCTGGAGAGTAAGAATGAAAAGCCTCTTGCCATGTTCTCCATAACTTTGGATAGGGGGCCCCTGAAGACTTTAAAGATTATCCCAAGAGAAACTTTTGGAAACCTCTTTTGGTAGAGGCAAATCAAGGAAAGAAGTTTTTATGTTGGTGATCAGAGAAAGGCCAAAGAGACCTAAGACCACGCAGACCAACTGCATGCCAAAAGCTCAGTCTGTAGCATAAATAGCTATTATTATCTCCAGCTTTTCACATAGAGATAGGAGCATAGTAGGAGTATGAGAAACATGCAAATACCAAAGAAACAGCGTGGCCCAAGAGGAAAGATGACTACTGCCATCATCTTTATCCTGAAGTTCTGAAGAGAAAGATGCAGGAATTGATGAAGTCCTGAATCCACCTTTCATAATGCAAAGTTTGCATCATCTTTTCTAAAAGTTGGTACTTTAAAATCATGAATTTTTAAACAATTGTACTCAAGAGCATATGCGCCAAGGTTTTCAAACAATAAAAGCAACCACAGTATGGACTTCCGCATATGCCTTTTATAAATAAATGGCAGTAAAGTTCAAGGACTCATTTGTCATTCCCATTTTCAGTAGCCACAGACAAGGAAGCTCTGTTCCATTCTCAGAAAACTCATGGACTTGGTAGTAACTGGCTGTTACCAGCTTTTGGATTCACAGTGTGGCTTGGGGGCTCTTTGTGGCAAATGAATCCCTTTTGATTTGTGGAGTCAGGATTTGAAGTTTTGAATGTCTACTCTTGTCTCCTGAAAACTCGCAGTGATGATGGTAACCTAAGCCTGCCTCCATCATTTCCACTGACTTCCTTTCCTACCTGTGGTCTGGGGAAATAGTAAGAATTTTTAAAGGTATCAAAAACATATTTTCACTTAATAGCATGGTTACCTGGTTCTTGAAAATGGTGTTAGAAGAGAGAGAGAGCTCTCTTAAGTCAACCCCTGGCCCTGGGGAGATTATCCTATAGAGTGGATATAAGCTTCACTCACCAACAGAACTATGATACCACCATTAAGTTTGGAGACAATCGAGAAAGTTTTTTCATCAGAGAACTCCCTCACAGTGGATGCTGTGACCACTTGGATCCCAGTGATGGTGTCTCATCCAGCCTAGCCATCCCTGGGAAAAAAATCTAGGCTCACTACACCTCTTCTATAACTGGATTCAGAGTTATTACAAGAACTATAATTGGGACCCTCCAAAAAATTCTGCAGATATGAAAGCTAACAAAAACCACGAAAGCCAGGTGATTCTATGTATTCATGCTCTTTGATAGCATATCCTGGGAGATGAGATGTAAGACATTTTAGACCACTTTGCAAAATTAGATAAATTAGCTTGACTAAGACTAAAGTGACAGAAGAGCCAAGAATCAAGAAAGCTTTCCCTATAGCCAGAGATATTTCCTAGGCCATTTCTCGTGTGGGCTATTCCCATTTTTCATTGTTTGGCATTCCATAGCTTTGTTTACTCATCCCTGCTTAACAAGTACTCCCTTTCATGTTCCCATCTTATATCCTACATCTCATGGACTCCACAACATCTGTAAGAATGAAAAAAGGCATGTATCCTCAGTTAAAATTTCCTCTTCCCAATTTTCTACTTGGCTGTGCAGGCTCCAGAAGTGTATTTCATCTTGAACCAGAGACCACATGGATACCTGAACTAAGAACACAGCCTCTTATCCACTAGTCTTTGAGGTTAATATATATTGATGAACACAATATCTGTTCTATCCAGAGAATTAAAAAATATATAATTTATGTTTTTCTATGAAGAGAGTAAGAATGTTTAAATAACCCTAGGGATTTCTGATAAGGCCACACCGTTGCAGTCCAGTCCTGTCAGATGGACTTTTGATTCATGTGTGAAATTCAGCTGAGGCTAGAGTGCAGCCTGGCTGAAGGCATCAGATCCTTCAGGAGACTGCCCAGCTACCCGGCCTTTGCACAACACACTAGGGGGAGGTGTGGAGAGATAAGGAAAGAGAAGCTCCTCGAAGGGCTATAACTACAGCCTATGTAGGGCAGGTGAAATGGTATTAGTGATTCATGCAAGGAATTTAGGAGGCCTGCCCTGCTCTAAACACTCAGCCAGACACCCATATATATGCACAGTGGGGTTTATTTCAGAGCAAACTTTGATACCCATCCTCAAATAAGCAAAACTTTAGAAGGCCAAATAATTCAAGGCTTGGACATAACCCCTCCATTGGAAAACAAAGCACACATCATTCTTTCTTTAGGGTTAATAAGCATTGAGAAATGCTCAGATTTTGTTTGCTTTGTCTTGTTTTTCACAGTGACATCCATTGACCTGCACCTCATAGTCTGTGTAAGATGCACAAAGGAGGGATGCGTCTTACTTAGAACACTAAGCATTCTACATTCAAGCATATGTGGGCACATGTGTACATGAAAAATTCAAGAATGGCAAACAGATAATCCAGCAGTATATTTGATCAAAGACTCAACCGCCTTTACTAGTGCATATCAGAGATTATCCAAATTTTGCATATTTCTAAATTCCAACTTCTTGGAAATGCCTCTGCCCAAATGAGGTACCATTTGTTCTTGGTATGGCTGCTTCACCTGTAGGGAAGTTGGATGCTGCTCTGAGTAGTCAAAGGGACAGGCTCTAGTTTTCTGTAAAGCCAGACAAAGCTGGCAGAGCAGGAGTGTGGCCACTTTTGCAGCTTCCCATCCTTCTTTGTCTGTTTTCCTTATTCATATGTCTTCTTGTTTCTATGATCACATTTCCAAATGCCTGGATCACAGAATGAGTTGAAGTTCCTTTTGGCCATCTCTGGAGAATGCTTGCTCTCCCTCCTCCTCTCTCGTGTCGTCCTGTCTTTGGTTTTATTTTCCCCACCGTGGCATAGGCCTGTCCCAAACGTGGGGCACAATCCCTTTGTCTCTTTAGCAGCTGGCATGGTTATGTGACAGGCGATATTGCACTTACTCAATCCTACCTTAAATGTCCTGTCTTTTATCTCCCTAGCTCACTATCTGGATAGGGTAGTTAAAGGTATGGTCTTCCTTCCTCTATTTTCCTGTTGTCTTTGTGTGTGTGTTTGTGTCTGAGCATAAAGAAGTGTGTATATAAAAATGTATATACACTGCATAAGCATGATGTCTGGATGCTACTGCATCCCCAGTTTTGTCGCAACATCCATTGCCCAAAGGGGATGGGTTTTCGGTCACAAGGTGGTTGATATACCTGGAGTGTCACAGATGCTCATATCTGTTTATGACAATACCATTGTACTTTTGTTTTTCCCTCCCCCCTGCCCCATGTACATACACCCTTCACTCTTTCCACCCCATCTCATGTCACCCTGCCCATCTGTTATGGCACCTGGTCCACCAGAATTAAGATGCTGGCAACCAGGGCGGGTGGCCTGGGAGAGGAGGACACCCAAGAGCAAGTTAAGAAATTTTAAGGACTACTTTGTAGTACTATTGTGTTCATTCATCAACAAGCATCTATGGAGCACCCACTGTGTACTAGGCACCTGTGCCAGGGTCTGGAGACAAGGGGACAAACAGACCCCCGACCTCAGGGAGCGGATGGTCTGTTTGTTTGTTTGTTTGTTTTCCTTTTCAGAGAAGGCCTGACTTTGGTAAGTTTTGTCTTTGAAGAGTATTCCTTAAAGGCGAAGTAACTCCTTCCATTTTAAACATTTACATTAGTTAGGTGGTACCTGATTTTCCAATTTGGCCACATTGCTCTAAGAATAAGTCTCAGAATAATCAGATATGTGTGCTCTTAAAAGACTCTAAGCTCCTTGAGGAGAAATACCATGTCATTTTCATCTTTTTGTTCTCAGGCCCTAACACGGCACCTGGTACAAAATATGTACTCAGCAGATAGGGACACATATTCTAGAGTCGGACTGCCTGGGTTTGAATCCCAGCTTCAACACTCAGTGAACTAAGTGACCGTGGGCAAGTGATTTAACTTATCTTGCTAACAGGACCCACCTCATAAGGGTGGTATGAGGATTAAGTGAAGTAATGAATACAAAGTGCTTAGTATATAGGCAGGAATTATGCTCAATAAGTATGAATTATACTGCTTTATTCAGCATATACTTGTTCTCATCCTTAATTTGAAGAAGGACTTCATTAGCTAGATTAATTTTTGAAACCATAAAGGAAAATGCTAAATTGGCTTTTAATAAGAGATAGCAACAGCTGTTTTAAAACTTATGGAAAGGGTTTTGGGGAAACATAACTGACTAAATGCTTTTCAGCTGGGACAGCTTTGCCAACTACAGCAAAGGTGCTGCATAGGATCCATCAGATGGAGGAGGAGCAAGGGTCTTCATATTTCATGTGCTAGTCCTCAACTGAGAATAAAATCATTCCAGCAAGAAAGAGTAGTACCTCTGAGCCTCTTTAAAACAGGCATTTCACAATTTTCATTAGCAGAGGACTCTTCAGGGTGGGCTAAATTTTATGATGTTACCATCTATTTGATGGAAAATTTTCCTACTATGTGAAGATTTTTCACATCCGTGAGTCTTAGGTGAGTCATGTGATTTTTTTAAGGGAATAGATATAATGATACCCGTTTGATTGAAAAAGGAAACTGAAGTTGAGAAGTTGAGTGGGTCATCCTGGCTCACATTTCTAGTAAGTAGCAGAACCAGGACTCTGCATTTCCTGGCTTTATCCATATTTCAACATTCTATCTTCTGTCACCTTAAGTCACCAAGAATGTCCATAATTTCCAATATATTTTCCTTCACACCACATCTTCCAAACTGGCACCCTCTCTGGGAAGTGGCCTGTATTCTTTCTCAAATCACCTGCTCTGATCTTTAGTTCAGAAAATATCATCACCTGAACTTTAGTTGGATTAGGTCAATGAATCATAACTTGTTTTAAAAGGCAAATGTTTCTTGGCAAAATCTAGGTCTGACCCAAGCACTCATCTGGCTGATATTTTGGTATAATGGATACTAATTCTAAAAAAATAATTCAGAGATCTGTCTCTTGGAAGTTCAGGTCTTGTCAGAGTAGAGTATTTTACTGTTCAAAGATGGGCAAGATTTTGTTCATTGCTTCCCAGTTGCTTTGGTAGAGAGTAAAGAAACAATGTTTACTCAACAAATCTGCTGAACTCCTAAGTGCTAGGAAATATGAATACCACACAACAGATATGGTCCCTGCTCTCAAGGTGCCTGCAGTCTAGCAGAGAAGACACTAAAACAAATAATTCCAACGTAGTGTGATGAGAGTTATGACAGGGGAAGTCCAAAGGCCACCACTTAGCAAGTAGCCACCCCACTAACTTAGGTTGTTGGGGCCTTATAGATTGTGGAATTTAACGTAAGGGTATAAGAAAGCATCTGAAGGTTTTTAAAAGCAAGATGATAACTAGATCACATTTGTGATTTGGAAGCTCAGTCTGGCCCTATTGTGAAAGGAGAATTGAGGGGGGACTATTGAGAACAAGAAGACCAATTAGCAGACTATTGCTGTCATCTAGGTAAGAGATGATGATGGCTTTGTCTAGGGAAGTGAATATGGAGAGAGAAAAGAGTATAAGAGGACCAGTAAGAGAAACATAAAGAAATGGGCCATTTGATATATGATAAGTGTATTGCATAGCATCCATGCCACTTAACTAAAAAAGTAAATACCTTCAAGGATTCTGAAAGTCTTCTAATCATACCTGGTGCTAGCTGCAAGGGGGACTTCTTCATAGGCCTAAGCAGGAGATTGAAGATAAAGTGGTCCCTTGTAATTCAAAGGGCATCATTTCTTTTGAAAAGCTTTGTTAGCCCTTCTCTAAACTTTAAAATTACATTATTTTGACTCTAGCAAATGCCTGGTGTGAGTCTTTCCAGAAGGGATTATTAATGTCACGTGGGCTCTCTGAATTATTGATGAGTTTCAGGGTTTGTGGAATTAGCCTCAGCGGGTAAGGATGGACATATTGCTTTAAGAAAGTCAGCAAGTCATCCTGGAGGAGTCTTCATAATGCTGGCTATTAGGGGTGTGATTATCCCAGAAGCAAATGGCTGGATGAAAGCAAACCTTGTTCCACCCACAGGTACTCACAGTCCCTCCGAAACTTAGAAGATAGTGCAGATCTTTAGGGTATCACTTGGTCCATTTGAAGAAATTGACTGTGGATTTCCACATTTGTGATTCTCTGTGATTCCACATCTGGAGTTAACCCTCCCTGAGAACACCTGCTCCACATCTTCCAAACTGGCACCTCAATGATTCATTGACCTAATCCCACTAAAGATCTGGTGATGATATCTTCAGACAGCCTCAGAGCAGCATGGACTATGTGCCCAAGATGCCATGTGCCCACAGGAGTTCACTAGAGCAGGGCTTCCCTGAGGGTGTTCTATAGAATGGAATATCGAACAGGTTACTGGGTGGGGGAAAGAGTTCTGAAGTCAAATTGGAAAATGCAGTAGTAATGAAATAAGCAGCTTTCTTTATTCTAAGACTTCTTGGAGCCTTTAATATATTGATATTCGTGTGACTTTCTACAATAAGGGTATAGAATTCAATGTTTTCCAAACTTATTTGACTGCAGAAGCTTGTTCTTGAAGACCTCATAGAACTACTATTTCACAAGGTTCACTTTGAGAAGTATGGTTTGTGATTATAAGACCTATTTTAAACCCTTCCTGGAACAAAGTATGGTATAAATAAAGAGAATATAAAAAATTTTAGGGCAGATGATATATCTCATCTCTGTTAATTAACACAAAGTCCAGTATCCTCCAGGTACTGAGTAAAGTTGGTTGAATTTAAGAACAGAATCAACTAACTTGAAGTTGTTTTGACCTTCTCTGTTGGGTCAGTTATGCCGGAAGGACCTAATGGATCATCTCATCCAAATCCTTATTTTATAAATGGGGAAATTGAGACCCAAAGAGAGAAAGTAACTTTCCCAACTCCCCCCATATTAGGCCAGAACCCAGGTCTCTTGTCCCTCTCATTGATTCATTTTAACAAATATATATTGAGTGTCTGCTATGTGCAGGCACTGGTACATTCTAATGGAAGAAGTAAGACAATGAAACGAATTGCAGAATTGATCAATTGATCATTTAAGTATCCTTGGGACTGTTGCTATTGAGAGAAGTACAGTGTGCTAGGAAAGCATGAATGGTGGCCTGCACTGGGACTCGCAGCCCTGAACCCATCGTGCCACCTCTCACTGCACTGCATGTTCATGGTGCCGTGAGACAAGCCCAGTGCTTGTCTTGATTGTTTTTGGCAAGGATTTATTTATGACGACCGTAGCTTTTGACCTAAACATTATACAACTTGGGCTGGCAAAGGGTTATTTTCTTGTTTATGAATTTCTTAGTAAAGTTATGCAAACTTAAAACAAGTAAATCCAATAATAATAATAATAACAGCTCTCATTTTTTGAATGCCTATGTATGTTACCACTGTGATAAATAATTGGTATATATTATCTCATTTAATACTCTCAAGTACTCTTAGAATCAGGTATTATCTCCATTTTACAGATGAGAAAACTGAAGCTTAGAGTTAAATAATTTGCCAGTTATAACACAAGTAGTAAGTAAAATGATGGTGCTAGGATTTGAACTGAGGCTGATCTACCTCCAAAGTCCTCGCTCTATTACGACACATGGCTTTTATTAAAAATTCAGGATTAAATGGTGTAAAATTGGATCTGCCCTAGAAAATCAGGATCTGAATATTTTTAACAAAAATTTACTTATTTTAGAAATCTATATAAAGTGCCTAGCACAGTGGCCAGCCCTAGTACACCCTCAGTACATGGCAGCTGTCTTTGTCTCACCATCCTGAAGCATCTAAACCAGAGGTTGGCAAATTACAGCCCACAGACCAAATCGGGCCCATCACCTATTTTTGTAAATCAAGTTAGTTGGAGCACAGCCATGCTTATTCATGTAAAAATGGCTGCTTTCAAGCTATAATGGCAGAGTTGAGTAATTGCAAGAGACCATATGGCTCACAAGCCTAAACTATTTATTCTCTGGGTCTTTACAGAACAAGTTTGCTGACTCTGATCTAGATAACTGCCTCAGTTTCCTATTTTGCCTTTCTGTGAGCCCCACCTGAGGTTATGGGTACAACATATGATATTATATGCCCTCTGCCCAAAATAGAGAGAAGGTAAAGGTGAGTAGAAGATTCAGATATTATGTTTGAGCTGTATGCCAGGCTTTGTGCATCATGCATACCTTATTTAACCCCCCCAACAACCACAGTTTGTAAGTAAAAAGACTGAGGCTCAAAGAAATTCAATAACGTGCCTGAGTCACACAGCCACTGAGTGGTACAGCCAAACTCTGATATGCCTCTCAAGCTTGTGCTCTTACGCAAGAGATACTCTTTGTCTCTTATAAGAGGCTTTATCTTACAGCAAAAGAAAGCAGTCAGCTACCATTCTTAAAGATCAGACCCTACTTCCTCCATGACTAATTCCAAATACAAACGAGGCTTAATTGAAAATAAGTCCCAGCTGGACAGACAAAAGTTGACATGAGACTAATTGTGGAAAAGAGAAAACTGTGATTGTTTAGATCACTAAAGGTGGCTGATGTTAGCAACTGAGTCAGAGTGCCTGGATAGCCACCTGTGTGTCACAGTGCTGCTCCTGGGACTCACTTTTTAAACTTCTTTCTCAATCACTTTTTGGGGTGGCCATGCTGGTAGCCTCCCATCTTTCCCAGCAGGCTCCTGCTATACAGAAACCCATAGTCTACAAACACTTCTGGAGGAATCCCTCCTAGGCTGGAGTATACAACTGTTACATGTTTCTTCCTTTGAATGGAAAACACAGTGGCCAGATTGATGGGTTGTTGTGATGAACATCTCAAGTGGAAATAAACATGTTATTTTCTTTTACTTTGGAATAATGGTCAACTATCAAAAGTCCTTGAAACACTCAAGTTTTAGATTCTGATTGATCAGCCATTTAGTGAGCGGCTGGCTACCTTGGCCCAGATCTTGTACTGGGCAGCAACTTTCACATTTGTTGTCCCATTTAAGAATAATGAGTCAATTTCCCATTACTTCACGGCAGAAGATTCAGTTTGTAGCCATATTTGGAGCACTTTGCTGCTCATAATAACAAAACAAATGAAGCCGACACAGTGCTTTCACATCCATACCTCTCCCAAGACTGAGCAGAGGCAGAGAAGAGATGGAAGCCTTGCCAGTGACAGGTGGTTTTTGATAGCCCCTTGGAGAAGGGGGTTGGCAGGATTGTTAATGTAAGGACTTGAGTGAAAACCAAGTGGCACAATAGAAGCTGAAGTGAACCATGTAACTTAACATATTCTCAACATAGATTTCTGAGCCACAAACTTGGAGAGGTTTAAAGATGTGGCAATCAAAAAACCTGCAAATCTACTTTAATAGTATTTTTTTTTAAACTTCCCCACTTTATAATATGGTCCAAGCAGAACCAACACAACATCTAAATATTGCCTGACCCTTCTTGATCAAATCATCTACAGCCCTCTCAGATGGCCACACCTGTGTTAAGTTCCCACCATATTTTGTACATCTCCTTTAGGGCATTTAGCAGTGAAATTTTTTGCCTATATAAATTTGTCTCCTTTGATAGGCTTTATGCACCTCATGAATAAGAATAGGTCTTATTCATTTCTGTACCTCCAGTGCTAGCCCAAAGAAGATGCTTAATAAATGACAGACAGGCAGGCAGATGTGCATATGAGCATAATGAGAGCAGAGCAGCCTGGCTGTACCTGCGTTGCACTCACAGACAGCCCTAGTTAGATTTTCACAATGGCCATCACAGCTCCTCTGGGTGCAGGGCCTTTTCTAAGTGTAGCTGTAGACAAGATGGTAAGAAAAAGCCCCAAGCCCTCTTCCTCAAAGCAAAGACAGTTGTTTAGGAGAAAATAAGACAAAATAAATGAAAAGCCTAGGGTCCAATAAAATTGACCTACTATAAGAGTTGGAAAAAATAACGCCCTTTAGAATGATACCCAGAAGTGCTGAAGGAAGCGAGGAATAAACACAAAGGTGTTTCCTTTGTGCTAAACAGCTGCCAGAGATAAGAGGAACACATGAGAATGAACAAGAAGCAAGGATCAGGCAAAAAGTTCTATTGGTTAGATTCTGACAGGCCAACATCCACCGACTCCAGCTCCAGAATCCCAGTCACTTTTGAAAGAAGGGCTTTTAGATACAGAAGGTGTGGGTTTCAACCCTGTCCCTGCCACTTCTGACTGTGCGACCTTGGCAAGTCCTTTCACCTCTCTGAGCCTCAGTTGCCTTCTCTGTAAAGTGGCAATTCCTAGTGATACCTGCCTCCCTGGGCTGCTGTGGGCATTCGTGTGCTGATGGATATGAAGGCATTTTGCAAGTTGGCAGGTAGTGTGTGAGTGTGTGTGATGGCGGTTGACTCTGGGTGATCAGACCTCGACTCTGTACTTTGTCTTTCAGAGGGTTGCCCTGGGTTGTGCAATGGCAACGGCAGATGTACCTTAGACCTGAATGGTTGGCACTGCGTCTGCCAGCTGGGCTGGAGAGGAGCTGGCTGTGACACTTCCATGGAGACTGCCTGCGGTGACAGCAAAGACAACGATGGAGGTAGGGCTCTGGCACCAATGGGCTCCAGGCGGCTCCAGAGGGTGGGAGGCCCAGAGTGGAGAATGGGTATTACTGAGCTAACAGGCCACCAGCACACCAGTCATGCAGTCAGGGGGACCTGCGGTGCAAGCAAAAAGGCTGCATATGTGGCTTAGGGATGAGTGTGTGCCACAGGTGTTCCATTTGAATCAATTAAAACTAACTAATATAAATGAAAGTAATTGATATCCAGCAGCCAGTAAAGAGGAGAAGGCATATGGAAGAAAGAGGTTTCTAACTATTCAACAGTAGGATGAGATGTCTGGCAAAGTTATGGGTCCCCCTCACTGGAGATGGATAAGAAGAGACCATCTAATTCTTTATCACAGAAGCTGCAGAGGGACACTTCTCCAGGGCAGGGAGGTTGAGTTACCTTTGGTCAAGGTCTCTTCTCCTCTGATTCTGGGGGTTACCCTCACTGCACACCAGCAGACACCTTTTGTAATAGAAATGGCCTTTGCTTTGGGTTTTTTTAAAGTGCTAGACAGTCAAAGCCCAAAGAAGGAGGTGCTCATCTTTTAGAACATTCATTAGCTGAGAGTGAAGACCTGAGTTCTAATTCCAGCTCTGGCTTTGACTCCCTGTGCATCCGTACACATGCTGTTTGGTGGCTCTGGGCCTCACTCTCCCTGTTAATAAAATGAGGCAGCTGGCCCATAAGTACCATTTCAGTCCTTATCTTAGTCATAGTATTAGCCTTCATTTTTCTGTTGCATTAACTTGGGTAAATACAACCATAATGTGTTCTACTTTCCCACCTGGAAGATACATCAGTCCTTCCTGATTCTCCCACCCGCAGGTGGTTATTAGGAGAATGAAAAGATAAAGATATGAAAAAAACCGAAACAGTTAACCCTTTCTTCCTAATGATGGCCTAACAGTTGGCTTAGTCCAAACAAGTCTATGTGGCTCCCTAATATTTATACCAAAGGATTTTAATATGTTTCACAGTGTAGGAAATCAATAGGTCAGAAACTCAGCATTCTAACCTTTGGGAATTTTCTATTTAGAGGGATTCTCAAACCCCAAAGCACCATAAGAATTAAAAGGCCAAGTGTGTGATATTGTGATTTCTGTGGTTTATTTGCCTTCAGTGGGTTTCAGCAGCCTAGAGAGGGCTGTTTCGGAGCACTGGTCTTTGAGCCAGGCAGCTTTCAGCCCTTTTGCCTGCTGCCTAAATCCAGGAGGTAATTGGGCCTGATGCACCCAGGCCCAGGCCCAGTGGAGCAATTGTCAACAAGGAGCTTGTGGGGTTGGCCACAGTAGCTAGGCAGAAACAGAAGGTCTATGTTCTCCTGAGATCTTGGAGGGTTGAAATGTTCCTTAATCAATCTGAAACTTGTGGAGTTCATTAATTTTTGTGCTCCATAAATATCCAGAGTTCTTCTTTTAGAATTGGGCCCTATGCTAGGCATAGAGATAAGGAAGTCCTGTCCCTGCACGCCAGGACCTCAAATGGGGGAGAAAGACCGAAAGTTAAATGCTAATGAACTGTGATAAGTGCTGTTGTAGAGTTATATATTGGTTGTTGTGGGAGTAGGAAAGCATTCTTCAAGAAGGTGACACTTGGATGGGTAGCGGTTTCCTGGAAAGGAAAGGGCTCTCTATTCAGAGACATCATTATGGGCCAAGCTAGGACAAAACAGGGAAGGGCAACAAGCACCCCTGTCTTCAGGCAAGGTAAAGTGCTTTTATATTTACTCTTCATAGGAAAGAGATGTCAGCCTACATTATCTGCATGATTTCCTCAGCATTCCCCTTCACTTTGTCTGTGTAGGCACAATTCCAGTAACTAATAGTAACACTCATGTAATAGAAGAAAAGGGGAGAGGAGCCACCATTCCCTTCTCACGAGCCAAAAGTCTTGGCCAAAGCCTTCAAACAGCTGTTGCACATCTGGGCAGTGAAATAACTGCATGTCTTTAGGAAATGTGGGGAAAGGGCGCACCTCTCTCCCTACCAGTATACATGCAAGTGTAGGTTATAGAACAAGGCTCATTGATTCTTTCCCATGAAATGCAATTCAAGTGTATCCTTTGTTTGCCATACTTCAGAGCCAGCCCTCCTAGCACAAGAATGCACCATTGGTAACATGGGGCATGGGCATACCATAGCCCAAAGCCCACAGCTCTGCGGGGAGAGAGAGGTTCTTCTCATAGGAAATGGGGCTGATCCACACCCCAGGGGAATAGAGCCTCCGCCAGCTGTTCTGAGAGATGAGCCAGTAGGAAGTGGAAAAGATCAACCAGAAAAATCCCCAATTGTGGGAGAATATACCACTTGCATTTTTGGAGCATGTTATGGGCTGAAATGAGCTTGCACATAGTTTATTCACTTACTCAACCAATGTTAACCAAGTGTCTACATTGTATCAGACCCTGTCCAGGGTACTGGGGCTTCAGAGATAAATAAGACACAGTCCCTACCCTTGTGAAGGTCACAATCTAGAGGGAGAGAGAAACAGGAAGTAATTGCAATGCAGTGGGACGATTGCCAGGATAAAGGAGCATCCACTCATTCAACTGATATCAGATGCCTGGGTGCCCTGCTGGGAACTGTGATGTGATGTCTGTCCCATGGGACTTTCAGTCCAGTCAGGAAGACATCCCATGGGTCATCATGGTTGGGAATAGAATCAGCTGGGAAGGCCAAATTGTTGAGGGTCTTTGACCTCGGGTTCTCAACTATGAAATGAGGAAACGTCTCACCTCAGGGCGCTCTCAGTTCAGTGGGCTATCCACCCATTGCGGGAGCCAAGGGGAAGGTGCCGAGGACCCCTGCTTTGCAGGGTGGCATAGATGAAACCACCTTAGAGAGTGGACTGTCCCCAAGTGCCAGGGGTATTAAGAGTTATCGCCACTGGCCTCTTTATTACTCTGAGCCTTGGCCAAATGGGGGCAGTTTTAGTGGAGGGAGAGAGGAAGAAAGGAGCACATGAGTAAGCCATATTTGCACTGGACTACTTTCAGTTCAGCCAAGCACACGTTTGTAGGGCTCCTGCTACCTACAAGGCACCATGTTCCTTTCCAAGGAGACGTAAAGACCAGTGAACATGGCCCGGTCTTTCTCCCTCAAGAAACTCACAGTCATTTGTAAGAAATTGTCATCCAAAGGACTCAGTCTAATGGAAGCAGAATTAAATGAGTGCCTTTATTTCAGCCATGACAGGGTATACAGCATAATCCCAGATAAATCATTCAGGCTGGAGAGAAATTGTGTTAGAGTCTCACTGAGTGGTTGTTCTTAGATGATATGACTCAAGGCTTGGAGAAGGAATTAACAGAGTTTAATGTTGAGTAAGAGGATTGAAAGGGACATCAGAGAACCTTGACTTTAACTCCCTTTCCTGCATGTTTACAGACAGGACAAGTGGAGCCCAGAGAGGAGAGGTGACATCACACACATCATAGTCACAAAGCAAGTCATTACATGACCTGGACTAGATTCTTCAGCCATTCCACATGGCCTTGTGAACCTAGAGCACTTCTGCCTCCTCCTAGTGATTTATCCTCCACCTAGAAGTGTAGTGTGAGTACTTACTCAGATTTAAGTAGGCTGCAGCAGTACCACAAAGCTTATGAGAGTGTAATAACTTGTATGTCACTTTACAGTTTGCAAAGCAATTGTGCATCCACCCAACAACACTGTGAGGAATGTGGCCTTATTATCCCCTTACTATTCCCTCATGGTAAGGAAAAGGAAGCTTAGCGAGTATTTTGCAGAAGTCACATAGCTGGCCAGTCGCAGAATCTGCCAGAGTATGTGAGGTCTGGCGACATTAGAGCTTCTCACTGTGTCCAGATCTCAGACATATGGCCCGCTGTAGACCCCTGTAGCCCTTCAAGTTATCTAAGAATTCCTGGTTACTCTTCTTTCCCAATTTGCTGGGTTTAAAACAACACATTTTAAATTAAACTTGAATTTCAAGTTTCATTAAGAATGCTACAACAGTGTTTTTAAATGATGAGACAAAACGAAAAAAGCTGCACTTTGGGAGGCTGAGGCGGGTAGATCACTTGAGGCCAGGAGTTCGAGAACTGTCTGGCCAAGATGGCAAAACCCCATCTGTACTAAAAATGCAAAAACTTAGCTGGGCTTGGTGGTTTGTACCTGTAATCCCAGCTACCTAGGAGGCTGAGGCACAAGAATCACTTGAATTTGGGAGGTGGAGGTTTCAGTGAGCTGAGATTGTGTCTGTGCACTCCAGCACTCCAGCCAGGGCAACAGAGGAGGACTCTGTCTGGGGGGGGGAAAAAAAAGGAGCTAAACGGTACGACTGAGCCAGGGAGTAGCTTTATTGGTTTGTTTTTGTTTTCATGTATGATTTTTGGCTAGATTTAAACATGGAAATAAGATCCTTCATGTGACTCGATGACCACCGGTCTCCTAATGCTCTCACCTTGGGCACTGGCTCCTGAGAGGGACCAGAAGGCAGACAAGCAGAGGGGCCCTAACTTACCCACCAAAGTGAACCCTCTGTGTGCCCCGCTTGACAAAGGTGTGCCCCTTTCGTACTGTGTGCCTTGAGTACGTACTTACTAAGTGCAGACACATGCATCTCCTCATTTTACCCTCTTATGGGGATGCTTATTCGTGCCCATTTCAAAGATGGTAATACCATGTCCCAAAGATGCTAAGTCACTGTAAAATGAGGATAATAATGCCCACCTTGCAGGGCTGCTATGAGGATCACAGGTTATATATTTAAAGGACCTGAGAGGCAACATAGCACAGTGATTAAAAGTACAGGATCTGTACCCAGATTGTCTGGATTCAACTCCTGGCTCCCTGATTTGGTCATTGTGTGACCTTGAGTGATGTACTCAACTTAACTCTAAGACTTAGTTTATCAACTACAGATATCAGTTGTTTCTCCTGCTCCTTTCCACCTGCAGTCACAAAAATATGATATTTATTATAAAATATGTATTTGTAAATGATTATTTTTTAAAATTGGAATTATGTCCTCTATAAAATTTTACATTCTATTTTTTCATTTAAGATTATGGTATATTTCTCTGTGTAATATGTTTTCATCTTTTTCATTTTCTTTGTTAAAGTCTGTATTCCAAACTATTACACACTCTTTGCTAGAAAAGAATCCAAACGTACATAAAGGAAAACAACAGCCATTGTTGAGCACATTCCTGAGTGCCAGGCACTGTGCTAGACACTCTGCACACATCATCTCCAGTCTTTACAACAAAGTTGCAAGGCACACATTTGCATACAGGGAAACTAAGGCTCAGAGAACTGAAATGATTTGCCCAAAGTCACACAGTGGCTCAGTGGGAGAGCTAGGATTAGATTGGAACCTATGTTTTTTAAAAGCCTCCAGGATGAAAACTCCACTGGATTTTAAGCAATCAGGCCTTTTCTGATAAAGGATCTTTAAGCAGTTTCAAGGTATGATAATCTCTTTTGGTGCTCTTGGCCCCATGAAAAAACAATCTTGGATAGATTGTTGTAATAGATAATTGAGAGATGCAACCTAGAAGGAGAAATTTCAGGAAAACTGAGAACAAAGGTCTCTGTCTTCCCTTTTCCTCTTCATCTCCTATTGCTGGAAGGGAGACTTCACATAAAGCCAAAGAATTTGGTCACCCTTCAAACTATCTCTAAACCACATTTCTCATGATAAGAGACAAGAGAGAAATTGACCTTTAAAAATCTTGTGTTCCAACAGGAAGATAAAGACTTTGCAAGCCTTTTGAAAGGAGGCACAGAATTTATTATAGCAAATGACAAAATCTTCTCCCTAGTATATACAGACGGGGAGACACATTCCACTTCCACCCCCGGGGCCTCCGCAAATGCTCTTGTAAAACAGTTCTGTGGTCAGACTGCAGACAAGAATGAGATAAGGTTGGCTAATGGGTCGTCAAGCCAAGGAAGAGTTAAGCCTGCAGAAAGACTGATAGGCTTGCTATACACTGTCCATGGGGCTGTGAGGTTAAGGAACCATGCAAACAACTAAGGTACAAAGAGCTTACTAGACCACAGATTGCCCCACATTGCCCCAGCCCACACCCCCATTCTCCTTTTTATCCTTGCCCATTCTTTTAGATTCAGTTCAAGCATTCTGTCTTCCAGGAAATAACCCAGCCCCCAGTCTGAGTTGGGGTCCCACCTTTGGGCTTCCACAGCCCCTTTTGCTTCCTTCTTCTCCAACACTCAGTTGTCTCTGTCTACTCCACTACACCAAATCCTTTAGAGGTGTGACTCTGTTTTACTCCTGAACATCCAGTACCTAACAACAGGGCCTTCCAGCCATAATGGGTGCCAAGTGAACATTAACAGGCATGTTCCCTGTGTCTCTTTTCTAAAGAGAGGGATGAGCTCCTCCTGTAGGGAATGGCTTCCATCACACCCCATGGCCCTTGATGGGCCCTGTCAAGCTGATGGAGCTGTCTAATTTGAGATTCTCACATAAAAAATGCATGCATTTATTCATTCATTCAACCAATGTGATGCTTACTGTGTGCAAAGCACTGTGCTATGCGTTTGAGATACAGAAATAAACAAGTCAATTTCTGCCCCCTGTGAAGAGGTGACAGAGCTTGGGAGTCAGAAAATCTGGAGCATTGCTATAAAGAGTTGTCCACTATGGAATTGTGCCTGACAGCTGGATATACAGAAAGATAATGGACCGAATTCCCAGATCTGCTCTTTAACTAGCAGAACGATGTCAGGGAAATTACATAACCTGAGCCCCAGTGTCCTTATTCGTAAAGGTGAGAAGGTTGGCATCGCCCCCGTCTTTAATAACACGCTCCTGCATACCTTTTACTTCCTGTGAAAGTCACAGCAGGCTGGCCACCAGGGGACATGGGTCTCTGGCGTTTAAAGGCCAGGAGGTGGCCATCAGGCAGGCCCACAGACTTGAGACTATCCCATGTACCCTTGGCCTCCCCGATGCGGATGCAGACACGAGAAAGGGAAATGAGGGGCCTAAGGACCCACCACTCACTGGCCACCATTAAGGTCACACAACAAACAGGAAGCTACTTCTAGTCAGTACTGCAACTGTTCACTCAGAGAAGGGCCACGTGGCCAGCAGAGGACTCGGCCCATGTCTGCGCCCAGCCCCTGTCTCCAGAGCAGGCTCCAGAGAGCAGTTACCAGCATGCGAAAGACACTCACATTTCTTTTGTTGACTTACTCATTCACTCTTTTAAACCCTGGAGCTCTTCAGCCATCCTGAGAGGTTGGCAGAGACTGGTATCCTGGTTTCACAGGAGTCAATCGCATCTCGGGCATAGGAAGGATGTGCCCAGGGTCTCGTGGCTAGAGAAGGGCAGATATAGGAGAGAGGCTGGGTCTTCAGGCATCTAGCTTGGATATCTTTCTCCCACGCACCCCTTTCCCTAGTTCTCCAGGTCATTTGACACCAACCTGCAAGGTAGGCATGAAGAGGGATCACAGTGAGAGGATGGCAGGGCCTTCATCCTCCAGCCAGAGCACATAGATGAAAATGTTAGGAGAAGCCAGCCCTCCATGTACCAGCAGCAAGTGAGCACCACCGAGCTTCAAGTTCAAGGGTCAGGAGTATGTGAACCACTTTGGAGTGTTTCATTTAGTGCCCCTAGATGCTGTCCCCCCTTCTTTTTTCCCCTTTTCTTTGCCCTCCACTCCCCATCAGGGGTCACTCTTGAGTGCGGCATTGCTGCACCCCTAGCCTCCGGGGCCTGCCTGGCCTTTTCCACATTTTCTTCTGCCTCTTTTCACTGTCACCATGTAAAAGGGGGCATGTGTTTAGAACTTTGAGGAAAAAGGAAATTTCTAGGGAAAAATGTTCTTTCCCAAAAGTTGGGGTTTAGGAGGGTTTTATGGAAAATCTGAAGGGAATAGAAGCAAATCCTCTGCTTTCCTGATTTTTTTTTTCTGCTGTGATAATGAGAGTCTCTGAATGGGAATAGCAAATATAAAAATGCAGAGAATGTATAAGTCGACCAACTTATGTATAATATACAATTAGGTGAGATATGAAGTATTTGGAAACTATAAATGTTTCCAAGCCACCCCAAAACCAGAGAATCCCCCGAACTGTATGTTGATGTTTCTAGTCTATCCCAAAAATTACATTTCTGTCCCCACAGCATGCTTTTTTGTCTTTTAGTGTGAATCATCTAAAATTTGTCATCTACGCCTAAGAAAATTAAATTGTGAGCCACTCTCCCTCACTGTAGAACAGCCATATGCACTGTTTCAGGCCACCATATGCTACATTTGAAAATATAAAGAGGGTTTTACTCAGAAGCTGGTCTTGTAAACTGCAGCCTTTGAAAAGAATGCTGTGAGCCCTGCTCATTTGTGTGTCTCATTTACATAGAATTGCCTCCATTGGTGGAAGTTTTGTCCGCAGTTACTACTCAGCAAATATTTGTTAAATAAATGATTAGGAAGCATCACCACAGGAAGGTATAGGCATTAATCACTCCCACCTGTGAAGCATGGAGTAAGACACTCCACAGTGCCACAACCTCTCATAAGAGCACAGTTTATGTGATATTTCCATTGTAGAAGACCCCAATCTGCAAATCCCCAGAGGCCTCTGCTACCCTAATTTACAGTGCATCGCTATGACCATGTTTATCCACTTCAGTTCTCTAAGGCCCAATTGCATCATCCAGAAAGGGCTGTCCTGTAATGTGTGTGTAGGGAGGGGCCAGGGTAGGGCAAAAGAGCCTGTTACCAGGATATGGTTCAAGGGAGGCTCCTGGGCAGGAGCTAATAGTAACTATCATTTACCAAGTACTTGCTTAGTAGCTAGTTATCATGCTAAGTGCCTCACATCCATGATCTTGCCTCATTCTCACAGCATCTTTATGAAGTAAGTTTGATGATTCATTTTATAGATGGGAGAACTGAGGCTCAGAGCTCTTGCTGGAACTCTTATTTTCAGCAAAATGGCCAACTAGGTCATACAGAAATTCTCTGATGATAAGGTACAACCATTCTTATATAAAATTGAGCAAAGAAGAAAAGGGAGACAAGGGAGCCCTGGATTCTAGAAACGAGATGAAGCTGATGGGCCAGAGCAGTGGGCACAGGAGCCCAAGCTACAGCAGGCCTGGAAGATGTGCAGGATCATCAGCGCCAGGGAGACTCAGAACAGAATAATTTCACAGTCAGCAGACAGGGCACATCCACAGTGGGAGGTTGGAGCTGAGGCCTCGCATAAAGCTGGGATCCTCAAAGGCTACAGGTCACATGAGAAGAGGACAAAAAAAAAAAACGGTGCCTACTAGGCCAGAAGGATGACATGGAGGCATTTCTCTGCCATGGCTTGTTGGAGGTGGGAGGTGTGCTAAGAGACCAAGCCTATACCTCAAAAGACCTTGAAATCTAAACTGACACACTAGAGCAGTCCTAGAACTCCAACCTAAGAAATCAACCTGAAAAGTGGTCCCAGACAAGCAGTACCCCTGGGGTGGCCAGCTGACGTAATCAGAAAGCCACCCTGGAGGGTTAGTTCAACCACACAAGATTCCCATAGGAAAGGCAAGCCTTCCGAGAATTAACAGAATCATAGAACACACAGGAAATGATTGACCATGAGCTGGAGTCAACAACTACAACATGCAGAATGATGACCACTCCCAAGAACTTAACAGCCTGAAAAAGACTATAAAATGAATACACCTTTAAATGACTAAAGAGAGAAAATGATGTATAAAAACCACAGAACAAGACAAGATCAAGAAAGAAACAGGTGGATTTTGAAAAGTTCCAAATAGCCTATCCAGAAATTTTAAAGTAAGATAATTTAAGTTAATGACCCAAAGAACGAATTAAACAGCAGACCAGACACAAATGATGGGAAAATAAATGAAGTAGAATAGAGATTTGAAGAAATAAATCAGGATAGAATGCAGATAAAAAGATGGAAATTAAGGAAGAGGTTGAGAGACATGAAAGCTAGGAGAAGATCCTTTAAGCATTTAGTAGTTAATTTCCTGAAGACTAGAGAGAAAGGGAGAGGGAAATATTCGAAGAGCTCAAAACCAAACTTTGCAGAACTAATGAGAGGCACGAATACTAATTAAACGGCCATGGTGTGGCCTATCAGTTCCTATGTGGGGGAGGCACGCATGCTGGGTCCCATGCTTGCAGGCAGACAGAATCTCAGCCTGAAAGTTCATCTCTAGAAAACGTTTATCTCATTGTCACAAGACATCCAAGGTAAGTTTTGTGCTTCACACTTGGCTATAGAGACAGATTGGTGAGTCTAAGGAATTCACCATCCTTCTTTTTCTCCCCTG
Organism: Chlorocebus sabaeus; assembly: GCF_047675955.1. NCBI lineage: Eukaryota > Metazoa > Chordata > Mammalia > Primates > Cercopithecidae > Chlorocebus > Chlorocebus sabaeus. The sequence continues at coordinate 75,300,263 of NC_132904.1, read as the reverse complement.
TTGTGCATATGAAGAAACTGAGGTTTAAAGAAGTTAAGTAACTTGAACCAAGTCACACAGTTTGCATGGGAATTGGGAACTGGGGTCCAAATCCAGGTAGTTTGCCTGGAGAGAGGGCTCTCTTAAGCACTGCGCATTTGGCCACCAATCACAGAATAAAAGGCTCCGTCAAACTCTGGTGTCCTGTGACGTGGATGCTGGATTCGTGGGACAGGACTGACCTGGGTCAGTCATTTATTCATCCCTCAAACCTCTGTGGATTACAGTCACTGTTCCTGTCCAGGTCTGGACCCTGGGATACTGAAATGAATCAGACAACCCCTGATCTCTAGGAGCTCATCGTTTGGGTTGCAGAGTATGGGGGTCAGGGGACAGAGAGAAAATCAAAATTATAAATATAGAAAGAGACGTACTGTGATGGACATTGCCCAAGAGGCTGGAAGAGCACAGAAGAGTAGTGTTTCACCAAGATTCAGAAATTCAGAAATTCATGTTCTCTGCTTAAGAAATAGTTCCTAAAAGTCTCTCCAGAGACATTACATGCCTCAGAAAGAACTGAGTTCAGATTCTGAGTCAGCTTCTTCACTGACTACGTGACCTTTACCAAGTTACTTTACCACTTTGAGCCTCTGGTTCCTTTTCTCTAAAATGAAAGTGACAACAGTGGCTACTTCATAGAGGATTCAATGATGTACTCCTCGTAATATATTTAGCACAATGCCTGGCACTCAATAAATATGGCAATTCATCATCATCATCATTTTAATATAGATATTAATAAGAACAGCTGTCATTCCTGGCTAACCTCCCCCAGGACTAGAGAGCAGACATCCCTTCTCACAGGAAGCAGTTCTTTCCAGGTGCCACAGAGCTGAATGTTTATAAAAGGGTAAAACACAGGCTTCCAGGGACTGCTTTGGTGGTAAACAAGACCAGGCAAGAGCTAATAAAATTTCAAATTAGCCATGACTTTTCACGGCCCTTCAATTGTGCTAGCTGATTTAATGGTCAACGTCCCTGCTCACTGGGATTGAATAATGGAGCATTTCTGCAGAGTTACGGATGAGACAGCTGAATCTGTCACGCTAACATCAATAGCAGAATGCAAATAACCCTCAGCTTGGGCTGTAATTATGTGTTTAAGCGATGTCTGACAGGGGCAGCATGAGAATGTGTGATGGAGCCTGCTGACTGCCGGAGAAGACAGGTGCTTTGCTAGGCAGTTGTATCTGGGAGCTGGGACAGGAGCCACAAGTTAGGACCCAGATCAATGCTGGGGTGAGGGAAGGCATTCTTTCCATATCTCAGAGTGAGTCTAGCAGGTAAGCAGACAAAGGATGAATGGCTCTTCACGTTGGTGAGTCATGTTCTAGGTTCAGGATCGGGAAGGGAAACTAACCCAGAGTTAAGCACTATGATACCATGTGTCAGATACTATGCTAGATTTGGGGACATAATGCTGCACTTTTTATCTATATAATAAATACTTGTATGACACTCACTCTTATTATCCTCCTTTAAGAGATATGGGAAACTGAGGCCGAAGAGTTTAAGTAACTTGCCCAAAGTCACACACTAGGAAGTTTCAGTGCCAGGATTTGACCCCAGACAGTCTATCTCTAGAATCCATACTCTTTATCACTATCTGTCTTCAAGGAGACCGTAAGCTTTTCAGCACCATGCAGATATGGGAGAGAAACAGAAAGGCTTTTTGTTACTAATTTATTAAGGGAAAAAACTAGGTTTTAGGGCAATCAAGTAGCTTACCTGAGGCCACACCACTAGCAAGGAGGATTGAGGACACTGAGTCTAGCCAATGCATTTGCAATACTTTGGTGGGCAGCTTCTGTATTGTAAACTCCGTGAAGAAAACTAGAGAGGTAGGTATGTCACTGTTACTCCCACATTATTGAAGAGATAGGGCTCAGGGAGACTAAGTACAGGAACTTGTCCAGGGTCATTCTTAGGGGCCATACTCGGTCTTGAACTTTAGTCTCTGAACATCATGGTCCTCCTACTATAGTACACTGCTTACTTGAATGGAATGAAGTTACAGTTTTCTGGCTTTTATGCACTGGCATTTGTCACAACCCCTGCTTCACTGGTAAATTCATTCAATTCCCATTCATTTATTTGTATAACAGTTATGTTTTAAGCACCTCCACTAAGTGCTGGAACACAGAACGTATCTGTGTGCTCCCACAGTGGTGGGGGAGTTTGCCAGAGTCACACAGCTGAGATGCAGCAGAGCCCGAATTTGAACCCAGGCAGGAATACATGTTGTTAGACTGTTGTCTGCCAACAACGCACACAGACTATGACCCTGGGCTTTTCCTGTCCCCCACTTTGGGCACTATCTGCTGATCTCTTTGTTGTCTATTTTGAGCTAGTCTGTTAATATTAGGTGCCTGTAAAAGTACTTTGATATAATGAGGCCAAAAATCTGTGATCTGGTGGACTTTCTTTGTACGTTGGGAAGATAGTAGAGCTGTAATACAATTTCCAGTCCTGAAGAAGTCCATCCATGTGGTAAAAAGAATTCCCTGCTAATGGCAACTCTGTCAGGGATCTGAAATCATCCAACAAACTCGAAAAGCACAAATATCCCTGCAGCCTCCTCTCCCAGAAAGCAGAGCAGGCCTCCAGAGGGCCGAGGACTCAGCCGCAGGCCACACGCTTACACTGCGGCTGGGAGAGATGCTGAGAATTGCTGCGCCTTCACACCCAAAGCCAGGCAGTCACCAGGGCTTACAGTTTTACCTCCTAAATGTCTCTCAATACCATCTACTTCTCTTAATTGCCACTGTTACTACTGCAGTCTAAGCAACCTTTATTTTCCACCTGTGCAACCTCAGTGATGCCCTCTCCTCCTGTCTGGCTCCCAGCTTCCACTGAGGTCCCCTTCGCTTTCAGCAGTGCACACCAGATGAGTCACCTCCTGCTTAAAATCCTTCAGTGGTTCCTATTGTCCTGAGGGTGAAATTCAAACTCCCTAACCTGGCCCGCAAGGCCCAGCCTGGTATGCCCCTGTCAACCTCAGCAGCCTCATCTGGTGCTCTTCCACTCACCTTCCGGCCATCAGCATTTGAATATAGCATCACAAATGTTCATGTGTTATCTCACTTCTGGGTCTTCATACATACAATCCCTTCTATCTCGATGGAAGGAAAAACATACAGTACAGACACTGTACACTTACTGTCTCTCTCTCCTTCTAGACTAGTGAGCTAGGACCACATCTGAGTCACTTGCATCTCTTTGGTGCCTAGCAGAGACTTTGGCTTATATCAGCATTTAATAAAGTTTTTTGAATGAGTGAAAAATAGAGAAGAAATGAATGAAGGCATTCTGGATAAACATGGCTGATTGAACATAGCAATATAAACCACATGCTCTGTCACTCCTGCAGATGGCCTGGTGGACTGCATGGACCCTGACTGCTGCCTCCAGCCCCTGTGTCATGTCAACCCGCTGTGCCTGGGCTCCCCTGACCCTCTGGACATCATCCAGGAGACACAGGTCCCTGTGTCACAGCAGAACCTACACTCCTTCTATGACCGCATCAAGTTCCTCGTGGGCAGGGACAGCACGCACATCATCCCCGGGGAGAACCCCTTTGATGGAGGGTGAGTCCGAGGGCCCCAGCTCCAGCCAGGGCTCTCTGAGTGGGAACTGAATCACTCCAGAGCCTCTTTTGGATGAATGGGGGTGGGAGGAAGCCAGGAGAGTGACAGCATCCATGGTTCCTGATGGAATGTCAGGGGAGGCAGATATAAAACTACTATCCAAGGAGTTTGGAATTTTTATGAGCAAAGTTTTGTTGCTCCCACTGGGTGACAGATGAAGAGAGTGAGAAACCAAAGGTCCAAGGGGAATCTTGGATCAATACCCGCTTTGCAGTCAGCTCTTACTGATCCTGTGGTCTCCAGATGAGCTGAAAGGCATTGATGCCACTCACCCTCAAAGCAGACATCCAGAAGACTTTGCTAGGCGGGGGTGGGTGCATCTGCTGCCATCCCAGGCCACATGCCCATACAGTCTTCCTGTTTTCAGTTGTGTCATCCGTTGGACAGTTTTTTACTGAGGTCTGTCAGGTCCTTTGCTGGGAATGCAGAGATGAGCAGAACACAGTTCCTGCTTATTGGTCACTCCCAGTCTACTAGGAAAACAAAAAAAGGGACAGTTACAGTGTGATTAGGTCAGAACTTTGTCCCCAGGGCACTCTGGAGCACAGAGGATGTATTCCTGGGTAGGAGGGAGGCCAGGGCTTTAGAATCAAGTCTTAAAGAGGAGAAATGGTTAACTAGGCAAGGAAGGGAGAGAGTGTGCCAGGGAGAAGGAAGAGCTCATACAAAGACCCAGAGACACAAAATAGCTCTCTAATCTCTGCACCCTAGATCAAGCGGTGAACCAGTACAACATATCCAAGAGCAGGGATTTATGATCATTTCTTTTGAATGTCTTCCAATGTAGTGGTGCCTCATATGTGCAGAACTATCTCTAAAAGTCAGCATGGTTAATTCAGCAGTCACTGTGCACCTTGTATGTTCATTTTTCTGTGCCAGAGGGTCCCTGTCCTGAGGGAACAATGGGGTAGTGATAGGGGTGGGAGGGGTAAGGGACATTTTCAAGCTCTGTTTAAAGGGGAAATCAGCAGGACTTGGTAACTGATTGTGTCTGCGGGATGCTGCAGAGAGGAATCTCCCGCTTGGATGCCTGGGTAGATGGTGATACTTTCACCAGGCTGAGGAGCAGAGAGCAGGAGCAGGGTGGGAGCAAGGTGATAAAGGGACACACCGCAGTAGGCCACCCAAGAATAAATGTCTATCTGCAGTTAGTAAGTATTTCTGGAGCTCATGCAGAGGTTAGGGCCTAGAGTTCTTGATTTGTGAGCCATCAATGAACAAGCAGTTGAAACCGTGAGCACACAAAAGGTTGCTCAAGGAGGCCAGGTGCGGTGGCTCATGCCTATAATCCCAACACCTTGGGAGGCTCAGGCAGGCAGATCACTTGAACCCAGGAGTTCGAGACCAGCCTGGTCAACATGGCAAAACCCCATCTCTACAAAAAAATTAGTTGGGCGTGGTGACAGGTACCTATATTCCCAGCTACTCAGGAGGCTGAGGTGGGAGGATCACTTGAGCCCAGAAGGTTGAGGCTGCAGGGACCCAAGACTGTGCCACTGCACTCCAGCCTGGGTGGCAGAGCAAGACTTCATCTCAGGGAGAAAAAAAAAAAAAAAAAAAAAAAAAAAAACCTTGCTCAAGGGGAATGTGTAATGAGGAAAGAACAGGGACTGAAGAAGAAGCCATGGGGAGCCTCCCTGTGAGGCAGCTGCTGTCATCCCCAGAGTGTGACAAGGGAAGCCAAAGAGAAGGCCTCACTGCTGGACCATGATGGAGCGGGATGCAGACATGCAGGTCTGTCAGACTCGGGAAAGAGCCCCTGCACTTCCCACCACCCCAGCCCATCCTTGCAAGGAGCCGTGACGAGATGAGAAAGGTGAGATGGAGGAGGCCCAGCAAGGGCATGGCAGCATTCAAACCTCCACCTTTCTAGAGATAGAGCTACTCAATGGTCCAAACTCTCCACCTTACCCCCAGAATACTGAGAAGCTGAGAAGTTAAGTAGCTTTCCCAAATTCACAAGGCTGGTCAAGTGGCAGAGCCGGAGTGAGGAGAACACCTATTCGTTTATCTTGGCTAGAAATGCTGCTGCTGTTCCTGGGGAGGAAGCTATTTTCTTCAGTTGTATGATTTTGTATGTATGCTTGTAGGCCTTCCCACAGTGCGAGTTTTTTTAATCCACTAGAGATATAACTAATATTCCTACCAAGGAAAATGTCACTTGCTCAGTCATTCTTTACGGGGCCCATTATGGGATCCAATTAAGGCCATGGCTTGTTGGTTGCCTATGGTTGTTCTGCTTACTGGATGCCCTTGCCATGCCAGCCTGATCAATGCCAGCAGGGGCATGTCCCCTGTATGTCCTCCTGGTCACCTCCTGAGCCTGCTGCTTAAGCGCCATGAGTCATTGTGGGACCTGCACACAGGTCTCAGTATTGTTGCTCCAGCAGGTCTGACTGGCCTCAAGAAGCCAGCCAAGAGTTTGAGATGCCTGTGCTGGGGGAAATGGACCCCTCAGCAGTAGGGAAGATACAGGCCTCGGAGAGAGGCCACCTTGGGCTTCAGATCCTGGCTCTGCCACTCTACATGCACAGCTCTGGACAAGTAGCTTAATAGAGTGCGTCATGTAAATGTCTGTCACCCCCTCTAAACTGAGTCCTCCAGGGAAACACTTCATCTTACACATTTTAGCACTTAGTAGTTGCTGAAAACATATACATATAAATTGCCTTGAAGAATAAGGAAATGGAAGGACTGAGGGAGAGAGGAAGGATGGACATATCATCTATTACACCTAATTTTATACTGAAGATTCAGAATCCAGAGAGGTTAAATCACCTGCTAAAAATCAAATTACAGATTAGTCACAGAAGCAGAAGTCGTCAACTTGCAGATCATTGTTTATATATCTGTTACCTTCAGCTGGTTATATACACTTTGAAAACAGAGACCATTCATCTCTCCAAACCTGCAATACTTTGGCCAGGGCCAGGGATATAATATTTGCTCTTCAAGTGAATAGATAATAGAAGCTTCCAAAAATGTTACTGTCTCTTAAAAAAGAAGTTACTGTAAAAATTCCTTTTACCTAACATTTGCCAGAATCATTATGTACCAGCTCTTCACTGGTCTAGATTCAGAAGAAACAGCTCTCAGGAAGGACCCCTAAACAGATTCTTGTGTAAAATATGCCCAAGTGACTAGAAATGTAGACACTTGAGGCAGCAGATGCTTTTCTCATTAGACTGCCTACTTGGTATTCGATTACCTTGGTCTAGACCAGTAGGACAGTGCTTATTTGCACAGTTGGGGTAAAGTGAAATCAGCTACCCAGTTTAAGTAGTTGCTTTCTTTCCTCTCATATGAGGGAGTGTGGTATAATAGCAAGTGCCCAGAGTTACAATCCTGGCTTTACCTCCCACTAGCTGTGTGTGACCTCAGGGAAACGATTTAACCTTTGTGTCGGTGGCTCTAGTTATAAATTGGCAATAATGGTAACTCTTTCATGAAAGCTGTTGAAAGGATAAACTAAAATAAAGCACCTGGCCCAGGGCTTAGTACATATTAGGTGATCAGTAAATGGTGGCTTTTGTAGCAGCTGAATGTCATAGTGAAAATAGCACAAGCCTTGGAATCCGACAGATCAAGATTAAAAGGCTGTTGCATCAACTTTCTAGTTTTGTAACCTTAGGAAAATTCCTAAATTGTTCACTTATCTGAGCTCCAACTTGCTCATCTGTAAGATTAGGGTGTTAATGTCTATGTATCTTGGGATTGCTGTGAGAATTAAATGGGGACAAAAAGTACATAAAGTCTCAACCTAGTACCTGCCACACAAAAACTTGCTTGCTAATTACATGGCGGTGATGATGATGTTAATTAAAAAGAGTTTCCAAATCCACTTCCTTAATTGGAAGTAAAACTTGAGAGGAACCTGCCCTCCAGGTCCAGCAACCACCCAGAGAGGAGGCAGATTTAGGCTGTTGAGGAAGCGAAAAGGTGGCATTCTTGCCAGCTGGCTGTCAGTTGGGATCCTTATTAGAGTGCAGCCCAGTGGCATTTCTCCAGAGAGTGGAATTTCTGATGGGGAGGCAGACCTGACTTGGTGCCTGTGTATGACAATTAGGCCTGTGTCCAACCAACAAAACCCCACATTCTCCTGCACCCCATGTGCTATGCCACAATTCATGTAGTTCCAGATTTCATTTAACAGCCTCCAGGAATCAGGCTGTCACCCAGAACCCAACAGCATTTCTGAGACCAGCAAGGAAAGGCAGGCCTCAGAGTGGAAGTCCTTCTCTCTGCAGATTCCCAGCTGGATCAGGCTCAGGGAGCCTCAAGTATGAGGCACACTGGGACCTCAGCTGCCGGCACCAGAGGAGAGAGAAGAATTCAAGGACAGGGCTTAGAGCCAACTGGCCCACCTTGGGTGTGAAAGCAAGCAAGCCAGTCCCTAGCACCCAGGGCTCTCCCCAAGACTCACTTCCTCAGAGGCCAGACCCTATCTCCTGGAGTGATGAAGGCCTCCCTGAGGGGCCCTGTCTGGTTCATCTGTGTCCCCAGGGCCCAGCACAGTGTTGGGTCCAGAGCAGGTGTTTAATGCAGGTTGAATGAGTACAGTAGCTCTATTTGATATCCTGCCAAACTGCTGTCCTCAAACCCACAGAAAGTGACAAAGCTGGATAGAGAGTGACAGATATGACCTAAAGTAGGAGGGGACAGAGTAGGCATGGGAACCACTGTCACCAGATTAAGTGGATTGAATACCACCATTCTCTCCTGGCCTGGATGCCCGGGTCCCATCTGCCTAGTGGAACACTTGTCCCTCCCATGGAGTCATGGGGAGAATACAGTGAAGGGGGTCCACTGTTGACACTTAGGAGAGGAGGAGCTCTGAGGTCTGCAGGATCTCCAACTGCACTGTCCATACAAAGAGGCCAGGACACACACGTGGGGCTTGGAATCAGAGAGCTGGGAAACGGAGGGCAACATGAGACATCTCCTGGGCAAACACTTGAGCCAGAACTGTTTCCCATTGTTGGGTGCATCTGTGCTCTTGGGGAGGACTCCTCTGACTGAAAGGGCTGGATGTGGGTCAGATACCCCCTCAGTGAATAGTTACAGGTTGCAGATGCTGGACAGGTTAGCAAGTTATAGGAAGAGGTGCTGATGAACCACCCCCAGGTTATTCAAATATGGGTTCAGAATAGGTTTTAGGACACGATATTACAGCCATCCAGAGGGGAGGCAGGTTTAGATTGTTGAATCATTATTTGAGGAAGGGAATTTGTCTGAGAAATCATGTGATGGCAAATCTTGCTGGGTTCCCCTAATTCTAATAGGTTGTTGGCTCCATCAGGCAATAGATGGGTGTAGACAGGGAGCTACAAGACTCAGCTGACAGGAAACACTGAACCCCAAGAGAAAAGACTCAAGAAGTCAGGGGGACTTTAGCAAAAGGAAGGATGGATTACCAAAGAATTTACCCCAAAGGAGGCAGAGAATCAATCATATGCTATAGAGATATGATAGAATCCTATAGGATACCTGAGACTCGTATCCTATCAGAGCCTATGAGGAGGAGAGACTGGGCAGGCTCAGCAAGGGACAGAGCAGAGCAAAACACACAAGCTGCCTGAGCATGCTGGCTCACGCCTTTAGAAATCCTAGCATTTTAGGAGGTCGAGGTAGATAGATCGCTTGAGTTCAGAAGTTCAAGACCAGCCTGGGCAACGTGGCAAAACCCCATCTCTATGAAAAATACGAAAATTTAGCCAGGCGTGGTGGTGCACGCCTGCAGTCCCTGTTACTCAAGAAGCTGAGGTGGGAGAATCACTTGAACCCAGGAGGCAGAGGTTGCAGAGAGCAGAGATCATGCCATTGCACTCCAGTCTGGGTGGCAGAGCCAGACCCTGTCTCAAAACACAGACACACACACACAGACACACACACACACACACACACACACACACGCCTCATTTGGTGACTATTGCCCAGCACCTACTCTGCACTAGGTGTGGGAGGAGAGGATATCTCACCCCGTCACTGTGGGGGTCTTCGTGGATCCCATGCCTTGTGTGTCATTGAACCCAAAGGAATTGGCACAGAGTGAACCACAGTGAGTGACAGAATAAATCAATGAATTAGCCAGTCCCTGCTGAGTGCCTGAAAAGAAGTAGAGACAAAAGTGCTCTGAGAGCTCAAAGGCAAGACCATCACTCCCACTGCACGTCTGTCCCCTGAGCCTACACCATGAGAGCTGCCTCTCCTACAGCTTTGCTTCTCCAGCATGTAACACAGGACAGGCTTAGTGTACGCAGCAGTAATTGTTTGCTGTTGAAAACAAATGAACGAATGAAGACTTATGGCAGGAGATGGCCTTCAGCATGAGATAAAAATTTCAGTAAGGAGAGTTGGCCATTAGAGTATCATTTATCAAATTGCAGGTCATAACAACCCATTAGTACCTCATGAAATCAATTCAGCAGGTCGAAACTATTATTTTCAAAAAAAGAAGTAAATTTAACTGAAATGGAGTAGAATGAAATAGAAAATATCAGTGCATCACTGTAAAAAGAATATGTATTTCATGAAACTTATTTCAGTTACATGTGTATGTGTATGCATGAACTACTGGATAGGCTGTATTGCTTACTGTGGGTTTCAGTTGAACAGGATTGTAGAAAGCATTCTATACTGCAGAACCAGAGTGAGCAACAGCATAACTTTCCAGGACAATCAGAGAATGCAGAGAATTTTAATGTGGCTGGAAGATAATTATGATGACACTATTTTCCACATCAAAGGTCAGAAGACATGCTCTGACATTTGAAATCAAGATGGGCTTAGGAAATCTGTGGTATATAAGCATGGTAAGCAAAGGGGGCATGTGGGAGAAAGAAGAACAGAGGGAAATATCAGGCCAGAAAAGTGGGTTAGGGGCAGGAACTGAGAAAGATGTGACCCTCACCCGTTCACTAACCAAGTTCGAGCATTTCATCTCAATCAGGACCTAAAACTGGCTCTAAACAGGAGTGAAATAACCTTGATTCCACCTAAGTCTTCGAATTCCTTTCAGACCCTATATAAAGGCACAAAGCTTCCAGGAATTTTAAAAGCAAGAGTTTTCAAGAGTGAAAAATGATGGAAAAGAGAAATGACCATGTATGCAATATAGTTTTTTATCTGCGCACTGTGAACCTAAAGTCATACGCAAGCGTCCGTGGCACAGGAGTTTCAGAAGAGCATTTGCTCCCCACCCCCCACCTCCACCCAGGTCTTAGCCCTCAGGAAGCCCTCAAGAGGTCGAGCAGCAGAGATCATCTAATGGACTTCAAATAAACACCAACTTCCTGACAGCTGGCCTCTGAGCGAATTTATTATTGAATTATACTCCTGCATTTTCAGAACAAGCTGAACTGACAGGGTACCCCATCAGTTTAAAAAAAAAAAAGAAAGAAAAGAAAGACAATGATAAATAACCTGATGGAAGATGGAAGAAGGCAAAGATCCTGCTTCCTCCAAAATGTCAGCCATTATATATTATTCATGTTGGTTTCTTAAAAATCCCTCCCCGCACTGAAATGAATGTTTATGATGATAAAGCAACTAGGTGATTCAATTCAGGATGCAGACAACGAGTTCTCACATCATCCTGATGAGCAGCTAACAACTCCTCCTCTGCCACTTGATCATCCCTTTATTGATTTCAAAAACGAATTACGATCTCTGTTTGCTTTGTAGCTTGAGCCTGTTCCTAGTTGTCCATCACAGAAAGCATTTGCAGAGGATGCTGTGGTGCAGTGGGAACGACTCTGGGTTAGAGGGAGAGAGCCTAGATTCAAGTCCTGGGGAAAGTGAGAGCATGTGACCTTGGGCTGATGAGACCCAACTTCCTCCCCTGTGATGTGGGGTCACTAATTCTACCCTGCCAGGTTGTTTGGAAGATTAAATGAGATAAAATACCCAGAAGCCCAATGACTGGCTCATAGCATGCGTTCAGTACTAACACCTAACATTTACCAAGGATATTCTATTTGGAATGTTTTATAGGTAGTAACACCTTTAAGTCTCCGGGCAGACCATATGATGTAGGGACTTTACTACCCTTGTTTTAAGCAATGAAAACTGAGCTACTGAGAAGTTAAGTAATCTGGGCCATGGTCATAGGGCTTGTAATAGCAGAGCCAACATTGGAAGCCAAGCCCAGGTGGCTCTAGAGCCCATGTACTGAGCCTCTCTTCTTCTCCGCTGAGTCCTTTATGTTCCCAGCTCAGCATCTTCAGTTCAGAAATCCATACAGTGTGGTGCCACTACAACCCTAGCACCCCACCTGGCCCTGACTTTCTCTCCAATATTCTACTACATCATAAAAAACCCATGTGCAATAAGGCTTCGTGCTGAAGAGCACTGACCTCAGAGGTTGGAATCTCAGCCTCACTATTTGCTAGTTGTATGACCTTAGAGAAGTCTCTTAATCTTTCTGTGCCTCACTTCCCTCCTCTACACTATGAAAACAATAATACACATCTCATGGGGATTTTGTGGGGATTAAATTAGCACACATAAAATACTTAGGTGTTAGGGCAGTAAGCATTCATTAAGTGTTAGTGACCCCGTCACTAAATAGCAGTAATGTTAATATTAGCATTAGCTATAGCATTAGTATACATACAGGTTTTAGTGTCACTATTGAGAACTGGGAGAAAAATGAGAATCTAAGCCTGAAGCATCAGTGTAGTTGTGTAATTGGGGCAAATATCCTAGCACCTTAGGATGGCAGGGATGAATGGACCTTCCAGACCATCAGCCCTCTGTGCTGGAAGAGGAAACTCCAAGGCCAGAGAGAGCCCCTGGCTCAGCAAGTTAGTAGCCAAACCTGAGTCCCAGAGAACCTGGAGTCCCAAGTGAAGGTTCGTATATCTCAAACTATAAACTGTAATTCTGCTCTTTGTAAATCAAAGACTTTCTGTATTTTTATCCAACGCTGAGAAATTTTAAGCAATAAGAAGTTAAAATATTTATAGAGCCATGCTTCACATTACTAATGTTGCCCTCAATAGAGAATATAGGATCAGGTCTTGCAGGTACCTCTGCAGGTAGTCTAACTGGCCCTCCAATTAGATCTCAGAGGCATTAAGAGTTTGCTCCAAGCAAATCCCACAATCAGGGGCTTGACAGGGAGGGATGCAGCCTCTGTGTGTATTTTGCTAGAGGGGAGAGATCCAGCCCCTCATGCCTCCCCTGCCTGGGTCTCCTCCTCCCACCACAGTGGGGGCCATGTGAGTCCACCCTGTGAATCTAACCCTGCAGGCCTCTAGGACCAATTCCAATCTGAAAAGATGGGCTTAGAGCAGCCCCAGCTGCTCAACTCACATCCTTGCTACTGTTGTCTGCCATGACTTGCCAGCTGTGCCAAATGACTTTCTGCCTTGTCCCTGAATCCTGGCCTCACTTTCTGTGTCTGACTTAAGCATCCTGGTGCCCTGGCACCAAAGGACTAAAGCTTGCCCTCTTTTGACAGGCTCCCATCCCTGCCACATCTGGGTCTGGAGCTCCATCCCTGCTCTACCTGGGCATGATAACCAAGTGACACATGGATGTCCCCATCCAGATGCCTCTGGGAGCCCTTTCATGATACCGCTACAGCCCTTCCTCCCTCATGCTTTGAATTATTATTTCCATTACAGGCCAGCTGTGTATTGCTGTACACCTCAGCTCTAGCCTGTTGAGCTGGACTTTGTGCAGAGTCCCTTAGCTGCGTTTCTGCCTGGCATCAGCTCCTTCCCCATGAAGTGGGTCTGATCCTGGTTCATTCTAGTTTCCCCTTTCCTGGTGAAGCAGGACCTGCCCTGTGCCCTGACAGAAGGCAAGACACATGGTCATGGAATGAACTTGTCTGCTGAGAGACTGTGGCTGGAGTCACATTTTAGCAGAGCTGCCTTGTATTCTTCTAACAGCACAAACCATCACCTGAAAAGTCTTCTTAGAAACAAGCTTCTGGCCACACATAAATGAATGCAAATACATTGAAGGAGCCTGCTCAAAAATGTTTGCAGAAAGGGCATACAATCAAAAATGGTTCCAGAACCCAACTCTAATCATGTGAACTCTGAATCGTGAGGCAGCCAAGTCAAGTTGGGATTCTCAAATAGTTAGGTACATGTCGGTCAGACTGCGAGTACCCTGAGACGTGGAGTGGCTCTCCCAAGTTCTCATGGCGAATCCTGCATTTGAATCAGTCCTGGTTCCCCCGCAACTCTGCAAGAATGGGCAAGTCGTTCCCTGTCTGAACTTTATTTTCTCATCTTTACCAAAAGAAGTTTGAAAGAGGTGATCAGGAAGGGCTCTTCTGACTCGAATGTTTCATAATCAGGGGTTTCCCAAGAATATGTATATAGGCGGAAGATGTGGGGCTGGAAAAGCTGGTTAAAGAAACTGAGGCAGAGCATCAGACGGAAAACTAGGAAGAGAGAGCTGCAGATCAGCCTGGTGGCTGGGCTGGAAAGACGATCTTGGGAGCTGCAGAGAGGATAATGTCAGGCTATGACTGGAAACACCTTCAGTGGTAATAATGTCACGGGCTGTGAAGTGAGGCTCCTCATTCGGGCCCAGGTAATGTTCTTACAAGACTTCAGATAAATTGCAGTAGATGCTGGAAAGATCCCCATTCAATCAGCAGAAGTTAGCAGGAAACAGTTTAAGGATTTATACAAGTCAGGCAAATAAATCTGTTTAAAATACACAATGCAAATGAGTGATTTACATAATCAATAATATTATAGACTAGCAAATACTTTAAAGGAGAGAAAGGCTAGAGTTATCATTTGCCACCTAGATCCCAAATGATATTCCAGTTTCCTGAATACCAAAGTAGCTGCTTTGACTTAATAACAAAATAACACACACACACAAAAAAAAATAATAATAAAAGCTACAGTTTTTCTCCCTTTGCCTTCCTTTATCTGCTTGTATAATATACATTGACTAATCAATCTATCTTTGTTTCTAGCATTCTTTTTCAAAGTTTTCCAGACCACAGGTGGTACAGATGAGGAGGGTATAGAATCAAAGGGTCAGGGCTAGGCTGAGGCAAGTGAGTCTTCCAGGGGAAGGTACCCAAACTTTGAGGGAGAGTGTGGGCTGGCCTCTTGAAAGGGCACAACTCTTCCAGCCCTGGGTTCTCTAACCATATCCCTGTCAAGGTCAAGTAGCTCAAAGTTCTCTAACATCGTCCTCACCTTAAGTAACAGAAGCGCATAAGCTCTTTATTCATTGTGTAAATAATTTATCAAGAACTTACTCTGTGCCCTGCGTTCAAATTCCAGAGCAAACACCTGTTTTGGAGGAGGTTTTCTTTTCCCCACTCAGAAATGGCCATCAACCATGATCAATGCTGGGAATATAGCAGTGAGAGACATGTGGTTGGTCCCTGTCTTCAAGGAGCTCATGTTCTGCTGGGGAAAAGATTGTCCTGGCAGAGCAACAGCACTCAGAGCTCATGAGGAGTAGCCCGGAAGGAGCAGGAGTGGTGTTTACTGCTTGGTGAATGCTCTAGGAGAGGTGGAAGTTTCCAGATAGAGGGAACAATTTAGCGATAAGTATAAGCATTGCATGAGCTCCATTAAGATTCTGACGCCACGTGTAGTAGGGCTGCTTTAGCTGGATTGGGTAGTACGAGATTAAAACAGTTATAAATTCTTAAACGTATGTTGAATTCTATTTTATACCAGTTGGGAAAAACTTCAGCCTGCATTTGACAGATGACAGAAGGGAGGTTCAGAGAGGTCAAATGACTCCAAAATCATACAGTTAGTTCCCAGAGTCAGAACTGGGAACTATGACTCCCAGCCCAGTGCTCTCGCCACCACAGCCCTACCACTTTTCCCTGAGCAACAGTTGAGGTTGGCTTTTTATTTGCTTGATTTTGTTTTGGAGCGGTTTTGTGTCTCCAGCAGATTCTTCTGTTGATCCCAAACCTTGTCACTCTCCTCAAGAAGCAGTCAGGCAGATCTTCTCCCCTGTTGGCGTCAGCAAGGGCACCTCAGTCAGGCCCTGAGTGTGTGGTTGGACTCATGCCAGTATGTCTGACACCACCCTTGGCTTGGCAGTGGCACTCCCTCCTGGCAGAGTTCACCTAGCCTAATTGCTTGTTTTATATCCCAGCTGCCTGACATATGCCAAACCCATGTGTTGACTCACTGGTGTCAGAGACAACTACACGGGGGCATTTCATGTTGGCTTTTGTGAGCTCTAGCAAGTAAGTGGAGACCGTAATTCATACATTTCTGGAACTTAGCACCTAACACAGAGCCTGACTCATAGTAGGTGCCCGATTTTTCATGAAATTAAAGGAATTTTAGTGACTGCAGGTACATAACACAGTAGTAAGAGTGAGGCCTCAGAAGTAAGAAGACCTAGCTTTAGTGTCAGCTCAGCCAAGTGAATTCCTTTCTGGATGACCTTCAGCAAGTCTTTTTCTCTATTCCAGTTACTTGATTGTTTTTCACTTCACAAACACTCTGAGAGCAGCATCCCATGCTTACCCTCTCTGGAGATGTGGTCCAGCCCTCCTCTGGCTCACACGTAAACATGTGAGATGGCTATACAAATGCAAATGATATAATATGACCATCAAATATTAGAGAGATACTTATAAGGTGTATAAAAGCCCAAAGGAGGGGGTGATTCATTGTGTCAGGAAAAGTTGATGACAACCTTACTGAGGTGGTGACAGCTTAGATGAGACTCTTAAGGATGAGTAGAAAATAACAGCCCAAAACTCCATTACACCAAGACAGCGACTATGAGGAAGCAAATCATGTCAAATAGAGGACTGGTAATAGAGGATCATATGAGCTAGCTGGAAAGCCAAGTTGGTGGCAGTGATTTGCTCCCACGTTAATGGTTTTTCACTAAGGCAGTCTTCCATTGCAGAGTTCTACATTCAAAGCAGCAACTATTTCTAGCCACATCTCCACCACTGAGCGAGTGCCCAACCCTCAGTGTAGGGTCAGTGTTCCAGTGGTATGCAGAAGCCAGCTTGAACCAGTTCACAAGAACTGATTATTAAATGTTCAGAAATTCAGCAAACTGGTTGTTAAACACAGCCATTATTAAAAATTAAATTATGTAAAATTAAATAAGGTATGTTAAAAGCAAAGGTAATAAATACTCAAAACTTATTACTTTCTAATCATTTTGCCGTGTTTGATGTTACGTTTGCTCTCGAGTTACTCAGGACCATCGCATCTCCACAGTGGCAGTACTGCATAATGGCATCCTCCTGTGTGTCTCTTGCCACCTCTGTGTTCAGTGGCATCTCTTTGGTAGCTTGAAAACAGCCAGAATGAGAGTATTTACACCACAGAAATGAGCAAATGCTACAGTTGAAGCTGCTTTTCTTTTCTTTTTCTTTCTTTCTTTTTTTTTTGAAAGTCGGTCATTAAACACTTGCCAGCACACCACTGATAGTATCTATTAAATAAATGGATGCAGAAAGCAAGCATTGGGAAGCCCAGCACTCACATCTTTTCAAACCTCCCAGTACAAATGCATGTGGCACAAGACACAATTCGGAGGCCCCCGCCGAGCTGACTTCCCATCTCCTTTGTTCCAGGGAAGGCTTTATATTAATCCGGGCTTTCCTGACAACTGAAAATCATGAAAACAGAACGGGGATGGAAGTGTTTTTCTCCAGGACTTAATTCCTGAGCCAAATGCCTGTGTTGGCAAGAGGCCTCTATGGCCTATCAGTGTCCAGGGAGTCAACCTAATCTTCCCCAGAATCCAAAAGCAATCCGCGGGAGCCCGAGCTGAACTTGCATCTGCTCTGGCTTGCTGAGTTGGAGGCTACGTGGTAGCCAAATGGTGCCGATTCAATGTTTCCCAATTATCAGGAAATCCCCAAAGAGAGATCCATCAGAGGAGGCTGGCCTGCATGTGTATGAGGGGCAGCAGCCAGGACAGCCCCAGAAAGGAAGCCATCCCCCCAGGGCTGGTTACTGTCCAGGCAGAATCCAGAGGCACATATGTCTGGAGAAGGCTGGATGGTGGCCAGCATCAGGAGATGAGATCTGTTAGTAATTCTCTGGAAGGACAGAGTTCCAGCAATACGAAATTCAATTGTCCTCCATTAAAGAAAACATCTCTCAGAACCAGCTGAATACAATCGGTGGAATAAATCTTCCCCATTAGTGGAGAGATAATTTCACATAAATACATTGGAAGACCTTCAGAGCAGAATTGAAAGTCTTTGCTGAGCCTCACCCGCTTAACTTGTTTGCCATGTAATTGCATTTAGACCAAGGGCCTCGGAAGGAAACCACTGACTGAATTAGCATTAACCAGATTGTATGGAGTGAGGTGAGGAGGGTGGGGTGGGGTGGGGAGTCTGGTGCATTGTGGGTAGTTGTTCTTGCCTTCAGAAAGGACAAGCTGACACTAGTGAGACCAGCTGCTTTACAAGCCTGGTGTTAATTGCTTTTCTCATCCAACAGAGAAAAGTTTATCACTCTAGGAAGGTAGAGGTGTGGGTACCTCATATGGCAGGGACTGAATTTGAGATCTTTTTTTAATGAACGCCCATGGGCCTCATCACTAGCTCTTCCCTAGGCCAGAAGAAAAAGCCTTCTCACCTGAGGTGAATAGAGAAGGTTATGTGGTGCACAGCGCCTGCGTTTTTGTCTCAGATGCCTTTCAGCGAGGGCTTTCTCCCCAGTGTGCGAATCCCTGAGGATGTTGGACCAGCCAGTGCCTTCAATTCCACCCATGGCCAGTGGCAAGTGATTGGTTAGAGTTGGACCCGGAGTAGTGAGGCCCAGGTTCAAGTCCTGCCTCTGTCACCTGCTCTCTGTGGAGCTTTGGGCACACAATATAACCTCTCTGGAAACCGGTTTCCTCTTCCATACAATGAGAAAGTTCCACTAACTTAGGGATCTTCTAACTGACTTCTCCAGACATGGAGACTCCACAGAGTTGCCCTCAGAATCACCCCAAGGGAGAGGAGGCCTCCACCCCAACTTCATCCAGGGTAGATCTTTTCATTCGTTTTCCGCTTTGGAGTCCTTATAAAATGTCATTTACCCAAACATTTCTGTTTCTGAATATTTGAAAAGCCACCATTCTAGATGATCTCTAATTGTCCCATTTATTTGTTCAACCATCATGTTTTCAATGGCAACCTAGGATTTGTTCGACATAGTTCAGGCACTGTGAGGAGAAAGAAAGAAATCTTCACGCTGTCCTCAAAGAGCTCAGGATCTAGTGGAAGGGAGGTGCGTGTATGCTTTGGTAAAGTATCAAGGTGTCTGCCTCAGGTTTTGTGGGAGAGAGGAACTAGTTCTGATTAGGGGTATCAAGAAAGGCTTCAAGGAAGAGGTGTCATTAATAGTTGGGTCTTTAAGGGCGAGCATGTTGGGAGAGGAGTGCAGGAATGACATTTTAGGCAGATGGAAGAACATTGCACAGACAGAGGCACTAAGTAACATTCGCCTGGCAAGTTTGGGAAAAGCAGGTAATTTCTTATGCAAAATATAGAGTAAGAGTGGGAGGAGGGATATTGGGAGAGGTGTCAGGTTCCAAAACTCACTCCGAGAGCATGCTAACATCTGTCCTCCTATCTTGAATGTCAGATGAAAGGAAGTACCTTCCATCCTGCTCACTTGTTTGTATGTTCACTTCCAATGAGACTGTTAGTAGCTGTAATAGCCATTGCCATTTGTGGAGCTTACCCTATACCAGCATGAAAAAACAAAGACTCAAAGAACTGGCACATGCCTACGGAAGTTCAGAGAGCTAGGACGTGACAGAGCCAGGATTTGAACCCAGATCATTGAACTACACATCCACACACAGAACTAGGTGATATTGCCCTCTGTGATCAGCTTTATCTCCTTACAGCATAAAATAATATCCTTAGAAAATAACCTCCAAGTGAGAACATTGAATCACCTCCCAATAGCAATTCTCTCAAGGACACTTTGATGCCCTAAATTGAGGTGACATTTCTTTTAAAGATTATTATGTATCTTGAGTGAGTACCATGAGCCACTGGGTACAAGATGTATCTCAGTGACTGATTTTCTGTCTTCTGGCCTCTCGGGGTTCCCTGCCAGCCAGGGCTCTGATCATGAAAGGTGTATCATGTTTGTGCTCTCTTCTCTTCCCACAGGCATGCTTGTGTTATTCGTGGCCAAGTGATGACATCAGATGGAACCCCCCTGGTTGGTGTGAACATCAGTTTTGTCAATAACCCTATCTTTGGATATACAATCAGCAGGCAAGATGGCAGGTAGGAGACCTTCTGTGAGTCAGAAACAGTGAAGGTCCTGCTTCTGTGGTCTGGCCATATAGCTGCTGCTGGACTGATAATGTGGAAAGAGGATGGGTCTTGGACTCAGAGGGCCTGAATTCAAATGCGCAGCTCTGCAACTTACTTATTGTATGACCTTGTACCTGACTCTGGCCTGTGTCCCTTTGACTCTAGATTTAGCAGTTTCTTCTCATTTGGTTCTCCGAGTAAGGAGAGCGTACCTTATACATATCCTGTTCCATGACTTATGATATAAAACAGTCATGTGAACCACTTTCTACAGAACAGACAGCTTGAGAAATCTCAGCCATTCCTGTTGTGTGGTTTCCATCCTGCAGCTGCCTAGATCTGTGCAAGCCGTTTGGGTGATGACAGAATTCTGACCTTTGAATTCCTCCAAGAACCATCATCAGAATGACGTAAAGCTTCCTTAATGGCCCTAGCTCTCCCACCTGCTGTGTGTCCTAGGATAACTCTCCTTACCTCTCTGTGTCTTGGCTTCATCTGTTAAATGGTCCTAATGCTGTTTATTTCACAGATTGGTTTTGAGGGTTAGATGATATGGTGGATGAGGAAGCACCTGGCACACAGTATGTGTTTAATAAATCTTAGTTCCCCACCACACTTTGATTCATTGCTGTATTTCCAGTGTCTGGCACATGAGTATACAATGAATATTACCTTTTTGTTAAAATTACAGATTATTGAAGGAGAAGGTGATGGTGACAGGAGAGGCAATGAGAATATTTTGGAGAAAAGGAAAAGAGAAGGAGGAAAGTAGAATATTTAGGCTGTCAGTGATGACAAGTCCTCTATTTTTAATAAAACCAGGTGGTGGCAGTCCATCTGGCTAAGCGTGGGCCCATAAGGTTGATTTTCACTCTGTGTTGGAAATTATGCTCCAGCTTGATTGATTTTAGCACCTCTTTAATCCAATATCAGATGTGAACATGTCCCGGCCGAGGTGATAATGAAGTAGAGGCTCATCTGTTTGTAGACATGTGTGCCTCTTAGATGGGGTTGGCAAGCTTGGCATGGGGTGCCCCCTCCCTGCCTCTCACTCCATGTGAAAAGGAAGAGGCCCAGCTGGAAGACGTTAGTGGCCAGTCCTCAGGGATAAATTGGCCAGGCCAGGCCACTGTCCCCTACCCTGTACACCTTCCAACCCAGGAAGGCCCTCATGAAGACACCCGCTACAGCATGAAGGATGCTGCCTGCTGTATGAAAGTGGCAGATGTGAGCCTCCTAGGCAACAGGTATTCTGACCACATTATTACCTGCTGTGAAACATTCATCCAAAAGGAGCCTTTCAGGACTGCCTTTTTATTTTTTATTTTTTTGCCATGAAACTTGCCAGTCACTCCTGTGAGATGGCAAATCATCAGTCCTTATGCCCTGTTGTGGTCGGTTAGAGTAGATTCAAAAAACACACCAAGTCTGGCATAAGTTCAGTGGCCTTTGGGGAAAGCTCACTCTGACACCTCCCGATTCCTCCTGTTTGTGCTTCCTCTGCAATTTCTACTGCCCACTGAGAGCATGGAGCTAAATATCAGCCATGTTTCCTGCATCAGCCTCCTAAATTACATCACAGTAACCAGAATTGCTGCAATAGAGCTTGAGTTTCAGATCAGTTCTTACCAGTGCATTTTGGGGCTTAAATTTTCTTCCCAATTCAGCCTAATGTATGGGAAAGTTATCACTTGTTATCACTTGTTCTCTTAGTATCCAAAAATCTCTGTTATATGTGAACAGATATCACTGCCCTCCCACCCTTCCTTAACTCACCTTCTTTCTTACCTCTCACGCCTTAGGAAAAACCGTAAGACTAAGAGATAGAGTCTGGAAATAACAGTGTGCGCAAGTGGACTGAAAGTCCAGGGACCCTGTGTTCTTCACTTTCCAGGAAGGCAACATGATACTTGCCCTCATTCAGCTCCCCCAGCCCTACACACACGCGCACGTGTGTGCGTGCACACACACACACACACACACACACTTGCTGAAATCCCAGACTTCACACCTTTACAGGAGCTTACAAACAGAAAACAGTAACAGAGAAGTTAGCCAAAGAGATCATTTTTAAAAAAGGAAAATAGAGGCCATGAAAACAAACTAAAAGAATAACACACAAGAGATGCAGATTAGGTTCGTTGAATTGAAAATTGGGGGCCAGGCGCAGTGGCTCACATCTGTAATCTCAGCACTTTGGGAGGCCATGGTGGAAGGATCACTTGAGCACAGGAGTTCAAGACCAGCCTGGGCGTTCAAGATCAGCCTAGGCAACATGGCAAAACCATGTCTCTATCAAAAAAATATACAAAAATTAGCTGGGTGTGGTGGCATGCACCTGTAGTCCCAGCAACCCAGGAGGCTGAGGTGGGAGGATCGCTTGAGCCCAGGGAGGTCAAGGCTTCAGTGAGCCATGATTGCCCCACTGTACTCCTGCTCTCCAGCCTGAGTGACAGAGTGAAACCCTGTCTCAAAAAACAGAAAGAAAGAGAAAAGAGAGGAAGGAAGAAAAGGGGAAAGGAAAGAGAGAAAGGGGGAAAGGAAGAAAGGAAAGGAGAGGAGGGGAGGGGAGAGGTAGGGGCCAAGACAAGGGAATGTGTGAGGCCCTGTGCTTTTCCCATCTATTATCCCATCAGTATAATCAATAACCCTGCCAAATGATTATGATCATCAGCTTCTTTTTACAAATGAGAAAACTGAGGCTTGGAAAGGTGATATAATTCAGCCATGGAGCAAGTAGTAGTGTTCAGAATGGCCCTGCACTGTTTGGGCTTCATATGACACCCAGGCCTTCCCTTTGGGGTCACATTCACATTCATATCCAAAGCAGGGTTTCCCCTCCAGAGAAGCGGGCCTAGCCCCAGCTCATTACTTGCTCTTGGCAAGGCCAGCTGCCCTCTGCTTGCTCACTGCCTTGGGAATATGTCTTTTCATGTTTGTCTTTCCTCCCTCCTCATATACAGCCTCTCATGAAGGGAGCTTATAAGTCTGGCTGAAATTCTGTTTGACAGTTAAAAATGTTCTATCAAGGCACAGATGCTATTCAGTTCTGTGACAGAAAAATTGTTCTTTGAGTATTTCCCCAAATTCATGGGTACTCTCCTAGAGAGCCAAAACCTGAATTCTTGATTCAAAATAAACCCCACCCCAGGTGTTTCTCTATCACTGAATGATGGTCAGGCCCAACTTCACCTAAGTGAATGCGGAACAGGCAAAGGGGTGCTAGCTCCTGCAAAGGGCGGAAGAGTCAGGCTGTGGAGCTTGGAGCCCCAGATCTGGGGATGCCATCTACCAAGAGCAGAACTTGACACTAGGACAGGATGGTTCCATGCAGAATCCTTGCAGTCTCTGGAGGAGAGAAGAGCAAGCTGCAGGAATGGGCCCATTCCCCCATGGTGGATTTATCAGGGTCAAAATCAGACCCTGCACTGAGGTCTCTCACACCAACTGCCCAGGTGAACCTTAGATTTAACTGCAGTAACAGCCAAAGTGAGAAGGGATGTAGGGTGTTTAGTAGATGTCAGTTCAGGAGCAGTTGATGCTGTCACTCATGCATTTATTCCATCAACTTTTAACCACCAAGCACTGGGCTAGTTTCTGAAAAGACAGAGGACTCGATGTCCCTGGGCCAGAGAGCTCAACAAGCAATCACAGTGCAATGCCATGCATGTGGGGCGGTGGAACCCAAGGTGGAAGCCGGAATTCTGACTGACTAAGGCTGTGTGGAGGAGGTGAAGTTTGAGCTACCAGTTTGATAGTTAGGAGTTCTCCATCCAAAAAAGCCAATGAAGACAGGCCTTGAAAATGCCTACTACAGCCAGGTTGTGATAGAAGGAACGGACTAGTTTGAAGTCACCCCAGCAGATAGAAATCAGGCCCAGTGAATAAGAAGCTGGAAAGAGAGGGACTCACACTCAGTTAAAAAAAAAAAAAAAAAAAAGTTCTAACAGTCAGAACTAACCTAAAACAGAACAGTCCTCCTGTGGATATAGCAATCTCCTCATCTCTAGAACTGTGTAAGTAGGAACTGAATGGGCCTTTGATGGTGGTTCTACAGAAGAAACTGATGCATCAAATGGGAGGGAGACTAGGTCAGATGACCATTAAATTCCTCTCCAGTGGTTCACCTATTACTTGATTTAAACTTTCTGTTTTAAGAAGGGAAAGGACACAAAATTCTAGTCTTATATCTTTTTTTTTTTTTTTTTTTTTTTTTTTGAGACAGGTTTCACTCTGTCACCCAGGCTGGAGTGCAGTGGTATAATCTCAACTCACTGCAACCTCTGCCTCCCAGGTTCAAGTCATTCTCCTGCCTCAGCTTCCCAAGTAGCTGGGATTACAGGTGCCCACCATCATTCCTGGCCAGTTTTTTTGTTTTTAGTAGAGACGGAGTTTTATCATGTTGACCAGGCTGGTCTCAAACTCCTGACCTCAGGTGATCCACCCTCCTCAGCCTCCCAAAGTGCTGGAATTACAGGTGTGAACCACCGTGCCTGGCCTAGTCTTATGTCTTATTGCATGATGGGGCTTTAAGTAGCAGCCACGCTATGCCCTGTTTTTACTTCAGCAGAGCCAGCCTACAGGATTAGTGATGTGCCTTGGTTCACATGTGGCCCTCTTTTCCCATTGTCTATAATCTGAGTCCATCTGATTTCTAAACATGTGGCTGCAGAACCCTCAAATCAGGTTCCTGGTGGGGCTGGGCAGTGTCAGAAACATTGGGTGTACAGCTAGGGAGGAACTCAGTTTTCTTTGATGTTCTAAAGTAAAAGTGCATGCCAAGGCTTGGATGGGAAAGTGCCTTGCTAGGTTTGTCTGCAGGTGATTGGAGTTAAGATGCCAGCACCAAACAGAACTGCCAGTATGTTTCTGGCTAGGTCCTGTTTGGGCACAAGATATTCTGGGGTGAGGCAAGGAAGACTCTGCCTGTACAATCCCCACGAGCCTGAAAAAAGAAGGGCTTAGCAGGGCGTCATCTAGGATCAGGGAAGGCGTGAAGACCATCATAGAGCAGACCTATTTGGTGTGACATTGATGACAGAACTAGGGCTAGGAAGGCAGGTTTGTCCTCAGACCTCCCCAGCATCCTCAAAGGCTGATGAACAGAGGCTGGGCTCCAGCTCTCCAGACACTGTCACAGTGATCTCATCTCAACTAGGAGGCTGGCACTCAGTCTTCTGGTTCCCCTTTCACTTGTAAGATACTGTGATTCTAACTGAGCCATCTTTAAACTGCTTAGCTATTTTGTAATTGCAAAGGCCGTTGTTGAGTAATCTATCACAATTAGAGCTAAAATTGCTGTGGAGTCATAGAATCTTAGAGACTTAAGAATAATCTGTTTGAGCCTTTGAATTTTACAGATGAAAAAAAAGAGGATCAAAGAGGCTAAGTGACTTATCCAAGACCACACAGTAGTTGGAGGCAGAGCCAGGACCAGGCCCTAACACCCAGATCAAGGCTTGTTCTGCTTCGTTCCCTGACTTTTCACTGGGCTTCAGCTCTGACACAGTTGAAAGGCCCTAAGTACCAGCAGCACCACTGTCAGCTCTTGTGTATCCTCGAAAATGACTCTCCACAGCAGTGGTTCCTTTCAGCAAATTCTCTATGTGAATCATTTTATGGGGGGAAAAAAACCTGCTTTCTAAAATCACTGCCATTTGGAGCTGCAGTCAAATCTTTAGGCATTAGAGCCTCCCTCAACAAATGCTCAGACCCTTTGGTGTAATTTTCTCTCCTTTCTTGGTCTCTCTCTTTCTCATCCTGGTTCCTGCTCTTTCTGCTCCCCATCCCTTCTCAACCTTCCCCTCCCAAACAGCTTTGACTTGGTGACAAATGGCGGCATCTCCATCATCCTGCGGTTCGAGCGGGCACCTTTCATCACACAGGAGCACACCCTCTGGCTGCCATGGGATCGCTTCTTTGTCATGGAAACCATCATCATGAGACATGAGGAGAATGAGATTCCCAGCTGTGATCTGAGCAATTTTGCCCGCCCCAACCCTGTCGTCTCTCCATCCCCACTGACATCCTTCGCCAGCTCCTGTGCAGAGAAAGGCCCCATTGTGCCAGAAATTCAGGTACCCAGCTTTCCTAACTGCATTCCACCACACTTTTATTTCATTCTGGGAGTGGAAGAGGATCTCAGAGACAGTGGAAAGAGAGAAAACACCTCTGTAGGGCTTGGGTCAGGTCCTATCAGCCTGTTATGCAAAATCCAGCCACCATACCCCACAACGGGCATGGTGTAAGGGCATGAGGGGCACCCCTCTTACAGACAGAAAACACTTGAGCACCTGGAACTGCCTAGCACACTCTGGCTTATACTAAATTCTCTCTGTCTTTCCACTCTCCTGGTTAGTTCACTTCTGCCTACTTTCCTTTTCCCCAGCATCCTGTGTTCCTCTCTCATTATTTCTGTTAAAAATATTTAAAATAAATGGTCCTATCAAGAGGAAGGAGCCAAAGGATCCCGAACAGTGAGCATTATAATAAAGATTAAATGAGAAAAATATATATGAGGTGCTTAGCACAATGTCTGTCACCTAATAAGTACTCAATAAATTTTAGCTGTTATTATTAAGATTATTTAACACACGCCACCTTCACGCCAATTAAGGCCTTGGCTCAAATCTATATATACAACTGCTTTACTTAACTGTCATTAAAAGAAGGTAATTGGGAAAGATGCATTTTAATCTGATGGAAATCAAGATAGATATTTTCGCCTAACAAAGCTCCGCTAGTTGAATTTCCTTCGCTGTCCCCAGCCCAGTTTCTAACGGCAGCAGCGAAGGCCTGAGGAAGAGGAGAGATGTCAGTGCAGAAGCCCAGGAGAAGTCCTGGCTGTCTCACCTGCCCGAGGAGAACTCAGGCGATGTGCCTATTAATAGATTGCGGGTGCTGGTGGAGCAGGGAGTTTATACATTTTTGTGTGTCTGTTTCATGCCTGGCTGAGCAAACACCTTTCCGTGCATACCCTGTTCAGTGGCTTCTGATGCCAGCCAACAAGAAGGACATACAATCATTCCGAAATTCGCATTGCACTCACAGGTTGAAACCTCCTTTTCAGAGATTCAGCGCCTGTCTCCCATCTCAACTACCAGGCTGACCTTTCTTATGAAATGGTTGTCAGTGGAGACAGAGCTTGCTGGAGAGAAGTAATTTGTTACTCAACCCTGGCTCAGCTCCAGCTAAACATTTTTCCCAGGAGCAGGGACTCTGGAACAAATGGGGTTAAAGGTCGCACCCTCTTTACAGTGCTCCCTGAGCTGGGTGCCTGCACATTCAGTTAGGGCAAAAACCTTGCTTATTATCAGATTCATAAAATACACATAAACAAACTCTTGGATTTTCCCAGTCCTCTCATAGGTTAGCCTTTGCAAGTGCTGGGAGATATGAATTTTAAAGGGTATGTTAAAGAAGGTAAATATTTTGGCCGGGCGCGGTGGCTCAAGCCTGTAATCCCAGCACTTTGGGAGGCCGAGACGGGCGGATCACGAGGTCAGGAGATCAAGACCATCCTGGCTAACCCGGTGAAACCCCGTCTCTACTAAAAAATACAAAAATCTAGCCGGGCGAGGTGGCAGGCGCCTATAGTCCCAGCTACTCGGGAGGCTGAGGCAGGAGAATGGCGTGAACCCGGGAGGCGGAGCTTGCAGTGAGCTGAGATCCGGCCACTGCACTCCAGCCTGGGCGACAGAGCGAAACTCCGCCTCAAAAAAAAAAAAAAAAAAAAAAAAAAAAAAAAAAAAAAAGAAGGTAAATATTTTTCAGAGCATCAGGATGGCACTTCAGTCATGCCAGGGGCTCACCAGGGTATGAGTCCTGCTTTGCCTTGAACTTGTAAGCTATAGTTTAGGAAGATTGCCTTGGTTTAAACCCAATCCCTAAAATGTCCTGTGTTCAGGAGAATGAGGTGAGGGTAAGCGTTCACACTTGTCTATGAAATGGACAGGATGAAAAAGGCCCACATCCACTGTAAACATAGGGTAGAATAGCCATTGTCCCTTGAATAGATATATTAGCCTCAATCGATTTAATGTTCCTATCTTGAAACAGAGCCCAGAGCATCAAGCTGATAAAGTTGTCTGCTTTTGCTGTCTGCCTGGGCATGCTGGCATTCATTTAAACTTTCCAACTTAGAACTGGACTCATTGCACCCAGTAGCTAAGTGACCTGAGCATTCCCCAGGTCACAGCCTTCCCCACTCAGTTCATCTGGCACTGCAGCTGGGGCCCAGAGTGGCCAGAAGCTCTATGCAGGCAGTCCAGCCTCTCTCTGTGGATGAGCTGGGGCTGTGAACCACAGGTCCTGCCAGGCTGTGGTCTCAACTCTGCATAATTATTTGTTTGGTCAATATCTCGTAGTCTCTGTTTAATTTCCTG
Organism: Chlorocebus sabaeus; assembly: GCF_047675955.1. Lineage (NCBI taxonomy): Eukaryota > Metazoa > Chordata > Mammalia > Primates > Cercopithecidae > Chlorocebus > Chlorocebus sabaeus. The sequence continues at coordinate 75,271,932 of NC_132904.1, read as the reverse complement.
AAAATGAAAGTCATTTGGAACAGATCTCATTTGAAGAAAGTTTTGAGAAAGAAACCATCCTTCCTGCTTAGGCATCTGGCCACAGCAGTCTTTCTTCATGACATCCCTGCTGCCAGCACCACCAGCAGCAGCAGCAGCACTGCATGCCACCTAACAACATTCCTGTGCTAGGCACTTTACCTATGTGACCTTTCTCAGTCCTCACACAAAGCCAGGGAGGAGACTGAGATTCAAAGTTTCCGTGAGCTTTCTAGGATAACACAGCTCATGAACTAGTAGCAATGTGATCTAAGTATTTTATATGCATATCCTATGTGTTCCTCTCAAAACTGCAATGAAATGAGTGCTGTCATCCCTGTTGTACAGAGCAGGAGGCTGAGGCTTGGCGAGGTGAGGTGACTTTTGCAAGGTCACCACATGAAAACTGGCCCCAGAAACCAGGTCCTCTGACATGTTTTACCCCTCCCCAATCTTTCTTCCATCTTGTTTATGTTTTTCCCTTCCTCCTCCTCCTCCTGCTTCTCTTCACCCTCTGCTTCCCCTCTTCTTTCCACTGTCTCCTCTTTTTTTCCCCCTGCTCTCTCCTGCCTTTCCCTCTACCTCCTAAACACCCAGAGTCCATGGGGCCACGCCATCTTTCCTCCACCGGGTGAGTTGATGACCATCCCTTGCTGTGATCTGCCTCTGCTTTCTAGGCTTTGCAGGAGGAAATCTCTATCGCTGGCTGCAAGATGAGGCTGAGCTACCTGAGCAGCCGGACCCCTGGCTACAAATCTGTCCTGAGGATCAGCCTCACCCACCCGACCATCCCCTTCAACCTCATGAAGGTGCACCTCATGGTAGCGGTGGAGGGCCGCCTCTTCAGGAAGTGGTTTGCTGCAGCCCCAGACCTGTCCTATTATTTCATTTGGGACAAGACAGACGTCTACAACCAGAAGGTGTTTGGGCTCTCAGAAGCCTTTGGTAAGCCTCCCAGCTGCAGGACTCAGAGAATAGCACTTGCAGGGGGCACTCTTTCTACCCCCTTGGTTCCTTTTTCCTTCCTTCCTCTTCTCAGATCAAAGTACCTAAGGCTTAATTGACCTTTAAGACCTGTTCGTGACTGGCCAAGACCTAAAAGAATGTACTGAAAGACCTGAGTGTGGAAAACTCGACCACTACAATAAGGCTACAGAACCAAAGGGCCCTGGAGAGTGCCGTACTGGCTTGTAAGGGGCTAAAAGAGGGCATGTGCCACAAAGGCAGGACCAGGTGGACATTGCCTGGCCACCCCACAGCCATCCTGTGGGAACTTACCCATTAAAATAGGAAAGCTAAAAAATTGTTTCTTTTTTTTTTTTTTTGAGGTGCAATAACTAAGATTCTTCCTCCATCAGAAATGCTTTTTGGCCTCTTTACCCAGTCAGAGAGGTCACCTCTTTGTTGTTGTTATTGCTGTCTCTTTGTAAGATGAAACAGAAGTTGGCTGTAACCTCACCTGGAGTCCCAGCCTCACTTGGCACTTGGGCTTCCAGGGGCTGGCTGTATGCATTTCTGCTTCCAGATTAGAGGAGGTCCCAGGAAGGGCTCAGAGCTGGACTCTTAGCAGGTCTAACCCTGCAGAGCTGATCCACCAAGCACTTAAGAGTAACCGTCCAGCAAATCCCTTCGCATCTTGAACCCCATTCCAATTTCATTCCCTTAGGTCCAGAAAAGGCAGAGATTCAGCAAAGGCAGAATGAGGAAGCAGAGAAGTAATGTTATTTAGAAAGGAAGAGAGGGAAGGAGAAAGAAGAAGAGGGGGAGGGAAGGAGGAACAGAGGCAGGGAAGGAAGAAGGAAAGAGGGAGGAAGGAGGGAAGGAGGAGAAGCAAGGAAGGGAGGGAGGGAGAGGGGGAAAAGAGAAGGAGAGGGTGGGAAGGAAATGAAAGAATGTTGCTTGAGCACCTGCTGTGGGCAATGTGCGCCCCTGTACATTAGCATCTCAGTTAATCCTTATACTCTGTGAGTCAAAAATTGTCACCCCCAAATTCTGCATGAAGTTGAGGCCCAGAGAAGTGAGATGACTTCTCAGTGACGCACGGCTAGGAAGGAACAGAGTTGGATTTATTCCAGATCTTTCCTATGGGTTCGCATCCCATCCTACTCAACAAGGGCACAGTGGGAGCAAAGGTGCCATCTCTCACTGTTTATGATCCCTTCTGTAGATCAAGCCACTTCTGTCATCTTTTTTAAAATGAGGCCTTATAACCTCTTGAGATAAAATGAGCACTTCTAGTGCCCACCAGTCAGTGAAAAAGGGAAGTGACTGGGTTGGAGTCACTTTCCTAAGATCACAAGTGACCAGTAAGAGGCATAGTGGCTGCTTAACGAACTCAAGGCCATGGGGAAGGGGTCACAGGGATGTCTTCCAGCCCAATGCCCTGTTGCCATAAATGGTCGGCAGTCTTTTGTGGCATCTACAAGAAACTTTAAGGAGCTGCTCAATTGTTAATTCCTGTCTCGAGCATGTAGTAAGATACTGTCCACTGGAAAATAGTGCCTGCCCAGAAAGACGCTTGGAAGAAATAACATTCCTGTCTCTGCTGGTTCCTTTCCATAGTCCAGTTACAGGGCTTTTTATACACCCAGGGTCAGGGAGGCTGTCATGTTTAGCCTTCATCCCAGTGACCTTCTAAGGGGTCCTGGATTTATGAAACAAGTAATTCCAGGGGATTTCCAAGCTTTGAAACCTCAAAGCAACTTCCAGCTTTTTAAAAGTAATCCAACTAAGTTCCTTTTCTATATATTCATTATAAATGATTTTAAATATTTTTCCTAATTTAAAAAACACCATAGTCATTAATAAAAATTTGAAAAATGGACAAAAATAGAAAAAAGTCATATGTGATCATGTAAACAAATACTAGTTTTCTTTTTTCATGTGTAATTTCTTTTTATTTATTTATTTTTTTTGAGACAGAGTCTCGCTCTGTCGCCCAGGCTGGAGTGCAATGGTGCAGTCTCAGCTCACTGCAACCTCCACCTCCTGGGTTCAAGTGATTCTCCTGCCTCAGCCTCCCAAGTAGCTGGGACTACAGGCGCCCACCACCACGCCCAACTAATTTTTGTATTTTTAGTAGAGACGAAGTTTCACCGTGTTAGCCAGGATGGTCTCGATCTCCTGACCTCGTGATCTGCCTGCCTCAGCCTTCCAAAGTGCTGGGATTACAGGCATGAGCCACCGCGCCCGGCCTGTAATTTCTTTTAACGCAGAAATACCATATATAAACAGTCTTTTCAACTGAGCATTGCTCCATAAGCATTTCCCAGGTCACCACATAATCTTCTTCACTGTGACTTCTGGTGGCTTCATAGTATTCCTACAGTGGATACACTTGGGTTTGCTCACCCTCTCACCCCTCTTGAACCTTTAGATTACACCTAATTTTCCAATATTATAAATAATGTTGTGGTGAAGACTTTTATGCACAAAGTATCTTCCATACTATATTAGTCCATTCTCATATTGTTATAAATACCTGAGACTGGGTAATTCATAAGAAAAAAGGTTGAATTGGCTCATGGTTCTGCAGGCTGTACAGGAAGCCTGGCAGCATCTGCTTCCGGGGAGGCCTCAGGGAGCTTTGACTCATGGCAATACGCAAAGCGGGAGCAGCCGTCTTACATGGCAGGAGCAGGACCTGGGTTGGTGGGAGGAGGTGCTACATACTTTTAAATATCCAGATCTCGGGAGAACTCACTCACCATCATGAGAACAGCACAAAGAGGATGGTGCCGAGCCATTCATGAGCATCCACCCCATGATCCGATCACCTCCCACCAGGCCCCACCTCCAACACTGGGGATTACAATTAAACCTGAGATTTGGGTTGGGAACACAGAAACAAACCCTATCACATACTAAAGATTATTTCCTTGGAAGGGATTCACCTAGATCCTTTTAATGTAATTGGTACATTTATTTTAACTTTTCCTCAAATGTAAAATTGCTCTTCCAAAAAAAAAAAGAAAAAATTGTTAAGGCTCAGCAATCTTGTGTTAGTATTTCACATAGTTCTGGTTGCCACTTAGAAATATGATCCTTTTTTCCTCTTCTACAAAAGATAAGCCAGGGGCCTTGCCTACAGGTCTAAAGGCCAAAGAGTGGCTTAGCTCACTTGTGCATTTTGCCTCTTCTGTCACTTATAGTGTCTGTGGGTTATGAATATGAATCCTGCCCGGATCTAATCCTGTGGGAAAAAAGAACAGCAGTGCTGCAGGGCTATGAAATTGATGCGTCCAAGCTTGGAGGATGGAGCCTAGACAAACATCATGCCCTCAACATTCAAAGTGGTAAGTGGATTAATAGAATTACTTGAACCAGGCTGGGGTGGAACCTTGTCTCATATCCCTTGTGCCCTGCCAAACAAAAAATTCGCACTTTGAATCCCATAGGCTCCTATGTGATCAGGGAACTCAATCAACAGATATTGCTTGGATACTTCCTTTGAGCCTGTCACTGTGCTAGGCACTGGGGATGTAGAAATGAATGGCCTCAAGACTTTATGCCTGTGAGACACAAATACTCGCCAGGCAGTTTCAATGTTGCGCCACATCACAGGGCACTATGAAGGCTAGAAGAAGAGCACCTCACCTGGCGTCTTGGTTCATCAATGTGTCCCTTTGGCAAGAACTCCTGAACTGAGTCTCAGATGGTCTATAGGATTAGCCCTGTGTATCAAGTAGGGAGAACACTCTAGGCAGAGGGCATAGTATGTGCCAAGGCACTGAAGCCTAAAAGAAGAGTCACTGGAGAGAAGGTTCATTGTGATTTAAGCAGAGAATGACATGAAGGGAACAGCAAGAGACAGAGCTTGGGTGTGAGCAGCTGGAGCCCAGGGTAAGAAGATTAGGACTTTCAACTACATGCAAGGCAAATGTCAAGCCTCTGCAGGGACTAAAGAATGCGAGTGGCACCATCAGATCTGTATTATAGATAACTCACTCTGACCATGAGCTGGGATGGGACAACTAAATATGGTAATGATGTCAGATATCACCTGCCTGATCTAAAAAGGCAGTGAATGCCCATCAAAGCCACAGCTTGTTTTGGGGGAAATTGACAAACTAATTATAAAATTTATGATAGAATACAGACTTGCAAATAGCTAATGCAGCCTTTAAGAACAAAGAAGAGGGACTCACCAAATATCTATATTTATAGCTATCCTAGAAAAACCATATTATCTGAAACTGTGTGGTGCTGGCACAGGAACAGATAAATTGATTCCATGGAATAGAACGCATTCAGAAACTGACCTGGGAAGAGTAATAAAACTAGGCTTTGGCCCCAAGTTTCAGAAAAGCCAAAATAACAGAATTGGAAATAAAGTTTCCTTCTCACTCACTTCACTTCCCACTCTGTAAGTCTGGAGGCAGATAATCCAGGGCTGCAGGGTCTGAGACCCAGGCTCCTCTCTCTATGCTCCACTCGGGCTTTCGTCTCCAAAATCATGATCCAAGGGGACCACTTCAGGTCCAGCCTTTACATCCACTTTCCAGTCAGCAGGAAGGAGGTCAAGGATGAAGAGCAAGTCCCTTGCATTGTAAGGTCACTTCCCAGCAGCTGCTCATATCACTTCTACTTACATGCCATTGCAAGAACCTAGTTGTGGATGTGGCTGCCCTGGAGCCAGGGATCATGGTCTGTTCTAGGCAGTCATGTGCCCAACTAAATAGCAGGGATTCTGTAACTGCAAAAGAAGGAAAGGGTGGATAGGATGGATGTCAGTCGGCAAGGAGAATTTTTTGCCACATACCATGTATATATAAGAACTTGGAACATGACAGAGATAGCATCACATATCAGTGGAGAATGGATAGGTGTTTTAGAACTTAGTATTGGGAAAATTGGCTCAATATGTAGAGACAAATGAAGTCCTCACTTCACACTGTATACAAAATGAATTCAGATGTTTTCTTAAACATCTCAATGTGAAAGATAACACTTTAAATTTGATGGAAGAAAATATTTAAAAGGCCAGGCACCATGGCTCATGCCTATAATCCCAGTACTTTGGGAAGCCAAGGCGAGAGGATCGCTTGAGGCCAGGAGTTTGAGACTAACCTGGGCAACATAGTGAGACCCCATATCTACTAAAATAATTTTTTTAAAAAAAATTAGCTGGGTGTGGTGGCACATGCTTGTGGTCCCTGCTACTCAGGAGGCTGAAGTGGGAGGATCACTTGAGCCCAGGAGTTCAAGGCTACAGTGAGCTGAGAACATACCACTACACTCTAGCCTGGGCAACAGAGTGAGACCCTGGCTCAATTTAAAAGAAAAAGAAAGAAAGAAAAGAAAAAAGAGAAAGAGAGGGAGGGGAGGGGAGGAGAGGGGAGGGGAGGGGAGAGGAGGAGAGGGAGAAATTAGTAAAGTACTTATAAAAATCTCAGGAAAGGATTGCCTAAAACCTAACAAAGCACAAACTTTAAGGTAGAAAAATGATTGATTAGAGTACATAAAAAGTAAAGGTATCCGTTGAACAAAGGACAGCTTTGACAAAGCTAACACGTAACAGTTTGGGAGACAATCCTGATTATCTGTAAGAGCACAGCTCACTCGGGCTTCAGTATGGAAGAGGTGAGGCAGCGGGCAGAGGATCCAGTTTGGAGGCTGTGAAGTGTGCAGGAAGAAAAGGAGGATCCAGACTAAAAAGAAACAGGATAGATGTAGGAAGAAACTTTGGAGTCATTGAGGTTAATCCCCTCATTTTGTTGGTGGGGAAACAGGCCTAGGGGCAGTTAAAGCAGTAAAGAGACCTATACAGGAGCTGGGATCAGCCCATTAATAACAAAGCCAGGTAAAAACCTGTCGCTTCTTGACTCTCCTTTGGTGAGAAGAGACTGTGAGTTTCACTCATTCATTTCTATAAACATTCATTGGCATCTACTCTATCAAGCTCTGTGCTAAGCACTGGGGATACAGAAAGGAAAAAGACATAGTCTCCACACTTGAAATGGTATCAGTTGAAAGAGAAAAACAGGTAAGTGTGATAAATAATTCATGCTATCTTATAGCTATGGACTGGGTACAGGAGATATGGACAACCTACCTGAGAGGCAGTATAGGTGAATGGCTAAGGGCCCAGACTCTGGAGCTCTTCCACTTACCGTCTGTGTGACCTTGGGTAAGGTCGGTTAAGCTACCTAGACAGTCCCCCGTTACAATAGGGATAATAATAGTACCTATCTTATAGAGCTTTGGAGTGAATTAAATCCGTATGACTTGTTTAGGACACTCTGGGTTCCATTAGGGGGTGAGGCAAAGCCTTGGGCTATGAGCCTGGAAATGGTCGATGGAGATCTTGCATGCCTTGCAAAATCAGGGTGACTCTGTGGTCAACCACGGGAAAAGATACCCATTTCCTGCTCCATAGGCAATTCTGTTTTTCCTCGTCCCAGGCATCCTGCACAAAGGGAATGGGGAGAACCAGTTTGTGTCTCAGCAGCCGCCTGTCATCGGGAGCATCATGGGCAATGGACGCCGGAGAAGCATCTCCTGCCCCAGCTGCAATGGCCTTGCTGACGGCAACAAGCTCCTGGCCCCAGTGGCCCTCACCTGTGGCTCCGATGGGAGCCTCTATGTGGGTGATTTCAACTACATTAGAAGGATCTTCCCCTCTGGAAATGTCACCAACATCCTAGAGTTGAGGTATGTAAGGTGATGCTTTCTTCATAGTTTGTAATAACGTCCCTTTGCCATCCTTTGGGCCCCACCACATTACCTGCTGAGCCCAGGGATGGGACAGAGCCTCACCTATCAGACTCTGGGACTTTTCACCTCCCAGCTCAAGCAGCTGCTGCTTCCCCAGTGCACTGCAGTGAAGACAAGCCACCTAGGACAGGGAGATGTCCCCGGCATCCAGAGTACATCTGTGACGTAGACGGCTGCTAGCAGCCAAACGTTAGACTCCTTGGAAGCCACTGAATCTTCTTTCTGTTTCCTAGAACTAAACTGATTAGAATGAGTCACATGAACCTTTTTTATAAAAACAAGGGGCTGGGTGCCATTGCTCATACCTGTAATCCTAGCACTTTGGAAGACCAAAGCAGAAGGATCACTTGAGGCCAGGAGTTTGAGATCAGCTTGTGCAACCTGACAAGACCCCCATCTCTGCAAAAAATAATTTTAAAAATTAGCTGGGTGTGGTGGCACCTGCCTGTAGTCCTAGCTACTCAGGAGGTTGAGGCAGGAGGATCCCTCGAGCCCAAGGGCAGTTCCCTTCAACGGACCAATATCGAGATAACTGACCTCTCTGCTCCTCAGGTGCTGCAGAAGCAGCTGAGTCAGCCTCTTTCCCCATCCTGACCCTGAGTGATGGAGCACAGCCATGCTTATAGCTCAGGGAAGGACATGATATGTTGGATTTTTCTCTATGCCTCCCTAACCTAGATCATTTTAGAACCAGGGCACTGTCATAGGGTGGGCTCAGGAGTCATGGAAGAGCTGTGCTTTAGAGATAAGGGAGCCTTACACTCCCTTTCAAGAGGAATTGCACCAAGTTCCCTCCCAACTCTTTTAGGGAATGGAATCTGCCTGTCTTCTGGGCCAGGGTCCATGTGAGCAGGACAGGCCCTAGAGCTGGAAAGCCTTCCTCCACAGTGGGCAGGGGAAAAGAAAACTCACTTTTGCTGAGTTCCTACTATTTGCCAAGCATAACAATTCTGTAAGGCGTTTATTATTATCCCCCTTTGGTAAATGAAAAGATGGAGGCTTAGGGAATTTAAAGAACCTGCCTGAGGTCCAGCTTCTAAAATGGTGGACCCAAATCCAGAGATCATTACACACCTCTGCCTCACCAAAGCCTTGTCACCTGGCCCAATGAGGGCCGCTTCAACTTAATGCCTTGTTAAGTTCCTCCCTGGAGGTAAGGTCCTGCTGCAAGAATCTCACTCTGCAGCGCACGTGTGAAAGGAAGGCAGGGCCAACAGCCATAAGCCCTAAAGAGAAGGGTTAGTATCGGCCCCACACACAGGGCCAGACAAGCACACACACGGTAGGTTCACAGGAAATCAGCTATCGGCTGAATGAGAAGAGGACCACCAGTGGAACATTCTCTGCCCTTCTTCTGTCTATTATGAGTCTGACTGGCACAGACATCTGTCAAGGAAGAAGGATCCTTTGAGCATATTTGTGTCAGTCAACTGCGTATATGGACCACAAAAGAAAGCGCCGTGGATGAGGAAATCAGCTCGCCTCGGCAGAGAAGCTGTACAACTTTGGACAAATCACTGAACCTCCCTGGACCTCTGTTTTCACCTCTTTCCAATAAGAGACCCCATTTTCCCTGCCTCCCTCCTGTAGTTGTTGGGGAGATCATGACAGTGGGTAAGGAAGGGAGATATAAGTAAAATTAGAAAAAAATAAATTTAGAAGTATATTATCATTTTGATATATTTTTTCTTCTAGTCTTTTTTTTCCTAGGACTGTTCCTGTGTCATACCCTCCCTTCTAATTATAGTCTATCTCCAATTCTGTATTCTTTTATGAGGAGGCTCCTGGGAAGTGACCCAAGTTTGGGTAACTTTTTGTAGGGAAGTGTGCACGTGGAGACGCAGAGCAGTAAGCCTGTGTATCTCTGGGTATGTGTCCATACAGAGGAGAGAATCCACCATTCCAATCCCTGTCTTAGCCCTTGTTAAAGCAGCAGAATGTGTCAACCTAGTCCTCTTCCCCCAAAGTCAGCAGTAGTGGTGCAGGCGAAACCATGCCTCTTCTGTGATATGTACTGCTTGTAAGTGAACTTACTGACAAGTAATATCCAATATAAAATACATCAGTGTCATAGCTGCTAAGTCTTTATTTATTATAGTATCATATAGCACCATTGCTGTCAAGTTTTCAGGCTGCTAATAATGCTTCTAACCCTGCTGCTAACACCTCATTCTTTCTTCTATTCCCTGCTCTCCTGTCTTCTGTCAGAAATAAAGATTTCAGACATAGGTAAGCCAACCAGTGGAGAATTTCCTGCCTCACCCTTGCCTTGTTGCATGCTGTATGGTAAGCTGCATGTGTCAATTTCAGATGGCTGTATGGCAAAATAATCCTGTGTGACTGGAACTGATTGGGGCAATCAGTTGCAATGGGAGGAAGTCATTAATAATGGCAGCAATGCGTGGCAGGAGCCTGAACTCCTTGGATCTGTTGCAAAGTGAGGCAGTTACTTTGATAGTCTAAAAGTAATATGGGAAAGAATTTGAACCTTGGAATAGTAATTTGAGTGCTACAGCCTGCTTATCCTTAGAATAAATGAGGATGTCATCCTAACTGCATTGAGCAACTTTGATGGTCATGATAGGAAGTCCTGAGAACATCTTGATCAGGTGAACAATCTGGAAGAAGACAGGTTTCACATTTACACTTCTGTGGGCATTCAAGGTGCCTCAGCTTAGGGATGCCAGGCAACCCCACCCAAAAGGCTTGCCATCAAGGAGAAAGCAGACTCCCGGAACCAACTGCAGAGATCAATCCCCAAATAGGAACTTTGTCCCAGAGTAGGTTTGTCATGTAGACTCACAGCGACATGCAGTAAACAGAAATGGGTCTAGTCAAGCACACCGAGAGAAGTGTCTGCCTGTCAGCATCACCTGTCACTATGGCATTCACCTGACTCCTGGACAGCAGTCACCCAGGTGTCCCCTGACCTCACACACATTGTGGTGACTTGAAAAGTAACCATGGGCAGATGGAGGTGTGGCTTGCATGGCCACAGAAGTGGCTCTCAGTTATCTAACTGTGGCTCTGATCAAAGTGGCATGGGAGTGGTGCTAAGTTTGGATGAAAGAAAGTCTTAGGGATGGTGGAAAGAGTCAGACAGACCCAGAATCCAATAATGATTCTATCTCTTTCGATAGAAGTAGCTGCATTATTCGTGTAATAATTGTATGTGTTATTCTAAGATAATATTTATTATATAAGTAGTAAATATTATAATTATTTAATAATTAACATGTATAGAGCATTTACTTTGTAGCAGATAGAGGGTTATGTGCTTTACATGGATTGTAGCATTCTATCCCCAAACCACTCTGTGAAGTAGATATCCATGATTACATCCAATAGACAGACGAGAAAACTGAAGTTCCCCAATTATGTGGCCTTGAAAAAATGCCTTCATCTCTCTAAGCTTTAGTTTCTAACATAAGGTTAATAAAATCTCCCTTGGAGTGTTGTTGTAATGATCACAGAAGATGTTTGTAAACTATTCAGTACTTTCAGGCACAGGGAGGAGCTCCAGAAATAGTAGTAATGGTAATAATAATGATAACATCCTATAGAGTTAACAGTATTATAATTTATTATCATAACAATTCGTATCATATGATAATGATGATGTCTCCATCTTTCCCAAAAAGGAATTAAATCCTCTTACACCCAAAGACACATGTATTAAAGTAAATCAAATAGAAATTGGTAACAAAAGAAAAAAGGAGGAAACATATATGTGATTATTTATTAGATTAAGCTCTGAGCTTCCTGGCAGCCAGTGTAAATAAGAAAACATAATTATTTTCATACTTTATAGTATCAGAAATTGAAAACTTGCCCATTTCTCACCAGAGAAATTTTTTTTCCTGACACTGAAATCTGAGATTTTCAATGAGTTTTTTATAGATGATACTGAACTATGTAATGGTCCATGCCTTCAACTTCAGTTGTACAGAAAACACAGAAGTACATTTCACATGAAGGTCTTGAATTAAAGCCTAGCATTTAATGTTGAAACATCCAGTTAGTGGTGGCGGCTGCATGGGACGCAGCCATGACCCACGGGGACATAGCTGGGAAGAGTCAGGAGGCCAGGTGCTGTCCAGCCCTGCTACACATTCACCATGTGGCCTTGGGCTGGTTACCTGGTGTTTCTGGTTTCCAGTCTCATCTATAAACTGAAAGAGTTGTGGTTTGGAAACATTTTGCTTCTGGATGTTCAGTGATCTTTTTATATATTCATGGTATGACTTTAAACCCTTCATCAATTCATTGTTTTCTTGGGCACTAAAAATTTTCTAAGATGAACCAAAGTAGAAAGGAAAAAATGAATCACTTTCTGCCTTGCAGTTTTCTAAAGACAACCAGAAGACAGAGAGCCTGGGTTCAGCTCTGATGTTAACTGCTACCTGGATATTGGCAAATCTCTTCCTCTCTCTGGGCTTCAGTGTCCCCATCAGTAAATGTTGGCGATGGATTTAAAAAATTATAGAGCTGTGTCTCTTCCTCCATTAACTGTCTCAGCCACTCCCAGTAATATGTCTGGCCCCGTGACTGGCAACTTTAGCCTGTGTGTGTGCTTCCCCGGAGCAGACTCATGTCTGCCTTTTGCTTTTCCAGCCTCAGTGCCAGCCTGCTGTGCCAGGCATGCTCAGTACAGAAACCTATAATCCACGGGGCATCTTCCTCTATGGACTCCTTCAGGAAACCAGCATCTTTGCCTCTTCCCAGAGCTCTTCCCTAGGGTCACAGAAGATGTTTAAAGCCTTTTCTTCAGAAGTACATTTGAACTCGTGTCCATCAAACCCAGCTACACATATTATATTAATTCAGAGCCCTTAACTGTCTCAGGAAATAGGTTGAGCAGGACAAAATAAAGTCTGACATACTTAGTGTTTCCATTATGCACCAAATCTTCTAGAAGTTTCTAAAGGGACCAGCTTTGCTTAAAAGCTACCATTTACTGGGTATTTTATTTTTTAGTGGAACAGGCGCTATGCTCAGAGGTTTATATTCTTCATGTAATTTTGTCCTCAAAATAATCCTTTGAAATAGGTGTGACTGTCCCCATTTCTCAGCTTAAGAAAACTGAGGCTATGGAAGTGATGTGACCAGGGTCACTTAGCCAAGTGGATGGTAGAACTGGTATTTGAACCCTTGACTGTGTGGCTCTAGCACTCAAGCTCTTCCCACAGGTTCTGAGAACCAGGGAATCAAGTTCTGCCAGAGCTGCCAACTGCTGTGGTTGAAGGACACTCCTTTGCATGAGGCAGACCTTCCTTAGAGACAAAGAGAATTCTCACTTGGAAGCAAGTGAGCCTGTGTGTCCCTACAGACTCCTAGACTTCCAGCTACTACTGGGAAATTCCAAACACCATCCAGAATGAGAGCAGAGTGAAGCTTGGCTTCAGCTCATTAACTTCAGGAATGGTACTTGAAGGCCTCTTGATTTTACATCACTTCCAGAGAGACAAAAGTTATGTTTGAGGAACTAGAAAAGAATGTGGGTCCTCAGAGACTTCTACAGCAAACTGAAAATGAAATTGTGATCTTACTCTCTGTCCAGCCCTACTCAGGATACTGGGCATCAGAATTGAATCAGACATGGTCCGTTTCCAGGAAATGCTGCCTGTCCACACAACCAGGCCTGAGGCCTCCGCTGAAGGCTGTCTTCCATCTCATGCTCTGAGACATTGATTATTTGTAGAGTATTCTAAGGCCTTGCTGCTCAAAATACAGACAAGCAACATTGGTGTGCTCTGGGAATTGTTAGAAATGCGGACTCACAAGTTCTGCACCCCAGAACTAGGAATTGAAATGTGCGTTTTAGCAAAGGCTCCAGGTGGCACATTAAAGTTTAAAAAGAACTGCTTGAAGGCCATGGTTCCCAAATCTGGCTGTGCCTCCAAGCCACCTGGAGAGATCTCAAAGGTATAGATGCCCACGCCCTTCAATCATTATGGGTAAGACTATTTTTAAAGCTCTCCAGGCCATTCTGATGTGTAGCCATGTTTGAGAACCATCACTCTAAGATTGTTAGCAGTGAGCGTTTCCTATGTATACTCCAGCCAGGGAGGCTGATTTCCTTTCATAAATTCAGCAGAACTTTCCGGAATACTTATTCTGCATCAGCCCAGTGCAAAGCAGCAGAGACTGGTAATCAGTCCCTGCTCTTGAGGAGTTCAAGGTTTCATCCAAGAGACAGACGATTAAACAGAAAAGTTTAATTGGTGCTACAGATACTAAAAGTATAAACTTCGTAAGCTCTAGTAAAGACACAATGAAGGAAGAGGCCAGTTCTACCAGTGGGGAAGAAGTGGGGGTTCAGGAATGGCATTACAGATGAGCTGAACCTCAGAAGACGAGCAGGTACTCCCAGGTGAATATGGGTAGAGGAACTTTTTAGATTCTGAGCAGCAGGGTGGGGAAGTAGAAAGAACACAGACTTTGAAGTCAAGCAGAACTCGGTTGGAATTTCATCCTGCCGCTTAGGATTCTGTGGTCCCAGACAAGTCACTTCACCTCTTCCAGTCTCAGTTTTCTGAAATATAAGGGAGGAAAGTACCTACCTTATATGGTAGTTGTGAAGAAAATGAGGTCAAGTGCTAGTGCAGCGTCTGGGACAGAATAGACATCCCTAGGTGGTCACAGATGCATTCCTGTCTGTGGTAGTCATCTCTGCAGTTCTGTTCTGCAGACAGGTGGCGCTTCAGCCTAGTGGAGTCGAGATGGGCATCACAGACGCAGGTGCAGCTCCCAGTGCCGGGAGGCAGGAGGACTAAATGAGTTGAATGTTCAGAGAGCTCTGCAAACTAGAAAGGGCTGTTGAGATGTATAATTTCATTTGATCCTAATGACAAGCCTGTGAGCATAGCCGAGCAGGGACTTAGTCATTTGACAGCTAAGGGACCTACGATTTGGACTATTTAGGTGACTTGCCTAAATGAGAGCCCACACTTTCTAAGTTCAAAGCTAGCTGTTGTTTTCCCTATGCTTAACTTACCAGCAGACCTCAAATTTGTCCTTGGGCCAAAAGATGCAGCCACAGCTCTTATAGACTCTGGGATAATCCTGCCAGTGCCACCCTGTCCTGGAATTCACTGATCTGAGAAGTTCCACATGAATGACACTTCTCTGGAGCAGTGCAGGGAGACATGAGATGGAAACTCAGGGGGCTAATCTACATTGACAGGGCCCCTCGCCATACCCCTCACGGACCCTTTTCTGCTGAGGTAAATAGCACCAGTTTATCATGAGTGATGTACAAAGAAATGAGAAAAATCACCCCGCCTCAGAGCTGCCATCAGAAAAGCAAAAAGATCAAGGCTGCCCTAGCATTACACAGTAGGATCTAAGGTCACCGCATTTTATTTAGCCAGAATTGATGTCATCTGGGAAGATTAAATCTGTGCTACATTATAGGGTAAGTCACAGGGGACATTTCAAAACAGACAGGATACCTGTCCTGTTTACTGCTACCCCCAGAAGAGAAGTAAAAGAAGAGCTAAGTAATGCGAATGCAAACACTACGTAAGTAATCTAAAAATAGATATGCCATCTACTTAAAACAAGTGACTGCTATGGCCTAGAAGGCATGAAGCAGAACATTGGAAAAACAAAACTGAACAAAATCCAGTCTCTTCTCTTCAAGTATTGACGATCGGGTTTTGGAGGCACACACATAAATGAACAGTCACAGCATTATGTCCTATCATCCAGAAATGATGCACAGGAAGAAGGCTGGGGAAGATTTGCAGAGGAGGGAGCATTTGAACTGACAGGTGAAGGGTGAGTAGGAAAAGGGAGGCGTGGGGCATACTGCAGAGCAGGAGCAGCAGGTGTAGGCAGACTTGAGGCATGCTGCAGGGACAGGTCTGTGGCCAGGTGCAGGGTGTCTGGGAGGGGAGGGAGGATGGAAGGGTGGCGCAGCATAGCAGAAAGCTGGGATTTGTGCAGGGGCGGAGGAGGGGGGAAGCTCTTAACTTCTCTGTAAGATTAAGGAGTCCCAGAAGGGAAAGCATTGAAATGGCAGGTTGGTATTTGGGTTAGATCAAGAATGACTTGAAGAGGACCCAGGCTACAGGCAGAGAGACCTCCCCTTGGTTCGAGAAGGATGTGACAGGACAGTAGTTTTAGGGTTAGAGAGGAAGGACAGTTGGAGAAAATCCTATCAGGTTAGTTGAATTCAGTGAGAGAAAACCAAGGAAGGAAAGCCTTGGGTTTGGATGGCTGGCCCTTTTCGAGGTAGCCAGTCCTCAAGGACACTGTCCAAGGCAAGACACATTTATAATGACAAACCTGCCAGGGTCAGATTAAGACCTTCCATGACTTACGTACTGAAAAGATTATGGTGCCCCAGTCTTCATAGGGAATTCAAAAAACACCAATCTGTAAAATAAAATTTTGCTTTTCAAAAGGACCCAAAACTTACATACCTGATACATGCAAAATAGCTTCTTTCTAGACTTTTCAAATTATCTTGCTTTCGTCTTGAAGGGGGTCTGCAGTGCTCCGGCTCTGCTGGTGCTCTCATCACTGCTCAGTCTGTCCTGAGTCCCTTAGCACAGTTTATACCTCACTGTGCAGTGAAAATGGCCAGCACCAGGCCATCCAGTCCAAACAGAGAGAGCTTCCTTTGAATCAAAATACCTTCCGGAGACTTGGAAGGGGGTGCCAATATTGAGATGCAGTTTTAGGGCCCAGCGAATGTTCAGGCCATGCACAGGAACTTAAAATTAGCTTTTCAGAAGCACTAAGTTCAACTTCAATGTGCCCTAGACTTGAAAGAAATTATATATCAGTACCAGGGGATAAAAAATTTCAGGCTTAATAAGAGATATCTACTACATAGTCGTCTCCAAGTACAAGAAGAGACACAATCATTGGTAATTAAAATAATTATTATTGAGCATCTACTACACTATGCTACTTTGCATTTATTATTTTCTCTCTAATCTCCCCAATATACCGGCAAGGTAGCTGTTAACACCCCCATTTTGCACATAAAGACAATTCGAGAGCCAGGAGACCTGGTAACTTGCCCAAGTTGCAGAACCAGGAAATTACAGAGCTAGACTTGAAACCCAGACCGATCTGACTCGAAATCCTGTGCCTTTTCCTCACCCTGTGGCTAGAGGCAGTGCTTTGTCTCCTCAAGGCCTCTCTGTAGTCAAACTTCTCTCTGCTCTGTTGGCACAGCCTGCTCTTTATAACTGTTTTCCAGAAACAGAACCATCATTAGCACTGCTCTTCTGTGTTGCTTTTTTTCCTTGGGTTTCACTGCAAATTACAAACTAATCCTGCAGTTCATTTATATCTGACTGCCAGAGGGAGACTCCTGGGCTCCTGATAAGTGTAACATGAGTATCCACTGAAGACGGTGTTGATGCTGACCAGGAGTCAGAGCCAGCCAGGGTTTCATCCCTCAGTCCCAAGATGGAGATGAGGGATTGCTGTAAAAATCCTGTGGAAAAGGGCTTGTGTTTTTCAACTCTTGAAGTGTTTTTTGTAAGGTCAAGAGCATCCATGTTTCTAGCTTGAATGAACGGGACACCTATAGTAGGCTTCAGTGGTCATCTTCTTAAGAAAACATGTATTTAGCACCTGATACAAACATGGCACTGAGATGGTCATCTCAATCATTGCCAGTGGGTTTTTGCAAGAATAGTGGGTGGGAGGGATAGTTAAGCCAATGACTGAGGTTAGAAAAAATGGGGAACCATCACCCAAAATAGGGGCATCATCCCCATAAGACATTTTTGCTTTGGATTCTAAAGGGCCAGGGGTTCATCTGCACATCTCCAGCTACACATAGGAAAGAAGAAAATGCTCATCAGTTGGCCATGTCTTTGTTTTCTAGTCACAGTCCAGCACACAAATACTACCTGACCACAGACCCCATGAGCGGCGCCGTCTTCCTTTCTGACACCAACAGCCGGCGGGTCTTTAAAATCAAGTCCACTGTGGTGGTGAAGGACCTTGTCAAGAACTCTGAGGTGGTTGCGGGAACAGGTGACCAGTGCCTCCCCTTTGATGACACTCGCTGCGGGGATGGTGGGAAGGCCACAGAAGCCACACTCACCAATCCCAGGGGTAAGACCTTGCCTTAGAAATATTATCAATAACATTTATTGGAGTATTCTCCATTTCAGAAAAATATGCATGATTAATATTGCAAAAATATTCAGAAAATACCAAGAAATGTATGGAGGATGGTGAAAACTGAAAATTCCACCTGCCAAAAATACTCCCAGTTAACATTTCCTGTCTTCTCTGCTAGTCTTTTTTCAAAGTGTTTGTGTATATGTAGTGTTTACTAAAAACAAACAAAATGAGATCACATTAAGCAAACTGTTTTAGCAAACTGCTTTTTTTCCCTAAATGCTAGATCATTAACATTCCTCCATGTCATTAAATGTGTACTCATTTTTAGTGACTATATGGTATTCCAGCAAATAGATGTCCCAATCTTCTACTATTGGACATGTATGCTGTCTCTCATGTTATTGTTATACAAAAACATTTTAGTGTATCATGTTTTCATATGTTGATGTGCTATTGGGTGGGTTAACTGTAGGTCTCAATTCTGAGTCCCTGAAAAAGTTGAACCTCTAAATGCCTGCAATCACAATTTTTCCTTCGCTTATTCAGCAAATATTTGAGTACATAGAGTACAATGGTTACATATATAAGTTCATCGTAGCAGAATAAATAAGACCTGAGTGTGTGAATTACTGTGACATGGGCGAGAGGAAGAGGTGCTCCCTGAGAAGCAAGAAGAAAGAGGCTGTTCATGGGGATTTAGAGCCAAGAGAGACCCCTGTGCCTTGGAGACTGGGAAAGCTTTTTGGAGAAGCCATCATTGTCCACACTCAGTGGAGTGTTCACTGTGTTGCAACCCCTATAGCCAGTGACTTACAGTGTCTAAGCTCTAGGGTCCTCACTGATAGAATGGGGTAACAATGCCATCAGTGTCTACCTCTTAGGCTTATTCTGATGGTCAAAATTAATATGTTTAATAATGACCTATAGAAACATTATAAGTGATTGTATTATTAAATAGTTCCAGATTTCAGGGCCTAGTTTCAAATCAAAGTGGGAGATTCTAGTGAAATCTGGCATTCAAATTCAGACTTTGTCATCTACAGCTGAGTGACTGTGGGGAAATCACTGAAGCTCTCTGAGCCTCATTTTCCTCATATATGTAATAAGGATATGCTGCACAGTTGTGGTACAGATTGAATATTATTAGGAATGTAAATGCTTAGCATAGTAGTACCAGGCACATGGTAAACATCCCATAAATGATGATTCCTGTTATTGTTGTTCCATTATATCACATCACATCATATCATGTCACATTGTCTCTGCCACATACCTGGAGTGTCAGGTGGTAATTGTGTGGGGTAAATATTGTATCAACAAAGGTTAATCCCTCCTAATTACGATTTCCAAATACTGAGAGAGCAGCCAGGAGTGAAAGAATTCTAGGCCTGCACTTAGAAGTCCTGTATGGTTTTCTTCTGCCACTAGCTGGCTCTGGGACCTCCTCCCCTGGGCCTCAGTTTCTCCATTGGTCAATGAATGAACAAGTTGGTCTAAATAATCCCCAAGACCCTTTGTAGCCACAGTATTCTACTCTCTTAGGTTTAAAACAGTTTTATCTGAGAATTTTTATTCTCTCCCGGGCTTTTTCAGTTGTTCTCCACACATGTGTGTTCTCTTCCCCACCCTCGCAGCCCCTCACCCTCACACAGATGAAGTGGCAGTGCATTTACCCAAAAGTCTGTGATTAACCCAGATAGAAATCACAAGGGTGACACGATATGCAGGTACTTTGCAGCAGGGAGGAGAAAAGATGTCCATCTATTTAACACAACAAAAGGAGAAAAATTTAGGTAATTAATCGGGGACAGATCACTTCTATTAGCCTGTGCAGCCAACTCTGTAAACAAGAAACCCAACTATTCATGGAGCACTCATCAGTCCGAACAGATGGAAGAGAAAGATGGGGCACAGCTAGGCAGACAAGAAAATGCCTGTCTTGGCACTTAAAGAATGAAATTAATGTACATTCAAGACAGGACCGTGAGAAAGCCTTCCCAGTCTTGAGGCTGCCTAATCCTCTGTGTGAAATCACTTTCCTGCCTGACCAGCCTAAGAAGGAACAGTTGGTGCTCCAGCAGGTTCTCAGCACTCAGAGGCCCCTGGGCATATTAAAGCACCCTGCTTGCCAGTGAGAGACACGTGGGCCCCCAGAGCAAAGGCCTTGAAACCCACAAAGTGCCAGCCACTGTCTCATCATTACAATGGTCATTAATAATTATTGAGGGCTAATTACTACAAGTCAGATGTTAGAATCCCCGTTTTATCAATGAGGAAACGAAGACTTAAAAGTGAAGTAATATGCCCAAGTTAATATGACCAGAAAATTTTATAATTCAAGTCTCTCCACTTCACTGAAGCCTTCCTGACCTTTCTTCCACTGCCTTCCCCAGAGAAAACGTAGCAGAACAAAAGTGACCAGAATCTCCTATATTTTACCATGACCCTCTCAAGTCTGTCCTTTCCTGTGATCCTCACATGGTACTGATTCATTCCTGTGCCTTCCATTCTAAACTGGGTGCTCCCTGGGGCCATGTCCCACCTGTATCCCATGACAGTTCATGGTTATGTCTGACTCTTGCAATTCTGAACCTGGGATGGAAATTACTATCACTCATGAACACTATTAAAGCATGCCCTGGTCCCAGTCCCAGCCACCCCCTGAATTAGTATTTCTAGGAGTTAGGCCAGCAGGTGTATATTGAAAAACCTCTTCAGGTGCCTCTGATGCACATCACAGGCTGAGAGGTACTGATATAGTGTAGTGGTTCTCATACTCTGGTTTGTGTCATTATCACCCAAGGTGCTTGTCAAAACTGCAGATAGAAGCTCAGACTCCACTTGAGATATTCTGAATCAGCTACCTGGGGGGTGCAGTTTAGCAAGCTCCCCAGGGGATCCCCATACACATCCAAGAGTGAGAAATACAGATTTGGAACAATCTCATTGTTTGACAGCTGGGAAAACAAACACAGAGATGCTCAGTGACTTGCCCAAGGACATACAAGCTGGGTCAGGGAGAAAGTTAACAGGATGAGACGGTCTAGTAAATGGAGCAGGTAATGTTGAGTAATGGTTCTGACTCCTCTCCTCAGTGTGCCGCCTTTAGAAATTCAGTTCAACAATATTCTCTCCACACATCCATAGGATTCTATTCAGATTCTGTACTTTCGTAATGATCAATGAGACTAAAATAATAAGAATAGAAAAGCATGAAGGACGGGCCAGGCCCGGTGGCTCACGCCTGTAATCCCAGCACTTTGGGAGGCCAAGGCGGGTGGATCACCTGAGGTCAGGATTTCAAGACCAACCTGGGCAACATGGTGAAACCTCATCTCTACTAAACATACCAAAAAAAAAAAAAAAAATTAGCCAGTCATGGTGGCGCGTGCCTGTAGTCCCAGCTACTCAGGAAGCTAAGGCAGGAGAATTGCTTGCACCTGAGAGGCAGCGGTTGCAGTGAGCCGAGATCATGCCACTGCACTCCAACCTGGGTGACAGAACGAGACTCTCTCAAAAGGAAGGAAGGAAGGAAGGAAGGAAGGAAGGAAGGAAGGAAGGAAGGAAGGAAGGAAGGAAGGAAGGAAGGAAGGAAGGAGGGAGGGAGGGAGGGAGGGAGGGAGGGGGGGAGGGAGGGAAGGGAAAAATGGTTACCAAAAGGGAAACTGATTATTATAATTACAGAGCTTCAGAAATAGGTGAATTTAAATAACTCACAGTGTTAATATTGAAAAAGATCCTCCTTACTACTATATCCCTACTGCTTAAAAATCTCCAGAAGTTATGACAGGTTTAGTGGATGACTAAGGTGATAGATTAAGATCTCAGGAGGCAGCAAGGTGGGAGGACCAGAGCCCCGGAAGATCTGAAAACCTAGGTTCTAATCCCTGCTTTGAACAAGTCACTCAAGGCCTCTGAGCCTGAGACTCCTCATCTTTAAGAGAGGAATGAAGGTTGTGGGAGGACCAAACCCAATCACGTAGAGGTGCTGTCAGCTAGCAAGGCTCCAGGAATGTGCGTGCCATTGTCATCTCTGATGCTGAATTCCTGTTTTGGTTTCTCTGCCCCCAGGCATCACAGTGGACAAGTTTGGGCTGATCTACTTCGTGGATGGCACCATGATCAGACGCATCGATCAGAATGGGATCATCTCCACCCTGCTCGGCTCCAATGATCTCACATCAGCCCGGCCCCTCAGCTGTGACTCTGTCATGGATATTTCCCAGGTAAGATGGCTTCATCTACCAGAGCCCTGGGACTGCCCACTCATCCTCTCATCTGCCACCCAGCCAGCCTGCTGGCCATTCACCTTTGCACTGGTAAGCCTTTAAAGAGCACCTACTTGGTGCCAGGCTGTGATGAGAACCAAGGACACAAAGATAAGTAAGACACAGCCATGTCCTGGAAGTTCACCATCAGGAGTAACAAGTAGAAGCTCAGGGGACAGTGAAGAAATCTCCCCAAGGAAACCTCAACAGCAGCAGAGTAGGATAGACAGAGCTTTCCACCACGTGACATTCAATCCATTGCCACCTGAATTTCGTCTTTGGTAATAACACTGATGAGTATTTGTACATTGCCTGTTCTCTTTCTAAGCTACATGAGGACAGAAATTCTGTAATTAACTAGGATACCTGGTTACCCAAATTTGGGCACCGTCTATACTTGCTGATTGATTAATCGATTGACTGAATCCTACCTTTTGCCACTCACTCACTCAGTAACTTTAGACAAGTTTTCTAAAGTCTTTTGAGCCTCACTTTTTATATCTGTAAAATGGAAATAATTCACTTCAGCCCAGTAGGACTACTCTAAAGATACAGCAAACAATGCATGCACAACTTCTAGCATTGCTTGGCCCTTCAGAGGTGATGAACAAAAGATAGAGTGCCTGCTTTCACACGGGAGGTGACATTTATGCGAGTTTTACAGGTTGAATAGAATAGGGGTTTGCTGAGTGACAAGAAAGAAAAGGAGACATTTCACACAAAGGAAACAGCACGTGCAAACACACAAAGATGTTAATGAGGCTGGTACACTCAAAGAATAGTGGAAAATTGAAAACCATAGCATAGGGTGCTTGGAAGCGGGTGGCCGCAGTTAAAACAGGTTTGGTCCAGGTAGGGAAGGACCCTGCTGTACCATGCCAAAGAGTTTGGACATTTGCAGGTGGATACCAGGAACCCATTGTAGGTCAAAAAGAGACACAACATGGCTATCCAGCATGTCCTTAGTACATCCTGTGATGACTTGGCAAGGGTATGTCCTTTGTTGCTGGATCCTTTGGCCGAGCCAAGCCCATGCTGAATCAGTGTCCTGTGCTGCATCTTGCCAAGATTACCAAAACCTGGGAAATCAGGAGCATTGAGTTATATCAAATTGCAAATTGATTTCAGCTCCAGCAACATTTAGCTTTTTAAACCCCTTCATTTTTAGGGGAGCCTGCACACACAGGTCCTTTTCCACTGAGTGTGACACCTGCTGCCAGCCTTTCTGGTCATGCCTGCCTCTGTTACTGACATGTATTGCTAAGTCCTTCCACGGAGCCTTGTGGATGCTGCTGGCGGTCCCAGCACTCATGTCACTTCCCCGTCGCATGCTGGGATGGTTTCCCTTTGCGCCAGCTGATATGATTGTTACACTCCAGAATGGAAGCTGTTCTCTGCCACTCGTCTTTGCAGTTTTGGCAGGCTTACCCTTGCTGGCTAGTGAGTTTCCCTCTCCGGTCTGTGAGCAAGCTTGAATTACCCATCAGGAAGTCACCATGGCCTAAGGATGTGCATACAAGTATTTTCAATTCTCAAAACGGGCCCTCAACCAGCCAGCACAGGGTGCCGAAAATTTTCAGTCCACACATCGGAAAATTGTTTAACTTTAGATAGAGGTACTGCCAACCAGTCGGATCAGAGGCTTGAAAGACAACTGGCATATGGTGCAGGGGGAAAAAATGCTCAAACCCACACTTAGATTCAGAAATCCTGGACTGAAATCTCTATGCCCCTGGCCGTCACTACTTTTGCCTGAATGTCAGCATGGGATCTTCTTTAACCAAACTCTCCAATACTGGCATCTATGTTACAGACACATATGCGCAGGTGTCACTGGCTTTCATTCTCAGAGCTTCCTCTCTATTCTACTGCCCCATGGGGAGCAGGGAGTTAAGCCAGAGACAGCACACAGCTCAGAGGCATGAGTGAGAAGGTGAGAGCCAAGGAACTTGGACCAGCTCCTTTGGGAGGAGACAAACCCAGGCCCAAAAAGAAACTAAAGAGAGAGGCACAGAGCAGAGAAGGAACAGAAGGAAGTTGTTGCAACATGTTAAGAAGTGGAGATGGCCACCACTGACGGAGAATAACTCTATGCTTAGGATCCAAAATAAGAACTTAGTATGTGCCAGGCACTCTGTAAGAAATGGGGGTACAGGATAAGTACAACGTCTCTTTTCTTACTTAGCTATCACAATAGTCTCATGGGGTAGAGCTGATCTACCCCATTTTATAGATAAGAATAGTGAGGTGTGATGAAAGAAAATGCATTTTTAAATGTAGAGCCCTGTACCAGGTTCCATCAGGGATATGGAAATGAATTTTTTCATGAAATTATGTACATAAATTATCTAGTACAGTGCCCAGCGACTAGGAATAGGATGTGAATACTAGTTCCCTTTAAAATCCACAGATAACTTCCGTGTACATTGTCTCATTTAATCTTCACAACTACCTTATGTAATGTGTATTATCCCCTTTTACATATAGAGAAAGAAGTTTGGTGTTTAAGTAACTTGGGTTATCTAACACATGTAGCAATTGTGGAACTGGAATAGGAAGTGAAGTGTCCTGACCCCAATCTCTCACTCTCTCTATACCATTTGCTGGTCCTTCCTTCATTCATTCATTTGACAATCCATTTTTGCAAGAAAATCACTCTGCAACAAGGCAGCCAGCTCCAAGTGCTTTACCAAAGGCACAGGATGCTCAGGTGGACAGGGAAGAGGGTATCATTCCACACTGGAACCATGGAACACAGGAGCTGCAAGACCTCTGAAATTATCAAGTCTAGTCCATTCATTTTAGGGATGGGAAATCAAGTCTCAACACGATCATCACTAATATGGTGGTGAAACCAGAGAGGCTTAGGTAGTTTGGTGCAGGATCATCACACAGGCAGTGTGACAGAGTGAGGATTGACTCCAAGAGCAATGCCCCTTCTCATTTCCCAGGCACCCTGCACATGGCATAAGGGGAAAGTGTAGGAAAGCACTTGCTCTTCATTCCTTCCTCTCTTTCCTCTCCAGTCTCCCTCCACTAACTCTATCTTCCCCCACTCCTCCCATCAAGGAACCATCTTTTCATCATAACGACAGGCAGAAAGGTCTCCGCAAGCAGGTCCCCAAGGTGCCACAGGACCAGAAGGCATAAAATATTTAGCGGCCAGCATTGACAAGAAGTGGGTTTTAAGAAATTGAAAATTCCCCTGTCACTTTAGAGCCAACTGTGTTCTTGATGCAGCCAAAAGCTGCCCAGAGAGCATGGGGAGTGTGAAGCAGCAACCCTGGCTGGCAGCAGCCCTGGCGAATTTTCAGGCTCCCTGGCTCTGCAGGGACAGAGGGAGCTGGGAGTAAGGGGACAAGAAGACTTTAGAAAGCAGGACCTGAAGGTCATGCTTTCAAGAACTGAGAAAGGGCCTGCCCCCTTCTGAGAATGTCCCTGAGCTGAGGGGACAGATGGAGGTGGCCTCACTCGTGTGTATATAATGTATTAGGGTTTCTTTTTGTACTGGTAAACTACCACATGTACATTGTAGGAAATATAAGAAGTTAGAAATCACAAAGAAGGAAATTAAAATCACCTTTAATCTTGGTATGGTTAACGTTTTGATATATATCCCTCAAGCACTTAATCTCCTCTTTATCTATAATCTAGCTAAACTTCCTGTATTTTTCCCCAATTGGTATCCCACTGTGCTTACAGTTCTGTAACCCTGTTCTTTCTACTTAATACATAGCAAACATTTCTCCATGTCATTAAATATCCATCTATAACATCACTTTTAACAACTACACACAGTATTCTAATTTATGAGCAAACTAAATGTACTATTATTTAGCCAATTCTCAGTTGTTGGGCATGAGTTGGTTCTCGGTCTTTGTCCTTATTAAAAATGGCTTCATCATTATTAAAAACACTCTTATAGACAATGGTGCAGACAAGTAAATTCCTGGAAGAGAAATTTCTTATCTAAAGGCTTACACTTAGGTCAAACACAGTGGCTCACACCTGTAATCCCTGCACTTCGGAAGGCCACGGTAGGCAAATTGCTTGAGCCCAGGAGTTTGAGACTAGCCTGGGTTACATGGCAAAGCCCTGTCTCTATAAAAATATATATATTAGCTGGGCATGGTGGCACATGCCTGTAGTACCAGCTACTCGGGAGGCTGAGGTGGGAGGATTATTTTAGCCTGGAAGGTGGAGGCTGCAGTGAGTCAAGATTGTACCACTTCACTCCAGCCTGGGTGACAGAGTGAGACCCTGTCATCAGACATAAGTAAATAAAAATAAAGGTATACACTTGCTTAAGCAAGCCCCAAATTGGACCAAATATCAAGGGTTTGTATGGGGCTCAGGAAGTCTAAGGCAATGAATTTTTAGGTGGGGTGGAAAAATCAGCAGTAGGGTGCACCTGTCAGCACTTCCAGTCCACACAAAACATAGCTGGACCTCCTAGGGACACAGATGGAAAGGGTTCCCCTTAGTGCCAATACCTCCTAGTGTGATAGATCCAACAATTCAGTCTCCAAGTCCACTGAAGAAGACACTCCTCTCCTCAGACCATGCCAGCTGCAGTCCCCTGGGTGCCCACTTGAAGACCCGCCATGACCTATGCCAGTTTCCCAGCCTGGCTCAGAGGAGGCTCCACTTGGGGCCCAGCACTTCTGAACTCCCAGTTCCTACAACCAGCTTCAGTAATCCCTTCCATGTGGACCTGTTCTCTGAGGTACTAGAACCATTTTCTGGAGCAGGGCTTCATAAACCTCAGTGTGCACAGAAGTCACCTGGGGATTTTGCTTAAATGCAGATACTGATTCAGTAGGTTTCAGGGAGGGCTGTCCTTCTGCATTTATGCTCAGCTCCTAGGTGAGCTGATGCTGATGACCACACATGAGGAGCAAGGATCCAGTCATGATTCTCAAGCCCACATCAGGATCACTCAGGAAGCTTTTTGAAATAATGCCAATGCCCAAGCTCCACACCCGGGGAACTGATTTCACTCATCAAGGGTGGGGTTTGCACACCATTATTTTCTAAAATCGCCACAGATAATTTGAATGTGAGGCTAGATTTCAGAATCACTGGTCAAGAACTATGACAGACAGAGACCATGGTTAGCTTGTCTTTATATCTCTAGCACCTAGCCAGCTGTTAATCCATGGACTCAAAGAATTGAGAAATCATGTATGTATCGTATCAACCATGCAGGAAGAATCTTTCTTAAGCCTCTGAACAACTCCTACTT
Organism: Chlorocebus sabaeus; assembly: GCF_047675955.1. Taxonomy (NCBI): domain Eukaryota; kingdom Metazoa; phylum Chordata; class Mammalia; order Primates; family Cercopithecidae; genus Chlorocebus; species Chlorocebus sabaeus. The sequence continues at coordinate 75,244,587 of NC_132904.1, read as the reverse complement.
CAGCCTCCAGACTCCATCTGCCTTTCCCTCCCATCTCTAGAACACCAGCTGCCATTATTTGGTGGGTTCTGGTGGGTCAGGGACTCTGTGCTGTTGTCATTCCCATTTCCCATATGTGACTATTGAGCCTCAGAGAGGCAAAGTAACTTGCCCACAGTCATAAGTAGTAGACTAGGTTCTGAACCCAGGCCTATCTGACTCCAAAGTCTACCCTTTTGCCTACTATTTTGTTGTTGTTAACTCCTTCTTCATGTTTTGTCTGTCTAATGAGACCATCACATGTCTCAGTGGCAGCTCTTTCATGGTTTCCCAGTGCTTAGGGGGCTGACACTTCATTGTTGATGATAGGCTGCATGAGGATCAAGCAAGACTGTATATGAAGCCACTTTGGACACTGTTATGGGCTACATGGGCTATGGGATGGATTAGTGGTGGGCATCTTGCCAGTCATTTGAGTATCGGTGTCTTCATTGTCAGGTTCGCCTGGAGTGGCCCACAGACTTAGCCATCAACCCAATGGACAACTCACTTTATGTCCTCGACAACAATGTGGTCCTGCAGATCTCTGAAAACCACCAGGTGCGCATTGTCGCTGGGAGGCCCATGCACTGCCAGGTCCCTGGCATTGACCACTTCCTGCTAAGCAAGGTGGCCATCCACGCAACCCTGGAGTCAGCCACCGCTTTGGCTGTTTCACACAATGGGGTCCTGTATATTGCTGAGACTGATGAGAAAAAGATCAACCGCATCAGGCAGGTCACCACTAGCGGAGAGATCTCACTAGTTGCTGGGGCCCCCAGTGGCTGTGACTGTAAAAATGATGCCAACTGTGATTGTTTTTCTGGAGATGATGGTTATGCCAAGGATGCAAAGTTAAATACCCCGTCTTCCTTGGCTGTGTGTGCTGATGGGGAGCTCTATGTGGCTGACCTTGGGAACATCCGAATTCGGTTTATCCGGAAGAACAAGCCTTTCCTCAACACCCAGAACATGTATGAGCTGTCTTCACCAATTGACCAAGAGCTCTATCTGTTTGATACCACTGGCAAGCACCTGTACACCCAAAGCCTGCCCACAGGAGACTACCTGTACAACTTCACCTACACTGGGGATGGCGACGTCACACTCATCACAGACAACAACGGCAACATGGTAAATGTCCGCCGAGACTCTACTGGGATGCCCCTTTGGCTGGTGGTCCCAGATGGCCAGGTATACTGGGTGACCATGGGCACTAACAGTGCACTCAAGAGTGTGACCACACAAGGACACGAGTTGGCCATGATGACATACCATGGTAATTCTGGCCTTCTGGCAACCAAAAGCAATGAAAACGGATGGACAACATTTTATGAGTAAGTATCAAAACAACGCCATTTGATGATTTTGTTTCATTAATTCATTGTAGGATTAGAGGTAAAGTGATGGAGTATTTTGTTTTAATTCAGGATTTGGGATAAAAACCATTACCTTTAATACATTCTACATGTTCATATTCCACATGATTTCTCCTAGGAAGGAAATGGTCTAGCGGAGAAGGCATAAGCTTTGGAGTCAGAGGAGCTGGGCATCAGCTCCCACTCTCCCATGGACTTAATCCCTCCTGGCCTCGGTTTCCACATCTGTAGAATGGATACAGCAGATACCTGCCCAGCATACCACAGGGAGATGGTGCAGATGAAAAGTACTTACCTGATGAAGTGCTAGCATCTTCATATGACCACTGTCCAGAAATGTGGCAAGGGGAGAAGGAACAGGCACATGTGGATGAATTTTCCACATAATTGCAGCTCACATCTTCAAATTCAAAAAAAAAAAAGAAAAAAAACTCCTTTTCATTTTAACCATTTTGCATGGAACTTTTCTTATGAAGTGTATTGCATACTTCCCTTCTCAAACACACTATATAGACATAATGAAACCTTTCTTTTTATGATTCAGGGTCATTAATAAGGAACAACAATTGCATATTATGCTGTAATATGAGGAGAGCTTTCAGGAAGTGGGGAAATGAGGATATAGACCCCTTTGCCCCAGCCCGAAGTGATTTTAAACCATTGCTTTATTAGGCCCTGTATCTAAAGGGAAGGTTTCTCTGCCTCCTCCCTTAGGGTTGCACTGTGGTGTCACTGTTTATTTCAGTCCTAGTGCTCACCTCAAGTAGCTCATTTCTCTATTCTTCATCCAGTAGAGGACTTCTTAAGAGGTGTGGTCAGAGAACCAGAAGTTCAGCTTATTACAATCCTAGCCACAATTAAATATATTTATCTGGGGTGTTCCTCTAGGAGATATTTTAATGAATGGACGAACATCTCCTTTTCTACTTAGATTTTTTAAGCTGCTTTTTGAGGTCTTAGCCATGGTTCAAACGACTGAGATTGCTGAATATGTCACCATTAGATAAGCATGTGAGAGGCGGGGAAGGAACTAGCCTTGTTGAGCATCAGCTGTGGTCCACAGCATTGAATGCACACAACAGCTCTGAGGATGGGTGATTATTATCCGTTTCACAGACATAGAAACTGAGGCTCTGAAGGCTCCTTTGTCCACTTTTGATAGTGAGACGTGGCAGAACAGGGATCACAGTCCAAGTCTGATGCCAGAGCTTGAGCTTTCTCAGTGCTGCCCTGCTGCCCTCCTTGCATCCTACCCCCACACCACTGCCGCACTGGGTTTGTTAATTCCAAATGAACTTGACTCCTTAAAGTTTTTCTCAAGCTTGATCAAGCATCAGTTTCTAACAGTCCTAGCAGAATCCAAAGGAAAAGGATCTGTAGTCGATTTTTAAATATAATTTGAACAAAAATGTCACAGCCATTTTTATAAAGTTCACTGGCTAAATTCCTTTCTCCAAACAAGGACCTTGTTAATTACAAAGAAAAGACAACGATCCAGGGAAACAGCAATTATCTTGATTAACTCATTGGAATGGAAATACGCTAAATAATTCCATTTTGCCCATTGCCCAATGGAAATCTCTTATACATTATTCAGCCACTACAGGGGTTTCTTTGTCAGAGCAAGTCTGTGCACTCAATTAGTTCCCAAGGTCACTCCCTCAGATCCCAAACCGAATGCTTACACATCGCTGCATCCGTTACACTCCATCACCCCTGAAATCTAGAACGGTTTCCTACACTTCCACCAGGAAAGATCCCTCCCTTTCTTTCCTCGATGAAGTATACAGCTATAGTTGATGTTTAGTGAAGGAAAAGTTTTTACAATTACTTTTTTGTAAAATGGCATCTGGAATTCCGAAGACTGCACTTCATAGCAGTACCCAAGAGTGGTTATCCTTGTTGACACAAATCAGAAGTGGTAGATAAAAGTCCTAAAATAGAAAGGGAAACTAGTTTTTTGGTTTTGTTTTTGTTTTTTGGGATCCTACTATGTGCCAGGCTCTTTCCCATTTAATCTTCACAGCAACCTCAGATGGCAGAAATTATCATCCACATTTTTTACATGTGAAGTACAGAGAGATTAGATAATGAGCCTGAAACCACACAGTGAGTACATAGCAGGACCAGAACACAAGTCCCTGTTCTTTCAACTGTACTGGCTAAGGTCACCTACATTCTTTGTGACGTATCTGTATGATAGGGATGAAAATAGTTATCTATTTCATAGGAATAGTATGAGGTTCAAAATTTCAGTGAGATAAAATATGGAAAGCTCAGTGTCTGATTGATTATAAGTACTCAGATGATAGCTGCTGCAGTTGGTGGTGGTGTTGCTGTTGTTATTGTTCTTAATGCAAGCAATATTAGTAGCAATACCAGTAATTGCAGAAGTGTTGTTTGGGTGTGAAAGGTATTTCCCAGGAGCAATTGCAAGTAAACTAATCAAAGGAGGAGACAAAAGTTTTAATTGGGGTAGGTAGGAATCAGAGGTCAGGTGAGAAGAGCAGAATCAAGTATGAGAGATCAAGACATGAACTAAGAAAGAAGTCAGATCCCTGAGAATATCCAAAGTCAGCTGGAAAATAACACTCAGAGCCACCCAAGGCAAACTGGTCCAGCTCAGACTGAGAATGAAGCAAGGGTACCAGACACCTATTTTCATTGGCTGCGAGCCATGTGACTCAGAGACAGGCTAGCTGGCCTCCAGACCCAAGTCTCAACCAGACAGAAATAATCCCCTGCCCTACCCTATTTCTGGGCCGCTATGAGGACTAAAAAACTAAATAAATACTGAAAGTAAAAATACTTTGCAAACTATGAGGCTCTCTAGAAGTAGAGATGTAATGATATTTAATTATGGTGTTTCTTAAGGATTTGGACAGATTTTGCCAATGAACCATTGCTCTAGTGAATTTTCTACCTTTAGCTTCATGAGGCAGTTTAGTAAATTATAACCAAAGTGTTCTATTTTTCTAAAAAAATTTGCCCAGGCTTGCCTGTGACATAGGCTATTATTGAAACAAGCTGTTTGGTTGGTTGGTTGGTTAGTTGGTTTGGTTTTTCAGATGGAGTCTCACTCTGTTGCCCAGGCTGGAGTGCAATGGCATGATCTCAGCTCACTGGAACCTCCGCAGTTCTGCCTCAGCCTCCTGAGTAGCTGGGATTACAGGCACCGGCCACCACATCCAGCTAATTTTTGTATTTTTAGTAAAGACGGGGTTTCACTATATTGGCCAGGCTGGTCTCAAACTCCTGACCCCAAGTGATCCACCCGCCTAGGGCTCCCAAAGTGCTGGGTTTACAGGCATGAGCCACAGCACCCGGCCTGAAACAAGTTTTAAGTCAGCTTTGTCGATCCTCTTAACAGATTAAATAGTACACCTAACATAAACATCACACACTTCAGAGCACCTTGATTTATAGAGTTCACAGTTTTGGAGAATCAAGATTACCTTCCTCCCCTCAGCCCACAAGTCTGCTGGTAGGAACCTCAAAGGAGTCTAAAATGCAGTCCCCATCTCCCATGTGTGGCATCATTACTCTCAGACTTAGCTCCTGGTCAGATGGCATTTGGTGGCTGAGAAAATGGCCTGATAAGTATGAGGCAGGTTCCAGAATTGACTTGCTGGGTGGGTATGAGCAACACCCTTCCCTGGGTTCCATAGGGGAAGGGGCTCTGGCCTCCCACAGTGCCCTGTGACAGCTCCTGTTATAATTATGCTTGCATTAACTACTGTGAGACCCTTGCAAATTTGTCTTTGCATCAAGCTTAGGGTTTGCCAACTGGTCGGTTGACAAATAGTCAATATTTTATAATGACTTGTAAATTCAGAATGGAAGGGAAATAGAGACAGGAAGAAAAGATAGGCTGTAGTGAGAAGAATGCTAGATTCACATCTGAGCACCAGCATTGCCAGTGCTCCCAATGGGACATAAAAGTCAACTGAAATGGTCAAACGAAGAGATTTGGCTTCTGGTTTTTGCTTGGCGATAGGGAAGCTGGAAAGTGCATCCTTCCCAACCTTATCATGAAAATAACCCAGACAAAAGGTAAATCTGTGCATTTCCTTTAACTCCTTCTCTCAAGTCAAATCCAAGGAGAGACAGACTCTTGCAGAAAGAGACAAGATGTGGGTCCTGGCTTGGCTGGGGCAGATGTACCTACCCCAGGGAGAAAGAATTCAGCTGGGATGGCTGGTGAATTTACAAAGGCTAAGTGTGTACTGGCAAGAGAGTCTGAAGCCCTTGGATGCTGTAGCAATTGGGCAGGTCCATGTCTTCTTAGGGACTTTTTTCTCTACAAATCCCACCAGGAGCTTTTCCACAGAAAAGAGTGAGGAAAGATTTAAGAAGAAAGTGTCCCTTGTGGTAGACCTGGGAGAGGGTCACAGCAGCTGCTGAGGGAGGAGCATATACCCCCGACCACTCTACCCAGACCCTGCTCGCTTCATCTTCCATCAGGAACAACACCCTTCATCTGTAAAGAGAAGGGCAGTAAACACTGTCCTGCCTAGGCACTGGGGAAAATCCTTTCAGCTGAATGAGGGAAGAAGAGAAATGGAAAAAAAATTCCCACATACCTGAGAGTCAGAACCCTAGTGAAGGCTTTGCCACCACCGTAGTTAGCTGAAAGGCTAAAAGCATCAGTGAAGGGCAGAAGACTGTTGGGAGGTGGTTAGAGAGAGGCAGGAGAATGGAAAGAGACCCTCTCTCAGTCAGCACAAAGGCAGGACCCAAGGGCTGAACTGTGGACCTTGAGGGAAAAAAGCCCTCTGGCAAACCAGTTTCGCATCCTAAGCACAGGGAATTGCTAAGCGAATTTAAAACCTATGATGCACAGAGGTTAACCATAAACAAACTTCAAAGCCAACCCAAATCCTAAGTTAACCCAAACCCTCTCCCAAAAGTCCTAGCAGAAGGAAACTCACACGCATTTCCAGGCATGAACCTGTCACTCAGGCTCTACCTTGCTACACAAGATGTCACGCTTTCAACTGAACAGACTAAAGGGCAAGAAAAGGCAACACATTCCCAAGAGGCAAAGAAATCATCAGAATCACATTCAGCTAGGACACAGGTGTTGAAACTGTCTGTCAGAGAATTTAAAATAACTGTAATTATTTTAAAGGTTCTAATGGAAAAGGTGAACAATGTACAAGATCAGATGGATAATTTTAGCAGAGAAATGGAAACGATAAGAAAGAATCAAATGGGATTGTTAGAAACGAAAACCACGGTTAAAGGATGAGGAATGCCTTTGATGGACTGCTCTCTCCATAGGACACAGCGTGACACAGCTGAGTCTTAGAAGACAGTTAATAGAAATTACCCAAACTAAAACACAGAGAGAGAAAAAGAGTGGAAAATGCAGAACATGGCATTCAAGAGCTGTGGGACAATATCCAACAGTCTGATATACACATGATTGGAATGCCAGGAAAAGAGGGAAAAAACAGGGCAGAAGAAATATTTGAGGAAATAATGGCAGAGAATTATCCATAATTAATAATGGACACCAAACCACAGATCCAAAAAGCTCCAAAAACACCAAGCAGAATAAATACATACAGACACACACACACATACACATTTCTAGCCATATATTCAAATGGCTGAATTAAAGAGAGAAAACCTTAAAAGCAGCCAGGAAAAAAGAAAAAGCATTTTATAAGAGGAACGAAGGTAAGAATTACAGCAGACTTCTCATCAGAATCCATGCAAGCCAGAAGACAGAAGTGCTGAAAGAAAAAAAAAAAAAACTGTCCACAGCCAGGAGTGGTGGCTCACACCTGTAATCCCAGCACTTTGGGAGGCCAAGGCGGGTGGATCACCTGAGGTCAGGAGTTCGAGACCAGCCTGGCCAACATGGTGAAACCCCGCCTCTACTAAAAATACAAAATTAGCCGGGCGTGGTGGTGGGCACCTGTAGTCTCAGCTACTCAGGAGGCTGAGGCAGGAGAATCGCTTGAATCCAGGAGGTGGAGGTTGCAGTGAGCCGAAATTGTGCCATGGCACTCCAGCCTGGGCAACAGGAGTGAAACTCTGTCTCACAAAAACAAACACACAAAACAATTGTCCACTCGGATATTATACTCAGTAAAAATATCTTACAAATGAAGACATGTTATAGAGGTATAGGCAGGGGTAAGGGAACCAAGAAAGGATGCTAATAGCCTGGGCAACATAGCAATACCCATCTCTACCAAAGAGATGGGTACCAAAAAAATTTTAATTAGCTGGATGTAGTGGCTCACACTTGTAGTCCTAGCTACTCAGGAGGTTGAGGCAGGAAGATCACTTTTGAGCCTAGGTGTTCAAGGCTGCAGTGATCCGTAATCACACCACTGCACTCCAGCCGAGGCAACAGAGTGAGAGCCTGTCCCTAAGCAAATTAATTAATTCACTAAAAATAAAAATAAAGGACGCTGAGGCACCCAGGCACTGAAAACAGTGAATAACCATTAGCAACCCCCAGGCTGCAGAGCAAGGTGGGAAAGTCATAGGATATTATGACTAAAGTCCAGTGGGAGCTGTAACGATGAAGGAGAAGCCCCCTGTTCGAAGCTGAAATCATGGATCGACGCAGCCGCTGTTAGAGATTCGGCACTGGAGGAAAGAAGGAGTGAGGAAAACCTTCTGAATTCCAGTCTCTTGCCAGTGCCTACCACGGACTTAGCTTAACCAGAAGCGAGCCAGTGAGAGTGCCCCAGTGACACAGTCTGCAGGGGTCAGCTGCTCTGGGCAGAGAGAGGAAAAAGAATGGATCCCCCCAGATCCATTCTGGGGGAACAGAGAATAAGCAGCACAGAGACTGACCCGCTGTGTGACATGTTAGCCATGAGTGGCCAAGCCAGGGTTCAGCACCAGATCTACCTGAACCCTAAGCACTTCCTACCAGATGTACCACCTCAAGTACAGCGTGGCAGAGTGGGCCAGATCTGGGGAATCCTGAGGGCTAGAATTCATTTTGGGTACTTAATTTTGTAGGAAATGGACAGCAAGTACAAGATTTTAATGCAGAAGCCACAAAGTGCTCTGTCTCTGATCCAGTTTGGAGTAGCTAATGACGTCGTGATGACATCTATTACAGTGACTTGGGCCAGGGGAACTATTGGTGTGCCTGGGCCAACAACCATAATTATCCACAGACAATGCAGTGCTCAGTTCCCTGACATGGTGATGGTGTTGTCTGAAACAATCAGAAATGAAAATCATCAACTCAAATCTTATTTTTTAACCAAAAAGTTAAGATCAGCAAAAGTTTAGTATCAAAGGGCAGTTTAGCATTTTCCTTGCCAGCCGTGCATAGTAAGTGGCTCCAGATGAAGTATTGAGTGTGAAAAAGAAAGCCTTGCAGTGTGTGTGAAGATATCCTTTAGCAGTCTTCTTCTGAGAGCCAAGTTCACAGCAATTACATGAATCTCTTTTTTTGAGATGGCGTCTCACTCTGTCACCCAGGCTGGAGTGCGATGGTGCAATCTCGGCTCACGGCAACCTCCGCCTCCCAGGTTCAATCGATTCTCCTGCCTCAACCTCCCAAGTAGCTGGGATTACAGGCACCCAGCCACTGTGCCTGGCTAATTTTTATATTTCTAGTAGAAACAGGGTTTCACCATGTTGGCCAAGCTGGTCTCGAACTCCTGACCTCAAGTGATCCACCCGCCTTGGCCTCCCAAAGTGCTGGGATTACAGGCGTGAGCCACTGCACCCAGCCTATATGAATCTTTTATGTGTTTTCTTTCACTGTGCTCCAAAAATACTTTGGCTAAATGGAATGAAGAAAAATCAGTGGGAGGAAGTAATGAAAAGCCAATCATCTGGCCATCCCTATCACACCCCCCAGGTGGGGGCTTGGCATCGCTGCAAAGTCAATTGCAGTGGTAGCAAGCAAAGCCTCCTGAAAAAAAAAAATACTGCCAGTCTTCTTGACCCACTTGAGACTTGCAAAAACAGTGTTTTCTATACCACAGTGATGAACCCAAAGATTTTTATTTGAAATGGTACAATTTTTATAGGAAGCATGATGGAAAAAACACATTCTTTAAGATTAGACAGACCTGACTTTGAATTTATATTCCTCTACCAGCTGTGTGATCTTAGGCAAGTTGCTTATCCTCTCTAAGCCTCCTCTTCACCATTTGTGAAACGATGATAATAATAATGCCTACATCAAAAGATGATGATGAGCATGGTGCTTGGTACCTAAAAGACACCACATGAATGTTAGTGACCTCTCTCCACCTCAGCTGGACAAGGAAAGGTAAAACAAATGAAGTTCTTAGTTGCTGTCAGTCCATGTCTTGAATCAACAATAATATCTGTTATTTACTTATATATTTATTCATTAAGTAAACATGTACTGAGTACTGTCGACATGCTGGGTACTCCTCTGGGCACTAAGAATACAGACAAGGTCCCTATCCTCATGGAGCTTATATTAGGAGGAGACAGACAACAAAGAACAAATAAATAAGCATAGTGAGGTCAATAAGAAAATATGATACAGAGGTTGGGGGACTTATCTGTCTTAGAAGCAGTGGTCAAGGAAGACCTCACTGAAGTGATAACGGTTGATCTGAAACATGAATGATGACCGGAACGAGCCATACCAACACCGGAGGGAAGAGCGTTCCTGCAAAGGGAACAGGAAGCATGAGCACCCCAGCATGCACTGACTTTGGCATGTTTGGGGACCAGAAGCAGATACAGGGAGAAGAAGGACCTGCTGAGGAGTGACGTTCCAGGTGAAGTCAGAAAGAAAGGCAGGAAGGAGCCAACATTCAGCCAACGTTCATTGACCATCAGGAAGCACATGCTATATGCCACGGGGATACAGCAGGGTCCAAATGAAGTCCCTGCCCTCAGGGAGTTGACATTCCACTGAGGGCAATCTCCTGGGGTCCTGGGGGTCCTGGGAAGAAGTTTCCCTTTCATTTTAAATACGTTACCTCTTTTGGTCTTTGTGTGTCTCTATAAAACAGGATTATTATCCCCATTTATAGAAGGGAAAACAGAGGCTCACTGAAGTTATATGATATAGCCTGCCTGAAATTGTATCATTTGTAGTGGAGACTTGATGGTTAGGAGGAACACAGAGCCAAGTGCCCATCCTCTAGATCACATTACTGGCAAGTGTAGAGCCAGGATTCAAAGCCTAGACCATCTGGCTCCAGAGACCTTTTTTAAAAACTATTCCCTTCATTCCTCTTGGTTAGAAAGAAAGAAAATTTGCCAGTACTTTGTGGGTTCCCATAATGAAAGCTGTAACAAATGTAACTAAGCCATTGTCCAGATGCCACCCAATCATGGGGCCGGGACTTGAGGCAGCCACTTGGAGCCCAGAGAGTTCAGAGAACTGCCCCTTCCTCCCAGGTCCCTGCACTGTGGCAGCTCTGTGGCAGAGTCGTGGCAGCTCTGTGGTGGAGAAGAAAGGGTTCTGTAGACATGGCTCACAGGTCAAAGGTGTGCAGGGCCCAGCGGACTGGCAACCCTACCTCTTCCCATCCACAGTCAGAAGGAGCAGTTCTGGTGGGATAATTACAGGTATCGATCAAGCAGCAAAGAGATCCAGGTCATTTCCCAAGCTCTGGAAGGTACTAAAATGAATGAAGAGGAGACAAGAAAATTTTATAAATTGGTTGCTCTATTTGATGTTCATTTAATTAAGACATTCAGTCCTAATGGAAAATGTGAAGAGTGGAAATTACTGGGTTTTTTGACCATCTTATATAAAATGAAAACCAGATCTTAAAGGCATGGGGTCTCTTCATTGTATCTTCTTTAGGCTCAATTTAATTATGCCTTACAAACTACCTTCAATAATAATTGCAGTTGTCTGCCTTTATACAAAGCCTCTTTCTGTCTTCAAGACTAAAACTCTGGGGAGATACCCAGGGAGATTGCCAAAGTGTTATTTAGTAAGAGTTGTTGTTTCCATATTTTGGCATTCAGCAAGTGTTTATCATGTACCTACTGTGTGTCCAGCTTGTGCCAAGTCCTGTAGGAGGGAATGTGTGAATGAATCATGGTGTCTCCTCTCCCACAAAGCAGGAAAGAGGCCTTGCACATCCAATCCTGCATTCACTGATTCGTTCAGCCAACATTCCCTGCCTTTCCTCTCTATGCCAGTTCCAATGCTTGTGAAGCAGAGATGAACTGAGAGCCAGTCCTCCAGGGTCACGCTGCTGGCAGGTGGCAGAACCCAGACGGTGTCAGTCCACTGACTCCACAGACCTGTTCTGACCTCAAGCACTCACAATCCAAAGAGGGGGACAACTTGTACATCAACACTGCGGTGCAGGGGAGGCATTCTAGGATAGAGCTGTGCACAGGATATACTGGGAGAAGGAACAGGAAAAACCAGGGAGGGCTTTAGGAGGTGGCATTTGAGCGAGGCTGTGGTAGAAGTAGTGTCAAAGTGACATCTGACCCCAATTAACAATCTATCAATTCTTATCTGTAAAACTCCACAGCTGCCTTTGCAGTGTCTTGCATGGTATAATAAAATCTTTTTTATGCAGTTAGGTCAGGAAAGTAGACAGTCCGAGTGAATAGTCTTATTTTAATAAAGAGTATGTACAGGGATTACAGGCGTTCAAAGAATCAGCCTAGAACAGCATCCCATCCCATTAAACCGCTGGACTGAAATGAGTCTTCCTGTTGATTAAAAGATGACTCAGGATCTGACTGGATCCAGCTTAATCATGAATCACAGATACAGTTAAGTTGACCAGGGCAAAACCAGTTTTGGGGGTCTTGATTTTTAGCTAAAAAACTTGGAGTATCCCAGTAATATTTTGCTGAAAAGTTCTGGAAATTGTTATCTTCAACTTGCCCTATAAGTGAGACTGTCCTGTCTCTGCACAGCCTGGAATTTAAGGCATCTGCCTCCCCAGATGGCCATGCTCATGAGCTCTCACATGTGGTTTTACCTGGCTTGTCACAACACTTTTCTGATTATGAAAATAATCCATGTTTATTATTTTAAAATCATGGAAATATATGTAAATAAGCAATTCAAATCACCTGTAATTCTACCTCCCAGAGATAACCACTGTCAATATTTTTGTATGTTTCCTTCCTATTCAAATTTCCAGTGGCCACAAATGGTTAAAAAGAATCCCAGCCTCTCTCAGTGTTGAAAGGAGCAGAGCTCTGAGAGGGTCTCCACATGAGAGAAGTCTTCGGACATGCATCTCAGATCTTTACCGCAAGACACCCTCCTTCTTAGCCGCCGTCTCTCAGAACTCTTGCTCACTGAGCTCTGTGGGACAGTGCACCCCTTTGACCATCCAGTCCAGGTTTCAGCCTCCCCTAGGCCAGACTGACCTTTTCCTGGAAGAACCTAACTCAGTACTAAGGAAGAGAAAGGAGAAATCATGGCAGGACATGGGTTTTTGAAGCCCCCAACCACCCACAGGAGAGCCTCTGATAGAGCCACAGCCTTGCCTGCAGCCCTGCCCAGGGAGTGTAGTCGAGGCCACAGCACTGCCTGCCATCCTGAAAAGGCCCCAGCCCCAGAGGCGTCCAACTTCCCCAAAGGCCACCGGCCCCTCCCCCAGAATTGGTCTTAGGCCAAAAATAGGGGTGATTTATTCAGAAGACCTCTACCGATGCCTCCTCTGTGGCAGAGTGTGCCAGGGACTATTGGATTCAGTGTAGAGTGCTGTGATCTGTGCCAGGCACAGGCACGGGAACAGTTGGCAAATGGCAGAGTCTGTAGTGCAGCACCCAAGTCTGACCTTGGGCAGAGAATTCCTGAGCAAAGACCTGCCTAATCTCACCCACCAATGATACCATTACCACCCACCTATGATACCATAGGAGCTGCAGACCCAGGAATCTCAGCAAGAAGCCAGGCCCAGCTGAAGAAAGAGCCTGGACAGAGCTGAACTCTCTGAACTTTCATTGCCCCATTGTGAAAACCGTCACAGGAACCTGGGGGTCAGCTTTACCCCAGAAGTAAAAACAAAACAGTTAAAAAAAAAAAAAAAAAAAGCCAGTAGGGAGACCCAAAGTACACAGGGGCAACCATGTCCAGGAAGTCAGTCAGGAATATTGCCATGTAGAGGAAGAACTATGTCCCTATTCACACACAAGTGCAAAAAGGCTATTTAAGCCTGCCATTTTACACTTCAGCCTCCTCTAATTAAAAACAATAATTAAAATGTTAATAGCCCACTCCTGCCAGGGAGGAGCACATGTGATGAATAATTGCAAATGGATGGTACAGAAATGTTCATTGAAGACACAGAGGCAGGTAGGTGGCAGTTTGGAAGCACACAGATCTGAGTTTGAATTTTGATTCCACCCACACTTAATTAGCTGTGTGACCTTGAGCAGGTGACTTCACTTTTCCAAGCCTCAATTTCTGATCCTCCAAAAAGGAGATAATACATACCTTTTACACTAGGATTAAATGAGGATTACATGAAAAATGTATTAAATGAGGATTACATGAAAATGCATGAAAAGCCACCAGCACCATGCCTCGTATATTGGAGGTGTTCAATGATGGTAGGTATTTCTTTTATTATTATCAGGAGAATAGTAAAGAGAATTAAGATTCAATTATGATGCTTTAGAAAGACCATACCTGAGCAAAGCTATGGAGTTCTAAGAGTTGCAGATACAAAAATGCTTAGTGCCAGATGTAAAATCTAGATGGAAGGGGTTGCAACAGGCAAGAGACCATTTATCTAGGCTGAGTCCTGGTTTGAATTCAGAACCCCCTTTTCCCAGGATGTGTAGAAACCTAGGAAACCCCTGGGTAATAGCTCCCATTTCTAGTGTTTTTTCAGGAAAAACCTGTATAACCAGTTCTTGCGGGTTTTGCAGAGGGTATTCAGGCATCAAGCTTGACTACATCATTTCTGGGGAGTCCCCCATTTCTAAAATTCCAGGTCAGCTGTCTCATTATGGCCACCATCATCTCGCCCCTTCACAATTGAATTCTAGTTTATAGCTGTACTCCTGGGCAGTAGGCTGGTCAGTGGTGTCATCCCCACTGGGTTAGGGAAGGGAGACTCAGAGACGTCAGTCATTTTCCTGCAGCTGGATGTCAGCAGGTGGAGTCACATCCTGAAATCTGTGTACCAGGTCCCATGCAAGAGATGTGGGAGACATGGGAATGTATCTAGCCAGAAAGAAAAGCAGAGCACAGCAAAACCATGGCATGAGATAGAATATGCCAAGTTCCAACTAAAGCACCATTATATTTCTACAACTCAGTTCCACCCCTTGGTTTCCAGGTATGACAGCTTTGGCCGCCTGACAAATGTGACCTTCCCTACTGGCCAGGTGAGCAGTTTCCGAAGTGATACAGACAGTTCAGTGCATGTCCAGGTAGAGACCTCCAGCAAGGATGATGTCACCATAACCACCAACCTGTCTGCCTCAGGTGCCTTCTACACACTGCTGCAAGGTAAGTCAGGTGGGGGCCAGGGGACTTTAAGGCAGAGGGGTGGGAAGACCCCTTTGGAGGAGGATGGCACAAGAAATAGGCTGCTGCTGGAGCTGTCCAAGAACAGGAAAGCATTGCAACTCTCTGTATTATCACCTAATTTACAAAATATACCAGCCTGAGTCAAGTAAATTATCTCTCAGAAGCTTCAGAATAATATTTTATTGTCCTATTCTGTTATCAGAACAAAGGGCAGTGAATTCATTAGCTGCTAATCTAGGCGACCTCACTATTCTGCCATCCTAATGACTCCCAGATTAACAGACACACTCACACTGGTGTAGGTGAAGACAAAGGACAAGAATAATTACACGTAATTATGAAAGGGATGTGATTACGGAGAAGTCCTTCCTGAAGCCCAGGTGAGAAGGTTTGTGCCTCTTTTAGGATTTCATAGAAAAGAGACCCTTCTCTGCATTTGTCACATCATCCTGTTATGGGTTGATCTTTTAGCTTCAAGTAAAAAGATTTCACAAGGATGAAATCTTGCTGTTAATTATCTGCCTCAATTGTTCTCGTGGGATGTGGTGACCCAGGCGGGCTTGCAGCTTTGTGGGATTTAGTAAACTTGAAAAGAAAGAAGCCATCACCAGGGAAAGCTCTGCCTGATTTTTTCCTGCTCTATGGATGGCTCTTTGTACTTCCAAAGACTTTCACACGAAGCAGTGAAAGGAGCCTCAGGCTAAGAGTCAGAGGCCCAAGTTCTAGTTCTGACTCTGCCACCACATCACCAACAGACCCTTGGTTTCTTCTCCAGAAAAAGAAAGCAAGCTGAAGCTGTGTGGAATGGGGTGAAGCGGTGAGAGGAGCAGGGGTTCTGGGTGGGTGCCAGTTCCCACCTCTGTGAACTGGCTGAAGTCACTCTTCTTCTCTGAGCCTTGGTCTCTGGGGCTGGGAAATGGGGCTGAATTTTAACACCTGCCCCACAGGGCTGCTCAGTCGATCTCTTTAGACAATGTAGTGACTAGCATGAGCCAAGCACATAGTATTACTCGATAAGCAATTCTATTAGATTAATTAATTAATTAATTAATTAGCAAGCAGTTTAACTTACCATAAGAAAATAAATGTATATTCTTACAACCACTTTTATTCCCAAATTTAGTCCTTTGCCTTTCAAAGAGCTCCAAGAACAATAAAGGTTCTCAAACAAAGAGAAACCACACACTGGAATTTCTTCCTCACAAAGCACCTGTAACCATGGTTTTTGAGGAAAACTCAGTGTTTTCGTTTGTTCTCACACAATAGTCATCAACAGAAGACTTCTGTGACCAAATATAGGCAGAGGTGGGGTTCTCCCCACCATCAAGCAAGGAATCAGCTCTGCAGTGGACACCAGCTGGGTGTCCCCCAACTCAATTCCAGCACTATCTACCTGGAGATAGCCTCACATCCCTCAGATTGAGGGCTCAGTCCCCAAAACTGCCCCGCCATCCACCATACTTCAGATACCAGTCACGAATCTGGGCCTCTGGAACTTCTATCTGACTGGCTTCTAGTTGAGGTTTCCTTGACTGCTTCTTTGGGTGTAGTTAATTTACTGGAACAGCTCACAGAACTAGAGAAATACTTATATTTACCAGTTGATCATAAAGGATATAGATGAAGAGATGTGTATGCCAAGATGTAGGGTAAGAGGCATGGAGCTTTCACACCCTCCCCAGGTACATCACCCTCACCCCTCCAGGGACCTCCATATGTTCAGTTCCCCAAACCCTGTCTTCTTGGGCCTTTTACGGAGGCTTCATTGGAAAGGCATAGTTGACAACCATGTAGAAATGTGACTGGACAAAAATGGTAAGATCTAAACCCAGCAAGGCCCGTCTCTTCGGATTCTTCTTGGCCTCTCTGTGCAGCACTCATTCCTTCCTCCAGGGTATGCAGCAGGATGGCCTCTGAAATGTAGGTCTTATGACCCACAGTCAGATTCGAGTTCTGCCTTGGAGAGGAGGGCAGGAGAAAGTCAGAGAGAGAGGCAGAGATTGTTTCGTAAGGTCTGCTTTTGAGTCTGAAGTGCCTCAACATTAGAACAAAAGACTATAACAAGGAGTATAGGAGTTATGAGCTGGGAACCATGAATATATAATCATAATGTCACAAGTGGGTTGAGACAGACCCCAGGCATTTCTGCTCTGACTGGATGATTGCCAAGCAAAGGTACAACTTCTGAGGCAGCCAAGATCTTGCCTGACCAAGGACTGCAGGACCACCAGTTACTCAGATGTCTTGTCCTTCAGGCCTGTCTTCTTCCCTGTGATTAAGAATTATCCATCCATTCCATACTGCTCAACGGGCTGTGAGTATTTTTCTCAAAGGTTCACGTGGGCTTTCTTATATTTGGGCGACTTTTTAAAATTTGAAAGTGCCACATTCCTCAGTTTTAAAATGTACCATCAATTTAATAACAACTTTTTAGGCAGAGGGAAAAAAGTCACACTGCTCAAAAGGCATACATGGACACATTCCAACTTCAAAAAACATTAAAATGTGAAAAGAAAAAGCACTTCTTGGAATCCGGGAAACATGGTACCTGTTTTTCCTCTTTGGTAGCTCTGCCAAGCTCTTTCCTTCTTGAGTACCAGGCTCAGATGCTCAGTTTTGCAGCTGCCTCACTAGAGTCTTTGTGAAAGCTCTTTCGGTTTCATCTTCTGTTTAAACTGTGGGAAGTAATAAGAACTAGCTGCTAATGAGCAGCGGCCTTGGGAAGTCACAGCCCACATTAAATGGGATCATCTGAAATGGGCCTCTACAGATGCTGTTCCCTCCAAGTCACCATTAATGGACATATGTGGATTCAGCAAGGAGCAGCTTTAAAGGATAAATTGACACAGGCTTTTTCACTGTTCAAAGGCAGAAAAATATAGATTGTCAGTGAATAATGCATAGCAAGTGTGAGGCAGATTTTAGAATTTTGCATGTGTGATAGAGAAAGATGGAGAGAGGAGGGAGTGAGAGAGAGGGGTGCCTATTTGATGCCATTCTAGCGGAAAAGATTCAGTGAGGGTTTCCCATGAAAACCATTGCTTAATAAGTGTCTTTAGTGCTTGACATAGCCTGGAACATAACTAGTTTCGTCCAGCAAAGATTTACTGAGCACGTATAATCCTAACAGTGATGATAGCTAACATTTTTGGAGCACTCATTAACTGCAAAGCATATTTTCAGCATTTTACATTAAGCAGTACCTCATAAGGTACCTCATATAGTACCTCATATGCCTAGGAGGTAAGTATTGTTGTCTCCGTTTTCTGAATGAAGGCAGTGAGAGGCACTCAGAGGTTAAGTAGCTTGCCGCAGTCACACACCTAATCGGGTGTTTGGACCCAGACAAACAGGCTTTATAGAACCTATTCTCTTAACTGCCAATCTAAAGACAAGGGGCCCTATATCCAGGACCATGTTCAGCACTAGAGAAGTTCACCATGATGTGTGTGTGTGTGTGTGTGTGTGTGTGTGAGAGAGAGAGAGAGAGAGAGAGAGAAATGGGATGGTGGAGATAGAGGAGAGACAAGAGACACACATGACAGTGACTAGCACAGTGCCAGGCACATAAAACCAGTGACAGCTAACATTTACATAACACTATATGCCAAGTACAGTTCTCAGCTCTTCATATTCATGATCTCACTCAATCCTCAGAGCATCCTGCAAGGCAGGGTACAATTATTGTCCCAGTGTAGTGATGAAGTACCAGAGGCATGAAAGGTTAAGAATTTGGCCAAGGTCTTACAGCAAGGCAGCCACAGAGCTGGAACCTGAGCCGAAGTAGCCTGACTCCAAAGCCAAGCTCTTAATCTTTGTGCCATAGTGCCTTTCACGGCCCGCACTCAAATATTGGAGAATTCGTTCATTAACGGAGCAGTGACTCCCACACCCCTCAGCTGCAAGACCACTGAGGAGGCCCATAGAGAGGCTGAGGGGTATACAGGACAGGGAGTCATGTATTCTGGCCAGTGGAAGAGGGGAAGCTTCTGGAAAGAGATGACATTGTAGCAGAGCCTGGAGGGAGTCTTAAGCCAGCACTTCCTGAAGAGGGGGGCAGTGCAGAGGAAACAGCCAGGGAAGGGCCAGAGACAGGAGAGTGCAGCGCAAACCCAGAGGCAGTATTTTCATCTATAGAAAGCAACTCTGTGTGCATTTTACAGCTGAAATCTACTTCTTTCACCAGAATTTTCGTTTAGTTAAAAATCTAAGTTAAAATGTTTTAAATCAAATTTAAAATTTCAAATCATTTCTATGCTTAAATCATGGTCATATGCCCGTGACAATGATTTAAAACGTGTTTATGTTTTTTGCTTTTTGTTTTTTTTTTTTTTTTTTTTGGCATTCTGTCAGTGGTTTAAGTGTCAGAGTTATATTTTTCACCTTGTTATAAAGAACATTGTTACCTTAGAGTGTATCAAGAGCCTTAAAACTGTTCAACCTGCCAGGTATGGTGGCTCACACTTACAATCCCAATGCTTTTGGAGGCTAAGGTGGAAGGATTGCTCCAGCCCAGGAGTTCAAGGCCTGCCTGGTCAAATATTGAAACCTAGTCTCTACAAAATATTTTAAAAATTAGCTGGGTGTGGTGATGCATGCCTATAGTCCTAGCTACTTGGGAGGCTGAGGTTGGAGGACTGCTTGGACCCAGGAGTATGAGGTTACAGTGAGCTGTGATCACATTGTACTACTGCACTATAGCCTGGGCAACAGAGCAAGACCCTGTATCCAGGAAAAAAAAAAAAAATTCAACCCTTTGCTCTAGTAATCCTACTTTTAGGAATCTATTTTGATTTGAAAATCTAAAATGAAGATATTGATATTGATTTATCTGAAAAGTATTTTTGAGGTATAATTCACATAGCATGAAATTTACTCTTTAAAAACATACAATTTATAAAGCTGTGCGATCATCGCTATGATCCAATTCTGGAACATGTTTATCACCCCAAAGAGAAATCCCATACCCATTAGCAGCTGCTCCACATTCCCTCTTGCCTCTCGGCCTTTGGCAACCACTGTCTCTAGAGAGTTTTGCCTATTCTGGACATTTCATGTAAGTGGAGTCAGACAATATGTAGCCTTTTACATCTGACTTCTATTTCACTTAGAATGATGTTTAAACTAAATATATACAGTGGTACTTATAATTCTGAAAAACTGGAATCAAACTGAATATCTATTTGAGGCTTGCTTAAATAACTTATTTTCATACAGTAGGATATTCTATGGTCACTAAGAAAAATGTTTATGAAAAAATATTCAGGAACATGATATAATACAATGATCAGTGAAAAACTCTGTAACTATTTTAAAACTCTTACCTATTTTAAACTGCAAGGGCATTTGGAAATATCCGAAAATCTACAAATATGCAAAATATTTACAATGGTTTTCTTTGGATATTGAGATTCTGCATGGTCTTCTCCATGTATTTTCCTCGTTTTCTTCAGTAATGATATATTGCTTTTACAGTTAAGAAAAGCATCCTTTAAAGTCCCCTCCACTGCCTCTGCTGTCCTCACACCTCCCTCCCCCTTCGATCCTTCTGAGCAGTCTGTGCCTGTCCTCTCCTGCAGACCAAGTCCGGAACAGCTACTACATTGGGGCCGACGGCTCCCTGCGGCTGCTGCTGGCCAACGGCATGGAGGTGGCACTGCAGACCGAGCCCCACTTGCTGGCTAGCACTGTCAACCCCACCGTGGGCAAGAGGAATGTCACACTGCCCATTGACAACGGCCTCAACCTGGTGGAGTGGCGGCAGCGCAAGGAGCAGGCTCGGGGCCAGGTCACTGTCTTCGGGCGCCGGCTGCGGGTGAGTGAGGCCTCTGGAGGTGGCTGTGTCCTGAGGGGAAAGGAGAAGGGTGAATCTGGAGAACTGGTCCCTGTTCTGGAAATTCCCTGGGACCTCAGTTTACTCAGCTGCAAAAGGGGGGAACTAAAGCAGAAACCACGTGTGATCAGAGACCCTTGTATGTCTTTTTAGTTTTGACTTGTAGAAAGACTACTGGCTTTGGTGGTAGATGGGTCTGAGTTGAATTTCCAGCTTATATTATTCCCTGAGTGAGCTTGGACAGATCACTAGTCTTAGAGCCTCAATTTCATCATCTATAAAGTGGGAAGGACAAGACCAATTTTACAAGTTGCTACAAGAATTAGAAGTAATAATATATAAAAAGCTAGGCGTGGTGGCTCACGCCTGTAATCCCACCACTTTGGGAGGCTGAGGCAGGCAGGTCACGAGGTCAGGAGATCGAGACCATCTGGCTAACATGGTGAAACCCTGTCTCTACTAAAAATACAAAAAAATCAGCCGGGCGTGGTGGTGGGCACCTGTAGTCCCAGCTACTCGGGAGGCTGACGCAGGAGAATGGTGTGAACCCAGGAGGCGGAGCTTGCAGTGAGCCAAGATCACACCACTGCACTCCAGCCTGGGCAACAAAGCGAGACTCTGTCTCAAAAAAAAAAAAAAAAAAAAAAAAGTAATATATTAAGCGTCTTAGAGTCTGGCTCATAGCAAGTGGTCAATAATAGCTACTCTTATTGTTATTGCTATTATTTATTACCATTTTTGCTATTACTATTGCTAACATGTCCCAAAATTCAGTTCAGCTACTTAGAACCTAAGCTACATTCTCCAAAATGACCTCTCCTGAGCCATCACTGCTGGGACTGGTATCATGGTCTTACATTCAGAATGCTTTTGAATATGTGG
The DNA here is from genome assembly GCF_047675955.1 of Chlorocebus sabaeus. Classification (NCBI taxonomy): domain Eukaryota; kingdom Metazoa; phylum Chordata; class Mammalia; order Primates; family Cercopithecidae; genus Chlorocebus; species Chlorocebus sabaeus. Next base: position 75,223,028 of record NC_132904.1, on the reverse strand, counting down.
ATGCCCTGAGCCAGCTCCTTGTTTGCCTCACATCCCATGTTTCTGTAGAATACAGCCTCTGCCAGGGCCTGAGTGCCCAGCTTCTTTTTCCGCCACCTTGAGAAAGGCAGGTGATGAACAGAGGAAAAGTTAATGAACTAGCCGTGGCTTTCCGCATAGCACCTTGCAGACCACGGGTGCTCAAGAGATACCTGCTGACCTGAAACAAACTACAGAACTGAGCTACATGTTCCTAACATTCCAGAAGTGTCCTCAGAGCAACACAGCTCAGACTCTCTTAAGTCCCCTGCCCTTCAGCAAAGAAAGTTCATTGAAGCCCCTCTTTTATACATGAGACAACCGAGATCCAGAGAGGGTAAACGATTTTTCCAGAGTCTCATAGCAAGGTGTTGGTAAAGACTAGAAAACAGGCCAGGCACAGCAGCTCATGCCTGTAATCCCAGCACTTTGGGAGGCTGAGGCGAGCAGATTGTTTGAGGTCAGGAGTTCGAGACCAGCCTGGCCAACATGGTGAAACTCCATCTCTACTAAAAATACAAAAAATTAGCCGGGCATGGTGATGGACACCAGTAATCCCAGCTACTCAGGAGGCTGAGGCAGGAGAATTGCTTGAACCTAGGAGGCGGAGGTTGCAGTGAGCTGAGATCATACCACTGCACTCCAGCCTGGGCAACAAAGCAAGACTCTGTCTCAAAAAAAAAAAAAAAAAAAAAAAAAAAAAAAACTAGAAAAATAGGCCCACAGCAGCTACAGAAACATTAAGTGACTTATCCAATATCACACAACTGGCAAAACCAGGCTTCATTTGTTCCCTCAACAGCCAAGAGCTCTAGCGACTATCTACTCTGGGAAACAGCTTTGCAGTAGCTCTCTGAGGAAGGCCTAGCTGTCTTTGTTCTCTGAGGCCTCACTGAGCCCCCGTCTGAATTTGCAGAGACTCCTGCATGCGCCTCTGAGGCAGCGTCCTCAGTGGGAAGTTTGACCTGGGTTTGATTCCCGCCTGTGCCGTGTGGAGCCTTGAGCAGCTCCTCTGAGCCTCAGGTGCCTCTGCAGAAACAAGATAATACACTCAACGCACCTAGCCCAGCGCCAATAGACTCCAGGTGCTCAATAAATGGCAGCGAGAAGCATGATTAGGATTTCTTCTCTGCTGTGTGAACTGGACCAAAAGTTTCCTAGGCTTTAACTGGTCCCTCTCCCAACCTGAGATTGATGGTGCTGTAGTCAGGTGGCCACATCCACATGTCCTCCCAAATAAATGGCCACCCACAGTGGTGGCAGGTGGCATTAGAATGTTAGCTGGGTGTGCCTCCCCATAATGGAGCTCATTTTTTATACAACTGGGAACTTTTTTAATAAAGAGGTGAAATAATCTCACTGCCACCCCTGCCGAGCACAGAATGCATTAGGTGGCTCCCCAGTGAGCTGTTTAATTTTATTAATTTTGCCAAAAAAGGTACAGCTCCCCTTCACTAGAGATCCTCCAGGGATAAAGCGGGGCAGCTGGCTCGGTGGTACCACCCTGAGGGGAGTCATAGGCGGACCTTCCAAAAGATACTTTAAAAAGGCCTCTGTCATTGTTGGTGGCACAGCCCCCATATCTTCCTGTGCCCTCTCTGAGAATAACATAGCTTCAGCCTCCAACGCCTCTGAGTTTTCATGGGAATCATCTGCCACACAGTTTCTGCGTCTGCAATTGTGGCTGATTACCCCAGGGAAGGTAACCTTATTATAACCAGGTCATTCACAGCTAAAGTCAGCATCGTCATTATAAATCTTTATTTTCAAGGCCTTAGGATTTGTATGGGAGAAGGGGGAGACACACACATCTCTCCTTCCTGGGATATGACCAGGATCATTTGCTGTCATTTAATGGAAATAATTCCAACCATTTATTCAGTACCTTCCATGTGCTTAACACTCCACTGATTTACGAAGTTTCTTCAACCTTCACAACAACTGTTGTTATACAGAGTAAGAAACTGAGTCTCGGAGAGGGGATGGCACTTGCCCAAGGTTGATAGAAAAGTTGGTCACAAAGTTGCAGCTAGAATCCTGGTCTTCATTCCTAGACCTGGACCCAATTTTTTTAACCACACAGGGATCCAGAGGGCCTTTCATTGCCTCGGTCCACACATGCCATTTTGCATCACGTGACCTAATTATCTGCTTTCCTCTTGGGTCTTCTTTACTACTTGTCAACCTTAAGCAATGACTAGTGGAAGAGACAGAAAATGTGCCCAAATGTCCCATAAGGCCAGACACCAATTAGCGGGAACCAGTATTTTCGCTCCAGAATACCTGGCAATGTTTCAGGGAGCACCAATGCCTACAGGGCAAATCCAAATACAGAAACAGGCCCCTGAAGTATATTTCTTTATTAAAATATAAAAACCCTGACTTACCACTATGTCTGTAGGAGCCCTGTCCTTCTGACTCTGAAAGGAAATTGAAGTGTGTGCTGACCTAGCAGCCCAGGTGGAGTTTATACAAGGCACTCCCGATCCTGAAGGCAGGAGCAAAGTGCCTCAAAGCCAGGACTGTGTCCCCATTCGGCCCACAGCCAAAAGAGCCACCCCAGTGACAAACACTCACCGCCTCCCAGCACCTCGGGGAAGATGTCGGGTACTGACTCTGGCAATCAAGAAGCCCTGATTGTCGTGGCAAGGCAGGGGACACCCCAGAGGGGCTGGGAAGTCCAGAGCCCCCAGAAGGCCAAGAATTGCTCAGAGGACCACTGAGTGTTTGGTGGCACGTTGTACGGGTGAGAGTCAAGTCCAGACTCCATCACTCACCAGCCACGAGATCCAGGGTGAATCCGTTCACCTCCCTGAGCTTTGGTGTCCTCGGTGTCTGGTGTAGAGCAGACGGGTCAGTTTATTTGCTGGGCTCACTTGGTAGGTCTCTTTTCAGCAGGGAGTCAAGAAGGATCTGCCTTTTAAAATGTGTCCTCATTAGAAGAATCGCATTAGAAAACATGCAGATCCTCTTTGGTCACAGCTACTGATTTTGCAACATAGGCATCGTCTTCATCCTCACAACAGCCCTGTGCAATTGGCATTATTGTCCCCATTTTACAGGTGAGGAAACTTCACAGAGCTGACGAATGACAGAGCCAGGGTTCAAACCCATGTCTGTTGCTGCGCAGGACCTGTGCTCCCTCCTCTACTCAAGAGCTTCCCAGCAGAGCTGAGAGCCACGTGGACCATCAGACCAAAGTTCTCATGGTCCAGATTAATGTTCTCTCTCCTTCCAATCTTTCTCCAGGTTCACAACCGAAATCTCCTGTCTCTGGATTTTGACCGTGTAACACGCACAGAGAAGATCTATGATGACCACCGCAAGTTCACCCTTCGGATTCTGTACGACCAGGCGGGGCGGCCCAGCCTCTGGTCACCCAGCAGCAGGCTGAATGGTGTCAATGTGACATACTCCCCTGGGGGTCACATTGCTGGCATCCAGAGAGGCATCATGTCCGAAAGAATGGAATACGACCAGGCAGGCCGCATCACATCCAGGATCTTCGCTGATGGGAAGACGTGGAGCTACACGTACTTAGAGAAGGCAGGTGTCTGTCTCCCTGCATCACTGGCCTTGCCATGCAGAAGGCCAATCGTTCATGGCCAAGCCCAGCCTGGTGGCCTCAGTGGGCTATATCTGACCCATGTCTCTGAAAGGAAATGTTCAGGAAAATCTGCCACAGAGCACAGGGGGTCCCAAGAGGCATCTAGATGGATCATGGAGATGGCATGGCAGGTGGCGGTCCTAGGGCAGGAGAACATGAAAGACATGCCTGATAGAGTAGAGGCCCAAACACTCACTGGACTTGCAGAGCAAGACTCACGGTTCAGACCCAGGCCAAGGGTCTGCTCCCAGGTCTAGGGCATGTGGTACAATCCAGTTGTGGAGAACCAGGCAGAAGCCTAGGGATCAGTACTTAGGCAGGAGGCACTGAGCTTCAAGTGCTGGACATGGCCTTAGTAAGTCTATTCTGCTATAGGGTCAGAACTCATTTCATCCCAGGGGTAGGAATCAGAAATGACCTAAAATCAAAAGTTGGTCTCAAATAGGAGAAAATGGTAGCTTTTCAGCATAAAGCCTTTAGGCCTATTATCTGCTGATCTTTTCCTGAGAACAAGTGCACTGCATGCCCCAGTTCTGGTATCCAGATCCCTGCTTTGTTTCCTGACCCTGGTGACCCATCCAGGGCCTACACTGTGCTTGCTCTGAGGTGAGTCTCCTCTACATACTGGGTGAGTATCCCCAAAAGTGACGTTCTGTGCTAGTACTAAGAGAGAGACCTTGGAGGTCATCCAACATACTGAAAACCCAAACCCAGAGAGGAGAGGAACTTTCCCAGGGCCACACAAGGAGTCCATTGTTAGAAACCGGCTTCTCCCATTCCCATCACAGCCTGCCCTACCCCAGGGTAGGCGTATGACCTGTCATTGTGCAAAGCCTTAAATGCCTTTCTCAAATATGGTCTTCATGCTGCAAGCCACAGGGAGTCAGCAGAAACTGTTTAGCAGGTAAAATAAATTGTCAGACTGTGTTTGGGGGAGCTTATTCTTGCCTGAGTAGGAAGATTGGTTTGAGAAGTCCGGGGCAAGGAAGCCAGACTGCCGTACACACTTCAGGCCAAAGCTTCTCGACCATTCTCACACCCCACCACACACAAAAGTAACCAGGTCTATACTGCACAAAGGGGCAAACGCATGAGGCTGCTCACCATAGGACAGCAAATGGCCTGAGTACCTGGCCCCAGGTAGGTTACAGACGTGCCTAGGCCCCAGGTAGGTTACAGATGTGCTAAGGTTAAAGGTGTGCTAAGATGAGACTGAGAGAAAGCCTCATCTTGGCACATCTGTAACATATTTGCAGTATCCTGTGGCACTCCTGTTGGAAAGCTCTGGTTGGAGCACAACTCAAGAGAACCATGGAAACTCAGGATTCTCCTTGGACGTTCATTCCTTCCCTTTAAGTCTCGAGTATGTAGAGCTACCCTTTCTCCTCACCACCCTCCTCTCATCTCTTGGTTTTCCTCTCCCTCCAGTCCATGGTGCTGCTACTACACAGCCAGAGGCAGTATATCTTTGAGTTTGACAAGAATGACCGCCTCTCTTCTGTGACGATGCCCAACGTGGCACGGCAGACACTAGAGACCATCCGCTCAGTGGGCTACTACAGAAACATCTATCAGCCCCCTGAGGGCAATGCCTCAGTCATACAGGACTTCACTGAGGATGGGCACCTCCTCCACACCTTCTACCTGGGCACTGGCCGCAGGGTGATATACAAGTATGGCAAACTGTCGAAGCTGGCGGAGACACTGTACGACACCACCAAGGTCAGTTTCACCTATGACGAGACGGCAGGCATGCTGAAGACCATCAACCTACAGAACGAGGGCTTCACCTGCACCATCCGCTACCGTCAGATTGGGCCCCTGATCGACCGGCAGATCTTCCGCTTCACTGAGGAAGGCATGGTCAATGCCCGTTTTGACTACAACTATGACAACAGCTTCCGGGTGACCAGCATGCAGGCTGTGATCAACGAGACCCCGCTGCCCATTGATCTCTATCGCTATGATGATGTGTCAGGCAAGACAGAGCAGTTTGGGAAGTTTGGTGTCATCTACTATGACATTAACCAGATAATCACCACAGCTGTCATGACCCACACCAAGCATTTTGATGCATATGGCAGGATGAAGGAAGTGCAGTATGAGATCTTCCGCTCGCTCATGTACTGGATGACCGTCCAGTATGATAACATGGGGCGAGTAGTGAAGAAGGAGCTGAAGGTGGGACCCTACGCCAATACCACCCGCTACTCCTATGAGTACGATGCTGATGGCCAGCTGCAGACAGTCTCCATCAATGACAAGCCACTCTGGCGCTACAGCTATGACCTCAATGGAAACCTGCACTTACTGAGCCCTGGGAACAGTGCACGGCTCACACCGCTACGGTACGACCTCCGCGACCGCATCACTCGACTGGGTGATGTGCAATACAAGATGGACGAGGATGGCTTCCTGAGGCAGCGTGGCGGTGATACCTTTGAGTACAACTCAGCTGGCCTACTCATCAAGGCCTACAACCGGGCTGGCGGCTGGAGTGTCAGGTACCGCTACGACGGCCTGGGGCGGCGGGTGTCCAGCAAGAGCAGCCACAGCCACCACCTGCAGTTCTTCTATGCAGACCTGACCAACCCCACCAAGGTCACCCACCTCTACAACCACTCCAGCTCTGAGATCACCTCCCTCTACTACGACTTGCAAGGACACCTCTTTGCCATGGAGCTGAGCAGTGGTGACGAGTTTTACATCGCTTGTGACAACATCGGGACCCCTCTTGCTGTCTTTAGTGGAACGGGTTTGATGATCAAGCAAATCCTGTACACAGCCTATGGGGAGATCTACATGGATACCAACCCCAACTTTCAGATCATCATAGGCTACCATGGTGGCCTCTATGATCCACTCACCAAGCTTGTCCACATGGGCCGGCGAGATTATGATGTGCTGGCCGGACGCTGGACTAGCCCAGACCACGAGCTGTGGCAGCACCTTAGTAGCAGCAACATCATGCCTTTTAATCTCTATATGTTCAAAAACAACAACCCCATCAGCAACTCTCAGGACATCAAGTGCTTCATGACAGGTAAGGACCACGGCTCACTCAGGGCAGGACCCCATAAAGTGCTCTTACTACCTAACAAGACTTAGTCTTCTTTGAGAAAGGTGGTGTAGGGTGACAGGAAACACTGACTTTCTCTTAGAGCAGCATTTTCCAAAGTCCATTTGAAGAAACACTAGTTCAGAAAATACTCTGGAAAAATAGTTCCAGCATCAAATAAATTTGTCAGGGTCACCACCATTATTACATTTTCATAGCACATTTCGGTGTATGATAAGCTCTGGGAAGTGCGATAAAAGTGAACTATTTAATATATTTTCCCGCTATTTCTCAAACTTATTTGACTGTGAAAGCCCCTTTTTCACCATGAAATCCTAATATCTCATTGGATACATCCCATGGATTGCACTTTAGGAGTTTCTGACACACAAATCAAACTGCTTATGAGTCCTTGATTGGGCTAAGGTATGGCTTTAAAAAAGAAAATTAGTTGTCAATCTGAGATAATGTAAGAACAGAGTGAAGGATCCACCATTTTGAAGCTATGACATGTTACAAAAATTATTTAACTGCCCTGAATTCCAGTTTCCTGATATGTAAATTGAAGTTAGAATATCTACCTGTAAGTTAAATATGTGTATTATAAACCCTAGAGAAATCACTAAAAAGATAAAAACTAAAAAAAGAGTCCTAGCTAATAAGTCAACAGTGGAGATAAAATGGAAGACTAAGAAAATAATCCAAAGAGGGCAGGAAAAGAGGGGAAATAAGGATAAGGAACACATGGAACAAGAGAAACTAACACCTACCTTCTAGGGTGGTTGCAAGGGTGAAATGAAATACTTCATGAGGTTCCTAGCACAGTGCCTGGCTCATGTGGTTTCCGTTTCCTTTACCCTCTGACTTGAAAAGTGAGCTCTGCCTTCCACTAGCATGAAAGCAACTTGAATATAAAGTGTCCCAGGGTCCCACAAGCAGGGATGTCTCCAGCAACCACAGCCCTCCCAGCGCGCAGCCAGTCCCAGGTTAGCCACAGAGGCCCCCAACCCCACAGAGAGTGGGTGGGGGTTTGGGTAAAGCCCACGCTTTTTACATAAGAGAGTTTGTGATAGGCAAAAATTGGGCACATCCCAACTTGCAAAGCCAGTAGTCTCTCCCCTCTTTTGTCTTGCAATTCAGTCCTCTTGCCCTCTTTTATGGCAGTTTCCTTCATCCTACAACTGCCTCTTCTGTGCAGCCACTGTTTCAGGCACTGGGGATAGAAAGATGATCCCTACATTCCAGGAATTTTCACTGTAAGGGGAGAGACAGGCAACTGCTGTCAAGAGGGGAGGGCCATGGCAAAGGTTTGCACAGATGCCCCTTGAAGCACAGAGGAGGAGCCACCTGCTCTGCCCAGGGCATTCTGGGAAGTTTTCACAAAGTAGCTGACATTTGAGGCCAGCTCCTGAATGGGTGTTCACCAGATAATGGGGGAGAAAGACATTCCAGAGATAGAAGGCAGCACATATAATACAAAAGTGTAGAGGGGCAACATGATAGCTCACGTGAATACCCCTTACAGACATGGCTTCCCGGCTCCCAAACTTGGTAGCCCCCACCTGGAACCTATTTCTGCTGACAGCAGTAGAAGAATTCCTTTTTCAAGAAGAGTTCCACATTGTCACACGTTGAGAGCAGGCATCCCAAGCATAGGAAAGAGGGGAGAACAGCATCCTAAGCATAGGAAAGAAGGGAGAACAAGGTGGTGGACAGGTGTGATGAAAACAGACTTGGGGCCTATGGATAAACATGAATATCCTAACAATGTTTCACAGCCTTCATCATGCTCAACTTGGCTGCTAGTTCTAGAGAAACTTGACAGATTGAGATGACATTTCCATTACATCTGTCTGCATTAAGCACACCCCCTGCCTCACCCTCCAGTGAGTTTCCTGTGAGATGTCTTGGCAGGTTACTGTAGCTGAAAAAAATATGGTGAAATAGGAAACGTACTTTTCTATCAAAAAAAAAAAATCATTACATCTTGCCAAAATATTACTCCCTCCCCGCTTTTTCTTTGTACACCACCATATACATATGGTCTCCTTCCAGAATAGCACTAACATAACTAACTCTCTATGCTATCTGGCACTTGGCAGATATGCTCTCCTTTAAACTTTGCAACAACCGTGAGATCACCATCATTATCTCCATTCTGCAGATGAGACTCCAAATGTCATTTGAGGCTCTAGTGAAGGGTTTGTCCAGAGTCACACAGATGTAGACCATGGAGCTAGAACTCTAATCCAGGGCTCTCCAACTCCAGAACACCGTCCACTACAGTCATGCTGGCCTCCAAATCCAGCTTTTAACAAAGCAACCAACCACCAAGGGGCACCTAACATTTTCAGTTTGGGTTCTATATTCTAGTCAGTTAAATCCAGCAAAGAGTATATTATTCATACTTATTCCTTGCCAAACCTGTACTAAGGATCCAGAGAGGAGTGAGGTATAATACCCACCTTCATAGATCACAGGGTCCAAGACAGTTTTCTCGAATTTCTTTGCCTATGAACCCACCATAAGAAAAAGATTTTATGTTGCAATAAAACACTAAGACAAAAGGTTTGCAAAAGAATACTTAAGTGTGATGCACTCATTTTCTAATCTAGTCTGTTCCATTTCAATAAAAATGCTGGTCATGATTCACAAAATTGATTCTACTACATAGTGGGTCATATCCTACATTTGAAAACCTATGGTGTGCAAAGAAGAGATTTCATATAAGCAGTTAAGTTTTTAGCAAATTTGAAAAGATTTACAATCATGAATAAGAAACCAAGATACTATTACTTCTCGCTAAACCTTTCATCTTAGCATCCAGGTAGACTACATGCATCTTCATTCACATTCAGCAACAACAACAACAACAAAATTCTTTTTTTTTTCCAAAAATTTCTTCAAGTGTCCTGAGATATATTCCAGTGAGATAGGCTTAGGTCACAGGACAATCCCTGAAGCACTTACTGTGACTGGAGGGAAAGAATGCACTGATTGGCTTAGCCTAGGTCACATGCTAACCCCTTAGGTGGACTCAACTTCCCTGTAATTACACTAATACTCCAGAAAGGAAAGAGAAGGCAGAATGGGCTGCTGGGAAGGCAACCAGAAGATGTCCACTACCAATATACCATGTACATCATTGCACTCTATCTTCACTTGATGCTTGTGAGGTGGGATCACTGACCCCATTTACAAAGGGGAAAAGTGAGGTTCTGAGGTTCAGAGAGCTAAAGTAACTGGCCCACTAAGAAGTGGCAAGGCTGGATTAGAACTCTGCTCTGATTCCAAAACCCTCATTCTTGGATTCAAATACACTTTGTAAAGAACAAAACCACACACATGAAAGAGATTATTGGTTGGGTGTGGGGACTCACACGTGTAATCCCAACACTTTGGGAGGCCGAGGTGGGCAGATCACTTGAGGTCAGGAGTTCAAGACCACCCTGGCCAACATGGTGAAATCCTGTCTCTACTAAAAATACAAAACTTAGCTGGGAGTGGTGGTGCACACCTGTAATCCCAACTACTCGGGAGGCTGAGGCAGGAGGATTGCTTCAACCTGGAATGCGGAGGTTGCAATGAGTCAAGATTGTGCCACTGCACTCCAGCCTGGGTGACAGTGAAACCCTGTCAAAAAAAAAGGAAAGAAAGAAAAGAAAGAGAGAGAGAGAGAGAGAAAGGAAGGGAAGGAGGGAGGGATGGAGGGAGGGGAGGGATTATTTTTGCCTACATTTCATCACTCCCCTGTGACAACACCAAACTCTGGGATGGATGAGTGAAGAGGAATTTTTTCACTTGAGGGAAATATCTACTTCTGATATGGTAAGAAGGAAGAGTAAAATTCCCAGCTCTTCAGAGGAGCACTGAAGAAAAACTTATGAATAAATTCATTTTCAGCATTTTTCCTAAAGGCATAATAGGAAAGTTTTCCACCTTCCATCACTTGTAATTAAGGCCCAGGCCTCTTCTCAGCCCCCTAGTTTCCTGAGAATTTGCAGTATTCCTTATAGAAGCTTTCCTTTGCAACTACAAATTCAGATGCAAGTTCTTAGCCTCAGGCAAAATGGCTTTATAGGGCATTTTTCCCTCCTGTTCTGTTTGTTTTAATTTCCCAAAGAACCATCTGCCACGATTTATAGAATCAAAGACTCTTAAAAACTCAGTGAGAAGAGGGACTTTGAAGAAAAGTTAGTCCAAGCTCCTTCTGTTAGAGAGGAGAAAATGGAGGTCCTGGGATGTGGAAGCATGGGTTGGGGGAAAATAGAGAAAATCTTCTGTGAGTGGGCACTGAGCTGTATTCTTCAGAATACATTAACTCTGCCAGGCGCAGTGGCTCACATCTGTAATCCCAGTACTTTGGGAGGCCAAGACAGGCAGATTGCTTAGACTGGGAGCGCCAAACCAGCCTGGGCAACATAGCGAGACCCCATCTCTACAAAAAATTAGCTAGGCATGATGGCACGCCTGTGGTCCTGGCTACTCTGGAGGCTGAGGTGGGAGAATTTCTTTAACCCATGCCACTCAACTCCAGCCTGGGTGACAGAGCAAGATCCTGTCTCAAAAAAAGTTAAAATATATTAAATCCAGTAATTTATGTATAAGCTTAGAATAGCTCCTGCCACACGATAACTGCCACCAAACGGTAACACTTTGTACTCTTCTCCATAAAAGTATGGTTAAAACCATTTCTACTGTCACTATTCAGAAAAGGAAACGAAATCTTGAAGAAGTTAAGTAAACTGTCCGAGTTCACACAGTTTGTAAGTTGGGCAGCCAGAATTTGGACCTGTGTTTGTCTTGCTTCAACTACCATGTTCTTTCCTTTCTTTGATTTTGTCTCGTAAGGCTGAAACGAGTAGAACGAAGCTCCAAACTTCCCTTTCTACCACCACTCCATCTCGGCACCACCAAGTTGCACACTTGGGAGAAGGGGCCCCAGACGACCTGAAAACAAAACAAAAACGAAGGCAAACATGAGGTTCTTGAATGGGATAGCAACATGGGACCCAGTGGTGACAGGGACACAGGTCACTCCCACCAATAGGATGAACTCAGTGGGTGGCAGGTGGCAATTTTGCCTAAACTTACCTATGCCTTAGTCTGTTTTATGCTGCCATAGAGGAATACCTGAGCATGGGTAATTTATAAGGAAAATAGACTCATGGGTAATTTATAAGGAACTAAGCTCACAGTTCTGAAGGTGGTATGAGCATGGCACCCGCATCTGCTCAGTGTCAGGAAGCTTTTATTCATAGTGGAAGGCAAGGGGAGCCAGTGTGACCATGGAAAGAGAGGTAGCAAGAGAGAAGGGAGGGGTGCCACGCCCTTTTAAACAACCAGCTCTTGCATGAACTAATAGAGCAAGAATTCACTCATTACCTCGGGGAGGGCACCACACCATTCATGAAGGATCTGCCCTTATGACCCAAACTCCTCCCACTAGGCCACCTCCAACATTGGGGATCAAATTTCACCATGAGATTTGGAGGGGACAAATATTCAAACTCTATCATCCTAGAAACTAAACAGGACCTCTGTGATCAGGGTTCTATCTCCACTGGAAAGAAGCCAAAATCAGGCTGGCTCTGAGGCTCAACTCAAAATCCTGCCTCCCTAAGACTTTGGATTCTTAGTCTCTGATCGACATCTGCTTTGGCATCTTCAGCTATACCTTTTCAAGGAAGGCTGAGCCATGCTGGGACACAGGCTGTCTGTCTGTCTGTCTGTCTGTCTGTCTGTCTGTCTCCCTCTGGCCCCAGTTCACCTCCCACCTGCCATCTGAGGCTCTTCTTGCTCCAGCCACAGTCGTCCTTTCTGGCTGAGCTGCTCTCTGGTTACCTGAACACTCCCTGCACCCACACCTTCCCTCTCTAGGCCTTGCCTTGTACAGTCATCTTTACCTGAAGTGCCCACTTCATCTCTGCCAGTGCCTGACAAAAATGGCACAGCTTTCAGTGTCTGGCTTAAATGCCACCTTCTGCATGTGGTCTTGTCAGCCTGTCTAAATGAAAGACTTCCGCCTTCCTCTAATCTTTCCTTGTATCAAAGTTATTCATTCCCATGTCTCATCTCTCCTTCAGAGTTGTGAGCATGTGAGATGAGGGTCTGAATGGCACAGTCCTGGGCACATAGAAGATACTCAGCAATAGTGGGCCAGGTGACTGGTCCTCTTCATTTCCTCATGTCTTGGCTTCCTGATTCCATTCTCCAGTGAGCCAGATGTTCATGGCAAAATCCTGTCTATCCCCACACCTAATAATTAGTAACCCCAAGGAATGTTATAAAATCAATTATTCCCATGCCTATGGGACTCGATCCCCAAGCCCAGCGTAAAGACTAGAAAATGAAGGGGGCCGGGTACGGTGGCTCACACCTGTGATCCCAGCACTTTGGGGGCCGAGGCAGATGGATCATAGTCAGGAGTTCAAGACCAGCCTGGCCAAGATGGTGAAACCCCGTCTTTACTAAAAATACAAAAATTAACTGGGCATGGGGGTGGGTGCCTGTAATCCCAGCTACTCGGGAGGCTGACACAGGGAATTGCTTGAACGCAGGAGGCAGAGGTTGCAGTCAGCCAAGATCATGCCACTGCACTCCAGCCTGGGTGACAGAGCAAGACTGTCTCAAGAAAAAAAAGAAAATGAAGGCACAGGGAGGTTGTGGCATCCCTGGGCTGTCAGAGTAAATAAAACGTAGAAGCAGAGGGAAGACTCTCTGATCGCAGCCTAGGCCATCTCTGTAACCCATGGGACTTTGACCCTGAAGCTCTAATCACTGCACAGGGGGTGGGAGAGCAGGGGAGTGTGTTTCGTAAGTGAATTGTCTCATTGCAAGTCAATCATTAAAATCTTTCCTTTTGGTGGGTCTGGATGTCCTTTGTAAGTGTCTCCTATGGATGTTGGGGTGAAAGGGAGGGATCTTCATCTGTCAACAGCTGCCCCTGGGTATGAAGCTAGAGGTCCTGGGAGTTGAAGTGAAAAGAGCAAAGGAAGTCCGGAAACCTGGGTTCTATTTCAGTGTCATCACTCTTGGGTTTACTTGGGATTGGGATCGCTGAGTCCCAGGAGTACATTTGGCTTTCATAGAGTGAAACCATTTTCCAAAGTGTATGTAGCAGTTGACTCTCCCACCAGCAGCAATCCACATCCTCACCACCCGCTGCAGCTAACTGCAGGCTGTGTGATGGGGATGGGTCGTATCTGAGGTCCACTCAGTCCACGGAGATGTTTCTGCTTCTCTCCCATCCAGATGTTAACAGCTGGCTGCTCACCTTTGGATTCCAGCTACACAACGTGATCCCTGGTTATCCCAAACCAGACATGGATGCCATGGAACCCTCCTATGAGCTCATCCACACACAGATGAAAACCCAGGAGTGGGACAACAGCAAGGTAATTCCTGCGCAAGGCTGCCACTCCTCAGGCCATTCAGACGTTACAGGAGGGGTCCCTTCAGCTTTTCAGAAAAGCGTGGGCCAGTGATAGACACCAATATGGTGCCTCCACAGTGCCTGCCAGAGACTGTTCAACAACCGCTTAGTAACCCCACCACTAGTAAGCTGCTGGGGAAGCAGCCATGACCACACACAGACACTTACAAGCTGCAGTAAGGAGCTTTGTGTGTTACACTGAGTTTGGAGTTCTACAAAAATAATAAGCCTGTGTCAATATCCAGAACAAAAGCAGGGAGGGAAGGTGGGTTCTAAATAAAAATGTGACATTTTCTGAGTATTTCAATGCACCTGGCCTTATGTGAGTTATTCTTTGTAACTCACAAAGATCCCACAGCCGTATTGTTCTCATTTTACAGATTCGTGCCTGAGGCTTTCCCAGTGCCACACGGCAAGGAAGGGGTAGAGCTGGGATTCAAACCCAGATGTGCCTGTTCTGTATCCTCTTGCTGAGCACAGTGCCTGGCATATTGTAGGTGCTCAAAAAGACTCACTTGCTCTTGTCTCGCTTTTATAACCCAGTTTCAAAGACTCAGAAATGTATAGCTGGAAAGGTCTTTAAAAACAATCTCATCCCACCCGCTCACTTCAGGCATTCATTTGCTCATTTCTCCCCTCCCCACAAACCCAATCCATTCATAAATTCTCTATGAGAACCTGACTCTGTGCCAAGCCCCATGCTGTGCCCAGTGAACGCAGGGATGAATCAGGCAGAGACTAAGCCTTCAAGGGATGCTTGCCCAGGGGATGACAGACTAAGGAGGAAAGCAGGTTGCCAGATGGCTTGCTGCTGGTGGTCAGAAACCTTCACATCCACATTTCTTACTCCAGACTGATTCCTTTAGGCCTCAGCATGGCTATCTCCTACCAGACCCCAGAGAATGGGATTCTGCACCTCTGTACGCTGGTGGCACTTCCCACACTGTATTTTAATGCCTCTTTCTTGTCTCTCACTGGATTATGAGCCCCAAGAGGCTAAGTGCTAGGTCTCATATAGTACCCAGCATACAGGATAGGAAACAGTGGATGCATGGAACATTTTTGATAAATAAATAAATGGCTGAAAGAAGTAAACAGCCCAGACATTTCCCAATTTTACAGATGAGGGTTTGAAAGCAGCAGAATTTGATGGAGACCCCAAGTCTGCCTGGTCCCAGAGCCCATTGTCTTTCTGCTGCCCAGCCTCTCCAGTTCCCACCACCCCCAGGCCCTGCCCAGATATCCTGGCATTTGCTCTTCCCAGGGCTGAGCACTGCAGCACAGCTCCTCCTCCCTCACGAGGCTCCCTTCTGCACTCCAGAGAGCCCCAGTCTCTGACTGCCTGTCTGCCAACCTCGCCTATCAATGAATTATTGATTTCTGCCCTTGGCAAGCATCGGAGATCTTTGTTGTTGAGCACTCCAGCTTTCGTGAAACTCTAGGAAATAATTGTTCACAGACGGGGTTCTATTAATTATAAAGAGGACTTAATTTCAGTGAGAAGCCGATGGGCCTTTTGCTAAAGCCATTTCCCTAACTCCCTGATTAGGCCCTGGAGCCTTCCTGAGTGTGGCTTCTCCAAGCTCCCTGAGCTACAGAAGGGACAGGTAGATGATACGCCAAGCTATCAGGGCCCCACCTGTCCCCCAAAGCAGCCAAGAGGAGGGGCACCCCGGGAGCCCCAAGGAAGCACAGTGGGGCAGAGGCCTTCCTTGGAAATCAGATGTAAATGCAGTGGAGAGCAGTGAAGCAGGGTGGAAGGGTTAATATCAGTCACTGCCTCTCACCATGTTATGCCTTCTTGCCAAGAATGCATTTCTTGCCAATCCTCCATCTGACAGCACCCTACCACTCCCACCCATCCTTCAGGTCCCAACTCAAGCCTACGCCTGTCCTCAAACCCCACCTCCTCCACCTTCAGGCCAAGATTCTTCTCAGCTTTGTTTGCTCCTTCCTTCTCCAGCAGCCCTTGAAACTGAACCTCTAGAATTGGACAGGCTTGCATGTTGACTTGTTATTAGTTGTATGACTGTGAGCCAGTGACAACCTCTTTGAGCCTTGGTTTCCTTAGACATGAAAGTGGAATCATGACAGCACCTACCGTATAAAGTTATCGTGAAGATCACTAAGATAATGAGTGGTAATTATTTGGCTCAAACATCAAGAAATGTTAGCTATAGCTATTACTAGTTCCTCTCTTAGGCCATCAGTGATCACATTTGATTGCAATTATTGTTGTCATATCTGTCCTTCCTCACCAAATGATGAGTTATTTAAGAGCAAGGATGATGTCTGATTCATTTTTGTGTCTCCAGTGCTCAGAAAAGGACCTGGCACAGATTACATGCCCCTTGAACAGTTTCTAAAAAGAAGGGTGGGTGAATGGATGGATGAAGGTCAGCAGATGTTCTGACCTTCTGGTGACCACCTGGATGTTCTGGTGGTCGGCAGTAGAGCTACATGCCGTAGGTTAATAAATATGTGTGGTTTTGACTTCATTATTTAAACTGATTTTCCAGGTTCTCAGGGGTTTTTCCCCTTTGTCTTATTCTCTCTCTCACTCTCCTCCCCCATCAGTCTATCCTCGGGGTACAGTGTGAAGTACAGAAGCAGCTCAAGGCCTTCGTTACCTTAGAACGCTTTGACCAGCTCTATGGCTCCACAATCACCAGCTGCCAGCAGGCCCCAAAGACCAAGAAGTTTGCATCCAGTGGCTCAATCTTTGGCAAGGGGGTCAAATTTGCCTTGAAGGATGGCCGAGTGACCACAGACATCATCAGTGTGGCCAACGAGGATGGGCGAAGGGTTGCTGCCATCTTGAACAATGCCCACTACCTAGAGAACCTGCACTTCACCATTGATGGGGTGGACACCCATTACTTTGTGAAACCAGGGCCTTCAGAAGGTGACCTGGCCATCCTGGGCCTCAGTGGGGGGCGGCGAACCCTGGAGAATGGGATCAACGTCACTGTGTCCCAGATCAACACAGTGCTTAATGGCAGGACTAGACGCTACACAGACATCCAGCTCCAGTACGGGGCACTGTGCTTGAACACACGCTATGGGACAACATTGGACGAGGAGAAGGCGCGGGTCCTGGAGCTGGCCCGGCAGAGAGCCGTGCGCCAGGCCTGGGCCCGTGAGCAGCAGAGACTGCGGGAAGGGGAGGAAGGCCTGCGGGCCTGGACAGAGGGGGAGAAGCAGCAGGTGCTGAGCACAGGGCGGGTGCAAGGCTACGACGGCTTTTTCGTGATCTCTGTCGAGCAGTACCCAGAACTGTCGGACAGCGCCAACAACATCCACTTCATGAGACAGAGCGAGATGGGCCGGAGGTGACAGAAAGGGCCAAGGCCTGGACTTCTTGCCAAAGACAGCTACTCTTTTGTGGCCACATACCTGACTGTGTTGTACTTTAAAAAAAAAAAATTGATTTTTTAACAAGTGCAGAAACAAAAAGATACTGGTTGCATTGTAACTCATGCAACATCCTTTTTTTTAGAAAAGAAAAACACAAATTTGGCCTTCGCACATTTTTTGCAAAGAACAGAAGGTATTTTTTTCTGTAGTGTGATCACAATGAAAACTTTATTGTCTTTTGTTCCCTTTTTCCTCTAGGATTTTTCCCTTGTCGTTTGGGGTATGTATCTCCTCTCTGAGATACATCTCCTGGGGTGTCTCCTTGTCTGTCCCTAGATACCCAGTGTGATGTGGGACATGAATGTCTGTGCTAACTTGTCTCATGTGCAACCCTTTCTTCTTCGATTGGGGTCAGGCAGGAGTAAAGGGAGTGATGGGCCAGTACAATGCCCCTTCCGAGGGGGCCTGGGAGGAGGGTCTGTAGGACCAGAGGCTCCTAGGCAGGGCTTCTGCAGAAGAGTGGTGGATTTCTTCTCACCATGTTCTGTGCCTCCAGAGGATCACAGATGGCTTCATCCTGCTCCAGGGAATTTCATGGTGTTGTTCAGCACCTTTTTTAAGCTGCCCCAACTCCTGTCCAAGCTTTCTATTTTGATGCTAAATGAAGCCCCCTACCCCTTTTGCAAATCCCGTGTAGTTGTCGGTGCCACCTCCATGCTGGGATAGAGAAAGTGTCTCCCAGGTCCTTTCCCCCAGACCGGTGACATAACGTCCTGGACTCAGAGCCCCATCCTCCCGGGAGGGAAAGCACCCAGGATGCCTGTGACTGGTTGGTCCTCCATGATGTTCCTGTTCATCTCCTCCTCTCTCCCAAAGCCAGATGTGAGAACCAGCACTGCACAGCAAGCCCTCAATGTAAGCACCATGTCCACGGAAGGGAAGGCCACCCACAGCAAAGGGATGGCAGTGGTGGTGAGGGCAGCAGCCTGCCTTCCGAGGCAAAGCCCTCTCTCTATGACTTTGAGTATCTTCCCTCCACTGCTCAGCCACCGCCACTGAGACGTCGGAATGTGGAGGGAGGTGCTTGGTGGCCTTTGATTCTGGAAAAATGCTTAAGAAAAAAAGCCAACCAAAGAGAGGAAGGCATGAGCCAAGCATCCTTCTAACCAGCTCCGGAAGTCCCATCTGCCTCCATGTACAAGCTGATCGCAGAGCTGGACTGGGGCAGGATGGGCTTCCAGGAAATTCCTGAAGTTCTGAATCAGCTTCCCCGCTAGAGAAGCCCAGCCAGTGTGTTTTTTAGTGGCAGGAAGAAAGGAGGGAAGAGCTGCTGTGGTGTGGCCTGCCCGTGTCATGCAACCCCACCAGGAGCAGGGCAGTTCCCAAGGTGGGTACCCGTGGATCTGGGAGGCCAAGCTGGTGTGGTTCCTGTGAAGACCTGTGCCTGTGTCGTCAGGGAGAGGCCTGAGCCCTCGCAGCAGCAGGGACAGCCCATACCTGAAGAGCACACCCAAGCTGAGGCAGCAGCCAACAGGCGGGGGAGCAGGGAGGGCAGGGGGAGTCACAGCCAGAGCTGGGAGCCCCTTGTTCAAGGATTCCATTCCTGGTTCATCCGCCTAATTACCATTGTCATTACCACTCACAGGAGGTTCTGGGAGATGGGAGGGGAAGCCAAATGCTTCCTTTTAAGCTGGGCTTCTTAGAAAATGGAACTTTTATGGGTTACATTTACATTAAGTGTGGAAAATGAATTCTGAGTCTGAGCTATTCCCCGTGGAAACCTTGTTGGACTGATAAGCTCATGGCACCTCTATAGCCTTACTCACGGAGTCTTCAGAATATTACACGAGTTAATGAAACTGAGAAGGTCTCTGACTGCATGGGGATCGGAGCAGCATGTAGTCTGGGTTCTGCCTGGCAGAGGGAGGCATCCAAAACTTCTCGAGGAGAGGAGATTCCGCCTTACATCATCCCACTGGGATTAGAGGATGTGTTTCGCTAAGTGCTCTTCCTGTTTCCAAAAAAAAAAGTCACACTGCCGCAGCAGTGCGCCTTGGCCTGCTTGTCCACTGGTTGCCCATTGCCCCTGGATCCAGAGCTCCACTAAGTCAGATACAGCGCTCCGCAGGCCTGCTGTGGGAGGCATGAGCTGGAGATGGGGGCTCCCATCTGGCAGGATCATTCTTGGATGAGATGGAAAACAGTTTGGCCTGAAGAACACAAGTTTTTGTTCTCCAGAAGGGACTTACGCCTCTCAAAATGTATTCTTCATACCAAGGGTCCTTGGGCAAAGTGCTCCTGCCCAGTCGATCAGTCCCATCCTGGCTGCCCGGTATCAGTGAAGACCTGCTGGAGATGTCTGCTCAGAGGTCAAGGGTGGCTTGTGGTCCACGGGAACCAGCTCCCTAGGCTTCCCCCATGCCCTGTCCCTCCTCCACAGCCCCCTCCCCAAAGGGATAGGGTGGACTTTTACAGATCAAAAACAGAGAATTACTGGGTATTTCATTTCTTTTTTTTTTTTTTTTCATAGAGATAGGGTCTCACTGTGTTGCCCAGGCTGATCTCAAACTCCTGGCCTCAGGCAATCCACCTTGGCCTCCCAAAGTGCTGGGGTTACAGGTGTGAGCCACTGCGCCTGGCCTGAGTGTTTGTTTCTTTAAAGGATCTTATATTTTTCCTGGGCTACATACCACCACAGCAGCCCAGCTTCTGTGGGGAGAGAAGTTGAAGGATCCCGAAGCTTTAGAAAAAGGATCTCAGCGGTGGCACAGGCAGTGTTATGCACCTCACCATCACATTGCTGCTGTTGTATTGAAGGGGGTGCTTCTGGCCTTGGCCCTTTTGAGTTGGTTTCCATTTGGGCTGCAGGTGACTCAGTGCCTCCCTTCTCAAACTGTCCTCCTGCTGAGACCAGCAGTCCCAACCCCATGGCAAGGGTGAGTTTGAAGGCCTAACCCTATGCCTACGTAATAGGCTCCAAGCATCGACTCCCACACTGAGAACACCAGCCCTTTTGACACTCACCAACCAAATCTGTTAATTCGATAGAGTGACCAGGCCTCCCTCACCTGCCCAGGTGTATGATCCTACAGTTCCTGCCTTCTCTCCTACCCCGCACAGCTGCCAACTGGTCCTGCCTCCTCAGCCCCTCTGCCACCACCTTAAATAGGACTTTGCTGATTCCCCAACTTTGTTTTTTGTAGGATGAGATTTCTTTTTTACCCCACCCCCCACACTCCAAACAGACATTGCTGGAGGGCAGAGCTAGGACAACTGGAGGAACAGGAAGGCATGCCAGTAAATTACTCCCTTGTCAGCCTCTGACCCTCATCTCTCAGAATTGTTGGCTGAGAATTAACCCAAGGACCACACCAGTGCCTGATTTCTACTTAGGGAGAGAGGATTGGAAACAATCCCAAAGAAACTGAGGGTGAGAATGGCCAGGAGGTGTGTGTCCAAAAACCCAGGAGGGGCACAGAAGATGATGGCAAGGCAGACTGGGCAGTGTTTTGTAGACACAGAACAAAGAATCAGAATTTGAAAAAAGAAGAAAAATACATCTTCTCAGCTGCGACTTTAAAGTATCACCTTTATAGATGGCAGGGATTTCCATTTCCATTTCCATCTAAGATTTCAATGTGAAATCTTAGAATGCAGTTTTACCACTTGCAGTCTTGTATTTGTGGTGGCCACGTGGTGAGGGTGGTGATGCTGAGCTTTCTGCCCAGGAGGAATGAGCTTTCGAGCTCTCAGCAGGGTGTCAGGCTTGGGGATTTGAGCATTCACTGCTCAAAGTCCAGGCTATTCTCCAGTCCTCATGGCAGCCATTAAGCCCAAGAGCCGGTCCTGACCTGGGGACACATCTCCTGAGGGATCCCAGAAAGAACCCAGTCTCTCCTTTCCCTTGGGGTCCTTGTTAGAACGAAAACCTCTCTATTTAAGGCACATCATTCCCAGCTAGGTTTATACACTTGTTTATATTTTATTGGAGGAAAGGGAATTAAAAAATAACTCTGCAGTTCAAGGCCCTTTAATTTAACCTTCCAAAAAGAGCAAACTCATTTTAAAGACTCATTGCTGAGGTGATAGAGACAAACCTTATCCTCTCCAACCTTTACATTTGCAAAAACCATCTTTGTGTGCTTGACTGCCCCAGACAGTGGTGACTCTTAGGTTTCATTACAAATGTGGAAGATCAGAATGTGGGAAGACCCGGGCGAGGGCCAATGTTGTGTTTCTTACCCCCTCTGGAATGCCAAAGGCAAGGTACTAGGTGACCTCCTGGTCCCCAAGAAAATGTGATTTATTCTGAGGGCGAACAGCCAAAGGAGGACTCAGCCTGGAGCAGGCTTGACCGTCCTGGCAGGAGCTGAGCCGCAGGTGTCTGGCAGTGCCCCAGCAGCCCTGGATTCATCCAACACCAGAATCCCACTTTTGTAAATCCACCTGTTGTTCTGAGGACCTCTGAACTAGCAGCTTCAGCAAAAGGAGTCTGTACCAAGCTGCCTCTGGATGACCAACACTGGAGACTCTGGCCTTACCATGTGGAAATCATTTTCCTGAAGTCTGGAACTAATTTTGAGAAGTTTTTTTCTCAACACTTTTGTGTTTCTAACACTGTATCTTGACTGTGTAAATACCAACAAGGCTGTAAATAAATGCAGATGTAGATACCTTCTAGAAAAAAAAAAAAAAAGCATAAAAACAAAACCAGAAGTGATCCTGTGTAGCCTTCGTTGACAAATAAAGACTATTTTGTGTTTACAGGTGTCTGGTGGCCTTTGCTTGGAGAGAGAGGCTTCCTCTTGCCTATCCCAGCCCCCAAGCCATCCTGGGTTTGTGCTTCCCTGCTGGCTGCTATCAGGATGACCTAGGAGAGAACTCAGCCCTAGGCCCCAGGGTCCCTCTTAAGCCCTCCAGGCCACAGCTCTGTCAAGAGGGATGTTCAGAGGGTCTCTATGATCCTGAAGCTTGACCTTGCAACTGCATGAGGGGAATAAATATCACAACTCCTCTGATATCACTAGTGTGGCATGGCTCCCCATCCCACTGCTGGCCTCATTCAGGGACAGGCTGAAGGGGCCATGGAACCCAACCTTCCCAGAGGAGAGAACCTTGCCCCACCACTGTGCACATAGAGTCATCCACCATGCCACTGCCTTCCACAAAGGATGTGAGTGGTTGCACTTTAAAAATAAATGACTGTATATTCATCATACAAATAATTGTAACTACATAATACACCTTAGGAAACAAGAAAGAAAGAAAATTCCTTTGGGCTTTTCCCCCCTCTATGTGTTCTTAATGTTGTTTTTTATTTAAGGTGTTGTCATCACAGCATACAGGTCATTTTTCACCCTGCTTTTCCCACTTAACCTCACGTTTAACCTATCAGCCCTGGCGGTCAGGGACAACAGCTGGTCTGTTGAAAGAGTACATGTGCTAAGCCCAGCTCCCTGGTGTGAATGGCAAACCTTATGAAAATTCAAATAATTGTCCTTTGAGGGCAGGAATTAGAATAGAAGTCCTCATCTCTTGCTCATCAGCCTCAGGGCTGGTCACCACCAGGTCCTCAGAGAAGGAGCTACAAGCTTTGAGACCCTTCCTTCCACCCAGGTCCCTGTGGGTTCTCCAGGTCTTGCTGCCCAGACCATTGCACACAGGTGGGTCAGTGGTCCCAAGAGGCACTGACAATCTCGCTCTAGGAATCAAGCCAAATTGGGTGCAGAACGAAGCTCTAGTACTGTGTGATCTTTGGCAAGCCATTTAACCCCTGTAGGCCTTGGATTTTCCATCTATGTTGAGAGTATGGTGATATAGAACCCCCACCCCTGGTCACTGCTTAGAGCACTTAAAAGAACATGCAAGTAACGTAGCCCATGACTCAGAACACAGCAGACTTTCCCCAGTGTGAGTCATCCCCCTCACACCTCCCTCTCTCACTAGCCCACCCCACCTTCCAAAGTCTAGTACTATTTCCACTACACCAGTGGTTCTCGAACTTTGGGCTGCATCTAAATCACCCAGAAGTCTTATTAAAACACAGATGGCTAGGTTCCACCCCCAGAATTTCTGAATCAGTGGGTCTGGGTGCAGCCTTTTAATTTGCAATTCTAACAGGTTCCCAGGTGATTCTGATGCCCCATCAGGCTTGAGAGCCACTGCCAACTACACTATCCTTTATACTGTACAGAATAAGCCACTGAGCCTGGCACTTCAGATACCCTCAATCAATGACAAAACCCTCAATCAACGCCTCTTCTCTTCCACACATAGCTACAGTCCGCTGCATGGGTCATGCACCAGCCCACAGTTGTTTCTAGACTTTGACCCACATGGGCCTTTGCACAAGCTGCTGCCTTGAGCCCAGCTGAAATAACTCTTGCTGCTCATTCCCCTCTGGAAAGGCACTCCCTAAGCATCTGCCATGCATACGCCCTTTTCAAGACTGGATCATTCTTGGGTGTGAGCTCCTCCAGGCCAAAGAGGCTGTCTAATTTCCTGTGTGTTTCCCAGTACCCAAAACAGCTTCTCAGCCATGGGTCACCCTAAGGTCAGCTTTTGCTTTCCCTGAAGAGCCCACTCCCTCTGATGTATTTGAGAAAGAGGGCCTCGTCTCCTGTGCCCTTCCAAATTGGGCTGCCTGCTCCCCCCGCCCCCCATCCCCACCCCCACCTCAGCCACTCTCCTCGCAAAGCTGCTGCAGCTGTGCACACACTCCTCGCAAAGCTGCTGCAGCTATGCAAGGCCCTCAGGAAGGAGGAAGAAGTAAGAACCAGGGCCTCTCCTTCCCCGCCGGCCTCAGGTCCTCAGGTCCCGCTAAAATCCTGCCCTCAAAGTTATGTAGGTGATTAGGACTTTGCTGATCCATCAGAGGCTGTGGAGAAAATTACAACATAGGAGGGAAAAGACCTTAAAAGTGAGTACCACTGTTTCTTTCTCATATCCAGAGAAGCGTCTAAGAAGTTAAACATCTTATGGAGGCTTCCCGCTTGGTCACATCCCACCTTGACCTTGTTCCTGGTCCTCATAGTCACCTCTGTGGGAGGCTCTCCTTCCAACCTTCACACTAGAAATCTCTCCCCAGATGCTGGGAAACTCCATCCATACACAAGGGCCCACCCCTACCCCCATCAGGCAATCTAGCAATTAATTTCTCAAGCCTGAATTAATCGGTCTGAAATAACCCCAGGGTGGGCCCCATTTCCCACCCCCAGACCAGCCCCCTTCCAACGTCTCATGGACAATGGAGTCGCAAATACATTCTTCATCCTTTCAAGAATCCAAAACATGTATGTGGAGATACACGCAAACACCTTGCAAGGACAAATATCACCTCTCAGGAGCAATGCAGCCTTAAACCCAAGGAGAAAAACAGAGCATTCTCCTATTTGCTTTGTAATCTGCAAGCCCATCCTGTCCTAAAGGACATCAGAAGCTGCCATTGTATGTAGAGCTTTCAAAATACACCCACTCCCAGGACTACCAGGCTTACGAATTGTACCCGTTAACTGGGCCAAGACTCAGTAGAGCTTTGAAATTCCTTCTGATGAATATCTAAGTTCTTAGGGTAACAACCTAGGATATAAGAATAGAAGAAATTGAGTCATTCCTTCAGATGCAGATATTTATTATATGACTGAGTGGATGGATGAGTAGAGAATGGATGATTGCATGAATAAATGTCATAGCCAGGCCCTTGACAAGGTCTGGAGGAGGAATTACAGTCAACAGCCATTTAATGAGCACATTTAATGAGCACAAGATCCCAGCCTAAGCAGCCTCAGAATACTTAAAGATGTAAGACAGGACCCTTTGCTTATAAGCATCACCACTCAATCAGGGCGTCTAGAAAGATTCAGAAAACAGACTCTGTGATACTAAGGAACATGTGCTCTGTGTCACTATTCCAGAAGCCTCGGCATCCAAGCTTGCTGGAACCCAGAAATCTCAGAGAGGTGGCCTGAGGCCCACCCAGTGGACTCAAGAGGCTCCATTAGCTTGAGCTCAGTCTGGGGGCTGAGACATTGCCAGTTTTAAAGCAGCCAGGGCTCCAACACTACGGAGTGTGAGGGTGCAGACTGGCTGGTGCAGGAGCAGAATTCTGTTGGCAGCAGAATCCCATCAACACCCAAGAGTCCAGTCCAGACCCTAGAGGTGTCAGTCCAGGCAGAGGGGCTAGAGGAATAAGCAGGGCAAGGTGATTACATGGCAGTGAGATGGGCACAAGTGCCCTGGTGTCCACACTCAGCTCACATGGGTTTGGTGGTGAGGAGAACCACGCTCTGGGGAACACAAGCTCATCACCTGCCCATAGCCATGATTCTGTGACAGCAGGGCCAGCCCCAGCCCCCACGTCCTGCCCATGGCCAAGGTTCCTAATGTGCTCTATCAGCCTGTGATTTGGGCTAAAAACTCAGAGCCTCCAGCTGGCTTGGGGGTGGAGAGAGGGGGAGTACCCGAGTGCTAAGAAAGTAGCTCCAACAAAACCCACTTTCCACGGTGCCAAAGGAGAACTCAGGAAGGGCTGAGTGAACAGAGGAAGGAATCCAAGAAAATTTCCTGGAAGAGGTGGATTTAGTGAGAAAAGATTAGATGAGAGGAAGGTGTGTTTTTCATGTGGACCTAGGGGAGCCTGGGCCTCCAAGCCCTACTTATGGAAACCACGTCCAGGAGACATGAAGCCAAAATTTCCTGGGGCTCCAATCCAGCGTGTCTCCACTTTTTCCACACTGCAAAACCCATAATGGTTGATGTTTGATGCAGGACCCACTCCCATAGGTGTGCCCAGATTGGCAATGACAAGGCTGGCGGTGATCTGCAAATCCCAGCAGGCAGGAACACCTCTTCTTTTTCCCCACCCATAAAGCATCTCAGAATGCAAACAAGAGAGAGAGATCATGTTACAGGGACAATTCTGAATGTATGCTAATTTATAGCAAAAATAATTTGCCAAGTAGTACTTTAGTATTCATAATGACTGACTCCTGGCCCATTGCTTCACTGTTTGTAGTAACACATAGACCAGGAACAATCGCTACCTCCATTTTTCTCCTCTTTCCATTGTGGGTCAGGGAGTTCCCCACCAACAGATCCTGAGATGAGGACGTGTCTGAAAGTAGGTTATTAGGAAGTGGTCCTAGGGAATATGGGTACACAAATAGAGATGAGGGACAGGAAAAAGGGCCGATCACAGGTGTGAAATCCAGCAAAGTTTCAGAAGAATAATTTTGGCTAAGTCCTGCAGGAGAATTGTGGAAACAATCTAAGTCACACCTGGGAGTTTTCCACCTGCGGGCAGGCAGCTGGGCTTTTGACACCTCTGCACCTGCCAGTCATCAGTTAAGGGCTGCTCCTCAGACTGTCTTTACCCAGGCACTTCTAGCTCTCCGTGCACTCAGGAAAAATGAGCTCTGGCAGCCTGAGGACAGCCTGCCTATAAAGACTCCCAGGTGTTAGCTGCTGGGAATGAAAGCACACAGCCTTCATTCATTTCGATCCAAGAGGGTTGAAAGAGTCTCGCAACATCTACTGAAATCTCATATCCTACACCACAGTAGGCACCTAGTAAATGCTGGTCACTTATTGGTTAGCAAGGGATGCATCCAAGAGAACAGGACACAATCACAAGCATTAAAGATGACGCAGGGGTGGGACCCCACCTATTTTGTTTACCACTGTACCCCTGGTACCTGGCACAGGAACCTTGTATACATGTTTGTTGGATAAATGATGAATGGATCTCCCCATGCTGACGTTGTTATCTGAAAGCTTCTCCAGGTCTCCCTAGTTCCCTCCTTTAGTTCTTGCCTGACTCAGTTGATGCTGCCTGAGACTACACAGCACTCAGGAGGCGCTCACTGGGGCTTCATCACATGGTGACCCACCTCACTGAGCAAGTGCCACCCAACTGTTAGGCCCAACGTCTGCCCTGTTCTCTCTAATCAGATGCTTCTGAGGACAAGCATTGTGGCTCAGTAGACATGGCAGATGTGGGCTGCAGACCCAGTACTTCCTACATTTAATCTCATTTGAACCTACAACAAAATTCATGGTAGGTGTTATTACCTTCCATTTTGCAGATGAGCTTTATAAGACCCAGAGATGGTTTGCACTATTAAGTGATAGAATCAGAGTCAGTCCAGATTTACCTAACTCCAAGTTCTAGGCCATTGATCTTACATCTTAAAGTTCAGGGGTAAGGGAGTTTCTGATGTGACAGGCTTCATACATTGACATCTGAAGATGGACAACCACCACCTTTTGAGTGGCCAGAAGGTGACCCATCCACAGACATAAGGCTCACTGAGACTTTGCTCAACTCCAAATTTAGGGCTGGCTCCAAGGGCATGTGACCTGTGTAGTCACACAAGGCCCTGAGTTCAGAAAGGCCCACTCTTGGTTTAATGCTCTGCTGTTGCCATCTTGAAACACTTAATTTTTGAACAAGGTCCTATGTTTGTACTGGGCTGTGCAAGTTATGGAGGCAGCCCTGTCCACACCCAGTGTGAACAAACTTTCAGCATTCTAGGACATTCTAGGAGCCCCGCAAAGGGGTGGGGAAGCTGTGGGCAGGAAAGCCTTTCCATACATGTCATGTCAGGACTGGATAGAAGCAGCCGAGATCTTCCCACCAACTCCAAGCCAGGAAACCCCCACTCAGTGGTAAACATCTAAGTCCATTAAGTGGAAAAGACTTGTAGGACATGTAGAGACTGTGGGGCACAAAGAAGGTACAAACCAGTTCTGCCTAGGGGAGGATAAATCAGAGGAGGCTTCTAGAGGAAGGAAACCCCTTGACTGTTCAGAGAAAGAAATGAAGAAGAGCATTCCAGGTGGAGGGTGTAGTAGAGTTAAGGCACCAAGGTGTCCTGCAGGTGGCTTGGCACATCTCATGGGGGAGCCAGGGGAGGGGCCTTAAGAGTTAGGACTGAACAGGTGGGCAGAGGCCAATCAGGTGGGCTTGATTTTTCCTCCTTCTCCTTCAGTTTTCTTAAATATTCACGTACACACACCATGAACATTCTCCTGGGTTAGTCTCCATTTCCACCCAAAATCTTGCCAGATGGCTGGGAAGCATTTATATGAGAAGCTTTATTGTCTCTAGATAGGCGTTTTTCTGCTCTTCTACTCTACTGTACAGGGCAGGTGATGTACTTAACACACCCCTGATTTCTTCACATTGATAACGCCACCTAGTGGCCACCTGTCACACTCCCATTCCTCCAAGCTGATAGGCAGAAAAACATGGGTGAGATCTGGTAAGATCATAACCATCCCTTATCCTGCTCCTGCACTTCCTAGAGTTCAGATGACCTCCATACGAGAACCCTTTTGACCTGTACAACAGTCCCAAGGTTCAGCAGTGACTCTCAGATGATGCCCTAAAAGCACCTCACACTCTCACAACCAGAAAGGAAAAGGAGTAAAATTAGCTCTGGCCGTGCCTCCCTTCATTCTGCTCCCTGGGCCACTGTGAAGAGGATCCTTCAGTTCTGAATGTGCTGTCCCCAGCACCACGCAGACAACTACAGAGGCCACTGCTGGGTCTGAGGTTGGACAAAGGTGGACAAAACAGCACTCACGACTCATGGAGCTTGGAGAGATTTACCTTAGGCATCTTTAAACAATCAATGAAGCTAACAGCAATAACAAGCAGAACAAGGAGAAGGAGCTATTTCTTGAGAGCCATTCCCTCTACCAGACAACCACACTAGGCCTTTTACATTTCTTCCTTGAATGCATTTTTGTAAGTTCATTAAATCTTTCACAAAGCAAGGAAAGCTTCAGATGACAATTAACATGTACTGGGTGCCTACAATATGTCAAGCAATTTCCTAGGCACTTTGAATGCCTTTGCTTATTTCTTACCACAGTACAACAAGAGAGGTACTATTAGTATCCAGTTTTCAGGCGAAGAAGCAGGCACTTGCCAAGGGCATGCAGCAAGCAGATGGAGGAACTGGGAGTTGAAGCTGAGCAACCTAGTTCCAGGCTTGCACTATTCATCACTACCCAGACTCCCTCCTAGGCTGAGACAAAAAGAAAATGTGTACACCCTGTCCTAGAATTTACTGGTCTACTTAGGAAGAGAGATATATAACTGAAGATCAATAATGCATTCACTTATTTACTCATTCTGCAAACTTTCCCTCAAAGACATATTACGCCAGGTGTGGATGAGTGTGTAGGTGTTAATTCCCTCAGTTTGATGGGAAGAGAAGCTAAGCCAGGTTGTACCTGCACACCAGTGATTCAGGATGAGGCAGCAGGCAATGGGACTCACAAGATGAGAAACAGAGTTTGGGGACAGCTGGCCAGGAAGTGCCCAAGCCCTGGTCTAATGGGGTCTGAAGAATACCTCTCTGCCCAGCAGATGAGGAATTCTCAGCAAACTGCTAGCCCTTATTATATCTAAAAAGCTCCACCAATTCTCCAGCCGGGATGACAGAGCGACTCCGTCTCAAAAAAAAAAAAAAAAAAAAAAAAAAAAAAAAAAAAAAAAAAAAAACTCCACCAATTCTCTTCCTTTAGCTTTATGCCTCCTACCTAGGAAGAGAAGGTGAATACTGTCTGATGGGTCAAGTAGGACCTAGCTTCTTAGGACAAAAACAGGACTCGCTCTTCCTGGGTCCAAAGCTCCAGATAAACTGGCCTGAGCTGCCATCTACCGACCAACTGTGCACACTGCAGCAGATACTGCCAAGGCCACCTTCTTGACAGGTGCAGAGTGATGGAGGCCTAAAGTGGCTGAACTCCTTAACTGTTAAGATGGGGCAGGCTGTCATCTCCTAGTGTGTTACAAACAAAAGGAGACTGAGACTCTGAGAGGTGGCACAAGGTAGTAATCGTTTCCATTTACCATTTGTCAGGCACTGTGAAAGCACATCACATGGCTCATCTAATTGAATCTCCTTAAGACTCTCGTGAGTACTATTACTTATCCCCCCTTTATTTGTTGTGTTTCTAAAGTCTCTCCATTCTATAATTGTTTTTCCTTCTTTTTAATGCTATTTGTTTATTGAAGGAAAAGGTTATTTGTACTCCTGGATGTCTCACAACCTGGATTTAGCGGATAGTTCTTCGTGGTGTCACTTGTTCTCAGGCCTCATAATTCCTAGAAGCTGGCATGTAGCGCTAAAGGCTTAATTAAATTCAGGTTCAGTTGTTTTAAGCAAGACCAACTCATATGTACTTTCTACTGCATCTAATCTGGGGCACATAGTGTTTGATTATTCTACTTCTAGTGATAAGATTTGGTGATGTTAAATTAAAAAAAAAAATGCTGACTTCTTAGTCTATTATTCCTTCATTAACCGGAACTCTTCTTTAAATAAGTGAAATACCCAAGTAAGATGGAGCAGCTAGAGAACCTGCACAGGCTGCAGAGAGCAGCTACGTGGCGCCAAAAAGCAAATAGTGGCAGCCAGATTGGAGAAGAACAAACTTTGGAGGGCCACTGAATAGGCAGAATTCACCTCCCTTTTCCACTCTGGCATCCTCCCACCTTGCCTCAGGTAGTTAAAAGTCCAGAGGTAGGCATCCAAGAGAAACCTCTATTTCACCTCAAAGAGTAGGAAAGGGCCCCCTGAGAGTTGCAGCATTAACAGTGGAGGCCCACAGACATGGGGGAAGCTTCTCTCTGATTGGAGGAGCGGGGGTGTCAAGAGTATGGGTGAATCTCCACTACATTTTCTGTCCTTTCACCAATCGGTCCCAGATGCAGATGCAGTAGTTGCAGCAAGTGTGTGTCAGAGAGAGGCAAAAAAAGCCTGAGATTTCTGGCTGGAAAACCTAAAATATGGGCCTCAGGGAAATGAAAAATACCAAGGGAGATGGTGGTGATGGAGAAGCTCAAGATAGTGGTAAAGTTGTTTGTGAATGCCCAGACTCATCC
The DNA here is from genome assembly GCF_047675955.1 of Chlorocebus sabaeus. Taxonomy (NCBI): domain Eukaryota; kingdom Metazoa; phylum Chordata; class Mammalia; order Primates; family Cercopithecidae; genus Chlorocebus; species Chlorocebus sabaeus. The sequence continues at coordinate 75,191,656 of NC_132904.1, read as the reverse complement.
CTGGGCATCACATGCATAGATCTGACCCTAAGCAATATGCCATAAACTTTGAGAACTGAACTAAGAATAGTCCATGGCCCTGGTCCCAGACTGCCCATTGGGTGGCACACATGCAGAACAGATTTGAATAGCCTGATAGTGTCTTGGAAAACCAGGCAGACATTGAAACCACAATCTATAGAATGTTGGTCAAAACTTAACGTTCTGAACCCAACCTAGTCAAATGCTTGCAAAAAAAAAAAGAAGAAGAAGAACGAGAGAGAAAAAAGCTCTCCATAGAATTAAGATCCAGCGTTATAACATTTGAAATAGTCAAGACACTTGGCCTATGAGGAAAATCTTAGCCAATACTGATATGACACATATGTTGACCTTATCTACGAAAGACTAAAGCAGCGCATACAAAAGTGCTCCAAACGTGGGAAGGAACATACTTGAAACAAATGAAAGGTATGAAGTCTCAGAAAATAAATAAAAGATCTAAAGAAAAACCAAATGAAAATCTGACAACTAAAAAAAATACAATGACCAAAAGTTTAAACACTCATTGGATGGGTTCAATATGGCAGAATGGAGATGACAGAAAAAGAATGAATAAACTTGGAGACAGACATTTTAAAGTAGCCAATTTGAACAACACAGAAGAAAAAAGACTGGAGAAAATGAATACAGCCTCAGGGATGTGTGGGACCCCATGAAAACGTCTAATTGTGCCATTTGAGTCAGAGAAAGAGAAGAGACAGTGCAGTGCAGAAAACACGCTTAAAGAAATAAAAACTGAAAACTTTCCAAATTTGGAGAAAAACAAAACTAACAGATTCAGGAAGCCCCAGAAACTCCAAGCAAGACAAATTCAAAGAAATTCCTTCCTAGGCATTATAACCAAACTACTGAAACTAAAAACAAGAAAAACAAAGAGGCCAGGAGTGGTGGCTCACGCCTGTAATCCCAACACTTTGGGAGGCCGAGGTTGGCAGATCACGAGGTCAGGAGATCGAGACCATCCTGGCTAACACAGTGAAACTCCGTCTCTACTAAAAATACAGAAAATTAGCCGGGTGTGGTGGCGGGCGCCTGTAGTCCCAGCTACTCGGGAGGCTGAGGCAGGAGAATGGCGTGAACCCGGGAGGCAGAAGTTGCAGTGAGCCGAGATCATGCCACTGCGCTCCAGCCTGGGCAACAGAGCAAGACTCCATCTCAAAAAAAAAAAAAAAAGAAAAAGAAAACATCTGGAGAAAAATAACACGTTACTTATATGGAAACAGTGATTCAAGTGACTGTGAACTTTTCATCAGAACCCATGAAAGCCAAAAGACAGAACATTCTAAAGTGCTCAAAGAAAACAAATGTCAACTCAGAATTCTAAGTCCACTGAAAATAACCTTCAGGAATGAAGGTAAAAGAAAGAATTCACAAATGGAGTAAAACTAAGAGAATTTTTCATCAGCAATCAGCTCTGCAACAACTTCTCAGGAAAGTTCTTCAGACAAAGGAAATGATAATTGGACACAACACTTGGAACATCAGGAGTTGAAAAAGAGCAACAAAAATTGATAATTGTATACACATGACAAATTATTCTTCTCTTAAGTACCTTAAAATATGTTTGATTGTTGAAAGTAAAAGAGTCTGAAAGTAAAAGGGTCCCATAGGGTTTCAGTACAGAGGAGGGAGGGTAAAAACAACTATATAATAATATTTCTGCATTCCACTTGAAGTAGTGAATATTTATTTCCTTTTTATCTATTTTTTCTTATTTTTTATTATACTTTAAGTCCTGGGGTACATGTGCACAATGTGCAGGTTTGTTACATGTGTATACATGTGCCATGTTGGTGTGCTGCACCCATTAACTCCTCATTTACATTAGGTATATCTCCTAATGCTATCCCTCCCCCCTCCCCCCACCCGACGACAGGCCCTGGTGTGTGATGTTCCCCTTCCTGTGTCCAAGTGATCTCATTGTTCAATTCACACCTATGAGTGAGAAAATGCAGTGTTTGGTTTTCTGTTCTTGCGATAGTTTGCTGAGAATGATGGTTTCCAGCTGCATCCATGTCCCTACAAAGGACATGAACTCATCCTTTTTTATGGCTGCATAGTATTCCACGGTGTATATCTGCCACATTTTCTTAATCCAGTCTGTCATTGATGGACATTTGGGTTGGTTCCAAGCATTTACTATTGTGAATAGTGCTGCAGTAAACATACATGTGCATGTGTCTTTATAGCAGCATGATTTATAATCCTTTGGGTATATACCCAGTAATGGGATGGCTGGGTCAAATGGTATTTCTAGTTCTAGATCCTTGAGGAATCACCACTCTGTCTTCCACAATAGTTGAACTAGTTTACAGTCCCACCAACAGTGAAAAAGGGTTCCTATTTCTCCACATCCTCTCCAGCACCTGTTGTTTCCTGACTTTTTAATGATTGCCATTCTAACTGGCATGAGATGGTATATCATTGTGGTCTTTATTTGCATTTCTCTGATGGCAAGTGATGATGAGCATTTTTTTATGCATCTGTTGGCTGCATGAATGTCTTATTTTGAGAAGTGTCTGTTCAAATCCTTTGCCCACTTTTTGATGGGGTTGTTTGTTTTTCTCTTGTAAATTTGTTTGAGTTCTTTGTAGGTTCTGGATATTAGCCCTTTGATGAGTAGATTGCAAAATTTTTTTCCCATTCTGTAGGTTGCCTGTTCACGCTGATGGTAGTTTCTTTTGCTGTGCAGAAGCTCTTTAGTTTAATTAGATCCCATTTGTCATTTTTGGCTTTTGTTGCCGTTGCTTTTAGTGTTTTAGACATGAAGTCCTTGCCCATGCCTATGTCCTGAATGTTATTGCCTGGTTTTCTTCTAGGGTTTTTATGGCTTTAGGTCTAACATTTAAGTCTCTAATCCATCTTGAATTAATTTTTGTATAAGGTGTGTACGTAAGGGATCCAGTTTCAGCTTTCTACATGTGTCTAGCCAGTTTTCCTAATTGAATACCTTTTATTTCTTTCTCCTGCCTGATTGTCCTGGCCAGAACTTCCAACACTATGTTGAATAGGAGTGGTAAGAGAGGGCATCCCTGTCTTGTGCCAGTTTTCAAAGGGAATGCTTCCAGTTATTGCCCATTCAGTATGATATTGGCTGTGAGTCTGTCATAAATAGCTCTTATGATTTTGAGATACGTTCCATCAATACCGAATTTATTGAGTTTTTAGCATGAAGGGCTGTTGAATTTTGTCAAAGGCCTTTTCTGCATCTATTGAGATAATCATGTGGCTTTTGTCTTTGGTTCTGTTTATATGCTGGATTACGTTTATTGATTTGCGTATGTTGAACCAACCTTGCATCCCAGAGATGAAGCCCACTTGATCATGGTGGATAAGCTTTTTGATGTGCTGCTGGATTCGGTTTACCAGTATTTTATTGAGGATTTTTGCATTGATGTTCATCAGGGAGATTGGTCTAAAATTCTCTTTTTTGTTGTGTCTCTACCAGGCTTTGGTATCAGGATGATGTTGGCCTCATAAAATGAGTTAGGGAAGATTCCCTCTTTTTCTATTGATGAGAATAGTTTCAGAAGGAATGGTACCAGCTCCTCCTTGTACCTCTGGTAGAATTCGCCTGTGGATCCGTCTGGTCCTGGACATTTTTTGGTTGGTAGGCTATTAATTATTGCCTCAATTTCAGAGCCTGTTATTGATCTATTCAGTGATTCAACTTCCTCCTGGTTTAGTCTTGGGAGAGTGTATGTGTCCAGGAATTTATTCATTTCTTCTAGGCTTTCTAGTTTATTTGTGTAGAGGTGTTTATAGTATTCTCTGATGGTAGTTTGCATTTCTGTGAGGTCGGTTGTGATATCCCCTTTATCATTTTTTATTGTATCTATTTGATTCTTCTCTCTTTTCTTCTTTATTAGTCTTGCTAGTGGTCTATCAATTTTGTTGATCTTTTCAAAAACCAGTTCCTGGATTCATTGATTTTTTTGAAGGGTTTTTTGTGTCTCTATCTCGTTCAGTTCTGCTCTGATCTTAGTTATTTCTTGCCTTCTGCTAGCTTTTGAATGTGTTTGCTCTTGCTTCTCTAGTTCTTTTAATTGTGATGTTAGGGTGTCAATTTTAGATCTTTCCTGCTCTCTCTTGTGGGCATTTAGTGCTATAAATTTCCCTCTACACACTGCTTTAAATGTGTCCCAGAGATACTGGTATGTTGTATCTTTGTTCTCACTGGTTTCAAAGAACTTCTTTATTTCTGCCTTCATTTCATTATGTACCCAGCAGTCATTCAGGAACAGGTTGTTCAGTTTCCATGTAGTTGAGCGGTTTTGATTGAGTTTCTTAATCCTGAGTTCTAGTTTGATTGCACTGTGGTCTGAGAGACAGTTTGTTATAATTTCTGTTATTTTACATTTGCTGAGGAGTGCTTTACTTCCAACTATGTGGTCAATTTTGGAATAAGTGTGATGTGGTGCTGAGAAGAATGTATATTCTGCTGATTTGGGGTGGAGAATTCTGTAGATGTCTATTAGGTCTGCTTGGTGCAGAGCTGAGTTCAATTCCTGGATATCCTTGTTATAACTTTCTGTCTCGTTGATCTGTCTAATGTTGACAGTGGAGTGTTAAAGTCTCCCATTATTATCGTGTGGGAGTCTAAGTCTCTTTGTAAGTCTCTAAGGACTTGATTTATGAATCTGGGTGTTCCTGTATTGAGTGCATATATATTTAGGATAGTTAGCTCTTCTTGTTGAATTGATCCCTTTACCATTATGTAATGGCCTTCTTTGTCTCTTTTGATCTTTGTTGGTTTAAAGTCTGTTTTATCAGAGACTAGGATTGCAACCTCTGCCTTTTTTTGTTTTCCATTTGCTTGGTAGATCTTCCTCCATCCCTTTATTTTGAGCCTATGTGTGTCTCTGCACGTGAGATGGGTCTCCTGAATACAGCACACTGATGGGTCTTGACTCTTTATCCAATTTGCCAGTCTGTGTCTTTTAATTGGAGCATTTAGCCCATTTACATTTAAGGTTAATATTGTTGTGTGTGAATTTGATCTTGTCGTTATGATGTTAGCTGGTTATTTTGCTCGTTAGTTGATGCAGTTTCTTCTTAGCATCGATAGTCTTTACATTTTGGCATGTTTTTGCAGTGGCTGGTACTGGTTGTTCCTTTCCATGTTTAGTGCTTCCTTCAGGAGCTCTTGTAGGGCAGGGCTAGTGGTGACAAACTCTCTCAACATTTGCTTGTCTGTAAAGGATTTTATTTCTCCTTCACTTATGAAACTTAGCTTGGCTGGATATGAAATTCAGTGTTGAAAATTCTTTTCTTTAAGAATGTTGAATATTGGCCCCCACTCTCTTCTGGCTTATAGAGTTTCTGCTGAGAGATCTGCTGTTAGTCGGATGGGCTTCCCTTTGTGGGTAACCCGACCTTTCTCTCTGGCTGCCCTAAACATTTTTTCCTTCATTTCACCTTTGGTGAATCTGGCAATGATGTGTCTTGGAGTTGCTCTTCTTGAGGAGTATATTTGTGGCATTCTCTGTATTTCCTGATTTTGAATGTTGGCCTGCCTTGCTAAGTTAGGGAAGTTCTCCTGGATAATATCCTGCAGAATGTTTGCCAGCTTGGTTCCATTCTCCCCGTCACTTTCAGGTACACGATTCAGATGTAGATTTGGTCTTTTCACATAGTCCCGTATTTCTTGGAGGCTTTGTTCATTTCTTTTTTCTCTTTTTTCTCTAAACTTCTCTTCTCACTTCATTTCATTCATTTGATCTTCAATCACTGATACCCTTTCTTCCAGATGATCAAATTGATTACTGAAGCTTGTGCATTTGTCACGTAGTTCTCGTGCCATGATTTTCAGCTCTATCAGGTCATTTAAGGACTTCTCTATGTTGGTTATTCTAGTTAGCCATTCGTCTAATCTTTTTTCAAGATTTTTAGCTTCTTTGCGATGGATTCGAACTTCTTCCTTTAGCTCAGAGAAGTTTGATCATCTGAAGCCTTCTTCTTTCATCAAAGTCATTCTCCTTCCAGCTTTGTTCCATTGCTGGTGAGGAGCTGTGTTCCTCTGGAGGGGGAGAGGCGCTCTGATGTTTAGAATTTTCAGCTTTTCTACTGTTTTTTCCCCATCTTTGTGGTTTTATCTACCTTTGGTCTTTGATGATGGTGATGTACAGATGGGATTTTGGTGTGGATGTCCTTTCTGTTTGTTAGTTTTCCTTCTAACAGTCAGGACCCTCAGCTGCAAGTGTGTTGGAGTTTGCTGGAGGTCCACTCCAGACCCTGTTTTCCTGGGTATCAGCAGCAGAGGCTGCAGAAGAGTGAATAATGCTGAACAACAAATGTTGCTGCTTGATCGTTCCTCTGGAAGCTTCATCTCAGAGTGGTACCTGGCCATGTGAGGTGTCAGTCTGCCCCTACTGGGGGGTGCCTCTCAGTTAGCCTCCTCAGGGGTCAGGGACTCACTTGAGGAGGCAGTCTGTCTGTTCTCAGATCTCAAACTCCATGCTGGGAGAGCCACTACTCTCTTCAAAGCTGTCAGACAGGGACATTTAAAACTGCAGAGGTTTCTGCTGCCTTTCGTTTGGCTATGCCTTGTCCCCAGAGGTGAAGTCTACAAAGGCAGGCAGGCCTCCTTGAGCTGTGATGGGCTCCACCCAGTTCGAGCTTCCCAGCTGCTTCGTTTAACTACTCAAGCTCAGCAATGGCAGGCGCCCCTCCGCCAGCCTCGCTGCCGCCTTGCAGTTAGATCTCAGATTGCTGTTGTAACAATGAGGGTGGCCCCGTGGGCATGGGACCCTCTGAGCCAGGTGTGGGATATAATCTCCTGATGTGCCATTTGCTAAGACCCTTGGAAAAGTGCAGTATTAGGATGTGAGTGATCCAATTTTCCAGGTGCTATGTGTCACCGTTTCCCTTGGCTAGGAAAGGGAATTCCCTTACCCCTTGTGCTTCCTGAGTGATGCGATGCCTTGCCCTGCTTTGGCTCTCGCTTGGTGGGCTGCACCCACTATCCTACACCCACTGTCTGATACGCCCCAGTGAGATGAACCCAGTACCTCAGTTGGAAATGCAGAAATCACCTGTCTTCTGTGTTGCTCATGCTGGGAGCTGTAGCCTGGAGCTGTTCCTATTCAGCCATCTTGGAACCGCCCCCCTATTTCTTATTATTTCTGAGCAAAAAGTTAAGAACATCTATTCCGATCTCTTGAGTAATGACTAAAAGACGTGCAGTAAAAACGCAATAATTTAAACACAAGTAAAAAATGTTCAAAGAACCCAAAAGAAGACAGAAAATAAAAAACAAAGAAAAAGCAAATAATAAAATAGAATACAAAGATGTCCGTAATCACAATAAATATAAATGATTTGAGCACATCAACTAAAAGAGATATCAGGATAAAAAATATGACCCAACTATATGTTATATTTTAAAAATCATCTTAAATATAAAGTTATGCATAAGTTAAAAATAAAATGATGGCCTAGTACGGTGGTTCATGCCTGTAATCTCAGCACATTGGGAGGCCAAGGCAGGTGGATCATGAGGTCAGGAGATCGTGCCCACCCTGGACAACATGGTGAAACCCCATCTCTACTGAAAATGCAAAAATTAGCTGGGCACAGTGGCGGGCGCCTGTAATCCCAGCTACTTAGGAGGCTGAGGCAGGAAAATTACTTGAACCCAGGAGACAGAGGTTGTAGTGAGCCGAGATCATGCCACTACACTCCAGCCTGGGTGACAGAGCAAGACTCCATCTCAAAAGAAAAGAAAAATGATAAAAATACTATGAAAACATTAATCAAAAAGCCAGAGTGACTATATTAATATCAAACAAAGTAGACTTCAAAGCAAATTAACAAAGATAAATTATCACGATAAAAGGGTCAATTCACCAAGAAGATGCAACAAGCTTAGATGTGCATACATTTAACAACAGAGGTTCAAAATGCGTGAAGGGAAAACTGAATAGAACTGAAAGAAAAAATCAACAAATCCGCAATTATAGTTGGAGAGTTCAACATGCCATTTTTAGTAATCAATAAAATTAATGGACAGAAAATCAGCAAGGTTATAGAAGAACTGTACTAAACCATCAACCAATTAGATCTAATTAACACTTATATAATACTCTGCCAAACAAGAGCAGAATGCACATTCTTTTCAATTTCACATGAAACATTCATCAAGATAAACCACATCCTGGGTCATAAAATAAGCTTTCACAATTTTAAGATAATCGAAAGAGCATGTTCTCAAATCAATAATCTAAACTTTCTACCCTAAGAAACTAGAAAAATAAGAGCCAAATAAACAGCAAGCAGAAAAAAAGGAAATAATAAAGAGCAGAAATCAAATAAACCAACAAAATACTGAAACTAAGTTCTTTAAAAAGATGAATAAAACTGTAAAACTTCTAGTAAGATAAAAAACGGAGAAGACACAAATTACCAATATTAGGAATAAACAGGCTATCACTACAAATCCAACAGAAATTAAAAGATAATTAGAGAATATGAATACATAATTTCTACACACATTGTACTACACATATAATTTCAACAACTTCAATGAAATAGATCAATTCTTTGGAAATCATAAACTACCAAAACACTCAAGATGGAATAACTTCCGTAGTACTACAATAATTATTAATAAATTGAGTTCTTAGTTTTATTAAAAGAGTTGCAGATTCCTTCAGGATAAAATGGTTTCTATAAATGTAACTTTTCTTTTCTTCTCTTTTCTTTTTTGTTTTTTGAGACAGGGTCCCATTTTGTTGCCCAGGCTTCAGTGCAGGAGTGTGATCATAGCTTACTGCAGCCTCGAACTCCTAGGCCCAGGAGATTCTTCCACTCAGCCTCCTGAGTAGCTGGGACTGATTTGTAGTACATATGAAGTAGTGTGACACTTCCAGTTTTTTGCTCAGAATTTGCTTTGGCTATTCTAGGTCTTCGTGATTGCATAGAAATTTTTGGTTTGATGTCTCTATTACTGTAAAAAATGTCATTGGTATTTTGATAGCGATTGTACTGAATATGTAGATTGCTTTGGAGAGTATATTATTTTAAAATATATCCTTCTGATCCATGAGCATGAGATGCCTTTCCATTTGTTTGTGTCCTCTTCAAGTTCTTTTATCTGTGTTTAGTAGTTTTCCTTGTAGGTGTCTTTCATCTCTTTGGTTAATTTATTCCTAGGTAATTTTTGTAGCTATTGTAAATGGGATTGCTTTCTTCATACCTTTTACAGCTAGTTCATTATTAGTATATAGAAATGCTGCTGATTTTTGTATGTTGATATTGTATCCTGCAACTTTACTGAGCTCCTTTATCAGTGCTACCGGGTTTTTTTTGTTTTGTTTTGTTTTGTTTTTTGGTAGAATCTTTAAGTTTTACTACATAAAAAAATCACATTGTATGCAAAGAGGAACAATTTGACTTCCTGTTGTTAGTACGGATGCCTTTTTTCTTGCCTGACCACTCTGGCTAGATTTCAGTATTATGTGAATAAGAGTGGTGAAAGTGAGCATCCGTGTCTCATTCCAGTTCTTAAAGGAAAGACTTTCAACTTTTCCCTGTTCAGTATGATGTTGGCTGTGCGTTTGTCACATATGGTCTTTATTGTTTTGAGGTATGTTCATTTTATAGCCAGTTTGTTCAGAGTTTTTATCTTGAAGAGATGTTAGACTTAATCAAACGCCTTTTCTGCATTGATTGGGATGATTACATGGTTTTTGTCCTTAATTCTATTGATGTGATGTATCCCATTTACTGATTTGTATAGGTTGAACCATTTTTGCATCCCTGGGAAAAATCTCACTTGATCATGGTATATTATCTTTTTGATGTATTTTTGGATTCAGTTCACTAATATTTTGTTGAGAATTTTTGTGTTCATCAGGGATGTTGTCCTGTAGTGGTTTTTTGTTTTTTGTTTTTTTGTTTTTCATGTTCTTGTCTCGTTAGTAGCAGGGTAGCGCTGGCCTCAGAATGAAATAGAAGACTGGGTGCAGTGGCTCACGCCTGTAATCCCAACACTGTGGGTGGTCGAGGTGGGCAGATGGCTTGATTTCAGGAGTTCAAGACCAGCCTAGACAATATGGGAAAACCCAGTCTCTACCAAAAATACAAAAATGAGCTAGGTGTGGTGGTGCGTGCCTGTAGTCCTGGATTCTCAGGAGGCTAAGGTGGGAGGATCATTTGAACACAAGAAGCAGAGGTTACAGTGAGTGGAGGTCATGCCACTGTACTCCAGTGGGGGCAACAGAGCTAGACTCTGTTTCAAAAAAAAAAAAAAGAAAATGAAATAGGAAGAATTCCCTCCTCTTCAATTTTTTGGAGGAGTTTGAAAAGAATTACTATTCATTCTTCTTTATAAGTTTGGTAGAGTTCAGCAGTAAAGCCATTCAGTCCTGGGATTTTCTTTGTTGGGAAACTTCCTATTACTAACTCAATCTTATTTCCTTCTACTTTTCTTTTCTTTTCCTTTTTTTTTTTTTTTTTTTTTTCTTTGAAATGAAGTCTGGCTCTGTCGCCCAGGCTAGAGTGCAATGGTGCAGTCTCGGCTCACTGCAGCCTCCGCCCCACAGGTTCAAGCAATTCTTCTGCCTCAGCCTCCCAAGTAGCTGGGATTATAGGCCACCAGGCCCAGCTAATTAATTTTTGTATTTTTAGTAGAGATGGGGTTTCACCATGTTGGCCAGGCTGGTCGTGAACTCCTGACTTCAGGTGGTCTGCCTGCCTCGGCCTCCCAAAATGCTGGGATTACAGGCGTGAGCCATGCCGCCTGGCCTCAATCTTATTTCCTGTTACTGGTCTATTCAAGTTTTCTATTTCTTTCTGGTTCACTCTTCGTAGGTTATTATACGTGTCCAGCAATTCATCCATTTCCCCTGAGTTGTATCAATTGTAATATCTCCTTTTTTGTTTATGATTTTACTTGATCTCTCTCTGTCTCTCTCATTAGTCTCATTAGTGGTTTATTGATTTTGTTTATCTTTTCCAAAAACCAACATTTCATTTGATTGATCTTTTGTATTTTTTTTTAGTTTCTCTTTTATTTAGTTTGGCTCTGATCTTTATTATTTCTTATCTTCTAACCTGGGGTTTGCTTTTTCTTGTTTTTCTAGTACTTCAAAGTACATTACTAGGTTGTTTATCTGAAATCTTTCTCCCTTTTTAATGTAGGCATTTATTGCTATAAACTTCCCTCTTAGCACTGCTTTTGCTGTATCCCATAGGTGTTGGTGCATTTGTTTTAGGAAATATTTTGACTTCCTTCTTAGTTTCTTCATTGACCCAGCGGTCATTCATGAGAATGTTGTTTCATTTCCATGTACTTGTTTAGTTTCCGAAGTTCCTCTTGTTATTGATTTCTAGTTTTATTTTTTGTGTGTCTAAGAAGATACTTGATGTGATTTTAGTTTTTAAAATTTTAATGAGACTTGTTTTGTGGTCATATATCGTCTGTCTGGAGAATGTTGCATGCACTGATGGAAGAATGTGTATGCTACAGCCATTGGGTGAAATGTTCTGTAAATGTCTGTTAGTTTCATTTGGTCTAAAGTTCAGTTTAAATTCAATTTCCTCATTGATTTTCTGTCTAGATGATCTGTCCAATGCTGAGATTGTGGTAGTGAAGTTCCCAACTATTATTGTATTGAAGTCTATATCTCCCTTTAGATCTAATGATATTTGCTTTACATATCTGGGTGCTCAAGTGTTGGGTACAACTATATTTACAATTGTTATATCTTTATGTTGAATCAGCCCCTTTATTCTTATATAACAACCTTGCCTCTTTTTTCTTTTTGACTTAGTCTATTTTGTCTGATATGAGTATAGTTCCTCCTACTTGCTTTGGGTTTCTGTTTGCATGGAATATCTTTTTCCACCCCTTCACTTTCAGTCTATATGTGTCTTTGCAGGTTAGGTGAGTTTTTGGATCTTTTTCTATCTAGCTAGTCTATATCTTTTAACTGGGGAATTTAACCAGTTTACATTCAAGGTTATTACTGATAGGTCAGGACTTATTTCTGTTATTTTGTTCATTTTTTCTGATTATTACGTATATCCTTTGTTTCTTCCTCTCTTATTGTTTATCACTGCAGTTTGGTGGTTTTCTATAGTGGTATTATTTCAGGGTTTTCTCTTTATCATTTGTGCATCTGCTTTACCAGTGAGTCTTTCATGGGTTTTTATGATTATAGATATTGTCCTTTTGCATACATATTTAGAAGTCCCTTAAGTATTTCTTTAAGTTTGGTCTAGTGGTGATACATTCCCTCAGTTTTTGCTTGTTTTTTGGTTTTTTTTTGGTTTTTTTAAGATTTCTTTTTTTTTTTTTTTTTAATACTTTAAGTTCTAGGGTACATGTGCATAACGTGCAGGTTTGTTACATATGTATACTTGTGCCATGTTGCTGTGCTGCACCCATCAACTCGTCAGCACCCATCAACTCGTCATTTACATCAGGTATAACTCCCAATGCAATCCCTCCCCCCTCCCCCCTCCTCGCTCCCCATGATAGGCCCCAGTGTGTGATGTTCCCCTTCCCGAGTCCAAGTGATCTCATTGTTCAGTTCCCACCTATGAGTGAGAACATGCAGTGTTTGGTTTTCTGTTCTTATGATAGTTTGCTAAGAATGATGGTTTCCAGCTGCATCCATGTCCCTACAAAGGACATGAACTCATCCTTTTTTATGGCTGCATTGTATTCCATGGTGTATATGTGCCACATTTTCTTAATCCAGTCTGTCACTGATGGACATTTGGGTTGATTCCAAGTCTTTGCTATTGTGAATAGTGCCGCAATAAACATACGTGTGCATGTGTCTTTATAGCAGCATGATTTATAATCCTTTGGGTATATACCCAGTAATGGGATGGCTGGGTCAAATGGTACATCTAGTTCTAGATCTTTGAGGAATTGCCATACTGTTTTCCATAATGGTTGAATTAGTTTACAATCCCACCAACAGTGTAAAAGTGTTCCTATTTCTCCACATCCTCTCCAGCACCTGTTGTTTCCTGACTTTTTAATGATCGCCATTCTAACTGGTGTGAGATGGTATCTCATTGTGGTTTTGATTTGCATTTCTCTGATGGCCAGTGATGATGAGCATTTTTTCATGTGTCTGTTGGCTGTATGAATGTCTTCTTTTGAGAAGTGTCTCTTTATATCCTTTGCCCACTTTTTGATGGGGTTGTTTGTTTTTTTCTTGTAAATTTGTTTGAGTTCTTTGTAGGTTCTGGATATTAACCCTTTGTCAGATGAGTAGATTGCAAAAATTTTCTCCCATTCTGTAGGTTGCCTGTTCACTCTGATGGTAGTTTCTTTTGCTGTGCAGAAGCTCTTTAGTTTAATTAGATCCCATTTGTCAATTTTGGCTTTTGCTGCCGTTGCTTTTGGTGTTTTAGACATGAAATCTTTGCCCATACCTATGTCCTGAATGGTACTACCTAGGTTTTCTTCTAGGATTTTTATGGTATTAGGTCTGACATTTAAGTTTCTAATCCACCTTGAATTAATTTTCGTATAAGGAGTAAGGAAAGGATCCAGTTTCAGCTTTCTACTTATGGCTAGCCAATTTTCCCAGCACCATTTATTAAATAGGGAATCCTTTCCCCATTTCTTGTTTCTCTCAGGTTTGTCAAAGATCAGATGGCTGTAGATGTGTGGCATTATTTCTGAGGACTCTGTTCTGTTCCATTGGTCTCTATCTCTGTTTTGGTACCAGTACCATGCTGTTTTGGTTACTGTAGCCTTGTAGTATAGTTTGAAGTCAGGTAGCGTGATGCCTCCAGCTTTGTTTTTTTGACTTAGGATTGTCTTGGAGATGTGGGCTCTTTTTTGGTTCCATATGAACTTTAAAGCAGTTTTTTCCAATTCTGTGAAGAAACTCATTGGTAGCTTGATGGGGATGGCATTGAATCTATAAATAACCTTGGGCAGTATGGCCATTTTCACGATATTGATTCTTCCGGTATGTTCTTCCATTTGTTTGTGTCCTCTTTTATTTCACTGAACAGTGGTTTGTAGTTCTCCTTGAAGAGGTCCTTTACATCCCTTGTAAGTTGGATTCCTAGATATTTTATTCTCTTTGAAGCAATTATGAATGGAAGTTCATTCATGATTTGGCTCTCTGTTTGTCTATTACTGGTGTATAAAAATGCTTGTGATTTTTGCAAATTAATTTTGTATCCTGAGACTTTGCTGAAGTTGCTTATCAGCTTAAGGAGATTTTGGGCTGATGATGGGGTTTTCTAAATATACAATCATGTCATCTGCAAAGAGGGACAATTTGACTTCTTCTTTTCCTAACTGAATACCCTTGATTTCTTTCTCTTGCCTGATTGCCCTAGCCAGAACTTCCAACACTATGTTGAATAGGAGTGGTGAGAGAGGGCATCCCTGTCTTGTGCCAGTTTTCAAAGGGAATTTTTCCAGTTTTTGCCCATTCAGTATGATATTGGCTGTGAGTCTGTCATAAATAGCTCTTATTATTTTGAGGTACGTTCCATCAATACCGAATTTATTGAGCGTTTTTAGCATGAAGGGCTGTTGAATTTTGTCAAAAGCCTTTTCTGCATCTATTGAGATAATGATGTGGTTCTTGTCTTTGGTTCTGTTTATATGCTGGATTATGTTTATTGATTTGCGAATGTTGAACCAGCCTTGCATCCCAGGGATGAAGCCCACTTGATCATGGTGGATAAGCTTTTTGATGTGCTGCTGGATCCAGTTTGCCAGTATTTTATTGAGGATTTTTGCATCGATGTTCATCAGGGAGATTGGTCTAAAATTCTCTTTTGTTGTTGTGTCTCTGCCAGGCTTTGGTATCAGGATGATGTTGGCCTCATAAAATGAGTTAGGGAGGATTCCCTTTTTTTCTATTCATTGGAAGAGTTTCAGAAGGAATGGTACCAGCTCCTCCTTGTACCTCTGGTAGAATTCAGCTGTGAATCCATCTGGTCCTGGACATTTTTTGGTTGGTAGGCTATTAATTATTGCCTCAATTTCAGAGCCTGCTATTGGTCTATTCAGGGATTCAACTTCTTCCTGGTTTAGTCTTGGGAGAGTGTAAGTGTCCAGGAAATTATCCATTTCTTCTAGATTTTCTAGTTTATTTGCGTAGAGGTGTTTATAGTATTCTCTGATGGTAGTTTGTATTTCTGTGGGGTTGGTGGTGATATCCCCTTTATCATTTTTTATTGCGTCTATTTGATTCTTCTCTCTTTTCTTCTTTATTAGTCTTGCTAGCGGTCTGTCAATTTTGTTGATCTTTTCAAAAAACCAACTCCTGGATTCATTGATTTTTTGGAGGGTTTTTTATGTCTCTATCTCCTTCAGTTCTGCTCTGATCTTAGTTATTTCTTGCCTTCTGCTAGCTTTCGAATGTGTTTGCTCTTGCTTCTCTAGTTCTTTTAATTGTGATGTTAGAGTGTCCATTTTAGATCTTTCCTGCTTTCTCTTGTGGGCATTTAGTGCTATAAATTTCCCTCTACACACTGCTTTAAATGTGTCCCAGAGATTCTGGTATGTTGTATCTTTGTTCTCATTGGTTTCAAAGAACATCTTTATTTCTGCCTTCATTTCATTATGTACCCAGTAGTCATTCAGGAGCAGGTTGTTCAGTTTCCATGTAGTTGAGCGGTTTTGATTGAGTTTCTTAGTCCTGAGTTCTAGTTTGATTGCACTGTGGTCTGAGAGACAGTTTGTTATAATTTCTGTTCTTGTACATTTGCTGAGGAGTGCTTTACTTCCAATTATGTGGTCAATTTTGGAATAAGTGCGATGTGGTGCTGAGAAGAATGTATATTCTGTTGATTTGGGGTGGAGAGTTCTATAGAATTCTATTAGGTCTGCTTGCTGCAGAGATGAGTTCAATTCCTGGATATCCTTGTTAACTTTCTGTCTCATTGATCTGTCTCACGTTGACAGTGGAGTGTTGAAGTCTCCCATTATTATTGTATGGGAGTCTTAGTCTCTTTGTAAGTCTCTAAGGACTTGCTTTATGAATCTGGGTGCTCCTGTATTGGGTGCATATATATTTAGGATAGTTAGCTCTTCCTGTTGAATTGATCCCTTTACCATTATGTAATGGCCTTCTTTGTCTCTTTTGAGCTTTGATGGTTTAAAGTCTGTTTTATCAGAGACTAATATTGCAACCCCTGCTTTTTTTTGTTCTCCATTTGCTTGGTAAATCTTCCTCCATCCCTTTATTTTGAGCCTATGTTTGTCTCTGCATGTGAGATGGGTCTCCTGAATACAGCAGACTGATGGGTCTTGACTCTTTATCCAGTTTACCAGTCTGTGTCTTTTAATTGGAGCATTTAGTCCATTTACATTTAAGGTTAATATTGTTATGTGTGAACTTGATCCTGTCATTATGATATTAACTGGTTATTTTGCTCGTTAGTTGATGCCGTTTCTTCCTAGCCTCGATGGTCTTTACATTTTGGCATGTTTTTGCAATGGCTGGTACCGGTTGTTCCTTTCCATGTTTAGTGCTTCCTTCAGGGTCTCTTGTAAGGCAGGCCTAATAGTGACAAAATCTCTAAGCATTTGCTTATCTGTAAAGGATTTTATTTCTTCTTCACTTATGAAACTTAGTTTGGCTGGATATGAAATTCTGGGTTGAAAATTCTTTTCTTTAAGAATGTTGAATATTGGCCCCCACTCTCTTCTGGCTTGTAGAGTTTCTGCTGAGAGATCTGCTGTTAGTCTGATGGGCTTCCCTTTGTGGGTAACCCGACCTTTCTCTCTGGCTGCCCTTAAGATTTTTTCCTTCATTTCAACTTTGGTGAATCTGGCAATGATGTGTCTTGGAGTTGCTCTTCTTGAGGAGTATCTTTGTGGCGTTCTCTGTATTTCCTGGATTTGAATGTTGGCCTGCCCTACTAGGTTGGGGAAGTTCTCCTGGATGATATCCTGAAGAGTGTTTTCCAACTTGTTTCCATTTTCCCCCTCACTTTCAGGCACCCCAATCAGACGTAGATTTGGTCTTTTTACATAATCCCATACTTCTTGCAGGCTTTGTTCATTTCTTTTTCTTCTTTTTTCTTTAGATTTCTCTTCTCGCTTCATTTCATTCATTTAATCCTCAATCGCTGATACTCTTTCTTCCAGTTGATCGAGTTGGTTACTGAAGCTGGTGCATTTGTCACGTATTTCTCATGTCATGGTTTTCATCTCTTTCATTTCGTTTATGACCTTCTCTGCATTAATTATTCTAGCTATCAATTCTTCCACTTTTTTTTCAAGATTTTTAGTTTCTTTGTGGTGGGTACGTATTTCCTCCTTTAGCTCTGAGAAGTCTGATGGACTGAAGCCTTCTTCTCTCATCTTGTCAAAGTCATTCTCCGTCCAGCTTTGATCCGTTGCTGGCGATGAGCTGCGCTCCTTTGCTGGGGGAGATGCACTCTTATTTTTTGAATTTCCAGCTTTTCTGCCCTGCTTTTTCCCCATCTTTGTGGTTTTACCTGCCTCTGGTCTTTGATGATGGTGACATACTGATGGGGTTTTGGTGTAGGTGTCCTTCCTGTTTGATAGTTTTCCTTCTAACAGTCAGGACCCTCAGCTGTAGGTCTGTTGGAGATTGCTTGAGGTCCACTCCAGACCCTGTTTGCCTGGGTATCAGCAGCAGAGGCTGCAGAAGATAGAATATTGCTGAACAGCGAGTGTACCTGTCTGATTCTTGCTTTGGAAGCTTCCTCTCAGGGGTGTACTCCACCCTGTGAGGTGTGGGGTGTCAGACTGCCCCTAGTGGGGGATGTCTCCCAGTTAGACTACTCAGGGGTTAGGGACCCACTTGAACAGGCAGTCTGTCCCTTCTCAGATCTCAACCTCCGTGTTGGGAGATCCACTGGTCTCTTCAAAGCTGTCAGACAGAGTCGTTTGCGTCTGCAGAGATTTCTGCTGCTTTTGTTCTTGTTTAGTTGTGCCCTGTCCCTAAAGGTGGAGTCTACAGAGACAGGCAGGTTTCCTTGAGCTGCTGTGAGCTCCACCCAGTTCGAGCTTCCCAGCGGCTTTGTTTACCTACTTAAGCCTCAGCAATGGCAGGCGCCCCTCCCCCATCCTCGCTGCCACCTTGTGGTTAGATCGCAGACTGCTGTGCTAGCAATGAGGGAGGCTCCGTGGGCGTGGGACCCTCCTGGCCAGGTGTAGGATACAATCTCCTGGTGTGCCCATTTGCTTAAAGCGCAGTATTGGGGTGGGAGTTACCCGATTTTCCAGGTGTTGTGTGTCTCAGTTCCCCTGTCTAGGAAAAGGGATTCCCTTCCCCCTTGTGCTTCCCAGGTGAGGCGATGCCTCGCCCTGCTTCAGCTCTTGCTGGTCGTGCTGCAGCAGCTGACCAGCACCGATTGTCCGGCACTCCCTAGTGAGATGAACCCAGTACCTCAGTTGAAAATGCAGAAATCACTGGTCTTCTGTGTCGCTTGCGCTGGGAGTTGGAGACTGGAGCTGTTCCTATTTGGCCATCTTGCTCCCCCCCCCCCCCCCAAGTTTTTGCTTGTCTGGGAAAGACTTTACTTTTGCTTCATTTCTTTTACCTTTTTTTTTTTTTTCTGGAGATGAGTCTCGCTGTGTTGCCCAGGTTGCAGTGTCATGGCTCAATCTTGGCTCACTGCAACCTCCACCTCCTGGGTTCAAGTGATTTTCCTGCCTTAGCCTCCCAAGTAGCTGGGATTACAGATGTATGCCACCATGCCTGGCTAATTTTTTGTATTTTAGTAGCGATGGGGTTTTACCATGTTACCCAGGCTGGTCTGGAACTCCTGAGCTCAGGAATCTGCCTGCCTCAGCCTCCCAAAGTGCTGGGATTGCTGGGATTACAGGTGTGAGCCACCGCACCCAATCTCTTCTTCATTTCTGAAGAGTGGTTTTTTGGTATGGTATTATTGCTTGCAGTTGTTTTTTTTTTTTTTAATTTATTTTATTTCAGCACTTTGAATATATCATCCCATTCTCTCCTGGCACTTAAGGTTTCTGCTGAGAAATCCACTGTTAGTCTGATAGGGATTCCCTTAGATGTGACTTGATGCTTTCCTCTTGCTATTTTTAGAGTTCTCTCTTTGTTTTTGACTTTTGACAGCTGGATTATAATGTGCCTTGCAGAAGACTACTATAGCTTGAATCTTTTTGCAGATCCTTGAGCTTCCTGTATCTGAATATCTATATCTCTTGCCAAACTTGAAAAGTTTTCAGCTATTATTTTGTTAAATAAGTTTTCTATGACCTTGCCCATCTCTTATCCTGAAACACATAACATTTAAGGATTTTCTTTCTTTTTAAAATGTTTTTCTTTAATTCTTAAAAATAGAAACAGGATCTCACTATATTACTCAGGCTAGTCTCAAACTCCTGGGCTCAAGCAGTCCTGCCTCAGCCTCCCAAAGTGCTTAGATTATAGATGTGAGCCACTACACCCAGCCAAAGAAGTGCTTTAATTTTCTTTAATTGTTTTTATTGTTTATAGAGATAAGGTCTTGCTATGTTGCCCAGGCTGGTCTCAAACTCCTGGCCTCAAGCAATCCTCCCAAAGTCTCAGCCTCCCAAAGTGCTGGGATTATAGGTGTGAGCCACCATGCCTGGCCAAATTTGAAATTTGGGTTGCTTTATGGTATCTCACATGTCACACAGGCTTTCTTCATTCTTATTTATGTATTTTTCCTTTTTTGTCTGCCTATGTTATTTCAAAAGACTTGTCTTCCAGTTCAAAAAGTCTTTATTCTGTTTGATCTAGTCTATACTCGAAGCTCTCTATTTTATTTTTTTATTTCATTCATTGAATTTTCAGACTTCAGATTTATATTTGGCACTTTTTAAATGATATCTGTCTCTTTGTTGAATTTCTCATTCAGATTATAAACTCTTTTTTTGTATTGTTTATCTGTGTGGTCTTATATCTCATATGTTTTATATCTCACTGAGCTGCTTTAATGTCATTATTTTGAATTCCTTTTCAGGTATTTCATAGATTTCTTTTTCTTTGGAATCTATTGCAGAATGTTTGTGGTTTCTTTTTTTTGAGGTGTCATGTTTCTTGTTTTTTCATATTTCTTGTGTCTGTATGTTCATATCTGTGCATGTGGTGTAAGAGTTGCTTCTTTCAAATGTGTGCATTGCCTTTCACAGAGAAAGACATTTTCTGTAGATACATCTATAGTGTTGGCTGGGTAGGGTGCTGTGGCTTTGATTCTGGGTGGGTTGGTGGGTGGGTACAGTAGCATAGTCTCTATATGATTGCTTGGGCTGTAATTAGTATCAGTGATGTCAGTGAGTTCCTCAGTGGCTTAGGCTGTGGTTGTTAATGGAGGCTGAGATGAGGGCTTGCTGGGGTTGGGGATGCTAGGCAGGCTGGTCTTTGGGCACTGACAGGTGGTTGCACAAGTAGGCCAAGCATGCTTGTCTTTGGGCCCCCTAGCAGCTTACACAAATAGCAGTGGTAGCAGGTCTGAGCAGGCTGACCCTTGGGCACCCAGGTGGCTTACTCAAATGCCAAAAGTTGCAATTGTGGGTTGAGGTAGTGGGTCCTCAGGACCCTGGCCAGAGGGAGCAGGAGGCATGTGTGCATCAGCAACAGCAGTAGCAGTGGTAGGCCAACCCCCTTGGGCCTCCAGGTGGCACATGCTGGTGCCAGCAGTGACACAGGTGAGTTGAGTAGGCCAGTTCCCAGGCTCCCAAGTGGTGCATGCAGAATGACCATCATGGCAGCAGGCTAGGCAGGGCAGGCCTGTGCTCGGAGCCACCCCCCACCATGGTGCACATAAACTGTGACACATGGGGTGGGTCAATCCTCAGGCCCTTGGGTGGCACTTTCGGGCAGCAGTCGTGGCAATGGGTGAGGTGGGCCTGTCCTCCAGCCCCTGAGGTAGTCCTGCTGCTGTCCATGAAAGCTTCCCCAGACAGGTGTCTATCAGGCTCTGTGGAACATGCATTTCAGCTCTCTTTTTCCTAGGAACAAATGTCCCCAGTGTACCGTGCCACCAGTTTCCCAGGGTGTAGGACATTGTATGGGCTAGAGTGCTAGGGACCAACATGCACTGCTTTGTCTAGCTGGTGTCACAATACTGCCGCCCTCTGGATGGATACAGGGAGGGTGACTGCACGGCTCCAGGGATGTGAAAATGTAGGGGATGTTAAGCCTCAGGGAAGGATGTAGTGTGCTGGGGTTGTGCTCTCAAAATGTAATTGTGCTGCAGCTGCCAGGGCCTTAGGGAGATATGTGGGACCCAGCATAAACTCCCTCTCTGGAAAAATGCCATCACAAAGACTCTACACAGCTCCCTATACTACTCTCGGAATCCACAGAGGCTGAGGGCCTCTCCTGTGGCTACTGTTGCAAGAGTCCACAGTGGAAATGTGAACTACTGAGGATCTTTCATTTATCTTTTTCCCACACTGAGAAGTTTCTCCTGACTCTGAGCTGATCCTAGCCAGCTGGCTGCTTCTCTCCCTTCTCCTTTTGTGGCTCAGAGGTTCTCTATCATTTCCCTGCTGAATTCTGGTATTCTTTCTTAGGTTCTATATTTCACATGTAATTATCTATTCAATATGTGATTATCACTCACTGTTTTGATCCTTCTTTGTGGAGGAGGTGGATGCCAGGTGCCTCTAGTCAGCCACCTTGCTGGTTTACCCAAAAACAATTTTTAAAAAGAAAAATAAAGTTGAAAAAGTACACAACCTGATTCTTAATATGTAACTTTATTGAGACATTTTCATACTATTTGATTCAACTACTTCAAGTGTACAATCCAATGATTTAATACATTTAGCAAGTTATACAACCATATGTTACCTAATTTTAAGACTTATTATAAAGCAACAGTAATCAAGACAGTATGATATGCGTTGGCAAAGGGACAGACAAAAGAATAATGGAATGGAACAGAGACCAGAAATACACCACACAGTCAATTGATTTTTGACAAAGGTGCTAAAGAAATTTAATGGTTATTTATAGTCTTTTCAAGAAACAGTATTGAAACAATTGGGCATTTTTTTAAGAACTCAAACTAGAATTAATGCTCAGGAGGTAGAGCAAGACAGCTGACTAGAACCTTCCAGCAATCGTTCTCCCTGCCCCCCAACAGTCACAGGAACATCAGATTGAACAACTATCCATGCAAGATACTACACCTTCATAAGAACCAGACAGATATCAGGTGAGCATTCACAGTATCTGGTTTTGGCATAATAACAAGGAAGGATGGGCTGGTGCCTCCTGCCTGTAATCACAACACTATGGGAGTCCGAAACAAATGGATCACTTGAGCCCAGGAGTACAAGACCAGCAGCCTAGGCAACATGGCAAAACTCCATCTCTACAGCAAAAAAAAAAAAAGAAAGAAAGAAAAGAAAAGAAACAGAAATTATCTGGGCTTGGTGGAATGTGCCTGTAGTTCCAGCTACTTGGGGGACTGAGGTGGGAGAATGACTTGAGCCCAGGAGGAGGAGGTTGCAGTGAGCCAGGATTGTGCCACTGCACTCTAGCCTGGTCCACAGAGTCACACCTTGTCAAAAAAAAAAAAAAAAAGAGAGAGAGAGAAAGAAAATGAAAACAAGGAAAGACACATTGAAGAGAGTAAGAAGGGCGGTCCTATATTGCCTCCCCCCACTGTCCTGCAACCTGGAACCCCACGCAGCACAGCCACGAGAGAGATTCTAAGTGCTTAGGGAAGGCATAGCAAAGTGAGTGTGGGAGTTTGCACTGGAACTCAATTTCACTCTGTCACAGTGGAATAAAGCACTGGGAAGAATTTCACTGGTATTTACACAGGAATTGTTTAGAAAATGCCTGGGCCAGAGGGGAATCTGCTGCCCAAGCAGGAGGAATCCAAGTCTCAGCCCATTTCACCAGCAATTTATTAACGTGTCCTGGGGCACCTACAAATTTTAGTGGCAGGCAGGTCATAGCAACTACAGTCTTTGGGTGAGCCCAGGTACTGTACTGGTCTCAGAAGCTGTAGTTTTGCTGTGCCCAATGCAACACTGGTTGTGGCAGCCATAGGAGTACCTGCATCACCCCTCCCCCAACTCCAGGCACTGAACCACAAAGAGAGGCCCCTTCCACTTGTGGAAAAGAAAGGGACAAGTACAGGAAACTTTGTCTTGCAACTGGTTACCAGCCCAGCCACTGTAAAATATAGTACCAGATAGAATCCAGAAGCCCCTGATTTCAGGCCATTGCTCCCAGATGGTGCTTCTAGGTCTACCCCAGGCCAGAAGAGAATCAGCTGCCCTGGTGGAATGGACTCAAGTCCTAGTAAGCTTAACCACCTACTGACTGAAGTGACCTCTGACTTTGAATAAACATCACTGCCAGTCTAGCACTAGTGGCTACAGGCCTTGAGTGAGCCCCAGTACTGTGCTGGTCTGGGAGATCATGGGCTTCATGTGTGACCCAACACAGTGCCAGCTGTGGTGGCCACAAGAGTGTTCATATCACATCTCCTCTAACTCCAGGCAGCCTAATGATTAGATAGACTCCTTTCACAGGGGACAAAGAGAGGGAAACGAGTGAGAAACTGTGCTTGAGAACCCAGGAAATTCTCCCTTGTCCTACCCAAGTCCATCAGGGCTGGGTATCAAGGAGTCTGCAAAAGTCACATTGTACCTGGGCTTATAGCACCCTCTAACGCTGTAACACTGCAATGACCACAGGCTTAGGTAATTTAACACCCAGTCACCTTTGAATTCCTGGAAAGCCCTCTGAAGAAGTACAGGTACAAACAAGGCCAGGCTGTGATGGCCAGAATAAATACAGAATTCTTCAGTGACCCAACATCAGTGAGCATCCACAAGCAACAAGAACACCCAAGAAAATATGATCTCACCAAGCAGACTAAATAAGACACCAGTGGCCAATCCTAAAGTGATGAAGACCTGTGACTTCTCAGAGAATTCAAAATAGCTGTTTTGAGAAAGTTCAATGAATTTCAACAGAGAAGGAATTCAGAACTCTATCAGAGAAACTTTAAAAAGTGAAAATTTAAAACTCTAACATAAATCCTAGAGCTGAAAAATTCAGGTGATGAACTAAAAAATGTATCAGTCTCTCACTAGCAGAATTGATCAGGCAAAAGAAAGAACTGGTGAGCTTGAAGTTGGGCTATTTGAAAATACAGAAAGGAGAAAAAAGAATGAAACATAATGAAGTACACTCACAAGATTTAGAAAATAACCTCAAACATGTAAATCTAAGAGTTATGGGCCTTAAAGAAGATGTAGAGAAAAAGATCAGGGTAAAAGTTTACTCAAAGAAATAATAACACAGAGTTTTCCAAACCTAGAGGAAGATATGAATATCCAGGGGCAAGAAGGTGAAAGAACACCAAGCAGATTCAACCCAAATAACACTACCTCAAGGCATGTAATAATAAAACTCTCAAGGGTAAAGCATCAAAAGTATCCTAAAAGCACCAAAAGAAAAGAACAAATAACGTATAAAGGAGCTCCGATACATCTGGTAACACATTTCTCTGTGGGAACCTTACGCCAGGAGGGAGTGGGATGACATATTTAAAGAGCTGAAGAAGAAAAAAAAAAGCTTTCAACTAAGAATACTGTATTCTTAGTTGAGAAATAGACTTTCCAAGACAAAAAAAAAAAAGCTGAGGGAATTCATCACCACCAGACCTGTCTTACAAAAAATGCTAAAGAGAGTTATTCAGTCTGAAAGAAAAAGATGCTAATATGCAACAAGAAATCATCTGAAGGTATAAAACTGATTGCTAAAAATAAGTACACAGATGAATTCATAAAACTCTAATACTGTACTTGTGGAATATAAAACACTGATATCTTTAGTATGAAGGCTAAAAGACAAATCTATCAAAAACTACAACAATTTCTTAAACAGTAGACAATATAAAAAGATAGACAATAAAAAGTCCAAGCCTCATGGTAACTACAAAGCAAAAACTTACAACAAGTATCCAAAAATTTAAAAAACGGAGCAGGGGGAGGGCAGGGTGTGGTGGCTCAAGCCTGTAATCCCAGCACTTTGGGAGGCCAAGGTGGGCAGATTACAAGGTCAGGAGTTCAAGACCAGCTTGACTAATGGTGAAACCCTATCTCTACTAAAAACACAAAAATTAGCTGGATGTGGTGGTGTGTGCCTGTAATCCCAGCTACTCAGGAGGCTGAGGCAGGAGAATTGCTTGAACCTGGGAGGCAGAGATTGCAGTGAGCAGAGATCACACCACTGCACTTCAGCCTGGGTGACAGAGCAGACTCCATCTCAAAAAAACCAAACAAACAGAAAATGAGGAATTAAAACATACTAACATACTACCAGAGAAAGTCACTTATCCACAATCAAAACCAGTAATCAAGGAAAAGATGACTTACAAAACAACCAGAAAACAAATAACAAAATGTCAGCAGTAAGTTCTTATCCATCAATAATAACAATGAATGTAAGTTCACGAAATTCTCCAATTAAAAGACATAGAGTGACTGAATAAAGTTTCAAAAAACCTAACTATATGAGGCCTACAAGAAACTTACTTCATTTATTTGATTTATAAAGACATACATACACTTAAAGTGAAGGGACAGAAAAAGGTATTCCATGAAAATGGAAACCACAAAAGAGCAGGAGTATCTATACTTACGTTAGATAAAATAGATTTGAAGTCAAAACTATAAAAAGAGGCAAAGAAGGTCCTTATATAATGATAAAGGGAACAATTCAGCAAGAGGATATAACAACCGTAAATGTATGTGCAACCAACATCAGAGCACCCAAACATATAAAGCAAATATTAATAAATCTCAAGGGAGTGATAGACTGCAGTACAATAATAGTAGCGGACTTCAAAAACTCACTTTCAACAATAGATCACTCAAAAAAACATCATCCTGATAGAAAATCAACAAGAAAATGTCAGAATTAACAATGTAGACCAACTAGACTTAACTTCCAGTTAATATTTCATCTAACAACTACAGACTAGACATTCTTCTCATCAGCACATGGAACATTCGCCAGGATAGGCCATATATTAGATGACAAAACAAATCTCAACAAATTTAAAATTATCAAAATCATATCAAATATCCTTTCTAGCCAAAATGGAATTAAACTAGAAATTGATAACAAGAGGAACTTTGGAAACTAAACAAATACATGGAAATTAAACAACATTCTCGAACTACCATTGGGTCAATGAAGAAATTAAGGAAATAAAAATAGTTATTTAAACAAATAAAAATTGAAATACAACATATTAAAATTTGTGGGATACAGAAAGAGCTGTACTAAGAGGAACATTATAGGAATAAATGCCTACATCAAAAAAGTAGATTGTGACCTGAGTCTACGGGTGAGAAAAAGAAAGGGAAAAAAAGTATAAAGACTTCACATAAACAACTGAACAATGCACCTTAACAAACTAGAAAAACAAGAACAAACCAAACCCAAAACTAATAGAAGGAAAGAAGTATTAAAAATTGGGGCCAGGCATGGTGGCTCACACCTGTAATCCCAGCACTTTGGGAGGCTGAGGTGGGTGAATTACTTGAGGTCAGAAGTTCGAGACCAGCCTGGCCAATGTGGTGAAACCCTATCTCTACTAAAAATACAAAAATTAGCTGGGCATGGTGCCAGGTGCCTGTAATCTCAGCAACTCAGGAGGCTGAGGCAGGAGAATTGCTTGAACTTGGGAGGTGGAGGTTGCAGTGAGCTGAGATTGTGCCACTGCACTTCAGCCTGGGAGACAGAACAAGACTCTGTCTCAAAAATCAATAATAATAATAATAAAGATCAGAGCAAGTGTAAATGCAATTGTGACTAAAAATACAATACAAATGATAAATGAAATGAAAAGTTGGTTTTTTGAAAAGATAAAATAAACCACTAGCTAGACTAAGAAAAATAGAGAAAAGGCCCAAATAAACAAAATCTGAGACAAAAAAAAAAAAAAAAGATATCAAAGGATTATTACAGGCTATTATGAGCTACTATATGCCAAAAAATTGAAAAACCTAGAAGAAATGGATAAATTTCTAGACATATTAAATGTATGACATTGAGCCAGGAAGAAATAGAAAACCTGAACAGACCCATAGCAAGTAATGAGACAGACAGAGTAATAAAAAGTCTCCCAACAAAGAAAAGCTGAGGACTAGATGGCTTCACTGCTGCATTCTACCACACATTTAAAGAATTAATGCCAACTATTCTTAAACTGTTCCAAGAAACTGATGAGAAGGACATTCTTCCAAACTCATTCTATGAGACCAACATTATCCTGATACCAAAACCAGACAAAACCAGACAAGGACATGTACACAAAAGAATACTATAGGTCAATAGCCCCGATAAGAATAGATGCAAAAATCCTCAACAACTACTAGCAAACCAAATTCAACAACACTTTAAAAAGATCATTCATCATGATCAAGTGGGATTCATTCCAGGGATGCAAAGATAGTTCAACATATAAAAAATCTAAATGTTGTACATCACATTAATATAATCAAGGATAAAACTGCTCATTTCAATAGATGTTGAAAAGGCATTTGATAAAATTTAGTATCTCATTTGATAAAAATTCTCAACAATCTGGGTAGGAAATGAACATACCTCAAAACAGTAAAGGCCATATATGACAAACTCACAGTGGATCACCTGAGGTCAGGAGTTCAGGACCAGTCTGGCCAACTTGGTGAAACCCCATTTCTACTAAATATACAAAAATTAGCTGGGTGTGGTGGTGCACCTGTAATCCCAGCTACTCAGGAGGCTGGGGTGGGATAATTGCTTGAACCTGGGAGGTGGAGGCTGCAGTGAGCCAAGATCATGCCACTGCACTCCAGCCTAGGTAACATAGCAAGTATGGATATAGCATTCCATTATTGGAATGGATAAGGTATTCCATTATTCCATGGATGGTGGTCTTGGCAGAAGCATTGCATGCAGGATAGGCAAACCCATATCCAGAGTAAGTATCTATTCCAGTGAGGACAGACCTCTGCCCCTTCCATGATGGAAGAGGTCCAATATAATCAAACTGCCACCCGTCTCAAAAAGAAAGAAAGAAAGAAAAAGAAAAAATGAAAGTTTCCACCAAAAAACAGTTTCAACTGATAAAGGAATTCAGTAAAGTTGCAGGATACAAGATCAACATGCAAAAATCAATAGCATTTCTATATACCAATCGGAAACAATCAAAAAGAAATCAAGAAAGCAATCCCATTTACAATAGTTACAAAAAAAAAACCTCAACAGAGAAGTGGAAGATTTCTACAGTGAAAACTATAAAACACTGATGAAAGAAATGGAAAAGAACATGCACAAAAAATGGAAGGATATCCCATATTCATGGGTTGGAGAATTAATATTATTAAAATGTCTGCTCAACCCAAAGTGATTTACAGATTCAATGCAATCCATATCAAAATACCAATGACACTGTTCATAGAAACAGAAAAAAAATTCTGAAATTTGTATGGATCACAAAAGACCCCAGATAGCCAAAACTATCTTGAGCAACAAAACAAAACTG
Organism: Chlorocebus sabaeus; assembly: GCF_047675955.1. Lineage (NCBI taxonomy): Eukaryota > Metazoa > Chordata > Mammalia > Primates > Cercopithecidae > Chlorocebus > Chlorocebus sabaeus. The sequence goes on along the minus strand of NC_132904.1, from coordinate 75,163,138 downwards.
GAGGCATCACATTACCTAACTGCAAAATATACTACCAAAACCACATGGTACTGTCATAAAAACAGACACACAGACCAAGGGAACAAATTAGAGAATACAAAAATAAATCAATGTATTTGTAGCCAACTCATTTTTGACAAAGATGCCAAGAACATACATTGGGGAAAGAATACCCTCCTCAGTAAATGGTACTGGTAAAACTGGATATCCATGAGCAGAAGAATGAAACTAGACCCCTAGCTTTTACTATATGCAAAAGTCAAGCCAAAATGGATTAAAGACTCAAATGTAAAACCTGAAACTATGACACTGCTAGAAGAAAACATTGAGGAAATACTTCAGTACATTGGTCTGGGCAAAGATTTCTTGAGTAGGACCTTGTATTAGTCAGGGTTCTCTACAGGTACAGAACTAATCTAATAGATAAATATATACAGCAGAGTTTATTAAGTATTAGCTCACACGATCACACAGTCCCACAATAGGCTGTCTGCAGGCTGAGGAGCAAGGAAAGCCAGTCCGACTTTCCAAACTAAAGAACTTAGAATCCGATGTTCAAGGGTGGGAAACATCCAGCACAGGAGAAAAATGTAGGCTGGTAGACTAGGCCAGTCTCTCTTTTCACATTTTTTCTGCCTGCTTATGTTCTAGCTACTGGCAACAGCTTAGATTGTGCCCACCCAGATTAAGGGTGGGTCTACCTTTCTCAACCCACTGACTCAAATGTTAATCTCCTTTGGCAACACCCTCACACACACCCCCGGGGTTAATACTTTGTATCCTTCTATCCAATCAAGTTGACACTCAGCATTGACCATCACAAGTCCACTCCTTGTCAACTTGGACCCATATACATCTCCTGAGGTCATAAATAATCTTCAAATAAAAACAACAGGGTCATAATTGCTTCTAACATAATATAACTATCCTTTGTACAACCAGAAATGCACCAGTCCCCAACCCAAATACTATTACATAAAGTTAATAATACTTAAATGCTTGTGTGAAGTCAATAAATCTTATGTCATATGATAAAGGAGAAAGGAAATAAAATGATATTTTCTTAGTACAAGTGTATACATGCATAAGCATGTTTTTAACAAAAGGAGGAGGAAATACTCATGACAATTACAGTTTTCATTTCTGCAGCTGATCATGTGGTCATAGCTGGTATTGATGACTACCTTCTTCTACTACCCATTTTGTATTCCCTGTGCCTTCAGCAAGCACCTCAGTAGGTCAAGGTTTTTTCCTGGTGGAGTGACCCAAAACTTCATTACTGAAGGGTCTGGGCCATTTGTAGTCCTGCCTGGATTGTAGTCCTGCCTGGGCTGCTGTTATTTCCCATTGACCTTAATTACAGGGAATGTTAATACTAAGATGTCCTAATGGATCTCCTGTATTCCATGCATACTCTTCTTTACCTTCATTGTGGGGTAGTAGACTGATTTCATCTTGATAGTCCAGGTTAGTCACCCCAGTCAACACTGTAACTCCCTTATTAGCCTGTTGACTTAAAGGTAAGAGGAGTCCAAAGTGTCCAGGTGGCAATCTTAACTTCCAGTTTAATAGAATCGTTGTTGTATCCCCTGGTGTCATTGTTCCTCCCTCTGAAACTAAGGCCTCTAAGACAGTATAACATAATGTTACGGGAACAGGAAGCAAAAATGTTGTTTGTGGATCACTAGGAGTGATGGTCAGTGGTGCCACTTCCACTTCCACCCCTTGATTCCTGGACCCATGAATGCTGGCTATGGGAGAAGCAGTACCATATATTGGATACTGATTCAGGGCATACACAACCTTCTGGAGAACTTCGCCCCCAACCCTGCAAAGTATTATCACCTAGTTGGCATTGTAATTGTGACTTCAAAAGGCCATTCCACCATTCTATCAATCCAGCTGCTTCAGGATGGTGGGAAACATGGTGAGACCAGTGAATTCCATGAGCATGAGCCAACTGCCACACTTCTTTAGCCATAAAGTGAGTGCCTTGGTCAGAGACAATACTGTGTGGAATACCATGACGGTGGATAAGGCATTCCATTATTATTCCATCCATTATTCCATGGATGGTGGTCTTGGCAGAAGCATTGCGTGCAGGATAGGCAAACCCATATCCAGAGTAAGTGTCTATTCCAGTGAGGACAAACTTCTGCCCCTTCCATGATGGAAGAGGTCCAATATAATCAAACTGCCACCAGGTAGCTGACTGATCACCCAAGGAATGGTGCCACATTGAGGGCTGTGTTGGTCTCTGCTGCTGACAAACTGGGCACTCAGCAGTGACTGTAGCCAGATCAGGCTTGGTGAGTGGAAGCCCATGTTGCTGAGCCCATGCATAATTTCCATCTGTGCCACCATGGCCACATTGTTCATGGGCCCACTGGGCAATGACAGGGGTGGCTGGGGAAAGAGGCTAAGTGGTGTCTGCAGAATGGGTCATTTTATCCACTGGATTATTAAAATTTTCCTCTACTGAGGTCACCTGCTGGTGGGCACTCACATGGCATACAAATATCTTCACAGTTTTTTATTATTCCGGTCCATTCACATACCTCTTCCCCAGATTTCTTTGTCACCAATTTTCCAATTGTGGTTTTTCCAAGTTCCTGACCATCCAGCCAAACCATTGGCTACAGCCCATGAATCAGTGTATAATCACACATCTGTCCATTTCTCCCTCCATGCAAAGTGCACAACCAGGTGCACCACTCGAAGTTCTGCCCACTGGGAAGATTTCCCTTCACTGCTGTAATTAAGGGATGTCCTAGAAAGGGGCTGTAGTGCTGCAGCTGTCCACTTTTGGGTGGTGCCTCGATATCATGCAGAACCATCTGCGAACCAGGCCTTAGTCTTCTCTTTCTCTGTCAACTGATCATAGGGAACTAACTCCCCATGAGGCCATCGGTGCAGGCTGGGGGAGGGAAGGCAGGGTGGCAGGAGTGAAGACCATGGGCATTTGAGCCACTTCTTCATGTAACTTACTTGTGCCTTCAGGACCTGCTTGAGCCCAGTCACATATATACCACTTCCATTTGATGATAGAATGCTGCTGCGCATGACCCACTTTATGGCTAGATGAGTCAGAAAGCACCTAGTTCATGATAGACAGTTCAGATCACGTGGTGACTTGATGACCCATAATCAAACATTCATTTTCCACCAAAGCCCGGTAACAGGCCAAGAGCTGTCTCTCAAAAGGAGAGTACTTATCTGCAGAAGATGGCAGGGACTTGCTCCAAAATCCTAGAGGCGTCTACTGTGATTCACCTATGGGGGCCGGCCAAAGACTCCAAACAGCATCCCTATCTCCCACTGACACCTCAAGCACCATTAGATCTGCTAGGCCATATGGCCCAAGTGGCAGAGCAGCTTGCACAGCAGCCTGGACTTATTGCAGAGCCTTCTCTTGCTCTGGACCCCACTCAAAACTGGAAGCTTTTCGGGTCACTCGATAAATGGGCCAGAGTAACACCCAAATGAGGAATGTGTTGCCTCCAAAATCCAAATAGGACCAGGAGGCATTGTGCCTCTTTCTTGGTTATAGGAGGGGCCAAGTGCAGCAACTTAACCTTAGAGGGAATATCTTGACAGGCCCCATACCACTGGACCCCTAGAAATTTTACTGAGGTAGAAGATCCCTGAATTTTACTCAGATTTATTTCCCATCCTCTGTCACGCAAATGTCTCACCAATAAGTCCAGTGTGTTTGCTATTTCTTGCTCACTGGATCTAATCAGCATAATGTCATCAATGTAATGGACCAGTGTGATATCTCATGGAAGTGAAAAGTGATCATGGTCTCTCCAAATAAGATTATGACACAAACTGGAGAGTTGATATACCCCTGAGGTAGGAAAGTAAAGGTATATTGCTGGCCTTGCCAGCTGAAGGCAAATTGCTTCTGGTGAGCATTATGGATAGGCTTGGAGGAAAAGGCATTTGCCAAGTCAATGGCTACACACCAGGTACTAGGAGATGTGTTAATTTGCTCAAGCAATGAAACCACATCTGATACAGCAACTGCAATTGGAATCACCACTTGGTTAAGCTTATAATAATCCACTGTCATTCTCCAAGATCCATCTGTCTTCTGCACAGGCCAAATGGGAGAGTTGAATGGGGATGTGGTGGGAATCACCACTCCTGTGTCTTACAAGTTCTTCATGGTGTGACTAATCTCTGCAGTCCCTCCAGGGATGTGATATGGTTTTTGATTTACTATTTTTCTAGATAGAGGCAGCTCTAATGACTTCCATTTGGCCTTTCCCACATAACAGCCCTCACCCTACCAGTCAGGGAGCCATTATGGGGGTTCTACCAGCTGCTAAATATGTCTATGCCAATTATGCATTCTGGCACTGGGAAAATGACTACAGGATTAGTCTGGAGACCCACCGGACCTGCTGTAAGTTGGACCTGAGCTAAAACTCCATGAATTACCTAGTCTCCATAAGCCCCTACTTTAACTAGAAGACCATAATGACATTTTAGGTCCCCCAGAATCAATATCAGCTCAGAGCCCGTATCCAGTAGTCCCTGAAATGTCTGATCATCTTCCTTTCCCCAGTGCACAGTTACCCTGGTAAAAGGCCAGAGGTCACCTTGGGAAAGGATGGAAGAAAAATTCACCAGATAAATTGTTGGTAATGTAGTGGGTCCTTCCACAAGGGGACCCAGCTTCCCCCTTGTTCAAGGGGTTCTGGGTCTGTAAAATGGGTTAAGTCTGTCAATTGATTGAGGAGCCATGATTCTGTTTTTATAATTCAAATTAGTCTTTTGTCCATTCGACCTAGAAATTTTCTGTTCGTATAAATTAAGTCAGAATACAGTAGCCTTCCTATCAATTTCACTTCTAGTAATACTATGATTAATTAGTCCATGTGAGAGCTCTGCACAAGTCTGACTATTCTGATTGCTACTTTGCCTCTGCTGTCCATTATGGCAGCTATGCCCCCCTTGCCTTTGACAGTTGAGTGCCACCTCTTGGCCCCTGCAACCTTGGGATCCAATTATTCCCATTGTATTTAAATTTTGTAATTGAGTGACTGTGGTTCCCACTGTTAGATCTGACATATAGAGAAGAGCAATTATAGGGCTCTTCAAAGATGCAGGTGCTGCCCTCACAAATCTGTTTCACAAGGTATTAATCAGGTGTATGGCTTCTGGACTCTCCTAGCTGAGATGAGTAAGTCAAAAGTGACTAATCCACTTCACATCCCAATCTCCATAAGCCTTTGGATCCCTTCCTCTACATTAAACCAAGGGAGATCAGGCATTTTCAACTCACTCACAATGGCCCATCTTTTAATCCCTATTTCAGCTAACCAAGCAAGCAAACTATTAGAACCTTTTTTAACTCCCCAAGCTGCAACATTAAATGCAGAATCCCTATTTAGTGGGCCCAAATCCATACTTTCAGGCTGATCCACCTCTATGTTCCTTCACCATTATCCCACACCCTTACTCTCCATTCCCATGCCTGTTGCTCAGATTTCTGCTTATATAAATTAGAAAACTCAAGCAGTGTACCTCCTCATGAGTCACACGCTCAACTTCGCTTCTAGGGTCCCACTGGGACTTTAGTTAGAGGTCTAGAAGCAAATGGGTTTTGGGTGTGGCTCCTGAGGAGAATCAGCATTATCTTGCCTGGCAATTGCTTCGGGAGTCCATCACTGTTGCCTCAGGCAGTGCAGAGTTTATTTCCTCAGACAAAAGTGGAAAGACTGATGGCAGCCCGGACTGGGGAGGGGATGTTGCCACTACTGGGAGTGGGGGAGCTGTTTCTTCTGGCAAAAAAGGTTTATCACAGTTTACAAACTCAGTGTCCCCAGTTTCATCAGGGTCCTCCCACACATCCCCATTCCAAGTTGCAGGGTCTCATTCTTTTCCAATTAATGCCCTCACTTTAACAGTAGACACCTGGTGAGGCTGTTCATGCACCTTTCCTTACACAACAGCCCCTTGCATGATAAAAGCTTGTGTCTGTTTTTCCACAGTTTCAGCCCTTACTCTACAGGAGATAAGGCTCTCACTCAGGGCAATCTTAGCAGATTTGAGATTCAGTATCTGCTGCTGAAGCCGGGAGATAGAATCCCTGAATTCATCATTTTCTTTCATCACTTTGCCCACTGAACTTAGGAGCAACCAACCAGCTTTGTTATGTTCCTTGGTTCTCCACATATGGTCAAAAGTTTTATGTATAGAGTAACTAAACTCTTCTCCTCTCACAAGTGGTGAATCAGGAGTGTAAAATGCATTTATTTTGTATAACTCCCTAAATAGTTTATGTCAAGGACTATCAGTGTTCTCCATACTATTAGAAGTAGAGTCCTTAGCATTTGGGGGTCTAATTATATTAAGCAGCCAACTCCAGAAACCCCAAAACCAATGAAAGAACTCCAACCTTAATATTCTGTTCCCATAGAACCACTCCTGGTACCAAAATCTGTCTTAGGGTTCTCTAGAGGGACACAACAACTGGAAAAAAAAAAAAAAATATATATATATATATATATATGGGATTTTATTAAGTAACTCACATGATCACAAGGTCCCACAATAGGTCATCTGCAAGCTGAAGAGCAAGGAGAGCTAGTCCAAGTTCCAAATCTAAAGAACTTGGAGTCCGATGTTTGAGAGCAGGAAGCATGCAGCACAGGAGAAAGACATAGACTGTAAGGCTAGGCCAGTCTCTCCTTTCACATTTTTCTGCCTGCTTATGTTCTAGTCTCACTGGCAGCTGATTAGATGGTGCCTACCCAGATTAAGGGTGGGTCTGCCTTTTCCAGCCCACTGACTCAAATGTTAATGTCGTTTGGCAACACCCTCACAGACACACCCAGGATCAATACTTTGTATCCTTCAATCCAATCAAGTTGACACTCTGTATTAACCATCACAGATCTCAAAAGCACAGGTAACCAATGCAAAACTTGACCGATGGGATTAAATCAAGATAAAAAGCTTCTGTACAGCAAAGGAAAGCATCAATGAAGTGAAGAGACAATCTAAAGAATGAGAGAAAATATTTGTAAACTATTCATTCCACAAGGCATTAATAACCCGAATATATAAGGAACTCAAACACCTTAATACCAAAAACCAAATAATCCAACATAAAAATGGGCAAAAGGTTTGAATAGATATTTCTCAAAAGAAGACATATGAATGGTCAACAGATATATGAAAAAAAGTGCTCAACAACACTAGTGATTAGAGAAATGCTAATCAAAACCACAATGAGATGTCATCTCATCCCAGTTTAAATGGCTATTACCAAAAAGACAGAAATAACACATGCTACTGAGGATGTAGGAAAGGAAAACCCTTATACCCTGTGTTTCAGAATGAAAATTAATACAGCCAAAGAATTGGAATCAGATCCCTGGTTCCTTTTATTGAGAAATTGTATTTCTATATGACATTCTGGAATATCTGAATGCTTATTGCTACAGGGTTGTCATGGCTTACAGACTTTTTCAGTGAACAGAACTAGAAAAATTATTTTTTAATGGGAATACAATTCTTACTGTATCTCTGGTTTAAATATAAAATTATAGAGTTTTTTGTTTGTTTTTGAGGCAGGGTCTCAGTCTGTTGCCTAGGCTGGAGTGCAGTGGCACCATCATAGCTCACTGCAGCCTCAGGCTTCTGGGCTCAAACAATCCACCAGCCTCAGCCTCCTAAGTAGCTGGGACTACTACAGGCACATATTACCACACTCCACTAATTTTTCATTTTTATTTTTTGATAGAGACAAGATCTCCCTATGTTGCCCAGGCTGGTCTCAAACTCCTGGGCCCAAGCAATTCTCCCACCTTGGTCTCCTGAGTACTGGGATTATAGGTGCGAGCCACTGTGCCTAGACAAATTACATGGTTTTTACTAAACTCTTTTGATTTTACATTTAGTTTTCTTTTTTATGTTGAAAACCTTGATTTCAAAACACAGCATAATTACTTATTTGCTTTATTCGACAATAAACTTAGAGTTTCAAAATGACAATAAGACTACTGAATATCGTTTAAGACTTTTTTTTTTTTTTTTTTTTTTTTTTTTTTTTTTTTTTTTTTTTTTTTTTGGAGACGGAGTCTCGCTCTGTCACCCAGGCTGGAGTGCAGTGGCCGGATCTCAGCTCACTGCAAGCTCCGCCTCCCGGGTTTTCGCCATTCTCCTGCCTCAGCCTCCCGAGTAGCTGGGACTACAGGCACCTGCCACCTCGCCCGGCTAGTTTTTTGTATTTTTTTTAGTAGAGACAGGGTTTCACCGTGTTAGCCAGGATGGTCTCGATCTCCTGACCTCGTGATCCACCCGTCTCGGCCTCCCAAAGTGCTGGGATTACAGGCTTGAGCCACCGCGCCCGGCCTCGTTTAAGACTTTTATAGCATTTTTTGTTGTTGTTGTTATCAAAACAAAATTGCATCACTTGAAGAAATTTTTTATTGTTAAGGATTGGTATGATTTTTTTCTTCATTTAATCTTTTCTTAAGCATGTAAAACATTTACATGGTTTCAAAATCACAACTATATAACCTAAATTTCAGAAATCTCTGTAAATTTCTACTATGGCTATCTTCTACATGCTGTTCTCTCTCTCCTCACATGGAACACCTTAATAGATTTTTGTTTACTATTTTATTTTATTTTGCAAAAATTGGCATACTAAACCTTGTTTTGTACCTTACTTTTTCCCCCACCTAGTAATATATTCTAGGAATCACTCTATATCAATATACAGTGATCTTTTCATCAGTTTTCACAGCTTCCTAGTATTTCATTGTGTGAATGTACCATCATTTCTTCAACTAGTCCGCCATTAATGAACATTTGAGATATCACCAAGCATTTGTTATTATAAATTAAATCACAATGATATGCATAAGTTGTATTTTATTTTTGTTGATATATCTTTGGAATCACACTTCTGGAATCACACTTCCATACTTCTGGAAGTAAGATTGCTGAGTCAAAAGGTAAATGAGGCCGAGCTTGGTGGCTCACGTCTGTGGTCTTAGCACTTTGTGGGGCCAAGGTGGGAGGATCACTTGGGGCCAGAGGTTCAGGACCAGCCTGGCCAACTTGGTGACCCTGTCTCTAAACAACAGTAAAAAAGTAAATGAATATGTAATTTTGCTAGTATGTTGCCAAATTCCCTTCCAAAGTTGTGTCATACACAATTCTCCCAGAAATGTATCAGAGTGCCAGAATGCATAATTCCCACACAGCCTTCCCAATAGAGTATGTTGTCAAAATTCTACATATTTACCAATCTGATAAATGAAAACTGATAAATCAATGACATAAACAAGTTTTAATTTGTGTATCTTATGACTGAGGTTAAGCATGTTTTCACATATGGAAAAGGTTTTGTTTCTGTAAAATGTATGTTTCTATCTTTTGTTCATTTTTCTAAATAATTGTCATTTTTTCTCAATTTTTAAAATATTTAGGCCTTTATTTGTCATTTGAGTAGGAAATATTTTCCTAGTTGTCATTTGTCTTTTAGTTTTGTTTGCAATGAGTTTTGTTGTGCAAAGGAATTTTTAATATACAAATTATCAATATTTTCTTTTGTTTCTTCTCAATTTTGAATCACATGAAAGTTATCTCACTGAGGTTTTTAATGTGGTAGGAATGCTTAAGCAAACTATAATTGGCAAATTACTGGAGACTCCCTGTGGACTAGTTTGAGAGTTAAAACTCTGGGGGCTCAATTTTAGGAGACCCCATACTTTTATGAGTTTGTCCTTAGGAACCCCACCAGGTTCTCAGAGAAAAATCCTTTCATGCTTCCAGCAGGGGGAGGAAAAAGCAATGACTGTGAAATACACCAGCATTCTGTTCTTCTTAACAAAAGCCTTCCCTCAGGGAAATTATTTTCCAGAGGCTTACCTACCCAGTGAATGAAAAATACCCAATTCCAAAACCTTCTAGCCTTCTTGCCCTACCTAAGGGAGGAAAAAGAGCTGAGTAGCACTTGGGAAGGTTGTAGCCCTAGGACATAGGCTCAATAAAAGACTAGCAGAATAAGACATAACTTTAGAATTATAGAATGGCTTCCTCTGTTGTGATGGTTAATATTGAGTGTCGGCCGGGCGCGGTGGCTCAAGCCTGTAATCCCAGCACTTTGGGAGGCCGAGACGGGTGGATCACGAGGTCAGGAGATCGAGACCATCCTGGCTAACACGGTGAAACCCTGTCTCTACTAAAAAAAATACAAAAAACTAGCCGGGCGAGGTGGCAGGTGCCTGTAGTCCCAGCTACTCGGGAGGCTGAGGCAGGAGAAGGGCGTAAACCCGGGAGGTGGAGCTTGCAGTGAGCTGAGATCCGGCCACTGCACTCCAGCCTGGGCAACAGAGCAAGACTCCGTCTCAAAAAAAAATAAAAAATAAAAAATATTGAGTGTCAACTTCATTGAATTGAAAGATACAAAGTATTGTTCCTGGGTGTGTCTGTTAGAGTATTGCCAAAGGAGATTAACATTTGAGTGGGTGGACTGGGAGAAGCAGATCTACCCTCAATCTGGATAGGCACCATCTGATCAGCTGCCAGCATGGCTAGGGTAAAAGCAGGCCGAAGAATGTGCAAGGACTTGACTTTGCTGAATCTTCCAGCCTTCATCTTTCTCCTGTGCTGGATGCTTCCTGTCCTCGAACATCGGACTCCAAGTTCTTCAGCTTTTGGACTCTTGGACTCATACCAGTGGTTTGCCAGGGGATCTCGGGCCTTCAGCCACAACTGACGGTTGCACTGTCGGCTTCCCTACTTTTGAGGTTTTGGGACTTGGACTAGCTTCCTTGCTCCTCAACTTGCAGGCAATCTATTATGGGACTTCACCTTGTGATCATGTGAGTCAATACTCCTTAATAAACTCCCCTTCATATATATATCTATTCTATTAATGCTGACCCTCTAGAGAATCCTAATACACCTCTCCTTACCACCACATCAGTCAGGCTCCTACATAATAATGGAGGATTACAACTGAAATAACTTCAAGGCTCAGACTGGTTTTGGAAGAAGCCTCTAAAGAAATCCAAAGACAGGCCAGATGTGGTGGCTCATGCCTGTAATCCCATCACTTTGGGAGGCCAAGGCAGGTGGATCACCTGAGGTCAGGAGTTCGAGACTAGCCTGGCCAACATGGTGAAGCCCTATCTCCACTAAAAATACAAAAATTAGCCAGGCATGGTGGCGCATGCCTGTAACCCCAGCTACTTGGGAGGCTGAGTCAGGAGAATCGCTTGAACCCAGGATGTGGAGGTTGCATTGCGCCACTGCACTCCAGCCTGAGCAACAGACTGAGATTCTGTATCAAAAAAAAAGGAAAGAAAAGAAAGAAAGAAAGGAAAAATCCAAAGACAACAGGGAGACATAAACAAGGACATTAGCCTCTGACACCTACAGCTATGGCAAATAGTAAACCTAACCTAGCTTTTAGCCAGATAAACACAAAACCTCATAATACAAGCCTATTTAACTCAGTTTCCTTTACTCAGTACGTCATGTCCAGCTTTGAACAAAAAATGGCAAGCCATGCTAGAAAGCAGAAACATAGTCTAAGAGCCAGAACAAGCTTCAGAACCAGACTCAGGTATGACACAAAATTTAGAACTATCAGACAAGTAACTTAAAAGAACTATAATTAATATGCTAAGAGCTCTAATGAAAATGTTACCAACATGTAAAACAGGTGGTTATGTAAGCAGAGAAATAGCAACTCTAAGAATAATTCAAAAGGAATTTTAAAATCAAAAAAACATATAACAGAAATGAAGAATGCTTTTGATGGCCTCACCAGTAGATTGGACACAGATGAGGAAATAATTGATGAATTTAAAGATATGTCAGTTAAAACCCCAAACTGAAAAGCAAATTGGAAACAAGCAGGGGCGGAGGTAATAGAATGTAATAGCCAAGAAATGTGGGGCAATTAAAAATGGTATAACATACATGTAAAGGGAATATCAGAAGGAGAAGAAAGGAACAAAATAATTACTCCAAATAACTGAGAATTTTCCAGAATAATGATAGACACCATACCACAGAGCCAAGAAGCCCAGAAAACACCAAGCAGGATATATATCAAGACATTTACACACAGGCATATTATATTGAAACTGCAGAAAATCAAAGACAAAAAGAAAAAAATTGAGACAGGGTCTCACTGTTTCACTTTGTCACCCAGGTTCAAGTACAGTGGCAGAATCATAGTTCACTGCAGCCTTGGCCTCCTGGGCTCAAGCAATACTCACACCTCAGCTTCTCAAGTAGCTGGGACTACAGGTGCATACCACCATGCCGGGCTAACTTTGTTATTATTATTTGTAACGATGAAATCTTGCTTTGTTGCCCAGGCTGGTCTTAATTTCCAAGAACTGCAGAGTGAGTTGGGAAGTTAGAGACTCAAGAGAGCCAATTATGTTGTTCTGGTTTGAGTCCAAAGGCCTGAGACTCAGAAGAACTGATGGTGTAGTTCCAGTCCAAAGCCTGGCAGGTTTGGGAACCAGGAAAAGCCTATCTTTGAGTTTGAATGTGAAGTCAGGGAAAAGTCTACATCCCAGTTCAAAGGCAGACAGGCCAGCAAGAGGAATTCTTTCTTACATGAGAAATGTCAGCCATTTGATTCTACTTAGGACTTCAGTTGATTGGATGAGGCCCACCCATGTTAGGAAGGGCAATCTGCTTACTCAGTCTACCAAGGTAAACGTTAATCTCATTCAAAAACACCCTTACAGGAACACTCAGAATAATGTTTGACCAAATATCTAGGTACCCTGAGGCTCAGTCAGATTGATGCACAAAATTAACCATCACAAGTCCAACCCTTGCCAACTTGGCACTCCTATGCATACTTAATCTCTAAACGAAGTCAATAGCAAGGACGTAATTCCACCTAACATGATACTGTGTATAACCAAAACACACTAACCCCCTTTCCTTGAGTGATGTTTAATCTTGCTATCTCAAAACTTAAATACTGTTACATAAAGTTAACAGTACTTAAAGACTATGATATAAAGTCATACATCTTAGTTACATGATAAGGGGATGATATAGGGAAGAAAAAGAGATATTTGGCTACACACACACACTTCCTCCATACCAAAACAAGGAGGAAATAATCATGACAACTAAGGTCTTCATTTCTGTAACTAGTCACGTGGTCATAGCTGGTATATATAACTACCTTTTTCCAGTACACATTCCATATTCCCTTTGCCTTCAGCAAGCACCTCAACTAGTCAGTTTTTTGTCAGGTGGGGTGTGACCCAGACCTTCATTCCTGAGGGGTCCGGCAATTAGTAGTCCTGCCTGGATTGGTTCATTGCAGTTTGAAACTGACTTAAATCACATGGCATGGTAACACTAAGAGATGTCCTAAAGGGATATCCTGTATTCCAAACATACTGTTTCTTGTCTCCATGGTGAAATAGTAGTCCAGTTTCCCTCTTGGTAGTCAGGATTAATCACTCAGCCAACACAGTAACTCTCTTCTTTGCCTGTTGATTCAGAGGCAGGAGGAGCCCAAGATGGGTGGGCAACGGTCTTAACATCCAGTTTGGTGTAGTCATTCTGTGTCTCTTTGTGGAAGCACTCCTCCCTTTGGGACTAAGACTTCTAGGCCAGGCAAGCATAAGCTCACAGGAAGAGGAAGCAACAGTTTTGCTAGGGGGTTATGAGGGGTAATTGCTGTGCCACTCTTATTTCTACCCCTTAATTTCCAGACCCATTAATCCTGGCTTTGGGAGGAATAGCACCATATATTAGGCACTAATTCAGAGCATATATGGCCTTCTGGAGGACCTTGCCCTGTCCTTGCAACGTATTGACACCTACCTGGCCCTGTAATTGAGTCTTCAAAAGACCATTCTAATGTTCTACTCAGCCAGCTGCTTCAGGATGGTGGGGAACATGGTAAGAACAATGAATTCCATGATCATGGGCCCATTGCTGCATTTCATTTGCTATGAAGTAAATTATTTGATAAAACAACGCTGTGTGGAATACCATGACAGTGGATAAGGTATTCTGTAAGTCCACAATAGTAGTTTTGGCAGAAGCAAGTTTTGCATGAAAGACGAATACATACCCAAAGTAAGTGTCTATTCCAGTAAGAACAAAACACTGCCCCTTCCATGATGGAAGTGGCCCAATGTAACCAACTACCCACCAGGTAGCTGGCTTCTTGCCCTAGAGAATTGTGCCATATCTGGGGTTCAGTGTTGGTCTCTGCTGCTAACAAATGGGTCACTCAGCAGTGGCCATAGCCAGCTCAGCCTTGGTGAGTAGAAGTCCAAATTGCTGAGCCCGTGCATAACCTCCATCCCTGCCATGCCAGCATGGTTGCTTTTGTTCGTGAGCCCACTAGGTGATGGGGGTTGCTGGAAAAGAGGCTGACTGGTGTCCACAGAACAGGTTATTCTATCTAGGTGATTATTACAATTTCCTCTGCTGAGGTCACCCTTTGGTGAGCATTCACATGGGACACAACTGTCTTCATGATTTTTTGCCCATTATGGGGGGCATCTATTCACATACCTCTTCCTCAAATTTCCTTGTTAACAGTTGTCTAATCACATCCCTTCCAAGTCCTTGATCATCCAGCCAAACTATTGTCTACAGCCCATGAATTAATATATAATCATATCTGGCCATTTCTCCTCCCAAGCAAAATGAACATCCAGGCACACTGCTTGAAGTTCTGTCCACGGAAAGGATTTTCCTTCACCACTGTCTTCAGGAATATCCCAGAAAAGGTACCGCAGTGCTGCAGCTGTGTATTTTCATATGATTCCAGCCTATCTTAAAGAACTATCTGTAAACCAGACCTAAAACTTTTATTTTCTTCTGTCAAATGATTGGAGGGAACTCCCTATGGCCTCATAGGTGTGGGCTAGGAAAGACAGGATAATATATTTAGGTTGGTGCAAAAGTAATTGCTGTTTTCCTGTTAAAAGTAATGGTTAAAATCACGATCACTTGTGCACCAACCTAATAGCAGGAATGGGGACCATGAACATTTATTTGGGCTACTACTTCATGTATTAATAACTTACCTGTGGCCAGACGCGGTGGCTCACGCCTGTAATCCCAGCACTTTGGGAGGACGAGGCAGGTGGATCACGAGATCAGGAGATCGAGATCATCCTGGCTAACACGGTGAAGCCCCGTCTCTACTGAAAAAATACAAAAAAAAAAATTAGCTGGGCGTGGTGGCAGGCGCCTATAGTCCCAGCTACCCAGGAGGCCACGGCAGGGGAATGGCGTGAACCCGGGAGGCGGAGCTTGCAATGAGCCGAGATCGTGCCACTGCATTCCAGCCTGGGCAACAGAGCAAGACTCCATCTCAAAAAAACAAAACAAAACAACAACAACAAAAAAAACTTACTTGTACCTTCAGGGCCTGCTCAGGTCCAATCATGTATATACCACTTCTGTTTGGTGATGGAGTGTGCTGTGCATGCCAAATTTTATGGCTTGGTGGGTTGGATAATATCTAGTTCATGATGGGCAGCTCAGGTGGATGGTACTGTGGTGGCCCACAGTTAAGTGTCCAGCCTCTAAGGGCCAGTATCAGGCCAAGAGCGGTTTCTCAAAATAATAGTTTCATGCTTGTAATCCCAGCACTTTGGGAGGCTGAGGCAGGCAGATCACAAGGTCAGGAGATCGAGACCATCCTGGCTAACATGGAGAAACCCCGTCTCTACTAAAAATACAAAAATTAGCTGGGCGTGGTGGTGCATGCCTGTTATCCCAGCTACTCAGGAGGCTGAGGCAGGAGAGTCGCTTGAACCAGGGAGTCAGAGGCTGCAGTGAGCTGAGATCACACCACTGCACTCCAGCCTGACGACAGAGCAGGACACCATCGCAAAAAAAAAAAAAAAAAAAAAAGAAGAAGAAGATGAAGGAGAAGAAGGAGAAGAGGAAGAGGAGGAGGAAGAGGAGGAGGAGGAGGAAGAGGAGGAGGAGGAGGAGGAAGAGGAAGAGGAAGAAAGAAGAAGAAGAAAAGAAGAAGAAGAAAAGAAGAAGAAGAAGAAGGAAGAAGAAGGAAGAAGGAAGAAGAAGGAAGAAGAAGAAGAAAAAGAAAGAAGAAGAAGAAGGAAGAAGAAGAAGAAGAAGAAGAAAAAGAAAGAAGAAGAAGAAGGAAGAAGAAGAAGAAGAAAAGAAGAGAAGGAGGAAGAAGGAGAAGGAAGGAGAAGGAGAAGGAGAAGGAGAAGAAGAAGAAGAAGAAGAAGAAGAAGAGTAGTTATTCAAAGAGGATAGCATGGCTTTGTTCCAAAATCTGAAGATCCTCCACTGCAATTCACCTGTAGGGGCCTGCCAAAGGCTCCAAACAGCCTCTCTTTCTGCCAGTGACACTTCAAGCTCCATTGTATCTTCTTGGTCATATGGTCCAAATGGCACAGCTTGCACAGCAGCCTGGACCTGTCGAAGAGCCTTCTCTTGTTCTGGGCCCTACTCAGAATTAGCAGCTTTTTGGGTCACTGGGTAAGTGGGCCAGACACCCAAATAAGGAATATATCACTTCTAAAATACAAAGAGGCCCACCAGGCATTGTATGTCTTTTTTGGTTGTTGAAGGGACCAGATGCAACACTTATTATTCACCTTAGAGTGATATGACCTGTTCCATACCATTGATCCCCTAGAAATTTCACCAAGGCTCCTGAATTTTTGTCAAATTTATTTCCCACTCTCTGACACACAAATGTCTTACCAACAAGTCTAGAGTAGTTGCTACTTCTTGCTTACTAAGACTAATTAGCATAGTGTCAGTAATGTGACGGACCAGTGTGATAGCTTGAGAAGGGGAAAGATAATCAAGATTCCTGCAAACTAAAGTATATCACAGGCCAGGCATGGTGGCTTATGCCTGTAATCCCAGCACTTTGGGAGGCCAAGGCAGGCAAATCACTTGAAGTCAGGAGTTCAAAACCAGTCTGGCCGACATGGTGAAACCCCGTCTCTACTTAAAAATAAAAAAAATTAGCAGGGCATGGTGGCAGGCACCTGTAATCCCAACTACTCTGGAGGCTGAGGCAGGAGAATCACTTGAACCTGGGAGATGGAGGTTGCAGTGAGCCGAGATCATGCCATTGTACTCCAGCTTGGATGACAGAGACTCTGTCTCAAAAAAAAAAAGTATGTCACAGAGTTGGAGAGTTCATACACTCCTAAGGTAGGAGAATGAAGGTGTATTACTGGCCTTGCCAGCTGAAAGAAAACTGCGTCTGGAAATCTTTATTAACAGGAATGGAGAAAAAGCATCTGCCAAATTCATTAGCTGTCTACCAGGTACTAGCGTGTTAATTTGTGTAAAAAATGAAACCACATCTGGTAAACCTACTACAATTAGAATCATCATCTTGTTAAACTTATAATAATCCACTATCATTTTCCAAGATCCATCCATCTTCTGCACAGGCCAAATAGGAAAGTTGAATGAGAATGTGGTGGGAATCACCACCCCTGTATCTTTCAAGTCTTTGATGGTGCTGCTAATCTCTGCCATTCCTCCAGGAATGCAGTATTGCTTTTGGTTTACTATTTTCCTAGGTAGAAGCAGCCCTAATAGCTTTCATTTGGTCTGTCTCACCATGATAGCCCTCACTCCAGAGGTTAGAGAACTAATGTGGGGGCTTCTGTCGGCTGCTAGATATGTCTATTCCAATTATGCATTCTAGAACTGGGGAAATAAACACAGCATGGATTCAGGGACCCACTGGTCCACTGTGTATTTTCACACTGTGAAGGCTCAGGACCACTGTAAGATAGACCTAGGCTAAAATCCCATTCATCACCTGACCTCCACACACTGACTGTCAATCACAGTGATATTTTGGGTCTCCCGAAATTAGTGTCAGTTCAGAACCAGTGTCTAGTAGTCCCTGAAAGGTCTGATTATTTCCCTTCCCCAATGTGGAGTTACTCCATAAAAGGCTGTAGGTCCCTTTGGGGAAGGCCGGGGGAAAGATTAACAGTATAAATATTCAGTAGTATATGAGGGTCTTTCCTCCAGGGGACCTGATCTCCCTTTCATTCTAGGTCTATAAACAGGATCAAGTCTGGGAATTATTTGAGGGCCATAATTCTCTGTTTTTAAGATTCAGATTAGACTTTTTTTCACTTGACCTGGAACTTTCAGCTTATATAGATCAAGTACAAATTCAATAGGCTTCCTATCTATTAAGTTGGTGCAAATGTAATTCTAGTTTTTTGCCATTACTTTGCATTGTAATTGAAATTACTATTGCACCAACCAAATATTTCATTTCCAGGAACACCATGATCAACTAGCAATGCTGTAGGTCTGCAGGAGTCAGACTATTCAGCTGACTGCTTTGATTCTGCTGTTTATTATGGTGACCACTCCCACCTTGCCTTTCTTTGCTGGTTGAATGACTGGCCCCTGCCACACTAAGATAAATCTTTCTCTGTGGAATAGCCTTATCAGCCACTTTCAGCTTAATCCAATTCAACATTACTTGAGGACCAGCTGTTGCCAGGCATGTTACTTATGGATAACTTACCATGAGAGCTAAGTACTAAAAGAAGACCTGTCTACTAAATACAAACTAAATACTCTAATCAGTAACAGATATTATCAGTGAATACTTATCCAGATCTTCCTCTTCTTCCCAGACTGCTCAGGTCACCAGAAAATTCTAAGACTTCTGACTGAGAGCAGGGACCCATTGATGGACTAACACCTCCCTATTACTCTAAGACTACTCACAACTGTTCCAAGCTTCAGCTCCCTGGATGCCCTCTAAGCTCCTGACCTTTATATATTTTCTCTTTGTCACCAGGTTCGGATCTAAAGTCACAAAGTGGGACATGCTATTTGCTCTGATTTTATAACCGTGGTTTTCCGTACTCCTAATACTTTTCATTTGATTTTTTACACAAAGAGAAAGGAAAGGACTCTAGATTTCTTGAAGGGATCAGACCATTTACCTTCAGAACTCCTTTTATAATGTCAATATTTTAAAACTATCAAACTAAACAGGACATATTTTAAGCAAGTTTACAGATTAGGATCTTAGCAATATGTTTCAGCTAAATGTCAGAACTGGATAACGTCAACATTAATCAAAATGACCAAGAAAGAATTGAAATGGTGTAAGAACTATTTGAGTCTCTAACATTCAGGAGGTAATGTTGCATTAGTAGATGTCAAAGTTAACAATGCTAGCCAGCTAAATAAGGACTTTCCTAAGCATACGTTGGAGGTTAGTGGATTAGCATTAATGTTAATCATGCTTTGGACAGTAGACAGACAATCTATAAACACCCAGTTTGCATCAAGGAATAAAACAGATTTTATTTCCTTCTATTCTTGTTGAAGCCCTGCCCATATTTCTCGTCATTCTTGAAATAAGTTCAATAACTATGTTCCGCTATACCTTGTACAAACTGCTGTGGTTAGGTGTTACTGCCAAACAAATAACATCATCTGTTTATCTGTCTCACTTCACGCTAGCCTGTAGGATTCTTGATGCAAGGATTGTGGTTTACGAATATCTGCCAGGCCTGCAATGGAATAAGGAGGGACTTCAGAACAAAAAAGACTTGGAGGGACTTCAGAATAAAAAAGACTTGGATTAAAATCCTGGCCCTAGAATTTAACTGTGTCATGATGGGCAAGTTTTTTAACTTCTTTGAGCCTAATAGTACTGATTTTTAAAACAGGGATTTAAATACCTACCTAGAAGACTTGATTAAGAATAAATGATATAGGCCAGGTAGAGCGACTCACACCTGTAATCCCAGCATTTTGGGAGGCTGAGGCAAGTGGATTGCTTGAGCTCAGTAGTTCAAAACCAGCCTGGGAAATATGGCAAAAACCCATCTGTACAAAAAATACAAAATAAATAAATAAATAACCAGGCATTGTGGCCTGTGCCTGTAGTCCCAGCTACCTGGGGGGCTGAGGTGGAGGAAGGCTTGAGCCCAGGAGTCCAAGGCTGTCGTGAACAAAGATCGTGCTGCTGCACTCCAGCCTGGGTGAAAAAGCCAAAACCCCGTCTCAATAACAACCAAAAAAAAAAAAAAAAAGAAAGAAAGAAAAAGAAAAAAGATTAAATGATATAATTTACTAAAGGTTATAAATGAATGCTTATAAATGAAATGTGAAAGCTTCCCTTGTCCCCCTCCCAGGGCATGCGATGGGGGTGTGTCTCACTTCTTCAGTGCTCCACTGCTTAAAACTCTAGGGAAGCATACAGATGGGCAGGCTGTGGGTCTCCAACTCCATGGTGGTGTGTAGGGGTGGATGTTTACAGCTTGTCCCAGTGGACATGTGTTACAGGGTTCTCTCTTAGTTTAGCCGTCTATAGGCAGCTTGTGTTAACCAGCTCAATTAGACTCTCTACCTTGGACAGAGGGCTTTCTGTATCCCGGGTTCTTGCCTTGGTGTACTGGAAGAATGGGATCACACATGGGCTTGGAGAATGAGTGCCAAGTTTTATTGAGTAGAAGTAGCTCTCCGCCAATGGGGGAGCTGTAAGGGAGATGGTTTTCCCTGGATTTGGGCCCTCAGTGTCCCCAGCTCTCCTCCAACTGCCCCAGCCAAACTCTGTCTCATCCCACCAGTTGATGATCTGCCAGCATGCTGGTGTCTGTCCGTGTGCTCTTCGGCCAGCATGCTCTCAACCAGCCACTCGGGTCTTCTTCGGCCAAAGTGTTCCTCTCAATATCCAGCTGCCTGTGTGTCTGCCCGCTAGGGTCTCTGGTTTTTATAGGCCCAGGATGGGGGTGTGATGGGACAGGGTGGTCTTGGAAAATGCAACATTTGGGCGCAAAAGCAGGAGTGCCTGTCCTCACCTAGGTCCATGGGGGTGGAGCCCTAGCCAGGGACCATGCCCTCCTCTACCCAGCACTTTCCTTCCCCTCGTCTGTATCATTTAAAGTGACCACACTCTTCCCTTCCCAGAACTCCCGTATCATAAACAGAAGGAAATTGTATTTTTAAGATTCTTTGGTTATGAGCAACAGAAATAAACTCTGACTAACTTGAGTAGGGAAAGAAGACATAACAACAAAATGCAAGGTGTAATCTGGAATTAGATCCTGGGTCAGAGAGGGAAATTTATATAAAGAACATTATTGGGACAAATAGCATAATCTGAAAAATGAACTATATCTTATAAAATAGTATTAGCTAATCTTGTATCTTCTGATCATTATATGGCATTTATATAAGAGAATGTCCTTGCTTTTAGGAAACACAAAATGTAGGATATGGAGGTAAAGAAGCATGATGTCTGAAGCTCTCAAATGACTTGGGAAAAAAAATTTACATGTATATAAATGATTACATGCATATAAAATGTACATATATGACATATATACATTTATATATAATGCATGCATACACATAGAGAAAGCAAAAATGTAAATATGGCAAAATATTAACAGTTATACATTCATACGTAATGCATGCACACACATTTATAAAGAAACAAAGAGAAAGCAATAAAGCAAACATGGCAAAATAGTAATAATTATTAGTGGATCTGAGTAAAGAATGTGGGAATATGCAGACACTGACCTTCAGTGCCTCGGCTCCAGTGCCATGGCGCCTTCCAGGAAGTTCTTCGTTGCGGGGAACTGGAAGATGAACAGGAAGAAGCAGAATCTGGGGGAGCTCATCAGCACTCTGAATGCAGCCAAGGTGCCGGCGGACACCAAAGTGGTTTGTGCTCCCCCCACTGCCTATATCGACTTCGCCCGGCAGGAGCTAGATCCCAAGATTGCTGTGGCTGCACAGAACTGCTACAAAGTGACTAATGGGGACTTTACTGGGGAGATCAGCCCTGGCATGATCAAAGACTGCGGAGCCACGTGGGTGGTCCTGGGGCACTCAGAGAGAAGGCATGTCTTTGGGGAGTCAGATGAGCCGATTGGGCAGAAAGTAGCCCATGCTCTGGCAGAGGTACTCGGAGTAATCGCCTGTATTGGGGAGAAGCTAGATGAAAGGGAACCTGGCATCACTGAGAAGGTTGTTTTTGAGCAGACAAAGGTCATCGTAGATAATGTGAAAGACTGGAGCAAGGTCATCCTGGCCTATATGCCTGTGTGGGCCATTGGTACTGGCAAGACTGCAACACCCCAACAGGCCCCGGAAGTACAGGAGAAGCTCCGAGGATGGCTTAAGTCCAACGTCTCTGAAGCAGTGGCTCAGAGCACCCCTATCATTTATGGAGGCTCTGTGACTGGGGCAACCTGCAAGGAGCTGGCCGGCCAGCCTGATGTGGATGGCTTCCTTGTGGGTGGTGCTTCCCTCAAGCCCAAATTCGTGGACATCATCAATGCCAAACAATGAGCCCCATCCATCTCCCCTACCCTTCCTGCCAAGCCAGGGACTAAGCAGCCCAGAAGCGCAGTAACTGCCCCTCCCCTGCACATGCTTCTGATGGTGTCACCTGCTCCTTCCTGTGGCCTCATCCAAACTGTACCTTCCTTTACCGTTTATATCTTCACCCTGTAATGGTTGGGACCAGGCCAATCCCTTCCCCACTTACTATAATGGTTGGAACTAAATGTCACTAAGGTGGCTTCTCCTCGGCTGAGAGGTGGAAGGGGTGGGATTTGCTCCTGGGTTCCCTAGGGCCTAGTGAGGGCAGGAGAGAAACCATCCTCTCCCATCTTACACTGTGAAGGCAAGATCCTCCCCTCAGAAGGCAGGAGTGCTGCCCTCTCCCATGGTGCCCATGCCTGTGTGCTGTGTACGTGAACAACCCACATGTGAGGA
The DNA here is from genome assembly GCF_047675955.1 of Chlorocebus sabaeus. Lineage (NCBI taxonomy): Eukaryota > Metazoa > Chordata > Mammalia > Primates > Cercopithecidae > Chlorocebus > Chlorocebus sabaeus. The sequence continues at coordinate 75,140,374 of NC_132904.1, read as the reverse complement.
AATAAACACCTGGCACTAGAAAAAAAAAAAATGTGGGAATTCTTTGAACTATTCATATATACTTCTTAGAAATAATTTCCAAATAAAAATTTTTTAAAGAAAAAAGCGTTAATATATTGGAAAAAACTTGGAGCTCTCGAAAAGGAAGAGTGGAGAATTATAACAGTGAGAAAATTATGGCAGTGATGGAGATCTGATGCGGTCACCCCTCCTCTTGCCTTTGGTCTTCAACCTGCCCTTAATTATTCCTGGGCTTGGGTCAAGCTAATTTTGGGAGACATTTAGTTTAGTTTAAGTGATAATAGCCTTTTTCCATAACTCAAGTGCCTTTGTAAAGCTAACAAGGGGTCACCAAGCTGAGAGGATAGAGGACCCTGAATTCTGCTACGGTGTAGTAATAAACAATTGCCAGCCATTATTCCAGAGGGCGCAAAATGTGCAGCTTCCCCATTCCCAATTACTCCTGCAGATTACATCATACTGTAGAACCTAAGATTGGCCTTTGAGATATCTTTTCAGGTTTTGTGTATGTCTGAGGGCAGATGGCTCCATCTGGACCTGACAACTTGTGGCCCCACCCAATAGTAACTCAGTACATGTGAGGACCATTTCCCACACCCCTGTGATTGTATCTCTAACCAATCACTAACAAGCACCCATTGCCTGGCCATCCCCCTGTCCCCTGCTTCCCCCAAACTATCTTTGAAAAACCCTAGCCTCCGAATTTTCAGGGATGCTGATTTGAATAATAAAACTCGTCTTCTGTTTAGTAGCTCTATGTGTGTAAAACTCTTTATTGCAATTCCCCTGCCTTGATAAAATAGCTGTATCTGGGCAGTGGGCCAGAAGAACCCAAGGGGCAGTTACATCAGGCTTAGAAACTAGGTAGGAACCAGGACAGGTACTATTCAATTATTGGACTATAGCACTGGTAAAATTAAGTCTCTTCCTTTTTTTTCATCATTTTGTACATGACTCACAATCCCGGAAAAAAGAGAATTTTTTTCAGTGAATCAATACAGGGGTGGGGGATAAGATCTGACAAGAGTTTCTGGAAGGGTTCACTATTGCATCCCTCACAACCCAGAATAGTGCCTAGCTCAGCACATTAGGAGCTCAAAACATAATTTTTAATGCATGTTTATACTCTAGCACATAATAGGTACACAAGAAACCTATGCAAGGAGTTTTGGTTCCCTTACCTCCCTATTGTAACTGTGGTTTTGAGCATTTTTATCAAGCATATAGCAGTTGCTGTAAAATAGTTACTAATCGAATTGTAGCATTGGCCTTGCCTGCAGTAAGTGACTGCTGCTTAGCTGAATGGATATGCACATTCAGGAGTCATATCTTTTTCCTCATTGATGAGTGGATTGTCCTGAACAAATGGCCTGCTCCCCAGATAGGTAATAACTTCAAGTGTCTAGGCCAAAATATAGGGAGAGGTGACAAGATAGTGTAGTAGCCTGATTTTAGAGTCATTACTTCTTAATCACTGTGAGATTTGGGAAATAATTATCTTAATCTCGCTCTTAGATTTTCATTGTGATATTATGAAATATATGTTTGATCTTTGTTCACATTTCCTGGCACACAACTCCTACAATCTTTGGAGTCTTCAAAGTAATAAGTATCTTTTTGTATGCTAATGAGTTGACTGATGGTTAGTATCCCTAGGTAACGTTAGAATGGGGCTGATCACCAGAAAGACCAATGCAGGATTGAGTATCCAGACTTTCAGTCCCACATCAACCTCCTGGGAGGGAAAAAGGGCTAAATGTTGATTGCCAAGGGCCAGTGATTTAATCAATCATGCCAGTGTAATAAAGCTTCCATAAAAATCTAAAGGGACAGGGTTTGGGGAGTTCCAGATAGCTGAGCACATGAAAATTCCTGGATGGTGTGCCTGAAGAGGGCATGGAAGTACCACATCCCTTCCCACATTCCTTGCCCTACATGTCTTTTAATCAGTGTCTCTTGTAATATTCTTTATAATAATCCAGGAAATGTAAGTGTTTCCCTAGATTCTGTGAGCCACTCTAGAAAATTGATCCAACACAAGGAGGGTGTTGTGGGAGCCCCAGTTGATAGCTAGTAGGTAAGAAGCACTGATAAAACAATCTGGGGCTTGTGATTTACATCTGAAGTGGAGCACTCTTGTGAGACTGAGCCTTCAACCTGTGGTATTTGATAACTGTTTTTGGGTAGATAATGTCAAAATTGAATTGAATTAGAAGACACCCAACTGGGGGTGACCCCTATATCTCCTGACTGGGAGACACCTCCCAGCAGGGGTCGAGAGACACCTGCAGGAGAGCTCCTGCTGGCATCTGGCAGGTGCCCCTCTGGGATGAAGTTTCCAGAGGAAGAAACAGGAAGCCTGTTCTGCAGGCTTCACTGGTGATACCCGGCAAAAAGGGTCTGGAGTGGACCTCCAGCAGACCTGCAGCAGAGAGACCTGACTGTTAGAAGGAAAACTAACAAACAAAGGAAATATCATCAACATCAACAGAAACGATGTCCACTCAGAAACCCCATCTGAAGTTCACCAACATCGAAGACCAAAGGTAGATAAATCCACAAAGATGAGGAAAAACTAGCATAAAAGGCTGAAAATTCCAAAAACAAGAACACCTATTCTCCTCCAAAGGATCACAACTCCTCACCACCAAGGGAACAAAACTGGACAGAAAGTAAGTTTGACAAACTGACAGAAGGCTTCAGAAGGTGGGTAATAACAAACTTCTCCAAGCTAAAAATGCATGTTCTAACCCAATGCAAGGATGCTAAGAACCTTGAAAAAAGGTTAGATGAATTGCTAACCAGAATAACCAGTTTAAAGAAAAACATAATTGGCCTGATGGAGTTGAAAAACACAGCGCAAGAACATCGTGAAGCATAGACAAGTATCAATAGCCAAATTGATCAAGTGGTAGAAAGGATATTAGAGATTGAAGATCAACTTAATAAAGTGTGAAGACAAGATTAGAGAAAAAAGAATGAAAATGAATGAACAAAGACTCCAAGAAATATGGGACTATGTGAAAAGACCAAACGTATGTTTGATTGGTGTACCTGAAAGTGACGGTGAGAATGGAACCAAGTTGGAAAACACTCTTCAGGATATTATCCAGGAGAACTTCCCCAACCTAGCAAGACAGGCCAACATTCAAATTCAGGAAATACAGAGAATGCCACAAAGATACTCCTCGAGAAGAGCAACCCCAAGACACATAACTGTCAGATTCACCAAGGTTGAAATGAAGGAAAAAATGTTAACAGCAGCCAGAGAGAAAGGTTGGATTACCCACAAATGATAGCCCATCAGACTAACAGCAGATCTCTCTGCAGAAACCCTGCAAGCCAGAAGAGAGTGGGAGCCAATATTCAACATTCTTAAAGAAAAAAATTTTCATCCCAGAATTTCATATCCATCCAAACTAAGCTTCATAAGTGAAGGATAAATAAAATCCTTTACAGACAAACAAATGTTGAGATATTTTGCCACCACCAAGCCTGCCTTACAAGAGCTCCTGAAGGAAGCACTAAATATGGAAAGGAACAGTCGGTACCAGCCACTGCAAAAACATACCAGATTGTAAAGATCATTGACACCATGAAGAAACTGCATCAACTAATGGGCAAAATAACCAGCTAGCATCATAATGACAGGATCAAATTCACACATAATAATATTAACCTTAAATGTAAATGGGCTAAATGCCCCAATTAAAAGACACAGAATGGCAAATTGGATAAAGAGTCAAGACCCATTTGTATTCAGGAGACACATCTCACGTGCAAAGACACACATAGGCTCAAAATAAAGGGATGGAATAATATTTACCAAGCAAATGGAAAGCAAAAAAAGCAGAGGTTGCAATCCTAGTCTCTCAGAAGACAGACTTTAAACCAACAAAGACCAAAAGGGACAAAGAAGGGCATTACATAATGGTAAAGGGATCAATGCAACAAGAAGAGCTAACTATCCTGAATATATATGCACCCAATACAGAAGCACTGGATTCATAAAGCAAGTTCTTAGAGACCTACAAAGAGACTTAGACTCCCACACAATAATAGTGGGCAACTTTGACACCCACTGTCAATATTAGACAGATCAACAAGACAGAAAATTAGCAAGGATATTCAGGACTTGAACTCAGCTCTGGATCAAGCAGACCTAACGGACATCTACAGAACTCTCCACCCCAAATCAACAGAATATACATTCTTCTCAGCACCACATTGCACTTGTTCTAAAATTGACCACATAATTGGAAGTAAGGCACTCCTCAGCAAATGCAAAAGAACAAAAATCATAACAGTCTCTCAGACCACAGTGCAATCAAATTAGAACTCAGGATTAAGAAACTCACTCCAAACCACACAACTACATGGAAACTGAACAACCTGCTCCTGAATGACTACTGGGTAAATAACAAAATGAAGGCAGAAATAAAGATTTCTTTGAAACCTATGAGAACAAACACACAATGTACCAGAATCTCTGGGACACATTTAAAGCAGCGTGTAGAGGGAAATTTATAGCACAAAATGCCAACAAGACAAAGCAGGAAAGACCTAAAATCAATACCCTACCATCACAATGAAAAGAACTAGAGAAGTAAGAGCAAACAAATTCAAAAGCTAGCAGAAGACAAGAAATAACTAAGATTAGATCAGAACTGAAGGAGATAGAGACATGAAAAACCCTTCAAAAAATTAGTGAATCCAGGAGCTGGTTTTTTGAAAAGATTAACAAAATAGACCACTCGCCAGACTAATAGAAAAGAGAGAAGAATCAAATAGACATAATAAAAAAGATAAAGAGATATCACCACTGATCCCACAGGAATGCCAGCTACCATCAGAGAATACTATAAATACCTCTATGCAAATAAACTAGAAAATCTAGAAGAAATGCATAAATTCCTGGACACATACACCTTCCCAAGACTAAACCAGGAAGAAGTTGAATCCCTCAATAGACCAATAACAAGTTCTGAAATTGAGGCAGTAATTAATAGCCTACCAATCAAAAGAAAAAAAAAAAAAAACAGAACTGGATGGATTCACAGCCAAATTCTACTAGAGGTACAATGAGGAGCTGGTACCATTCCTTCTGAGACTATTCCAAAAAATAGAAAAAGAGGGACTCTTCCATAACTCATTTTATGAAGCCAGCATCATCCTGATACTAAAACCTGGCAGAGACATAACAAAAAAAGAGAATTTTAGACCAATCTCCCTGATGAATATGGATGCAAAAATCCTCAATAAAATACTGGTAAACCAGATCCAGCAGCACCTCAAAAAGCTTATCCACCAGGATCAAGTGGGCTTCATCCCTGGGATGCAAGGCTGGTTCAACATACACAAATCAATAAACATAATCCAGCATATAAACAGAACCAAAGACAAAACCCACATGATTATCTCAATAGATGCAGAAAAGGCCTTCGATAAAATTCAACACTCCTTTATGCTAAAAACTGTCAATAAACTAGGTATCAGTGGAATGTATCTCAAAATAATAAGAGCTATTTATGACAAAACAATAGCCAACATCATACTGAATGGGGAAAAGCTGGTAGCATTCCCTTTGAAAACCAGCACAAGACAAGGATGCCCTCTCTCACCACTCCTATTCAACATAGTATTGAAAGTTCTGTCCAGGGCAATCAGGCAAGAGAAAGAAATAAAGGGTATTTAAATAGGAAGAGAGGAAGTCAAATTGTCCCTCTTTGCAGATGACATGATTGTATATTTAGAAAACCCCATCATCTCAGCCCAAAAACTTCTTAAGCTCATAAGCAACTTCAGCAAAGCCTCAGGATACAAAATCAATGTGCAAAAATCACAAGCATTCCTATATACCAATAATAGACAGAGTCAAATCATGAGTGAACTCCCATTCACAACTGCCACAAAGAGAATAAAATACCTAGGAATATTGTGGGAAGTCAGGGACTGTGAACAGAGGGACCAGCTGAAGCCATGGCAGAAGAATATAAATTGTGAAGATTTCGTGAACATTTATTAGTTCCCCAAATTAATACTTTTATAATTTCTTATGCCTGTCTGTACTACAGTCTCTGAACATAAATTGTGAAGATTTCATGGACATTTATCACTTCCCCAATCAATACTCTTATAATTTCCTATGCCTGTCTTTACTGCAGTCTCTGAACATAAATTGTGAAGGTTTCATGGACATTTATCACTTCTCCAATCAATACTCTTATAATTTCTTATGCCTGTTTTTAATCTGTTAATCCTGTCATCTTCGTAAGCTGAGGATGTATGTCACCTCACGACCCTGTGATGATTGTGTTATCTGTACAAATTGTTTGTAAAACGTGTGTGTTCGAACAATATGAAATCTGGGCACCTTGAAAAAGAACAAGATAACAGTGATTTTCAGGGAACAAGGGAGATAACCATAAGGTCTGACTGCCTGCAGGGCCGGGCAGAACAGAGTCATATTTCTCTTCTTGCAGAAAGCGAATAGGAGAAATATCACTGAATTATTTTCCCAGCAAGGAATAACCCTGGGAAGGGAATACATTCCCAGGGGAAGGTCTCTAAAATGGCCGCTCTGGGAGTGTCTGTCTTACGAGGTTGAAGATAAGGGATGAAATACACCCTCATCTCCTGCAGTGCCCTCAGGCTTGCTAGGATTAGGAAATACCAGCCTGGCAAATTCTAGTCAGACTAGTTGTCTGCTCTCCAACCCAGTTTCCTGTTAAGATGTTTATCAATGACAATGCGTGCCCAGTGGGACATGGAACCTCATCAGTAATTCTAATTTCGCCCTGGCCTTGTGATCTTGTTCTGCTATTTGCTTGTAATCTTTTATTGCCCTAGGAAGCATATAATCTCTATGACCCACTCCCTATTCGTACCCCCTCCCCTTTCGAAATCCTTAATACAAATTTGCTTGTTTTGTGGCTCAGGTGGGCATCACAGAACCTGACAATATGTGATGTCACCCCCAGAGACCCAGCTGTAAAATTTCTCTCTTTATATTCTTTCTCTTTATCTCTCAGACCAACCAACACTTAGGGAAAATAGAAAAGAACCTATGTTGAAATATTGGGGGCTGGTTCCCCTGATATAGGAATACAACTTACAAAGGATGTGAAGGACCTCTTCAAGGAGAACTGCAAACCACTGCTCAAGGAAATAAGAGATGACACAAACAAATGGAAAAAAACTTCCATGCTCATGGATAGGAAGAATCAATATCATGAAAATGGCCATACTGCCCAAAGTACCTTATAGATTCAATGCTATCCCCATCAAGCTACCATTCACATTCTTCACAGAATTCGAAAAAGCTACTCTAAATTTGATATAGAATCAAAAAGAGCCCATATAGCTGAGACAATCCTAAGCAAAAACAACAAATCTGGAGGCATGATGCTACCTGACTTCAAACTATACCACAAGGCTACAGTAACCAAAACAGCATGGTACTGGTATGAAAACAGATATATAGACCAATGAAACAGAACAGAGGTCTCAGAAATAACACTACACATCTACAACTATCTGATCTTTGACAAACCTGACAAAAACAAGAAATGGGGAAAGGATTCCCTATTTAATAAATGGTGGTAGGAAAACTGGCTAGCCATATGCAGAAAACTGAAACTGGACCCCTTCCTTACACCTTATACAAAAATTAACTTAAGAGGAATTAAAGTCTTAAATGTAAGTCCTAAAATCATAAAAACTCTAGAAGAAAACCTAGGCAATACTATTCAGGACATAGGCATGGACAAAGACTTCATGACTAAAACACCAAAAGCAATGGCAACAAAAGCCAAAACGGACAAATGGGATCTAATTAAACTAAAGAGCTTCCATACTGCAAAAGAAACTATCATCAGAGGGAACAGGCAACCTACAGAATGGGAGAAAAATTTTGCAACCTATCCGTCTGACAAAGGGCTAATATCCAGAATCCACAAGGAACTGAAACAAATTTACAAGAAAAAAAACAACCACAAAAACTGGGTGAAGGATATGAACAGACACTTCGCAAAAGAAGACATTTATGTAGCCAACAAAAATATGAAAAACTGCTCACCATCACTGGTCATTAGAGAAGTGCAAATCAAAACCACAATGAGATACCATCTCATGCCAGTTAGAATGGTGATCATTAAAAAGTCAGGAAACAACAGATGCTGGAGAGGATGCTGAGAAATAGAAATGCTTTTACACTGTTGGTGGGAGCATAAATTAGTTCAGCCATTGTGGAACACAGTGTGACGATTCCTCAAGGATCTAGAACCAGAAATACACTTTGACGCAGCAATCCCATTACTGGGTATATATCCAAAGGATTATAAATCATTCTGCTATAAAGACACATGCACACATATGTTTATTGCAGCACTGTTCACAATAGCAAAGACTTGGAACCAACCCAAATGCCCATCAATGGTAGACTGGATAAAGAAAATGTGGCACATATACACCATGAAATACTATGCAGCCATAAAAGAGGATGAGTTTATGTCCTTTGCAGGGACATGGATGAAGCTGAAAACCATCATTCTCAGCAAACTAACACAGGAACAGAAAACCAAACACCACATGTTCTCACTTGGTAAGTGAGAGTTGAACAATGAGAACACATGGACACAGGGAGGGGAACATCACACACCAGGGCCTGTTTGGGGTGGGGGGGCTAGGGGAAGGATAGCATTAGGAGAAGTACCTAATGTAGATGACGGGTTGATGGGTGCAGCAAACCACATGGCATATGTATTCATATGTAGCAAACCTGCATGTTCTGCACATGTATCCCAGAACTTAAAGTATAATTTAAAGAAAAAAAAAAAAAGACAACTTGCAAAGTCAATTCAGCAGTCTCACCTTCAGGAACTCTTTGGAATCAGTAGCAACAGAGTAGCACCAGCCCAGGATGGCAGGGCAGAGAGGAGACGGAGAAGATGCCTGCCCTCCCCAGGAAGCCATAGAGGGAGATTTGCTCCAGCTCACAAGTTGAAAGTCTTCGTTTTGAGGAATGTAATTATGGCTAATAGCAAGGATTAATTGCTTTATACTGTGTTAGTATAAATAAATACTTTCTTCATTTGTCTTTAAAAAAAAGAGAAGAAGAGGGAAGATACCCATGTAAAGACACAGACACACAGTGAGAATGCCAGGTGATGATGGAAGCAGAGATTGGAAGAATGCAGCTGCGGCCCAGGAATATTGAATATTGCCAACAACCACCAGAAGCTAGGAAGAGCCAAGGAAGTTTTCCCTCTGACGTGTCTCACGGGGAGCATGGCCCTAACTTGATTTTGGACTTCTAGCCGACAGACCTGTAAAACAATACATTTCTGTTGTTTTAAGCTCTGTTTGCCTACTTTGTTATGGCAGCCCTAGCAAATTAATATGGTACTAGAGGCCTAATGTATGTATTTTGTGTGTGTGTGTTGGGGGCAGGGGGAGTAAGTGTACTTTAACTGCAGAGGAAACAACAAATCATGTAGACAGGAAGAAAACAAGGCAATATTTCTTTCTCATGTAAACCAAGAAGTGTCATCTTTTCCTGTGGACCTGATCTTCCCACTTGCTCTGCTCCAGCAGTGGCTCCTGGCTGTGGCTGAAACACCCCAGTTGTGTTCCCTTCTTAGGGTCTTTGCCCCAGGGCCAACTCCTGACTTCCTGCCTTTCCTCAATGAGGCCCAATCTGCAATCTGCACTCCCAACCCACTAAGCCCTCCCAACTCCCTTTGTTCTACTTTACTTTTTCTTTTCTCTGTGTTCTCAGTGAATTCTAATATCCTAGTAACGAGTTTACTATGTGCAATATTTATCATCTCCATCCATGTTAGAACACTAAGCTCCATGCAGTGATGTGAACAAACATCTTTAAAAGTACCTAGTTCACTGTAGGTCCTTACGAAAAAATTTTCTAAAAATCCATCATTCATTTTAAAATGACCACTTTAATGATTACAGAAGCTGTATATGTTCATTGTAAAAAAAAAAAAATAGAAAAAATTAAAAGCTTCAAACTCCCACCATCTAATAAAACCTCTCAAATTAAAAAAAAAAAAAAAGTTTTAGAGCAGGAGCTAAAGGAAGCAGAGTACACTTGGAAGAGGGACAAGCGGGCAACTTGAGAGTTCCAAGTACCCCATCTGGTCCTTGACTTGGGGTTTTATACATTTGCATGGTTTGGGGGCTTTACTTTCTCCTCCCTTAATTTTTCCCTTGGGGTGGGCTGTTGTTCAACTGCTGCATGGGAGGTGTCAGTCAGCCCTTGAGGGGGTGACCACATGCATAGTGCATTTACTGAGGTTGTGCACATGCTCTCTAGGGCGATTTTCTTTTACCAGTCTAACACCCCCAAAGGAAGGTCATACATATCTGCCATTTCGCCTGTTAGAGTACATACTCAAGCCCACTTGCCCAACTCCTGAGATCTTGAGCTGCTGATCACCAGCTCAAGGTGTTTTCTATCTTTTGGGTGACAGTCTTCCCCTGATGCCAGCTGTGACCAATTATTTCAGAGACAGTTTAACAACTGCCTGACCATCACGTGATGGTCGCCTGACATTCCTGGGGGTTGGTGGGGGGGCCTCTCCTGACCTGCTCATGGTCTGCCTCACTAACTACTCTAACAACCAGAGGTCACAGAAGTCGTATGTTGATTGCTGTGGCATGAAAGCAGAGGAAAAATTTTGTTTTCTCCTCTGTATCAACCAACTCGTGTAAAATAGGCTGATAAATAGTTCTTCCATTATGACCACTAACTACCAAGAGAAATTCCTAATGCTGCCTAATAATTATAACACATTTCTCCAGTTTGTTTACTCTTCTACTCTCCCAGATAATACTTCCACGGCTTTTCTCTCTTTCAATCATTTACATCTTCCCCCTTCCTCACTCTTAGTGATAAACCCTCCCTTTAATGATTCTTCCCTGAATGTAGCTGTCCAATGGGTTTTTATTGCCCACTGTCCAGATAGAGCCAATTTACCAAGGCAGCGGAATTGCAATGGAGAGAGAATTTAATTCACGAAGAGCTGGCTGAATGGGAAACTGGAGTTTTCTTATTACCCAAATCAGTCTCCCCAAGAATTCACAGGCTAGGGTTTTTCAAAGGTAGAAGGGGTGAGGGTGGTTGCTGATTGGCTCAGGGGTACAATCATAGAGGTGTCAGGAATGACCCTTCAGCATGCTAAGTGGCTTCTGGGTGGGACAGGAGCAGTGGGTAGGTCCAAGTGGAGCCACCATTGGTCTGTGGATCCTGGCGGAGTCATAGGTGTCAGACATGTAGAAAACCTGAGAGGGTATCTCAAAAGGCCAATCTTAGGTTCTACAATAGTGATGTTATCTGCAGGAGCAACTGGAGAGGTTGCAGATCTCATGACCTCTGGAATAATGGCTGGCAGTCATTTATGTCTACACCTTAGCAAAATTCAGGGTCCTCTATCCTCCTAGCCTGGTGACTTCTCAGCTTTACAAAGGTAGTTGAGTTTTGGGGGAAGGATTATTTTTCACTTAAACTATAAACTAAATGTCTCCCAAAGCCAGCCCAGGAATAATCAAAGGCCCGAAGACTAAAGGCAAGAGGGGGGTTGGCTAGATCAGATCTCCCCTACTGACATAATTTTCTCTCTGATACAATTTTACAAACACAGTTTCAAGAAGTTACACAAACCACTTGTGCTATATCCTATTTACCAGAACACAATTAACAGTTACATGACCACACCTACCTGCAAGGGAAGCTGAGAAATGTCTTCATTGCGGGACGGGTGGAGGCGGACATCTACCCAGCTACAATTCTGGGCTTCTATTATTAAAAGGAGGAAAATGGATATTGAGAGATACTAGTACATTTTACTCTAACGAATTTAAAATATTTTCTGAGGCCAGGGGCATCACTTCAAAACTGTGACCCATAGCCTCAAATGGGCCCCAGTTCTGCCTGGCAATCTTTCTGTAGTCCATTAACTCTCCCAGTCTCCTAAATGATCCAAATAATTCTTTCATAATCCTTTTCCTCTTTTCAAAACTCTAACATCTACCTTGCCATTCTCTCTCTCTCTCTCTCTCTCTCGTGTGTGTGTCTGTCTGTCCATCTGTCTTTCTCTACAGAAAACCTTCCTTCCTATTTCGTTGTGAAACAGAAGCAAATTAAAGAGGACGTCTACAAGTTCCCACTATCATATATACCCCCACATATATACCCCATCAATCTGCATGTGTGCTCATGTCGTCTACCTTCTCTGTGCTAATATAAAGTGCTCATGATGCTATCAGCTAAGGCTAGCCCTCCGCTTGAACACTAGATCTCACCCCCTTTCACCAATTCAGACTCATCACACCAGGAATTTTCTTCTGCCTTTTCTGCATCAAGTTTTCCTCTCTTCTAGATCTTTCCCTTCCAGTTTCTGGTCTAGCAAGTAAGGAGCTTGGAAGCCATCACTCCTGTCTTCACAACAATAAAAAAGCTAAATAAACTGAAAATCAGTTGAAGTAACAGGGAACACTGGTGTCCCCAAAATTGGAGAGACAAATGGGTAATTACAGAGAATCACAACTTACTGGAAGAGAAGCCCAGGGGCAGAAAACTCTGCAAGAACAAGTACTGGGGAACGAAAATCCCAAACTATAATAGGTGAATTGCTGGAGGCTCCGTGTGGACAAGTTTGAAAGTGAAAATCTCCAGGACATGTGGCCAGTCATACTGGATTTTACCTCCACTTTTGTGAGTTTTACCTCCCAGAACCCTACCAAGTTCTCAGGGTAAAGATCAGCAAAAAAAATATCCTCATGCTTCTGGCAAAAGGAGGGGAAAAATAGCCATTGGAAATATGCCAAAGTATCCAGCTCTTCTTAACAAAGCCTGCTCTCAAGGGAAACTATGTTATCAGAGCCTAACTGACTGGGTTTTACCAGAGACTAATCACAGGGGAAGGAAAATACCCAACTCCAGCCCCTTCTTGCCAACTAAATCGGGAAAAAGCTGAGAAGCACTTGTGAAAGGTGCAGCCCAGGAGCACAGGCTCACTGAAAGTCTAAGACCTAATCACAGGTCTATAGAATTCTTCCTCTCTCTCCACACCTTACCACTATATCAACAGGGCTTATCTGTAAGGGAGGACAACAGAAATAACTGCATGTTATTTCTGAGACTTCCCAAGAAGTCTCTAGGGAAATCCAAAGACAACAGATGAGACAAAAACAAGGACACCAGAGGAAATTTTTGAGTCTGACTCCCACAGCTACAACAAACAGTAAGCACAGCCTAACTGCTAACTGAAGACTTATTTACAGGCCAGGTGCGGTGGCTCAGCACTTTGGGAGGCCAAGGTGGGCGGATCACTTGAGGTCAGGAGTTTGAGACCAGCCTGGCCAACATGGTGAAACCCCATCTCTACCAAAAATACAAAACTTAGCCCAGGGCTGAGACAGGAGAATCACTGAACCGGGGAGGTGGAGGTTGCAGTGTGCCGAGATCGTGCCTCTGCACTTCAGCCTGGGTAACAGACCGAGACTCCATCTCTAAATAAATAAATAAATAAATAAATAAATAAATAAATAAATAAATACAGAGATGTATTTACCCCAGTTCCTTTTATACACTACATTATGTCCAACTTTCAACAAAAAAATTATAAGATAAAGATTAAAAACTTTTTAAAAATTTAAAAATTACAAGATAAACTAAAAGACAAAAAGCAAAAAACAAAAAACACGCAGTTTGAAGAGACAGAGCAAGCATTAGAATCAGACTCAGATATGGGAGAGATGTTAGAATTATTGGACCAGGAATTTAAAACAACTGTGGTTAATATGCTAAAGGCTCTAATGGAAAAAGTAGATCTTTCTTATCGCCAGACAAACATGCTATTATTTCTCACATATTAAAGAATACCTCTTTCATGACCACATTCTTCTACCAGTTACTATCTCAGTTTTTCTGCTCCCCTTACAACAAAACTTCTTGAAAACCCTGTCTCCAACTTCTCTTCTCCCATTCTTTTTTACATACCCTTTTTATTATAGAAAATTTCCAGCATAAATAGTATAATGAATTCCCGTGTATGTTACCCAACCTCAATATTTTTCAACATTTTACCAGTCCTATTTCATCTATTCCATCTTTACTGTTTTATTTTTTTTCTGAAATATTTAAAGCCAAATTCTAGATATCCCCATTTCACCCATAAATTCTTTAGGATTGTATCTTTAACAGCTAAGTATTTTTGTGCATAACTGCAATGTTTTATCACATCTAAATAATTCCTTAATATCAACTAGTATTAGGAATTAAAGGACGTCATTACAGATCCTACAGACACTGAAAGAATAATATGAACAACTTTATACCAAGAAATTTACCAGCTTAGATGAATAGAAACATTTCTCAAAACATACAACTTACAAAACCTGACAGAAAAAGATACAGAAAATCTGCACAACATCATATTTATTAAACATGTGAAATCTATAATTTAAAATCATCTCATAGGCAGAGTCAGTGGCCCATGCCTATAATCTCAGAACTTTGGAAGGCTGAGGAGGGGGGAATTGCTTGAGCCCAGGAGTTCAAGACCATCATGGGGAGCATAGCAAGACTTTATCTCTAAAATAACTAATTAGTTTAATTTAACCTTCTCATGAAGGAAGCTCTAGGCCCACATGGCGATACGATTGAATTATATTCAAACACTTAAAAAGGAAATAATATCAATCTTAGAGAAACTCTCAAAAAATAATACCCTGTGCTGTTGAAATATTTTTGTCTTTAAAAAATATATCTTTTCCCAGATGGCTTAAGTCATAATCCAAATAAGCATTCATGCATTACATTTGGTTGCTATGTCTTTTATTTTTCCTTTAATCCATAATGTCCCCTATCTTTTTTTTGAGACAGAGTCTTGCTCTGTCACCCAGGCTGGAGTGCAGTCGCATGATCTTGGCTCACTATAACCTTCACCTCCTGGGTTCAATCGATTCTCCTGACTCAGCCTTGTGAGTAACTGGAATTACAGATGCGTGCCACCATGCACAGCTAATTTTTGTATTTTTAGTAGAGATGGGGTATCACCATGTTGGCCAGGCTGGTCTCAAACTCCTGACCTCAAGTGATTTACCCGCCTCAGCCTCACAAAGTGCTGGGATTACAGGCATGAACCACCACGCCCGGCCTCTCTTAGCAATTTTCAAGTACACAATACATTATTATTAGCTGTAGTCATCAACTGTACAATAGATCACCAGAACTTATTTGCATCTAACTGAAACTTTGTACCTTTTTGTTAACATCTCTCCATTCCTCATAATCAGACCCTGGTAATCACTATTCTATTCTCTGCTTCTCAGTTGTACTGTTTTTGGAGTCTACTTATAAGTAAAAGAATGAAATATTTGTCTTTCTGTGCCTTGGTTATTTAACGTAGCATAATGTTTTCCGGGTTCATTCATGTTGTCACAAATGAAAGGATTTCCTCCTTTTAAAGAGCTGAATAGTATTCCACTGTGTGCATGTACATTTTCTTTATCCATTAATCTGTTAATGAACATTTAGATTGATGCCATATCTTGGCTATTGTAAATAACGCTTCATTGAATATAGGAGTGCAGATATGTCTTTCATATACTGTTTTCATTTTCTTTGGATATATACTCAGAAGTAGAATTGTTGAATCACACTTTGGGAGGCCGAGGCGGGTGGATCACGAGGTCAGGAGATCGAGACTATCCTGGCTAACATGGTGAAACCCCGTCTCTACTAAAAATACAAAAAGCTAGCTGGGCGTGCTGGTGGGTGCCTGTAGTCCCAGCTACTTGGAAGGCTGAGGCGGGAGAATGGCGTGAACCCGGGAGGCGGAGCTTGCAGTGAAACGAGATCGCGCCATTGCACTCCAGCCTGGGAGACACAGCGAGACTCCGTCTCAAAAAAAAAAAAAAAAAAAAAAAATTGTTGAATCATATAATAATTCTATTTTTAATTTTTTGAAGAGGAATTTTCATACTGTTTTCCCTAATGACTGTATTAATTTACATTCCCACCAGCAATGTGTAAGAGTTCCTTTTCTCTGTATCCTCTCCAAACGTGTCTTTCATCTTTTTGATAGTAGTTCTTCTAACAGGTGTGAGGTGATATTTAATTAATTTGCATGTCCCTGATGATTAGGAATGTTGAACATTTTTTCATATATATATTGACTATTTGTGTGTCTTCTTTAGAGATGTGTCTATTGAAGTACTTTGCCCTTTTTAAAATCTGGTTGTTTTCTTGCAATTGGATTGTTTGAGTTCCTTGTATATTATGGCTGTTAGCCCCTTATCAGATGTATGGTTTGCAAATATTCTCTCCCACTCTTTTGGTTGTCTCTTCACTCTGTTACTTGTTATAGCTTTTTAGTTTCATGAAATTTGATTTGTCTACCCATCCTTTTGTTGCCTGTGCTTTTGGGGCTATATTTTTAAAATCTTTGCCAACACCAATGTCAAAAAGCTATTTCCCTATGTTTTCTTCTAGTAGTTTACAGTTTCAGGTCTTAAATTTAAGTTTTTAATCTATTTTGAGTGGATTTTTGTATATAGGGTGAGATAAGAGTCCAATTTGGTTCTTCTGCATGCAAATGTCCAGTTTTCCCAGCACCATTTAATGAAGAGACTGTCCCTTCCCCACGCTATGTTTTTCGTATCTTCATCAAAGATCAATTGACCGTAAATAAGTGTATTTATTTCCGGGCTCTCTATTCTGTTCCACTGGGCATTTTTATATTTTTAAAGAGTTGTTAAAACACAAGAAAAACAAAGAAGAATATTTGATGAAGATTGCATGTAGCCCACAAAGCCTGAAATACTTACTATCTGGCCTTTTACAGAAAGTTTGTCCACCCCGATCTAAAGACTTGATCCATTTTAAGTTTTATTTGTTTGTTTGTTTATATTTGCAAGAATACGTCACATAATATTCTAAGTATACTAAGTCTGTCCTGCTGCATCACACTGGGAGGCACATACTGTGGTGTTTCATTGTCATACTTTCAGTGGTGTTAAGATTAATCAGTGATTTCAGAGGTGTTAGCCTGGTACATTGCTTATAAAACACCCTTTTGTTATTTGTCCTAATGGTTTCGGCATCCGCTGATGATTGTTGCTTAGATGTTTCAACAAATATTGTAAAATGCTTATTTTATACTTTCATCATTCCCTTTGCGTTTATTAGTTGGAATTCTTCAGTATACAAAACTAAGATTCAAGAACTGTAATAACTATTTGGTTACCCTGAAACTCAGTTCAGGAAAGGTCAGACAAATGCTTGTTTTTTTGCTATTTTTTACCAATTTTTAGAATAATAAATTGGTGTCCTAACAATCTCTAGAAGTGGCCATTAAGTGCTTTTCGTAAGTATTAATACTTATAATTTCTTAGAGGTTTATGTATTTGATGTTTCCAGTAATTACAGATAATAGTTTTAATGCCCAAAGTGTGCCAGCTTTAGGGGCCTCTTAAAGTTGGTTTTGTGTGTGTGTGTGTGCTTTTAAAAAGGCCTCATTAGTATTTGATAGCTTCCTTGCTTTTTGGCACAAGAAGCCGTGCCATTTTGTACATTTCTTCCCTCACATCTGGAATTGATAATTTATCCAAGGAGCCCTAGTTCCACTAGTGGCTCAACAAAGGCTGTTGCCACCTCTACTCCACTGAAATAGCATGTCACTGTCACCAAAGACTCCAGCTTTCTAAATCCAGGGGTCCCTTATCAGTTCTTATCTCACTTGACTTATCTGTGGCTTTCGAGGAGGTTAATCACTCCCTCCTCCTCCTGAAAATGCTTTCTTCACTTGGTTTGCAGGAACACTACACTACACTCTCATGACTTTTCTCCTACTTTATGCACATCTACTTGGTCTCTGTTGCTGGTTTTTCCTCATCTTTTTAACCTTTTAATATTGGGTGCCTCAATGCTCAGTCCTTGAATCTATTTTTACTTGTTGTCTACATTGACTTTCTTTGAGATGTCATCAGTTTTATGACTTTGAATAACATCAGCATGCCAATTATTCCTAAACTTATCTCCAACCTAAACAAATCCGCTGAATTCCAGACTTATACATTAAAATGCCTACTAAACTTCCCCGTTTGGATAACCAAAAGTATCTCAGACTTAACATGTCTAAAAACAAGCTCCTAATCTTGCCAACGTCTACTTCAATGAAAGCTTGCTTCTTCCAAAATCTTTATCTTACAAATGATCATCTCATTGTTCCTTCACATCTTTGGGCCAAATTTTTTTTTTTTTTTTTTTTTTTTTTGAGACAGAGTCTCGCTCTGTCGCCCAGACTGGAGTGCAGTGGCGCGATCTGGGCTCACTGCAAGCTCCGCCTCCTGGGTTCACACCTTTTTCCTGCCTTAGCCTCCCGAGTAGCTGGGACTACAGGCACCCACCACCATGCCCAGCTAATTTTTTGTATTTTTAGTAGAGACGGGGTTTCACTGTGTTAGCCAGGATGGTCTCGATCTCCTGACCTCATGATCCACCCACCTCGGCCTCCCAAAGTGCTGGGATTACAGGCATAAGCCACCGCACCCGTCATGCCATTTTTATGTACCTCTCCTACACCCCACATCAGGAGATCTTATACATTCTACTTCAAATTATATCCAGAATCAGAGCGCTTCTTAAGACCTCCAGTGCTACCATCTGTGCAAACCACTGTCATTTCTCTTCTGGATTATTGCAGTAACCGAACTGCTCTCTCTGCTTCTGCCCTTGCCCCTCCCCTTCGATGTTTCTTAATACAGCAGTCTTTGTGTTTTTATTAAAATATAAGCCAAATTGTGTTCCCACCTCTGCTAAAACCTTCACGTGGTTCCCCATCTTGCTCAAAGTAAAAGCCAAAGACCATCATATGACTTATAAGTCTCTGTCATTTGGCTTCAGATAACCTCTCTGACATTTACTTTCAACCCCTCTTTCTGCCTGTGTTACTCTAGTCACAGGCCTCTTTATTGTTGCTCTTCAGGCCTACCAGTCATGCTTCCTGATAGGGGCTTTTGATTTGCTTATTCCTCAGCTAAAATGCTCTTCCTTCAAATGTCCTCATAGCAACTTCTTACCTCCTTCAGATGTTATTTTCTCAGCCAGATCTTCCCCCAATCTCTCTATTTAAAATTGTAATCCTCCCCAGCACTCCCTATCCCTTCTGCCTGCTTTAACTCTTCTCAATAGAACTGAAAACAATCTAACACACAATATGGTTTACTTATTTATGTGTTTGTTGTCTGCCTCTACTACTAGAATTTATGTTCTATGAGGCCAGGGATTTTTGTCTTATTTGTTTACTGCTATATTACTAGCACCTATAAGAGTACCTGACAGATAATATTTTTGAAACAAGTGGATCCATAGACTTGTTAAGAAGATTAGATGAAACAATACATCCAAAGCTCTTAGCATAATGAATGGTAACTATTGGTATTATCATTATTATTATGAACTGTTTTATTTCCTCTGTATGAATCCATTTACTAATCTAAGTCAACAGTGACTTTCCAGAGAAGGGAAAGGGGATCAGCATAGGTAGGGACCATATGACTGATTTCTTCCAGGCTGTATTCATTAGTAGTCCAACATCTACACCTCTGTGGCTTGTGTCAGTGTGAGATTAGTAATAGGCTATTGATTTTTCCTTATAAGGTTGTTTGGAAAAATCTTTTAAAAATCTTCATCTTTACAAAGTATCTTTTCTCTTAATTCTCAATAAACATAAAATTCAGGCTACAAGAGGAGCTCTTTCCTTCATAGCCATTAACTCAGAGAGGTCTTATGCCAATTCAGGTCTCAGAGGGAACTTATCCACCTCATAAAAATATCTCTCCTTGCATTATATATGTTACGACCACATGGCAGGGATGTTTGATAAGCACCCAAGAAAGTCAAATGATTCACTTCTGCAGCTTTAAAATTATGAATTGAGCACTATTTTATAGCAAAACATCAAAACACACTTCTTAGAACAGTTAAACTACAGCCAAGTAGTCATCTTTTTTTTTTAATTATACTTTAAGTTCTAGGGTACATGTGCATAACATGCAGGTTTGTTACATATGTATACTTGTGCCATGTTGCTGTGCTGCACCCATCAACTCGTCAGCACCCATCAACTCATCATTTACATCAGGTATAACTCCCAATGCAATCCCTCCCCCCTCCCCCCTCCCCATAATAGGCCCTGGTGTGTGATGTTCTCCTTCCCGAGTCCAAGTGATCTCATTGTTCAGTTCCCACCTATGAGTGAGAACATGTGGTGTTTGGTTTTCTGTTCTTGCCATGGTTTGCTGAGAATGATGGTTTCCAGCTGCATCCATGTCCCTACAAAGGACACAAACTCATCCTTTTTTATGGCTGCATAGTATTCCATGGTGTATATGTGCCACATTTTCTTAATTCAGTCTGTCACTGATGGACATTTGGGTTGATTCCAACTCTTTGCTATTGTGAATAGTGCCACAATAAACATACGTGTGCATGTGTCTTTATAGCAGCATGATTTATAATCCTTTGGGTATATACCCAGTAATGGGATGGCTGGGTCATATGGTACTTCTAGTTCTAGATCCTTGATGAATCGCCATACTGTTTTCCATAATGGTTGAACTAGTTTACAATCCCACCAACAGTGTAAAAGTGTTCCTATTTCTCCACATCCTCTCCAGCACCTGTTGTTTCCTGACTTTTTAATGATCGCCATTCTAACTGGTGTGAGATGGTATCTCATTGTGGTTTTGATTTGCATTTCTCTGATGGTGAGTGATGATGAGCATTTTTTCATGTGTCTGTTGGCTGTATGAATGTCCTCTTTTGAGAAATGTCTATTCATATACTTTGCCCACTTTTTGATGGGGTTGTTTGTTTTTTCTTGTAAATTTGTTTGAGTTCTTTGTAGGTTCTGGATATTAGCCCTTTGTCTGATGAGTAGATTGCAAAAATTTTCTCCCATTCTGTAGGTTGCCTGTTCACTCTAATGGTAGTTTCTTTTGCTGTGCAGAAGCTCTTTAGTTTAATTAGATCCCATTTGTCAATTTTGGCTTTTGTTGCCGTTGCTTTTGGTGTTTTAGGCATGAAGTCCTTGCCCATGCCTATGTCCGGAATGGTATTACCTAGGTTTTCTTCTAGGGTTTTTATGGTATTCGGTCTAATATTTAAGTCTCTAATCCATCTTGAATTAATTTTCATATAAGGAGTAAGGAAAGGATCCAGTTTCAGCTTTCTACTTATGGCTAGCCAATTTTCCCAGCACCATTTATTAAATAGGGAATCCTTTCCCCATTTCTTGTTTTTCTCAGGTTTATCAAAGATCAGATGGCTGTAGATGTGTGGCATTATTTCTGAGGACTCTGTTCTGTTCCATTGGTCTATATTTCTGTTTTGGTACCAGTACCATGCTGTTTTGGTTACTGTAGCCAAGTAGCGTGATGCCTCCAGCTTTGTTCTTTTGACTTAGGATTGTCTTGGAGATGTGGGCTCTTTTTTGGTTCCATATGAACTTTAAAGCAGTTTTTTCCAATTCTATGAAGAAACTCATTGGTAACTTGATGGGGATGGCATTGAATCTATAAATTACCTTAGGCAGTATGGCCATTTTCACGATATTGATTCTTCCTATCCATGAGCATGGTATCTTCTTCCATTTGTTTATGTCCTCTTTTATTTCACTGAGCAGTGGTTTGTAGTTCTCCTTGAAGAGGTCCTTTACATCCCTTGTAAGTTGGATTCCTAGGTATATTATTCTCTTTGAAGCAATTGTGAATGGAAGTTCATTCATGATTTGGCTTTCTGTTTGTCTGTTACTGGTATATAAGAATGCTTGTGATTTTTGCAAATTAATTTTGTATCCTGAGACTTTGCTGAAGTTGCTTATCAGCTTAAGGAGATTTTGGGCTGAGACAATGGGGTTTTCTAAATATACAATCATGTCGTCTGCAAAGAGGGACAATTTGACTTCTTCTTTTCCTAACTGAATACCCTTGATTTCTTTCTCTTGCCTGATTCCCCTAGCCAGAACTTCCAACACTATGTTGAATAGGAGTGGTGAGAGAGGGCATCCCTGTCTTGTGCCAGTTTTCAAAGGGAATTTTTCCAGTTTTTGCCCATTCAGTATGATATTGGCTGTGGGTTTGTCATAAATAGCTCTTATTATTTTGAGATACATTCCATCAATACCAAATTTATTGAGAGTTTTTAGCATGAAGGGCTGTTGAATTTTGTCAAAGGCCTTTTCTGCATCTATTGAGATAATCATGTGGTTCTTGTCTTTGGTTCTGTTTATATGCTGGATTACGTTTATTGATTTGCATATGTTGAACCAGCCTTGCATCCCAGGGATGAAGCCCACTTGATCATGGTGGATAAGCTTTTTGATGTGCTGCTGAATCCGGTTTGCCAGTATTTTATTGAGGATTTTTGCATCGATGTTCATCAGGGATATTGGTCTAAAATTCTCTTTTTTTGTTGTGTCTCTGCCAGGCTTTGGTATCAGGATGATGTTGGCCTCATAAAATGAGTTAGGGAGGATTCCCTCTTTTTCTATTGATTGGAATAGTTTCAGAAGGAACGGTACCAGCTCCTCCTTGTACCTCTGGTAGAATTCAGCTGTGAATCCATCTGGTCCTGGACTTTTTTTCGTTGGTAGGCTATTAATTATTGCCTCAATTTCAGAGCCTGCTATTGGTCTATTCAGGGATTCAGCTTCCTCCTGGTTTAGTCTTGGGAGAGTGTAAGTGTCCAGGAAATTATCCATTTCTTCTAGATTTTCTAGTTTATTTGCATAGAGGTGTTTATAGTATTCTCTGATGGTAGTTTGTATTTCTGTGGGGTCAGTGGTGATATCCCCTTTATCATTTTTTATTGCGTCTAATTGATTCTTCTCTCTTTTCTTCTTTATTAGTCTTGCTAGCGGTCTATCAATTTTGTTGATCTTTTCAAAAAACCAACTCCTGGATTCATTGATTTTTTGGAGGGTTTTTGTGTCTCTATCTCCTTCAGTTCTGCTCTGATCTTAGTTATTTCTTGCCTTCTGCTAGCTTTTGAATGTGTTTGCTCTTGCTTCTCTAGTTCTTTTAATTGTGATGTTAGAGTGTCCATTTTAGATCTTTCCTGCTTTCTCTTGTAGGCATTTAGTGCTATGAATTTCCCTTTACACACTGCTTTAAATGTGTCCCAGAGATTCTGGTATGTTGTACTTTTGTTCTCATTGGTTTCAAAGAACATCTTTATTTCTGCCTTCATTTCGTTGTGTACCCAGTAGTCATTCAGGAGCAGGTTATTCAGTTTCCATGTACTTGAGCAGTTTTGATTGAGTTTCTTAGTCCTGAGTTCTAGTTTGATTGCACTGTGGTCTGAGAGACTGTTTGTTATAATTTCTGTTCTTGTACATTTGCTGAGGAGTGCTTTACTTCCAATTATGTGGTCAATTTTGGAATAAGTGTGATGTGGTGCTGAGAAGAATGTATATTCTGTTGATTTGGGGTGGAGAGTTCTGTAGATGTCTATTAGGTCTGCTTGCTGCAGAGATGAGTTCAATTGCTGGATATCTTTGTTAACTTTCTGTTTCATTGATCTGTCTCACGTTGACAGTGGGGTGTTGAAATCTCCCATTATTATTGTATGGGAGTCTAAGTCTCTTTGTAAGTCTCTAAGGACTTGCTTTATGAATCTGGGTGCTCCTGTATTGGGTGCATATATATTTAGGATAGTTAGCTCTTCCTGTTGAATTGATCCCTTTACCATTATGTAATGGCCTTCTTTGCCTCTTTTGATCTTTGATGGTTTAAAGTCTGTTTTATCAGAGACTAGTATTGCAACCCCTGCTTTTTTTTTGTTCTCCATTTGCTTGGTAGATCTTCCTCCATCCCTTTATTTTGAGCCTATGTATGTCTCTGCATGTGAGATGGGTCTCCTGAATACAGCAGACTGATGGGTCTTGACTCTTTATCCAGTTTACCAGTCTGTGTCTTTTAATTGGAGCATTTAGTCCATTTACATTTAAGGTTAATATTGTTATGTGTGAACTTGATCCTGCCATTATGATATTAACTGGTTATTTTGCTCGTTAGTTGATGCCGTTTCTTCCTAGCCTCGATGGTCTTTACATTTTGGCATGTTTTTGCAATGGCTGGTACCGGTTGTTCCTTTCCATGTTTAGTGCTTCCTTCAGGGTCTCTTGTAAGGCAGGCCTGGTGGTGACAAAATCTCTAAGCATTTGCTTATCTGTAAAGGATTTTATTTCTCGTTCACTTATGAAACTTAGTTTGGCTGGATATGAAATTCTGGGTTGAAAATTCTTTTCTTTAAGAATGTTGAATATTGGCCCCCACTCTCTTCTGGCTTGTAGAGTTTCTGCCGAGAGATCTGCTGTTAGTCTGGTGGGCTTCCCTTTGTGGGTAACACGACCTTTCTCTCTGACTGCTGTTAACATTTTTTCCTTCATTTCAACCTTGGTGAATCTGACAGTTATGTGTCTTGAGGTTGCTCTTCTCGAGGAGTATCTTTGTGGCGTTCTCTGTATTTCCTGAATTTGAATGTTGGCCTGCCCTACTAGGTTGGGGAAGTTCTCCTGGATAATATCCTGAAGAGTGTTTTCCAACTTGTTTCCATTTTCCCCCTCACTTTCAGGCACCCCAATCAGACGTAGATTTGGTTTTTTACATAATCCCATACTTCTTGCAGGCTTTGTTCATTTCTTTTTCTTCTTTTTTCTTTAGATTTCTCTTCTCGCTTCATTTCATTCATTTGATCCTCAATCGCTGATACTCTTTCTTCCAGTTGATCGAGTTGGTTACTGAAGCTTGTGCACCTGTCACTTATTTCTTGTGTCATGGTTTTCATCTCTGTCCATTTGTTTATGGCCTTCTCTGCATTAATTATTCTGGTTATCAATTCTTCCACTCTTTTTTCAAGATTTTTAGTTTCTTTGTGGTGGGTACGTAATTCCTCCTTTAGCTCTGAGAAGTTTGATGGACTGAAGCCTTCTTCTCTCATCTCGTCAAAGTCATTCTCCGTCCAGCTTTGATCCGTTGCTGGCGATGAGCTGCATTCCTTTGGAGGGGGAGATGCGCTCTTATTTTTTGAATTTCCAGCTTTTCTGCCCTGCTTTTTCCCCATCTTTGTGGTTTTATCTGCCTCTGGTCTTTGATGATGGTGACGTACTGATGGGGTTTTGGTGTGGGTGTCCTTCCTGTTTGTTAGTTTTCCTTCTAACAGTCAGGACCCTCAGCTGTAGGTCTGTTGGAGATTGCTTGAGGTCCACTCCAGACCCTGTTTGCCTGGGTGTCAGCAGCAGAGGCTGCAGAAGATAGAATACTGCTAAACAGTGAGTGTACCTGTCTGATTCTTGCTTTGGAAGCTTCCTCTCAGGGGTGTACTCTACCGTGTGAGGTGTAGGGTGTCGGTCTGCCCCTAGTGGAGGATGTCTCCCAGTTAGGCTACTCAGGGGTCAGGGACCCACTTGAGCAGGCAGTCTCTCGGTTCTCAGATCTCAACCTCCGTGTTGGGAGATCCACCGCCCTCTTCAAAGCTGTCAGACAGAGTTGCTTGCGTCTGCAGAGGTTTCTGCTGCTTTTTGTTGTTGTTGTTGTTGTTGTTTAGCTGTGCCCTGTCCCCAGAGGTGGAGTCTACAGAGACTGGCAGGCCTCCTTGAGATGCTGTGAGCTCCATCCAGTTCAATCTTCCCAGGGCTTTGTTTACCTACTTAAGCCTCAGCAATGGTGGGCGCCCCTCCCCCAGCCTCGCTGCTGCCTTGTGGTTAGATCACAGACTGCTGTGCTAGCAATGAGGAAGGCTCCGTGGGCGTGGGACCCTCCCAACCAGGTGTGGGATATAATCTCCTGGTGTGCCCGTTTGCTTAAAGCGCAGTATTGGGGTGGGAGTTACCCGATTTTCCAGGTGTTGTGTGTCTCTGTTCCCCTGGCTAGGAAAAGGGATTCCCTTCCCCCTTGCACTTCCCAGGTGAGGCAATGCCTCACCCTGCTTCAGCTCTTGCTGGTCGGGCTGCAACAGCTGACCAGCACCGATTGTCCGGCACTCCCCAGTGAGATGAACCCAATACCTCAGTTGATAATGCAGAAATCACCTGTCTTCTGTGTCGCTTGCGCTGGGAGCTGGAGACTGGAGCTGTTCCTATTCAGCCATCTTGCTCCGCCTAGCCCAAGTAGTCATCATTTCATTTTTTATTTTAGTTTAGTGAAAAGTACTTTTTCAGACAGAGTCTTGCTCTGTCACCCAAGGCTGGAGTGCAATGGCGCAGTCTCGGCTCACTGCAACCTGAGTTCAAGCAATTCTCCTGCCTCAGCCTCCTGAGTAGCTGGGACTATAGGTGGCCACCACCACGTCTGGCTAATTGTTTGAATTTTTTGTTAGAAACGGGGTTTCATCATGTTAGCCAGGATGGTTTCGGTCTCCTGACCTCATAATCCGCCTGCTTTGGCCTCCCAAAGCGCTGGGATTACAGGTGTGAGGTACTATTTATCTTAATGAAGTAATATGATTTGCCAGATCTAGGCATATGAAATTATCAGTAAACAAAAAATAAAAGTAACTAATCTATACTTGTATGACATTCACATAGTGGGCAAGAGAAAAGATTCTGGAACCAGACTATGGGAGTTTGAATCCTAGTGTTTGCTGTTTATCATCTAAGGGACCCTAGGCAACCTACTTAAACTCTTGTCTCTCAGCTGCCTTACCTATCAAATGAGGATGATAAAAGTGCATACCCTTTGATCTTAATGATGAAATAAACATAGCTTATTGAATGTCTAATAGATTATCTCATTTGCTAATTTTGACAACCCTGTGAGGCAAATATTATTTCCATTTCACAGAAGTAACTCATCCTTTACCTATGAGAGCAAAAGTCCTTGCCCATGGTGACCTGGCTAGTACATGGTGAAGCCAGAATTATTTTACCCTGCTCACTGCACAACCAACATATATTTTTTTAAGAAACAGGGTTTTGCTGTGTTGGCCAGGCTGCTTGAGTGCAGTGGTGTGATCATAGCTCACTGTAGCTTTGAATTCACAGGCTGAAGCAATCCTCCTGCCTTAGCCAGAGTAGCTAGGACTACAGGTGTGCACCACCATGCCTAGTCATCTTATTTAAAAATTTTATTTATTTTTATTTATTTATTTATTTATTTATTTATTTATTTATTTTGCAGAAATGGGCTCTTACTATGTCACCCAAGCTGGTCTTGAACTCCAGGCCTCAAGCCATCCTCCTGCCTTGGCTTCCCAAAGTGCTAGGAATACAGGCATAAGCCACTGCCCCTGGCCTGAACGTAGTATTTTTAAAGTAAACTTTTAACTGAAGTTTAACATACAGTTTATATACATAAAAGCATAGAAATAATAAAGTTTACAAAGTGAATACACCTGTATATCTACCTCCCTTCCAGATCAAGAAATAGAACATTACCATCACCCCAAAGCCTCCATTCTCATTCCTCCCAAACACTCTTTCCCTAAAGTTAACTGTTTTTCTGGCTTTTATCACTATAGATTAGTTTTTCCATTAGAATACTTTACATAAATGAATCATACAGTATGTATTCTTTTGTGTCTGGTTTTTTTTCCTCTCAACTTTATATTTGTGAGCATCATCCTTTTTTTTTTTTTTTTTTTTTTTTTTTTTGAGAGAGAGTGTGTGTGTGTGTATGTGTTTGAGGATAAGGTCTGCTCTTTCACCAGGCTGGAGTGTAGTGGCATACACACAGCTCACTGCAGCCTTGACCTCCTGGGCTTAGTCCATCCTCCTGCCTCAGCCTCCCATATAGCTGAGACTCCAGGCACATGCCACCACGTCCAGCTGTTTTATTTTATTTTATTTTATTTTATTTTATTTTATCATTTTCTTTTTGTCAAGACGGGGTTTCACCATGTTGCCCAGGCTGATCTCAAACTTCCGGGTTTAAGTGACCTGCCCACATTGGCTTCCCAAAGCGCTGAGATTAGAGGTTTGAGCCACCGTGCCTGCTAAGTGTCATCGTTATTGGTATGTGTAGCAGTATTCTACCCATTTTGATTGTACTTACATGAATATACCATAATTTATTACCCATTCTTCTGTTTGTAGTAATTATTACAGTATACATTCTTGATATAACAAAAATCTACTCTAAACTACTTTTCTATTTCCCATCCAATGCAAGTACCTTATAGTGCTTTAATTTCGTTTACCTCTTTCCTGATTTTTTGTGCTATTGGGTTTGTATATTTAATTTTATATGTATTTTTAGCCTCACAAGACATTGTTATCATTGTTCTATACAGTCAATATTTGTTTAGATTCACCCACTTTTACCCTCTCCACTGTTCTTTATTCCTTCATGAGTTTTCACACTTTTCTCTGGGATTATTTGCCTTCTGCCTGAAGACCTCTGTAGTGTGGGTCTACTAATAATAAACTCTCCTAGTGTTTGTTTATATGAAACCTCTTTTATTTAACCTTCACTATTGAGGGATATTTCTCAGGTACAGAAGTCTAGGTTGGCAGATATTTTCTTTCAGAATTTTAAAGATATCACTATTGTCTTTTGGTTCCATAATTGCTTTCGAAAAGTCAGCTGTCTGTCTTATTTATTGCTCCTTTGAATTTAGTGAAACTATTTTTAAGATTTTCCCTTTTCTTTTTGTTTTCAGGAGTTTTACTATGTGCCTAGGAATAGAGTGTTTTGTTTTTTGTTTTTTATCCTGCATGGGGTTTGTAGGGTTTCTTGAGTCTGTGGTTTGATGTCTTTTACTAGTTTTGAAAATTCTTGGCTATGATCTCTTCAAGTATTGTTCCAATTATGTCTCTCTTTACTCTCCTTATGAAACTCAAATTATGTGAATATTGGACTTTTTCACCATGTCACATATATTTGCAAAAGTGGAAAAACAAAGCGGAGATGCCTGTAAAGTTACTGAGCCTGAGGAAGTTGCCATGACCAACCACCACTACCTTCTAAGGAGAATGTCTTTTGCTTTGAAAACTAATGAGTTTCTCTTATTGGAAAACTCTAATCTGGAACCACAAATGGAAGAGGATTCCAGGAAACACAGGTCCCAGTCACAGATGGGAGCTCCAATGCTAACTGGACATTGGATAATAAAACAGAGATGTTTAACTTTAGGGCATAGTAATTCAAATACTCACAGAGTCCTTACAAAGTTAATAAAAAAAAAATTTCTATGTTATTCTAAAATGTAGAACTCAAACCAAGGGATAGAAAGAAGCAATGAGCAAATGCAGTATATTTGTACAAACTGTAGCATTTATCTCAATGGTTTCTCTTCCAATATAACTATGTAACACACCATTTTTTTCTTCTTTTGAAAGGGATATAAGCCTCCCTTGTTTTTCTCAACGAAGTCCAATTTTAAAGGCAGGCTCTATACTGCCAAGAGTAGATGTACTCACACTGTCAGAAATATCTACAATGAAACTGGATTTTAAGGAGAAAACCTGTTTTTCAGCTGTATGTTAATATTCCACATCACTGATTCCTAGAGAATGAGCAGAAAATTCTTATATTCCCCAATGAAGTGTATCTGAATATTAAGAAATTCTGTTTTACTTTTCTAGAAGGAATCTCAAGGAATTTGGATTTATCCCCCTACTCCCCACCCCTTCTACCACTATGAGCCAATGTTATTAACAAAAGTGTGTTTTATCCTAGGAGATAAGAGGGGAAAATGAGTGAGGGCCAATGTTCCACATTAAGCTGAAGAGAGATACATTTATCTAGTGTGTAAGTTGGCTATTGCCGTATAATAAATTATCCCAAAACATATGCATTAATACAATAGTAAATATTTCTTATTCTCACAGTTTCTGTGGGTCAGATGTTTGGGGATGGCTTAGCTCGGTGATTCTAGCTAGGAGTCTCTCATGAGGTTGTAACCAAGATGTCAGCTGGAGCTATAGTAATCCAAAGGCTTGGCGGGGTAGAGGACCTGCATCTAAGATGATTTATTCACATGTCTGGCAAGGTGGCCCTGACTATTGGCAGGATGCCTCAGTTTCCTGCCACATTGACATCTGCTTAGGGTTAGTTGAGTATCTTTACAATATGGGACTTCGTACCCCCAGAGCAAGTGATCCAGGAAAGGAAAGCAGAAGGAGTGATGTCTTTTATGACTTGTCCTCAGAAGTCACACACCAACATATCTGCTGTATTCTTCTGGTTATATAAACTAATCCTATATGATTAATGTCACAGAAGACTATACAAGGGTGTGAACACCAGGAAGCAAGAATCATTGGGGCCATCTTAAAGGCTGGGTACCATACCCAGTCAATAAGAAAAGTAAACCAAACTTTATAATTTTGTTGGGCTTCTTCCAAGTTGGTAAACATTAGACTATTACAAAAACAGGAGTTGAATCAATGACTTTTTAGTATAATTTATGATTAGTGCATATATGTCATACTCTTTCTGGATATACTGTATATCATACTCTAGTAAGAAATGTTAAATTATTTAATACATTGAAAATAAAGATTTTGCCTTTTTAATGTCTGTCAATGTACATGATTCTGAAAGTAAAACTTGAAAAGAGTAGGATAAATCCATTTGCAGGGAAAACATGTGGTGAATCTTCTTTACTGTCGTTCACAGGGTTTGGTGGAATTCAAGAATGTTCTGCTAAAGGAATACACCTATTAATGGAAACATCCAGGCAAAAGTAGAATCAGTTTGCCATCCTTGTTCTAATATACCTTTCACAAGCCTCTTCTGAAAGAAATTTAAACAAATGTACAGAGTCATTGTTAATTATCTTCCTGCTTGAAAAGCCAGTGCATAAGTTCATCTCCTTTTTGTATCTTTAAGTGCTTACAGGATTGTCTGTTAGTTTTAGACCAATGGTGAATGCTGATGGCTGCATGGATTTCAGGAAAACATATTTTCCAGATTCTTTGCCATAGGAATAAAACTTTCTCAAATTTAGAATTTACAGATTGTTAAGCACACTATATTCTTTTCCAAATATATCCTTCATTCTTCATGACATTATGTAGTTAGAGCTGACCATATACTGGGTGAGTAGTAATCCCTCAGGAACAGCAGGGAACTTTCTTATGTGACAAAGTATTTGCCAAAAGTTTACAGAAAATATCATACTTGCCAGCAGAGACATACCAAGAGTGGGGAAGTGAGAGTAATCTGCCCAAGGTGCAGGCAATAAAGGGATATGGGACTGTAGACACTTTTTCCCTCTTTAAAAGTGTTTAATTTGTAGAAAATTTTAATACAATAATAATACTGACCAAAGGTCAATCAAGTTTTTGTTCACGGTTGTAAACTTAAATTATATTAGTTATAAAGTACTACCCCCTAAAAAATAATCTGATCATTTGTAGAGTTTATTGTTTCAGATGCATTTTTTCTTCACATGTAACATTTTTGGAAACTGGAAACCACTGTCCTTTCTTTTCTGTCTCATTAATAGAAAATGCTGCATAATATAGGTGTAATAGTAAAAGGACAAGATAGAGTGCTCATTATGAAGTTGCATGATATAGTTTGGCTGTGTCTCCACCCAAATCTCATCTTGAATTGTAGCTCCCCACAGTCTCATATGTCATGGGAGGGACCTGGTGGGAGGTAATTGAATCATGGGGGCGGGTCTTTCCCATGCTGTTCTCGTGGCAGTGAATAAGTCTCACAAGCTCTGATGGTTTCATAAATGGGAGTTCCCCTGCACAAGTTCTCTCGCTTGTCTGCTGCCACGTAAGATATGCCTTTTGCCTTCTGCCATGATTGTGAGGCCTCCCCAGCCATGTGGAAGTGTGAGTCCATTAAACCTCCTTTTCTTTGCTGGGTATGGTGGCTCATGCCTATAATCCCAGCATTTTGGGAGGCTGAGGCAGGCAGATCACTTGAGGTCAGGAGTTTGAGACCAGCCTGGCCAACATGGTGCAACCCCATTTATATTAAAAAAAAAAACAAAAAAAAAACAGAAATTAGCCAGGCATGGTGGTGCATGCCTGTAATCTCAGCTACCCAGGAGGGTGAGGCAGGAGAACCAGTTGAACCTGGGAGGCGGAGGTTGCAGTGAGCTGAGATTGTGCCACGGCACTCCAGCCTGGGTGACAGAGCGAGACTCCGTTTCAAAAAAAAAGAAAAGAAAAAAAAACCCTTCCTTTTCTTTATAAATTACTCAGTCTTGGGTGTGTCTTTATCAGCAGCATGAAAATGGACTAATACACTGTGTATGCAATAAAGATAACTTTTATTTTGTTTTTTGAGACAGGTCTTACTCTGTCAACTACACTCAGGTGGGAGTGTAGTGGTGCCATCTCAGCTCACTGCAACCTCCACTTCCTGGACTCAGGTGATCCTGAGTAGCTGGGACCACAGGTGTGCAATAGCACACTTGGATTTTTTGTATTTTTGGTAGAGATGGGATTTTGCCATGTTGCCCAGTCTGCTCTCGAACTGCTGACCTCAAGCAATCCATTTGCCTCAGCCTCCCAAAGTGCTGGAATTACAGGAGTGAGCCATGGCACCCAGCTGCAATAAAGAGAAATTTTAAAAAGTGAATCTCAACCTTTGAAGTTTTGCGTAATCCAAAAGAAAATACATGATTTTTCTTTTATGAGTTATCTTGTTTTCTGGTGTAAACTAGAGGTTAATCATACACAAAAATATTTGCAAACAGCCAGAATCAGTCTCCAACAATGTACAGTGAGATTCTAAACTTTAAAATTGTTCCTTGAAGATCACCACATAAAAATTGTGGAGAAGGCCATTAACTGTGCAACGAGAACAAAAAATGTAAGGAAACATAAATTAGGAAAAGAAACCATTTTTTAAAGAATAACAGGAGACATGGTAAAGCAGTGGTCTTACATTGCCAGAAAAAATATAAAGAGTAATGCTTGAGTGTCTTAATAATTTTCTTCAAGAACTGTTCACTCTTAAGAAAAGGATCGAATATTTTCAAGGTTTGCTGAATGACTCACAATACACCATAGAAAAGACAACCCACAGAGTGGTTGAATATTGCAATGCATATAACTGAGAAGAACTCGTAACTAAAACATGGGCAATAAGAACTTATATAAATTAATAAGAAAAAAGACTACTCAATAAAAGTAGCCTTTAGGAAAAATAAGACTACTCATTTTTCAATAGAAAAATGGGCAAAAGATGTAAACAGTCAATTTACCAAGAATAAAGTCCAACGAAAATAAACACTAAAAAGGCATCAAACAAAAATAATAATCAGGGGAATGCAAATTAAAACAGCAGTGGATGCTACTCCCCCACCAATACAGCTACTTCAGAAAGTTTGATTAAGACCAAGTATTATTCTCATTTAAACAGCATATATACTAAAATTGAAAGGATACAGAGATTAGCATGGCCCGTTCAAGGATGACACACATATTTATGAAGTGTTTCACATTAAAAAAACAAAGATGAAGTGTTGACAAGAATGTAAAGCAACTGAAACTCTCATATATGGCTGGTGACACTGGTGACACTTGGGAAAAAATTTGGCCCTATTTGTTAAACCTTAAGGTTGCATGTCTTATAACAATTTCTCTCAACTATGAATAGCACCATGCAAGGTTTGTGGGTGTTTTTTGTTTGTTTGTTTGTTTTTTGAGACGGAGTCTCGCTTTGTCACCAAGGCTGGAGTGCAGTGACGTAATGCAACCTCTGCCTCCCAGGTTCAAGCGATTCTCCTGCCTCAGCCTCCTGAGTAGCTGGGATTACAGGCATGCGCCACCACACCTGGCTAATTTTTTTCTTTTTTCTTTTTTCTTTTTTTTTTGAGATGAAGTCTTCCTCTGCTGCCTAGGCTGGAGTGCAGTGGTTTGATCTCGGCTCATTGCAACCTCTGCCTCCCAGGTTCAAGTGATTCTCCTGCCTCAGCCTCCCCAGTAGCTGTATTTACAGGCACCTGCCACCACACCCAGCTGGTTTTTGTATTTTTTAGTAGAGATGGGATTTCACCATGTTGGCCAGGCTGTTCTCAAACTCCTGACCTCAGGTGATCCATCCTCGGCCTCCAAAGTGCTGGGATTACAGGCGTGAGCCACTGCACCCGGCCGATGCCTGGCTAATTTTTATATTTTCAGTAAAGATGGGGGTTTCGCCATGTTGGCCAGGCTGGTCTTGAACTCCTGATCTCAAGTGTTCCGCATGCCTTGGCCTCCCAAAGTGCTGGAATTACAGGCATGAGCCACTGCACCCAGCCAATTTTAACTTTTTATCATAGACTTATGTATATTTTGTGATAGTAAATGATAAAATAGACTAGTAACTACATGTATCTTGTGAATTCATGACCTTTTTATTAAATGCTTTGATATTTCTAGGCTACACTGTTCATTAGTAAGTTTTCTGAAATTGTCACAAATCTCCAAGAAAATTTCCAATATGTTTACTGAAAAAAATTCACATACAAGTGGACCGGCACAATTCAAACCCATGTTGTTCAAGGGTCAACTATATACTCATATTAAAAACATTTGTGCTACTGTCTGGAAGGTGATGAATCTAAAGGGAAAGGTGTCAAGCCAACATTGAAAACAAAAATAAACAAGAAGGTGATGTGATTTGATACAGCACAAGATACAGGGGATGGTTTGAACTGAGCACCAGAAGCATAAGTGGTATAGTCAACTTTCAATGAGAGATATATATATATTTACTAATCTTCAGTTTCAACCAGTTTTCCCTTGTCTTCAACACACTGGGGCAGTGGTCCCCTGCTAATAACATAATTAACCTTTTGGCTTAAACAAGTAGTGAGAGGGTAAAGGAAGGCAGGATCCTCACTATCTGGGATTCAGACTCCAGTTCTTAAGCTGCACATTGTCCCCTGGAGTGGGGGAGTTGGGAGAGAAAGAAGGTGCCTTAGTCCATTTTATGTTGCTGTAAAGGAATACCTGACACTGGGCAATGTATAAAGGAAAGAGGCTTATTTAGCTCATGGTTCTACGGGACGAGAAGTTTAAGGGCATGGCCCTGGCTTCTGGTGAGGGCTTTTGTGTTGCATCACAACGTGGTGAAGAAGGTCAAAGGGAAAGTGGACATGTGCAAAAAGGGGAACCCCTGAGGGGCATCCTGGCCTTGTAACAACCCACTGTGGTGGGAACAAGCCCATTCTTGCAAGAACTCATGCAGTCCGTGGGAACAGCACCAAGCCACTCACGAGGGATCTGCTCCCACACACCAGACCCCTTCCATTAGGCCTCACCTCCCAACACCACCACATCAGGGATTAAATTTCAACATGAGTTTTTGTGAGGACAAACAAACCATATCCAAGTCATAGCAGAAGGCAAGACAGAAAGTGGCATGAGTAAGAAATGAGCCAACTGGTTACTACTTTTGATCACTTGGACAGGGTAGGCATAGGCAAAGAAAAGATTTTCACTGGGATAAACATCATTGCTATGTACCCCAGACTGTCTTGTTCCCCAGATTTTGAACCAACAAACTTATTTTCCTTTAAAAGTCCATAGCTGCATAATTCCGATGGCACTGGCTGCAAGTTTCCATTTTTTCCTTTCTCAAGGTTCAAGAAGTGCCCTTTTTATTTATTTATTTTTTTGAGACAGAGTCTCACTCTGTTGCTCAGGCTGGAGTGCAGTGATGCGATCTCAGCTTACTGCAACCTCCGCCACCCGGGTTCAGGCAATTCTCCTGAGTCAGCCTCCCCAGTAGCTGGGACTACAGGCACATGCCGCCACATCCAGCTAATTTTTTTTGTATTTTAGTGGAGATGGGGTTTCACTGTGGTCAGGCTGGTCTCAAACTCCTGAGCTCAGGCAATTCGCCCACCTCAGCCTCCCAAAGTGCTAGAATTACAGGCATGAGCCACTGCGCCTGGCCTATATATTTTTTTAATCGATAAGAAGTGTATTCATTTATCTGCACAGTTCTGCAGGCTGTGCAAGAAGCATCGCACCAGAATCTGCTTCCACTCAAAGTAAATAATGTCAAGGTTTGTTGTCATTCAGCCATTTAGGAAGGCAAAGAGGAGCAAGCATCACATGGCAAGAGGAAAGAAGAGAGAGGGAGGGGGGTGCCAGGCTCTTTTCAACAATCAGCTCTTGCAAAAACTAATGGAGTGGGAATTCACTCCTGCAAGGAGGGCACCAAGGCCTTCATGAGGCCCCCATGATCCAAACACCTCTCAGGAGGTTCCACCTCCAACACCGAGTATTTTCAGATGAGATATTTTCTAGTCCGTCTTGAGAATGGTTTTACAATTTTTCCAGGCCATTTGCCCTCCTGGCAACCTTCCCTGTTCACCTTCTGGCAGGAAATTTTCTTACATGCCTACCTGGCAAAATATTGATCCTCTTCAAGAATTCAGCTTAATTTTCTCCTTCTCTGGACTATATTTTATCCGACATATTTTTATATTATAAACATATATTTTATCCAATATATTATAATTTAATTATAATTTTATACTATTTTATAATTATAATTTTATTATATTTATAATTTTAATTTATTAAAAGAACCAGAGAACACATTTATATAACATATAATATTGTAATACATGTATATATATTATCATTTTATTATATTTTATCCAATATATTTGGATAAAATATCAAAAATAATTTTTTGAATAAATTTAAGAGGTAGCCTAATATATAAGGGTGACTGTTTTCAGGCCAAATGCAGACAACTCATACATCTATGTGTGCACTTATTGGTTTATATTTCAGTAGTCTCTTTTCTTCCTTGTCTCCGTCTCTAAAGCATGAACTCCTTGATGGAAGGGATCATGGTCTTATTTTCCACCTTGGGATACTATGTAATATAGCACACTGCTTAAATGCATAGAGCCAGCACTTCTGGGTTTAAATCTCACACTTACGGAATGTGTATCCTTAAGTAGGTCACCTAGCCTTTCTGTGCCTAAGTTCTCTTATTTGTAAAATGGGCATAATAACAGTAGCAACTTTAAGTAAGGTAAAAGTGAGAGTGAGAGAGTGAGAGTGAGAGATGGGGGAGAGAGACAGCGAGCGCGAGCGCTGGTCTTGAACTCCTGGGCTGAAGCAATTCTCCTGCTTCTGCCTCCCTAAGAGCTGGGATTACAGGCGAGAGCCACTGCACTCGGCCAAACGTTTTATTTTTAAAATTAGATTGAAAAGCTTTTCATGACTGTCATTGAGTTACAGATTTTTTTTTTTTTTTAAACAAAAGGTAGCCCAATATATAAAAGGGTCATTGTTTCCAGGTCAAACAAATGCAGATAGC
Organism: Chlorocebus sabaeus; assembly: GCF_047675955.1. NCBI lineage: Eukaryota > Metazoa > Chordata > Mammalia > Primates > Cercopithecidae > Chlorocebus > Chlorocebus sabaeus. Next base: position 75,103,090 of record NC_132904.1, on the reverse strand, counting down.
TGTGTTGGAGGGCAGAGGGAAGAGGGAGACTTGGAAGATTCTAGCTGGTAACACTCGACATTCCTCCAGTCTCTGCTACATCTTCCCACTGTCTTGCCGGCCATATGCAAGGTCCCTCCAGTTCCTCTTATTTACCTGTTAGAGGACTACCTTCTCCAGGAAGCCACCTCTGGCGTCCCACGCTTAGGCGCTGTCAGGCAAACTGATCACCCTTTTATGCAACTGCCTGTTTAGCTGATACCACACAAGTGTGACTTGTGCAGAGGGGCTATGTCTGATTTTTCTCTGCGGAGAACTCAGGAACGGAACGACTGATCTCTTCAAGCGAATCCTGTTAACAGCTAAGAGCCTCCTCTTAGTTGGATCCCTGTTGTTGACTGATGGAGACGGTTTCCCTTGCCATCAGTCACTCTTTGCCTCTCAGTTTCTCAGCCTCACCTGGAAACTTTAGAAATGAAGACCCTCAGATGTGCTCCCAGGTTCTTTCAGCGATAAACTCTACAACCTCACGGCATTAGCTCCGCGCCGTCTCGGCTCCTGACCCCGCCCCCTCCCGCACGCTTCCCTAAGCCTGGGTCACAAGTACGCATGCTCTCCCTTCTTCGTCGTAGCGTGATGACGTAAGCGGCGTTGGCGTGGTGTCGTCGGAGTGGCGGCGCGTGTTGCGGCTCGGGGTCTGCGCATAGGTTTAGAATTGTCGCGGGCAGTGGGGCGCCCTAGCTGCCAACTGCACGTGGTTTGTTTCCGGCGTTTGCCTAGTGTCCTGACCATTCCGCCCCGTTGGAAGTGGGAAACGGAGAGGTTCTGTGGGGACAGAGCTGGGTGTTCTGAGGGAGTAAGCGCGCATCCGAGGGGCTCTGGAGTGACTTAGAGCAGAGCTGCGGCCGCGGAAGGGGAGCCGCTGAGAAAGGAGGGCCGCTGCAGGCGGGGTTCCAACCGCGGGGTCTGGGCTGCTCCCGCGGAGGGCCTGGGCGGCCGCGCGATGCTGGGAGTCCGCTGTCTGCTCCGATCCGTGCGCTTCTGTTCCTCCGCCCCTTTTCCCAGGCACAAACCTTCAGCCAGACTGAGCGTGCGGGACGCTCTCGGGGCCCAGAACACGAGTGGGGAGCGCATTAAGGTCCAGGTTGGTGAATGGGAAGGGAGTGGGTTTTTTCTTGTAGGGACTTATATGGCACATCCACATCTAGCTTTTCTTTTACGGTCGGGTCAGACAACCCCCAGCAGGGAAAAGTAAGAAAGTGTAGGTAGGCGTCGCGGATTTCCACTTTTCTGCTTTCCATTACTTTTCGCAAAACTGTTCCGATGACTGTAAAGCACTAGAACTTTGCTTTCATGATTCCAGGGTACTACCTGTAAACTTGTTAATCATACCAAAAGTGTAAACGAACAAGCCCCCTTTCTCTGTCTTTATCCCTTATAATGAATATCCAGGTTTATAAAGTGGTTGTCTTGACCTCCCTCCTTGAGAGCAGAAACCGTGTCTTACCTGCCTTTGTAATCACACATGGCTGACAGTAAATACTTGTTCAAACCATGCCTTTTAAACTTTTAGTCACCTCAGTGCCTATTGTGGGGCTCTGCATGTAATTTATTTTTAATGAATTCGGAGAAAGAGTGGAATGTAGCAGTTTGAAAGGGCTCTGGAGTTAAGCAGCTTAGGTTTAAATCTCTGCATAGCGTTTATGCGTTCTACACCTTATTTTCGTCTTATGAAAACAGAGATAATAATTGTCCCTGAGTCCTGAAAATTAAATGAGGTAATGGAAATAAGATACTTAGAACAGTGGCTATAGTCTACAAATGTTAGCTGCTATTATTTCTCTTGCAAGTATAATATTTGCAGCAGCTCCACATAGAAGAGGTGCAGAATAAACAAGGTGGTTTGACTGTTTCTTATTAGGTTGCTGAAGTACACTGGTGTGGTTATTTTTTTTTGAGACAGGATCTAGCTCTGTCACCCAGGCTGGAGTGCAGTGGTGTGACCTCAGTTCACTGCAGTCTCCATCTCCCAGGCTCAAGCAGTCCTCCTGCCTCGGCCTCCAGAGTAGCTGGAACTATAGGCATGCACCACCATACTCTAATTTTTTAAGTTTTTTGTGGAGCTGGGTCTCACTATATTGCCCAGGCTAGTCTCGAACTCCTGGACTCAAGCAGTCCTCCTCCTTCTGCCTCCCAAAGTGCTGGGATTACAGGCATAAGCCTGGCAGATGTGGTTATAATAAATAGATTATTAGTTTTTGAGTAGGTTCTTGCTCTGTCACCCATGATTGTAGTGACAGAGTCATGGCTTGCTGTTGCAGTGATTTTTGTTGTCCTCACATATCCTTTGCTTTTTAGCAGTATGACCAATCTACTCCTCTTTGCATTTCTTTGAGTTCCATATTCTTTCCATAGGTCTGTTTGTCTATTAATTAGGCATACATTAATGATACTTTGTGCGCTAGTCAAGAGAAAAATTCAAAGATGAAAAGAGAACCTGCTGCCCAGGTTAGAGGATTTCAGTTTAGTCCTGTGAGATCTGATATGGTAGCTACCAGCCACTTTTGGCTCTAAGCACTTGAAGTTTGACTGGTCCAAATTGAGATGTGCTTTAAGTGTAAAATACATACAAATTTTGAAGAACCAAAAAGAATGCAAAATATCTCAATATGTTTTTATATTGATTATATGTTGATAATATTTGGGGCATAATAGGTTAAGTAAAATATTTCACCTATTTTTATGTTCAACATGGCCACAAAACGAAATTTTAAATTAAACATGTGACTCATTATATTTCTGTTGGATAGCCCTGCTCCAATGGTTAAAACAAATAATTTTAGCAATAGGATAGTTGGTAGTAAGGTAAGTAAAAGAACTGTAAGAAAACAGGAAGTTAACGTAACTGAGAAAGTTAAGGAAGATATCTTGCATGAGGTGACGTTTCAGCCAAGTTCTGAAGGATGTGTTCCCTAGGCAGGGGAACTGGGGATGGGGCAGAATTATAATAGCGTCCCAGAAAAGCTCGTTGATAAGAACATGAACTTTGAAGTAAGAACTTCCTTTTGAATTCCAACTCTACTAATTGGTGACTATGTCCTGGAATATTTAGAGAGGTTTTCCTGACATCTCTAAACAATGTTTCTTCAGCTCTAAAATGATAACCGCTTCATTAAGTTCTTCTGAGGATTAAGTAGCATAATATTTATACAGAGCTTAGAATAGAACCACATTACAAAGTGCTCAATAAATGTTAACTTTAACAAGTGAAAGAAAGTGGTCGTTTGGAATTAGTTTTTTTTTTTTTTTTTTTGAGATGGAGTCTTGCTCTGTCACCCAGGCTGGAGTGCAGTGGCGCGATCTTGGCTCACTACAACCTCTACCTCCCGAGTTCAAGCGATTCTTTTGCCTCAGCCTCCCAGTAACTGGGACTATAAGCGAGCGCCAACACGCCTGGCTAATTTTTGTATTTTCAGTAGAGACAGCGTTTCACCATGTTGGCCAGGCTGGTCTCGAACTCCCAACGTCAAGTGATCCGTCCTCGGCCTCCCAAAGTGCTGGGATTTCTGCACCCAGCCTGGAAATTACTGTTGATTTAGAATCACCAAAGAGGAGGTGCCTTCTGGGCAGCATGGTGAGATGAAACCAGAAAGAAGGGCGTACCCCATATCCTGAGAAAGGCACCAAGATATGTGCCCTGTTATTTATTGTTGGGCCAGGGGGCAGGGGTCTTGGAGGAAATACCTGGAATTGCCAATATTGGGAAGATTGGTTATATGAATTAGGCTCATCAATGTGAAGGAATTTGAAGGAATGTGAGGCATCCATTCGAAATGTTGTGCTTTATTATGAAAACAAAAGATAGAATACCAAAGTGTGTATCCCATTGTGATTGAACATATAAAATTAAGTATGCATATTGATGAACTAAAAGAAGTCGATTTGTTGAGGCAGGATTGTGCATACATGTTTTTCTTTCATTTACTCTATGTGTGTGTATGTGTAATGAAAACACAAAATGTTTTACTCTCACATTAGAAATATTTCTCTTCCTTAGGGATGGATTCGTTCTGTCCGATCCCAGAAGGAAGTCTTGTTCCTGCATGTAAATGATGGGTCGTCTTTGGAAAGCCTTCAGGTTGTTGCAGATTCAAGCCTTGACAGTAGGTGAGTTTTGTTTTTTAAAAGAGTTCTTTGATTTTTGTTTTTCACTTCTAGTGCTTCTCCCTTCCCTAAACCAGTGCTTCCATTGAACCCTGAGTAATCTTTTGAAACAAATCTGCTTTCATAGCTTTGAGGATCAAGTCCAAATATTTGGAATCAAGATCCTTCAAGCTCAGGCCTTTCCTCCTCTATTTGACATCATCACATGCTGATGTCCCCAACCTATGCTTCACTTCAGTCTTTCTTAATTACTTGCGGCTCCCCTAAGCTGTTCTGCTCTTTCCTAATAGCATTTGTACATCTTGCTGCCTCTGCCCAATACAGCCTCTTCTCCTCTTGTCTTTCATAGTTCCTGCTTAGTTAGGCATCATCTGATGTTCCTATCCCATAACTGTGTCAGTTACCCCTTTTTTGTGCTCCCATAGCATCCCGTGCCTACATCTGTGTTAAAACATATCACATTGGATGGTAATCAACTGTATTCCTATTTGACTCCTCCTGCTAGACTCTTAATTTCCTGAGGTTAGGAATGGCATCTCATTCTTTTTTGTATTCTTGACCTGTAGCATAGTGCTGACAATATGACAAATTATTGCCTGTTGAATAAATGGAAGAAACTTTATGGTCTCATTCATTAGGTTTTAAAACTAACACTAGGTCAGGTGTGGTGGTTCACGCCTGTAATCCCAGCACTTTGGGAGGCCGAGACAGACGGATCACTTGAGTCAAGGAGTTCAAGACCAGCCTAGGCAACATAGTAAAACCCAATCTCTACCAAAAATATAAAAATGAGTTGGGCATGGTGGTATGCACCAATAATCTCAGCTACCCGGAAGGCTGAGGCTAGAGCATGTCTTGAGCCCTGGAGGTCAAGGCTGTGGTGAGCCAAGATCTTGCCACAGTGTTGCAGCCTGTGTGATAGAGCCCTGTCTCCAAAAAAAACCCCCGAAACCAAAAACTAACACCATTTTAATGTTAGGTGTCAGCTCTGAGGAAGAGAACATTATTCTAATTTGTTAGAATAAGAGTGCTTTGCTATTCTGAGGATTGTTAGGGTTAATGCTGTTTACACATTGAATAGGTTAATGGATCGGAGACTATGTGGTCAACTGGGCAGAACAAAAAAAAATTGTAATAGTAACTTTTTTTTTTTTTTTTTTGGAGTGAGTCTGACTCTGTCGCCCAGGCTGGAGTATGGTGGCATGATCTCAGTTCACTGCAACCTCTGCCTCATGAGTTCAAGCAATTCTGGTGCCTCAGTCTCCTGAGTAGTTGGGATTACAGGTGTGTGTCACCACACCGGGCTAATTTTTTGTATTTTTAGTAGAGACAGAGTTTTACCATGTTGGCCAGGCTGGTCTTGAATTCCTGACCTCAAGTGATCTGCCTGCCTCAGCCTCCCAAAGTGCTGGGATTACAGGCATGAGCCACCACACCTGGCCCTATTATTAATGGTAACCTTTTAAAAACTTTGTAATTGTTTTGATTGTTTATATCAGTGTAGCAATCACATGCGTCTAATGGGACCTAGATTTTAGAGTTTCTGGAGGATGACTCTTTGAGATATTCCCAGGAAACCTTAGGATAGTATTTATATTCATATATGTCAGGTATTACATATTTTAAGTCAGAGCATCTCAGATTACCCTCTCAGGTTGATGAAAGTATACCAGATTTCCCCACCCATAATGCAATAGTGGACAATCAGGTGGAGAATCTCCTGACTGACTTTAATAAAATTTATTTTGTTGCTATAATATTTTAATAGTTTATTAGGAAGGCACTTATTGTTATACTTACTGCAATTATGAAATGTTAGAACTAAAACAGATGGGCTGGACATGGTGGCTCATGCCTCTAATCCCAGCACTTTGGGAGGCCAAGGCAGGAGGATTGCTTGAGCCCAGGTGTTCAAGACCAGCCTTGGCAGCATAGTGATACCTGGTCTCTTTAAAGAAAAGAAAAAAGAATTAGAACAGATGTACTATCATTTACGAGCTCCTTTTTTAATAGATGATTCTTAAATGAACTTAGATGACTTTTCATACTTGTCATACAGTTAATTTGTGGGTGAACTTGAACTCGAACCTAGTCTTACTAACCAGAAAGTAGCACCTTATGTGCTTGGATCACCAGCCAACTAAGTAAAAAAAAAAAATTTTTTTTAATTGCAAAAATAGGACAGAGAATTCCCAGCTAATTTTATTTTGATTTGCAGTTTTCGCATGTATTCTGTAATCTTTTGAAAGTTTTTGGCCAACTAACTTTTTAATAAGGGCAATTGTACAACCTCTTAATTCTGAATTATACAAATTCTTAACTCTATTTGTTCCCATTTTAAAGCTTATGGAATTCATTTTTATAATTTTATACTGTATTTATGCAACAGATTATCCGTTGATTCTGAAGATTATTTAACCAATTGAGGGTAAAAGCTTTTGTCATTAAGTATTTTAATGTTCTCATTGCATAGTTGATATTAAAACGAAGGTTGTATGTAATGATATTTATCTTGTTTTTTGTTACTGTAGAGAATTAACTTTTGGGAGTTCTGTGGAAATACAAGGGCAGCTGATAAAAAGTCCATCCAAAAGGCAAAATGTGGAACTGAAGGCAGAAATAATTAAAATTGTTGGAAATTGTGATGCCAAGGTATGATTTCTGACACTTCTGTGGAGGCTATTTAGGCTTTAATTAAGACAGCAATCTGTTTTAAGTGTGATTATTAGGAAGATGAAACTTAGAATATATTTCATTTGCAACTTACCAGATAATTGAAACAAGTCCTACAACCTGAAGAGGCAGTAGCAAAAATTATTTATGTAGATAGCTTAGTGAGAGGTAAGTGTTAATTTTTGCATCTCTGTGGTGTGTGTCACAGTTAAGACTTGCTGCTTTTACAAGCATGCCCAGTCAGCCACAGTGATATACCAGGGCGGGCTCGTTCTTAGGAAAGCCAGGAATGACTTTTGCGTGATCTAGAACCGATCATCCAATAATGGTTGGCTCTAGCCACCTTTGGCTGTTTGGTATTAAATCAATTGAAATTCAATTAAAAAATCCAGTTCCTCAGTGGCGTTATCCACATTTCAAGTGCTCAGTAGTTGCATATGGCTACTGGCTACTATATTGGATAGCACAAAACATTTCTATTTATCACAGAAAGTTCTGTTGGGTGATGCCGATCAATAGTATTATAATGCTTAGGCTGAACAGAGGCAAGAAATTCGGCATTAAGACATGTTTATGCCTGTTTTTGCAAGACTCTTCCGTTAGCTTCATATTTATAAGCTTGATAAAGAGGTTAGAGAGAATAAAAGATTATTAATCAGATTCTTTAAATTTACAATGGAGAAAATGAGGCCCAGCCAGATGAAATGATTTACTTAACATTATGAGCTGATGTGACGCAGCTGAAATTTGTATTCTAGCCGTTTGAATCCTCTGTGTTTTTGCTATACCTGTTTTCAAACATTTAATGAACAAAAGCGAGGAAATACAGGAAAATTGCATCATTTTAATTCATTGTTAATTCTTTCAGTATAATAGGAAGAAATGTAAGGAAATAAAGGAAGAAAATGCAATTTTTGTTAAAATGTCATCCTTAATTTCCAAGAAATTCTGATTGACATGTAAAATCAGGAATCAGTTTCTAAGATTTCTGAAAAATAGAGTGTAGAATAATTTGGAAATCAAGCGCGTAGTATAGAGGGTAACCATTTTTCTTTTTGGTTTTTTATAGGGATCTGTGATTATTAAAAATTTGCCATGTGTTTCACTACAGTAGTTCACCCTTGTCTGTGGTTTTGCTTTTCACAGTTTGTTGCCCACAGTGAACTGTGGTCTCAAAATATTACATGGAAAATTCCAGAAATAAACAATTCTTAAGTTTTAATTTCATGCCATTTTCATTGTGTGTTGGAATCTTGAGGTGTCTTGCTCTATTGCACCTAGAATGTGAATCATCCTTTTGTCCAGCTTATCTGTACTTTATATACTACCTGGCCATTGTTGTCAAAGAAAAAACATAATGTTTATATGGTTTGATACTGTCCATAGTTTTAGGTATCCACTGGGGGTCTTGGAACATATCCCCTGTGGGTAAGTGGGGGACTACTATATTCTTAAATTGTTCTTCCTGGGCTTCTTTGGTGTTGATGGCTTCGTCTTCCCTGAAGCCCTTCGATTCAGTATCATTTTGAAATATTCCGAGATTAGGGAATTCTGACCCCTAGAATTATGATATGGTCACATTTTCACTTTTAGTAAGTATGGTGCTTTTTTCTATACAGCATAAGAGTTTGTATGTGTACAAGACTTAAAAAGAATGGATGAGACTGAAAGAAACAGGCTGCCAGTGTAGCTCTTTTTTAGCTTCTCTGTTATCTTTTTAATTAAAACTTTGATTTTTGTCTGAAAGGATGTGTCTGTCTTAATCTTTTAACATGAATGTGAGCAGAGCAGACATATTTCAATGTGGAACCATAATTTTCTTTCAAACTTTTTGTAAATCTTTACTATTCTGCTAGATGGAAGTATCATGTTGATAATAGTAATAAATTGCACCAATTGATTATGAATGATCATGGGCTTTCAAGTCATATAGGTAATTTTAAAATGGAACACCAGCCTGTGTGTACATGTTTAATATCTACAATGTTTTGAACTCCTGTGTGCCAAACAGTGGAAATTTTGCATAATTAATCATAACCTATTTGTAAGAAGTGATTCACAGCTAATGGATACCAACTTGATAAATAACAGATGAGCTTCAATGATATTAGCTCAATTACTGGGGTAATCTAATAAGTGGTAGAGCTAGATTGAAACCTACATCTCTCTGATTCCATCCTACCATTCCACTTACCTGGTGGAAATAATGTGGATTAAAATCAGTTATATTAAGACATAAGGAAAGGATCTTAGTTTGGTTCTAAAGCACTATTTAAGAAGTACCCTGGAAACTGATTTTATTAAACAGTGTCCCTTTTGGCTTCTAATTTGTTCTTTTCATTTATTGACAGGCTTTCCCCATCAAATATAAAGAGAGGCATCCTCTGGAGTACCTGAGACAATACCCTCACTTTAGGTGTAGGACTAACGTTCTGGGATCTATACTGAGGATTCGCAGTGAAGCCACAGCTGCTGTTCATTCTTTCTTTAAGGTAAGATCCTGAAAGTTCCCTCCTGACCCTGGGTTATACCTCCTCTCCCTCCTTATTTCCCTTCATCCCCACGCAACCACAATCCACTTCCTGTTCCTATGCATTAGCTTGCGTTTTTCTAGAGTTTTATGTAAATGAAATCATTCAGCATATACTGTTTTTTGTCTGTCTTTTTTCACTTGGCATAATTATTGAGATTCATCCATGTTGTTATGTGTATCAGCAGTTTGTTCCCTTTACCACTAAGTGTGATGTTAGCTGTAGGTTGTAATAGATGCTCTGAATTTGGTTGAGAAAGTTCCCTCCTCTTCCCTGTTTGCTGAGTTTTATCAGGAATGGGTATTGGGTTTTGTCAGTTTTTTCTGCATCTTTTGAGATGACCTATGGTTTTTTTTTGTAATGCTGAATTACATTGATTAATTTTTGAATGTTAAACCCAGCATTTCTAGGAATATAGATATATTCTAATATAGATGTCTTACATTGGCTGGGCACAGTGGTTAATGCCTGTAATCCCAGCACTTTGGGAGGCCAAGGTGGGTGGATCACCCGGGGGCAGGAGTTCGAGATCAGCCTGGCCAATATGGTGAAACCCCGTCTCTACTAAAAATACAAAAAATTAGCTGGACGTGGTGGTGAGTGCCTGTAATCCCAGCTACTGGGGAGGCTGAGGCAGGAGAATTACTTGAACCCTGGAGGTGGAGGTTGCAGTGAGCCGAGATTGTGCCACTGCATTCCAGCCTGGGCAACAGAGTGAGACTCCATCTCCAAAAAAAAAATTCTTACATTAATATATTAATAATATAGGTATATGATATTACAGATGTATTCTTTTAATATTTTGTTGGATTCAATTTGCTATAACTTCGATTAGAATTTTGCCTCACGATATTATTCTGTAGTTTTGTTTTCTTCTAATGTCTTTGTCTGGTTTTGGTATCAGGGTAAGGTTGACCTCATTCAGTGAGTTTGGGATATTCTCTCCCTTTATCTTTTCTAAAAGTAAAATTACACAGTTATCCATACAGTTATGATTATTTCTTTCTTAAATGTGGAGAATTCACTAGTGAATTCATCTCAGTGTGTACTTTCAAATATGTCTTTTTTTTTCCGGGGGGAGGGTACAGTTTTTATCTACAATTTCAATTTCTTTTTAACTTTATTTTGTTTAATTTTATCTTGAGATGGGAGTTACTGTGTTGCCTGGCTAGTCTTGAACTCCTGGGCTCAAGCAGTCCTCTCCCCTCAGCCTCCCAAGTAGCTGGGATTACAAGCATATACCACCGTGCCCAGAAAATTGTTATTACCATTTTTTTGTTTTAAAATTATTTATTGGCCAGGTGCAGTGACTCACACCTGTAATCCCAGCACTTTGGGAGGCCGAGGTGGGCAGATCACTTGAGGTCAGGAATTGAAGAGCAGCCTGAAACCCCATCTCTACTAAAAATACAAAAATTAGCTGGGCGTGGTGGTGGGTGCCTGTAATCCCAGCTACTTGGGAGGTTGCAGCAGGAGAATCACTTGAGCCCAGGAGTCAGAGGTTGCCTTGAGGCGAGATCATGCCACTTGCACTCCAGCCTGGGTGACAGAGTGAGACTATCTGAAACAACAACAACAAAGTTATTTATTTATTTATTTAGAGACGGATCTTGTTATGTTGTCCTGATTGGAGTGCAGTGGCTATTCACAGGTGCAATCATGGTGCCCTACAGCCTTGAATTCCTGGCCTCAAGCACTCCTGCCTCACACCCCTGAGTAGCTGGGACTACAGGTGTATGTCACTGCAAGTGATTTATTTCTTGAATAGTCACACAACTGTATAGCTTATCTATTTTTTCTTGAGTGAACTTTGGTAGTCTTTCAAAAATTGATCCATTTTATTTAAGTTTTTAAACTTACTGCTATAAAGCTACAGGTATCCCCTTATTTTAATATCTGTAGCATCTATGATGATGTTGTCTCATTCCTATTGATAACTTGTGGCCTCTCTTTTTTCTGATTAGCCCGGTTAGAGGTATATCAGTTTTATCAAGCTTTTTTTAAAAATCTCTATTAATATCTTTGCTTTCAAATCTACTTTGATATTATAACCACTAGAACTTTCCTTTGATTAGTGTTAGCATATATATATATTTTTTCATCCTTTTAAACCATAGTTAACCCTTGAACAACATGGAGGTTAGGGGCGCCAACTCTTTATGTAGTCGGAAATCCAATCATAGGTCGAGTGCAGTGGCTGATGCCTGTAATCCCAGCACTTTGGGAGGCCGAGGCGGGCAGATCGCTTAAGGTCAGGAGTTTGAGATTAGCCTAACCAACATGATGAAACCCCATCTCTACTAAAAATACAAAACGGCCAGGCATAGTGGTGGGTGCCTGTAATCCCAGCTACTCAGGAGGCTGAGGCAAGAGAATTGCTTGAACCCGGGAGGCAGAGGTTGCAGTGAGCTGAGATCGCACCACTGCACTCCAGCCTGGGCAACAAGAGCTTGACTCTGTCTCAAAAAAAAAAAAAATCCAAGTATAAATTTTTGCCTCCTCAAAAACATAACTAATAGCTTACTGTTGACTGGAAGTCTTACTGATAATGTAAATAGTTGAGTAACACATATTTTTATTTCACAAAAAGTGCAAGGTTTTCTCACTTGCTGGCATAGCTGTAGCAACAGTTTCACGATTTCCTTATTTTTTCTTAAGAAAAAATTTCATAAGTGGTCTTTATGCTGGATTTGTCTTGAAATGGCAAGCAGCTGCAGACCTCAATCTGCAGTACATATTAAGAAATTAAACTTTTACGTCTGATGTTGTGACTTTTCTCTGCTTCTTGGGAGTACTTCTAGCCACACTCGTAGTACTTCGTATGGGTCCCATGGTTTTAATTAAGGTTTACAATATTGTACTGAAACTGATGAAAAATAATGCGAGAACTACAAGAGATTGCTTTTTACTGCGACACATAATTTACTGAGAGATGAACTGCTCGTGAGATGATTAGCATCACCGGGTGTTTTAAGTGGGTACTTGTAACACTTGAGCTCACTATAGTAGCTATGAAATTATTGTACATACTGTATATAACTACTTTTATGCATTTATGATTTAATACTGCACTTTTACATTTGTTTACATTTCTCTCTACTGCAAATGGTGCCCTGTATGGTCTGTGTTTGTGTAAGTTTTGATAAATTTTAACTTACTGTAATAGATTTGTGTATATTTATGGTAGTAAACAACATATACTAATATCTACATATATTTTATGCATCCATGGCATACTTTTTTCTTAATTTAAAAAATATTTCTAGGCTATGCTGTTCATCTGCAAACTTCTTCACGTTGCTGCAAATCTCCAAAACGTTTTCCAATATATTTATTGAGAGAAATCCAGGTATAAGTAGACTCATGCAGTTTAAATCTATCTTGTTGAAGGGTCAAATGTATTTGTATCTTTATATTTTAAAGTGCATTTCTTATTGGCAGCATATGGTTAGATCTTGCTTTTTATACCCAGTCTGATAATCCATCTCTCTCTCTTAATTTGGGTGTTTAGATCATATACATTTAATGTGAATATTGACATGGTTTTGTTTGCGTCATCTTGCTGTTTTCATTTCTAATTGTCCTATCTGTTCTTTGTTCTCTTTTTTTTACCGCCTTTTGCATTATTTCTTATTTCTTACCTTCTTTGTTGTTCTCTTAACTATAACTGTTTTGTTATTTTAGTGACTGCTTTAGGGTTTATAGTATACATCTTTGACTTCAGTTGATGTTTTACCACCTAACGTATAATGTAATAACCTTATAATACATATTTATATTTCTTTCCCCCTTTATGTTATTTTTTGCTATGCATTTTACTTATGTTATAAATCCTGTGATTCATCATTATTATTCAAGCAATCAATTATATTTTAAAGAGATTTAAATAAAATCTTATATATTTACCTATGTAGTTATTATTTCTGGGGCTTTTAATTTAGATTTCATATCTGGATGTTTGGTTTGGGCTGTTTGTTTGTTTGTTATAAATAAAGACAAGGTCTCATTATGTTGCCCAGGCTGGTCTCCAATTCCTAGCCTCAAGCGATCTTCCTGCCTTGGCCTCCCAAAGTGCTCATTACAGGCATGAGCCACTGCGCCTGGCCTAGGCTGATTTTTATGTCTTTTATGTCTAGTTAACGTTTCAAACGTGGACTATAGTTTTAATAACTGTTTAAGAACAGTTGTGTCTTTTTCTCCTGATGTTAACATGTCTGTTAGTTATGGGTTAGTTTTGATCGGTCTCTTCATTCTGGGTTATGGTTTCTTGACTCTGCATGACTTAGCTTTGGGTACCAGACATTGTGAATTTTACCTTGTTGGGTGCTGTGGGTTTGCACACAGATACTGGTGTCTCTTTGATCCTTTGAGGTCTTGCTTATATGATTTGTTAAGCAGGTCTGTAGCAGTGCTCAGTCTAGTACTGTTTATTCCTCACTGAGGCAAAGCCTTCCTTAGGTCCTGACCTAGGGCCTTGGGAATGATGAGTTTTTCTAGTTTGTGGAACAGGTACTTTTTCCAGCCAGCATGTGAGCACTGGGCACTGCTTTCTCTAATCTTTTTAGATGGTTCTTTCCCTAGCATTGGATAGTTTCCTCACACAAATGGACTGATCTACCTAATACTCCAGGGTGCCCTCTGCAGCTCTCTCCTCTCTGATATTCGAGCGTATGAACTTTAGCCACTTGGGTCTCTCCAGGCTCTGAGTTGTGTCTCTTCAACTCAGGGAGTCTACTGGGCTCTACCTTACTTTTTATCCTTCCCTGTACTGTGGCCTGGAAGATCTCAAGGTAGTAAGCTGGTCTACTGGTAGGGGTTTACCATGTTTGTTTCCCATCTCAGAGAGAGATGGCTTTTGTTGCCTGATACCTGTTATCTTGAAAACTATTGTTTCATGGGGTTTGCTTTTTATTGTTACTGTTTTTGTTGTTGTTGTTGTTTTACTATGTTTTTGGTTGTTTCCTGTTTCTCCATCTGGGTCATAGATTTATATTTTGTATAAAGTAAGCATTAATTTTAAAGAGTTACTGGTGCTGATCAAGTAGGTCTATCTGATGTCCAAAGACATTTTGTCTCTTTTAGCTTTGCTTCTCAACCATTTCCCCCTACCTGGGAAAGCCACAGTTTAATGTGGTTGACAAGTTGCTAATGTGAAGGGACCTTTTCTCCCTGTGGATGGGAGGGCCCCAAAGGCAAGGAGTGATCCAGCAGATAAAGTTTATTGTTATTCCACGTGGTTTTGCAGGCTTCCTGTGGTACTTCTCCAGATCTAGCTAATTTGCAGAGGTTGTGTAATAGTGGATATAGCCTTCCCTTGGGCTGTATCCAGATTCACGTTGCCCTAGTCTTGCTATAGCTTGCCAAGAAAGTTCTTGCCCCTTGAAAAAGCTTCTTCAGATTAACTTTTGGTGAAAGAGCTAAAGAACATCATGGCTTTTAGGCATATGCTTTTGATAAAACAAAGGAAAATAAATCAAATTATGCAGTGTCATCCCATTATAGTTTGTAAGCGTCCAGTTACACCTGCTGTCAGAAACTTTGCTGTGCAGTTTCCATGTGGATTTTCAGTAGTGCTTGAACCAGACAATCATAAAAATACCTTTTTGTTTTTTAACCACATGACGTCAGCAGCTGATAAAGTAGACCTACTTTAGTTCTGAAGGTTTTGTAGGCTTTTGGCCACTAGGTGGTGGTATTGACAAGTAGACTAAACACTGTGTATTTATTACTTGAAGCTTTTAGAGATATGTAAACAATTAAAAAATAAGACAAGCTAAAAAAAAAATTTGAAATAAAAAAAAAATAAAGTAGCCAGGGTGCAATGGTTCACATCTGTAATCCCAGCACTTTGGGAGGCTGAGGCAGGAGGATCTCTTGAGCCTAGGAGTTAGAGGCCAGCCTAGGCATAGTCAGACTTGGTCTCTAGTAAAAATAATTAAACAGGCGTGGTGGCATGTGCCTATAGTCCCAACTACTCAGGAGGCTGAGGCAAGGGGATCACTTGAGCCCAGGAGGTGGAAGCTGCAGTGATCCATGTTCACACCATCCTGGGCAGGAGAGTGAGATCCTGTCTTTAAAAAATTGTTATTATTACTAGGCACGGTGACTCACACCTGTAATCCTAGCACTTTGGGAGGCCGAGGTGGGCCGATTGCCTGAGTTCAGGAGTTTGAGACCAGCCTTGGCAACACAGTGAAACCCCCGTCTTTACTAAAATACAAAAAAATTAGCTGGGTATGGCGGCATACACCTGTAGTTCCAGCTACTCGGGAGGCTGAGGTAGAAGAATTGCTTGAACCCGGGAGGCAGAGGTTGCAGTGAGTAGAGACTGCGCCACTGTACTCCAACCTGGGCAACAGAGCGAGATTCCATCTCAATAATAATAATAATAATAATAAATGTGTGTGTGTGCCTCAGGTGAGGCACCGCACCTGACCAAAAATTACTAAAAGTAAAATTTGAAAAACATTCATGACTGAGAGCTATGGCTCACACCTGAAATCTCAGCACTTTGGGCGGCTGAGGCAGGCAGATCACGAGGTCAAGAGATCGAGACCATCTTGGCCAACGTGGTGAAACCCCACCTCTACTAAAAATACAAAACTTAGCTGGGCATGGTGGTGTGCGCCTGTAGTCCCAGCTACTCGTAAGGTTGAGACAGGAGAATCGCTTGAACCCGAGAGGTGGAGGTTGCAGTGAACTGAGATTGCGCCACTGCATTCCAGCCTGGCGACAGAGTGAGACTGTGTCTCAAAAAAAAAATAATTAAGTGGTTGGAAATAACTTGAATTTTAGTACCATTCGTGATAGAGTAGTTACAAAAATAGACACTTTTTGAGTAGTAATAAATTCACTTAGTAATTGTAAAGACCTGGAGAATATAATTCTGTTACCTACCTTTATGTGTGATACTTATCTACCTTTGTGTGTGATACTTAGGATTCAGTTGTTTAAAGAAGCCTTTCTGGAGTACTATGAGGCATATTAAGTAATGGTTATATGTTACCTAGTATTTTGTAGTGTTTCTTTGATGTGTTACTTTGGGTTTGTGAAAAGATGTTAAGCCTCCAAATAAATTTTTGTAAGTTTCAGTTTTGTTAATTAAATTATAGAAATGTGGGGAGAAATAGAAACTTGAACAGTACTTTTAAGACACTTTAAGGATCTAAGGTTATTTCTTGGTTTGAGTATGAAAAATATTTTTTGTATAACCTTGTTTGCTCATAAAACTGACATACTTGTTATGTACTAAAACTTGGCTATTTAGAACCCTCAAGGAATGAGTCATTCAGAAAAGCCAAGTTTCTGAAATAACTGAGGAATTTTCTCTTTAGGCACCATTTTTTTCTAAATTCCAGTGGAAGTGTTCCTAAAATGGATTACTTACTTTCCTGTCTTCCTCAGTGAGCCAGTAAAAAAGATTCCGCTCTTTCTTTCTCAATGAGTCGAGATTCTTCCTGTGAGTATCAGGGATTGTTCTCCTCTGCATGGCAGCGTTTTCAAAGCCTGCCACTGATTCTGTGAAGTATTTTTGTTGTTACTGTTGTTGTTGTTTTGAGATGAGGTCTCATACTGTTGCCGGGGCTAGAGTGCAGTGATGCAATCATGGCTTACTGCCACCTTGATCCCCCAGGCCCAAGCGGTCCTCCTACTTCAGCCTCCCAAGTAACTGGGACTACAGGCATGCACCACTATGCCTGTCTAGTTTTTTTAAGTGTATTTTTTGTAGAGATGGGATCTCACTGTGTTGCCTAAGCTGGTCTTGAACTCCTAGGCCCAAGCAATCCTGCCTGGACCAACCAAAGAGCTAGGTCCAGATGTGAACCACTGTGCCCAACCGATGTGGAGTATTCTTTACCTTTGTGTAGAAGGTCTCCAAATTGCTATGCCTTTGAGTTCCTGTGACTGCTTTTTACGTTTTTTGTTTGTCTGTTTGTTTTTTGGGGTTTTTTTTTTTGAGACAGTCTTGCTGTGTCACCCAGGCTAGAGCACAGTGGCATGATCTCGGCTCACTGCAACCTCTGCCTCAGCCTCCTGAGTATCTGGGACTACAGGTGTGCACCACTACACCGGGCTAATTTTTGTATTTTTTAGTAGAAGACCGGGTTTCACCACGTTGGTCAGGCTGGTCTCTAAACTCCTGACCTCAGGTGATTCGCCCATCTCAGCCTCCCAAAGTGCTGGGATTACAGGACTTGAGACACTGCGCCTGGCCTCTTTATGGATTTTTTAAATCTCTTCTTGCTGTCAGTTTGTGTTGTCTATGGCCTGCCTGTGGCTAGCAGTTCCTTTCACGTTTCCTTTTTTGTTGATTCTGATTAAATGATAGTTATTTCAGTTACATGTGAAACATAGTTATTTCAGTTACATGTGAAAGAAAAAGATAGTCTATTAGTCTTCTCTTAGTGGTGTATATGGGCCATAATGTATGAACTTTCTAATTTTGGGATACTCAGAGTCTTATAAAATATCTGGTTTTAGAATGTGTGTTAAAATATTTATATACTTGGAGGTGATGGGTGGAATCTGAAAAATCGGGTGAAAGTGTTTGCTTTTATTTTTGGCCCCTTCTCTGGCCCTCATGTACTCTACTTAGGAACCCCTTTGCTGTGGGACAGTATAAGTAAGTGACACTGGAAACCTATTTGAGGCACATAGTGACAATACTTAACCACTCCTTGCTATTTACTTTCCTTTTTTTCTTTTTACTCCCCTACCCACTTTCACTTTTTTGGACTTTGTTTGCACGGCTGTATTATTCTTCCTTTGTACTCTCTCCTTTATTAGCGTTTGGTAATGTTAGGAACTTTGATAAGCCTTGCAGTTTTAAAGCAGCGAAAGCTGCTGGGCCCTTTTGTAATGTTTAGCATCAGTTAAGTATTAAAAGTAATTTCCACTAGGTGTGTGATTTTTTAAAAATCTGATACAGTTATTTTCATAAGGTTTACACTGCTGTTTCTTGTGGCATTTGACCAGTTCTAACTTGGGCAATCATGTTTAGCCGTTAAATTTTCTCCTCCCTCTCCACCTCCCCTTCCCCACCCTCGTTTCCTTTGGATTTTTCACTTCCTCTCTTTGTTTACTGCACTCATGTTCATAGTTGCCTACATTCATGTGGGATAAATGTTTCACATCCATGATTCTTGGTTCCTAGGTGATAAAAATTTTATGCGGTAGTGTTATTGATCAGATTTTATTGGTTTTCTATAATGTGCTCTGTGCAGCACCTCTAGGCATGTTGCTGTCAGGTTAAGTGTATATTTTAATAACTTTCTGAGACTGCTAATTTAGAGCTTGAATATTTTATCAGTCCACATCATAAGGCAAGTTGTTGACTGAATATTTTGTATTATCGCCAGAATACTTGAATTTGAGAAGGGTCATATTTGGGACATCCCTAGTAATGCATAGAGACAATCTACACTCCACCAAACTTGGCAGAGATATGCGTATAAGAATTTGTTGTATTGATTCCAAGGCCAACATTTTGCATTAAACATATTCCATCCTGCCTTTCTATTATAAATTCACTTTTTATTACCTGCAGTCCTACCCTGCAAACATCTACACTGTGTGTAACCTTTCGCTTACACCCATAATCAAAATGAAAGAAGCATAACCTTGAAGTTGCTGGGTTGTATCAGTCTGACTAGCAACAGCTTTTGTGGTTCTGTAATGGAAATAGTCTCAGATTTTTGTTCGGAAGGACTGCAATTGGGAACCTCAGTAGTGGATGGATTGCTGCTGCTCAGAATATTCCTTCAGGCAAAGGAAGTACACTGCCTGTACCATGCGGAGTCCATTGGCCCATCAGTTTAGTGACAGAGACTTCCTAAAGATCATTTCTGCCCTTTTTTGCTGTTTGTTTATTCAGTCTCTATTTGTCTACTTTTTCTCCTTTTTTGTTGGTTCATTACAATTGAGATCATATTTCAAGATAAGTTTATACTAATTGCTTTGTATTCCCCTAGCAACGTGGGTAACATCATTATGCACTAGCCTAGAGTGTGTGTACCTGTTTGTTAAATCACCACCAAAATGTTATAGAAAAGGGAAGAGAATATACTAAAGAGAGAGCATGAAGATCTAGGTTCTAGTCCTGGCTTATCCACTGACTAATTGTGTAACTTGTGGAAAGTCACTAAATCTGTCTGGGCCTTAACTTCCTTGTCTTTGAAATGAAGAGGTTGGACTGGTTAATGTCTAAGTGTGTTCCTGAATAAAATTATTTGTGCCCCTGTGTGTAGTTGAAACACTCAACTGATTCTCAGTATTCTTAGTATTTGGGGGATTAGGGAGGGATTTGATACAGCATTTGCTTACTGTGCCATTTTAATACCATAAGAGGATGTGTGTTCTTGGAATTGTTGAATATGCAAATATCTTGAAAACTCTGGTTTTCTTTTTCAGGACAGTGGCTTTGTACATATTCATACTCCAATAATCACATCCAATGACTCTGAGGGAGCTGGAGAACTTTTTCAACTTGAAGTAAGTTTTGCTTCCTATCTTGAGGGGCACATTGCTGTTTAATAGTTTTCCTCTGAGGGTCTGAAATTTAATATTAGTTTTGTGGACAGAAGACTATGAGCAGCACCTGAAATTGTCAATGAAAATCCTTGAAAAACTTACCTAGACAATTCAAACCAGTCTGATTTCCTGTATTACCAGCCGTCTTACACTGTGACAGGTAAGAGTGAATTTTTGGGGTTTTTTAATTTTTTAATTTTTTTGAAACGGAGTCTCACTCTGTGGCCAGGCTGGAGTGCAGTGGTGTGATCTCAGCTCACTGCAACCTCTGCCTCCCGGATTCAAGTGATTCTCCTGCCTCAGCCTCCCGAGTAGCTGGGACTATAGGCGTGCGCCACAACGCCCAGCTAATTTTTGTATTTTTAGTAGAGACAGGGTTTCTCTGTGTTGGCCAGGATGTTCTCGATCTCTTGACCTTGTAATCCGCCCACGTCAGCCTCCCGAAGTGCTGGGATTACAGGCGTGAGCCACCACGCCTGGCCAAGAGTGAATTTTTAATTTAGCACTCTATTTACTTTTCTTAAGTTACAGTGAATTGGTGAACTAGAGAAATTTGAAGAGGTAAATGAGGATTTTAAGCTCTCTTATGCAGACTCAATCCACAGTTAATATTTGTGGACATAAATCGTATTTTAAAAGATAAATAAAAATAGAGTATACATGTGAATATCATTTTCTTTTTCAAAGTCTTTTAAAAAAACATTTTTTCATAAGAATGATTTACGTTCTCTTCATCCCATGAAGGCCCTTTAATTTGTCTAGCAATCATTTTTTGTGTTCCTTGTATATGTCAGGCATTGTCAGCCTGCCCTTACTGCAGGTATTTTTTAAGTTATCAGTTTTTCTTATTGGAGACAGTTGAAAACCTTGTGTTTACCAGTTTGATAGCTATTTAAAATCATTGACCAGTTGTATAATAATGGACAGAGAGAATGGTATCATCATGAGTGGTGCTTTGGTACTTCTTTTATTTGTTTACTGATTTCTTTATCTTTAAGATGTCAGGATTCTTGTTTATATATTTGGTTGATTCTATCAAATGACAAAATTTGTATGTAACTGCTTTCTCTGGTTCAGTGCTTTCTGACTCTTTTCTTTTCTTTTTTTTTTTTTTGAGACGGAGTCTCGCTCTGTCGCCCAGGCTGGAGTGCAGTGGCGCGATCTCAGATTGCTGCAAGCTCCGCCCCTTGGGTTCACGCCATTCTCCTGCCTCAGCCTCCCGTGTAGCTGGGACTACAGGTGCCCGCCACCACGCCCAGCTAATTTTTTTTTTTTGTATTTTTAGTAGAGACGGGATTTCACTATGTTAGCCAGGATGGTCTCGAGCTCCTGACCTCGTGATCCTCCCGTCTCGGCCTCCCAAAGTGCTGGGATTACAGGTGTGAGCCACCGCGCCCGGCCCTTTCTGACTCTTAATAATGGTGGTGCTTCTTTATATTATTGAATAAAGTATTCTCTGGGAGAAGTTGTCCTGATATGTTGAAGTCATTCAGAATGGTAATCAGATGCTGTCTTCATTATATATGACTGGAAGAAATCTTGATGTTGATCAGCATTCTGCAAAAAGCAGAATAAAAATGCCTTGTTGAACATTTAGAGTGGGGGTATTAGCATTTGTATATATGAGTTCAAAGAAGAAAGCAGATGACAAAATAACCATATATAAACTCTGGAAAACATTCTCTTCTAGGTGTTTATTTTCTCTTGGCACTTTAATTTTCTGCATATTGAAGCCAAGAATTACTCACTGTAAATACTTTTCTAAATCCCTTAGTCTAAACCACTGAATATTCAATAAATGACTGGGGAAAAAAGGTATAATTTAAAGGAGTCTTTATGAATAAAAAGGAATTAATAAAGAGACCAAGATACATGTATGTATATATATGTATCTTGGCCTCTAAATAACCTAAGACAAGTTACCAGATAAGTGTGAATAAATAGGAAGAGGAAAAAAATACATTTCTGAAGCTAAACAAATGAGAAGTGTACTATGTTCATATTATTTCAGAGCCAAGGAAAGGAATTTGTGGGATTAAATTTGCCTATGCAGAGTACCAGAAAGAGAAATTCTTGAATTCATTGATCCTAGGCTTCTACAGTCAGGATCTAACTCAGGTTTCAGCTGATCTGTGCTGTCTGGCTTTTATGCTGTGTTGACCTACTGTCTTTGTTGCTTTCAGAAGTTCAACTACAAAAAGACTTGTCTTCTGTCCCTGCCAACCCTCTATCCTTTGAAAGCGGAGCTCCTTCTTACCCACCTCACATACCTCACTTCCAAGATTCATTGTGTTGATTTCCTCCTGGCTGCCTGTAGAAGCATAGGAATTTGAATTTTGGTACCCCTTTTAGGAGGAGGTGGGCTTTCATATTTAAATTCTTGCTTCTCGTAATGGTGCACATTTTTTCTCTGACAGAAGTGAAGTGTCGTTAAGTACTGTGTTTACAGATAAGAGGGCAGCTTTTAAGGGGTCACCTTGAAAAAACACAGTTAAGAACGTGCACTTCTAATATTCTGTTGAGAAGTGAATGCATGCCCTGTCATTTTACTTTTCCTTTCCCTCATCTCCGTTTCCTGCTTTAAGACTTTAATATTTGTTAAGATTTGAGGACTACTGAATACATCATAAGAAGTTTCCTTCAAGGCATTTGTTATTAACGGACATTTGGTGCCGTCTGTGTTCAAGACGCTTTGCTATAAAGATGTAGATGAGTTTCTATCCTGTCAAGCCAGTGAGTTGGCAGCAGTTGATGAGGGAAGGAGCATACTTTTCATTCACTCTTGATGTTACTTATCCTACAAAATTTCTTGTTTGTACACTTTTTCCCCTTTGTCCTAAGGCCCTGGCTGAGTTCCCAAAATTAGATTTGGTCTTTGTAATTTGGAACAATAAGTTTGTCTTTGAGGAGATGAAAAGAGATTAAGGCAAGAATTATAGGTTGTGGCTGTCAGATACAAAATTACTACAAATTTAGTTTAAAGATCTTAATTGACTTTCATTTGCCATTCAAGAATCAGGCAACACTTCATTCTATAAAACAGAAGAGGCTAGTTTTATAGACAGAAAAAGGCTGAGGAAAGCAGAAACAAAAAACAATTGGTCTTTACAAAGTTATTTTTCTTGTGAAGGTTAAAGCAAAGGGGACTTCCTCATGCTGGCTAAAACTGTTCTCTTTGGTGATGTGGCTGTTATTCCTCTTCTGACTTCTCAGAAGGTGGTATGAAGATCTTAGTTTTTGGCTTGGTAGCGATGCACAACTGTGTACAGTTCCATGGTTTTCAGTATGACTAGAAGTTGATGGGAAATAAGGTGGAATTGCTTTATGTAGACATTTGAGGATATAGTGTTACCAGTTATAAGTGGTATGGAATCTAGAGGAAAATGAGGTAGGTCACTGAGGATTGACTTGGTCAGAAAAACCTTCAGAATGAATATGTGACCTGACTGTACCTTAGGGAGAATATTCCAGGTAAGAACAACAATGTAAGAAGAATCAGAGAATTAAAATGAAGTATAGACAATATACATTCTTCTTGTCTTCACATGGCACATACTCTAAAACCAACCACATAATTGGACATAAAACATTCTTCAACAAATGTAAAACAACTGAAAGCATACCAGACGCACTCTCAGACCACAGCATAATAAAAATAGAAGTCAACACAATGAAAATCATTCAAAATCATACAATTACAGGGAAACTAAACAACATGTTCCTGAATAACTTTTGGGTAAATAATGAATTTAAGACAGACATCATAAAGTTTTTTGAAAATAATGAGAACAAAGATAGAACATACCAAAATCTCTAGGACACAAGTAAGGCAGTGTTCAGAGGGAAAATCATAGCACTAAATGCCCACATCAAAAAGTTAGAAAGATTTCAAATTAACAACCTAACTTCACAATGGAAAGAATTGAAGAAGAACAAATCAACCCCAAAGCTAGCGGAAGATGAGAAGTAACAAAAATCAGAGCTGAACTGAAGGAAGTTGAGACACAAAAAAACATTCAAAATATCAGCAAATCCAGGATTTGGTTTTTTGAAAAAATTGGTAAGATAGGCCACTAGCTAGACTAATTAAGAAGAAAAGAGAGAAGATCAAATAAACACAATTAGAAATGACAAAGGGAATGTTACTACTGACCCCACAGACATAAACAACCATCAGAAACTACTACGAACACCTCTAAATTGCTGGAAACATACACCCTCTGAAGACTGAGCCAGGAAAACATTGATTCTCTGAACAGACTAATAACAAACTCCAAAACTGAATAAGTAATAAATAGCCTACCAACCAAAGAAGCGCAGGACCTGATGGATTCATAGAGGAATTCTACCAGATGTACAATGAAGAGCTGGTACCATTCTAACAGTAACTGTTCCAAAAAGTTGTGGAGGGGGGACTTCTCCTCAACTCATTCTGTGAGGCCAGCATCATCTTGTTACCAAAACCTGGGAGAGACACAACAAAAAAAGAAAATATCAGGCCAATAACCTTGATGAACATTGATGCAGAAATCCTCAACAAAATACTTGCAAACTGAATCCAGCAGCACATCAGAAATTTAATCCACCATGAAGTAGGCTTCATTGCTGGGATGCAAGTTTGCTTCAGCATACAAAAATCAATCAGTGTGATTCATCACATAAACATGATTGTCTCAATAGATAGAGAAAAGGTTTTTGATATAATTCAGCATTCTTTCATGTTAAAAACTCTCGATAAACTAGATATTGAAGGAACATACCTGAAAATAATAAGAGCCATCTATGACAAACCCACAGCCAACATTATACCGAATGAGCAAAAGCTGGAAGCATTCTTTTTGAAAACCAGCAGAAGACAAGGATGCCCTCACCACTTCTCTTCAACATAGTATTATAAGTCCTAGCCACAGCATTCAGGCAAGATAAATAAAGCGCATCTAAATAGGAAGAGAGGAAGTCAAACCATCTCTGTTTGCAGACGACAGGATTCTATATCTAGAGAAAACCACAGCCTTGGCCCAAAAGCTCCTTCAGCTGGTAAATAACTTAAGCAAAGTTGCAGGATACAAAATCAGTATACAAAAATCACTAGCATTCCTATATACCAACAACAACCAAACTGAGAGCCAAAGCAGAAAGTCAGTCCCGTTCACAGTTGACACACACACCCCTAGGAATACACTTTACCAGGGAGGTGAAAGAGCTCTACATGAGAATTATAAAACACTGCTCAAAGAAATCAGAGAAGATACAAACAAATGGAAAAATATCCCATGCTCATGAATAGGAAGAATCAATATCATTAAAAAGGTTATACTACCCAAAGCAAATTACAGATTGAATGCTGTTCATAGCAAACTACCAACAACATTCCTCACAGAACTAGAAAAAATTATTTTAACATTTATATGGGACCAAAAAAGAGCCCGGATAGCCAAGGCAATCCTAAGCAAAAAGAACAAAGCTGGAAGAATCATGTTACCCAACTATACTACAAGGCTACACTCCCAAAACAGCGTGGTACTGGTATAAAAACAGGCACATAGACCAATGGAACAAAATAAAGAACCCAGAAATAAGGCCACACATCTATGACAGACAGTCGATCTTCCACAAAGCTGACAAAACAAGCAATGAGGAAAAGACTCCCTATTTAATAAATGGTGCTGGGACAACTGACTAGCCATATGCAGATGATTTAAGCTGGATCTCTTCCTTACATCATGTACAAAAATCAAGTCAAGATGGATTAAAGAGACTTAAATGTAAAACCCAAAACTATAAAAACCCTGGAAGACAACCTAGGCAATACCATTCTGGCAGAGATTTCATGACAGACATCAAAAGCAATTGCAACAAAAACAAAAATTGGCAAATTGGATCTAATTAAACTTCAGAGCTTCTGCACTGCAAAAGAATCTGTCAACAGAATAAACACACAACCTACAGAATGGAAGAAAATATTTGCAAACTAGGCATCTGACAAAGGTCTCATATCCAGGATCTATAAGGAACTTATTTAGAAGAGAAAAACAGCCCCATTAAAAAGTAGACAAATGGCTAGGCATGGTGGCACATGCCTATAATCCCAGCACTTTGGGAGGCCGAGGTGGGTGGATCATTTGAGGTCAGGAGTTCGAGACCAGCCTGACCAACATGGTGAAACCCTGTCTCTACTAAAAATACAAAAATTAGCCGGGCGTGGTGGCACATGCCTGTAATCGCAGCTACTCAGGAGGCTGAGACAGAAGAATCGCTTGAACCCAGGGGGCGCAGGTTGCAGTGAGCTCAGATCATGCTACTGCACTCCATCCTGGGCAACAGAGCGAGACTTTGTCTCAAAAAAGAAAAAAAAAGGGGATGTGCAAAGGACATGAACAGACACTTCTTAAAAGAAGACATACATGAGGCCAACAAGCATATGAAAAAAAGCTCAGTATCACTGATCATTAGAGAAATGCAAATCAAAACCACAGTGAGATACCATCTCACACCAGTCAATGGCAATAATTAAAAATAAATAAATAAATAACAGTGCTGGCCAGGTTACAGAGAAAAGGGAACCCTTATATGCTGTTGGAGGGAGTATAAATTAGTTCAACTGTTGTGGAAAGCAGTATGGTGATTTCTCAAAGAGCTAAAAGCAGAACTACCATTTGACCCAGCAACCCCATTACTGGGTATATACGCAGAGGAATATAAAGCATTTTATCAGTGTGAAGCCCAAATATTGTAAACCCCAAAGTTGACAGGTCTCAGTCAATTTAGGAAGTTAATTTTGCCAAAGTTGAGGATGCATGCCTGTGACACAGCCTCAGGAGATCCTGACGACGTGCCCAAGGTGGTCCGAGCACAGCTTGGTTTTATACATTTTAGGGAGACATGAGACATCAATCAGTATATGTAAGATGAGCATTGGTTTGATCCAGAAAGGTGGGACAACTCAAAGTAGGGTAGGGGCTTCCAGGTCATAGGTAGGTAAGAGACTAGTGGTTGTGTTCTTTTTAAGTTTCTGTATTAGCCTCACCAAAGGAGGCAATCAAATATGCATTTATCTCAGTGAGCAGAGGGATGACTTTGAATAGAGTGAGAGGCAATTTGCCCAAGCAGTTCCCGG
Source organism: Chlorocebus sabaeus (assembly GCF_047675955.1). Taxonomy (NCBI): domain Eukaryota; kingdom Metazoa; phylum Chordata; class Mammalia; order Primates; family Cercopithecidae; genus Chlorocebus; species Chlorocebus sabaeus. Next base: position 75,076,096 of record NC_132904.1, on the reverse strand, counting down.
CTTGACTTTTCCCTTTAGCTTAGGGATTTTGGGGCCCCAAGATGTATTTTCCTTTCACACCATGAAGACACATGCACGCGAATGTTCATTGCCTCACTGTTCACAATAGCAAAGATACTGAGTCAATCTAAGTGCCCATCAATGACAGACTTTATAAAGAAAATGTGGTACACATACACCATAGAATATTATGCAGCCATGAAAAGGAATGAGATCGTGTCTTGGGGGAACATGGATGGAACTGGAGGCCATCATCCTTAGCAAACTAATGCAGGAACAGAAAACCAAATATTGCATGTTCTCACTTACAAGTGGGAGCTAAATGATAAGAACTTATGAACACAAAGAAAGAAACAACAGACCCTGGTGTCTACCTGAGGGGGGAGGATGGGAGGAGGGAGAGGCGCAGAAAAGATAACTATTGGGTCCTGAGCTTAATACCTGGGTGATGAAATAATGTGTACAACAAACCCCCATGACACATGTGTATGTAATAGACCTTCACATGTATCCCCAAACCTAAAATAAAAAATAAAATAAAATGAAGTGTAGGGGTTTTTATTAGACTCTGGGTGGAGAAATGGATGAGAAGGTTCATATTGGTGAATCATAGGAAATAAAGTTGGATAGCTTTAGGAATGAGATGGAGCAGGGTTGTTTTTGGTGGTTTTGTTTTGTTTTGTTTTGTTTTGTTTTTTGTTTTGACACAAAGTCTCTTGTTTCCCAGGCTGGAGTGCAGTGGCATAATCTCGGCTCACTGCAACCTCCGCCTCCCGGGTAAAGCAATTCTCCTGCCTCAGCCTCCCGAATAGCTGGGATTTCAGGCGCCTGCCACCATGCCCAGCTAATTTTTGTATTTTTAGTAGAGATGGGATTTCACCATTGTGGCCAGGCTGGTCTCAAACTCCTGACCTCAGGTGATCCACCCGCCTGGGCCTCCCAAAGTGCTGGGATTACAGGCATGAGCCACCCCACCCGGCCTGGAGCAGGGTTTTTTAAAAACTATTTTATTGGAACATATCTCACATACCATAAAATATGAAAGTGTAGTCATGTGCCGCATAGCAACTTTGCAATGACAGATCACAACATATACCATGGTGATACCGTAAGATTATAATACTGTATTTTTACTGTACCATTTCCATATTTAGATATGTTTACATACACACATGCTTACCATTGTGTTACAGTTGCCAAACTATTCAGTAGTGTCAGTAACATGTTATACAGGTTTGTAGCCTGGGGGTAGTAGGATATACCGGGTCTGTGCGTAAATAGACTCTGTGATGTTTGCACAACAGTGAAATTACCTAGTGATGCATTTCTCAGAACGTGTCCCCCTCAAGCAATGCACAACTGTGTATAGTTCCGTGATTTTCTGTATGTTCACAGGGTTGGTTGTACAGCCAATCACCACGATCTAATTTGAAGACATTTTCATCACCCCAAAAATAACTGTACCCAGTAGCAGCCCCTTGCCATTCCTACCCTTAGCTCTAGGTAACCACAAATCTGCTTTCTGTGGATTTGTCTCTTCTGAAACTTTTCATATAAATGGAATCGTACGATGTATGGTCTTTTGTGTTTGGTTTCTTTCACTTAGTATAAAGTTTTTGAGGTTCATCCCTGTTGTAGTATATATCAGTACTTCATTCCTTTTTGTATCCAGCTGGTCCATTTTCTGGATGTATCATGTTTTGTTTATTGATTTATCACTTAATGGACATTTGTATTGTTTCTGCATAACCATTAACCTGTTTCATTATGAATAATGCTGCTATGAACATTTTTGAAAAGTTTTTGTGTGGATGAATTTATGATTTAGTTTCTCTTGGGTAGAATTTCTGGGTCATGTTGTCACCCTTAAGTTCAACGTTTTAAAAAACTGCCAAGCTGTTTTTCGAAGTGGCCGCAGCATTTTGAGTCTTCTATTTTCCCTGCATCCTAGCCTTGCTTGTTATTTTCAGTTTCTTTGATTATAAATAATACTAATGAGTGTAAAGTGGTATATTATTGTGTCTTTGATTTGCATTTCCCTAATGGCTATCAAAAGACAAAATTACAACAAATTTTTTAAAATTTAAATTTCTTCATTTAACAATTCTAGAGTGAGCTAACGCTTCATTCTGTAAAATAGAATGCATTCCTGTGAGCTGACCAGAGGAGCTTGGTTTTATAGACAGAAAATGACTGAAGGAAATACAAACAAAGAACAAGAAGTAGATTGGTCACTTTAAAGTAACTTTCCTTGTAAGGCGCAAGGTGGGAACAGGGAAACAGAACAATAGGAAAATAACTCATTGGTTAACATCAGGTCACTTCAGGTGCCATTTTGTTGTAAGGATTAAAGGTGGAGGGAACTTTGTTATCGTGCTGATTGAAAGTGGCCTGCTTGAGAAATTCAGCCATCTCCCTCTCCTGATTTCTAGGAATGCCAGATAATAACTCAGTTTCAGTTTGATGGTATGGAACTTTAGTGTGAGTGACTCCATTACTGCACTATGCCTAATGCAGTAGCTTAGCCTAAAACAGTGGCTTATTTAACATGACTAAGGATATTGAACATCTTTTATGTACATATTGACCATTTATTTCTCTTCTTTGGAAAAATGTCTATTTAAGTCTTTCGCCCATTTTTTAATTGGGTTGTCTTTTTGTTGTTGAGACTGTAGGAGGTATTTTATATATTCTAGATAGAAGTATTTCTCCTCTCCTCTCTCCCACCCCCTACCAGTATGAAGCCTCTAATGCTGCCCCTTAGGGGGAATAGCCTTGAGTATGCCCACAATAAGGATGGCGCTGGTTTTGGTAGAGCTTTCTTTGGCTGTCTTTTCCCCTGACCACACCCGCCTCTTAAGCTCCATTACTCGCAGACTGATTGTACTATTGTTTTCAACGTCCTGGGGCATAAATAGCTTCACAAACTGATCCAATCAAATTTATACTCCTTTGTGAAGATAGTTTTCGAGGGCAGTGTTTGAGATTTGTTCTGACCCCAAAAGGGCTCTTCCCAGGTGTTTCTGTTTCTTTCCAGCACACAAGGAACTCTACAGTTCAGCCTTTATTGCTAATGAATCTTTCAGTCTGCCTTTCATCACAACGACCATTCTGGAGAGCACCCTTCAGTTTGGACTTTTACATACTTTGTTGCAATGAAGTCAGTTCCTTTGGGTAACGATTTGGAGCTCCGTTTTATGGCCTGCTTCTCTGCCCAGTCAATGTTGGAGCCAGGCTCCAGTGCTGGCGGAAGGGACAATGGATCATTCTTACTACAAGACATCCTGATTTAGGAGCTGAGTGTTCAGTGGAGCAAGAGGCAGCAGCCCAGGTTTCTTGGCTTGTCTCTCCTGGCATGGAACCCACACCCCAGGATCTGGGGCAAAAGCAGTCAGGACCCTAGTGTACTCTGGGGCACCACGCCCCAGGTGGAGCCTCCATCCCCTATTAGGGCTGGGGCTGAAGAAGGGGGAGGCTCTGCTTCTCAGCCACACTTGCCCAGAACTTAGCCTCAGCTACAGGTGGCTGAGAGAAGGGGCAGAAATGCCTGCATGCTGCGCCTCTTGCTAGAGCCCTGTGATCTTGGCTATAATTGGAGGGGTAGAGTTTCTGTCATACCAAGCTGCAAGGGGAAAGGAGGAAGAGGGCTCTGTTTCAGACACTATAGACTCTCCTTGTCCTCACTGAGCTTTAGTAGATTTTTTTGAATAGGTGTTTCTTCATTTGCTGTATACCCTTAAGACCATTTCTAGAGTCTTTAAATGGTTGGATTAAAAAAAAAATTTTTTTTTAAATAACTTTTACCCATTTCACTGAGGAATGGGTCTGAGGAGCTCCCTACACTATCATGTCAGAAGGGAGGAGGAAAAACAGATTAGTCACCTCTTGGCTACTTTTTACCACCACGATCCTCAATTTCCTCACTGGTAAAATGTGAACAATACTATTCTTAAAGGTTGTAAGGATTAAGTGAAATGACATATATGAAAACTTTATATTGCTAATCCAAAATAGGTAAAACAGTATGCAGATGCAGGCTGATGTAAGCACTAGCAGGCTGATGTAAGCGCTAGCATTTCTCTTTTCTAAACTATTGTGCATTCTAGAAATGGTAACACAAAGTTACTAGACCTCAGAAATTCTGATGCTTATAAATTTTTATGACTAAGTTATAGCACACATCATTTTGGTTGTGCTAGATGGTTTCACTTTTTGATTACTCTTCCCTATTTTCTTTTAAACTTCTTTAGATGATATGTGGGCTAACCTAGGTCAAACCTCTTCTCAAAACAACTTTTTTCTAGCTAACATTAATACCTCCCTTGTTCCAACTCCTGTTAAACTTGTAATTCAGTTGCTATAGCCTGGTTTTATTTTTTGTTTTTGAGTCACAGTTTTGCTGTCACCCAGGCTGGAGTGCATGCATTTGCACTGTCATCGCTCACTGCAGCCTCAAACTCCTGGGCTCAAGCAGTTCTCCCACCTCAACCTCCTGTGTAGCTGGGACTGCAGGCGCACACCATCATGCCTGGCTGATTTAATTTTTAGTAGAGACAAAGTCATTATGTTGCCCAGGCTGGTCTCAAACTCTTGGACTCAGGCGATCCTCCCATCTCAGCCTCCCAAAATGCTGGAATTACAGGCGTGAACCACCGTGCCTGGCCTACTGTAGCTTGTTTTAACATTCAGTTGTTCATCAGTGGTTTCTTACTTACCAGTTTTGGTTCCCTGTGTAGATTGTAAGTTCCTTTCAGGGAAGACCTGTGTCCTCCACACTACCCGGAACACTTAAATATTTATTATTTTCTAAGGGCTATTTTAGCTTTGTAGAAGTTTAAGCCTTAAGACTAGTCTGGTCATATGTTCATAAATAACATATGATGTTCATGTTTATTAGCTACCACACCTGGCTAATTTTTGTATTTTTAGTAGAATCAGGATTTCGCCATTTTGGCTGATCTCAAACTCCTGACGTCAGGTGATCCGCCCGCCTCAGCCTCCCAAAATGCTGGGATTACAGGCGTGAGCCACCATACCTGGCTTATATCTATCTGCTTTGTTCATTTGTCAGTACCTCTTACTGCTTCTACCTCATTCTTTTAAAAGTACATGCCGTTTCAGTGTATCAATACGTGTATTTTAACGTATTTAACCTATTCTTTTACTGATGGAGAATTCATTGGCTATTTTTTTTTTTCCTGTTACATGCTAGTATGCACAAGTTAGTATTGGGTCCTCTGTTGAGAATTTTGAATTAAAACTTGTTTTTTAAATTAAAATGAGCTGGTTCTCAAGAAATGTACAGTTTCTGAGTTCTTTTTTTTTTCTTTTAGCTCAAGTGATCCTCCCACTTTAGCCTCCCAGGTAGCTGGCAGCTAGTACTATGGGTGTGCACCACCACACCTGGCTAATGTTTAAATTTTTTGTGGAGACAGAGTCTTGCCGTGTTGTCTAGGTTGTCCTCTTACTCCTGGGCTCAAGCAGTCCTCCCACCACAGCCTCCCAAAGTACTGAGAATGACAGGCATGAGCCACCATACCCAGCCAAGAAATGTATAGTGTTTATCCAGAAGATGAAGCTAACACTTGAAATTGTAGACAGAATAATTAAATGTTTAATTGGCTTTTACCTTTTTTAAGGGTAATTATACAGAATATACAGAATTGTTACATCAAGTAGTGCTTCACTTTTTGTAAGTACTCTAGGAGAGATTTCTGACAAGGAGAAACTAGGTATGGGAGTGATCAGAGATGTCCATAGGACAAAGCAATGTGTATGATCCTTGTTTATATTTCCATCTTTGATTTTTGTCCCAACTTTGTCATTTTCTACTTCCAGAATTATCCAGATTCATACCAGCTACCTTTCAGAAAGGTAAATTGGTAAGTTTGGAGCAGAGTGACCTATAGTGAGAAGCAAGGAGATAGTGAATTATTGATGTATATCACTTACCTAATGCAATAATTTATTCCTTTTTTCAGTTAATATCAATTGACTACATGGTGTGTGCTGGAGGAAAAGTGGTGAACACAGAAGTCTTTTTCCTTGTCAAATGTATATCCTTGTAGAAGAGGAGACAATAAATGTAAAATAGAGAATATGTTAAGTATTGTGGTAACTGTCCAAAGATAGCTTCCTAGTGCACTATGCTTCCCAGTACCAACATCTTTCTGTTGTCCTCACCCACAGTTAAAGAGTGGACTGGTTCTGTGTAATCAGTAGCACATGGTGGAAATGAAATTTCCTTGCCTTTGGTTTTTTGGAATGGTTCTGGGGGAAGCCAGCATCTGTATGAGAGGTACTGTGCGTTCTCTATCAGTAAATCATCAATGAGTTCTCCATCAGTAAAAGAATAGGTTAAATACATTAAAATACTGTGAGACCTCAAACTATTTGTGTGGGGAGGCTGCATGATAAGACAGAGATGCCTGGCTACGCTTCACCTGTTTCAGCCATCCCAGCTAAGGCACTAGATTTGTGATTAAAGAGGTTATCTTGTATATCTAGCTGAGTCTAGCCTTCAGGTGACTTCAGTGCCAGCAGCCATTTGACTGAAACCACATGAGAGACTCCATACAAGAGCCACTCAGCTGAAGCTGGGCAATCCATAGAATTGTGAAAGATAGCAGTAGATTATCATTTTAAGCTGCTAAATTTTAGGATGATTTGTTACTCACCAATAGATAATCAGAACAGATGGTGATTTGTATTGCAAAGAAAAGTAAATTGGGAAAAGGGTTAGGGAGAGAGAGATTCTAGTTTAAATTGGATGGTCAAGGAAAGCTTTACTGAGAAGATGTTCAAAAAGCATGACGGGACCAGGTGCAGTGGCTCACATCTGTAATCCCAGCACTTTGGGAGGCCAAGGCAAGCATATATATCACTTGAGGCCAGGAGATCAAGACCAGTCTGGCCAACATGACAGAACCCCATCTCTACTAAAAATGCAAAAATTAGCTGGCCACGATGGCATGCACAACTGTAATCCCAGCTATTTGGGAGGCCGAGGCACAAGAATTGCTTAAACCCAGGAGGCGGAGGTTGCAGTGAGCCGAGATCACACCACTGCACTAAGGTCTGGGTGATAGAGCAAAACTGTGTCTCCAAAAAAAAAAAAAGGAAAAAGCATGACGGACATATGAGAGTAAGTAATATTGATACCTGGGAAAGAACATTTCAGTCAGAAGGAACAGCAAGTACAAAGATTCTGTGGCTGAGCAGCCTGAGGTTTTCAAGAAATAATCATGAAGGCAGGTATGGATGGAGCATAGGAACAAAGGAAGATTAGTGGGAACTGAGGTTAGGCGTAGAGGTTGGGAGTAAGTGCAAATTATATATGTTAGTGATGTTCATCTTTATGAGGTATAACACTTTGTAAAAAAATTGTAATAACTCCTTTTCTTTCCCAAATATAGATAATATATATAATGAAATATAGATAATATAAACTTTTTATATACTTAATTTGATATAATATAATTCCAACTTAATATAAAAAAGAAAGAAAAGTAGTATAATCAGTGTATTTTATTATGTAAATACTGTGTCTAGAATAATGTAAGTAGCCTTTATATAGAGATATAAAGAACTGCTGACTTTGACCACTGTAAATTAGGACTTAAACGGGTGTGTTACATTGGTGACTCACATATCACAAACAGTTAGCTATTCGTGGTGAGAATACTGGAGTGCAGTGGCGTGATCTCAGCTCACTGAGATCCTTCGCTTCCCGGATTCAAGCGATTCTCCTGCCTCAGCCTCCTGAGTAGCTGGGATTATAGGCGCCTGCCACCACGCCCAGCTAATTTTTTGTATTTTAGTAGAGACGGAGTTCGCTATATTGGCCAGGCTGGTCTCGAACTCCTGACATCAGGTGGTCTGCCTGCCTCAGCCTCCCAAGTGCTGGGATTACAGGCATGAGCTACTGCACTCTGCCGGTAACTCATTCTTGGTAAAAGCTCCGTATCAAAGTATTAGCTTTCCCTTGATTTACATGGAAGATGCATTCTGGAAAATTCAGAGCATATTAAAATAATACGATTTACCTAATTCACTAACATGAATGTTCCATGGCATATTTGAAACTTGGGGTAGTACCACTAAATTTCAGTAGCTCTCCCCAGTTGTGACAGCCAGAAACACTCCCTCTAGGAACCTCAGGTAAAGGACTTTTTAGGGCATTATAAGAATGTTGGCTGTGAGTCTTTGGACAAAAAGTACTAAGCAAAGGAGTAACAAATCACTTATGTTTTAATGAGATCATTCTGGCCGCTATATGGAGATTAAATCAGGGAGATGTACAGAAGAAGAGAAACCAGTTAAAAGTCTAATGCTGTATTTTGGACAGATACTGATTTACACAGAAATTGAAGTTGTGCATCCTGAAATGTGATTGGATTCTGGATATGCATCTAACACACACACACACACACACATATTTATTTATTTATTTATTTATTTTTGAGACAGTCTCATTGTGTCGCCAGACTGGAGTGCTGTGGCGCCATCTTGGCTCTGCCTCCCGGATTCAAGCGATTCTCCTGCCTCAACCTCCTGAGTAGCTGGGATTACAGGTGCTTGGCACTACACCCAGCTAATTTTTGCATTTTTAGTGGAGGCGGGGTTTCACCATGTCGGCCAGGATGGTCTCGATCTCTTGACCTCATGATCTGCCCGCCTCAGCCTCCCAAAGTGCTAGGATTGAGCCTCTCTGGCCGGCTGGATTCTGGATATATTTAGAAAGTACTTTATGCATCTTGGATCTTGGTACCAGGGTACATTTTTTTGTTTTTGTTTTTATTATATCTATTCCTGCTGTGTATTTTCCCAGAAGTAGTTATGTTAAATAGTTCACCTCTGCTAGACTTTTGAACTTTCAATATAGAGAGAATTTGTTTTTCTACAAATGGTTATTTCCATTGCTAATTAAAAGTAGAAAAGTAGAGTTTCCTGTTTTAAAAAAACATGAACTTTTCATGTTGCTAGTCTGGACATTAGAATTCAATTAAGTAATCATAAGTGAAAAGAAAATGTTAGCTTCATAAACACTGGAAAGCTTTTTGAGTTTATACTCTTTAGGGCCAATACCATGTAATTATTTGGGGGAATTGGTTTTTGTTGGAAATTCGACATTTATTTTATGCATGCCATCTTTGAAGGAAGCATTCCATGGCATTGTTGACTTCAAGAGACACTTTGATCTCAAAAAATGATGTGACTCCCTTTTGGATAATCTTTGGATAGCATCAAAATCATGCCTTTTATATGAGTATGCCTTATAATGGCTTATTCTTTTTTTTTTTTTTTTGGACAGGTAGTTTTGCTCTGTTACCCAGGCTAGAGTGCAGTGGCACCATCTCGGCCCACCGCAACCTCTGCCTCCTGGGTTCAAGCAGTTCTCATGCCTCAGCCTCCCGAATAGCTGGGATTACAGGCACCCACCACCACACCTGGCTAACTTACTCTTGATTCCACAGCCAGAGGTAAAGGACAACCAAGCCCTTCTGTTCCCCTTATCAATAACTTACTTCCTCCTTGCAGCAACTGCAAGAAAGTATATTTGAGGCAGGGGGGTTGTTTTGACACAAGGTCTCACTGTGTCGCCCTGTTTGGAGTGCAGTGATGAGCCAGCGATCATGGCTCTCTGCAGTTTTGACCTCCTGAGCTCAAGTGATCCACCCACTCCAGCCTCTAGAGTTATGTGCACCACCACACCCAGCTAATTTTTAAAGTACAGTCAGGGTCTCACTATGTTGCTCAAGCTGGTCTTGAACTCCTGGTCTCAAGCAATCCTCCTGCATTTGCCTCGCCAAAGTGCTGGGATTTGTAAGTATTTATTGAGTACCTGCTGTGTTGAGTGGTAGTCAAGTCCTTTGTGTGGATACGTGGTTTGGAGACTTAACTCCGGAGCATAGATATCCCTTCTCACAGAAGGGGCTGGAAAATGGGATGAGGGGATAGTTAACGGACTAGGACCGTATCTTGTCATATTCATCTTTAAAGCCCCAATCTGACAATGAATAAGCCAAAATTAATGTTTTTCAAGCAGTAGTGAAAAAAAGTTTGGTACATTTTTCACTGACCCCTTCACATTTAGGAATAAGTTTGCTGTTTTGCAATTTTACATTGGTGTTCCTCTCCTGTAAAAGAAAAATAAGGCAGCATTGTATATTCACTTTCTGTTTTGCCTCAACCTTACCCTCTAATATTAGACTCCACGTGTCTTTTCTTGATTCTTTCTTTCTCAGACAGCTCAGCAGGAAAGCAGACTGTTTACAAACAGTCTGAGTTAATAACTTCCTTTCCTGCTGATCAAATAGTTGCTAAAATGAAACCTTTCTCAGGGCTGAGTGGGTGTTCTAGTTAGTGGGTGTTCTGGAATGTAAATGAACCCTTATTTTAAGAAAGATTATTTTTATACTAGCAGTTCTCTGTACACCAAGATACACATTTGTAGCAAGTGGAAAGTATGGAAACATAAACTGGACTTACTGGAAATTTTTAGATTAGTGAAAGACCTACATATATGGCTTATCAATAGGAAAATCCCAAAACTAACATAACTGGCAAAATATAATGCAGTTTATTGAGCCTGTTGCCCTTGGCTTTAGTTTTTACATATGAGATGCAGTCTAATGGCATGCAGAACAATTTCTGCAGCAATGATAGCAGCTGCATTTGAGATACAGCTTGATAGGGATCATAAAACTACCAACCCACAAATCTTTGGAGACTGTATGACAGATTTAGTTCCTATGATTGATTGGTTGGTTGGTTGGTTGGTTGATTTTAGAGGCAGAGTCTTACTCTGTCACCTAGGCTGGAGTGCTGTGGTATGATCATGACTCATTGACCTCAAACTCCTGGACTCAACTGATCCTCCTGCCTCAGCCTCCCAAGTAGCTGGGATTACAGGCACCCTCCACCACACCTGGCTTGTTTTATTTTATATGATCAGCATTTCATACCTGGGAGAGACTAGTATTAAAAGCTTTATTTAATCCAAAGCTTTAATTCAACACTACAGGATAAAAAATGGAAGAACTGGGCACAGTGGTATGTGCCTGTAGTCCCATTGGAAGACAGAGGTGAGAGGATCACTTGAGTCCAGGAGTTCCAGACCAGCCTGGGCGACATAGCAAGACCTTATCTCCAAAAAAAAAACAAAACAAAACAAAAAAACAAAAAAAACCCAAAAAAATGGCTACATGATTGATTGGAAAGGTGATTGTACTAGAAGCTGAGAAACCTGGATTCTACAACTGATCTTTCCAAAAAGTAGTTGTCTATAACATTTATCCTAACGTTTGACTTTTGACATTTTTAAGCTTTAGCATCTTTTACAAGAGGGAAGTTGAATTAAAGTTGTTTTTTTTTTTTTTTCTTGAGATGGAGTTTCACTCTTGTCACCCAGGCTGGAGTACAATAGCACAATCTCAACCTCTGCCTCCCAGGGTCAAGTGATTCTCATGACTCAGCCTCCCAAGTAGCTGGGAATACAGGCACACAACACCACGCCTGGCTAATTTTTGTGTTTTTAGTAGAGATGGGGTTTCACCATGTTGACCAGGCTGGTCTCAAACTCCTGACCTCAGGTGATCTGCCTACCTTGGCCTCCCAAAGTGCTGAGATTACAGGCGTGAAAAAATTAAAGTTTTACCTAACTTGGATTTTTTTATTTACTATCTGTATCATGAAAGGTATAGCCTCCCTTTAATCTCTTAGTTGGGATCAAGAAAGAAAATAGGATATTCAGTGGTTGTGTGGAGCTTACAGATGGTGAGTACTCTCCCTTTCCTTCATGATCTTCAAAGGAAATTGCCGATTGAGGTAAATAGGACAGTTGCATGCCATTATGATTTTAAACCTTCTAGATTTCTGTACCATGCTTCATCTTTATGTATTCTCTTCCCAACTTTTTGTCTCTGGGATTATGAGTAAATAGAACTGGGTAAAAGGTGGGTGTAGGGTACAAAGTAGAAAATGGAAAAAGTAAAAGGAGATAAAAATAGATTGGGTGCTTCAGTGATTGTGGAGGTCAAATAAGTTTTCCATTGTTGATTATATTCCTTTCCACTGTTCAGCTTACTGCTGTTTACTCTCACTCCTTGCTATATATTTTACATGGAGACACAGTCAGACTTGTGTGGATTTTTCTATTTAATTCTCCTGAGATTGTGAAACTGCTCAGCTAAATTTGTTCTGCTGTGAGAACAAATAACTGGAGGGCAATTCAAAATATTTGCTTAATATTTTCTTGGAAATCCTCAAAGAAACAGGAAGGATTTTAGATCCTGTGATAAGAAATTCACTGGGATACACACATTTAAAACAATTTTTTGGTAACTCTTGGTTTCCCCTTTCTTGGCTCTGCTATTTACTGTCTTCCAATGGCAGAATAACCTAGCAAAAATTTTTGTTTTGCATAATAGAGAAAGGCTAGGTTAAGTTTTATTGCACTAATGTAAGTTTTATATGATCAGGGAAAGATTAGTCTATCATGGACTGTTAGGATGGGAGGGACTAATCATCCTTTATATTGATTTTCAAACATTTTTCTTCAAAAGTGTTTTCCAAACAAAATCTTATACCAAGACCCAATATAGAAGACAGATAAAATTAATGACTTTGTTTTGTTTATCAGATAGCTCAAATCCACGTGGTTTTGCTGATACACTGTATGAATGCCTTAACAGAGCATTGGGAACTTGGGAGATTGCAGGAAAAGGCTTAGTTATGCAGGACTTTGTATATATTGCAGGACATGTTTGACTCCTACCCACTAAATGCTTCTACAAATTCCTGAAGTATTTTCTAGGGAACACTCTAATGATCAATGAGAAGCACTAATCTGTAATCTCTCCCCTGGTGATTTTATTCAGTTCCAAGGTTTTATGTACCATACCATCTACATACTGACTGCCAAACCGTTTATCTCCAGTCCCAAACTGTTTATCTCCAGGTTCTGTTTCTGAGCTCCAGATTTGTAGAAGCATCTGCCTACGTGACATTTCTCCTTTGATGTCTAATATGCATTCATAGTATGTATTAAATAAAACTTGTTTTTTTCCCTCCAAAGCCTCTTCCTCTTCTTATCGCAGTGAAAGTTACCATCTACTCATTTGCTTAAGTAAAAAAATCTAGATGTCAGACTTAATTCATGCCTCCCCTGCTGTCTCCCCCAACCTCACATCTAATTTATCAGTCCTTTGTTGGCTCATCTTTAACATAAATCCTCAACCTCTCCATTTCTCTGTTTCCAATGTTACCAGTTTAATTCAAGCTACTCTTCTTGTCTTCTGATTGGTGCCCCTACTTCTACTTTTATCCTTTTGTTATCTGTTCTCCACTGAGACACTAGAAGAATTTTTCAACTCATCATGCCACAACCCCATGCTTACATTTCAGTGGCTGCTCTGTGATCTTAGAATAAAATTCAGACTCCTTATCATGACCTATAAAGGACCCATAATCTGATTTCTGCCTACCTCTCTTAACCTTGTCTTTTAACAGTCTTACTCTTGAGTCCCTCAAGCTACAGTCACCTACCTTCTACTCCCCTGAGGTATGACACCCCCTTCCCATCTACTGATCTCTCTACTGTCTGTTCCTTGTAACTGGAGTATTTTTCCCAGTTTATAGTGTAGCAAATACATTCTTATCTTTCAGGTCTCCACTTGCTTGTTATTGCTTAAGAGGCCTCCCCATCCCCCAGTACCCAACTCGCTTATCCCAGCTTGTAATTATCTTGATTCTTTATTAGTTTGCGTGTTCATTTTCTTTTTTCCCCATTAAAATGTAAGCTCTCTGGGAGCTTATCTTCTCTTATTTATTGGTCTCTCTTGTCTAGCACTGTGCTTAGATGAATGAATGAGGTGTATATACAGATTATTACGGAAATGCAGAGAAGGGTCATTTTTACTAGTCTAGGCATGGAGTGGGGGCTATTAGCAGTAAGAAGGCCTCATGGATAAGTGATTTTTGAGGTGAATATATGGTGCCATGGTCCTAAACTGCTGTGAGGTGAATGACATAGGCAGTGTGACATCAAGGGACCAGGTAGCCAAGACTACTGCTAAGTGACTATAAGATTGGTCGCATATAGAGCGTGGATACCCTAGACAAAGGAATGATTCATGTCCAGGGCAGAATGGGGTGGGACAGCCTGAGATTTCATCATGCTACTCAACCCAGTGCAGTTTAAAACAAGAATTCTTTATTTCTGGAATTTCCCATTTAATATTTCCAGACTGCAGTTGACTATAGGCAACTGTAACCATGGAAAGTAAAACTGTAGACAAGGTGAGACTACTATGCCTACTTAAGGAGTGTTTTGAAAAATGTGATAATTAAGTCAGACAAACATGTATGTATGTTTGCATGTATGTATGTATGTACGTACATATTAGGGACAAGATCTTGCTCTGTTGCCAAGGCTGCAATGCAGTGGTGCAGTCACGGCTTACTGCTGTCTTGAACTTCTGTGCTCAAGCAATCTTTCTTCCTCAGCCTCCTCTGTAGCTGGGACTGCAGGCACGTGCCACCACGCACAGCTAATTTTTAAATTGTATTTTTAGACATGGAGCTCTCACTGTGTTGCCCAGGGCTGGTCTCACACTACTGGACTTGAGCAATTCTCCCATCTTGGCCTCCCAAAGTGCTGGGATTGCAGTTGTGAGCCACCATACTTGGCCCCTCAAATTATTGGTTTTATCATCTAATTCTGAAACTTCTAGACACATTTTCAAACTGTTAAATCCTGTTTCTGAGTCTCATCTCAGCAATAAAGAAGCTAGAGTAAAGACCAAGTTGTACCCTACATGATTATAAGCCACCTCCTCAGCTTCTGGTCCTACCTGTACTCTGTCTGAAGACTATCTCCCTCTTGGTCACTTTTGCTGAGATTGATAGAAATGAATCCAGGCAGTCATTCATTCATTTGTATCCGCATGCACATTTTTTAATATCATGACTTAACACACACACACACTCTCTTGGCATCTCTCTCCGCATCTCTCTCCATATATGGCCATGTGTCGCTTAACGATGGAGATACCTTCTGAGAAATTCATCCTTAGGTGATTTCATCATTGTGCAACCATCATCAAGTGTACTTACACAAACCTAGATGGTATAGCCTACCATACACCTAGGCTGTATGGTATAGTCTCTTGTTCCTAAGGTACAAACCTATTCAGCATGTAGCTGTACTGAATAGTGTCGGCAACTGTAATAAAATGGCAAGTATTTGTATATCTAAACATATGTAACATAGAAATGGTATGATAAAAATACAGTATAAAATTTTTTTTCTTTTAATGGTACACCTGTATAGGGCACTTACCATGACTGGACATTGCAAGACACAAAGCTGCTCTAGATGAGTCAGTAAGTGAGTGATGAGTGAATAGGAAGGCCTAGGACAATACTGTAAACTTTGCAAACCTATGTACGTAGGCTACACTAAATTTATTTTTTAAAATGTCCTCAATAACAAATAACTACTAGATTATCTTAGCATACTCTTAACTTTTTTACTTTATAAACTTAATTTTTAAAAATATTTTGACTCTTTCGTAATAACACTTAAAACACGCGTTATATGAGTACAAAAATATTCTCTTTCATTATTCTATAAGCTTTTTTCTATTAAAGATTTCTTTTTTACTGTTTATACATTTTTGTTAAAAACTAAGACATAAAAATACATTAGCGTAGGCCTGTATGGGGGCAGCATCATTAATATCACTGTCTTCCACCTCTGTATCTTGTCCTACTGGAAGGTCTTCAGGGGCAGCAACACATGGAGCTGTCATCTCCTATGATGACAATGCCTTCTTCTAGAATACCTCCTGAAAGACTTGCCTGAACCTGTTTTACAGTAACTCCTTTTTTTAATAAGTAGAAGGAGTACACTCTAATGATAAAAAGTATAGTATAATAAATATGTAAATCAGTAACAGTTGTTTATTATCATATGACTGCAAGTGCAGTAGGTTTGTTTACACCAGCATCACCACAGATGTGTGAGTAATGCCGTGCTCTGTGACATCCCTAGGAAATAGGAATTTTTCAGCTCCATTATAATCTTACGGGATGCATCATATCTACAGTCCGTTGTTGAACAAAATGTCAGTATGTAGTACATGACTGTATTTTATGTATATTATTCAGTATATAGAGTACTGTGGCTGCTCTGTGAATATAGTTGTTGTATGTATTTCTTTAAGGGAAAATGAGTTCTAAGATGCAAAATACCAACTTAAAAATGAACCTGCCAGGCTCTGTGGCTCACACCTGTAATCCCAGCACTTTGGGAGGCTGAGGCGGGCAGATCACCTGAGGTCGATAGTTCAAGACCAGCTTGACCAACATGGAGAAACCCCGTCTCTACTAAAATTACAGAATTAGCCAGGCGTGGTAGTACATGCCTGTAATCCCAGCTACTTGGGAGTCTGAGGCAGGAGAATCACTTGAACCCGGTGGGGCGTAGGTTGCAGTGAGCTGAGATCGTACCATTGCACTCCAGCCTTGGCAATAAGAGTGAAACTCCATCTCACACACACACAGAACTTTCTGGATCTTTGAATATTATATTTCTCCAGTATTTTAAAAGAAAACAAGATAATTAAAATAAAGGAAAAATTAAAATCTTTGTTGCATTATTAAAACACCATAATGACAAAAATAAATACATGTGAGACAATGAGATAAAGTATTTTTGCTGGCTTATGTTCAGAAATATTTTTTATAATGAATAAGAATTCCGGTTTTGAGATTTTTATCTCAATGTGCAGTACTTTAAGAAATGCTTTTTATATTCTTTTACATTGTACCATTTCTCTCAAGGATTTGAAAGAAGTGTATTGAAGACGGGACCAAAGTAGATGAATTTATGTACCATTATTTCAAGAATCAGAAGTGACGACTTAGGTGCTGGAAACAATGGAAATTACCACAGCACTACTATGCAGAGATTCCTTGGCAAGGGGAAAACACCCATGTATTCACATCACACTGTCTGCCACAGTGTACAAAAAAATTCTGCAGTTTATCTCTGGTTGATACAGTTATATGGCTACTCAGTTGACCTGGTTCAACTTATTAAAAAGTTCAGCTTTGCCTCACTGATTTGATGTAATACTTTTATATGCGAAAGTCTGTGTTTAGACTTTCAGTTACATCCCACAGGTTTACTTGTGTACCACTAATACACTATATTAATTTAGAAGCTTTATACTATGTTTTAACATTTGGTTATTCAGACATTTCTTTTATTGCTGTATTTCTTGGGATTAACATGAATAGGGATTTTTTTTTTCCATGCTCTTTCCATTGAGAGATTTGTACCCTAGCTCAGATTTAGGTATCTCTCATATTTCCAGGTCTTATTTCAATTCATTTTTCAATTGAACAAATATTTGCAGAGTAACTGCTATTCCCAGGTAATAGGCTAAATGCAGGATCCAGTAATAAGACAGTGTCCCTGAGGAGCCCCAATATTTCTTAAATTGATGGGTTAACACTGTGAAACAAAAGATATTTAGTATGAATCTTTGATCTTAAGAGGTTTGAGAATTTGTGAATATACCTGGAGGAGGTTACACTGACAGAGTTCTAATTTATTCACTCATTATCAGTCAGTCTGTCAACAGCCTAAAGGACTTACAGAACTTTCCTCATGTTTCTTACTTTTTTAAGTGTACCAACATTCCAAGAAATTCTGGCTCATAGATTCCTAAAAAAAAGTAACTGCTACTCAGTGTAATGGCTGAAGGTATGAACCATGTAATCCATAGAAAATGATGCACAAAGCACACTATAAAAGCCAGTCAGTACCACTACACACCTATTGAGAGTGGCCAAAATCCACAACACTGACAACACCAAATGCTGACCAGGATGTGGAGCAGCAGGAACTGTTATTTATTGCTGGTGAGATTTAACAGCCACTTTGCAATACAGTTTGGCAGTTTCTTGCAAAACTAGATATACTCCAACCATAAGAATCAGCAGTTCTGCTCCTTGGTATTTACCCAAAGGAGTGGAAAACTTATATCCACACAAAAACGTGCACATGGATGTTTATAAAGCAGCTTTATTCGTAATTGCCAAAACTTGGAAGCAACCAAGATGCCTTTTAGTAGGTAAATGGAGAAATAAACTGTATCTGTTACATCCAGACAACAAAATATTATTCAGCACTGAAAAGAAATGAGCTATCAAGCTATGAAAAGACCTGCAGAAATTTTAAATGTGTATTACTAAGTCAAAGAGACCAATCTGAAAAGGCTACATATTGTACGATTTAAACTATGTGACATTCTGGGAAAGACAAAACTATGAAGAAGGTAAAAAGATCAGTGGTTGCCAGGGGTTGGGGGAAAGGGAGAGATGACTAGGTGGAGCACATATTTTTAGGGCAGTGAAACTATTCTGTATGATACTGTAGTGGTGGATACATGTCAGTATGTATTTGTCCAAATCCTATGGGACTGTTACATGTCACAAGTGATATGCTCTGACACTCCTGGGAGACCTTAGTTGCCTAAGGTGCCTTTCAGCCAGGAGGTACAGTTCCCCTTGTCTTTGGGACTTATCTTGTGCTCGTAAAGTCTTTTATAAACTTTGGTCACTCAAAAGGAAATTTTAAACGTGCCAAATTGAATGGAGCTTTAGATCTGGCCAGTTTAAGAAAATTTGCCTAAGATGTAGACATTTACTTCCTCTTTTCAAAGAGCAACTGCTTTCTCCATGATAAAATTTCAAATGAGAGAAAAGGTTACAAACTAGTCAGCAAGACAAGCAAAACCTTAATCTCAGAGAAAAGTGAAAAAATCACAAATATACATAAATAATAGAATAAGAGAATAACAAATGAAACTCCTACCTTAAAGTAGGGCTTCAATTCCAGTCTCATCAGTTGTTGAATCAGGTTGCATAAAGTCTGAATCTCAGTCAAGCCAGGGAGATTCAACCCTGTGAGTGGTCTGACCAAGGGCTTCTGCAGTGTTCAGCGAGGTCAGTTGGATGCAAACAGTCCATGCTGGTGCCAGGGCTCCAGCTGTTGGCAAAACAGCAGGGGTCAATGGAGGCCTAATTTGGGTCCCGTCTGGTTGGCCAAAATGTCACCCTGAAATAATCAAGAGGCTCAGAATCCAATTTTAAAAGAGTTTATTCAAGTGCCAAATTTGAGAATGGCCACCCAGAAAAAACAAGACTCCAAAGTAATTGGGTCAGTGTTCCGAAGTGGAGAAGCTAAAGCTTCACTTTCATAAGTAAAAACAAAGAAGTTTAGGAGTATTACCACATTTTTAATACAATGCCGATTTATGAATTACAGCAGTTTGGTTGGTTACAGCTTATTCTTTTTCAGGAAAGATATATTTAAAATTGCATCTCTATCAATTTGGTAGTCATGGGGCCTTTTGCCATCTGAGCTGGGTACATGAAAAAGGAAGGACGTTCATCTATAACAAAGAATTAGTAACTAAGAGGTAAAGGGCACCATTTAATCTTTCACAACATTTTACAGGGCAAGAAAAATAAGAAAGAGGGCTAATTTATAATAGGAAGAAACAAAAGTTGCAGTGGCTTGCCTATATTACATAGGTATTACAGTCAGTCACATTTTATTCAAGGCTCAGAGTAATTTGAAGTTTCAACAGCTTTCATTTATTTTCACATTAACCATTTGAGTCTTCATTTCAGTATATCTTCTTTCTCATTAGGGAATCAGAGTATTTTCTTTTTTTTGTTTTCTTGGCAGGAAGTCCTTATATATTCTGTCCATTAATCACTTAGCAGTTTTAGATGTTGCAGGTATTTTATTCATAATCTGTCATTTGTCTGTTAACGTTGCCTATATCTTAAATAGAAGTTCTTAATTTTAACTTAAATAGAAGTTCTTAATTTTAACATATATAAATTCATCAGTTTTTTGTTTTATTGTTGGCAATTTGGAGCTCTTGTTAAAGAAATCCTTCCCCACTGATAAATTCACAAAGTTGGGTGTTTATTTCATATATTGTATTGTTTCTTTATCGCTACCATAAGTACTTAAGATTACAGATTTAAGATTACAATCCTAAATCTTAAATTTACAATCCTAGGTTGGTAGTTTTTGAACCTACTAAGATTCAATAATTAATTTCAAGAATCGAGGTAAAATTTATGTCATAAAATTAACCATTTTAAAAGGTGCGTTTCAGTGGCATTTGGTACATTCAAAGTATTTTACAACTGCCACCTCTGTTAAGTTCCAAACATTTTTACCGCCCCAGAAGAAAACCCTGTGCCCATTTAGTAGCTACATCCCATTTTCCCCTCCACTCAAATCATGACTCTCATCATCTGTCTCTATGGATTTACCTATTCTGTATATTTCGTGTAAATGTAATCATACATAGCCTTTTAAGTCTGTCTTCTTTCACTTAGCACGTTTTCAATGTTCATCTATGTTTTAATATATAAATACATGCTAAAACATTTACTTTTAAAAATATATAGGTATATACATTTCTTATAGCTGAATGATATTCCATTCTATGTATATATCATATTTTGTTTAATCTTTTTTCCATTGATGGATATTTAGGTTGTTTTACCTTTTGGCTATTGTGAATAGTGCTGTTTTGAACAGTTGTGTACAAGTGTTTGTTTATATACCTCATTTTAATTATTTTTGGTATATACCTAGGAATGGAATTACTGTGTCATTTAGTAATTCAATTTTAACTTTTTAAGGAACCACCAAACTTTTTTCCCTAGTAACCACAACCCCTTATTGTACATTTCTAGTTTCATTCCATTGTCATCAAGGAAGATACCTTGTGTGATTTTAGTCTTTTAAGATTTATTGAGACTGTTTTATGGCCTACTATGTGGTCTACTCTGGAAAATGGCTCATGTGCACTTGAAAAAAAACATATATTCCTGCTGCTGTTGGGTGGAGTCCACCGTTTTTAATTTGTCCTTTTCTTGGCTCAGCATTTGCTTGATTGCTGTAAACCTTTCCCTCTCTCCGAGAGTTTCCACAATTGATTCTGACAGTTTTGCTCATTTTTTTCTTTTATTTTTCCGTGACAGGACAGTCCTTCGGAGCTACCTATCCTGCTGTATTTGCTGATACCACTTTTTATAATTACTTTTTACAACCAATATTTTGTATACCCTCTTTAATATTGTGGGATAAAATATATAGGTGATATAACAATACACAGATAAGTTTTAAAAATCAGTATAATGCTTTAATTGTAATATAAAAGAAATAAAAGTAATTTATAGTAAGGTAGTATGAATTTGTTATGTAAACACTAACATGACATTGGAAAGCATAGTGAAGTACTAGTGTGTTTTAAATAAGTTGGATTAAAGAAATGTAAGAAAAATCAGAATCCATTCTGTACAAGTGCTGATAAATGAAAGTTTAAAATCTAGTCTTAGGCCGGGCACTGTCGCTCATGCTTGTAACCTCAGCACTTTGGGAGGCTAAAGCCGGTGGGTCACTTGAGGTCAGGAGACCAGCCTGGCCCACATGGTGAAACCCCATCTTTACTAAAAGTACAAAAATTAGCTGGGCATGTTGGCCAGCGCCTGTAATCCCAGCTACTGGGGAGGCTAAGGTGGGAGAATCACTTGAACCCTGGAGGTAGAGGTTGCAGTGAGTCAGGATCACGCCACTGCACTTTAGCCTGGACGACAGCCTGAGACTCTGTCTCAAAAATAAATAAATAAATAAATAAATAGAATCTCGTTGTAAAGACCAGACCTTTTTTTTTTTTTTAGTAATACAAGGAATGAGAGAAACTATCTGAAGTAAAATTAAATTAATACAAATTATAGACTAAAGTGGTGAAGTAAAGTAGAAAGCATGGTAGTCTTACAAATTTGTTGGACCTTAGTTGGGAAAGCAATTCTTTAGTAAATAATGAAGAAATATCGGAGAACAGATCTTTTATTTTAAAATCCTAACATCTATCAGGTCAAGTATTTAGTCTTGAATACTAAATATCTTTGGAAGCAATACCCTTTCATTGATAATGAGATTTAAAGATGGACTTTTTTTAAAAAAATGAATTCACTGATCTCTGACTAGTATCAAAGTTAAGTTTGAAAAAAATAGGCAGTTACTAGAAAAATAAATGAAAGATTCAACTGATAATTTTTACAGTACATTTTTTATTTATGCACAAATACTGATACATGATATGCAATATTTTTAGAACAACCAATGAAATTAAATAAGATAATTTTATTTCATGTGTTACCATAATTTAATATTTGGTACTGTTAAAAGAGTCTTACATTCTCCATTACATATTTTAAATTGGCTTTATTGCTTTTGCAGTGATTACACCTTTACACTAAAACATTTTCAAATAAATGCACAGTTTAAAATACAAGACGCTGGGCTCAGGGACTCATGCCTGTTAATCCCAGCACTTTGGGAGACTGAGGTGGGAGGATCTCTTGATCCCAGAAAATCGAAACCAGCCTGGGCAACATAATGAGACCCTATGTTTAAATTAACAAAAACAAGTGTAACTTTCTTCCCCAGAAGAAGATAATGATACTCATAACTTGATTCAGAAGCTACTGTTTAAATTGTGTTTGGCCTCCAGGTAGTTTGTTTTAGCTTAACTCTTAACAAATGTTGAATTGCTTGTTTCCTACACATTTCAAATGGAATAATCACCCTTTCTATATTGTAAGTTCATAAAGATCTCATTGCTCAGTGTATCTTTTAAAGATAGAGTCATGCTTTTCCTGCTACCTAGTTATGGTGACAGTTAAATGAAATGTTTTTGAAAGTTTGTAATGTGTTTATAAAAACTGTGTTAAAAGCATTACTATTAATATTTTAATAATAAATATGACCTCGCATGTTCCAGAGGCTATTCCCTTGAGATAATTCAGTCTCAGTCCTGAGTCAACCTCACATTAAAAATTAATTCATAATTTCTTGCCTTAGCTTGCCCCTTAATCAAAATCACTTTTTAGGGGGAGATGTGTTTTGTGACAAAAGTAGTTTGTCCTTTGGTTATTGTATGTTTTGAAAATATGGAGCGAACTTCCTTGCCTTTATTAGCACTTTCCAAGCTGGCGTTTTGTCTTAGATGTGTAACTACCTTTATTTTCACAAGAACAACCTGTCTTCACGTAGATTTAATTGCATTGTGATTTTTAGTTGTGGCATGTATATGAATGTGAAAAGCAAAGCAAAACATTTAATAGTTTTTTGTGGCTTGTGTTTTTGATTTGCAGCCTTCAGGCAAACTAAAGGTACCTGAGGAGAATTTCTTCAATGTTCCTGCTTTCTTAACTGTCTCGGGACAACTTCATCTAGAAGTAATGTCAGGGTATGAAATTTTCCTTTCTCTTTTGCTTTAATATGGTTTCTTTTTTATGGTTTGGTTGAGAGTCCTTCCCTTCCCATGCTCAAACCTTAAAGTTGAAATTAGTCTTTATCATTAGTTCGCTTGAATTTTCCAAAATATTCAAGCTTCTTACTTATAATACAGACTTTTGTTTTTAGTGAAAAATGTAACACTGAAAACACAAAGTTGTGATTTTTTTTCTTTTTACTAATGTTTCTTATTGAATCCCAAACTTGTAATCGGAATTTATTTTAATTAATCATATTTATGGAAGTAAAGGCAATTTATAGTTTATTCCTGAACCAGGTATTAGTCCATTTGATTTTAAAGAGAGTAGTATTTGAAACAGACAGAAGAATTTTTTTTTTCAGTAATTGGTTTAATTAAAATTAACTCATACCTACATTTTGAGAGGTGTACAACAAATTACATCTTTTAAGTCAGATCAAATGAATGTTAGCAACTGTCAGACCTCTGGAAAGTCACTGTATTCCTTGGGGCCTAACTTTTCTTTAAAACAGGGGATTGAGCAAGAAGATCTTTAAAACCCTATCTAAATCTTATATTCTGTAATTCTGTGGGTAATTCCCATTTATGTTTATTTTTTTTAGAGATGGGATCTCGCTTATTGCCCAGGCTGGAGTATAGTTGCACAGTCATAGTTCACTGTAGCCTCAAACTCCTGGGCTCAAATGATTCTCCTGCCTCAACCTCCTGAGTAGCTGGGACTGCAGGCATGTACCACCGAACCTGGCTAATTTTTTGTAGAGATGGGGTCTTGCTCTATACCAAGGCTGATCTCAAACTCTAGGTTCAAGTGATCTTCCTGCCTTAGGCCTCCCAAGTAACTGGAACTCCAGGCATGTGCCAGCACACCTGGCTAATTTTTTAAATTTTTTGTAGAGATGGAGTCTCACCATGGGTCCTAGGCTGGTCTCAAACTCCTAGCTCAAGTGATTCTTCTGCCTCAGCCTCCCAGAGCACTGGGATTACAAGCATAAGCCACTGAGCCTGGCCTTTGTGGGTAATTTGTTAATGCAAACTCAACAAGTACTTAGTTTTCTCTGTGTATCTTTTTCTTTAAATATTTTCTCATTATAGGGATTAGGACTTAAAATCTTTTCCAGAGATAGCTCACTTGAAAGGAAAGGAATCTTTTTGTGTTTTTCGTTGTTTTAAAAATGCACAATTGAGAAAACTCAAGGAAAATGTAATAAAATAGTTTGCATGTTTACTTTTGTACTTTGCTAGAAGAATGGAAAGTCAGTGGTGGAATAAAGATGGTCTTGAAAGTAACATATTCTTTTCTGATTTATCTTTGAAACAAAAATATGTTATTTGATAGTTCCAATAACCAAATGATTGTCATTATTAGCAGAACACCATGCAGAAAAAGTGTCATAATAACATTGTGAGATTATAGGATTTGCAGATCTGATGTAGGAAAGGCCGTGTCAAGCATGTCATGGAAAGTTCTTATGCCTACGGAATTATAACTTTAAAAAATTAAAAACATGACTCATTCAAATACAAAATGAATATGTATCAGAGATTTCATTCAATTCATCGTATTACAGAGGAAACAAGTAAAATAGAAAACTGTTTCAAAGAGCGTCTGAGGACCTCTGTATTTATAGACATTTTAATAGTTGGAGTAAGATTTACTAGGTCAGTTACAAACTGGTTAATGTCCTACAGGACCAATACACCCTAACCTTTGGGATTATCTCTTCTACCTGACAGAATTTTTTGCAACTCTACTGGCAAAGATCTGTAAATTAACATGTAACTTCACTTAATATGGGTTATTTAGTTCATATTCATATTCAAATATTCAATATGCATATTGAATATTTAATTCAGTATTAAATAGACTAATGGAACAAGTACATTTCCCTTTCCCTAAGTAATTAAGTAACCATTGAATGGGCCTTTGTCCCCTTATTATTTAATACCTTGAAAGGGTATCATCTTTTTAAGACTGCAGCTTTTGGCATTATATTCAAGGTTTGGATAACCTTTCTTAACAGCCTTTTAGTATTCATTTCTATTATTTATAAAGTTAGAGGCAAGGTGTCGTCTCCTCCCTCAGAAGTGTCGTATGTGAAATATATAAACTTTGCAAATGTTTGTTTCTCTAATGTAATACCACTAGTGTATTAAATATGCCTCTTTCCCAGTAAGCGCAGTGAACCACAGAACACAGTGTTCTGTGAAACTTGACAGAAGATTAAATTGGTAGAATATTAGGTTTTGTATTTTTTAGTGTGCCATGAAATATTTCTACTACTGTCATTCAAATGTTCCTAGTTTAATATGCACAGTTCTAGGACTATTAATATACAGAACATAATGTTTCTGATTAAAGCATGATTTATTCTCCAATAAGAAATGGTTAGTCCTTTTTCCCTCAGCTTTGTTTTTTCTTGAATTCAATTTAACAGACTTTATAAAAGGCAAAAGATTTATGCAATCTGAAGAGAAACCAGAGTATTAACAGACTTTTAAAATGGAGAAAGTGGTAGTTAAATTTAGACAGTTAACATTTTCCAAAAGGATATCTCTGTTGGTTTAGTGAGTTTATAGTTCCATTTTAAAGCTTTTTTTTTTAAAGTAAATATTCTATGTTGGAATAATTTTTAATATATAGAAAGTTGAAAAGATAATGCATAGTTTTGTATACTCCCCATCCAGTTTCCCCCATTGTTAACATCTTCCATGACCATGATACCTTTGTCAAAACCAAGAATTAAGTGTTAGCACATTAGTATTAATGACATTCTAGACTTTATTTGGATTTCACCAGCTTTTCCATTAATATCCTTTTTCTTTTTCCAGGATCCAGTTCAAGGTACCACATAAAACTTAGTTGTCATGTTTCCCCAGTCTCTTCCATTCTGTGACAGTTTCTCAATTTTTCTTTTTTATGACCTGTGGAATGTACTCTAATCTGGGTATGTCTGACATTTTTCTCATGATTAGACTAGGGTTATTTGGGTATTTTGAAAGAATACCACTGAGGCAAAGGCTTGTCCCGTCACATCGTATCAGTGGGTATGTGATATCCATACGATGATACTAACTTTCATTATTTGGATAAGGTAGTGTTTGCCAAGTTTCTTTACTGAAAGTATACTATTTTTTTCCATTTTCTTACTCTAATTTTTGGAAGTAAGTCACTAAGTCTAGTCTGCCCTCACTGGGGATGGGAGTTTGGGAGGAGGGAGTTGGAGTTAAGAACCACGCGCAGGAGGGAGAATGTTTGGAATTCTATATGAAAATTTGTTGTCTTTTTATCCTTCTTTATTTTTTATTTGTGTAATCATTTATATCTTAATGGACTTATATATTTGATAGTTTGAGTTATAATTCAGTGCTATGTTATTTACTTTGATGCTTAAAACTGTTTTAGTTTTTGTTGTTGGAAACTCATTCAGATTGATTCTTACATCCCTTTGACATGCCCCCCCATATTTTGACTACTTCCTTATTCTCTGCTACTGCAAGATGCCTCAGCTTTTGTTTGTTTGTTTGTTTGTTTGACATTCATTCACCACTTTTATTTGGTTTTCTTTTTTTATGGTCAGTAAAATTACACTGACATATTATTATTCCTCCAAAGTCCATAGCTTTCATGAGAATTCACTCTTGGTGGTCTGCATTCTATGCTTTTGGACAGATGACATGTGTTCACCATTATAGTAACGTACGTAATAGTTTTTGTTGCCCTAGAACTTTTCTGTGCTCTTCCTAGCCATCCTTCCTTCCTAACCCCTGGTAACCATTGATTGTTTTACCATCTCCATAGTTTTGCCTTTTCCAGAATGTCATGTAGTTGGAATCATACACCATAGAGCCCTTTTAGATTGGCTTCTTTTGCTTAGTAATAGGAATTTAAAGTTCCTCCAGGACTTTTCATGACTGGATAGCTCATTTGTTTTAGTGCTAAATAATATTCTGTTGCCTGGATGTAACATAATTTATCATTTCACCTGTTGAAAGATATCTTTTGGTTGTTTCCAAGTTTTGGCAAATTTCCCAGGCTTATTTTTTAATTTTCCCTTCCCTAGTCCTAAAAATTAGTTATTTCTCCAAAGAGCCCTGGTTCCTTTTATTAGAAGATGGTATTTAGAAGCCAAGATTGGGTCACTGGATATGTTTGCTGTTACTGAGAGATTATTGCTTTTAAGCCTTTCAGTAGACAGAGATTTTTTTTTTTAAACTAGAGAAAGCTAAGTGGGTTTTCATTGCATTTTGCTTATGAATGTAAGTGGTAAGTTCATTCCAAGAGAGATGTAAATTGTAAGACCTGCAATTAAGAAATGTCACATAGTGAAGTATTCCGTTTATCATCAGTTAAAGTTAGTTGGAGAAAGCTTCAGCCTAAAAAGAAAGAATTTGTATTATTGTTACAGGGATTTTTTTCCTTCTTGGACATTTTTGTGCTAAGCCATGAAGTCAAGCATATTTTAGGTTAAAACTGATGCTTTTCTCTTGAATGTTGTTGTTGGAATAAATTAGTACAGTTTTTCTAGAAGAATACCTTTTTACCCAGAATTTCATTTCTAGAATTTTTTTTTGACAACTCTGCAGAGAAGCTTAAACAAAAATGTTGAAAGCGACTTTATTTATAATAGTGAAAAATTACTAATAATATAAATGTCCATTCAAGATTGGTTAAACCTCAGTATACCAAGAAAAATAGTCATCATCATTTATCATCTGGGGCTAATGGGCCTTATTTTTTAATTTTAAAGCCATCTTGTGGTTAGTACACAGAAGTATAAATAAAGGGACAGTGAAGATCAACTTTATTAGAAATTTTCAGAAGAATTTAAGCATAGCAAGTCAAAAAAATTAAACTGTTATATTGAGAGATAACATGCATGCCCTAAAATTCACGAATTTGAAGTATGTAATTCAGTGGGTTTTAGCATATTTTGCAGATGTTCAAATATCACTGTCATAGTTTTAGAATACTTTCCAATATTTATAATTTTAAGGGTTTTTTTAATCACTCCCAAAATACAAATTTTTCCTATTAGCACTCACTCCCTGTCCTCTTCTTTGCCCCCACCCCTGGACAACCACTAATTAATCTAAGTTCTTGCTCTATGAACTTGCCTATTCTGGGTATTTATCATATATAAATAGAATCACACAGTAAATTGTATTTTGTGACTAGTTTATTTCATTTAGCAAATGTTTTCAAAGTTCATCCAACTTGCAGCATGTATCAGTACTTCATTCCTTTTTATTCCCAAATAGCATTCTATTACATGGGTCTATAATATTTTGCTTCATTTATCAGATAATGAGCATTTGGGTTGTTTCTACTTTTGGCTCTTATAAGTAATGTTGCTGCAAACATTTGGGTAGAAGTTTTTGTGTGGACATGTTGTCATTTCTCTTTGGTAGATACCTAGGAGTGAAATTAATGGGTCATGCAGTAACTATGTTTAACTGTGTGAGGAATTGCTAGTCTGTTTTCCACATAGGTTGGACCATTTTACAGTCCCACCAGCAAGAGCAAAAGCATTCCAGCTTCTCCACATCCTTGCAAACAGTTGTTATTGTCTGTCTTTTTTATTGTAGCTGTTCTAGCAGATGTAAAGTAGTATCTCATTATGGTTTTGACTTGCATTCCCCTGACTACTAATGATGGCTTTTCATCATTAAGCTCAGTGAGCACTTGAAAAGGTGTGGAGCATCCTTCCATGTGCCTATTGGCCATTTGTATATATTTTATTTGGAGAAATGTCTATGTAAGTCCTTGAGTTATTTTTTAAATTGGATTGTCTTTTTATTGAATTTTGAGAGTTCTTTATATATTCTGCATACAAGTCCTTTATTAAATATATGATTTGCAAATATTTTTTCCCCATTTGGTGGATTTTCTTTTCACATCCTTGATGTTGGCAAACTCAGATTTTCATTTTCACTTTTCTGGGTTTTGAAAGTGCTCTAGATGGGCATAGCCTGTTGAATGCAGCTAACTGGTAAATACTGCCATGCATGAACCTAGAACATATGCTGTCCTTTGAATAGTGATTCCAGATTTTAAAATACATCTTTAATAGGCTCTAATTTATTATTACTTCTGAATCTTGTACTTACATTATTTTAAAAACATGCTTTTGAGTATTTTGTCCCCTTATAATTTTGCCGAAGGGAGAGCGGCCATCTTTTTTGCCCCATAATTGCAACACATTTTTATTTTTAGATTGTACACCAATTAGAATGATCAAATTAATGAATTCTTTCTATTTCTACATCATGGTTTTTTTCCCTAAACACCTTTATAAAATACTTGCTTCAGCATTTGTTCACTTATTAACCTTATTAAGTTTTGGTGTACAAATATCATAAATGATGAAGGAATATTGCCACATATCCTTTTAGAAAATGGGATGGTCCGGCCGGGCGCGGTGGCTCAAGCCTGTAATCCCAGCACTTTGGGAGGCCGAGGTGGGTGGATCACGAGGTCAGGAGATCGAGACCATCCTGGCTAACACGGTGAAACCCCATCTCTACTAAAAATACCAAAAAATTAGCCGGGCGTGGTGGCAGGCGCCTGTAGTCCCAGCTACTTGGGAGGCTGAGGCAGGAGAATGGCGTGAACCCAGGAGGCGGAGCTTGCAGTGAGCCGAGATAGTGCCACTGCACTCCAGTCTTGGCGACAGAGCAAGACTCCGCCTCAAAAAAAAAAAAAAAAGAAAGAAAATGGGATGGTCCAAGTTCTTGTAAATTATTACATAATGAAATCCTTATTGTGGAATGACTCATTGGAGGAAAATACTGAATGTGTTTTTTGTCTTGAAATGTATTTTTCACTTAACAGTTCCTATGTTTGAGAAAATTCACTTAGATAGATATTATCTGAAAGCTCTTTGAGATTTCACTTACACAACCAATTTTACCATCATCATTAGAGAGTAGATTGTCAACCAGGTGCAATGGCTCATGCCTATAATCCCAGTGCTTTGGGAGGCTGAAGTGGAAGGATCACTTGAGGCCAGAAGTTTGAGACCAGCCTGGGCAACACATGAGACCCTATCTCTACCAAAAAAAGAATATATATATATATTAGCTGGATGTAGTGGCACATACCAGTATTCCAAGCTACTTGGGATGCTAAGGCAGGAGGGCACTTAAGCCCAGGAGATTGAGGCTGCACTAAGCTATGATTATGCTACTGCACTCCAGCGTGGGCAACAAAAAGGAGAGGAGATTGTTGCTGCCTCTTTGCGTTTGTGTTCTGATTTGTCTGATAACTATGAAATATCTTTATCATTTTGATTCTCTTTGTTAGTATGAGTGAAAAATAAAGATCTGAATTCTGAACTGTGATCAGCAAAAACTACAAAAAGGCTACAACCATGTATCCAGGCTTTTCTTATACCTTCTTGAAAGATGACAGGCCTGGCACAGTGGCTTAAGCCTGCAATCTCAACACTTTGAGAGGCTGAGGCAGGAGGATCACTTGAAGCCAGGAGTTCAAGACTATCCTAGGCAATATAGTGGGACCTAGTCTCTACAAACAAACAAAAAAACAAAAACCAAGCATGATGGCATGTGCCTGTAGTCCGAGGTACTTGGGGGAGAGTAAGGCAAGAAGATTGCTGAAGCCCAGGAGTTGCAGACTGCAGTGAGCTGTGATCACAACGTCACACTCCAGCCTAGGCAGCAGAATGAAACCCACCTCTTAAAAAAACAAACAAACAAAACCAAAAAAACAAGAGTAAGAAAACTGAAGTTGATATAATGTTGACAATTTATCTCACTGTTGCATTTTCCTCTTAGGCACCCATCATTCTTCTGTTACCCTTTTTTTTTTTTTTTTTTTTGAGATGGAGTCTTGTTCTGTTGCCTGGGCTGGGGTGCAGTGGCGCTGGCCTCGGCTCACTGCAACCTCTGCCTCCCGGGTTCAAACGATTCTCCTGCCTCAACCTCTTGAGTAGCTGGGATTACAGGTGCCCACCACCACTCCTGGCTAATGTTTTTGTGTTTTTAGCAGAGACGGGGTTTCATCATGTTGGCCAGACTGTTCTCAAACTTCTGACCTCAGGTGATCCACCCACCTTGGCCTCCCAAAGTGTTGGGATTGCAGGCGTGAACCACTGTGCCTGGCCTA
Organism: Chlorocebus sabaeus; assembly: GCF_047675955.1. Lineage (NCBI taxonomy): Eukaryota > Metazoa > Chordata > Mammalia > Primates > Cercopithecidae > Chlorocebus > Chlorocebus sabaeus. The sequence goes on along the minus strand of NC_132904.1, from coordinate 75,044,584 downwards.
TGAGCCACTGTGCCCGGCCTGTTTTCTTAATATTTTACTCTTATTTAACATAATTATGAAGAATTAGTAATGATGAGTAATTGCTAAGATGATGAAATGGCAAAATGTTTTGAGATACAGGAAAAATAACACCAAAACCCATATATAGCTTAGATTTGTGAAAGGATTCAGTGGGCTTTATTCTATTGTTAAAAAATAGAAATTTCTGTTTTTATGGATAAACCTCCACAGTTGCTTGAACTGTGTCCCGAAAAAAGACAAGTCCTAACCTGTGATAGCAACCTTTTTTAGAAACAAGGTCTTTGCAGATGTAACCAAGCTAAGATGAAGTTGCACTGGATTCGGGTGTGCCCTAAATCCAGTGACTGGTATTTTTATAAGAGAAAGGAGAGGGAGATTTGAATGTAGAGATGTAGGAGACACACACACAGGGAAGAATGCTAAGATAGAGCATTCTGTGAAGCCAAAAGCAGAGATTTGAGTGATGCCTGGGATTGCTGAGAGCCATCAGAAACTAGGAAGAGGCAAGGAAGGATTCTTCCCTAGAACCTTCAGAGGAAGCATGACCTTGTTGGCACTTTGATTTCAGATTTGTAGCCTCACAGCAGAGAGAATACATTTCTGTTGTTCTAAGCCAACAGAATGTAGCAATTTCTCTTGGCAGTCTTAGGAAACTTAATATAACCTTTAAGATTATATGAGTCTTGAATTACTAATTTTTTATAAATATTTAAAATATTTTTAAAATATTAGCTATTTTTATAAGTGTAACTGACCAAGAAACTCAAAAACTAGCTGGGCGTGGTGGCTCACACCTGTAATCCCAGTACTTTGGGAGGCCAAGGCAGGCAGATCACAAGGTCAGGAGATAAGACCGTCCTGGCTAACATGGTGAAACCCCGTCTCTACTAAAAATACAAAAAAAAAAAAAAAAAATTAACTGGGCGTGGTGGCAGGCACCTGTAGTCCCAGCTACTTGGGAGGCTGAGGCAGGAGAATCGCTTGAGGCCAGGAGGAGGAGGTTGCAGTGAGCTGAGATCACGCCATTGCACTCTAGCATGGGTGACAAGAGTGAAACTCTGTCTCAAAAAAAGAAAAAGAAACTGAAAAACTAAAATTGGGTATAATGAGTCCTGGCAGTATATTGAGGGTTAAATTATTTATGATTTGTTCATATCATGGATTACTGTACAGCCGTTAAGACTGATCACAAGTCTTTACATCATGCTGTTTTTTAAGAAGTGGTTATGAAACAGGAGGTAGAGTGTGATTCTGGTTTTTTAACTGTATGCATATATTCATAGAAAAAGTGGAAGAATATATAACAATATTCAACTTGTCAAACTAGCTATTTCTGCTAATTTTTATTTTCTTCCTCAAATTTATTTTTTCATATTTGAAAAATTAGTGTTCATTACTTTTATAATCAGGAAAAAACTGAGTTATTTTCATTTTTGGGGAATCAACTTGGGCTTTGGGCTGATTTCATTCCTGTTTGGTTAATTGAGTAGTTTGTGATTGGTACATGCAGTCCTAAATTGACTCCCTTCGATTATTTAATCCAGATAATGAGCTCAGAAGCCATGAAACATTCATAATCAGGATGCTCTTACCCTGTTTTGTGGCTGTGGTGGGAATGTCATCCTGTGAATCTGAGTTGAAGCTTTACAATTGGGTGTGAAACTGACTTCCCATCTGTTCATATGCCTTTCTCATTCTTCATTCCCTTGATACTGAATTTTGTTCATTTATAGTCATTTGATTTTTGAGATCTTTTTGATTATGATTTGTGTCTTGTGTTTGCGTTTCTAACGCTGTTCTCTGTAGCATTAGATTGCTTTTTTCCATATGTGGTCATTCCTAAAGGCTCAACTGAAATAATAACTTTCTACTTGACTCTCTTCCTGTATTTCTCGTAGAAATTACTTTTATCTTTTTCTATTCTTTTATAGTACTCACTCATTTCATGTCATAAAGAAAAGAAATTCTGGTTGGGCGCGGTGGCTCATGCCTGTAATCCCAGCACTTTGGGAGGCCAAGGTGGGTGGATCACAAAGTTAGGAGATCGAGACCATCCTGGTGAACATGGTGAAACCCCATCTCTACTCAAAATACAAAAAATTAGCCGGGCGCGGTGGCGAGCGCCTGTAGTCCCAGCTACTCGGGAGGCTGAGGCAGGAGAATGGCGTGAACCTGGGAGGCGGAGCTTGCAGTGAGCCGAGACCTCGCCACTGCACTCCAGCCTGGGTGAAAGTACGACACTCCGTCTCAAAAAAAAAAGGAAAGAAATTCTTTGTTTTTTAACATTTAGCCGTTTTCTCGTTCTTTTTCATATGTAATTCTCAAAGGTTATAAATCCCTTGAAGACATGTCTGTCTTAGCTCCATGTCCTCATAATAATTAGCAAGTAGTAGTTAAATTGAATTTGTAAAGCATAAATTCTCATTCTTTTATAATTTTCCTCTACTGGTTTATACAGTCATTCTCCATATATCTTAGGGGAACTGGTTCCAGGATCCCTCTCCAGATACCAGAATTTGCGGATGCCCATGTGTTTGCATATGACCTATCCACATCCTCCCATATATTTTAAATTAATCTCTAGATTTCTTATTATACCTGAAACAATTAAAAGCTATGTGAATAGTTGTTATACTGTATTTTTTAAATTTGTATTATTTTTTATTGTTGCATTATTTTTTGTTTTTCCCAAATGTTTTCAATCTGAAGTCGGTTGCATCTGTAAATGCAGAGGGCCAACTGTACTATAGTGTTGAGCCCACAACAGGAGTTAAGTCTATGTTAATCATTCCTTTTACTCTATTTCATGGAAATTATATCACCGTGAAACCTAAGATCTTTATTGTTATTGTTAACTGAATGTGTGTGAATGATGATAAATATACTTCTTTTAAGAGTGTATTAATTAAATCCATAGTTAACCTTATGTGGATAGAAATGTGAATTAACAGACTATTGGTATAAATGACTGAGGAACTTCATTATAAACTCCTTACCAGTTGCATTTTTTGTATACTATTGACAGAAGGCAAGTGTTTATGGCAGATCGATCAGCAAATACGAAGGCTTTTAAGTGGGAATATTTAGCTTGCTTGGGTTAAAATACAGAGAATGTAGATATTTTAGTTAACCAGGGGTTGGGTATCGCTAGGTAAATTTGATGGAAGTAAATAGGCTTAGAAGGTTATGACGACGGACCAAGGAATCTGTGCTGGGTAAGAAGCGAGAAAAGGGAGGTGGAAGATGATAATGGAAAAAGTGGTGAACAGAAAGAATTGGAGGTCTTAATGAAAAATTGTTGGAGCAGAAATACTAGAGTAAAAACCTGGATGAATACAAGGTGGTAGTCAAAGTATTGCTCTTGTGAAATTCCTGTTTCTAACATGGATTCTTCGCTCTGCTCCCCACCTATGAACTGAAATGCCAGTTGTCTTCTTTGATTGAGGTACAAGCACCTCAAACTCAACATGGTCAAAATGAAATTCATCATCTTATTCCCTAAATCTGTTTTTTCCTGAATTCCCTGTCTCAGGAAGTGGTACTACCAAGCTTCCAGTTTGTCAGACCAGATTTATGGAAATCATTCTAAATTCTTGTTCCATACCCTTTGAATCCTTTCACTCATTTGCTTCCATGTCCCTTTGCTTCAACTATCCTAAACTGCTTATAGTATTCTAAGCACATCATCCTGTTTCACACATTTGTATTCCTTTGCATATGCTGTTTTTCTGCCTGGAATTTGCTTTCACCATGCCTTTGTCTGGCTAACTCCTGCCCATTAGTCTAAACTCGACTTAAAAATTATGTCACCCAGAACCTTACCACAACCATCACCTCCTCCTTGTTTAAATGTTCTTCTGTGTGCCCATGTTGCTTTGTGCCTACATGTTCTGTGACATGGAATCGTTGATTTATTTCTCTGTAGCTTAGACTATGAGCTTTTCAATTTAGAGATTGTCTTATTTAATTTTATAACTATTATTTAATACAAAATAAAGAGAATTATCTATTGGAAAGGGGTTTCTATCAATTCTATTTATCAGGAAATATTGAAATTATTATCTTATCTTCCCATTAGACTATAAAGTCCTTAATCTGTATCTTGTTCCTCTTTGTCATCTTAGCTTCTGCTACTGTTACGTTGCCTGGTCCAGGGCTCAAATATCAGTCTCAGTTCAATTTATTGAGAAACTGTTGTGTACCAAGAAGTAGACATGAACAAGACAGATAATGATTTCAACCTTCATGACCCTATAGAGTCTGATGAGCAAGATAAGCATTAAACAAGAAATTGGGAGTGTGATTACTGTTATAAAAACACTGTCCTGAGGGCAAGAAGAGCGTATGTCAAGGAAATTTTGCCTTGTCTAGGTTGAATTGAATTTAGAGGTAACCTTATCAGTAGAGTGATTACACGGAAGTGCATTTTTAAATGTCATTCATGTTTAATGGCCACTGGCTGTTATATTTGATGCGGATTCTATTCCTTTTGTATTCTTGGACAGACAGAAATCCAGTTAATGTAGCTCTTTCTCCCCATTATTGTAGAGCATTTTATGGTGTACAATTTTTTAGTTATCCTAATACATGTTGTTTGTGTTTGACTCTGGAATGTCTCTGTACTTTTATGTCATGTTTGATATATTATACTTGAATAAATTCTATTTAGCCACATTATCCAAAGATAGAAAACTGTAGCTTTTCTGCCCTGTTTCTTTATCAACTTCCAAATACTTAGAATCTTTTGTAAACCTTTACATGAAGAAGTTGTTCTTTTGTAGCCTGACTTTTCATGGCCCAGAGAAATGGCTGAAGATGGTGGATCTGTTTAGTACAGGGAAGACAAAGAAGAGACATGATTTTATAGTTGTTGAAGACTATCTGGTGGGTTTCTGTAAGAGATATATACAGAAGAGTAAATTATTTTTTTCAAGAACCACTTTATTGAGATATAATTCATATACCATAAAATTCATCCATTAAAAGTGTACAATTCAGGCCAGGTGCAGTGGCTCAGGGCTGTAATCTCAGGGATTTGGGAGGCCAAGGCAAGAGGATGGCTTGAGCATAGAGTTTGAGACTAGACTGGGCAATAGCAAGACCCCCTCTTAAATTTTTTTTTTTTAATCAGCCAGGCATGGTGGTGCACCCCTGTATTCCCAGCTACTTTAAAGGCTGAGACAGGAAGATTGCTTGAGCTCAGGATTCAAGGCTGCAGTGAGCTATAAACACACCACTGCAGTCCAGCCAGAGTAACAGAGCAGGACCCTGTCTCTTAAAAGAAATGAAAGTAAACAATTCAGTCGTCTTTACTATGATCACGAAGTTGTGCAACCATCAACATTATCTAATTTTATACCATTTTTATCACTCCAACAAGAAGCTCCGAACCCATTAGCAGTCACTTCCCATTTTCTCCTGCCCCCAACCCCTAGCAAACACTACTGAATCAGAACCCCTGGGAGTGGGACTTCCCAATCTGTGTCACAGGCCCCCAGGTGATGCTGATGCTGAGAACCACTGCTTTAGAGAAAGGTGCTTTGTTCCCTGAATGGTGGGGACATCTGGCTTCTAGCTATACTGATGGGTGGGTGGGGGAGCATTTACTGCTCATATGCAAACTCTGAATGCATCCCTATTTCTCCTACCCCCAGTCTCACCAAGGTTCTGTGTGCCAGTCACTTCTGTTCTGCTGCAGCATACTTCATATTCCAGATAACAGCTTCCATGCTTTGCCATATTGGACATCACTCAGCCATCTGTTTTCTGTCATTCAGTAATTTGTCGCGATCTCTTGTCCATTGAAGGCCCCCTTCATGATTCTTCCTTTTAGTTTTTTTATGATTATTTTAAAGTTATCTCAGGAAGAAGTGAATATATATCTGCTTAATTCACCATTTTAACTTCATTTTTACTAGCTTGAATGGTGTTAATTTGCTTTTCTTTAATTGCTAGTTAGGTTATACATTATTTGCATAATGATTTAATGTCTCTGTCTAATGTGCTAACTCTGCAGTGTCTGCTTGCCGCCTTTGGAAATCTAAATACTGGATTCTCTACCCGTTTCTAGTATTGAATTCCTTTGTGAAGGGAATACTAACCTGCCTTTTCTCCATTTCAAGTGTATAGGACTCCACTCTTCTGTTATCTAATTCACTGAGGTCTGTCTGGCTAAGTAGAAAAAGTATCTGAAGGATTGCTTTGTGATAAGCAAGTTTCATGTGAGTTGTTCTTTTGTTTGTTTGTTTGTTTTTTTGAGACGGAGTCTCGCTCTGTCGCCCAGGCTGGAGTGCAGTGGTGTGATCTCAGCTCACTGCAAGCTCCGCCTCCCGGGGTTCATGCCATTCTCCTGCCTTAGCCTCCCGAGTAGCTGGGACTACAGGCACCTGCCACCGTGCCCGGCTAATTTTTTTTTTTTTTGTATTTTTACTAGAGACGGGGTTTCAGCATGTTAGCCAAGATGGTCTCAAGGTCCTGACCTCGTGATCCGCCTGCCTCAGCCTCCCAAAGTGCTGGAATTATAGGCATGATCATGTGAGTTGTTTTAGAAAGAATTCCCAGTGAGCCTTTTGAGCAATTATAGAAATAGAACACATTGTGCCTGAAATGCAGCGCCTGTTGATATTCTCTAAAAGCAAATGCAAGTTACCGTAGTGAGATGTGTTAGGCAGTTTTTGCACTACTATAAAGAAATACCTGAGCAGGCACATTGGGTCATGCCTGATATCCCACACTTTGGGAGACTGAGGCGGCCAGATCACTTTCAACCCAGAAGTTTGAGACCAACTTGGGCAATGTGGCAAAATCCCATCTCTACAAAAAATACAAAAATTAGCCAGACAGGTGGTATGTACCTGTAGTCCCAGCTACTCGGGAGGCTGAGGCTAGAGGATTTATTGAGTCCAGGAGGTCGAGGCTGCTATGTACAGAGATCATGCCACTGAACTATAACCTGGGTGACAGAGTGAGACCCTGACTCAAAAAAGAGAGAAATACCTGAGACTGGGTAATTTGCTGGAAAATAGGTTGAATTGGCTAACGATTTTGTAGGCTGTACAGGAAGCATAGTAGTGTCTGCTTCTCGTGAGGCTTCAGGAAGCTTCTAATCATGGCAGAAGGCAAAGGAGTATGCATCTCACATGGTGAGAATGGGAGCAAGTGTGTGTGTATGGGGGTGTGCCACATACTTTTAAATGATCAGATCACGTGAGAACCCACCATCACAAACACAGCATCAAACCAATAGGGATCCACCCCCATGATCCAGACACCACCCACAAGGCCCCACCTCCAGCATTGGGTATTACAATTCAACATGAGATTGGGGCAGAGACAAGTAGCCCAAGCATATCATGAGGCATCAGATTAATCCTTAGTAACTAGACCAATATGTACAGTAATTGGAGTTATAAAAAGCAAAACTGATATTATTTCAGGTATTCCAAAATCTTGCCCAAATTCTATTTTGCTGTTTTTTTGTTTTTTGTTTTTTTTGAGATGGGGTCTCACTGTGTTGCTCAGGCTGTAGCATATGCAGTAGCTTACTCACAAGCTCAGTCATAAAACACTGCAGCCTCAAACTCCTAGGTTCAAGCAGTCCTCCAGCCACAACTTCTAGAGTAGCTGGGACTGCAGATGCAGGCCACCACTACCGGTTTCAATTACTTTTTTAGGAGAAGGAAAAAAAAAAAAATCTATGCATTAAACGTTTGCAGAATTTAGGTTGCGTTGGAAACAGAATTTTTCTCATTTTGACATTTTTTTTTCTAGCATGTTTTCTTCTGCTGAAAATAACTAGTTATTTAATCAGCAATAACTTTAATGTTCACCCAACTGATATGTAATTATGTTAGACACCAACGAGGATGTTAAGAACTTGGGATACGCTGGTGAGGATGTGGAGAAAAGGGAACCCTCATACGCTGTTGGTGGGAATGTAAATTAGTACAGCTACTATGGAGGACTGTTTGGAGGTTCCTCAAAAAACGAAAAATAGAGCTACTGTACAATTCAGCAATTCCCACTGCTGGGTATATATCCAAAAGAAAGGAAATCAGTATATCAAAGAGATATCTGCACTCCCCTGTTTGTGGCAGCGCTATTCACAATAGCCAATATTTGGAAGCAACCAACAGATGGATGGATAAAGAAAAAGTGCTACTTATTCAAAATGGAGTACTATTCAGCCATAAAAAAGAATGAGATTCTGTCATTTGCACCGACGTGGATGGAACTAGAGGTCATTATGTTAAGTAAAATAAGCCAGACAGAGAAAGACAGACTTCAAATGTTTGTGTTTTTTTGAGACGAAGTCTCACTCTGTCCCAGGCTGTAATGCAGTGGCGCAATCTTGGCTCACTGCAACCTCCGCCTGCCAGGTTCAAGCAGTTATCCTACCTCAGCCTCCCGAGTAGCTGGGATTACAGGCGCCCACCACTACTCCTGACTAATTTTTGTATTTTTAGTAGAGACATGGTTTTACCATGTTGACCAGGCTAGTCTCAAACTCTTAACCTCAGGTGGTCCGCCCGCCTCGGCTTCCCTAAGTGCTGGGATTACAGGCGTGAGCCACGGCGCCCAGCCCATGTGTTCTTTCTTATTTGTGAGACCTAAAAATCAAAACAGTTGAACTCATGGAGATAGAGAATAGGATGGTTACCAGAGGCTGGCAAGGGTAGTGGGCAGGTGTGCGAGTAAGGTGGGGATGGTTAATAGGTAAAAAAAAAAGTAGAGTGAATAAGACCTTAGTATTTTATACTTAGTATTTGATAGCACAGTAAGGGGACTCTAGTCAATAATTTAATTGTACATTTTATTTTATTTTTGAGACAGTCTCACTCCGTCACCCAGGCTAGAGTGTAGTGGCGCAATCTGGGCTCACTGCAACCTCTGCCTCCCAGGTTCCAGTGGTTCTCCTGTCTTAGCCTCCCGAGTACCTGGGATTACAGGCATCTACCACCATGCCCGGCTAATTTTTGTATTTTGGGTAGAGGCAGGGTTTCACCATGTTGGCCAGGATGGCCTCAAACTCCTGACCTCAGGTGATCCATCTGCCTCAGCCTCCCAAACTGCTGAGATTACAGGTGTGAGCCACTGCGCTCAACCTAATTGTACATTTTAATATAACTAAAAATGTAATTGGATTGTTTGTAACACAAAGAATAAATGCTTGAGGAAATGGATACCCAGTATTCCATGATGTGATTTTTACTGATTGAGTGCCTGTACACGATATCTTATGTATCCCATATTTGTGAATAAATATTCACAAAAATTTAAAATATAAAAAAATTTTAAAAATTGTAAAAAAATATGAGATAGCCTCATATAGAGGGTGACCAGTGCTGTTAGAGAATGAAGTAGCTACTCAGATAATGTTATCCTTGCCAAAAAGTACTGATCTTGTTCAAATGAATGATTGTGTTAGTTGAGGTAAATGCAGTACAAGAGAATTTAAATTGGAATTCTGGCTACTTTATATACTAGTTTTATAAGCTTAATGACTGAGCCTCCACTTCCTAATCTATAAAAGTACATTATAATGGCCATGTTACAGAGCTGTTGTAAGCATTGGGTACCATGTAAAGCCCAGTGTTTACTACTGTGCAGGCACTGAAATATTAGGTGCTATGTTGATGGTAATGAGAGCCTCTGGGTCCTGGAGAACCTCGGGTGAATTATAAAGGACTAGCTGCAGAGAAAAACCAAGGTAGTGTGGCCAGGAAGAAATAGCTGACAGGTAATAATCAAATTGTTTTATATTACTAACAGAACTGGAATTCATACAAAGCAGAGGATTGGAACAAGCTGCTGGGTTTCAGGACTCACAAGACACACCAGAAGTTTAAATCAGCACCTGGAATGAAGTAAAGAATTAAGACACAGAAATCAATTAACTGTCAGAGTTTGAAGACTAAGTCAGAACTAAACTAAGAAGGGAGAGCAGATTAAGGTGTAGTCTGCCCTAAGAGCTGTAGTCATTTATGTTGGCAATGAGGTGTCACTATGTTCCAGATTCTTTTGTTCTTGGAAAGACGTCGTTGTGCCCCTTCTGGGGTTCCTGGAGCCTGATACTTCTCCTTCTGTACAATAGTTGGAACAAGATTATAGTTTAAATAATTAAGTAGCAGAATAAACCAGTTTATTGGTAAGTTATTCCTGTTAATCGTTGTTTCTTTTTTTTTTAAATACCTTCAGCCAACCCATACCAGTTAATGTTGTTTCTTAATCAACTTTATTGAGGTATACTTTATAATAAAAACGAACCCATTTAAAATATATCATTTTAAATATATATTAAATACATGTTTTGACAAATTTTTTTTTTTTTGAGATGGAGTCTTGCTCTGTTGCCCAGGCTGGAGTGCAGTGGTGCGATCTCGGCTCACTGCAAACTCCGCCTCCCGGGTTCACGCCATTCTCCTGCCTCAGCCTCCCGAGTAGCTGGGACTACAGGTGCCCACCACCACACCCAGCTAATTTTTTGTATTTTAAGTAGAGATGGGGTTTCACCATGTTAACCGGAATGGTCTTGATCTCCTAACTTTGTGATCCGCCCGTTTCGGCCTCCCAAAGCGCTGGGATTACAGGCATGAGCCACCGAGCCTGGCCGGTTTTGACACATTCTTACACCTCAGTAACTACTTCTATGATCAAGATATAGAATTAGGCAGGGTGACATGGCTTATACCTGTAATCCCAGCACTTGGGGAAGCCAAGGCAAGGGGATTGCTTGAGTCTAGGAGTTCAGGACTAGCCTGGGCAACATAGTGAGACACCATCTCTACAAAATATTTTAAAAATTAGCTGAGCATGGTGGCATGTGCCTGTAGTTTCAGTTATCCAGAAAGCTGAGGAAGGAGGCTGACTTGAGCCCAGGAGGTCAGGGCTGCAGTGAACCATGATTGCATCACTTCACTGAAGCCTGGGCAATAGAGTAAGACCCTATCTCAGAAAAACAAAAAACCACCACCACAACAACAACAAAAAAGAATTATTTCTGTCACTCAAAAAATTCCTTGTTTTCCTTTGGCATGAGTCTCTTTCCCCACCCCTGGTCTTAGGCAACCACCAATCTGCTGTCACCATAGATTAGATTTTCCTTTTTTTAGAATTTTATATAAATGAAATCGTATGGTATCTATTCTTTGTAGCTGTCTTCTTTCACTCAGCATAATGCTTTTGAGATCTATCCAGCAGTTTGTTCCTTTCTTTGCTGAATATTATCCCACTGAATGGATATAACATCAAATTTGTTAATTCGTTCTTTTTTTTTGCATTTGTTTTGCCATTTTAAATATATAGTTCAGTGACATTAAGTACATTCATAATTTTTATAGCCACTACCACACACATTTTTAGTTTGAATAAATAACACATGCACATATAAAAAACTCTGATCATTAGAAGAGTGTTCTGTATATGTTTGTTAGATCTAGTTTTATTGTATTAAGTCCCCCTTCTCTCTCTTTAGTTATCTTCTGTCTGGTTCTTTACATTATTGAGAGGTTTCCAATAGTATTGTAAAACTATTTTCTCCCTTCACTTCTCATTTTTTGCTTTATATTTGATGATCCATCATTAGGTATGTAAGTATTTACAACCATTGTGTCTTAGTGTACTGAACCGCTTATTAATGCATAATGTCTTTCTTTGTCTCTTGTAAGCTTTTTGTATTTAGTCTGTTTTGTTTGTTAATAGTATAGCCATCTACGCTCTCTTTTGTCTCCTATTTGCATGGAAAATTTTTTTTCCATCCTTTCACTTTCAGTTTATTTGTTCTTTGTATCTAAAGTGAATGTTTTATAGACAGCATATAATTGGGTCATTTTAAAAAGTCCATTCTGCCAATCTGTGTCTTTTGACTGGAGAGTTTAATCCATTTACATTTAAAGTAATTACCGGTAAGGAGGAACTTCTCTTTTTGCTATTTCTTTTCTACATACTTTATAGCTTTTTTGTCCCTTGTTTTCTGCATTACTGTCTTTTTCTTTAGTTGGTTCTTTGTAGGGAAATATTTAAATTTCTTTCTTATTTTATTTTGCATATATTCTATAGCTATTTTCTTTGTAGTTACCATGGAGAGTACATTGAAGATCCTAAAATTACAACAGTCTAACTTGAATTTATACCAGCTCAACTTCGATAACATACAAAAACTCTTTTTTTGAGACAGAGTCTCACTCCATCACCCAGGCTGGAGTGCAGTGGTATGGTCCCAGCTTACTGCACCCTCCACCTCTTGAGTTGAAGGGATTCTTGACTGCACTTTTAACAGCTCCTTCTTCACTCCTTTCAGTTGTTGATATCACAGAATTACATCATGTGTGCCCTGAAACATACATGAATAAATCTTTGAAATGCATTAACCTCTTAAATTAAATGCTGTAGAAAACAGAATGTGGAGTTACAACCAAAATTTGCAATAATACTAGTTTTAGGGTTTTTTTTTAAAGTGTATTAGTCTCTTAAGTCAGAAAACAAAAAGTGCAGTTATATTCACCTGAGACATCAGGTTTATATAATTTGATTGTGAGGCATCAAATTAATCTTTACAATTATACTCGTGTATTTACTTTAAGATCTTTATTTCTTTATATAGCTTCATGTTAATGCCTAGAGTACTTTCATTTCACCCTGCGAGACCACCTTGAGCATTTCTTGCAGGGCATGTCTAGTAACAAACTCTTTCAGGTTTTAAGTGGGAATGTCTTACTTTCTCCCTTACTTTTGAAGGACAGTTTTGCCAAATATAAGATTTTTTTATTGACAGTTTTTTCTTTTAGCACTTTGAATGTATCTGCCCACTGTCTTCTAGCTTCCAAAGTTTTTGATGAGAAATCTGTTGATAATCTTTTATTTTTATTTTTTTATTTTATTTTTTTCCTTTTTAAAGATAGTATCACTCTATTGCCCAGGCTGGAGTGCTCTTGGCCCATTACAACCTCCACCTCCTGGGTTAAAGTGATTCTCCTGCTTCAGTCTCTTGAGTAGCTGGGACTACATGCGTGCACCACTACACCCAGCTAATTTTTGTATTTTTAGAAGAGACAGGATGTTGTCGTATTGGCCAGGCTGGTCTCGAACTCCGTGCCTCAAGTGATACTCCCACCTCAGCCTCCCACAGTACTGGGACTGCACTGTGCCTGGCCTGTTGATAATCTTATTGAAGATTCCTTACATGTGATGAGTTACTTCTCTCTTCCTGCTTTCATGATTCTTTGTGGTTGGCTTGCAAAAGTTTGATTATAATGTTTCTTGGCATGGACCTCTTTGAGGTCGTCTTACCATCTTAGAGTTCATTGAACTTCTTGGATGTTTATACATTCATATCTTTAATCAGATTTGGAAAGTTTTCAGCCATTATTTCTTCAATTTTTTTTTTTTTTGAGATGGAGTCACTTGTCTGTCTGTCACTTGTCTGGAGTGCAGTGGCATGATCTCAGTTCACTGCAACCTCTGCCTCTTGGATTCAAGTGATTCTCCTGCCTTAGTCTCCCAAGTAGCTGGGATTACAGGTATGTGTCACCATGCCCAGCTAATTTTTGTATCTTTGGTAGAGATGGGGTTTCACCATGTCGGCCAGGCTGGTCTTGAATGCCTGACCTCAGGTAGTCTGCCGACCTCAGCCTCCCAAAGTGCTGAGATTACATATTTATTCAGATACTCTCTTTGCCCTTTTCTCTCTTCTTCTGAGACTCCCACATGCATATGTTGGGTCGTGTTATGATATCCCACAGGTCACTTAAACTCTATTCATTTTTTTTTTTCAGTCTTTCTGTTCCCAGACTCCATAATTTCCATTGTCTTATCTTCTAGTTTGCTGATTCTTTCTTTTGCCTGCTGAAATCTGCCTTTGAGGTTCTCTAGTGAAATTTTCATTTCAATTATACTTTTCAGCTCCAGAATTTCGTTTTGTTTTACTAGGTGTTCTGGTTTTTTATTAAGATTGCCATTTTGTTCATGCATCATTTTCTTGATTTTTTCCACATCTTCTAGTTCTTTAAGTATCATTAAAGATACTTAAAACTGTCTTAAGACAGTTGTTTAAAAATCTTTTTTGAGTAGATCTGGCTTGAGATTTTTCTCAGGGACAATTTCTGTGGATTTATTTTTCCCCTCTGAATGGGTCATATTTTTATCTTTCTTTGTATGCCTTCTGATTTTTTTTTTGTTTTTTTGTTTTTTTGGTTTTTTTGAGACGGAGTGTCTCTCAGTCGTCCAGGCTAGAGTGCAGTGGCGGATCTTGGCTTACTGCAAGCTCGGCCTCCGGGGTTCATGCCATTTTCCTGCCTCAGCCTCCTGAGTAGCTGGGACTACAGGTGCCCGCTGCCACACCTGGCTAATTTTTTGTATTTTTAGTAGAGACGGGGTTTCACCGTGTTACCCAGGATGGTCTCGATCTCCTGACCTCGTGATCCGCCCACCTCGGCCTCCCAAAGTACTGGGATTACAGGCGTGAGCTACCCCCCCGCCCCCGCCGGCCGCCTTCTGATTTTTTAAAAAATGAAAACTGGGCCAGGCACAGTGGCTCACGCCTGTAATCCCAGCACTTTGGGAGGCCGAGGCGGGCAGATCACGAGGTCAGGAGATCGAGACCATCCTGGCTAACACGGTGAAACCCCGTCTCTAGTGAAAATACCAAAAATGAGCCAGGCGTGGCAGCAGGCGCCTGTAGTCCCAGCTACTCAGAAGGCTGAGGCAGGAGAATAGCGGGAACCCGGGAGGCGGAGCTTGCGGTGAGCCGAGATCGTGCCACTGCACTCCAGCCTGGGCGACAGAGCGAGATTCTGTCTCAAAAAAAAAAAAAAAAAGAAAAGAAAAGAAAATGGGCATTTGTAGCTAATTATGTGGGAACTGTGGAATCAGATTCTCTTCCCCAGAGCTTGCTGTTTTTATTTTTTCTTTTGGACTTCTTTTTTAAATTGTTGAAAGCTGTCTCTGTACCAGGCTTCAGCCCAAAGTATAAACTTAATGTCTTGTCAGGTCTTTCAGAGCCTGATTCTTTCCCTCGGCAGGTGCCATCACTTTCTGATTTTCTCCATATATGCAATTGCAATTGTTTTTGACTGTCCTAGTCTTCAATGTCTGACTCTCAAAGGAGAACAAAAGAAAAATGAAGTGGAGAAGTGCACTGGCTGTTTAAATAATTCCGGGGGTGGGTGGGGGTGGGGCTGGGTGCGTAACAATTGGAGGAGGTGCCTGCCTTTATGTATCTCTGTGATTAGAAGCCACAATCGGCAATCTAGGTATAGATTCCCAGTATTTGGAGGATCCTTTTTTCTCCAACCCAGCTCCCTCAAGCTGTGTGCAGAGTGTTCCAGGAACACATACATGCGCAGCTGCCTCCCTCAGGGCTGGGAGAGGGGTATGGGCAACTGCTACTGTGCTAAGAGCTGAAATTGACCAAAATTAACTACAGTTTACTGTATAAGCCTTTCTCTGGAAGTTGCGGATATTCCATAGACTGCAAGTTTCAAAAACAGTTACATCAGGCCAAATGCAGTGGCTGACGCCTGTAATCCCAGCACTTTCGGAGGCCGAGGTGGGTGGATCACCTGAGACTGTCAGGAGTTCGAGACCAGCCTTGCCAATATTTTGAAACCTTGTCTGTACTAAAAATACAAAAATTAGCTGGGCATGGTGGCACATGCCTGTAGTCCCAGCAACTCAGGAGGCTGAGACAGGAGAATCGCTTGAGCCTGGGAGGTGGAGGTAGCAGTGAGCTGAGATTGCCCCACCGCACTCCGGCCTGGGCAACAGAGTGAGACTACATTTCAAAAAAAACAATACAATTAAATCAGACAGATAATACCAGTGCACTTGTCTAGGTGGGTAGACAGATTCCTGGTGCTTTCTTCTCTGCCATCTTCCCAAAATACTCTCAATCCATCTGTCGTTTGATATTTAGCTGTTTCTCGTGTGGAACTATTGTGATGATGAAGCTTTCTGAAAATTCATGCAAGAGTCTGTGTGGGAACATACGTTTTTATTTCCCTTGGGTAAATAAGAATTAAGTTAATGCTTAACTTTGTAAGAATCTACTAAATAATTTTCTGAAGTAATTGTACTGTTTACATGCCCACTAGCAGTGGATGAGGATGCCAATTGGTCCACGTTTTTGACAAAAGATGATGTTGTATTTTTAATTTTAGTCATTCTACTGAGTATAAGGTATGTGATTGTGGTTTTAAGTTGTATTTCTGTGGTGACCAGTACTGTTGAACATTTTTTTCATGTACTTACTGGCTGTTCATATATCTTGTTTTTGAACTGTGTTTTCAATTTTTTTCACCCTGGTTTTACCAGGTTGTTTGTTTTATTATTATTGGGTTGTAACAGTTCTTTATATATTCTGGTTACAAGCCCTTTATCAGATATAGGTGTTGTAAATTTTTCTTTCCCCAGTCTGCCTTTTCTTTCCATTTTAAAATAGTTTTTTTTGAAGACCAGAAGCTGCTTATTCTGTTGGTGTATTATAGTCTTTTTCTTATGTGGTTCATGAGTTTTTTTATCCTGTCCAAAAGATTACTGACATTTTTCCTAGGGATTTTATATCTTAGCTTGTATTTTTAGGTCAATGAAGACCCTGTTAGTCTATAAACTTTTTGAAGGTACAGGCCATACCTGGTTTACCTCTGTATTTTCCACAGTGATTAGTAGTCTAATAAATATTTGTTGAATGACTAAGTCAATATGACTTCAGGTAGATAATGATGATAAGATACAGACAGATAACTAGGCCCTAAGCTTCTGTATCCATTCTGTCTTTGCTGTTGTGACCTGTGGGCTTGAATTACTTCCATGCTTTTGATTTAATTTATCAATCTATTCTAGTTGGGGGAAAAAATTAGTTAAAAAAAAAAAAAACTCCATCAGAAAATGCATTTAAAAACTTGAAATACTATGCTATTGGATCTGTTAGGATATCTTAAAGTACCCTTATTATGTGAAACTGAAATTTCTTTTTCTCTTTTAACATAAAATATGTATATATACGTACACGTGTGTGTGTGTGTGTGTGTGTGTGTGTGTGTTTTATTTTCTTTAAGAGACAAGGTTTCATTGTGTTGCCCAGGCTGGTCTCAAACTCCTAGGGTGAAGTGGTCCTCCCTCCTTGGTCTCCCAAACTGCTGAAACTACAGACATGAGCCACCGCTCCTGGCTTCATTTTACATTTTCATGCAGTGGGTGTGAATTTCTGTTGGTATGAATTCAGAAAATTCAGTGATTTTGTTTTTTTTTTTTTTTTTTAGTAGAAATTGTAAAAGTTTGCCTGTGATCTATGTACATGAATTATAGAAACCACGGAAACATTTCTGTGCATTTTACTTCACTGAAACCCGCTAACAACCTTAAGTGCAGTTTTGGGGCAGAGCTAGGGCATCTAAACAAGGACACTTTAAAGAGCGAAAGGGAGGGCTGGTAACAGTTATGCTGGAGCAGTCAGCGTAAAATGGATTTTTCCTGGGCAAACCAAGACCTGTGATCACCCTAAAGTTGATGAATAGGAGCAGATTAAATTTCTCTCTTCACCGGTGCTATATTTGCTTGTTTTTAGGGAACCACGTAATAGAAATGCCTCATAGGCTGTAGAAGATGTGCTGTAGGAAAAAAAAAATGTGTATGTGTGTTCGTGTGTATGTTTGTATGTGTTTTACAGAAAATAAAGGAAATTTTATCTTTGCTCCTTTAGAAAAAATTGCCAATACAGTTATGGTTTTCCTTCCCTCTCACCAGTAAAAGGTGATAACACATAAGCTTAGTCACATGTATTAGTTGCTAGCCACGTTAATTTTATTTATTTTGATGTCAACTCCTATTTTATTTCCCTCATATACCCTACACGGAAAAAAAAAAAAAAAAACTGGTGTTTTGCCACATGAAACAGGTGTAGGGGATGGATAAACAGACGTGTGTCACATAAATCTTTACAGTTGGAGAATATGCAAAACCCAAGCCAGCCTTATTTCACATTTAAGAGGTAGATTTAGCATGTGAATTAGGATAAAGATCAGGAGATAGACACTTGTTTTTTGTTTCTGGAACATTCTTTAGGGACTTTCATTTAGTTTCTTCAACTGGGTAATTATTCTGGGCTTTCTGCCTGATTCTTCTTTATGACAGTGTGGTGTGAAGTTCAATGGAAAAATTTGAATTTTAGGCAGACAGTATTTTAGGTACTACTGTAGAAAGAGTTATCTCAAAAATTTTCTTACATGCCTTTCTTAGCCAAAATATATGTGTGATTTGATAATACTGGTATTTCCTATATAGCTGTGGACGGTTGGATGTAACTTGGGAATTTGGAGATAACGGTTTGAATAGTTCAACCCAGAGTTTCTCTGCCTTTTGTATGGGTCATCCCATGATCCATATCATTGAGAGTGTTCATTTTTAGTATTCATGCAGCCTACGAGGCCTGGCGTGGCAGAGCATGCCATTTTTCCTCTTTTTCCTCCTCCTTCTCGCCCTTACTCTTCCTATTCAGGGAAAATGAATAGGGATTTTTCATATATTATTTCTATAGGCTAACTCCTCCTGTAAAAGCAGTTTGCCTATTTCTAGTTTTTGATGGTTCTTCCTTTGTGCTTTTATGTTCATAAACCAAGCTCTGTTTGATTTAGAGTCTGTCAAGAGTATTAGAAAATGTTTATTTTATTCATAGTATATAGGTCTATGCAAATGTACCCTTTTTATGAAATAATACCTTTCATGTCAATGATCTGTGCCTTTTACTTTCAATCATAAGTGGTAATTAAAAGAGCTAGATCAGGTTGGGCACAGTGGCTCATGCCTGTAATCCCAGCCCTTTGGGACGCCGACGTGGGCGGATCACCTGAGGTCAGGAGTTCGAGACCAGCCTGGCCAACATGGAGAAACCCCGCCTCTATTAAAAATACAAAAATTAGCTGGGCGTGGTGGCACGCGCCTGTAGTTCCAGCTATTCGGGAGGCTGAGACAGGAGAATGGCTTGAACCTGGGAGGCGGGGGTTGCAGTGAGCCAAGATTGCATCATTGCACGCCAGTCTGGGTGACAGAGCAAGACTCAGTCTCAAAAAAAAAAAAAAGGATTTGATCAGTGGTTCTCAACTCTGGTTATATATTAGAATGTTTCAGGATCTTTTAAAAAATATATAGATATATTAGCTTGACTCCCCTAGCCCCCTTAGGAAAAATCAGATTTAATTGATCTGGGTGTGGGACTGGGCATCAGGATTGTTTTCTGTAGTGCCATATATTATTCTACTATGCAGCCAGGGCTGAAAACCACTCTGGATCAGTGGTTTTTAACATGTAGTCCTTGGACCAGCAGCATCACCATCACCTGGAATGTGTAAAAATGGAGACTCTCAGGTCTACCCTGGACCTACTAAAGCTGACCAGTTTAGGGGTGGGGCCAAGTAAACTGTGTTTTCCCAAGCCTCTGGTCAATCTAATGCATGTTAAAACTTGAGAATCACTGCTCTAGGTCATCTAAGCATTTATAACAAAGCCTCCTTTTGCATAAGTCCAACCTTGTGGGCTCCACAATGCTCCAGAATGGCTCTAGACTTGAAAGTAGCTAAAGAAGGTAGGCGGGGGAAGGGAAGAAGCTGCCCATAGTCGAGAAGTGCTATAAAGTATATTGGATATGTTACCATTTTGTATATCATAAAATAGAATGAAAATGTATCCTGACTGGGTATGGTGGCTAATTCCTGTAATCCCAACACTTTGGGAGGCCGAGGTGGGCAGATCACTTAAGGCCAGGAGTTTGAGACCAGCCTGGCCAATGTGACAAAACCCCATCTCTACTAAAAATATAAAAATTGGCCAGGTGTGGTGGCACGTGCCTGTAATCCTAGCTGCTCAGAGGCTGAGGTATGAAAATCACTTGAACGCAGGAGCGGGAGGTTGCAGTGAGCTAAGATTGTGCCACTGTACTCCAACCTAGCCATAGAGCAAGACTCAGTCTCAGAAAAAAAGAAAGAGAATGAAAATGTACCTGATTGACCATCAGTGCTGATTAATGACTGTTCCTTTCTACTACTAAATAACTATATATAGGAGAAAGAATAAGGAAAGAAGCAAGTAAGGGATGGTGGAAGAAAGTTGAACAAAGAACGGCCACCAAGAATGGAATAACCAAGTTGTCCAGAGGGGCAGAAACCACCCAGAGGACAGTGACATTTAAGATACAGAACTTCTCTTTGCACATGTTTTGTACTTTAAAAAGTAGAGCACAGATGCTCAGTGGTACCATTCAGCATCTGTGCTGAACTTTTTACTTTTTAAGACTGCACCGTTGCAGCAGTACAGTAAGTGGGCCATGGATTTGGACTGCTTATGTTAAAGCAGCTTTGGTTTGATGCTCTGGACTATTTACTAACTTATGTAAGCCTCAGTTTCTGAAGTTATAAAATGGAATGAAATCACCTCTCTTATAGGGTAGCAAGGATGAAATGAACGTGTGTAAAGTGCTTGATAGACAGTCTCATCATTCAACATTTTTTTTTTTTTTTGAGATGGAGTCTCGCTCTGTCGTCCAGGCTGGAGTGCAGTGGTGTGGTCTCGGCTCACTGCAACCTGAGCCTCCTGGGTTCAAGCACTTCTTGTGCCTCAGCCTCCCAAGTAGTTGGAATTACAGGGGTATGCCACTTGTCACTTTGGTCTTGGATTTCCAGCCTCTAGAACTGCAGGAAAATTAATTTCTGTTGTTTAAGCCACCCAGTCTGTGATATTTTGTTATAGCAACGCCTGGCTAATTTTTGTATTTTTAGTAGAGGCAGGATTTCACCATGTTGGCCAGGCTGATGTCGAACTCCTCACAGCCTCAGCTGATCCACCTGCCTCAGCCTCCCAAAGTGCTGGGATTACAGGCATGAGGCGCCACGCCTGGCCTCAGTCAACTTTTAAAAAATGTATTGTGGCAAAATATACATAAGATAAAATTTACCATTAGTGACATTGTACACCCAACATCACTGTCTAGTTCCAGAACATTTCCATCACCCCAAAAGGGAAGTCCCATACCCATAAAACAGTTAATCTCTGTTATGTACTGAATTGCCTCTCCCCCAGGATTCATGTATTGTGTTGTCCTAACTCCTATGTGATTGTATTTGAAGATAGTACCGTTGAAAAGTAATGTTGTTTGAGGACATAAGGGTGGAACCCTAATCCAGTATGACTGGTGTCCATATAGGAAGAGGCACCAGGAGTGCTTGTGCACAGAGGAAAATCCACATGAAGACATATCAAGACAGCAGCCTTCAGCAAACCTGAAAGAGAGGCCTCACCAGAAACCAATCCTGCCGTCACTTTGGTCTTGAATTTCCGGCCTCTAGAACTGCAGAAAAATTAATTACTGTTGTTTAAGTCACCCAGTCTGTGATATTTTGTTATAGCAACTCATGTAAAATAATGTACTGTCTATTTCCTCCCCACCCAATCCTGGCAACCACTTTCTGCTTTCTGTTTTTATAGATTTGCCTATTCTGGATATTTCATATACAGGAAATCATATAGTATGTGGCCTTTGGTGTGTAGCTTCTTTCACTTAGCCTAGTGTTTCCATCCATGTTATAGCGTGTATCAGTATTTCTTTTTTATGGCTGAAAATTATTCCATTGTATGAATACACCACATTTAGGTTATTCATTCATTCATTGATGAATATTGGGGTTATTTCTACTTTTTGGCTATCTATATAATGCCACTGTGAACATTTGTGTACAAAGTTTTGTTTGAATTCTTGTCTTTATTATTTCTTTGAGGTGTATATTCAGGAGGAAATTGTTGGGTCATTCTATGTTTAATTTATTGAGGAACCACCAAATTGTTTTCCATAACAGTTACACAATTTCACATTCCCACCAACAGTATACAAGGAGTTTCTCTATATCCTTGCCAACATTGTTATTTTTTATTTTCAAAATTTAGCCATCAAAAATCTTTTTAAAAAGTATATTAATTAGAGGTCTAAACTTTCTTTAGGGCAGTAGTTCTTTATTAGGGATTCACATCATAATTACTAGTGGAGCTTTTAAATATATCCATGACCAGGATCCTTCTTAGACTTTTTGAATAGAGGTCTTCAGAGGTAGAGCCCTGAACTAATACTCCTCGTTAAGAACCATTGCCAAAGGTAGTGGTTCTCAGCATATGGTCTGGATATCTCTGGGGCTTCACATCCTCTCAGGGGAATCCTTGAAGGTGAAACAATTTTCATAATACTAAGACAGTAATTGCCTTTTTCATTCTCATTGTCTCAAGAGTATATATATAGTGTTTTCCAGTCTTTGTGGCATGTGATAGTGCATCAGATTGAATGCAAAAGTAGATATGAGAATGTAGCCACCTTTTGTTAAGCCAGACATTAAAGAAACTTATAAAAGTATAAAGCAGTGTCACTCCTCTTACTAATTTTTTTGTTTTGGGAAAAAATTATGTTTCATAAAAAGTATGTTATTTGTAACACATAATGGACGTGTCATGGTTTTTGTTTTGTGTGTTTTGTTTTGTTTTTTTTTTGAGACAGGGTCTCGCTGTGTCACCTGGGCTGGAGCACAGTCGCATTATCATAGCTCACTGCAGCCTCAACCTCCCAGACTCAATCAGTCCTCCTGCCTCAGCCTCCCAACTAGCTGGGACTAAAGGTGCATGCCGCCTTGCTTGGCTAATTTTTGTATTTTTTGTAGGGATGGGGTTTCACCATGTTGCCCAGTCTGGTCTCAAATCCTGGCCTCAAACGATCCACCCGCGTCAGCCTTCCAAAGTGTTTGGATTACAGGCATGAGCCACCATGTGCGGCCTTGTCATTATTTTTAAGTAACACAAACATAGTTTTTATAGTAAACATTGGTAGATACAACCTAGATAAACCAAATTTCTTTGAGATCTACAATAATTTGAAGTGTAAAGAGATCTTTACAACAGGGTGAGACCCCCATCTATAAAAAAATTTTTAATTAGCTGGGCTGGGTGGCACATAGTTGTGGTCTTTGCTACTCAAGAGGCTGGGGCAGGAGGATTACTTGAGCCCAGGAGGTTGAGGCTGCAGTGAACTGTGTTTGTGCCCCTGCACTCCAGCCTGGGTGATAGAGCAAGACCCTGTCTCAAAAAAAAAAAAAAAAATTAAGCAAATGCCAACTGTATCCCAATGGAAAGGAAGGAGACAAAAAGTAACTTTGATCCATTTGTTCCCTTACCATATAGTTGGTATTAGGTTAACTTTTTGATGTATTTTATTTCATTTCATCTTTATAATAACCTCCATGACATTTATATACTCACCCTCATTTTTGCATGGGGAAATGGAGTCTTACAGAAATTAAGAATTTAGTTTGTTCATAAGTGGAGGAGCCATTATTTCAACTGAGGTCTTTAGACTACATGTTCTTAATCAGTACCGTAACCTTAAAAAAGTGAGTCATCTGGACAGGACTGGAGTCCAGGAAATTGTTGATAATTCAATGCCATAATGACTTCTCTACCTCTGTAGTATCAGGCCTAAGAAAAGGGAACCTTTGAAATATTTGTAGACTTGAATGACACTTAAATGCTATGTAGTACATGTGACTGAAGTAAAGTACTGACATGTTGTTCTCTTTAGTGGTCCTCAGAGCAAGGACCTCTAAATATGAGAAATGTAAGAGGGGTAATCTCAACACAAATAAGTGCAGTTGATAGAATTATATACCTGTTTTTGAAAGGCAATTTTTTAAATAATTATATACCTGTTTTTGAAAGGTGTCTTATTGAGACATAAAGATAAATACTCAATTAGAAAGAACGGATTTGTGACCTTTTAGAATAATGTTATTTTCTAAGACCCCATATCCAGTCAGTCAGTCCTGAAGAGTCCACTGTGGCAGGAATGAAGTGGCATTTCACTCAGGCAGGAGCCAAAGAATCATGTACTGCTGTGTTTACATAGAATAGACAAGGATAATTATTTTCTTGTAGTAATATTACAGTTAATTTAAAAATTTTTCTAATTAGAGCAGCTTACCCTCTCTAGTCCTTTTCAAGGATTTTCTTGTTGACAGAGCAAAAATATGTGACAGTTTTAAAAAACTGATGCTGTTATTGTCGGGTGCCTTCTGTGAACAATTATTTCACAGAACAGCAGTATTTTCTGTTTAGTAATTGATATTCTATTTACCTTCCTCTTCTATCCTTAATCCCATCCCAGTGCTGTTGCAAATATTCATTTGGGAAGCTGGTTGCCATAGTGTGCATGTGTAGTTCCACTTTCTTGGGAGCCTGAGGCAGGAGGGTCACTTGATCCCAGGAGTCCAGTCTGGGCAACATAGGAGACCCCATCTCTTAAAAAATGCAATTTGGGGATCAGCATATTTTATAGAAAATGAATTACTTATTTGACAAATATTGACTAGTATGTGTTGGGCATTGGATTAAGACTGAGGATGAGGATGCCATAATGAACCAATATATATATATATATATGTATATATGTATATAGAGTCACTCATGAAATTTCCAGTCTAATGGAGATGGATGTTAAATAATCACATCAGTTGATGTAAATGTTTTATTTTGAAAGGTGCTGTGAACAGTAAGTAGTACATGGTGTTATTAAAGAGCATATTGGTTTTTTCACCAAACCAACAGGAAAAAAAAAGAGCATATTGAGAAGATTGGCCTAGGAAGGTTGGGAGGTGACTGAAATCAAAGTGGAAGCAGGGGGGAGGGATGAGATCAGTTTGTGACAAGTGAAAGGACCAAATAAGCAGATGGATATATACTTTTGGAACTTAAGAGAGGAGGGCTGGTTAGAAGGTATAAATATGTGTATGCAAGTAAGTGGTTAACTGAAATCATTGGCCAAGAGAGATCATATAAGGAAAAAAGTATCATGAGAAAAGTTAGAGGTTCTAGGAGTAACTTTGGAGGAATGCTACTGCTTAATGATCAGCTAAAGTGGCATGCAAAAGGAGGCAGAAATAGAGGTCAGAGCAGTATTCAGAAGGAAAACTAGGAGAGTACTAGGAAAATAGTGTTAAATGTTTCAAGAGGTGAGGGTATTTCAATGTGTATCAGATAAAATCTGGTCACTGCTTACTGTGGTTACAAGGAAGGCCCTACATGTTCTGGTCCTTTCCACCATCTCTTACCATTGATCCTGCTACTGGCCTACACCTGTTCTTTAAATTCTTTAAACATGTCAGGCTCCTTCCTACCTTAGGACCTGTGTGTTGGTGTCTTCTTTGCTAGAATGTTCTTTTCACATGTCATCTCCTCAGATGGTTAGCTAATGTTCTACCCCCTTTAGCAGGATTGTTGTCAGACTCTGTCAAACTTGGTGTTTCATCATACAATTTAGATTAAATTTTGCTTGGGTCTCAAGTTCCGTTCCAGATAAAGTATTAAGAACATGTTAAAGGAAATTATTTGGCACAAGTTTTTGGCAATAAAGGTAAGAATTTTTAGAATTTAGAATGCACCCTCCCTAAGGCATCTTGACATGACTTGATTATTGAAATGGTGAAGGCTGCATCTCTTTTATAATCCCTTTCCACCAAGTGTATTGCATGATAGAGGGATAAGGGAAAGCTGAAAAGGAGGTATCTGGAATCTACTCTGTTAGGCAGATAGAAATAATGAATGCAAAATATGTCACAGTATTGACAATCCAGTGAACACAAAACAGTAGTAAAATAGACGATCATTTTCTGAATGATGAGAAAAGCACTTGGCAAAAACTTTTAAAATCCAGTTTAAAAGCTTTCTGGGAGTTCATTTAAGGTCAATGAACTTTTACTAAACTAACAGTAGAAAAGTGATATGGAGGTTGGGGGTGGTTTAGGAAGGGTGTAGTGAAAGTTGCTGATCAATCTTATGCTGAATAAGTTCTTCCCAAACTAAAGAACAGCAGTTCCTCTGTTCTTTCAGAATGTTAAGATTCACTGTGAAATTTCAGGGTCAGAAAGAATAAATGGCCAGGCAATCAGTGACCACTTTATATTAATCTATTTGCCATCTTGAGGGCTTCATAAGACTCTACACACTGGAAAAAGTGAACTTTGTAGAGCTTTTTTTTTTTTTTTTTTTTTTTTTTGCAATTTTGCTTTTTATTTTCCAAAGAGCCATTTTTGTAGCTATCTTGGTTGATGTGTATTGAATGTACTTTTGTTATACTAAACATTAGCAAGCTCATAGATTTTCCTTATATAGCTTTCCTCTCTTCATAATTTGGCACAAGAATGATTCTTAGTGCCGAGTGTTTTCTTTTTCTCCTGGTCTCTTCTCAGAGCCATACTGGCCTTTCACCTGGTTTTGTATCTTATTTTTGAAATAGCCTTGTTCTCAGATTTTATTTTAAATGTTGGTTGGTTCAATCTTTGATGCAAATGGCTTCCATGTCTGTGGAAGATAGGAAAAAAGAAAGAAATCAACAAATTAAACTAGAAGTGATTCCACAGGCACCTAGAGACAAAATTATTGCAAAAGATAATAGAGATCAATGCCAAGCTGCCCCCAACCCCAATTCCTATAAGAATTTGAAGACCAGAAAAGCTAGATAACTTGCTAAAGATTACAAAGTATTGATGAGAATATGTCATTCTCATTATTTTCATGAAGATAACATTCTAGAGAGCTGTATTTTAACACATAAAACAAGCTATTCATAATATGCCAAACTGCTTACCCTAGTTATCTTTGAGAAGGGGGAATATACTAAAAATTTTTCTTTCTAATTTTCTGAGTTTGCAATGTTGTTTTGAGCATCATTATTGTTAATATCATGGTTAAGGCTATGAGCATTAGAGTCAGAAATGTGGATTTGAGTCTGGCTTCCATTTACTAAGCTATGACTTTGACTTTTGGGAAAGCTTCTTAACCTCTCTGAACTGCAGTTTCTTATTCTGGAAGATAAATGTATGAATACATACTTAGATTGAGTTAACTATGAAGGGATTAACTCTAAGGTTCTTGGCCATTTAGTGCTTGGCCCATGATGATCACTCCATAATGGTGGCCACTAGTACTGCTACTGCTACTGCTACTATTAGGTATAATAGAACACTTGATACTAAACAATGTCTTTGGATACTGACATAGTGTGATCATTATTGAATTATTTAAACATTTATCTGCTTAAAGATTAGATGCTTTCTTATGCAATTTTTCAACATACCTTCCAGTTCATTTTATCACCCTATAACTTCAGAGGAAGCACTGTGGTCATTAGTTCTTGCTCTATCAAAATGATATTTAACTCTTGGATACCTCAATCAGAGCCTGATCCTTACTATAATTGAAATAAAAGTTATTGAGCCTTTTCTGCATTTTACACTAGAGACCTTGCCCTGTGTTGCCAGGGAAAATCATTAACCATTGTAAAATTTAAAAATTCCTATTGCTGCTCATCTTTGAGCATCCTATGCTCCATAAGTATACACACAATTTCTTGTGATAAAGTACCAGAAATGTCATTTTACTTATTTAGATGTACTATACTATTGCCAACCTACCTAGAGATGGCACAGTCAGAGATTGGAAACTTACGGCCTTCTAATTATTGAATTTATTGTTTGGACCAGACCTGGATTGTTTGACCCCTTTTAGGTACTGAGAGCGCCTTGGTGACATATGTCTGAGTATTTTTCTGTGTTTGTAATGTTACTGTTTGTGAGGATGTGCTTTTTAGTTTACAACTGAGGAAGCCTATCATCATCATTAGTACTCATTCATTCAGCATGAGCACCTGTTTTATCTTAGGCACTAGAGATGCGAATATGAATAAAACATGGTTCCTGTTCTAGAAAATGTTATAGTTTTTTTGGGGAGAAAGAAGTTACATTTCAAAGTGATATGTTCTATATAATAAACATGAAAAAGTGTTATCGTAATATACAAGAAGGAGCAATAAATTTGGGGGAGTGGTAAGGATTCAGAGAGGAAGTGACAGTTGAGCCAAGTCTTAAAGGATGAATGGGAATTTTCCATTTGGAGGGTAGAGGAGCAGTGGAGGAGGCAATACAGGGTAGGGAACAGCCTATGCAAAAACCTAAGGGCATGCGTGGGGCACACTAGGAAAGGAGAAGGTCTTCAGAGTGGCTGGAGGAAAGGGTGTGTGGGAAAGAACTGAGTTGAAATTAGGAGTTGGAATTTTATTCTTTGGTACTAAGGAATCATTGAAGATTTCAAAATTAGGGCTGACATAATCAGATTTGAGTTTGGAAACCTGTAGTTTGGGACTGGAGGAAGACAGGTGTCAGACACCAGTTTAAAAGCTGTTGTTTTCTAAGCAGGAGACAAAGGTTTACACTGACAGTAGCTGTGGAGATAGAGAAGAGCTGCGAGATTTCAGAGTTTTCTGAGATGTAAACAACTAAATTTTGTGATCAAAATGATAAGGGCCATGAGATAAGTTGGGGAATGTGGAATCTGTCTTGGTTGAGTAGGTGGATTAACTGAGATTAACAGAGCTGGAGGAAATATAAAAATAAAGTCAGGACTGTTCATTTTGTCTTTTGTTTGTTTTGGGGAACAGGGTCAAAATTTTCATTTTGCACAAGGTAGGTTTAGTCTTTTCAGAAACATTCTAGTAGGCAAGTCTGTAGCTGAATCTTGGAAGAAAGGCAACCATAGTAATATTTTTGAGCTCCTAGTGTTTATTTTTTCAATAAAAACTAAGGTTCTCAGAGGTTAGCAGATCATGGTCTTAGGAAGGTAGCTGTAGAACCAAAATATAAATTCCTAAGCTTGTACCAATTGGGTCTTACTGAAATGGCAATTGAGAGAAAAATAAATCCCTTGGTTTTTACCGTACTTTGTTTCCTTTCCCAGAGTATCTTTACTAAAAAAACAAACAAACAAACAAAACTAATATATAGATACATAATCCATCTATTTTCTACACTAAGTTTTCTGATCTTAATATTATTTGGCTAAATGACAGATTAGGTGTGCTCAGGATCATAGCTAAGGAACCTCAAACAGCTTGTTTTGTTCTAACAAAACCTTAACATTTAAAGATTAAGTCCTCAAGAAATATTTATTACTTCATACATGCTTGATCTAATCTCAGCTGTTACTTGGTTTGAATGTGAGGGAAACAATAAGTATTAAAGAATGACAGATGTAGTGTCTACTTCACTATAGGAATTTAAGAATAAGGGATTTTTCTCCCCATTTGGATGGTTGAGCTATAGTCCCCTGGAATCAAGGGAATAAAGTAGTTCCTCAAAATCTCTCACCTCCAAATTTCAGGGGTCATTCACCATTGATTGAAAGACTTGGGTGGTCGCGAAGGACTTGAGTGGCCCTTGAACAAGGTGAACTGCTATATGTATCTGATGTTCTTTTTTCATGTGTTTAAAAAATAAATGAACACACCTTATCTACATGAAATTCTAGTTTTCGCTGTTATTATCTAGGTTTTCTGTGTGGTTTCTTGGGCTGTAGTGTTTTTTTCTTTACTTTGTTCTTTATTGCTGTGAAATGTAGTTGCCTGCTGTTTAAGGCAGCTGCAGTAGAGTGTACCCAGAAGTGGTTATGTTTCTATATTTAGTAAAACCATAGGATTTGTGAAGCAGTTGCAGATTCCTTCAGGATAAAATGGTTTCTATAAATGTAACTTTTTTTTTTCTTTTTTCTTTTCTTTTTTTTTTTTTATTTTTTATTTTTTTATTTAGACAGGATCTCACTCTCGCCCAGGCCAGAATGCAGTGGCATGAACATGGTTCGCTGTGGCCTCAACCTCCTGGGCTCAAATCCTCCTGCCTCAGCCTCCCAAGTAGCTGGAACTATAGACACAGGCCATCATACCCAGCTATTTTAAAAGATTTTTTGTAGACATAAATTTTCACCATGTTTCCCAGGCTGGTCTTGAACTCGTAAGTTTAAGCAGTCTTCCCAGGAAGTGCTAGGATTACAGACCTGAGCCACTGTGCCCAGCCTCAATGAAACATTTTTAATGAAACTATTATTATCACCCATTAGAGAAATATATAGCAGCAAATATGTGTGAGTCTGTGGACAAGACAGAGGCACACGAAGCTTGTTTTTATTTCCTTAAGAGCTCAGTGAATATTTTAAATCCTTAAAATTAATCATGTGAATTCTATTTTTATTCTCTTAATCTTGAATTGCAGAGCGTTTACTCAAGTGTTTACCTTTGGTCCGACCTTCCGAGCTGAAAATTCTCAGAGCCGGAGGCACCTGGCAGAGTTTTATATGGTAGAAGCAGAGATTTCTTTTGTTAACAGCCTTCAAGATCTCATGCAGGTAGGTACACAAGTTTTAAAATAGCAGGTATCTGTGACATTAAAGTGTTTCTATATATATTTTTACCTCAGACATTTATGTGTTACAGGTATTCATAAAGCGAAAAGAAGGGAGAACTACTTAATAAACACTTACTAAATGCCTTTACTGTAATAGTTTAAAATATAAGAGTCAGACAGATTTAAGTTTATATCCCAGCTCTGCCATTAGCTTTGCTGTGAAGTTCCCTGACTTTCATGATCTTTAGGTTCCTCAACTCTAAAATGAGAAATTTTATACTTAGTCCTAAGGTTATGTGAGGGTAAATGGAATTGTGTATATAATATAAAGCACATAGCACGAGGTGTGGAACACATGCCGGTTCACTAAATAGTAGCTCTGATTTGCTAGGAAAATAAACCAAACATCTTTATAATTTTATATATAAATGTCTGTAATACTTACGTAAACCCCTATGTAGCTATATTAGAAAGCATCCACAGGAGCTGTCAGCTCAGTTAAGGCTGGAGAGAAGGTCATGATCAGGCAGCAGATCATGAAAGACCTGGTGTTTCAATGCCATGGTAAGGAGTTTGAACTTTACCCAAAATTTAAGGAGCAAGAGTTCTAAGTTGGAAAATGAAGGTCAGAGCTGTATTTTAGACACATCTTTTTAGCAGCAATATGAACAATGATTTAGAAGTAGATGAGAGTAGAGAGGCCTTGTTAGGAGGCTGTAGACATAATCCAGACACTGTACACCAGTGGAATTGGATGGACCAAGATTTGATGCTTAACCACTCAAGTGCTATGTGACCAACTTAGACAAAGGACTTAATCTCTCTAGGCCTCAGTGTCCTCATCAAAATTCCAATACATAGGAATAAAAATTCCTATTTTATAGGCTACTTAAGATTGGACAGATTATATATATAGTATATATCTATTATATACATATATATGAAGTACTTAGCGTAATTTATGGCACTTAATAAATACCCAGGAATTGTTAACTGTTAAATTATGAATTGTCTATTCAGAAGCATTGTGGTTACTATCTTGTTTGGATTTGTAATTATGGGGTGTTTATTTTAGTGATTTTCATCAGCTCTCGTTTCTATTCATTTATATGTCTTTCTACTCTTACCCAGTAAATGACCTATTTCCACTTAAAACATAAATACCATATATATCACAAATAGAACAGACTAATTATTTTATTACCCTGTCTTGAGTTGGATTTCCTAGTAAACAAAACTCTAGGGCAGAGATGTGTAGGCAGGGGCGTTACTGGGGAGTGCTCTTGAGAACAGCATTCGTAAGGAAAGGAAAAAAGTCACATTGAACAGTAGGAAGAGTGAACTGTGATACACTTACAAACAGAGGCCTTAGCCTCTTCTTGGAACTGGAATGGTCCTTTCCAGTTGTCCCATTGGAAGGCAAGGGGGTAGCACTTTGTGCCTTCCCATATCAACCAGTCATTGGACGTGATTAGCCACTGGAAGGGGCATAACCTTGAGTAAGGCAGCACCTTTGGGTCTTGACAGTTCCTGATGAAGCACTCAACTATAAACCATCAGCAGTTAATAATATTCCTGGATTCCTGTATAGGGCACCTGGCCCTGAAGGGGCATTCTGACCACACAGTGTAGCATTTCACTTCCATACCCTCTTCACACTTCCCACTGAGCATTTTGGATCAGTCCCCATGAGACATTTTTGGTTATCCCTATTAGGGAATGGGCAGGGAAGGGAGAGAGTGGTCATTACTAGCATGTAGTTGGTAAAGGCAGGAGTGCTATTCAGCAATCTGAAGTGCACAGCCACCTTCTCCCCAGTAATTAGCTGGCCCAAAATATCAGTAGTGCCACTGTTGAACAACCATATTCTGGACTGTAGGAATTCAGGATCTGAGCTTCAGAAGGAGTCAGTGTGCATTCCTTAAGTAGCTTTCAGTGTGCATTCATTAAGTAGCTTTCACCCCCTAATTCTTTATTAATTTTTGTTCTACAGTTATATTTTACCATATGACAGGGTTGCAAGATACTGTTTATTTTTCTCAGTTATATTAGTAAAAACATTGAGGAATAAATAGGTTAAGCTACATACCTTTTTAGTAAGTGTGAGCAGAATTCAGTTACAGATTTTCACCTTTGCATTCAGTCAACAATGCCATGAAATTATTTTATTCTGCTCTAAATATTTCAAGTGGAGCATTTCAGTCTAAACTTAATGTTTATAATTAGTCATTTCTTTATTTCATTTTCTTTTCCTTTCTTTCTTTCCTGTTTATAATTAGTCATTTCTTTATTTCATTTTCTTTTCCTTTCTTTCTTTCCTTTCTTTTCTTTTTTTTCTTTCTTCTTTCTTTTTTTGAGACAGGGTCTTACCCTTGTCTCCCAGGGTGGAGCACAGTGGTGCACTCTTAGCTCACTGCAGCCTCCGCTTCTGGGCTCAAGCCATCCTCCCACCTCAACCTCCCGAGTAACTAGTTCTATAGGCACACACCACCATGCCCAACTAATTTTTTGGTAGAAATGGGGTTTCACCAGGTTGCCCAGGTTGGTCTTAAACTCCTGTGCTCAAGCCATCCGTCTGCCTCAGTCTCCCAAAGTTCTGGGATTACAGGCATGAGTCAGCATGCCTCACCTCATTTTCTCTTTTTCTTCCATTTCTTCACTTTGTTTTTATCTGTAGATGTCTTGACTGATGGATTTTTAGGCTAGTTTCTTAAGCTTTGGTGATTAATGTCCAGGAATACTGTGAACCAGAAGATCACACATTTTATTTAGGGCATTATCTTGTACTACCTTAGCTGGTGTTATCTCAGATATATTCCAAAATAAGTCGGGAACTAATTAAAAAGGGTTGGACTACCCCAGAGAGATCCATTATCCCAGAGAAAACAGTTACTTGTTCAGTGGCTTTAGATGGCCTGGGCCTGGGCAAGGCTGTAGCTTCAGTGACATTATTCCCTGAGACTTGCATAATAGCTATCTGAAGCAGTTTTGATTTATCCGTTCACCAGTTGAAGGACATTTAGTTTATTCTGTTTTTGAAAGTAACAAACAAAGTTGCCGTAAATATTTATGTGCAGGTTTTGTATGAATGTAAAATTTCATTTCTCTCTGTTCTTTTGTTTTTTGAGGCAGGGTCTCACTCTGTCACCTAGGCTGGAGTGCAATGGTGCAATCGTAGCTCACTTCAGCCATGAACTCCTGGAGCTCAAGTGATCCTCCCACCTCAGCCTCTCAAGAAGCTAGGACTACAGGTGCTATTTTTTAAATTTTTTGTAGAGACAGGATCTCACTATGTTGCCCAGGCTGGTCTCAAACTCCTGGGCCCAAGGGATCCTCCTGCCTCTCATCCTCCTAAAGTGTTGGAATTACATGTGTGAGCCACAGCCACCCAGACTGATTTCTCTTGGGTAAATTCCTAGGAGTGGGATTACTAGGTCAGTGTTTGATGTGATGTTTTATAGTTTTCATTATACAGATCTTTTATGTCCTTGGTTAAATTAACTCCTAAGTGGAGTTATCTCTTGGTATCCAGAAGGGATTGGTTTCTGGACCCTCCCCACTCCCCGCCATTATGGATACCAAAGTCCATGATTACTTATGTTCCTTATATAAATTATAAAGGTTCTTTCATTTTATAGGAAGGAAATCTGTATTCCAAAGTGACTGTTTCATCTTGCATTCCTACAGCAATGTGTGGAAGTTTTACTTGTTCTAGTTCTTCATCAGTACCAAGTACTGTCAGGCATGTGTGGTGGTTTTAAGCCATTCTAAGAACTGTGTATTAGTATCTCATTGTGGTTTAAATTTGCATTTCCCTAATGCTTATTGATGTTGAGCATCTGCTCGTGTATTTACTGGCCATCTATGTGTCATCTTCTGTGAAATGTATTTTTATTGCCCATTTTCCATATGGCTTGCTTGTTTTTTTCACTGTCGAGTTTGGAGAGTTCTTTATATATTCTAGCTACTATTCCTTGTTGGATGTGTGGTTTCTGACTGTGTTCTCCTAGTCAGTAGCTTGGCTTTTCATTCTCTTAATTTTGATGACATCTAGTTTATCATTTTTTCTTTAATGAATTGTGCTAAGACTTGATTTTTGTGTCAAGTCTAAGAACTCTTTACCTAGCCCTAGATCTCAAGGATTTTATGATGTTTTATAGCTTTAGCTTTATGTTTTTCATGTAAGTCTATGATCCATTTTGAGTTAATTTTTGTGTAACGTGAGACATAGAAGTTCTTGTCCCTTCCTTTCCTTTCCTCTCTTGTCTTTCCCCTTTCCTTTCCACCTCTGGATAACTTCTTGCTCCAGCACCATTTGTTGAAAAGGCTGTTAGCCAAACTTCGTCTATTGAATTGCTTTTGGGTCTTTGTCAAAAATCAGTTGGTCTTACATATATGGATCTATTTCTGAATCCTCTATTCTGTTCCATATTCTATTTAATATTTTACCACTTCAAGTAAACCAACAGTCTTACTACTATATATTTCCCTTTGCCTTCACCCCTTTGTCTTATAGTTTGTGTTAATTTCCTATTGCTGCTGTAACACGTCACCACAAACCTGGTGGGTTAAAACAACTCGAATTTATTATTGTATTGTTCTGGAGGTGAGAAGTCCAAAGTGGATTTTACTGGTCTAAAATCCAACGCTGCTAAAAGGTGTCAGCAGAGTTGCATTCCCCTTGGAGGCTTCAGGAGAGAATTAGGTCCCTTGCCTCTTGCATTTTCTAGAGACTACCTGCATTCTTTGGCTCACAGACCTTAAAAACCAGCAAGGTATCATCTTCAAATCTTTCTAACTGTCACCCTCATGCCTGCCTCTTTCACGTAAAGGATCCTTGTGATTACATTAGTCCCACCATATAATCTAGAATAATCTCATCATTTAAAGATTCTTAATTACACATACACAGTTTCTTTTACCAGGTAGGCTAACATACTCATGGGTTCTGGAATCGGAGCATGGACAGCTTTGGCAGAGGGATAAATATTATTCTGCCAATCACAATTCACATACGTTGAAAACCTCTGCTGATGTTTGAATTTTTGCTCTCAATCACCATATGTATTTTAAAGAATTTTAGAAGAGAAAAAAAATCTGTTGTATTTACCTACATTTGGTAGTAATAGTAAATTACTGTTTCTATTGTTCTTTCATTACTCAAGTTTCAGATTTCCTTCTCTGGTCACTTTCCTTCAGCCTAAAGAATTTCCTTGAACATTTAAAAGCATTTCTGCTGGCAATCACTTCTCTTAGTTTTTCTTCATTTGATAATTTTTAAATTTTATTGTCATTTCTGAAAGATGCTTCCACAGGATATAGAATTTTGGCTTGACAGTTATTTTCTTTCAGCACTTTAAATATAGTCTATCTTTTGACCTCTGTAGTGTTTGAGAATAAATCCAGTCTTGAATTATTGTTCCAGTGTAAAGGGTCATTTTTCTCTCGTTTCTTTAAAGATTTTTTTCTTTGTCTTTGGTTTTCAGCTCATGGATTATGATGTGTGTAGGTATAATTTTCTTTGAGTTTATCCTGTTTGTGGTTTAGCGAGCTCCTTGAATATGTCTTTAGCCAACTTGGGGGAGTTTTCAGCCATTATTTTTTCACATTTTTTTTCTGTGCCTTTTTTGTTGTCTTTTCTGCTTCTGGTACTCCAATAACAAGAATATAAAACCTTTTGATATCGTCCCATAGTGCTGTGATGCTCTGCTTATTATTAATGAGTCTGTCTTGCTTGCTTGCTTGCTTGCTTGCTTGCTTGCTTGCCTTCCTTGCCTTCCTGCCTTCTTGCCTGCCTTTCTTTCTTTCTGTCTTTCTTGACAGAGTCTCACTCTGTTGCCCAGGCTGGAGTGCAGTGGCACGATTTTAGCTCACTGCAACCTCCACCTCCCGGGTCCAAGCATTTCTCCTGCCTCAGCCTCCTGAGTAGCTGGGATTACAGGCACCCGCCACCACACCCGACTAATTTTTGTACTTTTAGTAGAGACGGGGTTTCACCATGTTGGCTGGGCTGGTCTTGAACTCCGGACCTCAAGTGATCCACCCACCTCAGACTCCCAAAGTGCTGGGATTACAGGCATGAGCCACCATGCCTGGCTAGTATTTTTTCTTTCTGTAATTCAGAGTGGGGGGCATTTCAGCTGAACTGTCTTCAAACTTACTAATTCTTTCCTCTTTTATCTTCATTGTGATAATGAGCCCATCCTGTGAAATTTTTCTTTCACATATTTTCCAATTCTAAAATTTTTATTTATTTTTAGTTTCTTTTTCTCCACTGAGAAGTTCTATTTTTCTGTTTAAGAATGTTTCGTTTACCTGTGGAAGATGGTTATAATACCTGTTTTAAATTGTCAGATAATTTCAATATCTGAGTCTTCTGTGTATATGTATCTATTGATTATTTTTTCTCATGAGAATTCATAAGATTTTCCTGGTTCTTTGTATGTCCGGTAATTTTTAATTATATCCTGGATGTTTTTAATGTCATGTTCTGACACTCTGGGTTCTGTTAAAATCCTTTGGAAATGGAATTATTTTTGTTGTTGTTTTTACCAGTTATTAAACTGATTAGATTCAGACTGTAAGTTTTATCTTACTTTTTATTGGCGTTGGTTTCCACGTCAGTTAAGTTTTCAAAGCCTCTGCTATGCTATTTGAGTCTTTCTGATGCATGTGCTACTCATAGTTAGTCTGGAAATTGCACAGTGATTTATATTGTAGTTCATTGTCAGAAGCTTTCACTGGGCTTCTTTGGGTCTGTTTCACATATACATTGCTTGGAGGTGAACCCTAGCCTTGTGTTACTTCATACACAATTAGAGGATCACCTTCTCCTATTCTTCAGAATTTCCTTCACAATGTCTGGCTACCTGAAGCCCCACATTTTGGTTTCTCTGGCCAGAAAGACAGATTTCTCCCAGGTCTTAGTCGCCACCATGTTATTCATTTCCAGGTGACTGTGGCCACCATTGGGTCAAACTGGCAAGAGAAAACATTCAAAAAAAGTATTAATAACGGGCTGGGTGCAGAGTGGCTCATGCCTGTAATCCCAGCACTTTGGGAGGCCGAGGCAGGCAGATCACCTGAGGTCAGGAGTTCGAGACCAATCTGGCCAGCATGGTGAAACCCTGTCTCTACTAAAAATACAAAAATTAGCTGGGCATGGTGGCACGCGCCTGTGATCCCAGGTACTCGGGAGGCTGAGGCATGAGAATCGCTTGAACCTGGGAGGCGGAGATTGCAGTGAGCCGAGATCGTGCCACTGCACTCCAGCCTGGGTGATAAGAGCAAGACTCCATCTCAAAAAATAGTAATAATAATAATAGAGATTACCCACATCCACACTCTTCAGACAGCAGTCTCCCTTTCCCAGTTCCTCTGTTGGAGAAGCAGGTCTTGTCTTGGAGTTTTAGGTGCTTGTGCCACTCACCCTGACAGTGCCACTCCACAGCTGGGGCTACCTTTTGGCCAGGAACAGAAGAGAGAAAAGAGTGGGGGACAAAACAACCAAGGATTTTCCTGTAAACACCCTATCCTACAGGGACTTTACCAGACTAGTAGTAGGAGCTTTCTTCCAGAAGTTTTGCTTCCTATGCCTACTAAACAGATCAATGTTTTACCCCCAAATCAAAACCAGGAGACAAAGGAGGTAAAAATGGAACTAAAATTCATCTCCATTTCAGGTTATTAATCAAGTTGACTAGTTCCCAGTCCACCTATCACTGTTTATTTTTCTGAGTTGCTCTTTGTATTCTGACCAGAGTTGTGTTGTGTTGTGTTTTGTGTTGTTTTGTTTTTGTTTTTGTTTTTGTTTTACTTTTAAGTTCTGGGATACATGTGCAGAATGTGCAGGTTTGTTACCTAGGTATACATGTGCCATGGTGGTTTGCTGCACCTATCAACCCATCATCTAGGTTTTAAGCCCCACATGCATTAGGTATTTGTGCTAATGCTCTCCCTCCCCTT
Source organism: Chlorocebus sabaeus (assembly GCF_047675955.1). Taxonomy (NCBI): domain Eukaryota; kingdom Metazoa; phylum Chordata; class Mammalia; order Primates; family Cercopithecidae; genus Chlorocebus; species Chlorocebus sabaeus. The sequence continues at coordinate 75,006,359 of NC_132904.1, read as the reverse complement.
GCCCACCATCCCCTGACAGACCCCAGTGTGTGATGTTCCCCTCCCTGTGTCCATGTGTTCTTATTGTTCAGCTCCCACTTGTGAGTGAGAACACGTGGTGTTTGGTTTTCTGTTCGTTAGTTTGCCTAGAATAATGGCTTCCAGCTCATCCATGTCCCTGCAAAGGACACGAACTCATTCTTTTTCATGGCTGCATAGTATTCCGTGGTGTATACAGTATCCAATCTATCACAGTATCCAGTCTATCATTGATGGGCATTTGGGTTGGTTCCAAGCCTTTGCTGTTGCAAATAGTACTGCAATAAACATGTGTTCATGTGTCTTTATAAAGTAGAATGATTTCAAATCCTTTGGGTACATACCCAGTAATGGGATTGCTGGGTCAAATGCTTTTCTGATTCTACATTCTTGAGAAATCGCCACACTGTCTTCGCAATGGTTGAACTAATTGACACTCCCACCAACAATGTAAAAGCATTCCTGTTTCTCCACAGCCTTGCTAGCATCTGTTGTTTCCTGACTTCTTAATAATTGCCGTTTTAAGTGGCATAAGGTGGTATCTCATTGTGGTTTTTATTTACATTTCTCTAATGACCAGTGATGATGAGCTTTTTTCCATATGTTTGTTGGCTGCATAAATTTTTGATTTGTACTGTGGGAGGCTGAGAAGGGAGGATCACTTGAGCTTAAGAGTTCGAGACCAGTCTGGGCAATACAGCGAGACCTCATCTGTAATAAAAAACAAAAAATCAGCTGGGTGTGATGGTGCATGCCTGTGGTCCCAGTTACATAGTTGACTGAGGCAGGAGAATCTCTTGAGCCTGAGAGATCAAGGCAGCAGTGAGCTATGATTATACCACTGCCCTCCAACCTGGGTGACAGAGCAAGACCTTGTCTCATAAATAAATAAATAAATGACACTAACAATGACTGAAACATCATAAAATAGATCTGGTTGTCACTGGTATTTAAGTGTTTTCCTATATCTGACTATATTAATGTACTTCCATTGACAATTATGCCTTCACTATGCTTCCACCCTCAAGAGGATCTACTAGTATGCAACAGAGGAAGAGAAGATACCTGCCTTTAAGGCAGCCTGTACTTTATACATATGTGCACCTTTGTGAATACACCATTTAGAAGACCTAATACTGTCTCATTGATTTAAAACCAAGAATGTTGGTTGTGAATAAAAACATTTTAGAAATATTTTCCATTCCAGTCACTTTTTTCCTTCTAAGAACAAGTTTCTATTATGAGTCTCCTATGGGCACCCATGGAAGAATATTTTTTTTTTGTTGTTTTTTGAGATGTCACCTGTCCTGGAGTTGCAGTGGCATGATCATGGCTCACTGCAGCCTCAACCTCGCCGGCTCAAGTGATCCTCCCAACTCAGCCTCCTGAGGAGCTGGGACTACAGGTGCGCACACCACTATGCCCAGCTAATTTTTCTTCTTTCTTTCTGTAGAGACAGAGTTTTGCCATGTTGCCCAGGCTGGTCTTGAGAATAAGTTCTTATATACTGATTTTTGCTGTATGCTGCTTCATGTTATTTTTATTTTGGCCATTAGCAAAGCAAAAAATGTATATATTTATATTTAGATATATCATCATTTCTGTAATTTTAAAATTGACTTTCATTTATCAATGAGTGAATAAACCACTTTTCAAAATGTTCTTACTGTTAACAAGAACTGATGTTTGTTGTGTGCTTCTCTGAACCAGTACTAAGCTAAGTGTGACACGTGGTTTATCTCATTTAATTCTCTCAAACATCCTGTAAGTTAGGTGCTGTTATTACCCTGATTCTACAAGTGAGTTTATTGAAATTTGGAGAGACATTGATCAGTTATAGCTGTTCATTTTACATCTCATTTCTTTACCAGTATTGAAACTGTCAACATAAGATTAAAACATTTCCTTTTTTCTTCCTCCCTGCCACACACCAAGGAAATTGAGATGCCTGGAAAACTGAACCAATTTTTCCTGGTACATTCAAGGATTAAAAGACTTAGTGGATTTATAGTTGCTAAAACCTGGAGTGCAGTCCTTATTGATCTCTGAACGAGTTTTTCATGTAAAATTGCTTACGTGTCAGGTGATTCTGTTTCATTTCTCTTAGGTTATAGAGGAACTCTTCAAGGCTACAACAATGATGGTTCTCTCCAATTGTCCTGAAGATGTTGAACTCTGTCACAAATTCATAGCTCCTGGCCAAAAGGTAATTAGTTTTGTGGATAAAGCCCAATACATCTACTGTTTAATGTGTTAATTATACATAATGAATAAAATTGTATTTTTAAAATTTATTTTTTGTCTTCTTTTTATAAGGACAGATTAGAACATATGCTAAAAAACAACTTTTTAATGTAAGTAGATGTTATACTTTCTTTGAACTTTATTCATTCTTTGTCACTGTATTTATCACACTATATTATAATTTTTAAAATTTATATCTGCTTATATAGATCCTATATATATAGTGTATATATATAGACACTCCCCAGATTCCAGGCAAGATCCATGTTCTAATTATTTTTATAGCTCTTATGTTTGGTTCATAATTGATAATCAGTGTTTCATCAATAAATTAATAAATCATAGCAAGATAAAAATCCAGTAATTATTAACTATTGTAACTATAATTCAAACTTACACTAAACAAACTGTAAAAAACATGCTCGGTGTAAGTTACAGCAAGACAAGAATTCAGGAACAGAAAACTAAAAGATTACCACAGTGATCAGTGTGAGAGTTAATGATTTAGACTGTGTATTAGGGTTCTCCAGAGAAACATGACCAGCCAAGTTTGAGGGCGGGGTGTGTGTGTGGAGAGAGAGAGAGAGAGATTGAGAGGTTTATTGTAAAGAATTGGCTCACATAATTGTAGAGGCTTGTTGCGTTTAAAATCTAAGGGAGTAGGACAAGCTGGAGAATCAAGAAAGAGTTGCCATTCAAGTCCAAAGGCAGTCTCCTGGCAGAATTCCTTCTTTTTCAGGAGGAGATTAGTCTTTGTCTTAGTAAAAACTTCAACTAATTGGATTTAGCCCACCCACATTATGAAGGGTAATATAATCTGCTTTTTTCAAAGTCCATTGATTTAGACATTAATTTCATCCAAAAAATACCTTCATAGAAGCATTCAGAATACTATTTGACCAAATATCTGGGCACCATGGCCCAGCCAAGTTGACACATTAAAATTAACCATCACAGACCAGGATGGTGGCAAGAGCTCCTATTCTGAATATATTTTAGAGATAGAACAAACAGGATTTACTGAGGGCGAGAGAGAGGAGTTAAGAGTACCTTCAATGTTTTTTTTTCTCCTACAGCTGCAAAAATGAAGTTGCCATTAACTGAAGTTGGGAAATCCTTAAGAGAGTACTGGGGCAGGAGCTTTGAGAGGAAGGGGTGGTATCAGGAACACAAACATTAAGATTGAGATGCTTTTCAGACATCCAGCCATAGATGTTGGATAGGCAACTGAAAGTGTGGGTCTGGAGTTTTATAAGATAGTCTTGGGCATGAGTATATTGATAAAAGTGGTCATTAAGTAGATGAGGAAAGAAGTAATTTGGCCTTCTCAAGGAGTCTCTGCTGGTGACTGAACAACCAGGGAAGGATCTTAGTTTTCCAGCTCCTATCTAATGAAAAGATTCAAAATGCAGAAATAATATTCACGATTTGTTGAGTATTTACCCAGACAGTGATAAAATTTACATACATTAGTAGCTCATTTTATCTTCACAACTCCAAGTAGTTATTATTCTCATTCTACAGATTGAGAATCCCTGCAAAGAGGTTGAGTAAAAGATGAAATGGTGATTCAAGCTCATGTTCATCTGATTTCGGAGCTCAGACTTTTAACCTGAGGTTTTCATGTATTTGGAAAGGCGCTGGAAGGGTAGAGTGGTTGTAGCTGCCCCACTATCCTTACGACTCTTACATGTCACTTAACTCTTGTGCTTTCGAGCCCTTTTCCGTAAAATGTTAAGGTTGGAAAATGTCCTCTTGGGCTGTGCCATTTCAATCATTGTCATTGTCACAGTCCATTCTGCATACTACAAGTCATAGTTGCAGTTTAAATTTGTGGAGAGAGGAACATCAGCAAGATGGTGAATAGAAGGTCCCAGCCTTCACCACAGAAAGTCCATTTGGCAACTAGTCACATACAAGAACATCTTTGTGAAAATCCCAAAACTTGGGAATGAAGTTGAGACACCCAGATGAACCACAGAGCAAAAAGTGCATTAGAAGGGGAGCAATGGCCTCAATTTGATTGAATCCTACCTCCCCTAAGTAGGCACAGCACCACACAGAAGATTCCCCTGGGCACACAGTTAATACAGTGGAAAAAGAGACAGCTATCCAGTTTCCCCAGCATTCTTTGATGCTTCCTAGGAGGCCCATTCCTGTCTCACAGGGAACCCTGGGGGTAAGGTCTGGACTACCAGGAGTCAAGTAGGAACAAAGGAGTGGGGCAGTGCTCACAGCAACCAGCACACGGATCTTGGCGATGACTGTGTTCCTGCCAGCAGGAGCACCTGATCAGAGATACCAGCCAGTGGCATAGCCCATTTACAAAGCCCAGCTGGTTGCTGCAGAAACTCAGTAGGAAAGTCTATCTGGTTTGAGCCCCTGCAGGGCAGCCACCCCGTCTAGCCTCAGCATCCACCCCTATGCTTTGCTCAGACAGGCAGATATCACAAATGTTTTACATTTGTGTAAGATACAAATGGCCAATAGGTTTATCAAAAAGTGTCCAACATCACTAATTAATAAAATGCAAATTAAAACCACAGTGAGATATCCCCTCACACCTGTTAGGATGGCTGTTTTCAAAAAGTAGAATGAGACATGTTGGCTCATGCCTGTAGTCTTAGCACTTTGGGAGGCTGAGGTGGGAGGATCACTTAAGCCCGGGAATTCAAGACCAGCCTGGCCAACATAGTGAGACCTTGTCTTTACAAAAATAAAATAAAATAAATTAGCCAGGTGTGGTGACACGTGCCTGTAGTGCCAGCTACTCAGGAGGTTAAGGTGGGAGGACTGCTTAAGCCCAGGAGGTTGAGGCTGCAGTGAGCTGTGATCACAGACACTGCTGTACTCCAGCCTGGGAGACAGAGCAAGACCTTGTATCAAAAAAAAAAAAAAGGTCAAATGATAACAGGTGTTGGCAAAGATGTGGCACTTGGGAACCCTTGTATACTGTTAGTGGGAATGTAAATTAGAAGAGCTGTTACGGAGGATAGTATGGGAGGTTTCTCAAAAAAATAAAAGCATATTTACCATATGGTTCAGCAGTCCTACCTCTGGGTACGTATCCAGAACTGAAGTCAGTATGTCAAAGAGATATCTACACTTACATGTTCTTTGCAGGACTATTCATAGTAGCCAAGATATGGAATCAACCTAAGCGTCCATCAGTGGATGACTGGATAAAGTAAATATGTGTATACACAGTGGAATACTATTCAAAGGAAATCTTATTTGTGACAACATGGATCAACCTGGAAGACTTAATGCTAAGTGAAAGAAGCTAGGCACCGAAAGACAAGTACTGCATGATTCACTTTGATGTGAAATGTAATAAAGTTACACTTAGAGAAGTAGTGAGTAGAATGGTAGTTACCAGTGGCAGGTGAGGGGTTCTTGAAGGGAATGGAAAGAAATTGACCAAGGGGTACAAAGTTTCATTTAGATCAGAGGAGTAAGTTTTCAGGATTTACTGCGTAACAAAGTGACCATAATTAATTGTAATGTGTATCTCAAAATTGCTGAAGGAGTAGATTTTAAATCTTCTCACTGCAAAAAAAAAAAAAAAAAAAAAAGCATGCGAGGTGATAGATATGTTAAATACCTTGATATATTCATTCCACAGTGTATAATACCAAAATCACATCGTATCCTGTAAATACATAAACTAGTTATTTGTCAATGAAAAATTCAAACATTTTAAAATAGATGTATATGTGTGATTATTTGTTTGGTGTCTACTACCTCTATGAGGTCAGAGGCTGTGTTTAAATTGCTTACTATTATGCCCCCAGGACTTAGCACAGTGCCTCTAATAGACATTCAGTAAATACTGGGTAATTGAGTGCAAACAAATGACTTGAGTAACCGTGGCTGTAAAGGTTTTCTTCTTTAGGCTGGATTCTCTCCTCAGGTTTCTTATTGGCTCATATCACTATTTACTTCAGTCACTGAGGGTTGTGAACCATGATTCAGCGAACCTGGATTGTAATCCTGGCCCTACCATGTACTAGCCATTAATGAGTAAATTAATATTTTTTAACAAATATTTATTGACTGCCTAATATGAGTTAGGCACTTTGCTAGTTGTTGAGAATAATGAAAACAAACATCTATCTATTTTTTTATGGAGTTTAAAATCTAGAGAAAAAGATGAACAGTTATTTATATGAATAATTTAATTACAACTATGACCTTGATGAATAGTGAATCTTTCACTTTTCTGAACTTCAGTTTCCACATCTATAAAAAATACTGTCATATTGTTGAAAGGATTTAAAAACGATACTGTTAAAAGCAATATGTCAGACTAGATAATTTGAAAACACCCTTGCTACAAAACTTCTAAAAATAATACTTAAAATATTATAAGATTATTTTAAATATGTTGTTGAATTCACTAGAAAGGAGGAGAAGTTCCAGGTGCTAGAAATGAAGAAGAAACCAAACAGCAGAGTGATATGCACAGTTGGTGTGATGCTGAGGATTCTCAGGGTGTAGGGTGGGGAAACTGGAGGGCGATTTTCCATTCTTTGAAACCAGAGGTTTTAACAGCAATGAGAGGACATGAGAATAGACATAGCAGAATGAATTAGATATCCCCGCAAATGCACACACATATACGCAAAGCTAGAACTGGCCAAGGACTACACCCTTAATGAAAGGGCCAATTAGAAAATAAGCAAACAAACAGAAAATTGAGCTAGCCAGTGTAGAGAATTTACAGAGAAGTGTAGAAGTATATATGCTTTAGCCTGGGCTTAAGGATAGAGACAAAACAGAAATAGTCTCCATTGAGAATTTGCAGCCACAGTTGGCCCTTAAGTGAGCCTAGAGTTTGAATTTTTGTTTCCTGTGTAGTTCAAGAATCTTCGTGCTAGGGCATTAAAATAAAAATTTTCAGTTAGTGATAACACTGGAGTAGCTATAGAAACTAATATAAAACCAATCTTGAAGTTTGTACCCTCAACCCAAGTGGCATGATATTCCCAAAACAAACTCTACTTAAGATAATCTCAGTCCAAATACACAGGGAAATACCTACCATGAGCAAGAACAGCAGACATAACAAATAGCATTAGATTCCCAAGAAGTTCAAAGGACAGTAATGACAATAGATTGATAAAATAGTATCTTCACATAGTTGAAAGAAAATACCTGTTACCTTAGAACTGAAATACTGGGCAGCAATAACTTGTAAAACTGAAGAGGTACGTTCGTAGTTGAAATGTTAGTCCTTGTGTTGTTTGGAAGGAAGAGAGAGAAACTGGTGAACTGTAGACTTTTTTTTTTTTTTTTTAAAGAGATAGGACGTCGCTCTGTCGTCCAGGCTGGAGGGCAGTAGTGTGATCATAGCTCACTGCAGGCTTGAACTCCTGGGCTCAAGCGATCCCTCCTGCCTCAGCCTCCTGAGTAACTGAGACAACTGGTGCAGGCCACCACACCCAGCTGCTTTAGACTGTTAAGTCAGATATGCGTGTTAAAATATGCAAGGTAGCCACTAAAAAAAAGCATAAGGAGATGGTGCTGGTCCGATGACAGTGATTATTAAGTCAGCAACATCAGAGGTATCAAGTTGAGAAATACGTTGTGTGGTGGTGCCCTCTGTACCACCTTGGCATCACCTTTCTGCTGTTTCATGCTTTTTAAGGCATTGACGCTGAAGTTTCTGAAAATACTGGTGTAGCTGAATCTACTGTTGAGTTAATCCTAAAAACAGTAAAGAGAAAAGACAAGACAGGGAAACAAGGAGAAAAAACAGGGAAACGGAGAAAAGAAAAAAACAAAAGACAAACTTTTGTTTTATGCTTATGTAGACTGCACTGTTAATTATTGAATCTGTATAGATACCACGTGGCTTGTATTCTTTTGAGTAGATTTCAGTATATTTTTCACTACCTGTTATAATTATTTTATATGAAAATGTGCTGTTTCAGCAACTCGTGTAGTAATTGAATTTAGCCTTTATGCAGAAATTGTATTCAGTTTATTTTACATTTCCTTTATATTATTGTGTTTCTGAAAATAGTATTTAACCTTTTTTATTTGCTCTTCATTTATCTTTCTGTGTGAATTTGAGGCAAAGGATGACAATAATTATCTTTGTAGTTTAGCAATTTTACTCCAACAGCTTCAGAATAATGAATTTTCTTTATTCAACAATGAAAAATGTGAAATATGAAGGTAGTTTGATGCCATATCATTCTTTATCGCAATGTTTTTTCCTCCTTTCCTCAAAGCACTTTGGAAACAGCTTCTGGAAAGGAGAAGAGATATTATTTTCTATATATATCAAGAAAAATACTTAGTGGAGAGAGTTGATGGAAGCCATTAAGGATATCAGATATCAGAACTGTAATTTGAACTTGAAAGTTCTGCCCCTAATGAAGGTATTGGGGTGTGGAGTGGAAGACATGGAATAATGAGATATTTAGACATGAGAGCCATTTCTTAATAATGAAACAGTAACATACCAATGGTACAAAATCTACTGCTTATTATTTTGACTGCTCTTATATTTCTCAATGTGATTGGTAGATCATACCAAGTAATCGATATAATAGAACGATAGAATGCCTAAACAGAAAAGAACTTTATACAAGATAGTTCAATATCCTTATAAATGCAAATAATTTTTAAATGTTTGTATAACACATTACAAAAATTAATAACATGCTTTCACAACGTTGAAGTGACTTACATAGCTAGTAGTAGAATCAGATTAAGTGGTAGAATCAGATGAAGAACCCAGAGCCCATTTTCTTTTGTTTTGATGGAACATATGAAACTCCAAGTGTTTTAGGCATTATCTTAGCCATTAGAAGTGTATACTCTGGAGTCAGCAGATCAAGATTTACTATTTACTTACATGAATAACCTTTGGAAAGTTATTGATCCTCTCTAACCGTCTGCTTCCCTTCTGTAAAATGCTAATTTTAAAATCATTGTTACTGCTACTACCAACACAACTAGCGCCACCATTACTACCTTAAAAATTACCTATTATTAATACTAGATTTTAATTTGAATAGATTTTCCATCTTAGGAAAAATCTATCTTTCAAAACATAGCTTTAGGGGCTTTATTGTATTGTATGACACAGTACAACTCTTTCTGGTTAGTTGTTATGTATATGAACTTCATTTTTGCTTCAGAGAATGAGTTTGTGCTGGATAAATTATTTTTTGAGCTCAAAAGTCTTTCAGAAAGTTTGTAGATTTTTTGTAAAAAAAAAAAAAGCCATACTGATGCAGTATTTTACCTATAGTTTACAAGCAAACTGACACTTTCATGTTACTGGTGGGTATACATTGATATAAAAGGGGCAATATCTTTGGCAAAACCTTTCAGAAAATATAAAAATTGCAAATTTTCATCTAACAATTCTACTTTTGCCATGTGACAAGTTAGTGTATAATAACTATTTGTAATAATATTAAATGGGTATATATAGGCATGTTTTATAATAGCAAAAGATTAGAATGTGAAATGTCAGGTCACTGGTTAAACTAATTATGATACATCCACAAAATGGAATATTATATAATACAAGAAGTGAAGAATTTCTTTATATACACACAGAAAGATCTACAAGGTATATTACTCTGTAAAATTAAGTGTGAAAGAGTGTGTATGACATGTATGACATCTATGAAAAAGGAAGATTGTGTATTATTTACGTATCTATATAAATAAAATCCTCTAGAGGGATATTCACAATACCGGTAACAGTGATTGTGTGAAAGGAAAGGAACTAGGTGTCTCTGGAACCGCAATGGAAGGGAAATGTATATTCTTTTATACATCTTGATTTTTTTTTTTTAACTATGTAGATAAGTTACCTATTTACATAGTTAAATTAAAAGAAACACTTGCTTTGACTTACTTTAGGCATGAGGGTGTCTCGTTGAGAGAATCAGTATCTTCCTAAATAGTCTTATAATGCTTAGAATACATTACCAGGCCCTTAGTATGACCTGAAAGAGTCCATGTGATCTGACTTCTGACTGCCTTTCCTATGTAATTTCCTGTGCATGATTCCTCTTGTTCAGCATGCTCTAGTCACACTGACTGCCCTTTTTGTTCCATGAACAAGCCAAACTGTTTCTCACTTCAGATCCTTTTACTTGTTGTTCCTTTTGCCTGGAATACTCCTCCCAAGAGACTTCTGTGGTTCATTTCGTTACTCGATGCACACTTCTGTTCAGATGTCAGAAACTTAGGCCTTTCTTGACCATCATATCTGAAATGGTACCCCAAACCTCCTCTGTCTTCTTACTCCACTTTATTTTTCTTCATAGCACTAATGGCTACCCATTTATACTAATATACTATGATTATCTTAGTAATACACTATTATATTATACTATACTATACTAATATACTATATTATACTAATAGCTACCTGATGTTTGCTCTGTCTACTCTTTCTTCACCTGCATCTCTCGCTCTTTCTTTCTCTCACAGACACACACACACACATACACACACACACACACACACACGCATGCACGAACGTTGGCTCCATGAAGGCTGAGCTTTTTTTTTTTTTTTCTGAAACGGAGTCTCGCTCTGTTGCCCAGCCTGGAGTGCAGTGGTGTGATCCCGGCTCACTGCAAGCTCCGCCCCCTGGATTCACACCATTCTCCTGCCTCAGCCTCACTAGTAGCTGGGACTACAGGTGCCTCCCACCACGCCCGGCTAATTTTTTTTTTTGCATTTTTAGTAGAGACGGGGTTTCACCGTGTTAGCCAGGATGGTCTCGATCTCCTGACTTTGTGATCCACCCACCTCGGCCTCCCAAAGTGCTGGGATTACAGGCTTGAGCCACCGCACCCGACCATGAGCTTTATTTTTATCTGCAGTGTCTAGAATTATGTGTAGTGCCTAGTAGGTGCCAAGTATATGTCTGTTGGATAAATAAATGAATTAATCGTGAATTTTAGGAGAAAGTCTTTTGCTGTTGTAGTCTCAGTATTTCATACGTTTTATTAGGGCATTGGCATATCTTGGATTCAGAGAATAATCTTTCCTTGCTTAAGTGACTAGCTTCGCTGTGTATATTGCAAGTAGATGAGGAGTGAGGTTATTGAATGGTTATTGAATGGTTACTTCTCTTCAGGCAGATCAGACTTTTATAGGATTAGATCAGCCTTAATTCCTGATTATTCAGTATTCCCTCATGACCTCACAGTGTGATATAGGAGTAGGCTTTTTCTGGTTTTAAAATGAACTAGTTAACAGCAGCCCAATTGTATTGACTTTTCTCTGCTTGTATCCTGTTTTCCTCCAGCATTTCTTATACTGAAGCAGTGGAGATCTTAAAGCAAGCATCCCAGAACTTCACCTTCACCCCAAAGGTAGTATTTTGTGTGTGTATATATATGTGTGTGTGTGAAAATGCTTCCTTCTTGTCTTTAGCTTACTTTATTAAGAATCCTTCAAAATCATCTTATTTCTGTTATTAGCAAAATATGGTATTTGCTCATTTGTACACAGACTTACAGATTTTATTTGATATTTGCTCAATCTTGCTGAGATACTTAAAACAGAATTAATTTAGAATAAAAATAAATTGTATCATTTGGAATAGCAGTGACTAAGGGGTTATAAAGGAGAATCCCATGTTTAGGAAGATGAAAATTCTAAAAAAGAAAGATAATCATAGACTATTACTTTAGAGGCCAGTTGTTGGGGCTCATGCCTATAATTCCAGCACTTTGGGAGGCCAAGGCAGGCAGAGTGCTTGAGCCCCAAAGTTCAAGACCAGCCTGGGCAATATAGTGAGACCCTGTCTCTGCCCCAAAAAAAAAAAAAAAAAAAAGTGAATTTAAAAAATATATATATTACTGTAGAAGTCAACTAATTCTGTGTTTTCCAAAGTATGTTCTGAATGACATTAAAAGATGACCAATGAAGGAAGTTACATTATCAAATAAATTTAGGCAACATAACTAAACAGGTTTTTTGTTTTTTTTTTTTCTTTTTCCAGATTTAGTGCTTGCAGAAACAGGTTTGTTTTTCAGTTGAACTTTATAGAGCCTTTTAGTTTGTGAGCCACTCTGGAAAACACTGGGGTGTTTTTGTTTCGTTTTGCTTTTAAAGAACTTTATATTTAAGAGATGAAGGTCTCATTATGTTGCCCAAGCTCATCTTGAACTCCTGGGCCCAAGGGATCCCCCATTTCAGCTTCCCAAGTAACTGGGACTATAGGAGCATGCCTCAGTACCCAGCCAAGAATTCTTTTTTTTTTTTTTTTCCAAAAATTACTTGATAAAGATTGTATAGGCCGGGTGTGATAGTTCACACCTGTAATCCCAACACTTTAAGAGGCTGAGGTAGGCGGATTGCTTGAGCCTGGGAGTTTAAGATTGCAGTGAGCCATGATCGACTGCAGCCCTCCAGCCTAGGTGACAGAGAAAGACCTTGTCTCTAAGAACAACAACAAAAGAAGATTATATATATTCAGGGTATACAGCATGATGATTTGATACACGTATACATTGTGTAATAAATTATTACAGTCAGTTAACACATCTGTCACTACCCACACTGTACATTAGATCCCCAGAACTTGTTCGTCTTATAACTGAAAGTGTGTACACTTTGATCAGTATCCCCTCATTTGCCCCTTTCCCAGACCCCTGACAACCACTGTACAACTCTGTCTTTCTGTGAAGGAACTCCTTTATTTTATTATTTATTTATTTATTTATTTATTTATTTATTTATTGAAAGACAGGATCTCTCTGTGTTGCCGAGGCTGGAGTGCAGTGGTACAAACATGGCTCACTGCAGATTCCACCTCCCAGGTTCACATCAGTCCTCCCAACTCAGTCTCCCAAGTATATGGGACTGCAGGTGCGTGCCACCAGGCCTGGCTGATTTTTTTATTTTTTGTAGAGACAGGGTTATGTTGCCTAGGCTAGTCTCGAGCGTCTGTGCTCAAGCACTCCTCAGCTTCCCAAAGTGCTGGGATTAAAGGCGTGAGCCACCGTCCCCAGCTAAAGCTTTTTTATTTTATTGGCAATGATACAGGTCCAGAAGACCACATGATCTGTCAGTGGGCGTGTGTATAGTGTTGGAGGCAAAACTCTTTGTTCCTATTTGAGTTATTTTTTTCCTATAACTAAGATATTGCCAAACAAGTGGTAGTAATAAGATAATGTTAACCTTTGTGTTTAAACTATTCCTTGTACCAGTTCAATCCCAATTAAGTCAGGTCTTTATAATTACAAAAGTAACCTGTGCTTGTTATATTTATAATCAGTTCTTGTGTAAGTTTTCATTTCTTTGTCTCCTATGCTGGAAGCTTCATGAAGTCAGGGATTATAACTATTTTTCTTACCACTTTATCCAGTATATCATATGGTACCTGGAATTTAATAGGCACATTAGTATTTGCTTAATAAATATATTGAACAGAGTTAATAAATATTCATCAAAGAGCATCTCACACATGAGTTGATTCTTTTTATTTAAAAAGAAGTCACCAGCCGGGCACTGTGGCTCACACCTGTAATCCCAGCACTTTGGGAGGCCAAGGTGGGCAAATCACAAGGTCAGCAGTTCAAGACCAGCCTGGCCAACATAGTGAAACCCCATCTCTACTAAAAATAAAAAAAAAAAATAGCCGGGCATGGTGGTGGGCGCCTGAAGTCCCAGCTACGTGGGAGGCTGAAGCAGGAGAATCACGTGAACCCGGGAGGCGGAGGTTGCAGTGAGCCGAGATTGCGCCACTGTACTCCAGCCTGGGCGACACAGCCAGACTCTGTCTCAAAAAAAAAAAAAAAAAAAAAAAAAGTCACCAAGAGAAGTCATTTAGCCAAAGATAGGCTCAATATTAGGATTATTATCTTCTGTCATTTAATTTCCCGAGACTTAGGAACAGTTACTGTGGAAGAAGCCTAAGGCACTATTAAAAACTGATTCTGACGTCAGAATTTTTTATCCCATTGTAAAGTAGACTTTGTTTTCCTGCAGGTGCTGTATTATCTCCTCCTGGGAGGTGAGGGTAGGGGACCAATGGGGACACAGAAAGCAGTGTTTAGCTACTGGCCTCAGCTTTCATCTTTCCAGGCCTGTAGGTGTTCTTGTTAACAAATAGGTCTCTCTGGTTTAGTCAGCTGTGTAACCTTAGCAGCTCGCTCCACACATGGAGCCTTAGGAAGATGAAACTCTTGGAATTGATGCAGGTTATTTTCACGTGCTTAATTGTATATTTCACCTCTGTCTTCTCTTTTGGTCATTTCTTTCTTCTCATTACAGTGGGGTGTTAATCTACAAACTGAACATGAAAAGTACCTGGTGAAGCACTGTGGCAACATACCTGTCTTCATTATTAATTATCCATTAGCAATCAAGCCTTTCTACATGAGGGATAATGAAGATGGCCCTCAGCACACAGTAAGAAGAGATACTAAATAAATTGGGGTTAGTCGTCTTGGGGTGGGTTTTTCATTTAGCCTTTGGGATCTTTTCTTAAATGTCATCTATCACTCTTTTTATCTCTTAAAATGATAAAGTTTTTCAAAGGCGTCTCTTAAAAATTATTCCAAAAAAAGATCCCAGTGTTCTATAAACATACTTCCTCATTTCTGTCACAAGGTCTTCTTAGTTTAGCAGGTGCAATTCTTTGTTTCGTTTCATTTTGTTTCGTTTTGTTTTGTTTTTTAATGACTGAGAGGAAGTGGCCTAGAACACTGTATGGCTATACTAAGTCTAGTTAGTCTGTGGTTAAGTACTGGTTAGGAGACTCCTAGGAGGGAAGGCATGCTGGGCAAGAGATGACAGCAGTGGCACAGTCAGGTAAAGGAAAAGCTGGTTTGGCAGAGCAGGAGGCTTAGACTGCTTTGGTTTGGACTCTCAAATAGAAATAGCAAGGGGAGGGCTATGAAGGTATCCAGGCAGTCTGGGCAGATTTTCCCTGTCTTAGCTCTTGTCTGACTGTCTCTTCTCTATCTGCCTGTCTTGTCTATCCTGTTTCTTGCCTGTCTTTACCGTTTCTTGTCCTGTGTTCTTTTTTTGCCCTTAACTATAGTTGTCTTTCTTTTTCTTTTTCTTTTTTTTGAGATAGAATTTCGCTCTTGTCACCCAGGCTGGAGTACAATGGTGCGATCTTGGCTCACTGCAACCTCCGCCTCCCAGGTTCAAGTGATTCTCCTGCCTCAGCCTCCCGAGTAGCTGGGATTATAGTCGTGTGCCGCCACACCCAGCAAATTTTTGTCTTTTTAGTAGAGACAGGGTTTCACTGTGTTGGCCAGGCTGGTCTCAAACTCCTGACCTCAGGTAATCTGCCTGGCTCAGCCTCCCAAAGTGCTTGAATTGCAAGCATGAGCCACTGCACCTGGCCTGCCTTTTTTATTCTTTTGGTTTTTACAAAATTAGCTATAACACGACCTGGTATGGTGGCTCATGTTTGTAATCCCAGCACTTTGGTAGTCCAAGGTGGGAAAATTGCTGAGACCAGGGATTCAAGACCAGCTTGGACAACATAGAAATACCCTATCTCAACAAAAAATAAATTAGCCAGGAGTAGTGGCGTTCACCTGTAGTCCTATCTACTCAAGAGGATGAGGTGAGAGAGTTACTCGAGGCTTCAGTGAGCCATAATGGTGTTACTGTGCTCTAGCTTGGGCGACAGAGGGAGCCCCCTATCTGAATAACAAATAATTAAAGTTTAAAGTTGGCAATAATATAAAGTAAGAATATATTTTAACTTTCTAAATACTTAATGAATAGTTACATATATAATATTATTAGTTTTAAAAGTCTATGAGACAGATTATATTGATTTCAAAATAGGCCCAAAAACTACACTTTATTGTCTGATGCTTTTCACTAACTTGTGGATAAATACTTACAAAAAATGTAGATTAAGGCCCACCAGTAAACCAAGTGTCCCTCTCTTAGGTATACAAGGTTATCTGTTTGACTATATTTCCTGTTTTCTCATATAGTATTAATACAACTGTATTGGCCACTGTTTACTAGATGCTTAGGAATCAAGCACTACTCATCTCTAAATCCAGAAACAACTTTGCTAAGAAGCTTGTTTCCCCATTTTATAAGTGAAAAACTGGAATGCAGAGATTAATTGCATTTTCAAAGCTACACAGGTAGTAAGTAGTTAGTATTCACACCTGATTCCCTCTAGCTCTAAAGTCTGTATTTTTAAAATACGTATTTTTTTCCTAGACTGCAGATTTGGTTTTATAAAGTCTGTGTTCTTTTCCACTTCTTCCAACTTTCTAAAAATCACAAATAATATAAAATTACCTTTTAGCCACTTTACTCATCCTCACCTTTCACACAGAATCATCTAAAACTAGTGAGCAACACAATTGATTTATGATTCTTATATTCCCTTTTTTCTACCAGCCCTCTAGTGTAATTGGCCCCCAGGTTGGCAGCAAAAAGGAGACATTAGGACCTAGATTATCTAGTCCTAAATAATTCAGTATTGAGCCTTTATTGCAAAACAGACGACTTTATCTCTTGGCTTTTTTTCATCACTCCAGCCTATCCCAATTCCAGCTCCACCTCCAACACACACACCGTGTATTTTTCTCATTTAATTTCCCTCGATTGAGCATCTTTCAGTCACTCAGTGTTGCACTTAAGTACTCTGCTTAAGACTTTCCTTCTCTATAAAGACTTTCCTGGGTTACCCAGCTACTTTGAGCCTTCCTTTTTTTGGATTTTTGTTGCATTTAGAGAATTAGCAAAACTGTAGCATTGTATCTGTGTTCTGTGTTCTCTTAATAAGTTTTGCTTTCTTTCTTTTCTTTTTTTTTTTTTTTTTTAAAGACAGGGTCTCGCTCTGTCGCCCAGGCTGGAGAGCAGTGGCATGATCTCGGCTCATTGCAACCTCTGTCTCCCGGGTTCAGGCAATTCTCCTGCCTCAGCCTCCCAAGTAGCTGGGACTGCAGATGCATGCCACCACCCCTGGCTAATTTTTTTTTTTTTAGTAGAGACGGGATTTCACAGTGTTGCGCTCAGGCAGTCCATCCGCTTTGGCCTCCCAAAGTGCTTGGATTACAGGCGCGGAAGTTTTGCATCTTAAACAGAACTTAACAACTTTAGGATGGGTATTGAATTTTTTTACCACCACAGCATCTCCCACTCATTCTATACTCCTACTTCATTGTGGTTTCTACCCCATCACACCATTGAAGTAGCTCTTATTAGGATCAGTAATGATCTTCATATTATTAAATCCAGCAGACTTTTAAGTCTTTATTTTACTTGACCTGTCAGTGCTAATCAGCATTATTAATGACTTTGTTATTCTTATAACCCTCTCCTCCCTTGACTTCTGTGACATCACATTATCCCTGTTTTTCTCCTTTCTCAGCATTTATTCTTTCTTAGTCTCCTGTACAGATTTATCCATTTCTTTCTATTCATTAGATGTTGGAATTCCTCAAGGCCCAGTCCTTGGTGGTCTTTTTTTTCGTCATGTTATTTCATCTGTATCTATTGCTTACTGTTTATTCTGTCAGAAGTTTTTATCTCTAATCCAGACTTATTCTCTGAGCTGTAGACTCATCTACATTCTTCCCTCAGTATCCTCAGGGATTGGTTCCAGGACACCCTACCCACTGGCCACCTGTCAGATACCAAAATTCAAGGATACTGAGTCCCTTATGTAAAATGATATGGTATGCATATAACCTATGCACATCCTCCTGTATGCTTTAAATAATTTATAGGTTACTTATAATACCTAATACAATGTAAATGCTACGTAAATAGTTGTTACACTGTATTGTTTAGGGAAATAATGGCAAGAAAAAACCTGTACATGGTAAGTACAGATACAACCATTCATTTGTTTTTCCTGAATATTTTAAATCTGCTGTTGGTTGAATCCACAAATACAGAACCTCTGAATACAGAGAGCTGACTGTATATCCTACTACCTCATTGACTGCCATTTACATATCTCAAAGGCATCTCAGATGCAACACATCCAAAACTGAACCTATGATTTCTCCTCTCCTCCCAGCAGATTTGATCTTCTTTCAGTATTCTGTATTCATCTAATTGTACATGCCAGATACCTGAGTCATCTCAGAAGTCTTCCTTTCTCATTTCCTCCATTGACTAAGTTCTGTCAGCTTTGCACTCCTAAATATCTCTCATATCCATTCATTTCTCTTCATTTCCTCTTTTACATTTTCAGGTTAAGATATTGCCTAGACTACTTTAGTAGCGTCCTAACTGATCTTCATATATCCATTCTTTCTCTTCTGAATCAGTTCTCCCCATTTTAGTGTGAGTTTTTAGGAAATGTAAATCCTGGCTGGGCACAGTGGCTCATGCATGTAATCCCTGCACCTTGGGAGCCTGAGGTGCACAGATCACTTGATCCCAGGAGTTCCAGACCAGCCTGGACAGCATAATGAGACTCCATCTCCATTTAAAAAAAAAAAGTTAACCCAATCATGTTGTCACTCTTCTTAAAGCCATTCAGTGGCCTCCTTTGCTCCTAGGATAAAAGCCAAAATCCTTTATGTCACCTACAATGCCCAGTAGAATGTGGCTGCATCTCCTTCTCTGGTCTGTTGTACCGTGGGGCTCCACTTTGTTCTCTCCTAACACCACCCTTCTTCTGTGTCTTCAGACATGCAGTCCTTTCTGTCACCTCAGACTCTTTGCATATATTGTTCCTTCAATCTAGAACAGTCTTCTTCATCTAAATAATTTTACTTACTGATATTTGTACTCAATCACCATTTCCTCAGAGAAACCTTTCTTGACCCTCTAGTCTGAGTCAGAGACCCCATTAGATGCTACAGTCTTACCATGTTAAGTTTCACACCCAGAGATACTAACTCTTAATCCATCATAACCTTTAACAGTTGTAATTTTACATCTGTGTGCATGACTATTTAATTAATGACATTTTCCTCTATGTCAAAAAAGTGAGGACTTCTGTATTAGTCCATTTTCATGCTGCTGATAAAGACATACCCAAGACTGGAAAGAAAAAGAGGTTTAATGGACTCACAGTTCCACATGGCTGGGGAGGCCTCAAAATCATGGCAGAAAGTGAAAGGCACTTCTTACATGGCAGCGGCAAGAGATAATGAGAGAGAAGTGAAAGCAGAAACCCTTCATAAAACCATCCGATCATCTGGGCATGGTGGCTCACACCTGTAATCCCAGCACTTTGGGAGGCCAAGGCGGGCAGATCATCTGAGGTAGGGGGTTCAAGACCAGCCTGACCAACACGGAGAAACCCTGTCTCTACTGAAAATACAAAATTAGCTGGGCATGGTGATGCACACCTGTAATCCCAGCTACTCGGGAGGCTGAGGCAGGAGAATCGCTTGAACCTTGGAGGGAGAGGTTGTAGTAAGCCGAGATTGCATCATTGTGCTCCAGCCTGGGCAACAAGAGCGAAACTCTGTCTCAAAAACAACAACAACAAGAAAACCATCAGATTGGCCAACACAGTGACTCACGCCTATAATCCCAGCACTTTGGGAGGCCAAGGCTGGTGGATTACCTGAGGTCAGGAGTTCGAGACCAGCCTGACCAACAAGGTAAAACCCTGTCTCTACTAAAAATACAAAATTAGCCGGGCGTGGTGATGCACACCTGTAATCCCAGCTACTCGGGAGGCTGAGACAGGGGAATTGCTTGAACCCAGGAGGCAGAGTTGCAGTGAGCTGAGATCACACCACTGCAGTCCAGCCTGGACAACAGAGCGAGACTCCATCTCAAAAAAAAAAAAAAAAAAAAACCACCATCAGATCTCCTTAGACTGATTCACTACCACGAGAACAGTATGGGGAAAGTGTCCCCATGATTCAGTTATCTCCCACCAGCTGCCTCCCACAAGTGGGAATTATGGAAGTACAATTCAAGATAAGATTTGGGTGGGGACACTGAGCCAAACCATATCAACTTCTTTTTCACTCATCAGTGTATTCCTAGTGTAATGCCTGGGACATGTGGACACCTAGTATCCATGTGGTGGATGGATGAATGGATTAATGAATCAAATCCAACAAAGTTTAAGACACACTGTCGACGAGTAGTGAGTAGTGAGTTGATCTGCTGTGAATTTGCCGGGAAGCTAAAAAGCATCTTTAATTTTGTGAGTGGTAGCAACATGGCATGAAGGAAAGTCTAGTGGCTATAGAATTAGACACTCTTGGGTTCAAGTCCCAACTCTGAATTTTAAACTGTGTGATCTTAAATATGCCACCTAATCTCTTTGTGTCTTAATTTCCTGATCTGTGAAAATGAGACCATAATATTTTATGGAGTTGTGAGGATTAAATCAAGTAATATATGAAAAGTATATAGCTGTGTTTTAGGAAGGCAGAAATACAGCATGTATGGCAGCTTCATTAGAATCTTTATCTTTCTGGGAGTGAAGAGTTTGTGTGGGTTGGCAGGAAGAACTGTGGACTTACAGCCAAGAAACTTGGGTTTTGTTCCTGGATATACCACTTGATCTTTCTTGTCCTCAGTATTCTCAGGGAATCATAGTCAATCTCATTTGTTGATAGGGAAATGCAAATTAAAATAACAGAAGGACACCACTATGTACCAGCTAGAATAGATAAGATGAAAAAGCCTGTGATTCCAGCTGTTGGTGACAATGTTAGGAATACAACTCTCCTGTGCTGCTGGTAGAAGTATAATTTGGTGCAATCACTTTGGAAACTATTAGGCAATATCTACTCAAGCTGAATATATGCATATTCTATGATCCAGCTGTTTCTCTCAAAATATGTACATAAATGCCCTAAAATATGTACAGGACTGTTCACAGCAACACTGTTTGTAATAGGCTGAAAATGGGGGGAAAACTAAACCAAGAATGGTAGAATAAATAACTAGATTGTAGCATATTTATGTAATGGGACACTATTCAGCAGTGAGAATAAGTACTCAACCAAGAGGTGTGTCATGAATTTTTCTGGGCTGGAGTTAATGAACTGACCTACATCAAAACTGCTGGAGCCTCAAACCAGCAGATACACCAATGAAGAGAATTGCCAATAAACAAACTATTGCTGCATGTATCACCATAATGAATCTCACAAACGTACTTTGAGTAAAAGAAACCAGACACAGAATAGTATATACTGTATGATACTCTTTCTAGAAAGTTCAAAAATTGACAGAACCACCCTCTGGTGATAGAGGTCAGGAAAGAGGTTACTTTTGGTAGGGGTAGTAACTAAAAAACACCTTAGGAGGACTTTTTTGGGGTTCTACTACTGTTCAATTTATTGATCCGTATGGTGCTTCATGGTGTGTTTGTGAAAATTTATAGAAGTGTATGCTAGTTATTTGTGTACTTTTTACACATATGTTATACTTGAAGTTTACTTTAAAAGGGAATTACACATTTGTGTCATCTTGGGTTTGTTGTGGAAGTCAGATGAACAAATGTTTATAAAATTGCTTTAAAAATTAAAATTCTGTGTATAAAAATAATGGAGTAAGGAATTATTGGGTGATAAAGATGGCTAGACAAGATAGAAACAATTATGGAGAGACTGGAGTGTTAAAGATAGCTTGGGCTTTATCCAGTAAACAATAGAGAGGCATTGTATGTCTTTTAAGATAATGGCAGATGAAAAAATTAACCCGACATACAGGATGGATTGGGGAAGGGGGAAATTAAAGACAAGTAACATAGTTATGGGACTTTTGCTTATAATCTCAACAGTGAAAATGCAGAGGAAGAAGTGAAACTAAAACATTCTGAAGGAGTAAACAGTGGTCTCTGTGTTAGTCCATTTTAGTAAAATAGAGTTGCTCTAAATTGCTATAAAAAATACCTGAGACTGGCAGGGCACGGTAGCTCACGCTTCTAATCCCAGCACTTTGGGAGGCCAAGGCAGGCGAATCACAAGGTCAGGAGTTCGAGACCAGCCTGGCCAACATGGTGAAAACCCATCTCTACTGAAAATACAAAAAATAAGCTGGGTGTAGTGGCGGGTGCCTGTAATCCCAGCTACTTGGGAGGCTGAGGCAGGAGAATCGCTTGAACCCAGAAAGTGGAGGTTGCAGTGAGCTGAGATCACACCACTGCACTCCAGCCCAGGGGACAGAATGAGACTATGTCTCAAAAAAAAAAAAAAAAAAAAGAAAGAAAACCTGAGACTTGGTAAATTTATAAAACAAAGAGCTTTATTTGGCTCGTGGTTCTGTAGACTATACAAGAATGGCATCAACATCTTAGCTTCTGGTGTGGCCTCAGGAAGCTTTTACTCATGACAAAAAGGCAAAGAGGGAATAGGCATGTCACATGGCAAAACAGAGAGCAAGAAAAAAGGGAAGAGATGTCAGTCTGTTTTAAACAACCAGCTCTCATGTGAACTAATAGAGCAAGAGCCCATTACCATGGGAATGGCACAATGCCATTCATGAGGAGCCTACCCCCATGATCCACGCCTGCCCCTGGACCCTACTTCCAACATTGGGGGGTCACATTTCCACATGAAATTGAGAGGGCACAAATATCCAAACCATATCAGTCTATGAAATAAACTAGAAAGAAAAGGAAGAGAGAGGAGTCACAAGTCATTCCCATGCGTCGTACTTTAATTATAAAAAGTAGACTGGTGCTGTTTACAGAAATGTTGTCTTCTCTCAAGTGGAGGAACTCATATGTGAACCTTTGTGAGTTCTCAACTGATGTTTTCTTCTGGTTCAGTTGAAATTTAGAGCTCCCTAAGGAAGGAAGTAATGTGGTAAATCTGTCTTGACCATGAGGGAAAGGGAATACATGTTTGGGAGCAAGGTAAGAATTCCATTCCTTTGAAACCATTGGTAATATCTTTACAAAATGTAAGACTTTTGCCTCTTCTAGACAGCAGCAGTAGTAAAACTGGCTAGCCATTATAGTAGCCAAAGTCCATTTTCAGTCATTGTTGCCTGCAGCCTATCTGCATCTCTTCACTGTCACATCTGGAAAGCCCTCTTTTCTAATTGTACCTAGTTTGTGTTTAGGGCCAAAATACTATGTATTTTCATCAGTTACAGCAAAAACCACAAACATGTTTCCTATGGTTTGTGGAACATTCTTTTTCTTCTGATACTAGTGTATAACCTTGCCCCATTGTTAGTAACAGCCTGTGAGAAACTGAATAAGGAGGCGTTCAATTTGTGGTTTTCATCAATATTTAAAAATACTGAGATAGGTAGGAAGAGAGGTAGCAGAGGAAGGGACATTAAACTTTCTCCCTCTTTCAACCTAGCATTATGTATGTATTGTAAAGGTTATGTATTGTAAGCCTTGTTCCCATCTAGCCTGTGGTTTTTTTTTTTTATTCAGGGTCTGAGTTTTATTTTCAGTGCATTGATTGGAATCAAAGAGTCAGAAGGGAGTGTCATAAATAGAAATCAGGGTTTGTTCAGCTTGAATACCAGCATAAACTATTTCTAGACAGCATGCCACTGCAGCTGTGTGACTTAGGCAGAATCAAAACTCATACTAAGTGGAGGAAGATGTGTCAGAGAGCATTCTGGGCCTACAAGATGTTCCCAAAGTGGAATTGGTTTTGTTAAGGAATAGGGGAATTAGGGAAAGCTTAGGAAAATGATCTGTAGTCTCCACTGTTACCTGTGTAGGAAAGTAAAAGGTCAGCAGAGCTAAAGTCCTACTTAATTCAAATCTCCCAGCGATGCATAGAAACAATAGAGATTTTTGGTTGCAAAAGTGCTCAGATTTGGTCAACTTGGAAGAAGTTTCGCAGTGCAACCAGTGAATTCCTTAATGGTAGATTTAGTTCTGGTTCCTGTTCATTATATAACTCATTACTCCCAGTAACCACCAGACCTACAGATATACTATGTATTTTCTGGTCCTACTTTCCTTTCTCTTTGAACCGTATCTTTTTCCATAAAGTACAGGTGATTGTCCGTTGAGAAGGACTTTTAAAAATTCAAGTTCATGGCTGATTTTTGGCTGTGGTTAATTGAAGTTCCAAGAAAAAGAGTAATATAGGAAGGCTGAATTATTTTGAAGGTTCCTATGCCATTATTTATCATCTGTGTTGCTTAGAAATAATCATAGAGCCGGGCGTGGTGACTTATGCCTGTCATCCCAGCACTTCGGGAGGTAGAAGCAGGAAGATCACTTGAGCCTAGGAGTTTGAGACCAGTGTGAGCAACAAATTGAGACCCTGTCTGTACAAAAAGAATAAAATAGCCTGCTGTGGTGACCTGCGCCTGTAATCCTCGCTACTCAGAGAGGCTGAGTTAGGAGGATTGCTTGAGCCTGGCAGGTCAAGGTGGCATTGAGCCACACTCATACCACTGCAACCTGAGTGGCAGAGTGGCAAAAAAAAAAAAAAAAAAAAATCAGCCAGGCACAGTGGCTTACGCCTGTAATCCCAGCACTTTAGGAGGCCGAGGCGGGTGGATCACAAGGTCAAGAGATCGAGACCAGCCTGACCAACATGGTAAAACCCCATCTCTACTAAAAATATAAAAAATTAGCTGGGCGTGGTGGCACACACCTGTAATCCCAGCTACTTGGGAGGCTGAGGCAGGAGAATCGTTTGAACATGGGAGGCGGAGGTTGCAGTGAGCTGAGATCGCACCACTACACTCCAGCCTGGCAACAGAGTGAGACTCCATCTCAAAAAAAATTTTTTTTTAATATTTTTTAATTAAAAAGAATCATAGATGAAACTTACAGGAATAAATAAGTATGTGTTTGGTCATCTAATTAAAAGATATGGATACTTCCTAACAGGATGTTCAAAAGCTTGCAGCTCATCTCCCAGGGCAAAGATGATGTGCTTCAACTTGCTTAAGATGTGCTGTAGAGTCCACCTATTTGGAGAGCCTGGCATGCAACAGCCAAATGGGCAGAAAGTGGGTATTGACGGTAGCTCAATTTCAGAGTCACCTTTGCAGTACTCTAAAAGCACACTGGAATTGGCTGGAAGAACCAGTAGTAGACAGACAATATCTGTGCTTTTGATAGTGATCATGGGCTATATGATTATTTGTAGTACTTTATCTGTATTTTTCTTGTAGCACCTAATGCTTTATGGTTAGCTATGATAAAATCTGATCTCTACTATAGCACTTTTTATTTATCGATGAACCCTCCCCACTTTCCCTAATCAAAGTTAATTCCTCATGGCTTCATTGTCCTTGGCTCTTTAAGCCAGTCTCAGCCTCCCATAAACCACAGACCTGCCAGCCCATAAAGGCAAGTTATCATCACCAGCAAATGCCACCTTTCTTGTTTCCAACCTGCTTGCACTCTTAACCGCCTCCCAGTAACTTGGGAAACACACAATCAAGTTTTTGTCATTACTTCTCCAAAAAATTTGTGTAATTGCCTGTGTGTTTGTATTTTATCTTTATGTACCTTTTATCTCTAGTAGAACCCAGGAGAAATAGGTAGTTTTTCTAGTAACTAGCCTAGTCGTTACCAGGGGGAGATGCAAGGAGAAGAATTCTACCTGGAATTTCAATCCTAACTAAAAAGTATGAAAATTTGAGGGAATTGTTCTAGTGATCTCTAGAGAATGCAGTATTTTTGATATACCTGAAGAAAGTGCACTCTGTATATTCAAAATGTGTCTTTATTTGTAATTGAAGAATACTCTGCTGTATTATACCTTCTCAGAGAGTGTGCAGAATCTTTAGCTAGGTAAGAGGATATAGTTATAAAAGAAAAACAGGAAGTATTAGAATCTGATATGGTGGAAGGGAAACTAAACCTGAAGTAAAAGAGAAAAGAAGAATGGTACATGGAGGAAGAAAAGACAACAAGGGCTGGACACAGTGGCTCACGCCTGTAATCCCAGCACTTTGGAGGCCCAGGTGGGCAGATCACTTGAGGTCAGGAGTTAGAGGCCTGCCTGCCCAACATGGTGAAACCCCATCTCTACTACAAAAATTACCTACAAAACTGGCTACAAAAATTAGCCAGGCGTGGTGGCACACACCTGTAATCCCAGCTGCTTGGGAGGCCTTGGCAGGAGAATCACTTGAACCTGAGAGGCGGAGGTTGCAGTGAGCTGAGGTCACACCACTGCATTCCAGCCCGGGTGACAGAGTGAGACTCAGTCTCGGCGGGGGAAAAAAACACACAAGGCTTTTGGGGGCTTTTCTTCAGAGGTTCACCTGACCTTGTTGAAAAAGAAATAGTACCATTTGGTCCTAAAATAATTATGAGGCATTGCAAAGAAATGCTTTGCTCAGAAGGTACAGATATCTTAGGGGAAGCAACTTGCACTTTGGTCAAGGAAACATAGTATATTGACTCACTGGAGAGAATGTGAATTTTCAGACCATGTAAGCAAAGAAAGAACAAAGATGAAATGTGTTCCTCCTGCATACCACAAAATTAGTACCAAGTAAGAATATAATAGTGATGTGGGACTCTATCCAGATGTCTTCTAAAATTTTTATTCAGTGAAAATAGCCTATTTTGATAAGTTCTTTCATACTGATTAGTTTATCTCCCAGAGTACAGTGGAAGAAAATAGCGGGAACTACTGTTCTGCCTTTAATTCTAATTAACATTGAAGGATTGTTTGGGAGGGTAGAAGTTTAAGAGTCCACGTAGATGAGGAAAAAGCAACATGGAAAACTGTTGTATGTGCACATATAGTTTCTGCTTCTTCCCCAGTGGGAATTATGCTTCCCTGTCCCACTGATGTGACCTGAGTCATATGACTTGCATTGGTCACGGAATGTGAGAAGTGACATACATACGTTGCTTCTGTACAAATGCTTTGAGTACATAGTCATCCATGCTCTTTGGCCTGTCTGCCCCAAGACCAACAGTACCCTAGAAAGAGATTATTCTATCAGTTTTAGACCAGGATGGACGTGTGGCATATGTTTTTAAAAAGTCATTCATCGTTTTAAACTAGTGGTTCTCAACCAGGGATTATTACGTTCCCCTCCTTCTTCACCAATTTGGCAATGTCTGGAGATGTTTTTGGTTGTCACCACTAGGGGAGTACCACTGGCATATAGTGGGTAGAGGCCAGTTATGCTGCTAAATATCCCACAGTGCACAGTTCAGGCCTCCACAACAAAGAAGTATCTGGTTAAAAATGTTATTAATGCTGAGATTGAGAAACCTGGTTGTAAGCTTCTGGGGTTGTTTGTGACTATAGCTCAGCCTAGCCTATCCTGACTAATACAACCACTATCACCTTAATTTTGTAATAGCAAGTGCAGCAATAGTTGTGCATAACCAGTTAGGTACACTGGAAATTAGGAAGGCAAGTTTGGGAGAAATTTTTTTTTTTTTTTTTTTACTGTAGCTATCCTACCATGGCATAAGATTTTTAAGGCAACTCAGCTGGGTGCGGTATCTCACGGCTGTAATCCCAGCACTTTGGGAGGCCAAGGTGGGCGGATCATGAAGTTAGGAGATCGAGACCATCCTGGCTAACACGGTGAAGCCCCGTCTCTACTAAAAATACAAAAAATTAGCCGGCGTGGTGGTGGGTGCCTGTAGTCCCAGCTACTCGGGAGACTGAGGCAGGAAAATGGCGTGAACCCGGGAGGCAGAGCTTGCAGTGAACAGAGATCACACCACTGCACTCCTGCCTGGGTGACGGAGTGAGATTCCATCTCAAAAAAAAAAAAAAAAATTTAAGGTGACTCAAAAGGTTTAGAAACTTCCAGTTACACAACTATAACTATGCAATTGCAGATATTCCAGATAAATAAAAGCCAGACAGAAAAGTCTAAAGTCAGTGTGGTTACACAGTGAACTCTCTCCTGAACTCAAATATTAAAGGAAGTTTATAATCAAAGATAAATATGAGTCTTTTATATTCCTCTAAACATAGCGTTAAAAGAATTAAGATCCAAAATTAACATGATTTAGATCTGCATGCAAAAAGCCCCAGAGGGCTTTTGTTTGTTTTATTTGTCTTAGCAGCAAGATCCAGCAACAAGTACATCTCTCATTTGATGCTCATGAAATACAGAGAAAGCAGAACATCTAACCAAGGATTGCCTCATCTTCATCATCACTGGCCACCAGCCTCATCTGGACTACCTTCTTCCGGTTATTCCATAGTCTCTGATTCTCCAGCATCTTTTGGAGGCGGTAGACCTTTCTAGCCTTGGCTTTAAGCTTTACGTGTACTCACAGTATCAAAAGTGATTACTGCCAGGCGCAGTGGCTCACACCTGTAATCCCAGCACTTTTGGGAGGATGTGGCGGGCGGATCACGAGGTCAGGAGTTCAAGACCAACATGGCCAACGTGGTGAAACCCTGTCTCTACTAAAAATACAAAAATTAGCTGGGCACGGTGGCATGTGCCTGTAATCCCAGCTACTCTGGAAGCTGAGGCGGAGGTTGCAGTGAGCCACTGTACTGCAGCCTGGGCTACAGAGCGAGACTCCATCTCAAAAAAAAAAAAGAAAGTGATTACTACCCACCCTTGTCCCATGGAATCACTCCTATTTTAAAACCTTAAAAATGATAGATTTTGAATATGCCTATCCCTTCTTTTTTTGTTTGTTTTTGTTTTGTCTTGTTCTGACAAGTGTTTCATGTATATAGTGGGTATAAGCAACACTCTAACGTTATGGGCTATAACATACTGTTTTGATATGTGTATACAATGTGGTATAATTAAATCAAACTAATTAGCACATCCTTCACCTGACTTACCTATCATTTTTATGGTGAGACATTTGAAATTTACACTTAGTTATTTTAAAATATATAATACATATTGTTGACTGTAGTCACCTTGTATGTAATATATCTCATAATCTATTCTTCTGCCTGAAATTTTGCACCTTTTGGTTAATAACTCATTCCTCTGTCTATCTGAAACTTTGTACCCTTTGATCAGCAACTCTTCATTCCCTTCCTTTCCACTCCAGCCTCTGGTAACTATCATTCTTTTATCTATTTCTATTCGTTCAGCTTATTAGTTTCCATATGTAAGTGAAATCATGTGGTATTTGTCTTTCTGTGGTTGGTGTATTTCACTTAGCACAATATCCTCTGGATTCATCCATGTGTCACAAGTGACTGGATTTACCACCCTTCTTAAGGCTGAATAGTATTTTATTATGTATAAATAGTATTTTATTGTCCATTACAATATTTGTCCATTCATCTGTTGATGGGCACCTGGGTTGTTTCCGTGTCTTTACTATTGTGAATAATGCTGCAGTGAACGTTAGAGTGCAGATATCACCACCGGCATACTGATTTCTATTCCTTTGGATATATATACCCAGAAGTGGGATTGCTGAGGTGTATGTTCTGTTTTGAGGTTTTTGAGGAACTTCCATACCATTTCTCATAATGGCTGTACTAATTTACATTCCCACCAGCAGCGTATAAGAGTTCCTTTTCTCTCCAAACTTATTTTTCATCTTTTTATAAAAGCCATTCAAAACTGGGTGTGGTGGTGGCATGTGCCTGTAATCCCAGCTACTCAGAAGGCTGAGGCAGGAGATCGCCTGAACCCAGGAGTTCAAGTCCAGTCTAAGCAACATAGCGAGACCCCATCTCTATTTAAAAATATAAATGTAGGAAGGGGAAAAAAAAAAAACATTCTAACAGGTGTGAAGTGATAGCTCAGTGTGGTTTTAATTTTCATTTTCTTAATAATTAGTGATGTTGAGCATTTTTTCTTGTACCTATTAGTCATTTGTGTGATTTTTTTTTTCTTTTTTCTTTTCTTTTTTTTTTTTTTTTTTTTAGAAATGTCTGTTCAGATTCCTTTACCTTTTTTTAATCACGTTATTTTCTTGTTGAGTTGTATGAGTTCCTTATATATTTTCTTATATATTTGGGGTATTAACCCCTTATAAGATGTATGGTTTGCAAATATTTTCTCCCATTCTTTGAGTTGTCTCTTCACTTTGTTAATTGTTTCCTTTGCTGTGCAGAAGCTTTTTAGTTTGATACCATCTCATTTGTCTGGTTTTGCTTTGGTTGTCTGCTTTTGGAGTCATCTCCAAAAAGAAATCATTGCCCAGACCAATGTCATAGAACTTTTTCTCTATTTTTTTTTTTTTTTTTTTTTTTTTTTGAGACAAAGTCTGGCTCTGTCACCCAGGCTGGAGTGCAGTGGCGCTATCTCGGCTCGCTGCAACCTCCACCTCCCGGGTTCACACCATTCTCCTGCCTCAGCCTCTCGAGCAGCTGGGACTACAGGCGCCCGCCACCATGCCCAGCTAATTTTTTGTATTTTTAGTAGAAACGGGGTTTCACCATGTTCGCCAGGATGGTCTCAATCTCCTGACCTTGTGATCCGCCTGCCTCGGCCTCCCAAAGTGCTGGGATTACAGGCCTGAGCCACTGCGCCTGGCCTATATTTATTTCTAGTAGTTTTATGATTTCAGATCTTTTTTTTTTTTTTTTTTTTGAGACGGAGTCTCGCTCTGTCGCCCAGGCTGGAGTGCAGTGGCCAGATCTCAGCTCACTGCAAGCTCCGCCTCCCGGGTTTACGCCATTCTCAGCCTCCCGAGTAGCTGGACTACAGGTGCCCGCCACCTCGCCCGGCTAGTTTTTTGTATTTTTTTTTTTTTAGTAGAGACGGGGTTTCACCATGTTAGCCAGGATGGTCTCGATCTCCTGACCTTGTGATCCACCCGTCTCGGCCTCCCAAAGTGCTAGGATTACAGGCTTGAGCCACCGCACCTGGCCGATTTCAGATCTTATATTTAAATCTTTAATCCATTTTGAGTTAATTTTAGAGCTAAACAAGGATGGAATGCTCTGTTTCAAGGCTACTGTTTCTCGGGCTTTAAATATTTTCAAGCAGAGGCCAGAGAGCCACTGGTTGACTATTCTCTTCCAAAGTTGATTGCCTATAATTCTAAATTTAACACTCTGGATTGAAGGTAAGAAAAGAACAAAATTTTTACCACGTGTCTCTCAACTCCTGTCATATTTTAGCCATATCTCAAAGCAAGACATGAGGAAATAAAGATACCAGACTTTCTCCTTGCTCTGAGGACAGAAAGAATAACTGCAGGGTCCTGATTAGAGCTCAGCCATATTAATTGTGTAGCTGTTCTCGCTCATTCTGATTCAGCCTAGTGATGAGGATCAGAGCTGAGGTTTTTCTCTTTAATGATAGTAATGAGGATAAGGTGTACAGCATTGGGGGCAGATTCTTGAATTATTCTTTATTAATGTTGATTATTCATAGAGTATATCTCAAAAGTTTCTAAATCAAAACTGGGAAGGGGATAGCTTAATGGCAGAGTGAGGTAAAGTTTTAAAAATGTTTATAAGGTAATGTGACATTTAAAGATTAAAATGTGTTTTATAGATTCCTCATTTTTCATTTGTTACACTAAATCTTAGTTTTGTGCCTTCAGGTTCTTGGGCTTAAAAATGTCTACCTGCCCAAAAGACAGGAAAGTCACAAAATAATACAGATAGCAATGTTTTTTTTGTTTGTTTTTTTTTTTGTTTTGTTTTGTTTTTTTTGGAGACAAGGTCTTGCCGGTCACCTAGACTAGAGTACAGGTGGTATGATCATGATTCACTGCAACTTCGAACTCCTGGGCTCAAGTGATCTTCCTGCCTCAGCTTGACAAGTAGCTGGGACCACAGTCATGCACCACCACACCCATCTGCAAATAAACATTTTTAAATTATTTTGTAGGGACAGAGTCTTACTGTGTTGTCCAGGCTGGTCTCGAATTCCTGGCCTCAAGCAGTCTTCCCACCTCAGCTTCCTAAGTAGCCAGGACTACAAGCACATGCCACCATGCCCAGCCACAAATAAACATTAAAAAAAAATTTTTTTAATTATTTTTTGGGGGGCGCAGACAAAATCTCACTCTGTCATCCAGGCTGGAGTACAGTGGCATGATCTTGGCTCACTGCAACCTCCGCCTCACGGGTTTAAGCAATTCCTCGTGCCTCCCGAACAGCCAGGACTACAGGCATGCGCCACTGTGCCTGGCTCATTTTTGTATTTTTGGCAGAAAGGGGGTTTCACTAGGTTAGCCAGGCTGGTCTCAAACGCCTGACCTCAGGTGATCCGCCCACCTTGACTTCCCAAAGTGTTGGGATTACAGGCGTGAGCCACTGCACCCAGCCTCAAAAATTAAATATTACTAATTTTGTAAGAAAATACAAATAGGCCGGGCGTGGTGGCTCAAGCCTGTAATCCCAGCACTTTGGGAGGCCGAGACCATCCTGGCTAACACGGTGAAACCCCGTCCTACTAAAAAATACAAAAAACTAGCCGGGCGAGGTGGCAGGTGCCTGTAGTCCCAGCTACTCGGGAGGCTGAGGCAGGAGAATGGCGTGAACCCAAGAAGAGGAGCTTGCAGTGAGCTGAGATCCGGCCACTGCACTCCAGCCTGGGTGACAGAGCAAGACTCCGTCTCAAAAAAAAAAAAAAAAAAAGAAAATACAAATAAAAGAGGAAAATAATTCTAAAATACCTGTAATCTCATCACAGTAGCAACACAACATCTCATTATGTAGATGATAGTCTTTTTTCTAAAATGTATCTGATAGCCTGTTGATGTACATTTGAACTTTTTGTCATAAGTAATGCCAAACATCCTGCGTGTTAATCTTTTTTTGCATCTCTGATTTTCTTAGGATAGGTTCCTTGAACTGCTTGCTGAGTCAAAACGTATTGCATTTTTCAGGCGTTTGGTTATCTGTTGCTAAATTGCTGACCAGAAAGGTTGTATCAGTTATATGAGCGTATTGGTTTATCCATTCTTTTATCTGTCTTGTTTATCTTATTTGCCTATATTTTTTCTTTCAGACTTAGTTTTGCGGATATATTATCTTCTTATAACTTTTTTTTTTTTTTTTTGAGATGGAGTCTCGCTCTGTGGCCCAGGCTAGAGTGCAGTGGTGCAATCTTGGGTCACTGCAACCTCCACCTCCTGGGTTCAAGCAGTTCTCCTGCCTCTACCTCCCAAGTAGCTGGGATTACAGACATGCACCACCAAGCCCAGTTAATTTTTTGTGTTTTAGTAGGGATGAGGGTTGCACCATGTTGCCTGCAAGGTGGTCTCGAACTTCTGAGCTCAGGCAGTCTGCTCACCTGAGTCTCCCAAAGTGCTAGGTTTACAGGCATGAGCTACTGTGCCCGGCTGTCATCTCCATTTGATAACTCCAGAATGGTATCTTGTTCTTTTAATTTTGTACTTCTTTGATTAATAATCAGAATTTATTTTATATGTCCTAATAGCAATACTACAAATTAAACTCTTCATTGCCACGTTATAAGAGAAAACAGACAAAAATACACCTTAAATGTTTAACTGAAAAGGAAAGCAGTTAAAAAATTATAATTCCGATCAATAAACTATTAAACATTAAAGCTATTAAAACAACGTGAAGTATTTTTACTAATATAGGAAAAATACTAGTTTGTATATTAGGTAAGACAAGTGGTAAGTTTTTATCTGTAATTATACTTTTTAAATGTATAAGAGAAAAAATATGAAAGGAAGTCCACAAAAATGTAATTGTTTCTGGTGGTGATAGGTGATTTTTAATGTTTCATAATTTTTAACACTTTCCACATTTTTATAATTAACATTTCTGTCACATTTATGAAGAAAATACATTTTTGTTAAGTATACCACACAAATGGTGCAGAAGAGAGGAAATTGTCCACTTGTAATTTGTATGTAGTCAGTAAGATTCTGGTAGGTAGTTAATTAGCCATTGCCAAAATGTTAAACGTTTACTTGCTTCAGAAACTGACTGTTGGAATCACCTGAAAATAGAATGCTAATAATTTTTTTTTTCCTAGGTTGCTGCTGTTGATCTTCTGGTTCCTGGAGTCGGGGAACTCTTTGGAGGAGGCCTCAGAGAAGAACGATACCATTTCTTAGAGGAGCGCTTAGCCAGGTAATGGTCAGACCTAAAAGAAACACAGTTTAGAAACTGAGCATAAGGCGCTCAAAGGTGGTCATTGCATAGTAACAGAGTGAAGACCC
Organism: Chlorocebus sabaeus; assembly: GCF_047675955.1. Classification (NCBI taxonomy): domain Eukaryota; kingdom Metazoa; phylum Chordata; class Mammalia; order Primates; family Cercopithecidae; genus Chlorocebus; species Chlorocebus sabaeus. The sequence continues at coordinate 74,972,170 of NC_132904.1, read as the reverse complement.
TGGGCCCTCAGTGCCTGACAGAACTGGATCTCAGATTCTCTGTGTCCTTGAGCAAGTTGTTAATTTATCTCTGAGCTTCCCTTTCTTCAGGAATGGAACTCTTACATGAAAAACCCACAGTGATATTCGCCCACTATTTTTACATACCTTTCCCTGTGGAAAGTAGCTTTTTAAAAAGTTAATAATAAAATGAGAAGAGAGAGTTCCCCCTTAAAGCTTGTCCTACATTTTTATCTTATCTGTATTCTTTATTTACTCTCAATTATGATTGGCAGACTTCTGTAGAGTCATAAAGACAGACTCTGAGCCAGGGAAAGGATGAAGTTGGGGAAAGAAAACTAGTCAGATAGCATTTAGAATAAGCATGTTTCACTTCCTCAGATTCTCTTCTATGTAGGGGTCTTGATTTAGCTATTTGATTAAGTTTAACTTGCTGTTTGAGAACTGGGAAATAAATCTGTAAACACATAGAGAATGTTTCGGAGACGGGGAGTAAGGAATTGCGTTTCTAATTGAACTGCCACTCCTACATATACATGTGTATGCCATAATGACTGCCTAAACTAACCATACCTGTTTTCCATGACTTCTACTTTAGTAAAAGTACTGACAGACTTTTAAAAAAAAAAAAAAAAAGACTTTTACTATGTCTGTATGCCTCATTCTCTCCAGATAGTACTGGGTTTCATAGTAACCTGGAAAAGCCATGATTGTTTGAAAATACTCCGTTAGCCATTTGTGAGGCCTTCTTTTCCCAATGGGGAAAATGTTTTAAAAGTTGATGCTGGCCAGGCGCGGTGGCTCACGCCTGTAATCCCAGCACTTTGGGAGGCCGAGGCGGGCGGATCACGAGGTCAGGAGATCGAGACCATCCTGGCTAACACGGTGAAACCCCGTCTCTACTAAAAATGCAAAAAATTAGCCGGGCGAGGTGGCGGGCGCCTGTAGTCCCGGCTACCCGGGAGGCTGAGGCAGGAGAATGGCATGAACCCGGGAGGCGGAGCTTGCAGTGAGCCGAGATCGTGCCACTGCACTCCAGCCTGGGCGACTGAGCCAGACTCCGTCTCAAAAAAAAAAAAAAAAAAAAAAAAAGTTGATGCTTTGTCAAGGTCCCAACCTATATGTAAAAATCTTGGGTAACTTAGTTTTGTTACCCCACTCATCTGGACTGCTCTACTGGGTTAGGATCCAAAAGAAAGGGGATACATAGGTTTGAGGAAGACTGTATTCGTTAGATGACTAACTCCTTACTACTATTACAGTGTTAAAAAAGTCCTGAGAAAGTTGTGGAACTGAAGGTCAGACTCTAGTTGGAAAGAATCTGAGTATTCTCTATGTTTTTTAAAAAGCACAATACAAATCACACATGGCAAGAAACCTCATCTGTTGAAAGATTAATTGGTCTGTTTTCTTTGCTTGCTTCCTTCCTCCAGGAAACCTTTCCTCATAACATTAAATGTTTACCTAATACCTGATAATAGCTACATGTATCTTTCTTAATGAAGTGGATATATATGATTCCCTATTTCAGGGATTTGTCTGTGGCTGCTCTTCATGTTTTCTGTATTTTTGTATATTTGAATTTTTCATATTCGTGGTCACATTAGATCACTGTAGTCCAAAACACGTTTTTAAAGGGCTGAGTTGAATTTCAATTAGCACTAAGAATTTTAAGTTTTATTAATAGTTCTCAAATAAGAATCAATTTGCAACCATATTATAAAGGCAGCCTCAGAATCTATATTATTGTTTTAATGTTGAAGAACGAAAGTTTTGTCTATGTGTCCCTCGTCTGTGTGTGCCTCCCAACAACCTTAACTAGTAATAATAGTGCTTTGCTTTTTTTTTTTTCTTTTCTCTCTCTCTTTTTTTTTTTTTTTTTTTTTTTGAGATGGAGTCTCACTCTGTTGTCCAGACTGGCGTGCAGTGACATGATTTTGGTTCACTGCAACTTCTGCCTCCTAGGTTCAAGCAATCCTTCTACCTCAGCTTCCCAAGTAGCTGGGACTACAGGCATGCACCGCCACACCCAGCTACTTTTTGTATTTCTAATAGAGATGGGGTTTCACCATGTTGACCAGGCTGGTCTGGATCTCCTGATCTCAAGTGATCCTCCCACCTTGGCCTCCCAAAATGCTGGGATTACAGGCAGGAGCCACTGCACCCTGCCTAAAAGTAGTGCTTTTCTTATGTCACAGGATAATAAACTCATCTCAGGTGAATCCCTTCCTTTGGACTCTGAATCATATTTTCTTTCTATAACATTTATTGTCTAAACCATTTATTTGATAACATTTTGTGCTATTGGTTAACTTACTGTATAGTTTCAGCTCCTCAACTATATTATTACTTGAGAGCAGAGGCTTTGTCATCTACTTCTTTATAAAGAGGTCTTTATACACACCCAGAATAAATGTTTAGTGGTTAATATTTATCTTACTGCCATTCCCTGAAAGAATTTTATTTTCCTTTAACAGATCAGGACTTACAGAAGTCTACCAATGGTAAGAATGTGGCCCCTAATAATTCTTACTCCAGCTGCTTGTCTGTTGCCTAGAAGCGTTTTTACTTGTATCCCCAAGACCTGGTGAAAGAGTGTGAAAAACAGTGAGCTTCTTGGGTCAGGGAAGGGGTTGGGGGCTCAGAAGATTACTTACTTCTTTTGGGTTCTTGAAAAATAGTAATAATAGCTCTCATTTCCTTACTACTTATTGTGTGTCAGATAATTATGTTAAAATTTTTATGTATATTGGCCGGGCTTGGTGGCTCACACCTATAATCCCAGCAGTTTGGGAGGCCAAGACGGGTGGATCACCTGAAGTCAGGAGTTCGAGACCAGCCTGGTCAACATGGTGAAACCCTGTTTCTACTGAAAATACAAAAATTAGCCTGGCATGGTGGCAGGCACCTGTAATCCCAGCTACTTGGGAGGCTGAGGCAGGAGAATCGATTGAACCCGGGAGACGGAGGTTGCAGTGAGCTGAGATCACGCAATTGTACTCCAGCCTGGGGGATAGGAGCGAGACTTTGTCTCAAAAAAAAAAAAAAAATGTATATTATCTCATGTAATCATCCCATCACCCTGTGAATTAGGTACTATTATTAACCCCCTTCTTATTACCCCCTAGGCTTGAGGCCCAGAGATGTTAACTAATTTAGCCAAGATCACATTTTTAGGGATGGAGATGGGACTTGATCTCTCTGAATCAAAATCCTTGGCTCGGCTGGGCGTGGTGGCTCACGCCTGTAATCCCAACACTTTGGGAGGCCAGAGTCGGTGGATCACTTGAGGTCAGGAGTTCCAGACAAGCCTGGCCAACATGGTGAAACCCTGTCTCTACTAAAAATACAAATACTAGCTGGGCATGGTGGCGCATGCCTGTAATCCCACCTATTCGGGAGGCTGAGGCAGGAGAATTGTTTGAACCCGGGAGGCAGAGGTTATAATGAGCCAAGATCGTGCCACTGCGCTCCAACCTGGGTGACAGAGCGAGACTCCGTCTCAAAAAATAAATTGATGAATTTTTTAAAAATCCTTTCCTCTTTACCATTATGCTGCAATTTCTTTTTGTGTGAAATTAGGGACTTGAGCTAAGTGATCCCTAATGTCTCCACAAACTAGAGAAATCTGAGCTGCTTAGGGAGGACCACATGTCTGTACTCATACATTCACTTCCTCAAAGTTGTTTTGGTTTTTCTTATGAAGACTTTTTCTTCAAGTACTTTTCAATATATATAAATTTTTATTTATATTTCTATATTATCACTCCTTCAGGATCTTGGTATAATAATATCAACAATATTATTAATCCTTTTGCTGTCCTCAGGAAGAGGAAGGGGCAAGTTACCTATACCCTTGCCTTTTGGTTTGGAAGGAGATAGGTTTCAGAGATGAAAAAAATCTAAAATTGGCTTCAGGTGATGGCCTTTGAATGCCTTGTATTAGCCAGTAATGACCTTACGTATACTTAATCTCTCTGAGTCTTGGTTTTTTGGCTGTAAAATGGAATGATATTATCTCTTTCACAGAGTTATTGTGTAGATGAAACAATACAGGTTAAGTATCTATATATAGTGGAAGCTTAGTAAATGCTGGTTTCCTACCCCCTTTCTTTCTTTGTTCTGAGTCTTGCTGTTAGGTAGATAAGCCTGATGATTGAGCAAGCTTATGCATGTTATAGTTTGTAAAAACTAGCCTTAAAAAAAGCTAAACACGCCGGGTGCGGTGGCTCAAGCCTGTAATCCCAGCACTTTGGGAGGCCGAGACGGGCAGATCACGAGGTCAGGAGATCGAGACCATCCTGGCTAACATGGTGAAACCCCATCTCTACTAAAAAATACAAAAAACTAGCTGGGCGAAGTGGCAGGCGCCTGTAGTCCCAGCTACTCAGGAAGCTGAGGCAGGAGAATGGCTAAACCCGGGAGGCGGAGCTTGCAGTGAGCTGAGATCCGGCCACTGCACTCCAGCCTGGGCGACAGGGCGAGACTCTGTCTCAAAAAAAAAAAAAAAGCTAAACACACAGTGGCTCACAGCTGTAATCCCAGCACTTTGAGAGGCCTAGGCAGGTGGATCACTTGAGGTCAGGAGTTCGAGACCAGCCTGACCAACATGGTAAAACCCTATCTCTACTAAAAATACAAAAATTAGCTGGGCGTGGTGACAGGTGCCTGTATTCCTAGCTACTCGGGAGGCTCAGGCAGGAGAAACTCTTGAACCTGGGAGGTGGAGGTTTCAGTAAGCCGAGATTGCACCATTGCATTCCAGCCTGGGCAGCAAGAGCAAAAGTCTGTCTCAAAGAACAAAACAAAACAAGCTAAATACAAACTGCACCCCAGCCTGGGCAATAGAGCAAGACTCTGTCTTAAAAAAAAAAAAAATTGGTTAAATAAGTTTAAGCCTTGAAAGTCTTTATTAATCATTTTAGTACCATGCTTTTCCCAACTAAAGTTTTCAAATCCGTAAGATCTCCTTGAATTTGCTTCCTTTTATCTTAGTGTATTAAAGGTAAAAGAGACCTTAGACATCTTCATAGCTGTGATGTCTGCTAGTGTTCCACCATATGGTGAGAAGCCACCCCAGATGGCTAAGAATTTACTCGCTTCCTATTTCTATATGCCATATGCAAATTAAATATATAACTAGTTCCACAAATTTCATAGCATCTCTTCCATAATCTCACTACCCTGGAACCAATTTAACAATAATCAAACAAATATGTATACATTAGAAAACTTTTTTCTTAGAAATGGATTTTTTCATCTATCAAAGCAAAAGCAAGAAAAATGCTACAGACTGAACCCCTCTGCTGAATACAGTTTGCGGATGTTCATGCCAGTGTTTTAATATCAGTGTATGAGAAATTTAGACCCATCTAAAACTATTGCTGGAGTTTCTAGCAGCCATGTCAGGTCCTGCAGGCATTTATGACAAGTAGTTTGGTGTGCTGTTCATTTCATCACTTAGTCAAAGTGTACTCTGTCCCCATGCCTTGTAAACTTTAAAGTTAATTTAGCAACTGAACATTCCAGTTATTCAAGACTATGTGCCTCCCATTATTTCTTACAGTTTTTACTAATCTGAAGTTTTATGCTAGATATTCCTGTAATGTTGGTCTCTTACCTGATTACAACTCATCTGGTTGGAATTAATCTTTTCTTTTAAAAAGATAAGTACTTAGACTTAACTCCTTACAATAGCAGTATAAGTAGCCATTATTATTAATGGTGGAGAAATAGGTTGATGGACAGTCTTTATGATTGAGGAGCCAAGTAGCTACAAGTTATGTTGCTTACGGCTTATTATAGAACTGATTTTACAAATCATTCAAGAAAATATAAACTTGTTTGGTCTTTTTTGTTTTCTGTTTTTTTATTTTTCTGAGACAGAGTCTCACTCTGTCGCCGAGGCTGGAGTGCAGTGGCTCCATCTCTGCTCACTGCAACCTCCACTTCCAGGGTTCAAGCAATCCTCCTGCCTCAGCCTCCTGAGTAGCTGGGATTACATATGGGTGCCACCACACTTGGCTAATTTTTGTGTTTTTAGTGGAGACGGGGTTTCACTACCTTGGCCATGCTGACCTTGAACTCCTGAGCTAGTGATCTGCCTGCCTTGGCCTCTCAATGTGCTGGGATTACAGGCATGAGCCACTGTGCCCGGCCGATAAACTTGTTTTAGTCAATATTTTATAACTTAAGAATTTCCCCACCAAATGACATAATAAAATATTTATAGTTGTCCTTTTTCTCTTTTCTTCCTAAAACTTTTTCCAATGCTGGTGTGTTAGAATCTGAGTTTCAGTCATGGCTGTGCTGTTGTCTTGCCATGTGGTCTTTAGTGAGAAAAGAATGTGCATGGATGGGTTTCAGAGGCTGTCTAGCATCTCAGCAAAATGACTCTGGGCATCTTCTGTAGGCCTGAGGCAGAGAATTAAAGGTTTCTCCTCACTCTAGCATTCAAGCATATATTTTTGTGCCTTCAAACAAAACTTCATGTGATTAACACCTACTCTAGAGCATTCCCTAGTGATAAAACGTTGAATGAAGCACAGTTTCTGCCCTGTTGTAGCTTATAGTCTAATCTGTAGGATATCTTTTCATGATGTAACAGGCAAAACTCTGCACTCTCCTCTGTGTATTGAACAGTATGATTTTGGGAAGGAAAAGAAAACATTATTAACATACCAAGAAATAAAAGAGGCAAATATTTTCAAGAAAATTAGTAAATCCATAGAAAATTTTCTATAGCCTCCTGAGGCAAGTTTTCTGTCATAAACGCATAAATATAATAGCTTAAAAAGGAAGAGTGACCAAAGCCCATGACTGCTTGACAGGATCCACTGCTATTTCTCTGGGTAACCTTGGATAGATTATTCAGCTTCTTCCTTTCCATTGTCTGTCTGTGGAGGGAAAAGACTGGTCTATCGCAGTGAGGTAAATAATAACAAATGTTGCAAAATATGTTTGAAACATAAAATTCTACTCTTAACATCTGGTCTTACACAATATATATAGATGATGATTTTCTGTTTTTGAAAACAGGTATCTGGACCTTCGTCGATTTGGATCTGTGCCACATGGAGGTTTTGGGATGGGATTTGAACGCTACCTGCAATGCATCTTGGGTGTTGACAATATCAAAGATGTTATCCCTTTCCCAAGGTTTCCTCATTCATGCCTTTTATAGCTAGAAGATTGGTTAAGGAAAAGCACCCCAAGGCAGAGGCACTGCACAGGATTGTGCAGACAGTAGAATGCATGTTTGGATTTTAGAAATGCAGATTTCAACATGTAATTGTTGTGCCATAAGATATCATAGAAAAAATATAAGTGGTTGTGATTTTCTTAGAAAGTTGAGGGTATTTCATGTAAGGATGAGCTCCCCTAAGAAGAGGTACTTATAGCTAGGGGACTCTCAAATCCATTACCTCAATTAAGAAGAAATGAAGAAATTGAATTAGATAGTCTCAAAGTTCTTTTAAACTCTAAAACAGAATGAGATAATGTATTTTACTTTGTAATCATTAAATCACTCCCTGTGTAATTTTTGAGAACCATCTAGTAGCTCAAAATAAAATAATGTTGGATCTTTTCTCCCTTGCCATATACTTTGTGATAAATCCTTATCTCATTTTCAGTACTTTCCTAAACATTGCAGAAAAAAAATATTCCTTAAAGTCTTAATTGATTTAACGAAGTAGCTATTCTGAATTGAAATCCCCTTTCATTGAACTGGATGAAAGAAATCAGATTTAATAACTGTTGCTTTTCCATTTTAAAAGCTATTGAGATATTACATTAAGTATTTCAACTCTTTAATCACTGTTGTGTTATAATTTGTTTATATTTGATGTTTATAATTTCTCTAATAAAATCAATTTTTTTTAATGGCGCCTATGGAAAAAAAGTTATATATTTTTTAATTTCATTTGGTCCTTTCCCAGTAAAATTTGGAAGAAAGGTATTTTCAGTCCAAGATGAGGATGGAAATTTGGCTGAGCCTAAAGGATGGGTAATTCTAGAGTTAAAAAGTACTGTGGTCAGCTGGGCATGGTGGCTCACGCTGTAATCCCAGCACTTTGGGAGGGTGAGGTGGGTGGATCACTTGAGGTCAGTAGTTTCAGACCAGTCTGGACAACATGGTGAAACCCCATTTCTACTAAAATTACAAAATTAGCCAGGCGTGGTGGCAGGTGCCTCTCATCCCAGCTACTCGGGAGGCTGAGGCAGGAGAATCACTTGAACCTGGGAGCCGATGTTACGGTGAGCAAACAACGTGCCACTGCCCTCCAGCCTGGGCGACAGAGGGAGACTCCATCTAAAAAAAAAAAAAAAAAAAAAGGTAGTGCGGTCTATGAGAGTGAAAAGACCACTGATTGGGGAGTTTGGAACCTGACAATTCTAGCACTTTGGACAAGCCGCTTACTGTATAGGAACTCAACATCATTTTCTTCAGAGTTGATATAATACGTGTGTGTGTGTGTGCATGCGCACGCACACACACATGCATATGTTTAAAATTGAAATGCTACATAAACTTTTTAAAAACTTGTTCTAGTCTTTGTCTTCGTTGGATTACATGTATAAGGACCTATAGCAAATTGTATTCTCAGTGGAATACGCGTGTATCAAGTAATTGTAAATGGGCATGCATGCCTGAATAATCAGTTTTCTAAGTCTCATTAGATGGGTTCTCCTAGATTATTTCCTAATGAAGTTTGTATGTATACTTTAACCTAATTTAAAATCAAACAGCTGAAAAGAAACAAATTCCAGAGCCTTAAGAGTTGGAAGACACCTGAGAGTTTGCAAAGTTGACCTTCTGCCTAATGCAGAGAGGTTCTGTTTACCTGGGCGCTTGGTTTTCCAGTCTCTTTTTGACAAAGAAATCAGTGTCCAACAAAACTGCTCATTCCATTTCTGAATCTAATTGCTAGCTTTTACTGAGCTAAAAATCTCAGGAAAATCTACTTCCCTGGAACTTTAATCCCTTGGGCTTAGATATCAAGTTTAGGACAGACTAAAAGGGATAATTAGGGCTTCCATAAGGCTTGCCTCTACCATAATTAGAGAGAGAAATTCATTTGTTTATTCAACAAATATTTGAGCTTTTATATGCCGAGACTATGTGGTAGGTGCTATATAAACAGTTGTGAACCAAACAGAAATGACCCTGCCTTCATGGAATTAAATAATATATTTGAGAAGCTATATGATAATTAAATAACTGATTTCAAAATACAGTGTGTGCTGTAAAGTTACATGAAGAACAGGAAAGCATAGATAAGCTTGCTAGAAAAGGCATGTCTGAAAAAGTGACATTTAACCCTAGACCTAGAAGATAAAATGCAGAAAACATTTTTAAAATATTTGCAGCATCGGCCTGTATTGATTTGGCATTCAGGTCTTAGTAGATACCATATTAATTTAGTGGAACAAGGGACATTTACAGACCCAGAACCTGGAGGCACTGTAATTTCCAAGGCTGTCAGGAATTATGCCTTCCATGATTTTTGAGGGACCTGATAGAATTGTAATGTTAACATGACAGAGGTTAACAAAATAATAGTGATGGAAAGACTGCTGAGTTAGAGAAACCCCAGGTTGTGGACCCAGCATTACCATAAATTCAGTTGTAGAGCATTAGGCAAGTAAAATAATCTATGTGGCCTCCAGTTTTTGCATCTACAGTACTATCACATTTTGAAGTAGGTAAGCTCTGTGGATCCTTTTATCTCTTAATCTTCTGTGAACCTGTGCTGGACTTGGTCACTAATAATTGATTTAGAGTCTAACCTTTAGGCAATATGTAGTCCCCTGTTTTAGTACTTATTAGGTCTCCAAAATGTGTAACTAAGTCACATCGCTGAAAGTTGAACAATAGACTTAAATGTGTTCCTATACTATATATGTGGAAGGAGGAAAGGTCCTTCTCAAGGCATCTTGCCTTTTTGATAGCGTTTTCACCAGTGTATTTCCGAAACTTTATACATTCTTTTCCTTGATAGTTTATCACACAATGAATATCTGGTTGAAGCCAAATACTTTGCCACCTATAGCAAGCCTAATAATTTGTCTTTGGCGCAATACTTCTATTTTGCCAATAATTGAACAGAAACAAAAATTCATGTCAGACAAAGATGATGAAAATGCCAAAACTGAACTGTTGCTTGCAGGCAGCATCAGCAGGAAAATACTCAAAATGTTTACTCATCAGCTGAGAGATGAATATCTAAATTATACATTGCAAGCAGTGTTGTATAAGTCAATGTATAATGACTAAAAATATGCATTCAATAGTTGAGTACTGTCTAAACTGTAATATCTTTTAGTGCTCAGTTTCTGAGTTAAAAGGTGATAAGAGGGTTAGTTTTTCACTTGAGTAACCAGTTTCCAATGAGGAAAAAAGTCAGATTATGTTTTCCCACAATTTCCAAATGTCACCCGAAAATAATAACCCCAGCAGCCCAAGTAGAAGTATATTCTGAAACTTAGAAATGTTTTTTCCATTATTTATTCTCATTTCAAATTTTGAGATAGGTTGAGAAAAACAGTTGCTTTCCATCTGGCTGTCCTTTTGCCTGGGGAAAGTTGTGCTGTCATGTTTTTAGGTCTGACAAGAACTTAATTGTGTGAGTGATCCATTCCAGATCTAAACATAACTCTCCAACCCTTTAACCCAACCCAGAGACTCTTTAACTGTCATAGAGTAGCAAAAGAACTGTTTGACCTTTTGTTCTTGTCAGACTGGATCTGCCAGAAGCCTCCCTCTACAATGTTATATATTCATATTCTCTATAAATTGAATGTAGACATTGAAGCATGACTGAACAGGCATTGAAGATGCACTTGGTGAGGTGGATTAACTCTACCCAGCTTTAAATCCCTTGCTTCAGATAATTATAGATGAGAGATGCTTATTTGGATTGTATTGCTATTTATTCTTATATTTATTTTAGTAAGTGGTGAGGCAAGAACATAAAAATGTACAGTTGAAAGACAGATTGGCCTGGGTTGATTGATAAGTAATGTGTGGGATGTTTTGGCTTCTGATTAATATTTGTATTCAGTCTGCAATCTAAAGTATGTATAATTAAAAGAAACAGGTGAGAGTAATGTCTGATTATAATTTCCCAGTTAATCTTCAGAATTAAAAAATAGTAAAAGCATTAAGAAAAGGACAGAAAGTGGGCCAGGTACAGTTGCTTACGCCTGTAATCTCAGCACTTTGGGAGGCCAAGACAGGCAGATCACCTGAGGTCACGAGTTCGAGACCAGCCTGACTGACACGGCGAAACACCGTCTCTACTAAAAATAGAAAAATTAGCCAGGTGTGGCAGGCTCCTGTAATCCCAGCTCCTTGGGAGGTTGAGGCAGGAGAATCGCTGGAACCTGGGCGGAGGTGAGCCGAGATCGCGCCATTGCACTCCAGCCAGGGCAGCAGAGTGAGACTCCATCTCAAAAAAAAAAAAGAAAAGGGCAGAAAGGAACCTTAGCCGGGCGCGGTGGCTCAAGCCTGTAATCCCAGCACTTTGGGAGGCCGAGATGGGCGGATCACGAGGTCAGGAGATCGAGACCATCCTGGCTAACACAGTGAAACCCCGTCTCTACTAAAAAAAAAAACACAAAAAACTAGCCGGGCGAGGTGGCGGGCGCCTGTAGTCCCAGCTACTCGGGAGGCTGAGGCAGGAGAATGGCGTAAACCCGGGAGGCGGAGCTTGCAGTGAGCTGAGATCCGGCCACTGCACTCCAGCCCAGGTGACAGAGCAAGACTCCGTCTCAAAAAAAAAAAAAAAAAAAAAAAAAGAAAGGAACCTTAATCACTGTATTGAAATGATTTAGTAGGACTTTCGTAAGAAAGCATCATTTTAGGTCATGGTCAGCATCCCTCCCTGAACTTGGACATTCTGCTGTTGCCAGGATCCCTACATTGGCCTGTGATCAACTAAGGCTCCAGTTAGCTATTGTGCATTTGGACCCGGCATTACCGTAAATGGAGTCCAGTGAATTTCTAGCCATTATCAGCACACTGGATAGTTTCCAGGGGACCTTTATAAAGAAGCCACTGGGAGTTTAGGTGGTTTTTAAACTGTCATTCAGGCAACTGGTCATTGAATTAACATAACTCATGACTTCAGAAATTTTCTGCTATACCTTTACTGTTCATAATTGTTACTAATAACATGACTATTATTTGGGCATTGCTTTACAGTTCATAAACATGTTTCATGTATCTTCTTAGTTATCACGACAATACATTGTGGACCTTGTTCCTTTGTATCTTACTGGGCATGAAATTTATTTGGTTTGTTATAAAAATGCAAAGTTCCTTTTGGGAGGCTGAGGCGGGCGGATCAGGAGATCAAGACCATCCTGGCTAACGTGGTGAAACCCCATTTCTACAAAAAATACAAAAAAAAAAAATTAGCCAGGCGTGGTGGTGGGCGCCTGGAGTCCCAGCTACTCAGGAGGCTGAGGCAGGAGAATGACATGAACCCAGGAGGCGGAGCTTATGGTGAGCCGAGATCGCACCACTGCACTCCAGCCTGGGTGACAGAGCAAGACTGTATCTCAAAAACAAAACAAACAAACAAAAAAAAGTTCCTAATACTGAGAGAAAGACTACAAATAAAATTCACTGCCCTCAGCTTCTAGAGAAACCAAAAAACATAAAACCTTCTAATAACCAAAGAATCTTGCGTCTTAAGCCCCAGAGTTTACTGAATTTGTCACAAAATACACACCTTGACCTTGTTCTATCCAGGGAGAAGGAACAGGATAATGAAGGAGGATGATACTTGATCTCAAATACATTCGAGTAAAGAGAAACACTGAAAATGGGATAAAGGATCCTAGACCCAGCAATGTACTTAAGCTCATTGTCCCTCAAATTTTTAATCAGTTTATACTCACATTTGCCACCTTCCGTTCAGGAGCATCCTAGAATTGTGGATAGAAAGATAGATGAAAGAAACTTTGATAGGAATTATTAATATCTTCCTCGAAGGTACAGACCTTTGATTTTTCAAGGTAATAATCTGAAAATAGAAACTTGATGGGCCCGTGTAACAAAGGTTTTTTTTCTGCAGCTAGTGCCCACGTACACAGGTGCAACTGTATGTTGCCGAACCTGAGCCATCTACAACTGTGATTCTTTGACTCAACTTTCTCTACACACTAGCTCAACAAGAATTGCTGGTTTGCCATTTTCCTAGGAACCTAGTTTTGAAAATCTCTCCTTAAAGAAGATAATCCTTCTCCTGTCTATGATATATGAACTATTCCCCTCTGTATTTCTCCTGATTCCTAGTAATTTACCTACTGTAGCTTCACTGAGTAGGAACTCAATAGAGATATTTTACTTGGTTTTTTGTTTTTTTAATTTTTTTTGAGACAGGGTCTCAGTCTCTTGCCCAGGCTAGAGTGCAGTGGCGTGATCACAGCTCACCGCAGCCTCAGCCTCCCAGGCTCAAGTGATCCTCCTGCCTCAGCCTCCCATGTAGCTGGGACCACAGGCACAAGCCACTACACCCAGCTAATTTTTGTACTTTTTATAGAGACAGCATTTTGCCATGTTGCCCAGGCTGGTCTTGAACTGGGCTCAAGCAATCCTCCCACTTTGGCCTCTGAAAGGGCAGGGATTACAGGCATGAACCACTGTGCCTAGCCTTATTTTTTGGAGACAGGGTCTTGCTTTGTCCCTCAGGCTTAAGTGCAGTGATGGCTCAATGCACCCTCGACCTCCTGGGCTCAAGCAGTCCTCAGCCTCCCATGTAGCTGGGATCACAGGTATGCTCCACCACACCTAGCTAACTTTTTATAGAGACAGGCTCTCACTTTGTTGCCCAGGCTGGTCTTAAACTCAGGGGCTCAAGTAGTCCGCTTGCCTTGGCCTCCCAAAGTGCTGGGATTACAGGTTTGAGCCACTACACCCAGCCAAAAAGTTTTTCTCTCCTCAGAGAGCTCTGGTTGTTAGAAACTTCTACCTGAGAATAAGGAAACCTGTCTCTCTGTATCATGCAAATGGAATAAAATAGAAACACAACTCTTGTTTTCCAGTACAGAACCTCTAGCTGCTCGGGTGGACTTTCTATCCTTCCCTGAAGTGCTGCACCCCTCTGTGGTGGTCATCAGGCCATGTGTCCTTATAATGGGCCTTTCTATTGGTAGATAAAAACTTCGCTCTCTTGTTCACTCAGCTGCTACCTAAGTATCCTGTGATACCAATCTTAATAGTAGAAGAACTTTCAAGTCTCCACTGCCTCCTTCCTATCTGCCTTACAGCCTGTGGTGGTTGCTGAAGAACTTTAATTACAGTGTCAGTGTTCAGGGACAGTCCCAACTCTCTTCATGTGAGGATTGCAGAAATGGGCTTGGATCATATACAGACAGCGTCATGAGGCATTACTGAAGAACAGTAAGTTCTGTCACAGAAGATGTCAACTAATATAGGCATTTTCTTTGCCGTACCCCAAGAGCAGGAGCTGATTCCTGTATAGTTAGGATATAGCTGGCCAGTGATCTCTTTAAATGTAATTTCTGTCTGCCACATTTTAAATTACAGGTTTTTGCATCAGGAAACTGTTGGGTCAGATTATTTGGTGCCTTGGAAAGGGCATTAGATGCATAGTGAGAAGACCCTGGTTTAATCTGACGTTCCACCCATTAGCTGTAGAAGTTTGAGCAAGTTAATTAATCTCTGAGTCTGTATACCCATCTGCAAAATGAGGATAATGCTTATCTTATAGAGTGTTGTGAAAGCAATGAAGATTGTGTGAAAGGGTTTCATAAACTGACAAGCACTGCACAAATGTAAGGTCTCCTAAGGAAAACCTCTTCAAAATTCAAAATCCATATGAACAAAGATACTTACTCATGTTAGGTGGAATGTTTTACAGCCATTAAAAATCACAAAAGAAAATGTATTGAAAAAATACAATTTAACATGGTGAATTTGCAATTACAACAGTGTAAATGCTGTGTACATAGACTAGAATATGGAAAAAGATGAATTACAGGGCAGTGGAATTGAGTGACTTTTTCTTTAAAGCCTCTTAGGTATATTAGGTGTACTCAGTTTAGTTCATTAAACTTTTATTGAGCTCTCACTCTCCCAAGCCCCGTGCTAGATTCTATGGGTGCTGAGACAAATAGGACATACTCCCTCATCTCAGGGGCTCCCATTCTGTACAGTCTTGTCAAAGTTTACTGTGTATATGAATCACTGGGAAGCATATTAAAAATTCACATTATCCTACTCCCACCAGAAACTACCACACCTCTCAACTTTTATCTCTTTTCCTCACTCCATTTCTCCCCAGCACTTCTCCTATGTTTTCTTCTTTCTATGCAAGTGTTAATTCCCTCTCTGGTTCTTTCTATGCCTCGTACTGTGTCAACATCCAGGTGCTTCCCCTTCCTTTCTCCACCCCATCCCCCAGCCAGATATGTCATTTGTATTGAAAACAACTTACATCTAGTTTACTAAGTACAAACTTGTGCTGGTTAATGTTTCTCAAAAAGTAGGAGTGGAGGCCGGGCGCGGTGGCTCACGCCTGTAATCCCAGCACTTTGGGAGGCCGAGGCGGGCGGATCACAAGGTCAGGAGATCGAGACCATCCTGGCTAACACAGTGAAACCCTGTCTCTACTAAAAATACAAAAAATTAGCCGGGCATGGTAGCGGCGCCTGTAGTCCCAGCTACTCGGGAGGCTGAGGCAGGAGAATGGCGTGAACCCGGCAGACGGAGCTTGCAGTGAGCCAAGATCGCGCCACTGCACTCCAGCCTGGGTGACAGAGCGAGACTCCGTCTCAAAAAAAAAAAAAAGTAGGAGTGGGCTGTTTGTTGATCAACAATCATTTTTTTTTAATCCGATATGGAAATTTTGGTGTCAAGTTTCACTATCGCTTAGTTCCTGATTGATTTTCTTCTGATGGGTTAGTAGCCCTTGACAGAAAAGTTTAAAAGTCCTCTGCTCAGGTACCTGTCCTGCTGATAGAGCTGGGGTTACCCTGCACCCTGACTCAACACTGCTTGTCTCCACATGCCTGTAAATGGACTTGGGTGGCTTTCTCAGGCTACACACCTGTCACTTCTTAGTCACCCAGAATCAAAACATTAACAGCTCTGATCACATTGTCTGAACCTATGAGGCTTTATTTCAAGCGTGGTGACACTCCAAAATGCAGCTAGAATTTCTGCATTTTCACGTGTTAGTGTTGAAATTATTTTTCAGGAAACCAAGGGTCGGACAATGGCTTCCAGACTTTCTCCTTTCGTTATGCTCCTTCAGCACTTTATGCAAATACTGGTTGTCTTATGCTGCCATTCGTCTCTGCCAGAATGTGAGCTCCACGACAGCAGGGATAAGAATGCATTCATTTTTGTATCTGCAGTGCCTTGGAGAGTGTCTGACACATACTGGGCACTCATTGAAAAACTGCCAAATGAATCATTGAGGTGACCAAAAACAGGGCGGGGGGTATTTATGTGTCTGAAATAGCTTATGAATTTTTAAACTGTCCCTTTCAGTACAAATCTGCCTGGAGCTGTTTCCTGAACACAGGACCAAAAGGCAGGAATCAAAAGTAATAATGAGTTTAGTTATCTGTTACTGAAGGTGACTTCTAGGGCATCCTCCTGGCATTGCTTCTGGAATACAGTGACTTAGACTTCTTCTGAAGAACATCTCTATGCTGTTCATCATATCACCAGCACCTAGCCCTGTGCCTGTGCATAGCAAATGCTCAGTAAGTATTGTTGAATGAATGTATTAAATTGAGAAGAAATTCAGAAACTAGTCCCAAACGAACTTAGTTGCTCAGATTTTCAGTTAGTGGTTTTCTCCACCTTGCTCTCTTAATCTAGACAATTTTACTGCCTCCAAATTGAAGGTAGCTATTATTTGTCATCTAATTTAACAAATGTTAACATCTGTTCTGTGCCTATCTATGGGGTACCCAAAATTAAACCTAATCTCATACAGTTTCAGTCCCCATACAGTTGGTTCATAATTCTCAGTGCTCCCACGGTCCTTTGAACATACCTCTTACAACATTGCCCAAATACTACTGGAGATATCTGCCTATTTCCCTCCCCAGAAAGACCTTGAAATTCTGAAGAACCTAGTCTTGTCTTGGTATTCCTATGCTGAACTTGAAGCAGTAGGTTCTCAAGAAAATCCCTACTGATACTTGACTAACATATACACAAATAACCATTCCCTAGTAACATGTATTTGAATAGAAATATATTTTGTATTTGAATAGAAAGAAACATATGCTTTTCTAAGTATATTCCTAATTTAAAGGGATACTAAGAAACAAGATTGGTTTTTGTGTCTATTAAACACCTTCCAAGGTGTCTACTTAGTTATTAAACCTGTCCTTTTTCTGACAATTCCCCTACCCCTGTCCTGGCCAGTGGGTCCCTAGCAGACATCCTGGGGGCCAGAGCTTCCTTTGCTGATTGGTCTAGGGGTGGACACCTGATCGCAAATAGACCAGTTTCATTTTCTCTTGAGAAATTGGGGTTGAAGTCTCATTACCTTATAATCACATCTACATATCCCAGAATATATGTCAATCAGGAATTACTTAGATGGGGAATTCCTGATAAAGTAAGATGCAGTAGGAGGGTAAGTGGCTTCTTTGCTTTTCAAATTTCTTAATAGTCTAAGTCACAAAAACAGAAAGCAAATAAATGGAGGCTTATTTACAGAGGGGATTGGACATGTCAGACCTTTTTTGGAACTACACAATTGGATTTAAAAGATTTTGAAGAACCAACACATTTGGCAGTTTCCCAAACCATCTATTTTTGAAGATTCTGCTTTCCAGAACTGTATTAAGAATGGCCCTTGTCATGGGCTTTAGCTGTGTTTCCGACTAGCCAAAACTAAAAACTGGAAGAGACTAAATAAGTATGTGTGCATGTAGAGCAGCCCAGGCCCTGCAAGTGGACTGACCATAAACAATGATGGTCAAATCTATGAAAATAAGATAAAGATCTCGCTCTTCAGAAATAGTGCTAGCTGTGTTCAGTGCTTTGTATATCACAGTCTTTCAACCCTGGTATGCCACACCGTGAATTTAGTGTTCACTTAAAATAATCATTTTGAAAACATGCGTGGAAAATACAGAGGAACTGTGAACTGCTAAAATCATTATCTGGTTCAGGAAAGTTTCAGAGGAAAATCTTGGGGCTTTTTCCTAGAATGTTATGAAAATACTAAGTTATACTGATTGCTGCCAACATATTTTCTAACTGTTCTAGGAAAAGAAAAAACAACAGTTTCCAGCTCTTACTGTTGGTTGACACTGGACCTTGGAGATGCTTGCAGGTAATTGGACTGCATCTATTTTCCTTTTTTGGTTTCCAGCTCTTACTCTTGGTTGACACTGGACCTTGGAGATGCTTGCAGGTAATTTGACTGCATCTACTTTCCTTTTTTGGTTAATTGTGTTAAATGTGCCTCATAACTTCTATTCCCAGTAAGGCTGTCATTTAGAAGGGGTGGGTGGGGGCTGAGGGGAAGCTGTTTTAATTCTGGCTTTTGTTTCAGTCACTAAATGTAATGCCACATGATTGTTGACCCAACAATAATCCAGTTAAAAAACAGTCTTCAGAGTTACTACATCATCAGAATTAACCCTGATTACATCAAATTATGTTGAAACAGACCACAGCTGTTTGCCCTGTTGAAGCAACTGCTTGAGAGCTC
This sequence comes from Chlorocebus sabaeus, assembly GCF_047675955.1. Lineage (NCBI taxonomy): Eukaryota > Metazoa > Chordata > Mammalia > Primates > Cercopithecidae > Chlorocebus > Chlorocebus sabaeus. The sequence goes on along the minus strand of NC_132904.1, from coordinate 74,953,451 downwards.
CTCCGGAAGATACATCTGGGTGTCACTAAGATACATTTTGGGTTTAATTTTGTTTCTCAACACAAATGTAGAAGGGAAACAAACCCTGTTCTGCTGGGGTGCTTGGTGGGAGCTGAAAACCTTGTGATTCTCCCGCAGTCAAAAGTCATCTCAATTACCAAAGAGAAGGGAACCTGAGATCTTTTGTTTCAGTTTTCTATAGGAAGGATGTAAGAGGGAGGAAATTCAAATCTGTTGAGTATTGCTCTTGCCAGCAAAAAGAAGTGGAACTGACTGGTGAGAAGGTGGTGGGATTTTCTTTGGTGGCTGTATGCAGTGGTGTCAACCCAGGAGAGTAGACTGTTCAATTGTGAAGAATTTTGCAAGACAGTTCTTAAAATATAATATCGTTAAAATTAAGTTGTAATAAAAAAATGGGAAAAAAGCATTGGAAAAGATGTGGACAGATTGGAACCCACATACATTGCTGATGGGAATGTAAAATGGTGTAGCCACTGGAAAAAATTCAGCAGTTCCTTAAAAAGTTAAACAGTGTCACCATATGACTCAGCATTTTCACTCCTAGATAGATACCTAGATTGAAAACATATGTCCACATAAAAACTTGTACAGGAATGATCGCAACAGCATTATTCATAATAGCCAAAAAGCGGAAACAACGGTAATGTTCATCAGTTGATGAATGGATAAAATGCGGCGTATAAAGAACTGTTAAGTGCTTCAACATGGATGAACCTTGAAAACATTATACAAAGCCAAAGAAGTTAGACACACGAGGTCACATATTGTACGAATATGGTTATTTGAAATGTCTAGAATTGGCAAATCCGTAGAGACGAAAAGTAGGTTAGCGGTTGCCAGAGGATGGGATTAGAGGAATGGAGAGTTAATGCTAACGGATATGGTGTTTCTTTTGGGGTAATGAAAATGTTCTGGAATTAGATAGCTGTGATGGTTGTCAAAGTTGATGAATATATTAGAAACCATGAATTATAAACTTTAACATGGTGATTTTTGTGATATGTGAATATCTTAATTAAAAAATTAAGTTACATAAACTTACAATTAAATAAGTTATATTTAAAAGAAAGGTAGTAACTACCCCAAACCCATCACTTGGCTAATTACTTTACATTTTACTATTATGTTCTTGGTATTATTTATGTCTATTGTGTCTTTATGTTGGAAATACTAAATAATGGTGTATTACTGTATATCTCTTAACTCTGTATTCGAGGACATTCACTTGATAGCTTAAAACTGGCTATGGCTGGCAGAGTATTTATGCCACAACAGTTGGTATATACTGTAAATCAAGGCACCCACCAACACCACCAGGGAGCCAATTTAAAAATATTTGCCAGCACATCACTGGCTGTATTGTCGGACAGTCATCTTGAGTAATTCTGGTAGAATTACACAGTTAGATGAGATGAAATCCTGAGGCCTCTAGGTCTCCAACAAAACAAAGACTAGCAAGCCTGCACAGTTACTATGCAATTCATCAGGTGCAGAAGGATATGACATTTCTGGTCATCTGTTGAATAAAGTCACTTTGAATTCAGGGGACATGGTTTTCTCCAGCTTCACTAGTGTTGCATCTGGTACAAGGGGTTGAGTGCTAAAGCCCCTGTAGGATTGTCACAGTGAAGCCAGATAACAGAGTAACCACAAAGAGATTTAATTCTGTAATCCCACAAGGGAGGATGTCTAAACAGTGTACAACAGTGTCAGAGTTTGGAAACCAAGGGTTGACAAAGTTGGCTCTCTGGAATCTGGGGGTAGCAGTTAAAAGGTTAAAGGAGTCCTTGTTTTTTGAAACTATCCAAGAGTTACAGCCATCTTTTTTTTTTTTTTTTTTTTTTTTAATGAATTCGGGGAATCTTATTTTCTTACATGTTTCTGGAATTTTTCATTTTTTAAAAAATGTATTTTTAATTTCCAGGGTACATGTGCAGGATGTGCAGGTTTGTTATATACGTAAATGTGTGCTATGGTGGTGTGCTGCACCTATCAACCCATGATTGAGGTATGAAGCTCAGCAAGCATTAGCTATTTTTCCTAATGTTCTCCCTCCCTCCCCCAACACCCCCCCAACCGCCCCGCACAGGTCCCAGTGTGTGTTTCTGTCCCTGTGTCCTTGTGTTCTCATTGTTCAGCTCCCACTTACAAGTGAGAACATGCGGTGTTTGGTTTTCTGTTCTGTGTTAGTTTGATGAGGATAATGCCTTCCAGCTCCATCCATGTCCCCGCAAAGGACATGATCTCGTTCCTTTTTATGGCAAGTTACAACCATTTTTAAACGTGGAACTGCACAGGATTACCTCAACCTACTATGTTCTTCCAGCTAGGCCGTCCCTGTGGGTTTAAACACAATGTAAAGAAAGTGGATGTTAAGTGTTCTTACCACAAAAATGATAACTATATTAGGTAATACATTTGTTAGTTAGCTAGATTTAACCATCACACCGTGTATTTTATATATTTGTATTTATATTTCAAAACATCATGTTGTACACAATAAATACATACGATGTTACCTGACAATTTTTATTAAAAAAAAACTACTCCAGCTGCTTACAGGTACCTTCACAAATACTATTCTCTGGATCAGAGAGCTCTAGATATTCCAATGGTCTACAGCCCCCACCTGTCATCCTTTAAGGGTTGTTTCCTTCGTTCTCACAATGAACATTTAATGAGTATCTGTTCTATGCTGGTACCATATTGGGAAGCTCTGGGAATACAAAAATGAGGAAGGACCAGATGTGGTAGCTCATGCCTGTAATCCCAGCACTTTGGGACACCAAGGCAGGAAGATCACTTGAGCCCAGGAGTTCAAGACCACCCTGGGCAACATAGCAAGACATTTTCTCTAAAATAATAATAATAATAAATAAGTGAGAAAAACATATTCATGTCTTCAAGGAACTCACAGTTCCTTGACAAGGAAATACTTGCAGTACAGTGTGATAATCCAATTTATATAGGTGCAGTGTGGATATCAAGAAAAGAGTGAACAACTTTGCTGGGGAATGGGGACAGTCAGTTTTAGGGAAAGAGGTCTTGATGTATGTTCAAGATCTAATTCAAGGTAGGAGTTCTCTCTGCAGAGCAAATAAAAGGAGCCAGCACGCAGAGTGTGGTTTGGAAGACTACAGCACTTTCTCAAGGATCTTGACAGTCTTTGTTCTTAGTAGATTATGACGACTGATTTACCAGTGTCAGCAGCAAAGTCCTGGGAGCCGAACTGCCACAGAGCCATTACCACTGATTCTGGTTATTTTCAAAGGAGAAATTGGGAAAATGGGATTGCTCAAACTTTTCTCTAAGAAAGTTTTTTTTTTCTTTTCTTTTCTTTTTTTTTTTTTTTTTTTGAGATGGAGTCTCACTCTTGTCACCCAGGCTGGGGTGCAATGGTGCAATCTCAGCTCATTGCAACCTCCACCTCCCAGGTTCCAGCAATTCTCCTGCCTCAGCCTTCCAAGCAGCTGGGATTACAGGTGTGTGCCACCACACCCCGCTAATTTTTGTATTTTTAATAAAGTTGGGGTTTCATCATGTTGGCCAGGGTAGTCTCAAACTCCTGACCTCAAGTGACTCACTGGCCTCAGTGTCCCAAAGTGTTGGGATTGCAGGCGTGAGCCACCACGCCTGGCCAAAAGTTTATTTTCAAAATGTCTCCCACTGGGTATAGTGTCAAGTAACTCTCAGACTATTAGCCACAGACAGGGAGGAAACCCAATTAGGTCTTTAACCCCACCCCAATCCCACTTCTAGATCTCATCCTCAACCAGATGCCCAGAGTTGACTTGAGTAAGTTAGAGTAATTTGACACAGGGAACCATGTGGGCCTCAAGTAACTAGGGGTTAAAGAAGCACACACCTTAATATGCCTGAGAGATGAGTGTCCTGAAAGACACCAGCTGAGGTGGCTCAGCTGGTCACGCTGACCTTGGTAAGCAGCACTCAGTTCTGAAATTAACCTGTCAACTAAATTGAAGGGGAGAAAAAGCAGAAGGGCTAGCACACAAACATCCATCCCTACCCCCAGTCCAATCACTGACGTCAGGCCTGGCGTGGGTGGTATTAATCACACCAGCTTGGTGTGCAGTTGAGGACAGCTCTCCTTCCAGCCCTTCAACCCGTTTCTGGGAGCATTCCACCAGCCACGCACCTGCCACTGGCCACAAACCCTCAACTCCCAGACATGCATGGATGCAGCGATGGACGTTGCTGACAACACTCAAAGCCACAGTGCACCCTTTAGAACCCCAGGCTTTGTGGGGAGTGAGAGTAGCTAGGAGCGGGGACCAAAGTGGTACCCATGCTCTCCCAGTGTGCATTTCTCTAATCTCTGCAGTGCTCCCTCCTCATAAGATAGTCATTTCCTGAGAATTTAATGAGAATATAAGATTAATGACCCAAAGCACTCTTGGAGCCGGCCATTAATTCCCCCAGGAAATACCATTGGTCTTTAAACAAAATTGCCTAAATTATGGGCTAGTGATGCATGTCCGCTCAGGGCTTGGGGGTGGGGGGATTGTCACCCCAACTGGTTCCGATAGATGGCGCCTATCTTCATGTAAATCATTCAAATGATTTGTTTTCCATTTTTTTCCCAGCAAAAACCAGGGAGCATTTAAGCAGACACACACAGCAGGGAGTGGAGAGGACTTAGTAAAGGCCCAGACAGGAACCTTCTGTCCAAGGGCTGTTTCCAGGCCTGGCACGCCTCTCAGGCTCAAAAGACTGAGCCACTCCAGGGTGCAGCCAGGGACTTCAGCAGCAGCCTTGCTTCCTATGTAGTCCAAGATAGGCACTGGCAGCAAGAGGAACGCAGGATGGGAGTCCAGCTGAAGAGCACAGAAAAAAAGCCCCTTTCGGCCGGGCGCGGTGGCTCACGCCTGTAATCCCAGAACTTTCAGAGGCCGAGGCGGGCGGATCACGAAGTCAGGAGATCGAGACCATCCTGGCTAACATGGTGAAACCCCATCTCTACTAAAAAAAAAAAAAAAAAAAATACAAAACATTAGCCGGGCATAGTGGCGGGCGCCTATAGTCCGAGCTACTAGGGAGGCTGAGGCAGGAGAATGGCTTGAACCTGGGAAGCAGAGCTGGCAGTGAGCCAAGATCACACCACTGCACTCTAGCCTGCCTTTAACCTTTGGGGAAAGATATTCAGAGAACCCTTCCCAAAGCTGATACGTGGTGACTATTGTATTCACATTTCAAGGTCCTTCCTACCATTGGCTAAACAAGAAACATCAAACTTTTCCATTTCTACATGAAATTGTAAATAACACCATCTTTTCCTAAACAAACAAAATAAGACTTTAAAGAATTTCTGGCAGAATATTACCTAACCCCCAACTAACGCTTGCCAAACAGCCTTCCAGTCTGTGTATTGAATCACATAACTATCAAAGGATATGTAAAAGACTACTCTTCTGGGGGAAGATAGGGCATACGTCTGCCTGACTTGCATCACAAACCTCAGCTGCAGCCAAACCATGCAGATTTCTTCGACTCTACAATCCCTGGGACTTGGCACCATGACTCAGATGTGAAGTCAGGATGGGTTTATTTTGGTGGGGAGTCACCGCCTCCTGATTGATTTGGCAGACGTTAAGTATTGTATGTCTTACAAGGATTTAAGGTACTTAAAGCCAGAAGTTAAAATGGCCATCATTCTGGTGGTGGCCCTTCATATGTGACTTAAGGATCCCCAAATTGGAAGGTTAAGGGAACTGTGGTCCCAGCCTAACAGTTCTGGCTTTACTTCCCATCCAGCAGCACAGTGGATATTGAAGAAAGTCAGTGAAATGTTAGATCCGGAGACTGACTGCTAAAACTCCTAGGGTATCTAGAAGAGCTAAGTACGTGATAGCGGATTCGCTTTTCCAAACTGAGGAGGGTGAACTTCCCCCAACCCAATCAAGATCTGTTGGACCAAATGATGTGCAACTGCTTGAAACATCTCAGCTGCACAGAGACAGAAATGAACAAAACAGCTTTAGTCTAAGGTTGTGTGGGGCAGTGCAAGATGCTGCTTCTCCAATTCATCTGTCCACACAGCACGGTTCCCCATTGAATAAACAGGTTACTATCCATTTATCAGAGAAGTTAGGGAGGACCTGCCTTTTAATGCTGCTTGGAGAGACACTGTGTCAATGAGCGGGAACGTTGGGGAATTTGGACCCCAATTTCTTGTTCTTCTACACTTGACCTTGCCTTCCAATTCACTATGAAATATATTTACTAGGTTTGCTTCTTCCATTCTACAAATCATGCGAATTTTCTATACTAAACTGTTTTCCTAGAGGCAATGTAGGAGGGACTCAGCTGGACTTTGTTTCCAGGCAATGAGAGGCTCCCAGGTCGATCCCATTAAGGCAATGCCCTCATTTTGAATAGCAGATGACTGGGACCCCTCCTCCCCCACACACCTGAATTGGAAACTTGGCTAGGCTTTGTACAAGCCCTTGCCCTTAGGCAGTCCATAAAATGGGAACAATACTGAAGACAATCCTGTAAGCCAAGAGTGCAAAGGCTCCAGCGCGTAGTAGGTCCGTCTCCTCCTCCCGCCGAGGGGCGCCAGAGTTAAGGAACTTCTTGCTGGGAAGGGGTCCCTCCTTTCAGCAGGAACCTGACCCGCAGAATGGATCGGAAACGCGAGCAACCCTCGGATCCCTTCCCCGTCGATGCTCGGTGAAAAATCGATCGACGACCGAGGGCGCGCAGTCCCTTCTCCGCACGCCCGCCAGCGCTAGGGGCGCGGCCGCCTCCCCGGCCTCCGCGCCCGCGGCTTGAGGCCTCAGGAGAAAGCGAGATTCCGGGGCGCGCCGGCGGCGGTGGCTTTCTGTGTCCTGGCGGATCCCCAGCCCCGCGTCCGCGTGCGCGGCGGCCTCGGGGGCGCGGCGGGAGCGGGCGTGGCGAGCGTCCCGGCCTTCCCTTCGCAACTGCCCCCGCGCGGCCCGGCGGAGAGTGCGGATTGCGCGCGCTCGGGGCGGGGGAGCGGGCGCGCGCGAGGCCGCCGGGCGCGCGCCGCGCCGCCTAGTCCCCGCCGGGCCGCCCGCCCCGCCCCTGGCCTCCCGCGAGCTGCGCACCGCCGGCCGCTGCCCCAGCTGCCCGAGCCCGCGCCCTCGTCCGCGCGACCCAGCGGCGGGCTCCAGGCCGGCAGCATGAGCGGCGGCGGCGACGTGGTGTGCACCGGCTGGCTGAGGAAATCGCCTCCCGAGAAGAAGTTGAGGCGCTATGTGAGTGCGGGCGCGGCCGCCGAGGGGCGGGCGGGCGGGGGGCGCTCCGGGGCCTGCGGAGGGCCGGGGGGCTCCCGGAGGGGCGGCAGGCTGGGGAACTCGGGCCCGGAGCCGCGGGGGCCGGGGGCGAGGAGCGGCCAGGGGCGTGTGGGGTACCTGCACACCTGTCACAGGTGCGCCGCCGAGGGGCGGGGCGGGGCGGGCGGCAGGTTGAGGCTGCGGCTCCTGCTCCGCCAGGCGGGCGCGGCGTCGGCGCCTCCCCAGGCGGTCTGCCCGTAAACTAAATATAGTGTCGAAGTTTGTATTGATGGCTTCTGGAGACCGACAGAGTTGACTCTCGGGGCTGGGGCTCCGCGGCAGCCCCTAGCAGCTTCAGCCCGCAGGTCGGGGAGAGGGCGGGAAAGGGGGGCGTAGGCTGTGGGCCCGCGCGGACGGCCCCACAAAGGGCGAGCGCCTTACGCCCTCTCCTTCCCTTTCTCCGCCCGCCCCTCCCGGCCGCCGGCCTCACTCCGTCCGCGGCTGCATCACGGGCAGCGTCAGCGGCATGTGCAGCCCTTGTATTAAGTGACTCATTTGTTTGTCCCCCTTCTCTCCCTTTATTCCGTTCGTCTCTCACAGGCGCCTCCCCCGACCCCGGTGTGACACTGCAGTTTGGTCCCCATGGCTGGCCCGGGTTTGGGACCTGGCAGCTCCCGGGTGTCTGGGGTCGGGAGAGATCGAGGCTCTCGGCGCCCAGGTGTTGCCAACCCACAGTGTTTACTGACATCGCTGGAACAGCCTCTTCCCTCTAGATGGGGAACTGGCAGTTTGGGGGAGGTGGAACGGCGTGGCGCTGAGCCGTGGAGTTCTGGCTTTTTTTTTTTTTTTTTAACCCCTCTCCCCAGAGGATGCCTTGCCTGGTGAGGTCAAAGTACAAGATGGTGCCAGTTACTGAGATTTTGCCGAAATGGTCCTGGGGTAGTCGCGGGAGTTTGGAAGTGGGGGTAAGGTGGCTGGAAGGTTTCAAGGTCTCTCATCCGCTCCCTCTCCTTTTCCCATGAAATGCCCTTGTTTAACGGGCTGTGGTGCCAGACTCCGGGATCACTCCCACAGCCTGGAAGGGAGCCGTTGCCTCCAGCTGCAGTGCATCAAGGGAGCTCGGAATAGACCCTGCCCTCTGTCAGCTGCACCAGTGGCTGTCCATGGGGGGAGAAGCAGAAGCCTACCAGAATTTCCTGTCTTGGCTCCCCAGATCAGAATCAAGGGACTTCTGGCCTGTGGACTGAGGAAGTGACATTCTGTTTTTCAAAGGAAGTGTTGTTGTTGCGGAGTGCAAGTGTGTGTGTCAATGAAATCAGGCTCTTACGTAGATGTTTGCTAGGAAAAAAAAAAAAAATCTGATTTAGCACATGACTTTTGAAAGTGGACGTGGATTTATAGGAGGGATGAAGCAGTGAATTGTTCATCTCAGTTTGAAAGCTCATTTTTAGGAGTGTCTATGTAGCCAAAGTATAATTATTAAGAAATAAACTTTTTTCCTCTTCAGGCTTGTATCAGTTCGTTAGGAAGGTTGAATACTTTAATTAGGATTAAGGAGCAGTGATTTACTATTAACAATTTAATAAATATTTTTAAAACTTTGTCCCAAAGAGCTTCCGAAAATTATCTTTACAAATAGATTTCCATACAAGCTAGTGGAATAGAGTGTCCACAGTAAAAAAAAAAAAAGAAAAAGTGACCCTTAGTTTTCAAATTTGAACACTACACTAACCTTGAAACTTGCTTTTGAAACAATTTGCAAACAGTATGACATTGTATCTCCATTTGACTTACCGCTCCTTGAACGCTCACCCAGACTCTCTTTATGACCCATTTCTTGGGTGTTTTTGTTCCCAAACAACTTTAGTTCAAAATAACCAGGTTTGGAGGCATTTGGGTCAAGCACCTTTTTCACTTATTTGAACGAATCTAGAATCGTGTGATGGCCTTAACTTCTCTTTCCCATCTTCCATGCACCTTCAGCCCATCAGGTGTCAGACCTTAACAGCTTTCAGTAACAGCTTTTCTTGGGCCAGGATGCGATGTGTTCACTTACATGACTGGAAGCCTCTGCCCTTTCGGAAGTTCAGTTTCCCCCCAGTTGAAACTGCTGATCTGTGTAACCTTAAGCTTCTGGGGAACAGTATTCTTTTACATCTACTGTTTTTGGGGGTATTAAGAATTTTTGCATCCTATTGTAAGTTAAAACTCTGCTAGTTTGCTTATTTCAGTAGAGGCCAGAGTTCATCAGAACCAAACTTGGAAAGTATTTCCCAGCCTAATGGCTGTATATTTACCCCAAAGTAGCTGCTGCTTCTGGTATACATCATAGTCATGTTATATTGTAGACTGAGAAATCCTCATTATAAGAATGCCTCAAGCATATGAGATAAGGGGAAAAAGTAGTTGATGAACTAGGTTATAACTATTTAAAACGATTTTTTAAAAAACTGATTTAATTCGAAGGCTGGGCGCAGTGGTTTATGCCTGTAATCCCAGCACTTTGGGAGGCTGAGGCCGGCAGATCACTGGAGGTCAGAAATTCGAGACCAGCCTGGCCAAAACCCCGTCTCTACCATAAATACAAAAATTAGCTGGGCGTTGTGGAGGGCACCTGTAGTCCCAGTTACTCAGGAGGCTGAGACATGAGAATCGTGTGAGCCTGGGAGGCTGAGGTTGCAGCGAGCCGAGATTGCACCACTGCACTCCAGCCTGGGTGAGAGAACGAGACTCCATTTCAAAGAAAAACAAAAAACTTACTTAATTTAGAAAGACAAGGAGGTGCAGAGGGGGGAAACATCTTAGAAGAAGCAAAGGCAAATGTCTGAGCAATTAGTTTTCAGGGATTTTTTTCATCAGCCTTTTCTAGTTAATTATAAGTATAAAAGATCTATCTGCTATTTGCTGAGTGCCCTGGAGAAATTACAAAAAATGACTTTGGAAAATGCTGACTATTGCCCCTGGGGCATCCTGATACAGTTGCAGTGGGAGGTTGGCAGGAGTAACCACCCTCCCATCGTGCCTCAGTGTATTTGTGTGTGTATGCGTGTGCATGCAAATGCATATACACGTACATGTATATAAATCTTAAACAGAATTTTCTTGAGGAAAAACATTTTATTAATATGACCTACACTGCATTGTAGTTTTCTATCAATTTCACTGGGTTAAAAGATTTAGGGAATAAAATTGGCAGACTGCCCCCTAGTGGCTAACTTGAAAGTTGTGCACAAATTTTAATGAACAACTGCATTAAGGTTAACAGTAATTGTTTATTTCCATTGTATTTATTAAATATACTTATAAAATCTGTGTCCCAGGTACGTCATCAGGTGCTTGGAATAAAAATTCAGTAAATAAAAAGAAAAAACATTAATCCAGCCTTTCAGTCTTAGCAATGGCTTTGCCTTCTCCTTCACAAAGAAAATTGAAATGATGAGGGAGTAGTTATCTGTATGTACCATGAATGGCCACACTTTCAAATTTACCTATATCTGCCTAGTTCCTTTCTTTCTTCTTTCTTTCTTTTTTTTTTTTTTTTGGCAGAGTTTCGCTCTTGTTGCCTAGGCTGGAGTGCAACGGCACAATCTGGGCTCACTGCAACCTCTGCCTCCTGGGTTTAAGCGGTTCTCCTGCCTCAGCCTCCCAAGTAGCTGGGATTATAGGCATGCGTCACCACGCCTGGCTAATTTTGTATTTTTAGTAGAGATGAGGCTTGACCATGTTGGTCAGGCTAGTCTTGAACTCCTGACCTCCGGTGATCCGCCCACCTCAGCCTCCTGAAGTGCTGGGATTACAGACATGAGCCACCACGCCCAGCCTGCGTAGTTCCTTTGTGGTTTCCTTAGAGTGGATGAAGTGCGTCTTCTATCTGAGCTAATCTTACTACTTGTACTTTGAATCATATCTTCTCCTCCCTACTCAAATAATTCTTATCCTGTAACACATCTTCAATTTCTTTCTCTCTCTGTACTCTCTCCTTTTCTTCAGGGTAAACTTGGTTTATGCAGTCTTCCTTTCTCCCACCTTCTCAGTCTGCTGCAGTGGAAACCTACTTTGTTATTTACCAAAGCTATTCTCACAAAGGCAGCAGCGATACCCAGGTCACTAAATTCAGAGGATGATTTTTTACTCCTCATTTTAATTAATCTCTTCACTTCATAGTTGACCACTCTTTTTTAAAACACCTTCCTCTTGTCTTGGCCGACACTATAAATGCCTGTTTTTTCTCCTTTTCTGGCTACTCTGTATCTCCTTTGCTAGACTGACCCCTTTATCCAGTCCTTAAATGTTGAAGCTCCTGGCCAGGCGTGCTGAGAGGCTGAGGCGGGCAGATCACGAGGTCAGGAGATCGAGACCATCCTGGCTAACACGGTGAAACCCCATCTCTACTAAAAAAAAAATACAAAAAATTAGCCGGGCATGGTAGCAGGTACCTGTAGTCCCAGCTACTTGGGAGGCTGAGGCAGGAGAATGGCATGAACCTGGGAGGCGGAGCTTGCGGTGAACAGAGATTGCGCCACTGCACTCCAGCCTGGGTGACAGAGCCAGACTCCGTCTCAAAAACAAAAAAACAAAACAAAACAAAAAAACGGTTGAAGCTCCTTTATAGTTATAATGGCTTTGTGATTTCTGCCCTTTGGCAACCTTGTCCATTCTACTGGCTTCAGTTATCATTTGCATGGTGGTCATCAAGTTAAATTTCCATCTCAGAGTTGTGTTCTGAACTTCAGACTTACATATCCAAGTGTTAACTGGGCATCTCTATTTGAATGTTTCCCAGTCAACACAAACTCACCACTTCCAAAACTAAACTCTTCTTTGTTCATCTCGACTCCACATCTGCTCAGTAAACAGTGCCACTAAGCACCCACTTGTTCAAATGAGAAACTTGGGAATCATCTTTGACTCCCTGTCACCCACTATCCCACATCTAATCTGTCACCAAAACCTGTTAGTGGTATCATCTAAATATCTTTTGTTTATACGCTTCTTCATCCCCACTGCCGTGACTTTTAGGATTAATTATTTTAGTAGCCATCTGTTGAGCACTTACTTTGTACCAGGCACTATACTTAGACCATTGATCGTTTAATGTAGTAATTTAGCCGTATAATAATGGAAGCAACTTGCCCAAAGTCATCTAGCTTTGTCCTAAAGCCTGGGCTTTTAAAAAAAAATTAAACATTTCATTTTGAGGTAATTCTATATGCACATCTAGTTGTAAGAAATAGTAAAGATTTATGCAACCATTATCCAGTTTTCCTTAATGGCAACATCTTTCAAAACTATACTACAATATCACAATCAGTATATTGACAGTGATACAGTCAAGATACAGTACACTTCCATTACAATAGTAGTTTGTATGTTGCCCTTCTATAATATTCACTACCATCCCACCTCTACCACATCCTTAATCTATGACAACCACTAATCTGTTCTCCGATGTTTCGTGTGTCTTATTTAAATGGATTCATGCAGTACTTAAGATTTTGAACTTTTTTAAATTCAGCATAATTCTCTGAAGATTCATCCTCATTTCATGTATCAACAGTTAACTGTTTTTTATTGCTAGGTAGTGTTTCATGGTATGGATGTACCACAGTCTGTTTATTTAACCATTCACCCATTAGTTCTCATTTACATTTCCCTTGTGGTTAATGATGCTGAACATCTTTTCATATGATTATTTGCCATCTGTATATCCTCTTTGGTCAAATGTCTTCAAGTATTTTCAGTATTTTCTATATAGGTTTTTTTTTTTTTTTTTTGAGACAAAGTTTTGCTCTTGTTGGCCAGGCTGGAGTGCAATGGCATGATCTTGGCTCCCCGGGTTCAAGTGATTCTCTTTTTTGTTGTTATTTCTTTTTTTTTCTTTTCCTTTTTTGAGTTGGATTCTCGCTCTATCGCCAGGCTGGAGTGCAGTGGCACAATGTTGGCTCACTGCAACCTCCGCTTCCCAGGTTCAAGTGATTCTCCTGCCTCAGCCTCTTGAGTAGCTGGGACTACAGGTGTGCGCCACCACGACCAGCTCATTTTTGTATTTTTAGTAGAGACAGGGTTTCAGGATGTTGACCAGGATGGTCTCAATCTCTTGACCTCATGATCCGCCCGCCTTGGCCTCCCAAAGTGCTGGCATAACAGGCGTGAGCCACTGTGCCTGACTTTCCTGGTTTTCTTTTTTCCTACACATTTTATAGGTTTTGTTTTTCCTTTAAGTCCATGATCCACTGTGAGTTAATTTTCATGTAAGATGTGAGACTTAGATTGAGGTTCTTTTATTGTTGTCATTGTTGTTGACAAAGCCATTCTTCTTCCCTTTTTCATCTTTTCAGTTGTACATATTTGTGTGGGTCTGTTTCTGGTGTCTCTCTTTTGGTCCATTTTTCCATGTGTCTATCCCTCTGCAAGTACCACATAATCTTGCCAACTATAGCTATATTGTAAGTCTTGAAATCTGGTAGCCTGATTCCTCTACTTTATTCTTATTTTTCAAAGTGTTTCAGCTATTCTATTTTCTTTACCTTTCAATACAAATTTTAGAATAATCTTGTTTATGCAAAAAAAAAAGTCTTGCTGAGATTTTGATAGGAAGTGCATTAAGCCTGTGTACCAATTTAGAAAGAAATTACAGCTTTACTATATTAAATCTTCCAGTCCATGAATTTATTTTACATTTATTTATATTGTCTTCCTTGATTTCTTTTTTTCTTTTCTTCCCCCCGCCCGCCCCAACCCCCCACTCCCCACCCTGACAGAGTCTTGCTGTGTCACCTGGGCTGGCGACAGTAGCACAGTCATGGCTCACTGCAGCCTCAAATTCCTGGGCTCAGGTGATCCTACTGTCTCAGCCTCCCAAGTAATTGGGACGACACCTGCCTACCACCGTACCTGGCTAATTTTTTTTATTATTTGTAGAGACAGGGTCTTCCTATGTTGCCCAGGCTGGTCTCAAACTCCTGAGCTTAAGCAGTCCTCCCGCCTTGGCTTCCCAAAGTGCTGGGATTATAGGTGTGAACCACCATGTCTGGCCTTCTGGAAGAGATGGTGTAGAACTGGTATAATTCTTTAAACCTTTGGTAGAATTCTCCAGATTAAACCATCTGGATCTGGAAATGTCTTTGTTAGGAATTTTTTACATTTTTAATGTAATTTCCTTAATAGATACAGGGTTATTCAAATTACTTCATATTGAGTGAATTATAGAAGTTTATGTTTTTCAAGAAATTGGTCCGTTTTGTCTAAGTTGTCACATACATGTGAGTGGAGTTACAGTATCCTGTATTATGCTTTCAGTGTCTGCAGGGTCTGTAGTGGGTCTACTGCTTTATTTTTTTTTTTTTAACTCTTATTCCTGCATACCAACATTGCTTCATTATTATTTTTTGTTTGTTTTTTGAGTCAGGATGTCACTCTGTCACCCGGGCTGGAGTGCAATGGCACGATCTCAGCTCACTGCAACCTCCACCTCCCAGGTTCAAGCAATTATCCTGCCTCAGCCTCCCAAGCAGCCGGGATTGCAGGCATGTGCCACAATGCCCAGCTGATTTTTATATTTTTAGTAGAGACAGGGTTTCACCATATTGGCCAGGCTGGTCTCAAACCCCTGACCTTAAGTGATCTGCCCACTTTGGCCTCCCAAAGTGCTGCAATTACAGGCATGAGCCACTGTACCCGGCCTCTGATGTTTTTTATATAGGAGTTTAAATTATTCATTTGAGACTTTTCCTCTTAATGTATTCATTTAGTGCTATAAATTTCCCCCTCAGCACTGCTTTAGCTGTGTCCCACTAATTTTGTTAAGTTGCATTTTCAATTTTTATTTGCTCAGTGTTTTTTTTTTTTTTTTTTTTTTTTTTTTACTTTCCTTGAGACTTTCCTCTTTGACCATGAATTATTTACAAGTACATTGTTTGGTTTCCAAATGTTTGGAGATTTTCCCATTATTTTTCTGTTTCTGACTTTTAGTTGGAGTTCATTGTGGGAGTAGAGTAAGTTCTGTTTGATTTCAGTTATTTTTAACTTGTTAAGTTTTGTTTTATGGCTGAAAATGTGGTCTATCTTGCTTTAGGTTCCATGGGTACTTTGAAAAGAATGTTTATTCTGCGATTATTGGGTAAAGTATTTTATAAATGTCAATTAGATATTTGATAGTGATACATTTAATTCTATATCCTTGCTGATTTTTCTATCCAGTTCTTCTGTCGATTGTTGAGAGATAGGGGTTGAAGTTTCCGACTCTAATTGTGAATATTTCCATTTCCCGTTTCAGTTCTGTCAGTTTTTATTTTACATATTTTATTTTTTTATTTTTTATTTTTTGGAGATGGAGTTCTGCTGTTGTTGCCCAGGCTGGAGTGCAATAGCACGATCTTGGCTCTCCGCAACCTCTGCCTCCTGGATGCAAGCAATTCTCCTGCCTCAGCCTCCCAAGTAGCTGGGATTACAGGCATGTGCCACCACACCCGGCTAATTTTGTATTTTTAATAGAGACAGTGTGTCTACATGTTGGTCAGGCTGGTCTTGAACTCCCGACCTCAGGTGATCCGCCTGCCTCAGCCTCCCAAAGTGCTGGGATTACAGGCTTGAGCCACTGTACCCAGCAGTGTCTCACGTATTTTAGAGTCTCTGGTAATTTATTTCGCTCTGTCTACTTGTTATCTATTATTATAGCCTATATCTGATAATATAATTATTCCTGCTTTCCTTTTATTGATATTCACATGATACATCTTTTTCTATCCATTTACTTTCAACCTACCCATATCATTGTATTTGAAGTGATTTCTTATAGGTGGCATATTGTTGGGGTGTATTAATCCGTTCCTGCACTGCTGTAAAGAACTACCTGAGACTGGGTAATTTATCAAGAAAAGAGGTTTAATTGGCTCACAGTTCCACAAGCTGTGTAGGAAGCATGGCTGGGGAGGCCTCAGGAAACTTACAATCATGGTGGAAGGTGAAGGAGAAGTAAGCACATCTTACATGGCTGGAGCAGGAGGAAGAGAGTGAGGGGAGAGGTGTTACACACTTTTAAATAACCAGATATCACAATAATTCACTATCACAAGAACAGCACCAAAGGGGAAATCCACCTCCATAATCCAATCATTTCCCGTCAGGCCTCACCTCCAATATTTGGGGATTACAGTTTGACATCAGATTTGGGCAGGGACACATACCCAAACCGTATCATGGTGCATGTTTTTAATCCACTCTGCCGATTTATGTCTTAATTGGCATATTTAAATTTACATTTAATGTAATTTCTAATATGTTAGAGCTTAGTTCTGCCATTTTATTTTTTGTGTTCTGTTTTTGTTTGTATTCTTCTTGCCTTCCTGTGAGTTTCTTGAATATTTTTTAGAATTCTATTTTAATTTATGTAGTGTTTTTGAGTGTATCTCTCTATACAGCTCTTTTAGTGGTTGCTTTAGGTATTATACTGTACATACAATCAGTTGGTGTCATCTTATAATCTAAATGAAGTCTGTATCATCATTTTACAAGTTTAAGTGTAGAAACCTTACCTCCCTTTATGTCCTTTTGCCCTCTTCCATGTATGATTGTCTTAAATATTTTTTCTGTATCAGACAGTGCTATAATTTTTGCTTCAATCATTAAACCTAATTTGGAAAATCCAAAAGGAGAAGGAAAGACTATTTAATTACATTTTTGTTTACTGTGTACTTTCTTTGCTGATGTTTTCAGGTTCCTCTTTTTGTCATTTCCTTTCTGTTTAGAGAACTTCCTTTAGCCATTCTTTAGGGTAGACCTGCCAGTGATAAATTATCTTTGTTTCCTTCATCTGAGAAGGTCTCATTTTTCACCTTCATTCTGATGTTTTCACTGGATATTGAATTACTGAGTTGACACTTCTTTTCTTTGAGCACCTGTAAAATATTGCATTCTTTCCTTCTGGCCTGCATAGTTTCTAATGAAAAATCCCTGGTCATTCCAATTGCTTTCTGTCAGGAGGTAAAATGCCATTTCTTTCTGTCTTTTCTGTCTTTCTGTTTTTCTGTCTTCCTGTCTTTCTTTCTTTCTTTCTTTCTTTCTTTCTTTCTTTCTTTCTTTCTTTCTGTCTGTCTGTCTGTCTTTCTGTCTGTCTTTCTGTCTGTCTTTCTGTCGTCTTTCTGTCTTTCTGTCTTTCTTTCTGTCTTTCTTGACAGTTTCGCTCTTGTTGCCCAGGCTGGAGTGCAATGGCACAATCTGGATTCACTGCAATGTCTGCCTCCCAGGTTCAAGCAATTCTCCTGCCTCAGCCTCCCTGGTGGCTGGGATTATAGGCGCTCACCACCACACCCAGCTAACTTACTGTATTTTTAGTACAGACAGGGTTTCACTATGTTGGCCAGGCTGGTCTTGAACTCCTGACTTCAGGTGATGCACCCACCTCAGCCTCCCAAAGTACTGGGATTACAGGAGTGAGCCACCACGACCCGCTCCCGTCTTTTTCTCTGGATGCGTTCAATGATTTTTTTTCTCTTTAAGAATTTTGCGATATGTCTTGGTGTGGAATTTTTTTGAGTTTATCCTGTTTGGAACTCACTAAACCTACTGAATCTGAAGGTTTATCTTCTTATTACATTTGAGAAGTTTTCACCCATTGTTTCAAGTGCTTGTTCAGTCCTACCCTCTTTCTTCTCTTCTTCCAAGAATCCAGTGACACAATTGTTAGATCTTTTGTTGTGGTTCCATAGCTTCTGTAGACTCTGGTCATTTTTTTTCAGTCTTTTTTCTCTGTGTTATTTCTACTGTCCTGTTTTCCCATTCACTGATTCTTTTTCTCTGTTCTCACTATTCTGCTGTTGAGCTCACTGATGAACTTTTTATTTTGGTTATATTTTTCAGTTCTAAAATTCCATTTGGTTTTTCTTTACATCTTCTATTTCTTTACTGAGACTTTGTTTCTTTTTGGAGGCTTTCCAATTTTCCATTTGTTTGTTTGTACCTGCATTTTTATGATGACTCCTTTAAAATATGTGAAAGATAATTCAAACGCTTTGTTACCTCAGTGTTGGCATCTGTTGATTGTCTTTTTCATTCCATTTGAGATCTTCCCCATTCTTTGTATAATGAGTGGTTTTCTGTTAAAACCTGGACATTTTTGGCCAGGTGTGGTGGCTCACACCTGTAATCCTAGCACTTTGGGAGGCGAAGGCGGGCGAATCACCTGAAGTCAGGAGTTCGAGACCAGCCTGGCCAACATGGCGAAACCCCATGTCTACTGAAAATACAAAAATTAGCCGGGCATGGTGGCAGGTGCCTGTAATCCCAGCTACTCGGGAGGCTGAGGCAGGAGAATTGCTTCAGCCCAGGAGGCGGAGGTTGCTGTGAGCCAGGATCATGCCATTGCACTCCAGCCTGGGCAACAGAGCAAGATTCTGTCTCAAAAAAAAAAAAAAAAATTAAACTTGGACGTTTTTGTATTATGTTGTGGTACTCTGGATCTAATGTAAACCTTGTGTTTTATCAGGATTTCTCTGACCCTGCTCCATCGTGGGAAGGGGACACTGCCTTAGTACTTCCAAGTAGAAGTTGAAGTCCAGGTTTTTCATTCTACCTCCATTGACACTCCCGATAGGAAGGCAGTCTTCATTACTCCTGTGAATGGTTGAAGGTTCCAACTTCCCATGTGGCCACTCTTCAGTGACTCCACAGGGATGGGTGCCTTATTACCAGTTTTGGGGTATGAATATCTCAGCTTTCTACTTGGCTATCTTTGACAGTACCCTAGCAGGTGTCACCTGGCCTCAGTGACAACCTCTGAAGGGTAGAAGTCTAGGTTCTCACTCAGTTTTTGCTGATGTGGGTGAGGGTTGGACCAGAGTTTTCTCTGCAGAGTGTGGCTGGAGTAGAGCAGTTATTGTTTAGCAGTTTCATCTCTTGCTAGGCTGCCCCTTTCCCAGTCCTTTGGCTAGAGAGAGCAGACTTTCGTTGGGAATTTTTTGGTCTACACGGGTTGGTGTTTCTGCCATGCTGACTGCTTCAGCTCCAAGTCTGAGATATATGAGGCATAAAACTCATGGAATTTATCACTGTGTCATTTTTTGGGTTCCAGTGTCTCTAGCAAATCCGCCGCCGCCTTTTCACATTTTAGATTCTTCTTAAGTTTGTTTTATTTATAATATCTAAGGATTTTAGTTGTACTTAGTGGTGGGAATAGGGAAAAGTATGTCTATTGCATTTACCCACTGTGTATGGTCTTGAATGTTGCTTGTACAAAAGCACTTGTTACCAATAAACATCTAGTATAGTAGTGGCAATTACTAGATATTTTATTCCCATGTTACCAGAGGAGAAACTGAGCACAGAGCTTAAGTGCCACACATGGTAAGTAGCAGACCCAGGACTACAAACCAAGTCTTCTCATTAAAATCCATGTTCTTGGCCGGGTGTGGTGACTCTCGCCTGTAATCCCAGCACTTTGGGAGGCCTAGGCGGGCGGATCACGAGGTCAGGAGATCGAGACCATCCTAGCTAACACGGTGAAACCCTATCTCTACTAAAAATACAAAAAATTAGCCGGGCGTGGTGGCGGGTGCCTGTAGTTCCAGCTCCTTGGGAGGCTGAGGCAGGAGAACGGGGTGAACCCGGGAGGCAGAGCTTGCAGTGAGCCGAGATTACGCCACTGCATTCTAGCCGGGGTGACAGAGCGAGACTGCATCTCAAAAAAAAAAAAAAAAAATCCGTGTTTTTCCCACATGTTTTCTGTGAAATAGGATTCTGCCTTTATTTTTTTAATTTTTACTTTTTGTGGATACATAATAGTTTTAAATATTTATGGAGGCATAAAATTTTGATACAAGCATATAATGTCTGCTTAGGAGACTCATCACCTCAAATGTTTATCATTTCTTTTTGTTAGGAACATTCCAATTCCACTGTTGTTATTTTGAAATATACAATAAATTATTGTTAGCTATACCTGCTCTATCTTGCTACCAAATACTAGATCTTAGTTCTTCTAACTGTATTTTTATACCCATTAACCATCCCTTCTTTATACTTCTCTTCCCACTGCCCTTTCCAGTATCTGATAATCATTATTGTTTCTCTATCTCCATGAGTTCAGTTTTTTAGCTTCCACGTATGATTAAGAACATGCAGTGTTTAAATTTCTGTTCCTGGCTTATTTTGCTTAACATAATGTCTCTAGTACCATCCATGTTGTCACAAATGATAGGATTTCATTCTTTTGCATGGCCGAATAGTATTCCATTGTTATTTGTTGTTTTCAAGACAAGGTCTTGCTCTATCACCCAGGAGTGTAGTGGTACAGTCTTGGCTCACTGCAGCCTCAACCTCATAGGCTCGAGCGATCCTGCCACCTCATCCTCCTGAGTAGCTGGGACTACAGACATGCAGCACTCGGCCTGGCTAATTTTTTGTTTTATTTTTTGCAGAGGTGAGGGCTCACTATGTTGCCCAGGCTCATCTCGAACTCCTGAACTCAAGTGACCTTCCTGCCTTGGCCTCCTAAAGTGCTGGGATTAAAGGCATGAGCCACTGTGCCCAGCCCTGAATAGTATTTCATTGTGTATATGTACCACATTTTCTTTATGCATTCATCGATTGATGGACACTTAGATTGATTCTGCATCTTGGCTACTGTAATAAGCATGGGAGTGCAGATATCTCTTCAATACATTGATTTCCTTTCTTTTGGATATATAGCCAGCAGTGGGATTGCTAGATCATATGGTAGTTCTATTTTTAGTTTTTTGAAGAACTACCATACTGTTCTCTATGGGGGCTGTACTAATTTACATTTCCACCAACAATGTATGAGGGCTTCCCTTTCTCCGCATCCTTGCCAGCATCTGTTATCACTTGTCTTTTTTTCTGTACATACTTAGCATATTTTACAAAAAAAAGAGAACTGTGAATGCCAGCATATATGACTTTGAGCTCCTTGTATATTCTAGTTATTAATCCCTTGTCAGATGAGTAGTTCGCACGTATTTTCTCGCATTCTGTGAGTTGTTTCTTCACTTTGCTTATTGTTTCCTTTGCTGTGCCAAAGCTTTTAAGCTTGATGGGATCCCTTTTGTCCGTTTTTGCTTTGGTTGCTTGTGCTTTTGAGGTCTTCTTCAAGAAATCTTTGCCCAGACCAATGTCCTAGAGCATTTCCTAAATATTTTTACTAATAGTTTTATAGTTTCAGGTCTCATATTTAAGTCCTTAATC
This sequence comes from Chlorocebus sabaeus, assembly GCF_047675955.1. Classification (NCBI taxonomy): domain Eukaryota; kingdom Metazoa; phylum Chordata; class Mammalia; order Primates; family Cercopithecidae; genus Chlorocebus; species Chlorocebus sabaeus. The sequence goes on along the minus strand of NC_132904.1, from coordinate 74,931,978 downwards.
CATTTTTATTTCATTTTTAAATAGTGAGAAAGATAGGGGTCTAGTTTCATTCTTCTGCATATGGATATCAAGTTTTCCTAGAACATTTATTGAAGAAACTGCCCTTTTTCCAGTGTGTGTTCTTGGCACTTTTGTCAAAGGTGACTTCTGCCCTACTTTAGCATAGCTAGATCTAATCTTCTGTTTACTATAGCCCATTTGCAAAAAGGTAGCCATTTACAAATGTTTAAATGACGAGGTGATTTTAAACTTACATAGTACTGTCATAATTATCCTGCAGTTTAACTCTTTAAAACTCAAGCGTTTATTAATTTTCTTCTTAAGCTATAGGGTAACCCTAGCAGTTTTTAAACATTTACACTTGGTAAATACGTTTAAGTGATTCGCTATCCTTGATTAGTGTCTTAGTCCATTCAGGCTGCTATAACAAAATAGCCTTAACTGAGTGGTTTATAAGCAACAAACATTTACTTATAAAAGCTCTGGAGGCTGACAAGTCCAAGATCAAGGCACTGACACATTCAGCTTCTGGTGATTGCCCACTTCCTCATAGACAATGTCTTCCATTGTGTCCTCACATGGTTGAAGAGGGAAAGAAGCTCCTCTGGGGTTTCTTTTATAATGTCTCTAATCCCATTAATGAGTACTCTGCCCTCATGACCTAATAACCTCCCAAAGGACCCACCGCCTAATACTGTCACTTTAGGGATTAGGATTCCAACATATGAATTGGGGTGGTGGGGTGGGCTGGGGCATTGTGAGGCATAAGCATGCAGTTCCTTGCAATAAGATGGTTCTTTAAATTTTATACAAAGTTACTTTTAAAAGTTTACTCATGGCCAGGTGTGGTGGCTCATGCCTGTAATCCCAGCACTTTAGGAGGCTGAGGTGGGCAGGTCACCTGAGGTCAGGAGTTTGAGACCAGCCTGGCCAACATGGTGAAACCCCATCTCTACCAAAAATACAAAAATTAGCTGGGCGTGGTGGCATGTGCCTGTGATCCCAGCTACTCGGGAGGCTGAGGCAGGAGAATTGCTTGAAACTGGGAGGCGGGGGTTGCAGTGAGCTTGTGCCACTGCACTCCAGCCTGGGCGACAAGAGTGAAACTCCACCTCAAAAAAGAAAAAAAAATTAAACAGAAATGAAAATGTATTAAGTATAATTTAGTTCAGTAATTTATCAAGCAATTAGTATGTGCCAAGTGCCCAAGTTCTGGGACTGCAAGGAAAAAAAGCAAAGGCTTCCTTACTTCTAGGCCCTGACTAGATAGAAGTAAGCCAAGAGAAGGCTTTTCAGGTGGAGGGACCACTAAGAGTGTAGACAAGGTAGCGAGGACATACACAGTGTGTGCAAGGACACTAAAAACAGTTTGGTGTTGCTGGATTATCAGCAGGATGATTGGAATAGAGGGCTTTGAAGCTGGAGAGGTAAGAGAGAATACCTGGGCTGGTAAGAATGGGGGAGGGGAAGGTCTTCAGAAACTAGAGTCCATTCAAGATTTGTTTGTAGACTATCCTAGGCAGCCAGGGCAGTATTCCAACAGATTATTTGAATATTTAAATAAATACTCTATTTGGATCAGATAACCAGATGGAAATTCCTTTTAGTAGGTTTCTGTCGTGGTCCTAATCACTGGATTATTTCTTTGATTGTGTTCACAGCATTAAGGAGACTGTTCTAACCGGTTCAAGGCTAGTCTCCTGAGCTTTTTTATCGTTCACATTGGATCAGAACTTCTCATTTGGAAGCAACTCAAGTGTCCATCAACGGATAAGTGGATAAGCAAAATATGATGTGTGTGTGTTCATATATATACACACATATACATATCACATATGTGCTATCTGGTATACATATATATACACATACATACACACACACACACACACACAGGAATACTGTTCAACCTTAGGAAGAAAACTTTAATACATGGGCATACTTCACCATAGATGAACCTTGATGACATTATGCTAAATAAAATGAGCCAGTCACAAAAGGACAAATACTGTATGATTCTACTTATATGAGGTACTGGAGTAGTCAAACTCGTTGAGACAGAAAGTTTAATGCTAGTTGCCAGGGGCTAGAAGTAGGGGACAATGAGCAGCTATTGTTTAATGAGTACAGAGTTTCAGTTTTGCAAGATAATGGGTTCTGGACATTGGTGGTAATGGTGGCAACAGCAATGTAAATGTACTTAATGCCAACTGAGCTGTACACTTAAAAATGATTAAGATGATAAATTTTGTAATCTGTACATTTTATGACAGTTTTTTTTTTTTAAACCTCACTTGGTAAAGGTTAGTAATTGGTCTTGCTAATATTTCTAACCCAAGAGAAAATACAGGATGTAATCTCCACAGCCTTGAATAATTATGGAATATTCTCTTAGTGACATGTAAGGACCTGAGGCAATGAAGTTGCACAGAGCTGGAAAACATGCCTGCTGCTTCACTTAATGAAACAACCTTTTTTTTTTTTTTTTTTTTTTTTTTTGAGACAGAGTCTCACTCTGTCACTCAGGCTGGAGTGCAGTGGCACAGTCTTGGCTCACTGCAGTCTCCGCCTCCTACGCTTAAGCAATTCTTGTGCCTTAGCCTCCAGAGAAGCTGGGATTACAGGCTGCACCACCATGCCTGGCTAATTTTTTTGTATTTTCAATAGAGATGGAGTTTTGCTCTGCTGACCACTCTGGTCTCGAACTTCTGGCCTCAAGTGATCTACCTGCCTCAGCCTCCCAAAGTGCTGGGATTACACACATAAGCCGCTGCACCTGGCCTTAATGAAACAACTTTGATGTTGCTTTTTATCTCTAGCTAGAAAGGGACAATGGGATATGGTAATTTCAAGCTTGTAAGAAATGCTGAGAAATACAGGTTCCTGAGCAGGCTGTTGTCTACATCCAAATTAATTTTGACAGGTGTTTATAGAGCATATACTGTATCCTTCCCCTTCCCAATGTAATAAATCAGTACTCAGCCCTGACTTCAAGGCATTTGCAGACTAGAAAGACTAGAAGTCTACATGTGAAACAGAATGATGCCCTTTTATGGAGTTATCCGGGCACCAAGTTGCGTGAAGGCAGGTGCTCTTGGTGTAGAAGTTGGAGGGGCTTCCTGGAATAGGAGGTGGACGTGTGAGTTGGACTCAAGAGATAAGGGCCTAGGAAGGAATATGGCGTTCAAAATGAGAAAGAGGTGGTGCACATGGGGTGTGGGGCCAGTAAAATTCCATCCAGAGTGAAGGAATTTGTAGCAGAAAGCAGGAAGAGTTTTGAAAGTTGAGAGCTGGGGGAAATATTTTACAATTCCCAGTAAATGCCTTAGATGGTAGGATGACATTTACTGATAAAGAGCATCACTAACTCAGTGAGTCTTTCCCTCTCAGATGGCAACTCCTTCAGTGTGAAATGTCAGTGTATTTTGACAATGTTTATGTTCAGAAGACCTCTCAGTGTTTCAAAGGCCTTAGGGTCATTAAGCAAATGACTTAAAAGAATTAATTCACTGAGGCCACTTCTTTGTCTTTAAAATTAGACTAATGCTTCTTACTTCATTGGGTTTGCAGGTTTATGAGAATAACTTGTGAAAAAAATATTAGCACAGTGTCTAGTCCAGAGTATTAAGTGTTGGGGGAGGTAGCATAGGGATGATGTTGACTTACATTTATTAACCCATTCATAGGAACTCTGAACATGAGTGTGGGTGTCTTCACATCCGTTTCAAATTTGGACCATACCTGGAGTGTACAATGTCAGAACATAACTGAAAGTCTCAAACTGGGTACCACATCAAATTTTAGGGAGTTAATTTTTCCTGAAAGGAACATCTCAAGGGTCTGCTAGGCTCATGGAAGGGAAATTAAACCACACAGGGATTTGTCTGAAGCTATGACTTTGGCTAGTCCCTGGGAAACAGGTGTTTGCTGGGGGATGTAAAGATCAGTATGTGAGATCCTGGGGCCAATGTTTGAGAATGGTTTAAAACACAAAAACTTCTCAGTAAGTGGTAACCCTTCAAAGCTCAGCTCAGATTGCCTACCCTGCAGGATCCTCCAAAGTGAGCCGCCTTCTGGACTTGCTTCCATGACACTTTTTTCATCTCTACTTCACCATTCTCACGTTGATCTATGAGTCTCCCTTTGCTAGATTAGGAACCCTTTACTTGAGACTGTAAGCAGCTTGGTGCAGGCTTGATGCCGCTCATCAGGCAGCAGCTATCATCAAGGTACTTTCAAAAGTCACTGATCTTCTTTATAACTAATTACCCCTCTACCCATTTTCGTGCTGGCTTCTTCTTATTTATTTACTTGTTGTCAGAGTAGTGAGTGAGTTCCTTAGGATCTTTCAAAGTGATCAGTTAGGGTATTTTTTAGTATTATCATAAGCTCACATGTTTAAACATATTCCATGCATTTGAATCTAACTGTTAGAGTTGCTGTCCTTATTGAAAGTCAGATTATCCTCTTTAACCAGCAGGAGCCTCTTCAAGTTGATTTCTGGATCCTTTTGACGTGACCCTACTAATCTTTGATAATTTCTTTGCTCTCTGGTATGACAAGATGTTCCAAGTTTATTTTGTACATTTTCTGACCCAGACCTGGAATTAGCTAGCCATTTCCTCAGAGTCCTGGTTTCTTTTAGTGAAAGTGATGTGCCAAAATCCATGATGGGCACTAAGGGTGCTAATTGCTATTGCTGTTATTTTGGCCACACACTTATATTTTACATGGTTATAACCAACATCAGTTATCACTTTGTATTTTTTTTATTGTAACTATCATTGTGAATGTTTTCACTTACATCTACATAGTATTTTTTCCAATTTTTAATTATGAAAAATTTCAGTCATACACAAAAGTAAAGAAAATGGCATAAAGAATATTGATGCACACAATTTCAAATCTTATCAAGGTTTCATCACATTTCATCTATCCATTTTTCTGTTTCTTTGCTGGAATATTTAAAACAAATACTAGACATGTACATAAGTCTTATAAATATCACGTAAGTGAATGTACCACACCTGTGTGCACATTCCCCAGTTAAACATTTGTTACTTCCAGTTATTCACTGTCATATACAGTGCAGGCCTGTCGTGTCATACAGGTGGCAGGTCTGAGAGTTTCACCCATGTTCATGAGTCATAACATTTAGGTGTCATTAACTATTACCACAGTTCATTTGGAAGATTTTCTCAGGCAGACAGTGTATCTTTCCTTAGTGTGCATTGGAAGAACATACCAGTTGGAGTTCTGCTGGCTTGCAAGAGTAGGGGAAAGTGCTAAGTTTTACATATAGTATCATGAGGATTGTTGAAATGAGTTTGTTGCTTTGATCTTTTCATATAATCTCCTAGAGGAAAACATTGAGTATAGGCTAGGAGTGTGTGTGTGGGGGTGGTGTGTGTGTGTGTGTGTGTGTGTGTAGCTATTCACAGGCATGACCATAGCACAGTACAGCCTCAAACTCCTGGGCTCAAGTGCTCCTCTCACTTAGCCTCCTGAATAGCTGGGACTATAGGTGCACCGTTGTGCTTGGATTTACTTTTTTGGATACCAACAGAGACTACAACTTATTGAGGCTAAAACCTGTTAGAGGTCTACTTGAAGATACTGTCGTTAACAGGTAGTAAGTATCTACAGTGTACATCGTATTCCCCTCAAAGTTTATAGTCTTGTTGGGGAAGCAGCTTGAATTATAATGCCGGGCAGTACATACTACAAAAATGACAAAGACTAGTGCCATAGTAGTCCAGAAGAGATTGGTCTAGTGTGGTCAGTGAGGTAAATGTTATAAGACCTATGTTTAGATTTTACTTGTGGATACTCTGCCATTTCACCTCTCTGCACTCATTTCCTCATACATTCTTAGGACTAATTTCACCTGCCACCTTGTGGCAGCCATTCTTGTACCATCCGCCTCATCAGAATGAATTATGAAGCTCCCTCCTGCAGCTCACCTGTGTCACTGTCAGGCTTCAGTTCCACTCAGTAACTGTTGGTTTACACTGTGCTTCCCCTAAAATGGTAGCTTTTCGAGTACACTATGCCCTTTGTTCATGTTCTTGTAACCTTGGTACCTAAAGCACAGTAAGTTATTGGTTCATTAGTGCTTTATATGCTTTTAAGTTTTGAACAAATATTACTCAATTGGTTATATTGCCTTGGCGAAAAAAGAGTTTGAACTGGAATTGAATTGAGAATGTGATTTGGTTTGGGGTTTTTTTGTTTGTTTGTTTAGCGACAGGTTTTGGAAACTTTCATAGGGTATGCTATTAAAAATGGAATTTTTTTGTTAATACTTGTTTTATTCACAATAAAGTAATTATAAACACACATCACAAAAAAAAATGACAGTATTAATAAAGAGCACTTGTAATACTCCTAACATTAACCAGCCTAACAAGCCTAACCAATGTTACTCCAATGTTACTCCAGTGTTACTCCTAACAAGCCTAAACATTAATATTTTAGAGTATTTCCTAGTCTCTTTTTCCTGTATTTATATGTGCTATGTATATTTTACGAAATGAGGGTGAGGCTGTTTCACTCTTTGTATGCTTTAAGCTAATATATTGAAAATATTTCCCTGGCCGGGCGCAGTGGCTCACATCTGTAATCCCAGCACTTGGGAAGGCTGAAGTGGGTGGATCACCTGAGGTCAGGAGTTCAAGACCAGCCTGACCAACACAGAGAAACCCCATCTCTACTAAAAATACAAAATTAGCCCGGTACAGTGGCGCATGCCTGTAATCCCAGCTACTCAGGAGGCTGAGGCAGAAGAATCGCTTGAACCTGGGAGGTGGAGGTTATGGTGAGCCAGGATCGTGCCTTTACACTCCAGCCTGGGCAACAAGAGCAAAACTCTGCCTTAAAAAAAAAAAAGAAAAAATATTACCAGGTGTCACAAAATAGGTTAAAACCTACAACATAGGTTTTAATGACCACAGAGCTTCTCAAGCATGTGTAATAAGGACACTATAAACCAATATTTTTACTGATTCTTGATGTTGAATTAAATTATTTTAATTGTTACTTTACCAAAATTTGTATCAACAAAAACTGAGGTATAAACTTGTTCTTATAGCTCTCTCACAATTATAGATCAAAACAAATTTACAAATGCAAAACTTCAGAATCCATATAATTCACATTAACAACAGTAGATATTTTGCTGAAACTAAATTGGTGATTCAGATGTGAATATTGAATCAACTTCTTTGACCCCTGTCTGTCCTGTGTCCCATACTTTTTTCCTACCACATTTCTTTGTTTGAACTACAGTGAAACTTTGTGTAGCAAGCCATTGTCTTTTAATTAGTATGACCACATTATTTATAAGCTGTCACCTCTGTCCTTTCTGATTAGCCATTAGTATATGAAAATTAAATAACTTATTAATTGATATCTGTAAGATTTTAAATGCAAATGCTGGCAATCAAGGAATAGCATTCACCTGCAAGATGATCATTCAGATAGTCGAGAGTATGCTTATATTTTTTAAGATCATGCTTGAGATGAAAACTCAAGATTGAAAAAAGAAGTGTGTACTGGCTTTCAGATCCCTGAGGATATGTTCGATGCTATTTTGAAAAATCCTCATGTAATCATAAAAAGCACGAGCTCTGAGGTTAGTCCTGGATTGGGATCCAAACTAAACCTCCCATATGCTTTGTGGGTGTGGGCAAGTTGCTTAATCTTTCTGAGCTTTAATCTCCTACTCTGTAAAATAGAGATAATGACAACCTTAGCCTGTTAATTGAATAGGTTTAGCTTAGAGGGGTGTGAACATGAACGATTTTGTTTTTCTCCAGTCAGAACTCCCAACTGCTCTGTTCAAATCTCCCTTCTCCTCTCAAGGACAGATGATACCTTAGGCAGAGTTCACAACCTCCTGGTTACACTGGGTTACTGAAAGTTGACCATTTGAAAAGTTCAGTATATCTAATTGAAAGGTTTACTTACTCCTATTACTCTAACCAGGTTTGTGGCTATTGGGATATGAAGTGAGAAAAGGTAGACTTGGTTTATTTTTGAGATGGAGTCTTACTGTCACCCAGGCTGGAGTGCAGTGGCATGATCTCAGCTCACTGCAACCTCTGCCTCCTGGGTTCAAGTGATTCCCCTGCCTCAGCCTCCTGCATAGCTGTGATTACAGGCGTGTGCCACCACACACAGCTAATTTTTGTACTTTCAGTAGAGACAGGGTTTCACCATGTTGGCCAGGATGGTCTCGAACTTCTGACCTCAGGTGATCCGCCCACCTCGGCCCCCCAAAGTGCTGGGATTATAGGCATGAGCCACTGCGCGAGGCCTGGTTTATTTTTTCTACTCCTCTTCCCCATTCTTCACCTTGGAGAGTGTAGGGGTGGGAGGAGATATAGTCTCTCTCTGAAATTTCTTCCCTGGCCCTTCTGGTCTCCATTTGTTCCAGTGCCCAGTTGCCCAGTGTATAAGATGAGCAGGAAGGCGAGGGACAAGGATACGTGTCTTTTAACTGGCTGCTCTTGGGTCCTCCTAGATGGCATTTACGGGTTGCCTATCTCGCCCTGTCTGTGGGTCCACTCCCCACTGTTGTGAGTTCTTTGGAGGGTGGGCTTCCTCACTGTGTGATCTCCAGACCTCGAGAAGAAACTGGTATTTAGTTCTTTTCATCTCTTTCAGGACATCCTCACTCTCCCCTGGTACCACCTGGCCGGGGTCCACTTGATTATTGGGCAGCCCTTTTGGGTGGGGAACTGGCAAGTGAGCTTAAGACCAGCAATTTCTATGGACTGCATGACCCAGGGAAGACATATCTGTGCCAAACAGTGGGGTAACAGCAGTGCTGCTCCTTCTTGCTCAGTTTCTTCTTCCTCTGTCCAGATTGGTGCAGGCCAAATCTGAAAGTTGACTGCCTGATCAGATATTCATAAGACATTACACTTTGTAAAAGTTTTTGCCCCAAACCTTTTCTTTTTTCTTTTTTGGTACCCCTAGTCTCTGTAACTGATAATCTTGGAGCCCACCATGGGGTAGGGAGAGGACCACCCCAAAATACAGCACATTATACTAGGTCAAGGATTCCAATATTTCCCCTTATCTCTGCTCTTCTTTTGTGGACTGTGGAGGGAGAGGGACAGTGCAGGAGCACAAGGTTGGGGTAGAAGATCTCATAGTATAGCTTCTTTGTTTTTTGGTGTTTTTTGAGATGGAGTCTTGCTCTGTCGCCCAGGCTGGAGTGCAGTGGCGCGATCTCAGCTCACTGCAATATCCGCCTCCCAGGTACAAGTGTCTCCTGCCTCAGCCTCCCAGTAGCTGGGACTAGCGGTGTGTACCACCACGCCCAGCTAATTTTTATACTTTTGGTAGAGATGGGGTTTCACCATGTTGGCCAGGATGGTCTTGATCTCTTGACCTCATGATCTGCCCACCTTGGCCTCCCAAAGTGCTGGGATTACAGGCGTGAGCCACCACACCCGGCCCATAGTATGGCTTGTTAATAAATCCTTTAATTAGCCTGGCACCAGTTATTGACTGCTGTCTTTACCTTGTGGAGAACTCATCTGCTGTCTTTACCTTGTGAGGAACTCTTCTCCTCTCTGTCTTTAGTTGTGAGTTCTATTTACCAATTGTGGGGCAACTGAAAAAGTCTCATTCAGCATTCTCTTACATAAGTGATATTAAATATGATAATGCCAGGCACGTTTTAAACACTCCATAAATAAATGGTAACTGTTAAAATTATTGCACTGCCAAATTTATTTGATTCTTCTGTTCTTGGATATTTTAGTCCTTTACTATTTTCCGCTATTTTATAATAGATAGGCTGTGATGATCTTTAGAGCAAAGACTTTTCTCCTTAGGATGAATTTATACAAAGGAGGGTCTGATTCAAGGGGTATAGTTATTTGTAAGGCTTTTGACGCATCATACCAAATTGACTCTCAGGAAGGATAGTTTTGGCTTCTCTGATTATTCCTTGATGTTAGACATTTTAATTTTTTTAATACTTGGTAATTTGAGAGGTGAAAAAATAGTTCCTTGTTTTGATTTGGATTTCTTTGATTGCTACTGAGTTTGAATATATTTTCATGTATTATTGGCTCTTTTTTTTTTTTTTTTTTTTTTTGAGACGGAGTCTCCCTCTGTCACCCAGGCTGGAGGGCAGTGGCCGGATCTCAGCTCACTACAAGCTCCTCCTTTCGGGTTTACGCCGTTCTCCTGCCTCAGCCTCCTGAGTAGCTGGGACTACAGGCGCCCGCCACCTCGCCTGGCTAGTTTTTTGTATTTTTTAGTAGAGACAGGGTTTCACCGTGTTAGCCAGGATGGTCTTGATCTCCTGACCTCGTGATCCGCCTGTCTCGGCCTCCCAAAGTGCTGGGATTACAGGCTTGAGACAGGGTTTCACCGTGTTAGCCAGGATGGTCTTGATCTCCTGACCTCGTGATCTGCCTGTCTCGGCCTCCCAAAGTGCTGGGATTACAGGCTTGAGACAGGGTTTCACCGTGTTAGCCAGGATGGTCTTGATCTCCTGACCTCGTGATCCGCCTGTCTCGGCCTCCCAAAGTGCTGGGATTACAGGCTTGAGCCACCGCGCCCGGCCTATTGGCTCATATTTTAAATGACTTGCTTGTTCAAATGCGAGGTGCTTTTTGATACACTTTATTTGTGTAATGGGGAAAACTGTGTGACTTCAGGCATTATAATAAGGGAACTTGGAATAACTAGAGTGGGGAATCTCCACCAGTAGGGAGGGAAAAGATTGACCTGACCTGATGTTTCTGTTAACTCAGCAGCTCCCTTTTGAGACCTTTGCAGTTGTGATTCCATAGATTTCCCCCAGGCAGCCTTTTGATCTTTATTCAGTTTCAAGGCCTGCCTCAAATGTCACATGCTTTGTGATACTTCCTGATATCCTCCTGAAGGAGATTTATCTTCCCTCAACATCCTGCCTCTGTGCAGCTCCTATGACGTTGCAGCGTGACTGTGTTTTTAGTCTCTTCTCTTAATTATGGGACTTCTCAAGGACAGTCATCTTTCTTTTCCAACCTGGTGTTGGCACACAGGTACCCGAAGAAAGAGATAAGATGGTGGAAAGTGTTGCAAGAAAGTAGAATAGGGTGATTAATTCCTCTTGGAGTGGGGCGGTGTCAGAGGCTGCAGAGAAAATTATAATTGAGCTGGGGTGTGAAGAATGAACAGGAGTTCATCTACAGATGGAAAAGTAACATTTCACATAATGAGAACAGTTTAAAGACTTAAAGATATGAGCTCATGAATGTTAAGGAAAGGTGTATGGATGGAGAGGGTTGAAGAACAGGATTCAAGTGAGTCTCTCTGTTCTCCCCAGTACTCCCATGTTCATTACCTTTGCCCACCGTGGTCTGTGCTTTGTTCAGAATATCTTCTCTCTCTCCTGCCTCCTTAGACTCTATCGGTCATTCCACGAAGTTACTGAATACCTGTTATGTACCATGCATCAACAGAAAGAGGCAAAAATGGGTTCATGGACAACTCAGAATGGCATCATAGGAATGTTAGCCCCATCCTGAAAAGCCAGACAGAGTAGTGCCTTACCCATATTCCTTTTCGACTGCACTGATTGTTCCTAACAACTGAAACATTTTCTATTATAGCATCTGTAGATAAAATAGATAACAATCAAAAGAGTTACAATTTATTTCGTCCACTGTGATTGAGATAATGGTTTCTTTCAAACTAGGCTTAGACAAAGAAAATACAGTTTTCTTTTTTTTTATTTTTTTTTTTTTTGAGATGGAGCCTCGCGCTGTTGCCCAGGCTATGGTGCAGTGGCACAATCTCGGCTCACTGCAACCTCTGCCTCCTGGGTTCAAGCAATTTTCCTACCTCAGTCTCCTGAGTAGCTAGAATTACAGGTGCATGCCTCTACGTCCAGCTAATTTTTTGTATTTTTAGTAGGGATGGGGTTTCACTGTGTTAGCCAGGCTGGTCTCACACTCCTGACTTCGTGATCTGCCTACCTCTGTGCTCCCAAAGTGCTGGAATTACAGGCATAAGCTACCGCACCCAACCAGTTTTCATATTTTCTATAGCTGTCTGCTTCTCTGTCAGTTCCCATCTTTGTTCCAGTTTCTTTTGCTTCACGATACATCTTAGTCATGATAAAGCATGCCCAAAACTTAATGGCATAAGTTAACCATTTTATTTTACTCACAGATTCTGTGGATCAGGAATTCAGAGAGGGCATGGCAGGAACTTGTTTCTGCTCCCCAATATCTGGGGCTCCAACTGGGAAGGATTGAATGGCTCAGAATGACTTGACTGCTAGGAACTGGAATCCTCTGAAAGCATCACTTACGTACCTATCACCAGGGCTGGGATGACACAAAGGCTCTGCTCAGCTGCAGTTGTTGATGAGAGCACCTACGAGTGGCCTTTACATGCAGCCCAGGCTTCCTCTCATGGCAGTCTCTAAGCAATCAGACTGCTTACATGGTGCTCAAGGGCTCCAAGAGTGAATGTCTTAGTGGCCAAGATGAAAATGTCATGGCCTTTTTTAGTGACCTAGCCTTAGAAGTCACATAGTATTACTTTGGCCATACTTTATTGATTGAAGGAGTCACAAGTCCTCTCAGATTCATGGAAAGGGACCATAGACTCCCAACCTCTTGGTAGATAGAGTGTCAAAGAATTTGTGGTCATTTGAATTTTTATTTATTTTTTAATTTAGAGACAGGGCCTCACTGTCACCCAGGCTGTTGTGCAGTGGTTTGATCTCGGCTCATTGCAACTTCAACCTCCTGGGCTCAAGCGATCCTCCCACCTCAGCCTCCTGGACAGCTGGGACCGCAGATGCATGGCACCACATCCAGCTAATTTTTCGTAGAGATGGTGTTGCACCATTTTGCCCAGGCTGGCCATTTTTTAAAACTGCCATAATAATATTTATTTTTCAGGATAAAATCTCCTTTGAATCTTTTCAAAGGTCAACTTCCTAATCAGGGCTCTTTGAGTAAATACTTCCTCTTTCTGAGTACTGCCCACTTCCCTATTTCTGCTGAAAATCTTACTTGGTCAAGGCAGGGATTTCATCTGCATTAGTGATCTCCAGATCCTCATCAATCTAGAACAGTGTCTGGCAAACCATTGATGTTTCATACATATAACTGACTATGTAATGCTTACTATGTATTTGTGTGAGAGAGAAGAGGATATCTACATTGGTTTCTGTGTGGAATTTTCTACTTCAGTGTCTAATTTCTGATGTATTCCTGAGTCACCTATTGAGACTCACTCATTCTGTCTTTTGGAGTGATGTGCATGAACCCATTACTGGAGGAGATTGTGGTATTGGACATCTGTCTCAAAGTCTCTATACACTGAGAACTCTTCATTCTAACCATAGGCCTCTATTGGTCCACCAGTCTCTTAGCAATATATATATATATAGCAAAAAAAAAGTCTTTTTATGAGACTGTTTAAGGCCTCTGTATAAGTTGGGCTTGACCTAGTGAGAAATCACTTGTTTACAGCTTGCTGTTGTGGGCTATAAAGCAATAGCCTCACCAAGCCTAGTTTTGTTTATTTCAAACCCTTTGTAAACCAAGGGAACAGAGGCAAGGTATCTCATTTTCATGAACTTCCATATCAAGGTTTTCTATTAACTGAATTTGTGATTGGTAAGCTTTGAGCCAGTAACTACTATTCTCTTTTGTTACTGCGCATGACGTGTGTGGTGTTAACATAAACTGTACCCTAAAGCTGCCTGGTCCTGAACTACTGAATTTATGTGGTGGTAGATACAAAAAGATCTACATTATGCGGAAAAGAACAAAGTATTATCTTATCCATGCACAAAATTGTTATGCAACAAATGCCTAAAATTCCTGCTGTGTGCAAGAACTTCAGCTAGGCATTGTGAGGGATAAAGGTATAACAAAGTGTGATACTGAACTGATGATATTGGTAACCTGTGGGGATTTGACTGGCAGGTATGGTAAAAGGGGCTTCAACTTTATAGTGTCTCAATTCTGTTTTTAAAATAACAGCTTTGTTGAGATATAATTCACATACCATAAAAGTTACCATTTAGAAGTGTACATATGCAGTGTTTTCAGTGTATTTGTGCCATCACCACTATTTTCAGAACATTCTCACCTGAAAAGAAAACCACGGCCAGGCCCGGTGGCTCACGCCTGGAATCCACACTTTGGGAAGCCAAGGCGGGTGGATCACCTGAGGTCAGGAGTTCAAGACCAGTCTGACCAACATGGAGAAACCCTGTCTCTACTAAAAATACAAAAAATTAGCCGGGCATGGTGGCACATGGTTGTAATCCCAGCTACTTGGGAGGCTGAGGCCAAAGAATCACTTGAACCCCAGAGGCGGAGGTTGCAGTGAGCCGAGATTGCGCCATTGCACTCCAGCCTGGGCGATGAGAGCAAAACCCTGTCTCAAAAAAAAAAAAAAAGAAAACCACATGCTTCTCTCTGTCATTCTCTAAAAGAAAAGGTAGAGAAGAACATGGAGTTGTTCTTCATGTCAATCTCAGATGTTTCCCCCAAAGTAAAATGTCATTTTTCGTGTTCTGATCTCAGAACGTGTTGATTGAGACTCTATCTTGGCACTTAACACATTCTGCCAAGAAACTAGAAGCATGAATACCGCTCTTCTGCTAGCTTAGGAGGACCTTGGGAGCAAAGACTAGGACTTGTGCTAATTTTACCACCTGTTGAGTAAATGCTTAATATGTACTCATTAAATATCAGTTTGAATTCTGTTGACAGACTCTTTAGGTAGATTTCTAGAAGAAACATCTTTTCTGACCAACACATCCCTAGTCCATTTCTCTATTAGGTGGAATTTCTCATTCTTCTGTTTCTACCCGAAGAAGTATGATTTAAGGCAAGGTAAGAGTTAACTTTCTTGCTCTTGCTCTTGCTCTCAGTCTCTGTCTCTCTCCCTTTAACAAAACAAAAGTAAGCAGGACTGATGGTGGGAATAGAATCATTGCATTTGCTTATTTTGAAGTTATGTTCTCTAAGGATATCCATAGCTCTGAGGGCAGAAGTTGGTAGAGAACATTTGGATAAAGATAAGAGAAATTATGTTCTGGGACTATATTGTGTACCCCATCTATAAACAATATGATGCCAGGCACAGTGGCTCACACCTGTAATCCCAGCTTTTCGGGAGGCTGAGACAGGAGGATCACTTGAGCCCACGAGTTTGAGATCAGCCTAAACGACATAGCAAGACGCTATCTCGACAAAAAATTCTTAAAAATAGCTGGATGTGGTGGCACATCCCTGTAATCCCAGCTACTCAGGAGGCTGAGGTAGGAGGATTGCCCAAGCCCAGGAAGTTAAGGCTGCAGTGACCTGTGATCATGCCACTGCACTCCACCCTAGACAACAGAGCAAGACCCTGTCTCAAAAAAAACAATGTGGAGGCCAGGCACAGTGGCTCACGCTTGTGATCTTAGCACTTTGGGAGGCTGAGGCAACTGGATCTCTTGAAGTCAGGACTTCAGGACCAGTCTGGCCAACAAGGCAAAAAACCCCATCTCTACTAAAAAATAGAACAATTAGCTGGGTGTGGTGGTGCATGCCTGTAGTCCCAGCTACTTGAAAGACTTAGGCACAATAATCGCTTGAACCCAGGAAACAGAGATTGGAGGGAGTCAAGATCGTGCCACTGCACTCCAGCCTGGACTCTGTCGCAAAAAAAAAAAAAATAATGCGGAGTCATAATTTATTATGCATATTATGTACATATTGAGCACTTACTATATAAAGTAGTGTCCTGTGCATTTCTTATGTATTAGTTAACCTTCACTTTTGTTTTCTCCATTTTGTGGATAAGAAACTAAGGAACACAGTATTTAGGAAAATGGCAAAAGATGTTTCCATTAGAAAGTGAAAGAACCACATTTTGACCCCAAGCAATCTTCCTCTAGTGCCTGGTTGGTGTCTCTATATAAAATAAACTGAATTTGAATCCTGGCTCTACTGTTTAATAGGAATGTAGCTTTGGATAAGTCATTTAATCTCTCTGAGCCTTACTTTCTACATGGGGTAGTTGGCAGATTGTGAGTAAAGCTCCTTATTCCATTGTGATTCCCTTCTGTCATTTATTTGTGGATTTTTCTTGCTAACTCTATACAGTCTGACAGTAGCAGGATATGTGAGTGATGGCAGATTTCAACTATTTGGTTATGTAATGATTAAGCAATTCTACACATCCTTTTCGATTGTGTTAACAACTTTGCTTTTTCAACCCACTGAGAGACTACTGTTACTGTGAATTTAATTCTGACCCAGTGGTAAAGATTTTGTTAATACAACTTGATGAGAACTTGATAATGTGATGGTCAATTTAGTTTGTTAGCAGTAAAGAGCAAGAATATTGTATCCCAGACTTTAGAAATGCATATTTCAGAAAGTGTATCTGAAAACCTAGACCAATGCTAGTACATCGAGAGAAGATGACAGCCCAAGGGATCATGTGGGAAGCATGCCAGATAAGGAGTAGTTGGAGCCTCAGAGGTCATACAGTGTGAGGAAAAGAAGAGTTTTAAAAAGAAAGAAAAGAAAAAGAAGATAGTCCATTGCAGTGGCTCGCACAGAATCTAAAGTAGGAGGACTGCTTGAGCCCAGCAGCTCTAGGCTACGGCGAGCTATGATCTAACCACTGTACTCCAGTCTGGGCGACAAAGTGAGACCCCACCTCATTCATTCATTCATTCATTCATTCATTTATTATTTTGGTAACAAAGTTTTGTTTAATGTCTAAATCTAACATGAAACATGTGATTTTCATTTAAAAGTACAATTTTATGAAATAAATACATAGAAGGCTTGGCCAACATTTATAAACCAGGATCTGACATAGATGTAAATCCTTGCCTTCCAACTTCCCTTGACATCACGTTGTCTTTTCTTAAGAGACAGTCACTTTGGCCAGTAGGGAAGAGAGGAAAACCAATAACATGAGTAAACAATTTCCATCTGACCTGGCCCTGACTGGGATCATTACTCTAAGCCACACGCCTTACTTTGCTCTGACACTTCAGGATGTTCCCTCCTGGTATTAGCTGTGCACCAACGCTAAGAAGTCACAGGGCTTTCCTTGCCATTCTCAATAAATCAGTTTTGCAAAACCTCCAGGCCTTCTTGCAGAGTATTCAGGCACGTAGGGTTGTAGCTGATCAGCCATAAAGACAGGCTTTCCTTTAGGCCCTGCAGCAGTGTGGCACCAGTTTGAAAGCCTCCATCCAGTGCACATAATGAAAGTCAGAAAAAGACCTTCACTACTTATGTATACTTTCTACAAAGAAATAGATACCTGGATAAGGGCCAAGACTGCCTCCTTCATCATTTCATTTTGTGTATCTGTGTTGACAGAGTCAGCAAGAGAAGAGATATCAAGTGCTCACAAGGTCCCTAGGTCTATCCTTTTAGCCAGACCTTCCCTTGCTACTTGTAATTCCTTGACAGAAGACATTGTGGTAGTGAGTACTTACGAAAGAAGCAACTAGAATGGGGCACTTCTCCCAGGGCAAACGCTGAATCCTCTTTCTGTTATAAAGTTCCCTGAGTCCTGGACTTGGTTGTTCACATAGATAGAATGATAGCTATTGAAACTGTCCCTAACTTAGCAGTTCTCTCTGAACTCCCTTGAGAGGGCCCAGGTACTCTTATTTTCCATCTCTCCTGATAAAAAATAAAGAATGAATCTAAGAGTCTTGACCATCATATATCTGTCAAGCACTGCCTGGGGATGGGGAAGCTTTGAATAACCAGATACATACATATAGATAGATAGGTAAAGATGTCTCATAGCTACACTTCCTTTTTTTAATTAATAAAATACTAATTATGTATCAGTCTTGTGCTAGGCACTGAAGATTCAATGCTGAATAAGACAGGTTAGATAACTTTTTGTTAAGCATAACATGTACCCCTCCCAAATGTTCTATTGATGACAGATTCCTATCATTGGGTGCCTCATAATTTTGTATTCTTTCATCACATCTAAGGTTAAACTCTACATGGTAACTTTCCTCAGTTTGGAGACATTGGACATGCTTCCCATCTTCTGTGGAGTTTCTGGTGTCTAAGAAGGCTCAACTGCCTGCCAAAGTTTCTCCTGCATATGCTACAAGTATGAGGCTGCTCACCTGTGTGAGTTCTCTGGTGTTTAATAAGGTGGGATTTGTGAATGAATCTTTTCCCACATTCATGACATTTAAAGGGCTTCTCTCATGTGTGAATTCTTTGTGTGTGTAGATTTGTGTCATAACTAAAGCTTTTCCCACACCATGAGCATCTATACGGGTTTATTCCTTGATGTGTCATGAAGTGCTTATTAAGACCTGAACTCCATCTAAACCTCCTGTCACATTGTTGACATTTATGGAGTTTCTCTTAAGTGTGAATGCTCTGGTGCTTAATAAGATCAGAGCTAACTCTGAAGATTTTCCCACAGTCCTGACATTTAAAAGGTTTCTCTCCTGTGTGGCCTTTCCCGTGAAGATCCATAAGTTTTAGAAGCTCTCGTTTACAAGTTGTAAGTTTCTTTTCTTCCTTGGAAAAGCTTGATGCCATATCTGTACCCTGTGCATATCACCATGATTTTCCCTGCCCGTAAGTTTCCTGCCTGTAAGTTTTCTGGGCAGTTTTCATTCTGGTCTTTTTTGATACTTTGCATCCTGCTGTTTTTATTTCAGATGCAGAAATAGATATCGGATAATCATTTCCAGTGTCATTTTTTAGCTTTAGCCCTAGAGAGATTACAGTCTCATAGATACCCTGCATTACATCATTGTAGAGAGTCTTCTCAAGAGGATCTAATAATTGCCATTCTTCCTCAGAAAAGTACACAGCCATATCTTCAAATGTCAGCAAACTCTGGGACTCAGGCCGGATGAGCTCAGATGCCATCTTCCAGTCTTTGGTGCTTTTCTGCTCAGAAAGGGCTAAAATCTGTTGAACATGCACAGCTCTTTCATATACAGGCTGGGTTTCTTTTCTGAATATTCCAGCCCAGCTGTTCTTATAGTACCTGCTATGTATTCCAATATTATTTCTGGAACAGACCCATTGGTTTGGGCCCTTCTGGTTCCCACTTGAAGCCTGGGGCTACTGTTGTTCTTCTCAAGAGCACTGCCTCCTCTCCCAGCTCATGGGCTATGACATCATTCTTTGTTCCACCAGGTTCTCTCTGCAAGCATTCTACTAGGACCAGAACCTTTTTGACATGCTATGGATGATGCTTCTGCACCCACTTCTGGGTCCCTTGGGCAGAATGGTCAGGAACTGCTCTAGTACCAGCATTTCCAAGATCTGCTTTTTTGGGTGGATCTCTGGCCTCAGCCACTGATGGCATAATTTCTAGCCTCAAGCGATTCAGTTGCTTCCTGATAACGGAAGCTCCAGAAGTGCCTGCGAGCACTCTCAGGACCAAGAATCTCTATTTGTGTGCTGTATTTCTTACTCTGACTGGAGTTCTCTTTCACAGACCTATTAGTCTCCCACATAACCCCCATATGGGAGTTCAAGCATGCATCTACCTTCAGCTCTCTCGTTATCATTTACTCTAGGAAGAGTTTTACTCCTGTGTGTGACGTGGACACCCACCTGGTGTCACCTTTGAGGTGCGTCAGGTTTGGTACAAAATCAATGAATAGATCTTCCCAAGAACAAACATTTCAGTCAGCTCTGCCTTCCCTGGAGGCTATGCCTCTGTCGCCACACCTCCCTGCTGCTCTGGGCAACGAAGCTCTCCGCTCCTGCATCACTGAAAAGTGATGTCAGGAAAGCCCGTGATACTAGCGAGTAAAGCTCCAAGATTTTGGGAGCCTGGGAAAGGACCTTGGAAGATCATTTCCCCCATTCAATCCCTCTACCTCCCAGAGACCTTACCCTGACTCACTACTCCTGGGACAAGGTCTGTGGCCATTCATTCATTTAATTAATTGAGACAGGGTCTGGCACTGTTGCCCAGGCTGGAGTGCAGTGGCACGATCTCAGCTCACTGCAACCTCTGCCTCCTGGGCTGAAGCCAGCCTCCCACCTCAGCCTCCTGAGTAGCCAGCATTACAAGTGCACACCACCACACCTGGCTAATTTTTTTTTTTTTTTTGGAGAGACAGTGTTTTGCCACGTTGCCCAGGTGGTCTTAAACTCCTGGGCTCAAGTGATTTGCCCACCTCATCTCCCAAAGTATTAGGATTACACACATGAGCCACCACACCCAGCTGAGACGCCACTTCTTAAAAAAAAGATAAAAGGAAAAAGGTGTTGTAGCTATGCCATTCCTTGTGTTTCAATGTTTGAATTAATGAATTTTTTATCTTATGCCTGCTTTTCGTGGAAATGGTAGTATTCCCTACTTGCCAGTCATGACTTACAGCTTTTTCTGGAAGATTATTTCATTTTTGTTTTTTCTTTTTTGAGGTAGAGTTTTGCTCTTGTTGCCCATGTTGGAGTGCAATGGCACAATCTCAGCTCACTGCAACCTCCACCTCCCAGGTTCAAGCAATTCTTCTGCCTCAGCCTCTAGAGTAGCTGGGATTACAGGCATGTGCCACCACGCCCAGCTAATTTTGTATTTTTGGTAGAGACAAGGTTTTGCCATGTTGGTCAGGCTCATCTCAAACTCCTGACCTCAGGTGATCCACCCGCCTCAGCCTCCCAAAGTGCCAGGATTACAGGCGCGAGCCACTGCACCTGGCTGGAAGACTATTTCTAAAGTCAGACAAAGGATACACTCAATGTGTTTTCTGAGAAACGTTAGTCTAGGGAATCTGAGAGGCCAGAAACCTTTACCATGAGTAAAAGAATCATGGCTCATAACCTCTAGTTTTCATCTCATACTGTTGATTTTTAATGGAGTTCCTTGTTTTAGTAACAAATAAAATAAATGTTTTCTGCTCTCAAATCTACAGGGACTTTATTAAAATTGGAGGAACAATATTTGACAGTCTTTTGAACGTTTAGAAAAATAGGGTTTATTGTGGCTAAGTCTAAAGGGTCTCATGATTACAACTGACTGAAAAGGAAGGAATCCTTTTCTTTCCATGCATGGTGACTTAATTTTATGTACAGTACTATTCAATACCAATACACTGCTGTTCTTGGAGGGTCTATTAGGCATTAAAGTGTAAGTATCCCTATTGTTATTTACACTAGGAAAAAAAGCATACCTCAGGTCTTTGAGAATCCAGGAAAGCTTTGTTTTAGAATATTGCCCCAGCAGAAGGGAGCTAAGGAAATGTAGGCTTTTACTGAGTGCCTACAGGATGCCTCTCACTGGGGATGTAAATGAGACAGTCCTTGGCCTTCAGGAGCCAGGTGTAGAAGGAAATCAATCAATGGTAACTGAGAGCCACTGAGATGCTGCAATTCCAACATAAACAAAGTGCCATGAGAGCACAGAGGAGGGTACAGCTAATTGATTGCAAACATTCAGAGAAGGCGTCAGGGTTTTGTTCATCAACCAGGTCTGGAGGGATCAGTAAAACTTGGACTAGAAGAAGAGAACAAAGGTCTTTTAGCCAAAGGGAACAGCTTGTGAAACTTGTTCCTGACACACTGGAATGCTGAGATGGAGCTGATATGTGAGAAGTGGTGGGATTAACACGGCCAGGTTATGAAGATTCTCATATGTTAAGAAGTTAGAGCTATTATTCTTTAAGCAGCAGGAAACTACGAAGTTAAGTGTGTAGGTTTTAATGGCCTACCTCACACATGTGATAGAGCTACCTCTGGTTCTCTTATTAAATAATTTGAGAAACAATCTATACTATATTTCTTTTTTATGATGACTCTATAGGTACATAATACATTGGAGGCTCTGAAATGATAAACTCATTTAACTTGCTTAACACAGGGTCAAATGTGCTCAGACATGGAACCTTTTTTATCTCTTTACCTTTTAGTTTTTAGTAACATGTTTAAGACATCTGATACAGGGAAAGGAGGAAGAGGGAGAAACAGGCTTCTAGGGAGATAAAAGAAGAACCTTTCTCATCAATCTATCAGTATTTGGCTGTAGGAGGTGGGAGGAGGAAGAGCCATTTCTTAAATCTAAAGACAGCTCTGTTCTGGGAGTGAGGAAGTCTAAGTTCTTATTCTACCTTTGCTGTTAAATAAGCTGTGTGCCCTTGGCCAGTTCACTACTTTTTTGAGACTCATTTCTCAAGACACAGATAATACTGCTTGAGCACAGGTTAGTTGGATTCTGTGTTAAGGGCTTTTTATGTATTAGCTCATTAAATCCTCAAATCAAACCTAAAGTTAGATTCCCATTTTAAAGATAAGAAAACTGAGGAATTGAGAGATTAAAGAAGCTATTCAAGACCACCTTCTAGTAAATGGAGCTGCTGAGATGGATGGGAGATGGGACATTTTCAGTGGAAGAAACAAAGGCACAGAAGTGAAAAGGAGCAGGTAATCTTCAAGGAACGATGTGTATAATTTGGTATCATCAACCTTAAATAGTGAGATTCAGAAAATATGATTAAGTAGAGTCTATTTGAGTGCAAAGCTTGAGTATGGCCACCTGGGAGACACTGACTCCAAATGAATGGGGTCAGAGTTTCAAACTAGAGAAGATAAGGTTTCACTTATATAGGCAGAGACACAGAAATTTTAACAGAATTACAACATTTCCCATACAAGACCAGTGCATACATTACAGTGATTTGACTGGTTACAGATTCCTACATTCCAAGGAAGATTACTCCATGAGGAGGGACAACATTCTGAGATGGTCTTATCTCTGGTGCCATTTGGTCTTAATTATGGGGTGGGGAGGTTGGGAGTGGGGAATGGGGGCAGAAGTTGCAGCTGCATGACATGTGACTCAGGCTGCATAGCCACATTCCTCCCAAGGCTCCGAATAATTTAAAGTTCCAACAGCTTTCAGTTTGAATTGTTTAACTTCACAGTATGCAGTGGACTTGGAAGTGTGATAGGAGACAAGAGTGGAAAATGTAGGTTTAGGCCATGTTATAGAGGACTTTGAATGCTATGTTTTATCTGCATTTTATTCTGCAGCTATTAGGGAGTCTTTATCATCCAAATTTTCAAATGAGGCCTTAGAAATGTTCTCACTCCTGTAATCCCAGCACTTTGGGAGGCCGAGGCAGGCAGATCACGAGGTCAAGAGATCGAGACCATCCTGGCCATTATGGTGAAACCCCGACTCTACTGAAAATACAAAAATTAGCTGGGCATGGTCCACGCACCTGTAGTCCCAGCTACTTGGGAGGCTGAGGCAGGAGAATCACTTGAACCCAGGAGGCGGAGGTTGCAGTGAGCAGAGATCACGCCACTGCACTCCAGCCAGGCGACAGAGCGAGACTTTGTCTCAAAAAGAAAAAAAAAAAGTTCTCATTCAATGTCATTCACAATTATTTTGTATTCCACTAAGCGAGGGGATAAATGCCTTATTGAAAGAGTGCTTACAGACTTATGCGGACATATGTGCGGACATATATTTATCGTCCATCACTCTCTTGCATATACAAAAAAGAAAAGTATAAATGAAACATCGGTAAACAATTTTTAAAACTACTTCATAATCAATCCTAGCTTTGAATCACTTTTTAATTCATTGTCCATATTTGCCTACATAATAACTGCCCTGCATGCCATTAAGAGTATTGATGGTGCAACATTTCTTAAAAATGATTCAACATTGTCTTCAAATTTTTATTTCAAGTCACTGACACGTATTTTGCAAGTTTCAACTTTGGCACCTTCTTGGTCTTACTAGAAGATCTTAACAAAAAGTCTCACAACTACTGAAATTCATGTTTCTCCCTAAAATGGCCCTTGATTTATTTGTTCAGGGTTGTATTTGTCCAGTCACAATGCCAGACATGACAACCAAGTACACCCTTGTGCAGGCAATGACAACTGTGTCCTGACTGCAGCTTAACTGTAAGACACTATCAACAGTAGGAAACATTCTGATTTTGATGTTAAAAAGAACTGAATTTGAATTAATGAAATACAGTAGCTTGTTGAAAATCATAGGATGGTGAAGGTATCAGGACCCATTTGCTCACTGTTGTCAGTCCAGCCAGTAGGAAATCTATCTGGTCCGTCAGCTGTGTGAGAAAACCCTTTCCTAAAGAGAAGCTTTACCTTTTTTATTTCCCTGTTATTTTGAATTTACATTTACTAAGGAGGAAACCAAGGCAAGAAAGACAGCCAAGGACATTTTAATTGACTCGATACTCACTTTTAATCAAGTCTTTTGTGTTCTGGAAAGTGCCTTGAGATCTTTTAATAATCTTGCCAAATCAGCATTTCAATTTGGTACTCAGGATGAGTGATTAGAAGTCATCGACACACCAGCTAGCTTCTCTGTGGAGAATAGCTGAAGCCTCTGGAGAACCACAGTCTTAAATTAGTCTGAAGAAGTGTGAGATCACAACAGGAAGTAATGTGAACAGGAGGAGTTACTGATCAGATGGTTCAGAGAGCTGGATGATCTTAATAATTTGATCATTCCAATTTTCCTTGTATATAATGAACACTTATTGATTGCTTCTCTTAAATTCATCTCCTTTCTCCTTCCTTGCAACACCTTAATTTCTGTTCAGACATCTATGTGATTCTGGGGAAGCTGGCTCCGTCTATCCTATGCTTCAAGTTTGGCTAGTTAGCACATTCCATTCCCTCAGCCACCATGATTATTTTGGATTAGGCATGTGATCTAAGCAGGTATAGTCTGAATGTATTCTAGTTGGTATGGTAAGTGGATATAAGGCCTCTATTCTGCTATATGGTTTGGTTAAATATAAGAAGTATCTATGGGGCACAGTGGCTCATGGTTGTAATCCCAACTACTTGGGAGATGGAGGCAGGAGGATTACTTGAGGCCGGGAGTTCAAGACAAGCCTGAGTGTCATAGTAAGACCCCTGTTTCAAAGAAACAAAACAAAAGAACAAAAAGAAAAAAGTGACTGTGAATCCTGTACTCTGATCCTAGGCTTACAAAGAGGTTCACACCATCACAGATAATGCAATCAGGGTGAGGGGAGAAAGAGAGAACCAGTGCCTTCACATCAGGATTGCTGTGAGAATTGAATGGGATCTTGACTGAAAAACACCTTGCAGAAAAGTCTGACATAAAATATAAATTCATGTGGTTAAGGACTTTTGGAATTGCTAATGACAAAAGCCAACTCAAGTAAATTTAAGCAAGAAATAGAAATGTAATGGTATGATAATAAGGAAACTCAGAAAATTGAATGTTTTCTAGATACCAGGTGACCTTGGGTACACAATCATGTTTCAGTGGCCCAAGGGCACTCATTGTAACTCATACTGCTTGTTTGTGTTTGACTTTCTTTTCTCCTGTAGGCAAGCTGTCTGTAGGTGATAAGAAAGGAGATCACTGGCAACCCTCAGTCCTCTCATCTCTGTAACTCAAAAGGCAAGGTCCTCACTTTTAGAACTCCAAATTTAAAATCCTGGGGAAGGATACTGACAGTTGGGGTCATAATTCTACCCCTGGACTAAGCCACTATGGCCAGAGGATTGGAAACTACGGTAGTCAGACTAGAGCTACCTGTGCCTTACCTGACACTCACATGGTAGGTGTGGAGAGGGGTGAGTGACAGCTTCACTCGGAATCATGTTTACATCTCATGAAAAGCAATTTCCACCATGAGAAAGGGAAACAGTGCTGGATAGTAAAACAAGTATCCAGTTATTCAGTACTTTTTGTCTGAAGCAGATTCATCCTCCTTATCTCTGGCGGGGTGGAGGGAAAATAGGAAAGTAGGAGAGAGAGTGAAGTGTAAATTGTATTGT
Organism: Chlorocebus sabaeus; assembly: GCF_047675955.1. Taxonomy (NCBI): domain Eukaryota; kingdom Metazoa; phylum Chordata; class Mammalia; order Primates; family Cercopithecidae; genus Chlorocebus; species Chlorocebus sabaeus. Next base: position 74,906,179 of record NC_132904.1, on the reverse strand, counting down.
GTACTTAACTATGTAGTAAGTAAACTTTACTGGTATGAGCCCATTGCATCTCATTTAATCTTGACTACAATACCATGTAATAGATAATATTCCCACGTCACCCAGAAACAAGTTCAAGCTAAGAAACTAGCCCAGAACCATAAAACCTAAATGTTTTATGAGTCAGGAGCTAAAGCTGAGTTCACTTGTCTCCAAAGCATATTAAGCTTTGCTGCTGCTACCACGTTCTTCAAAATAAAGTGAGTTAAACTTACGTGGTCAACATGCCGGTCCCCTGTACCCCCTGCTACCTACTCAATGTTTGTGTCCCCCAAAAACCATATATTGAAATTCTAATCCCCAGTGTGATAGAATTTGGAGATGGGGCATTTGGGAAAATTAAGTCATGAGAGTAGAGCCCTCATGATGGGATTAGTGTCTTTATAAGAAGTGAACATACACAAGAGAACTTGAATCCACTCGCCTTTCTGCCCTGTGAGGACACAGCAAGAAGACAGCCGTCTGTAAACCTGGAAAAGGGCCATCACCAGACACTGGACCTGCTAGTTCCTTCATCCTGGACTTCCCAGCCTCCAGAACTGTGAGAAATATCTGTGTATTAGGCTGTTCTTACAGTGCTAGAAATAAATACCTGAGACTGGATAATTTAAAATGAAAATAGATTTAATTGGTTTACAGTTCTGCAGGCTTTACCAGAAGCATGGTTCTGGCATCTGCTCAGCTTCTGGTGAAGCCTCAGGGAGCTTTCAGTCATGGCAGGAGATGAAGGGGGAACAGGCACATCACATAGTGAAAGCAGGAGCAAGCATGAGAGAGTCAGGGTGGCAGTAGGTGCCACACACTTTTAAATGACCAGCTCTCACAAGACTCACAGCACCAAGCCATGAGGGATCCACTCCCATGATCCAAACACCTCTCACCAAGCCCCACCTCCCGTACTGCAGATTACAATTCAAAGTGAGATTTGGGCAGGGATAAATATCCCGATTATCTGTCTGTTGTTTAAGTCACCTAGTCTATGGTAATTTGTTATAGCAGCCCAGGCTGATTAAGACACTTCCCTAGTCAGTCTCGGTGCCCCCCTCCAACTCTCCCTCATCATGAGCCTAGATTAGAACTTGAAACCTAGGTTGTCCAGACTTATATGGTTATTCTTGCCTTATCCTACAGTAAACAAAGGATGTATTCCCCATCTTTTAATCAGAACAGAATGTGTGAAAACATTTTCAAGTTTCGCATATACTGAACCACAACCTTTTACTTAAAAGATGAAAAAGCTGTAGCAAGAGCTGGCTGGTCTGTATTTGAATCCCATTACTTACTAACTAGGTAAGTACTCTGTGTCTCAATTTTTTCATCCTTAAAGTGAGGCTAATGATGGAACCTATCTCATAAGGCTTGTTGTGAAGATTGAATGAGTTAATATATAAAGTGCTTAGAACAGTATCTGGTACACAGCAAGTACTGTCTCAGTGTTAGCTCTTTATTAGAAGTATTGTTATTCATCATTAATGGACTCTTCTTATTAATGCCAAAACAGGCAGATTTTGCTTAAGGAATCTTCATTTTGCTGCTTGAGTTCACATCTGGGATGTAAGTACTTAGCTCTCAAAAAGAGCTGACTACAATCTAAGGCAGAAATAAACTATTCGTAGTCCAGGAAGTTCTAAGGAAGAAACAGTCTGCCTGCCTATCTGGTCCTGTTCATACACGTATGATTAACATTTCCCCCATATTTCCCCTCTAATTATACTTACGTTCTGATCTTTTGCACCTGCAAGTTTAAATAAACTTCCCTCTGTTAGACTATGGGAAACAGTTAAATCTGGAATGCACAGAGCTGCTGTATCCAAAGTACTGCAGGTGATTTGGCAGAAGGGTGATATAAGGAGTAGGATGGTCTGAGCACATCTGGCAGGCACCAGAAGCCAATGGAGAGTCTCTGTATGAAGCTTCTGAATGAAATGGAATATAGTTTCCTCTGTGAGGAGCTAGAACAACATAGACCCCAAGGAGAATCTGAAGAGCACTCTGTAACTCATTAATCAGTGAGTCAAAGAGGGAAATGGAAGGCTATATCACTGACTATGTAAGTTTTACAATTTTTGAGGTGGTCGGGCCCTTTCTCTGCCTCTCTCTAGTTCAGCTCAGATTACTACCTGATTCTAGAATGGGATCTGAAACTCAGTTGTAATGGGTAAATCTCAAGATGTATCCATTTACCTCTATATCAGTGGGCATATTGGGAACTATACCTCTAGATTGCTGATCTGTTTATGTATCTGTCTCTAATTTTACCATGTATTTGCTATACCAATAAATGCCTTTTTAATGTTAAACATTTTAAAACAAATATTTCCACCATATCTTTGCCACTGAAAAGACATTTTATATCAGAAAGAGCCTTAGATTTTTCAAACTGTGTATGGATCAAAAACTACTTTAATTAAGCTGTGCCCAGACTTAAAAAATATATATATATACACAAACAAAAAAAACCCCATTTCAAAATGAAAGTGAGTAGCTTTGGCCTTTGATTTTTAAAAATCTCACAAGATAGACTGAGACTATTTTGTAGTAGTAATAGTAGTAGTTTCATTCAAATACCCAGATATTAGCAGGGCATAGTGGCATGTATCTGTAGTCCCAGCTACTTGGGAGGCTGAGGTGGAAGGATTGCTTGAGCTCAGGAGTTCTAGGCTGCAGTGAGCTATGATTGTGCAATTGCACTCCAGTGTGGGTGAAAGAGCAAGACCCTGCCTCTAAAGAAAATACAAAATAAATAAACCAAATACGCAAAGATTGCAAAGTGTGCAGTTTGTGGTCTTCCCTTTGTTGCCAGTGTACCTGTGTATGAAATAGAATTTTCATTACATGCTACAATTAAAATAATATTTCAATAGACTTGAGGCTGTTCTTGATTTGAAGATCCAATTTAGCAACTGCATTCTGGTATTTGTTCCCCTCCCTACCCATCCACCTTGTTTTATGCATAGAATAAACCCATAACATGTTCTTTCTTAGTTCTTAGTTTCCTGGTGTGTCTAACCACCCATTAGAGAGAATAATGGGTCTTTCTTTTATATTTCTGTAATACTGTGTGCCATTATATTACTTACTAAATTGTATTTTAATGTAATGTATATAATTTCTGTCCAACTCCAATAAAATATCAAACCCTTAAAGATAGGGATATTATTCATCTTTGTGTTTTTAGCATTCAGCATAATGCCCAGCATATGATAGGCATCTGCAAATTTTTGAATCACTATACGTTAAGAAATGGATGATTAGTAAGGTGTAACAACTTCACGAACTTGTCTAGTCAGTAGCAGCACTGGCACTAGGAAGAGACCCCAGGACTTCAGGTTTCCCCCTAGGTGACTCCCAAGTCTTTCCATTATTGTAGGTGTTTGTTGACATGAACAATAAGGTCCTACATAGACATAGTTTTATAATGAGTTCAGAAATGGCTCAACAAAAGTGAAACCTGTGATGAATACCAGATTATTTATATTGTAGACCTTGGTCTTAGTAATTTTGTTTTTCTTCGAGGGTTGATGACAGGTCATGAGATTGGAGAGACACTCATAGTAGTCAACTGTATGGAGAATATTGAGGAAATGTGTTTTCGGATTACAAAACTAAATTGAGATCAACTTGGACTTTTTCAGTCAAGCTGTTAGAATGTGTGTCTAAAGTTGGCCTGCTTATCATGTGTTATAATATTGGTTCCGTCAGACCCTCTGATTTGTCAAATCCTTGCCAAAAATGGGTCCTATAGAAGGCAACCTGGGATTAGAATGCTTTTAAATGTAAAGTCTCAGATTTCCAGGATAAACGATCTTCAGGTAGCAGAACTAATTCCTTTAACAAGCATTTGTTGATTCCAACTGTGTGTCAGATACTGTGCTAGCCTGGAGCAACAAAGAAGGATAAAAAGAACCTTGTTTTAGAGGCGCTATTAAGTCAGATTCTCTCCCCAGATTGAACAGCTACACAAAGAGGTGATTTCTGTTAGAGGGGTTGGGGTGATCATCTAACAACAAAAGAGCTGGGAACCAAGAAGGTTTGGTCAATAATAACAATGACTACATTAATCCAGTATCAAGCCAGGTTCTGTTCCAAGCAATGTACATATATTACTTAAGTATTTGTTTACATTTGCGGAAGTTTTCATTGTCCCGGGCCCATTCAGTGTGTTATTTTTATCTCTACGTTTAGAAACTTTGACCTTTTTTGTTTTGTGGCTTGTCTCTCATTTGATTTAAAAAGTCATTATGTGTCTGGGTATGATGGCTCACTCCTGTAATCACAGCACTTTAGGAGGCTACGGTGGGCGGAGCACCTGAGGTTGGGAGTTCAAGACCACCCTGACCAACATGGAGAAACCCCATCTCTGCTAAAATACAAAATTAGCCAGGCGTGGTGGTGCATGCCTGTAATCCCAGCTACCCAGGAGGCTGAGGCAGGAGAATCACTTTAACCTGGAGGCGGAGGTTGCAGTGAATCGAGATTCTGCCATTGCACTTCAGCCTGGGCAACAAAAGTGAAACTCCGTCTCAAAAAAAAAATAAATAAAAAGTCATTATAATCACCTAGTTGCTTTATATCTGACTCTATATATAATGTATATAACAGAGAAGAGTTGTTAACATGTACTATTATTTGTCAAAAGAGAAATACAAGTTACTCATATTAGTATTCACAGTCTTCCCTTTAGTTTCTCACTGACTCAGTGTATCTACCAAGATTGCCTTGGTACTATTTGCCCCTCAGGTAGTCTGCTTGCCCAGTGGTAAGTCTTTCTAGGGTGGAAGGATTCTTTCTTACTGGGTCTTCTTCCAGGACTCTACTTCTTTCTAGTAGGCTGAATGGAGCGAAAATGTAAAAATAGGGAAGACACACTGAATCTTCTTAATAAAGAATTTTTAAGGTAAAGGGGAAAGGGGAGAATGCAAATTTGAAACTGGTTTTGAAGGTTGGGAGTAGGGTAGGTTTGTGCGTGAGAGACCCTTGAGCAACTATAGTATATGAGAGAACTGATTAGGAGATAAAAAGTGTGTTATGATTTTGATTTCTTTTCGTATCCATTGAGAAAAGCATGTAAAGACTGGAATTACTCTTTTTTCACTTTTGATTGTTGGACTGTCTTTCTACCCAGGACAGCCACTTAGATTGCTGGGGTTGATTCAGGTTATACACACCGTGCCTCTCTACTTTAACTGGATTTTTGTTCGTTTCCTTGCTTAGCACTTTTTCTGCAAGCAGCTGATAAATTAGGAATTCTTAAATTCTTGTAAAGGGTTTTTCCTGAAAGATAAGGTTTTTTTTAGAGAAGTAGAATGGGCCTAGAGAATAATACCAACCTTAGATATCCACTGTGGAACCTCCAGGGGCTGGTCAAATGTATTTGGCACACTTACTCTTTACCATGTCATCAACCAAGACTTGGATATCTTTCTTATTTACTGCCTTTGTTGTTGGAGCTACAATCCACATCTCTTCCAGAGGTCATGGAAACTCTTCATCTCTCAGCATTTCCAGTGGGTATTCTTGGCAGGTTTAAAGCAGAGTCAGGAGGGTGAGAGCTCAGAGAGAGAGGCTAAGGTGAAAGCACTTTGTAAACTTATAGAGGACGATATTTTGTACAAAGCCTGGCACAGAGCAGACATTCAGTAAAAATGCATTGAATTAAAAGGAAAAAAAGCAGATACCTTTTACTCACAGCAGAAATCTCTTCTGCTTCCCCTACCTTGGTCAGGATAAGAGTGCCTTGTGACATAGATTAACACCATATGAGTAATAGTTTATATTATTTAATCTCATTTCTTAAAATAGCCCTACAAAAGATAGTATGATTTTGATTTTATGTTTATGGGAATGAAAGTTTTAGCGGGTCTGTGTCACTTGCCCAAATATTACCCTTGTAATAAGAGGTGGAACTGGGATTAGAATGCAAATCTGTCTAGCTTCAAAACCTTTGATTTTTTTTTTTTTTTTTCCTACCTTTCTGGCCCGTACAGCTGTCAGACTATGTTAGAAGTCTCACGGGTCCTTCAAGTGACTTTACTAATGGTCTTATGAAAAGCTGTCTCCCCTGAGAATTGGTGTTTGAAGTTCTTGGTTCATTCGGCAAACGCGTACTTAGCCCCAGCTATAAACATGAGCTGTACTAGACAGCAAAGGTGGACACCAAAGAAATAATCCCGTCCTCATGGAGCGCCAGTGTAGCGAGTGATCATAAATATAAATAATGTTGGGCAGAATGATGTTAGCAGTATAATGTGAGGTTGTCCTGGAGGAGCACGGAGGAGGGATGGAATGAGGGAAGGAAAAGAATCAGCCCCTCTTACGTAAGAGGCAGCACCATGTCTGCCAGAGCCTAACATCTCTTTTAGCCACCTTAGCTCATTTAATCTTCACTATAACCATATAGTATCCTGATTATACAGATCAGCAACCTACTTGGCGTTTCACAACAAGGAACAGATGGATAGGATTTTCAATCTCAAAACTGTCTGGCTCCAAGTCCCTGCCCTTTTCATTAGACTACTGAGTATAGACTGAGTACACGTCTTTCCTAATGTATGTTTTTTTAAATACATGATACTTAAACTTCCATTCTGTATACAAGGGTATGTGTTGTGTGAGATTCAGTATGTCTGTCGAGATTCCCTTCTTATATCTGTGCCTCAGTCAGTCTGCTTACTCAGTGGTGAGTCTTCAGATGTTGCTGCTTTTGCCGTGTTTTCTAACAGTGCTGGCCGTCTCATCTTCCCTCTGTGAGGGCGAGGATCTGGTTTGGTCTCTGTTATGTCCATTGTGGAGAGAACTACAGCAGCTCCTGTGCCTAAGCCCCATTTGGCCAGACCCTGGCCTCTCCTACCACTTTCAGGTTCAAACGTGGGTGTTCTTCCCCAGTGACTGTCCAGAGTGGCTGGGTAAACACAGCCTGGAAGTGGGGAGTGAGGGCTGTTGACATCGCTTACCCGTGAAGTTGGAAGCTGGAGAAGGGAAGGAACCAGCAGATAAATTGCTTCCTGTCTGCCTTTCTCCTCCATTTACCCCTTAAACACACACACACACACACACACACACACACACACACACACACACACAATATTAGTAGTTCCGTACAACCCATCCCGTAACCTGTAACCCATCCTGTAACCTGTAACAGTTGTCTGTGTTTTCATGTTAAGCTGTAGCCAGTTTGTTGATGCATATAGCCTTGATTTCCTTTCCCTCCTATCCTTTCCTACCAATCTTTCCTCGCTCTCTGCTCTGAGATTGCAACACATGATAAACAGGTAAGCTTTGTACCAGACTGTTTTCTAGAACCTGGGCACAGTAGTAGTCAATAAAAAACATCTTTCCCATCCCAGACCCTTGCCCTGTTTACCCTGTTTTATACCTTGTTATTTTTCACTTAGCATAAATCAGGTAATATTTGAATACTTATGTGTCGACACTGTTCTACATCCTTATGGTTAATGTGCACCAAACTCCTGTAAGATAAAATAAACCATGGGTGTAGTTCCATATTTGCATATATAGGTCAATTGTATTTTCTTTTTTAAAGGAAAGATTATTGCTTTTGTTAAAATAGTACATGTTCGTTATAAATCAAGAAAAGCTAAAACAAAAAACAAACAAAAAACCCCATGCCAGATGCCATCATCTGGTAATAACCGTTAGGTGAATAACATTCTGGGAGCTCTCATGAACCTCAACTTTTCTTTTTTTTTTTTTTATTTTTTATTATTATTATTTTTTATTTATTTATTTTTTAAAATTTATTTATTATTATTAAACTTCAAGTTGTAGGGTACATGTGCACAACGTGCAGGTTTGCTACATATGTATACTTGTGCCATGTTGGTGTGCTGCACCCATCAACTCGTCATTTACATCAGGTATAACTCCCAATGCAATCCCTCCCCACTCCCCCCTCCCCATGATAGGCCCCGGTGTGTGATGTTCCCCTTCCCGAGTCCAAGTGATCTCATTGTTCAGTTCCCGCCTATGAGTGAGAACATGCGGTGTTTGGTTTTCTGTTCTTGTGATAGTTTGCTGAGAATGATGGTTTCCAGCTGCATCCATGTCCCTACAAAGGACACAAACTCATCCTTTTTTATGGCTGCATAGTATTCCATGGTGTATATGTGCCACATTCTCTTAATCCAATCTGTCACTGATGGACATTTGGGTTGATTCCAAGTCGTTGCTATTGTGAATAGTGCTGCAATAAACATACGTGTGCATGTGTCTTTATAGCAGCATAATTTATAATCCTTTGGGTATATACCTAGTAATGGGATGGCTGGGTCATATGGTACATCTAGTTCTAGATCCTTGATGAATCGCCATACTGTTTTCCATAATGGTTGAACTAGTTTACAATCCCACCAACAGTGTAAAAGTGTTCCTATTTCTCCACATCCTCTCCAGCACCTGTTGTTTCCTGACTTTTTAATGATCGCCATTCTAACTGGTGTGAGATGGTATCTCATTGTGGTTTTGATTTGCATTTCTCTGATGGCCAGTGATGATGAGCATTTTTTCATGTGTCTGTTGGCTGTATGAATGTCTTCTTTTGAGAAATGTCTGTTCATACCCTTTGCCCACTTTTTGATGGGGTTGTTTGTTTTTTTCTTGTAAATTTGTTTGAGTTCTTTGTAGGTTCTGGATATTAGCCCTTTGTCAGATGAGTAGATTGCAAAAATTTTCTCCCATTCTGTAGGTTGCCTGTTCACTCTGATGGTAGTTTCTTTTGCTGTGCAGAAGCTCTTTAGTTTAATGAGATCCCATTTGTCAATTTTGGCTTTTGCTGCCGTTGCTTTTGGTGTTTTAGACATGAAGTCTTTGCCCATGCCTATGTCCTGAATGGTACTACCTAGGTTTTCCTCTAGGATTTTTATGGTATTAGGTCTAACATTTAAGTCTCTAATCCATCTTGAATTAATTTTCGTATAAGGAGTAAGGAAAGGATCCAGTTTCAGCTTTCTACTTATGGCTAGCCAATTTTCCCAGCACCATTTATTAAATAGGGAATCCTTTCCCCATTTCTTGTTTCTCTCAGGTTTGTCAAAGATCAGATGGCTGTAGATGTGTGGTATTATTTCTGAGGACTCTGTTCTGTTCCATTGGTCTATATCTCTGTTTTGGTACCAGTACCATGCTGTTTTGGTTACTGTAGCCTTGTAGTATAGTTTGAAGTCAGGTAGCGTGATGCCTCCAGCTTTGTTCTTTTGACTTAGGATTGTCTTGGAGATGCAGGCTCTTTTTTGGTTCCATATGAACTTTAAAGCAGTTTTTTCCAATTCTGTGAAGAAGCTCATTGGTAGCTTGATGGGGATGGCATTGAATCTATAAATTACCTTGGGCAGTATGGCCATTTTCACGATATTGATTCTTCCTATCCATGAGCATGGTATGTTCTTCCATTTGTTTGTGTCCTCTTTGATTTCACTGAGCAGTGGTTTGTAGTTCTCCTTGAAGAGGTCCTTTACATCCCTTGTAAGATGGATTCCTAGGTATTTTATTCTCTTTGAAGCAATTGTGAATGGAAGTTCATTCCTGATTTGGCTCTCTGTTTGACTGTCACTGGTGTATAAGAATGCTTGTGATTTTTGCACATTAATTTTGTATCCTGAGACTTTGCTGAAGTTGCTTATCAGCTTAAGGAGATTTTGGGCTGAGACAATGGGGTTTTCTAAATATACAATCATGTCGTCTGCAAACAGGGACAATTTGACTTCTTCTTTTCCTAACTGAATCCCCTTGATTTCTTTCTCTTGCCTGATTGCCCTAGCCAGAACTTCCAACACTATGTTGAATAGGAGTGGTGAGAGAGGGCATCCCTGTCTTGTGCCAGTTTTCAAAGGGAATTTTTCCAGTTTTTGCCCATTCAGTATGATATTGGCTGTGGGTTTGTCATAAATAGCTCTTATTATTTTGAGGTACGTTCCATCAATACCGAATTTATTGAGCGTTTTTAGCATGAAGGGCTGTTGAATTTTGTCAAAAGCCTTTTCTGCATCTATTGAGATAATGATGTGGTTCTCGTCTTTGGTTCTGTTTATATGCTGGATTATGTTTATTGATTTGCGAATGTTGAACCAGCCTTGCATCCCAGGGATGAAGCCCACTTGATCATGGTGGATAAGCTTTTTGATGTGCTGCTGAATCCGGTTTGCCAGTATTTTATTGAGGATTTTTGCATCGATGTTCATCAGGGATATTGGTCTAAAATTCTCTTTTTTTTGTTGTGTCTCTGCCAGGCTTTGGTATCAGGATGATGTTGGCCTCATAAAATGAGTTAGGGAGGATTCCCTCTTTTTCTATTGATTGGAATAGTTTCAGAAGGAATGGTACCAGCTCCTCCTTGTACCTCTGGTAGAATTCAGCTGTGAATCCATCTGGTCCTGGACCTTTTTTGGTTGGTAGGCTATTAATTATTGCCTCAATTTCAGAGCCTACTATTGGTCTATTCAGGGATTCAACTTCTTCCTGGTTTAGTCTTGGAAGAGTGTAAGTGTCCAGGAAATTATCCATTTCTTCTAGATTTTCCAGTTTATTTGCGTAGAGGTGTTTATAGTATTCTCTGATGGTAGTTTGTATTTCTGTGGGGTCGGTGGTGATATCCCCTTTATCATTTTTAATTGCGTCGATTTGATTCTTCTCTCTTTTCTTCTTTATTAGTCTTGCTAGTGGTCTGTCAATTTTGTTGATCTTTTCAAAAACCAACTCCTGGATTCATTGATTTTTTGGAGGGTTTTTTGTGTCTCTATCTCCTTCAGTTCTGCTCTGATCTTAGTTATTTCTTGCCTTCTGCTAGCTTTCGAATGTGTTTGCTCTTGCTTCTCTAGTTCTTTTAATTGCGATGTTAGAGTGTCAATTTTAGATCTTTCTTGCTTTCTCTTGTGGGCATTTACTGCTATAAATTTCCCTCTACACACTGCTTTAAATGTGTCCCAGAGATTCTGGTATGTTGTATCTTTGTTCTCATTGGTTTCAAAGAACATCTTTATTTCTGCCTTCATTTCGTTATGTACCCAGTAGTCATTCAGGAGCAGGTTGTTCAGTTTCCATGTAGTTGAGCGGTTTTGATTGAGTTTCTTAGTCCTGAGTTCTAATTTGATTGCACTGTGGTCTGAGAGACAGTTTGTTATAATTTCTGTTCTTGTACATTTGCTGAGGAGTGCTTTACTTCCAATTACGTGGTCAATTTTGGAGTAAGTACGATGTGGTGCTGAGAAGAATGTATATTCTGTTGATTTGGGGTGGAGAGTTCTATAGATGTCTATTAGGTCTGCTTGCTGCAGAGATGAGTTCAATTCCTGGATATCCTTGTTAACTTTCTGTCTCGTTGATCTGTCTAATGTTGACAGTGGAGTGTTGAAGTCTCCCATTATTATTGTATGGGAGTCTAAGTCTCTTTGTAAGTCTCTAAGGACTTGCTTTATGAATCTGGGTGCTCCTGTATTGGGTGCATATATATTCAGGATAGTTAGCTCTTCCTGTTGAATTGATCCCTTTACCATTATGTAATGGCCTTCTTTGCCTCTTTTGATCTTTGATGGTTTAAAGTCTGTTTTATCAGAGACTAGTATTGCAACCCCCGCTTTTTTTTGTTCTCCATTTGCTTGGTAAATCTTCCTCCATCCCTTTATTTTGAGCCTATGTATGTCTCTGCGTGTGAGATGGGTCTCCTGAATACAGCAGACTGATGGATCTTGACTCTTTATCCAGTTTGCCAGTCTGTGTCTTTTAATTGGAGCATTTAGTCCATTTACATTTAAGGTTAAGATTGTTATGTGTGAACTTGATCCTGCCATTATGATATTAACTGGTTATTTTGCTCGTTAGTTGATGCAGTTTCTTCCTAGCCTTGATGGTCTTTACATTTTGGCATGTTTTTGCAATGGTTGGTACCGGTTGTTCCTTTCCATGTTTAGTGCTTCCTTCAGGGTCTCTTGTAAGGCAGGCCTAGTGGTGACAAAATCTCTAAGCATTTGCTTATCTGTAAAGGATTTTATTTCTCCTTCACTTATGAAACTTAGTTTGGCTGGATATAAAATTCTGGGTTTAAAATTCTTTTCTTTAAGAATGTTGAATATTGGCCCCCACTCTCTTCTGGCTTGAAGAGTTTCTGCCGAGAGATCTGCTGTTAGTCTGATGGGCTTCCCTTTGTGGGTAACCCGACCTTTCTCTCTGGCTGCCCTTAAGATTTTTTCCTTCATTTCAACTTTGGTGAATCTGGCAATGATGTGTCTTGGAGTTGCTCTTCTCGAGGAGTATCTTTGTGGCGTTCTCTGTATTTCCTGGATTTGAATGTTGGCCTGCCCTACTAGAACCTCAACTTTTCTCAGTATCTTTATAGTAGTGTCTGAGTATACTACTGTAATTTAACCATAATCTAACCAGTTGATAAGCAGTTATAGTATTTTATTTACTTAAAAAATGTGCTGAAATGACCATCCTTATAAATGCCTTTGGGTTTTTTTAATTTGCTGGTATATAAGATATATTTCTCCCCCTGAAAATTTTTATTCAGATATTACCTTGTGACCAATGCACTTGTTTTGCCAATGAAAGACTCTGGGCCAAAGCAAAACTAATAACAAGATAATCTGCCCTTGGGCGACTCCTCTAATGAGGAAGAATGGGAACACAAAACACTGCATAAGGGATGCAAGTTTCACATCCCAGATTTTGGTAATGAAAAGAAACTGTAGGCCACACAGCTGATCAGAGGTATATTTGAGCTATTCCATTACATTTTAGATTTTAATTTTGCTACAGTAAGTCATGGCTCAAATATAGTAGAGTCGCTGATTTATCATTAAGTTTATATACACTGTAAACTAACCCCATTAAAAGGCAACAGCACCATATTTTGAAGATGAGGTGACCAAGTTTCTAATGCAATAATTGCCAGTGATTAATACAGTCAACTGGTGACCAGCAGGGATGATAAATTTTCCAGGCATTGAGAATGACTTATCTGACTTTTTTTTTTTTTCTTCTTTGAGACAAGGTCGGTCTCACTCTGTCACCCAGGCTGGAGTGCAATGGCACAATCATTGTTCACTGCAGCCTTGACCTCCTGGGCTCAAGTGATCCTCCCACCTCAGCCTCCTGAGTAGCTGGGACTACAGGCGCGTGCTACCATGCCCATAAATATAAATTTAATTAATAAATAAATTTATTAATTTAAAACAAATTAAAAATTTAAAAATTTAAAAAATTTTTTTAAAATTTTGTTTGTAGAGATGGGGTCTCCCTGTGTTTCCCACGCTGGTCTCAAACTCCTAGCCTCAAGCAATTCTCCCACCTTAGCCTCCCAAAGTGCTGGGATTATAGGCATAAGCCACCACGCCTGGCCTTATCTGATTTTTAAGATGCTTTTCCAGGGTCTGAAGTTGAAGACTTAAACCTATACAGTTTATTTTTGCTGTCTTGTCTTTTTTTTCCGTTTGTTAACATGCTGTGTAGTTCTGTTATAAACGTATGTAGTGAAAGACCAGCTTTTATTAGGGTGAATTGTTCCTTTCCTCATGTGGTAGGCACTAATATGTAGTGAAATTCTTGCTTCTTAAAGTATGCTTTGTTTCTATTTTTATTAAAACATTTGTATTGTGACTATGTAGTAATTTGTATATATTTATTTGTAGCTTGCTTTTCAGTCATCAGTACTGTATTTCAGTGACTTCTGGTCAAATGTGATTTAACTATAGGAAATTTTTTGTCCAGGATAATTTGCATAAAGTCCCTGACTTGAGAATTTCAGGTGACAGAAGTTTACTGTATTTCTAAATAGCAAGCCTATTATAGAGTAGATCAGAATTAATCATATTCATGAACAGTATTAATCTGTTGAATAATCAAACCATCAAGGTAGCTGCATTGGTTGAGTTGCTGTTTATGGACTTTCTGGTTGAACAGAATGGTCTTGCCATTCTTAGCAAAGAAATACCTCAGCATGTGGCAACATGGATGTGGCCAGTAAGTGCTGTGAGAAGTGAGCAAAGAATAGAAAATTAAGCACTGACGTATTCTGAGATGTTTTCTGAAGGAGCTCAGGCTAAATGCCCTCACCTCCTTGATACTGGCTGAGAGGCTGGATCTTGTGCCTCCAGCCCAGTAGCACTTGGTTTATAACGCTATATGAAGTAACTGCATCTCTAAGCCAAAAATCATGATAACGTGTTCTAAGACAGGTTATAGACTGGTATCTTTGGCCTGAATTCCATCTATAAAGTGTTTTGCTTGGCCTGTGGTGTTTTAAACACTTTTAATTAGTCGTAGATTGTTCAAAGCTGAGATCTCTTACATAAAATCCGTAAAATGTCCAGCTTCAAGATCTGGGAACACTGGGCCCAAATTTCTGCTTTTAAGCAATTAGCTGGAACTGGGTGGTAGCTGTCCACTTAAGCCAAAGCATTTGCTTTCCAGTCTGCTGTATCACACACATGCATGCGTGCACGCACACACCAGTCACTCATGTATGTACCTACCTTACCCTTTACACTTCCAGACCATATGCCCTTCGAAGGCAGGATTTTTGTCTATTTTGTTCATTGCTTTTTTCTCATGAGCAGAATGTTGTCTGGCACAAAGTAGGTTAAAGGATATTGCTAGATGGAGGAGGAATGTATTTGTGACTCTTGGTCCAAGTTTATGGGGGAAAAGAAGACAGAATTTTTCAACTTGGAGCTTCTCCAGATATTTGAACTTTGTTCCCCTTTACCCCTGAGATACTGTATGGCTCTGGAATATACCTTAGTATCATAATTTTGTATATGATTTATCTCCCTTGCTAAATGGTAAATTCATTGGGTTCAGGGACCTGTCTTGTATTGTTTTGCATCCTTAAGAATACCTTGCACATAATAAAAGCTTAAATACTCCTTGAATGGTTAGCAGATTTTTAAAATTTCTCGTGTAACTTTGTGAATAAAGATGGGGAGATTCTAATGCTGGAGGATCATTTGAGAAGCAACCATTTGAGTTGCTTCTTCACTATATTTTCTCCATAGCCCTATCCCCAATTATATTCCCCATCTAGACTATGATGGGGAATAGAATGTAATTGGGGATAGGGCTATGGAGAAAATATAGTGAATATAAAAGGCTTTTTATAATCCTTAACCCCTACTCTTTGGTAGCAGGGTTAATTAACCCCCCTTCCTCACTTTGTACATATTCTATTTTAGTACTCATCCTTTTTTTTTTTTTTTTTTTTTTTTTTTTTGAGATGGAGTCTTGCTCTGTCGCCCAGCCTGTAGCACAGTGGTGTGATCTCAGCTTACTGCAACCTCCACCTCCTGGGTTCAAGCAATTCTCCTGCCTCAGCCTCCCAAGTAGCTGGGACTACAAGCATGCGCCACGGTACCTGGCTAATTTTTGTATTTTTAGTAGAGACGGAAATCTAATTTTGCCATGTTGGCCACGCTGGCCTTGAATTCCTGACCTCAGGTGATCCACCTGCCTCGGCCTCCCAAAGTGCTGGGATTACAGGCATGAGCCACCGTGCCCAGCCTATTTTAGTACTCATCAACATAAATTTAGTACTATTTATGTTAAAGAGCTTGTCTCCTACAGTGGACTGTGATTTCCACATCATTAAGAACTCTGTATGTTTTTTGTGCATCTAACAGCTAATACTTATAATGTTTGTGTGCCAACTCTGTATAAACACTATTCTAGGAACTCAGTAAATGTTTGCATTGAATTGAGTTTGTGTTAGGAGTTGTATTAAAGCTTTACACCCCCTTATAGTTTATAAAACATTTGTATATTCATTGTCTTACTTGATTTTGAAATCAACTGATTGAGTGCTGCAAATGAGAAAAATCAAAGCCCAGAGAAAACTAACTGGTCCAGAATTACACAGCAGTTAATGGCTGAACATCCAGGCTGAACTTTGCCAGTTAGTGGCTGAATATTCACGAAATTCTGATGCCTCCATAGAGCCGGATAAAATTATGGAGGACTTGTCATTCTTGGCTGCGGAATTTGGACCTGTGTATTGAAACAAGAAGAGAAAGGGAAGTGTTTCTTAAGTTATTTTTGGATGAAGGCTTTTTGCAATGCAAGGCTTCATCCCCTCAAGTTCAACAATAGCATTCCTTGGGGGAGTGAGAAGATGATGAATGGTCATCAGTTTGCTTGCCTCACCCAGATTCCATTCCTACCTCCCAGAATTTTCCCTGTTCCCACCCAGCTCCACAGTAACAATCAATCCCAATCAGTGACTGTACTTCATTTTTTGGATCAAGGAATACCCCTCCCTTTTCTGTCTTCCTCCTTAGGGCTTTGGATAGGAGCCCTTTAATTGATGTTGACTAAAGAACGGGAGGCCAGCCCCTGCATACCGGGAATGCCAGTGGCTTTGTTAGTTGAGGAGGGCACTGCGTTAGCACTGCCCTCTAAATCGCAGAGCAGGTGGAGGAAATCTAATTAGCATTTAGTAAGCCAGTGCCCTGGGGAGTTTCTGATAAAGAAAAGGTCAGTGCAAATGGAGAAGGAACACTGATAGGGAGACTTCATTTTCCTAGTGGGAACTTTCTGAAATGGACTGGGAATCAGGTGAGCTGGATTCTAATGCCTGCCCTACCAGTGGCTTTTTAATCACGGTTAAGTCCCTCTGCTTATCTGAGGTTTCATTTTTCTTGTCTGTGTCTAGTCCGTTACCAGACTCCTTTTCCTACACAAATATTTGTTTCATAAAAGTGGAAGGGACCTCAGATCATTAAGTTGCTATCACCTGGGGGTGACGGGTGCACTAAATCTCAGAAATCACCCCTGAAGATTTTATTTGTGTAACCAAATAACATCTGTTCCCCAAAACCCTATTGAAATTTAAAAAAATATATATGACTGCAGTCATTCCCACCCTTGTATTTCAAGCATAGCATTGCCAACTACTTGCAAAATACTATATAGACATTATATATATATATATATATATATATATATATATATTTTTTTTAAGGTGCTATTACCTGGGAAGCTTTTCCCAACATTACATGTGTCCAAATCTTACTCTGTATCTACTGAATCTTCTGATATCAGTAGATATGTAGTAAATATGTATAGTTTGGAAAAAATTTCTCAGGAAATTTTGATAAAATCCCTGGTTTATGCTTTTTTGAAGAACTTAACCACATATAGCAAACTCGAGGCCTGTCACAGTGTTTGCTATCGTAGTTGCTCAGTAATATGTTTGGATAGGAATTTTGCGGGGCCTATTAAGTGAGAAGCTAGAGGTGGAATAACCATTGCAAGCAGTGAGCATTTTACAAAATGGGGATTGAGATCTATTAGTAGGCGATGAAATCAATGGTAACGAGTTGCTACCAGCATTTTAAAAGTAAAATTGAATACAAAAAGTAGCATGTATTGTGTCCAGTTAAGGATATTTATTGAAACTTTTAAGTTCATTGTATTTATAGATACTGTGCTACAATTTAAAAGACATTTCTTACTGAATTTTGGTTAAAAACCTTTGACCTAGACAGGAATCTGTAGTGGAATAAAGACGGTTCTAAGGGGAAGGAGTGTAGAGAAGCAATGTGGGAGCCACATGGGGTAGTTCATGCCTATAATCTCAGCACTATGGGAGGCTAAGTCGGGAGGATAGCTTGAGGCCAGGAATTCCAGAAGCAATGTGGAAAGGACACTAGGGAATGTAGGTTCTAGTCTTTACCCAAGCTCTTTGACTTTGAGCAAATCACATTTTTCTTTTTTTTTTTTTTTTTTTTTTTTTTTGAGACGGAGTCTGGCTCTGTCACCCAGGCTGGAGTGCAGTGGCCGGATCTCTGCTCACCGCAAGCTCCTCCTCCCGGGTTTACGCCATTCTCCTGCCTCAGCCTCCCGAGTAGCTGGGACTACAGGCGCCCGCCACCTCGCCCGGCTAGTTTTTTGTACTTTTTAGTAGAGACGGGGTTTCACCGTGTTAGCCAGGATGGTCTCGATCTCCTGACCTCGTGATCCGCCCATCTCGGCCTCCCAAAGTGCTGGGATTACAGGCTTGAGCCACCGCGCCCGGCCTCAAATCACATTTTTCTCCTGGACCTTATATTCTTTTTTCTCATTGCCCTTAGTACCCTCTGCCTGACTTCAACCCCACATCTGCTTGGCAAGAATTAACTTAAATATCTCTTCTTAACACCTGCCTGATTCTGGCATACAGTAAGTGCTTATAAATATATGTTAAATGGGTGAGAACCTTTCCCTTAGGTCTGTAGGTACTTTCACTGGGCTCGTATATCTACCACTCCATTTAAAACTCTACTTATAGCTTTTTAAGAAAATGTATTTCTAAGCCAGGCACAGTGCCTCATGCCTACGTTTCCAGCACTTTGGGAGGCTGAGGCAGGTGGATTGCTTGAGCTTGGGAATTTGAGACCAGTCTAGGCAACATGGCAAAACTCCATTTCTGCAAAAAATACAAAAATTAGCAAGTCATAGTGGTGCGTGCCTATAGTCCCAACTACTTGGGAGGCTGAAGTGGGAGGATTGCCTAAGCCCAGGAGGTGAGCTGACTGCAGTGAGCTGTGTGTGTCCCCCTGCACTTCAGCCTTAGCAACAAAGTGAGACCCTGTCTCAAAAAAAAAAAAAAAAAAAAAACGAAAGAAAAGAAAATATATTTCTATTTATCTTTTACTAGGTTGTGGTCCCCTGGAAAGCAGACATTTTTATTCATCTGTGTATTCTCAGTACTTAACACAGTACCTGGTATGTGATAGGTGCTTCATAGTGTTGGAGAGAATACATATTTTTAAGAGGCGTATGTAGTAGATGACGCATAAAACATTTATTGAGCACCTACTATATACCAGGCAATGTGGTAGGTATGGGAAGAGATACAAATGTGTGTAAGAGACCAACATCTTCCCTTGAGGAATTTAGAGATTAATTGAAGCATAAGCACACCGAATTGCTGGCAAAACCATTAGGGTTAGTGTCTAGCTATGTGGTTGCTTGTGCAGCTCATGTGTAACTTCTCATTTCTGTATTTGAATACTGGTCACCAGAACCAGACAGGACGAATGTCTTTCCATTCTGATTAATTTTCTTAGGAATTAAGTAAGAAATTGTGTATCTGATATGGTTATCTAGTTCCAAGGAAGGTTAACTTGAGTTGGCAAAAGGAGCCTCACCTTTTTTATGTTTGTTACTGGGAGGTTGTTTAAAAATCTCCCATTATGTAATGGACTTGTCACTTTCTATTTGTAGTAATGTCAATTCTTGCTTTATATATTTTGAGGCCATATTACAAGGTACACATACTTTTTAGAAGTACATGACTTCCTGGGCCTTTGAACCTCCTGTCTTTGTGAAGTGACTGACCCTCTTTGCCTTTTTACCTTAATATCTTTTTTTGCTTGATAGTCATAGAGCTACAGCAGCATTCTTTGAGTAATGTATATACTTTATGTAATTTTTTCCATCCTTTGATTTCAACCTACCTATGCTCTTATATTTTAGGTGTATCTTTAAAAAACAGTATGTAGCTAGATTATGTTTTTGTTTAGTCTGACAAATCTTTCTTTTAACTTGGGAATTTAGTTAATTCACATTTATTGTGGTTAATACAGTGAGACAGTCTTTATCTTTTAAATGGTGAATTACATTGATTTACATTTATTGTGATTATGGAAATGTTTTGATTTGTTGCAACCATGTAGTGTTGTACCTTATATTATACTGAAATTTTCTGTTCTTTTTTTTAAATCGTACCTTTTGGATGGAGCATTTTGTTTCCTTTTTCTAATTTTCTTTTTATCCCTCTGCTTATTTGGAAGTTACACTCCACTTCATTACAAGTTACTCTAGGTATTTTATTATGCATACTTATTAAAATGTTTAAATTTAATAGATAATACATGCACATGACTTAAACACTAAATATTTGAAAAGTATACTGTTAGAAGTCTCCTCTCTATCCTTCTGCCTCCATCTGCTCAATTCTAATACCCCAGTGTATTTATCTTTATAATATATGTTGGCCTATTAACGTATTAGATATAGGTTAGAATATATCTAATACAAATTACAAATATGCATACACATATATATTAACTCCTCCATTTACACAAATAAAGGACAACTTTTTCTATACCTTCTTTTTTTACTTCATAGTATCTCTTGATGCTCTTTCCATGGTGATACATGAAGAGTTTTCTTCCCCATGCCTTTTTAAAAAGCAGCTGAGTGGTATTACATCAATTGGTGAAGGCATAACTAAGTCTTTATTGATGAGCATTTGCATTGTTTTCAATATTATTCTTTTAAATAGTTCCCAAAATGCACATATATCATGGTACACATGTTAGTTTATCTCTAGGATAACTTTCTGGCATTGCCTGGTTAAAGGATGTATACTCTTACACTTTTGATAGATTATGTGTAATTTTGCCACATTGCCCTCCAGAGGATTTGTAACTATTTACACGCCTGCCTATTTTTCTACAGTCTTGCCGAGATGATTACCAAAGTTCTGTATGTTTGCCAACCTAATAAAAGTAACATTTCAGTGTATTTTAATTTGTATTCCTTTTGTAAATCAACATTGGTCTTTTCACATGTTTAAAAATCATTTAGAATTGTTTTTCTGTGAACAATCTGTTCATATTCTTTGCTAAGTTTTCTGCAGGGTTCATGGTCTTATTGATTTGTGGGAGTTCTTTATGTAAGACATTAGCCCTTTGTAATAGGAATTGTGAATTTTAGCGGAATATTTATGACTTCTAACCCAAGTTACCATTTTTTTCCTTGCTTTGCCCATAGGGGTGTGGCAGGGGTGTGTCTGTGTTGCCATGCAGGGTTTGAAAATAGTTTTCGTTTTTAGATTTACAGGTTTCTGTGTAGTCACTGTAACAATCATTGTTATGGTTTCTGGATTTTAGGTAATAGACTTTCCCACTTACAGGTTATAAAAGAAATGTGCTATGTTTTATAATTTCATTTTATATTACATTTAAATCTCTGATCCAGTTGGAATTTTTCCTGATCTATGCTTAGAGGTACAGGTTCAACTTTGTTTCAGCTTTATTTCTAACAGTGTCATTAACTCCCATGGATTTGAGGTACTACGTCTATCATAATCTAAGCATTTTATGCATTAGTAACCATTTGTGAACTCATTAAGTATTAAATTCCATTGGTTTGTCTGTATATATACATATAAAATATATATAGCAATACGCTTTGTTTTGATTAATGAGGTGTGTTTTACCATATGGTTGTAATAGTGTCCTCTGCTGTTCTTGTTTTTCTTTATGAACTTTACAATTATGAACTTCACATTATATTCTCTTACTTAAGATAAATATAGTGTTTTTTTGGTTTTTTTTTTTTGTTTTTCTTTGAGATGGAGTTCCACTCTGTTGCCCAGGGTAGAGTGCAGAGACGAGATCTTGGCTCACTGCAACTGCCGCCTCCTAAGTTAAAGTGATTCTCCAGCCTCAGCTTCCCGAGTAGCTGGGATTATAGGCACATGCCACCACCCCCAGCTAATTTTTGTATTTTTAGTAGAGACAGGGTTTCGCCATGTTGGCCAACCTGGTCTCAAACTCCTGACCTCAGGCGATCCACCTGCCTCAGCCTCCCAAAGTGCTGGGATTACAGACATGAGCCACTACATCTGACCAAAAATATGGTGTTTTTACTGAGTTTATGTTAAATTAATAAATTCACTTAGGGAGAATTGAGCTCTTTCTCAGCACATATATTTTATTTTATTTTATTTTATTTTTTTTTTGAGACGGAGTCTTGCTCTGTCCCCCTGGCTGGAGTGCAGTGGTACTATCTCGGCTCACTGCAAGCTCTGCTTCCCGGGATCATGCCATTCTCCTGCCTCAGCCTCCCGAGTAGCTGGGACTACAGGCGCCCGCCACCGCGCCCGGCTAATTTTTTTGTATTTTTAGTAGAGACGGGGTTTCACCGTGTTAGCCAGGATGGTCTCGATCCCCTGACCTTGTGATCCGCCTGCCTCGGCCTCCCAAAGTGCTGGGATTACAATCGTGAGCCACCGCGCCCGGCCCATATTTTAATTTTTTAATTTGGCCTAAAGTACAGCAATATATTTACTCTCTGTATTAGTTTCTTTTTTCTTTCCTCCTCCTCCTCCCTCTCTCTCTCTCTTTTTTTTTTTTTTTTTTTTTTGTAGAAACAGGGCTTCGTCATATTGCCCAGGCTGGTCTCAAACTCCTGGGTTCAAGCAGTCTGCCAGCCTCGGCCTCCCAAAATGCTGGGATCACAGGCATGAGCTATCACATCAGGCCTGTAGTAGTTTCTTGTAGTTGCTGTAACAAATGACCACAAATTTGTTGGCTTAAGACTTAATAGAAATTTATTCTCTCACAGTTCAGGAGGCCAGAAGTCCAAACTTAGGTGTTACAGCGCTGTGTTCCTTCTGAAAGCACTGGGGAAAATCTTTTGCCTCTTTTGGCTTCCAGTGGCTCCAGATGTTCCTTGGTTCATGGTTGCATCACTCCAGTCTCTGCCCATGGTCACACTGTCTCTTCCTTCTCTCTCTTCTGTCCCTCTATCTGTTCTCCCTCTATCTCTGTCTTATATGGATACATATGATTACATTTAGAGTTTCCCTGAATTCTCCAAGAGAAGTGCTGCCTATGAATATTACCTTATATGGCCAAAGGGTCTGAGACCCTGAACTTAATCACATCTTATGCCATATGAGGTAATATTCACAGGTTGCAGGGATTAGGACATGGGCATATCTTTTGGGGAGCGACCATTCAACGCACTATACCCTTCTTCCAAATAATATAAGAATCTTACTTAGCATACCTAAACTTGAATCACTCCTCCTAAGTTATGTTATTATTGGCCAGTGTTTTCTATCTTGTTTATTTATACCCACATAAAGTAATATGTTTTACACTGGAAGTGTTCACATTTCCCACATATTTATCAATATCTGTGCTCATCTTTGTTTTCTTTTATGTCAGACCTTCCATCTGGGATTATTTTTCTTCCTGAAGTCTATCCTTTAGAATTGCCTTTAGTGAGAGTGTCTGTGGCAATCTGTTTTTTTGTCTGAAAATATCTTTATTTTGCATTCATTGAGTTTCAATGGCTATTGACTTCTGCATTGAAAGTTAGTTTTTCTTAGCACACTGAAAAATTGTTCTGTGATCTTCTAGATTTCACTGTTGCTGTCGAGGAGTTAGCTAATAGTCTAATTGCCATTCTTCTGCAGGTGATCTCTTGTTTCTCTTTTAATGTCTTCTTTTTTGTCTTTGGTGTTCTTCAGTTTCATTACAATATGTGGTTTCTGTTTATCCTGCTTGACATTTGCTGAGCTTACTGGATATGTGGTTTGGTATTCTTTCAATGGTTCTGAAAACATATCAGCCAAAGGCATAGAATAATACTCCATCCTCTCCTATTTAATTATTGAACTTCAGTTACAAGATTAGATATGCGTTAGACCCTCTTACTCTATCATCCATGTCTCTTAAACTATCATTTTTCATATATTTAGTTCTGGGTCACATTCTATGGAATTTCTTTGGATTGCTCTACTAGTTGACTAATTCTTTAGCTCTATCTAATCTGCTGTTTAACTTGACTATTGACTTTTTCATTTCAATTATAATTTTCATTTTTGGACATTCAGTTTAGTTTGTTTTCAGAAGTATTTAGTTCTTTTTTATACTCTCGTTTGCTAATTTTTTCAAGCTTCTCTTCTAAATCATAAAAATTTTATATTCTGTCTCTAATTCCAGTGTGTGAAGTCTTTGAAGATATGATTCGGTCATCAGTTTTTCCTGGCTGTCATTCATTATGTTATTATGGCTTACTTCCATGTATGTTTTTGTTTTACTTTTAAGAGCAATATTCCGTAGGACTTTACCTTTGGAAGCTATTTGAGGCCTAGGTTAAACTTTTGTTCTACCAAAATGGATTAGAGGCTACTGCCTCCAGTGGCCTCAGAACATTATTAATCCTGGACTGCTTTTACATCTTCACTTGAAGCGTCATGAATTTGGTCACAAACTTGCATTAGAGCCAGATTTTGGTTACAGACTTTTAGGAGAGACATTCTTTTCTAGTGGTCAAGACAGGTCAGTTTTTTTATGGTCCCTTTTAGTGTGCAGATGTATTGCCCACACTTGAAACAGTCATCACAATTGTCACTAGTATTTGTTACATAAATAACCTCAGGGCAAAAAATGGTTTTGGTATTCTCTTTCTTTCCAGGATTTCTGCTTTCACTTATGTTTTTTTTTTATTGTGGTGAAACATATATCACATCAAAATTATTTTTAAGTGAACAATTCAGTGGCATTAAATACATTCACACTGTTGCACAACCATCACCACTATCCATCTCCAGAACTTCTCATCTTACAAAATAAACTGTGTACCCATTAAACAGTAACTCCCTATTACCTGCTACTTACCCACCCCCAATCCCTGGCAACCGTTGTTCTACACACTTTTGTCCTTATGAATTTGACTCTAGGTACCTTATATAAGTGGGAGCATCAGTATTTGTCCTTTTGTGACCAGCTTATTTCACTTAGCATAAGTCTTCAAAGTTCATCCATATTGTAACATTTCAGAATGCCGTTCCTTTTAAGGCTGAAATCATATTCCATTGTATGTATATACCACATTTTTTTAATCCACTCATTGTCAGTGAATATTCAGGTTGCTTCCACCTGCTTTCATTTAACTTTTGTTCTCTATAGATTCCTTACTTCTTGACAGCATGACTCATTTTCAAAATTAATATTTAAGAATATTTTATTTAGCTTTTAAATTGGTTTTTTTGGGAGCATCATTCATGGTATCTAGGTTAACTTAATTGCTCAAAACCAAAGTCTTATACCTACTTTAGGTGGACCAGAAGACAACTAAAAAGAACATAATTTGACTTTCTTTTGGGATGCTAAAAAGGGAAGATTCTGAGATGTGAAACAATTAGTATGTAGTTTTGCATGTTTTTATTCTTGAGGTCTGCTATAGGTAAAATTTTTTTTCCTTGTATGTGAGAAAACCTTTAGAATACTATAAGAAAATATAAACATTTCTGTCTTGCAGGATTTGTCATTGTTACCATGTTATTAGTGCTAACATCTCACCCTCAAGTGCCCCAATATCCAGTAGTAGCATTTGAAACTTGTACAGAGATATCAAAATCATAAACTGCTTGAGCTGAAGGGGTCTAATTTCTAAACATCATCCCCTCCACCACTGTGTGTTTTTTTTTTTTTTTGAGTCGAAGTCTCGCTCTTTCACTCAGGCTGGAGTGCAGTGACATGATCTTGGCTTACTGCAACCACCGCTTCCCAGGTTCCAGTGATTCTCTTGCCTCAGCCTCCCAAGTAGCTGGGATTACAGGCACACACCACCACACCCAGCTAATTTTTGTATTTTTAGTAGGGACGGGCTTTCACCGTGTTGGCCAGGCTGGTCTTGAACTCCTGACCTCAAGTGATCCACCTGCCTCAGCCTTGCAAAGTGTTGGGATTACAAGCGTGAGCCACGAGCCAGCACACCCAGCCACTGTGTCTTAAAGATGAGTTGGCTAGGGTTAAGTGACTGACCCAGCCAGGGTCCTATAAGGAGTTTGTGACAGCAAGAACGTCAGTTGCCTCATTTTAATCTCAGTATACTTGGTACTTCTGTGTACTTTCTGTCTCTGAGAAGACCTGAGACAGGGTCTTTCTCTGTTGCCCAGGCTGAAGAGCGGTGGCATGATCATAGCTCACTACAGCCTCGGACTCCTGGGCTCAAGTGATGTTACTGTCTCGGCCTCCTAAAGCACTGGGATTACAGGCATGAGCCATCATGCCCAGCCTGAGCTTGGTCTTTTGAAGAGTTGGTGTGAATGTTGATGAAGATGACCTGACACTGATATATAGGTCAGAGTAGAGGCAAGGGCGCGGTGGCTCAAGCCTGTAATCCTAGCACTTTGGGAGGCCGAGACGGGCGGATCACGAGGTCAGGAGATCGAGACCATCCTGGCTAACACGGTGAAACCCCGTCTCTACTAAAAAATACAAAAAAAAAAACTAGCCGGGCGCAGTGGCGGGCGCCTGTAGTCCCAGCTACTCGGGAGGCTGAGGCAGGAGAATGGCGTAAACCCGGGAGGCGGAGCTTGCAGTGAGCTGAGATCAGCCACTGCACTCCAGCCTGGGCGACAGAGCGAGACTCCGTCTCAAAAAAAAAAAAAAAAAAAAGAATTCTCTTCTAGTTAACTGGTGAAGATCAAATAGAGTTGGCCTTCCAAATACTACTTCACTCCTGTCTCTCCTGTTTATGGAATCTTTTTTGATAACAGAATGTTAGAGTTGGGTGGGAGAGCTCTTGTGATCATTCATGCCAATCTCAAATTGCCCACTGGGACATTTTGGGATCCCCGTCCCAGAAACTTTGCTGTTCTTTATAGATGAGGAAACTGAAATATAAAAGATGCAAATATGGTTTCCCTCAAGTCACATAAAGTGATTTTAGCAAAGCCAGCACTGCACCCACATATCCTAATGCCTATTCCAGTGGAGGATCTCTGTTACACTAATGCGTTAACTTCACTCCTGGTCTTTGACTAAGCTGCACTCTGTGGTCTCTGTCTTAAGACTGCAATGTCATAAAGGTGGTTTGCCTTTGAAAATAAGCCAGAACCTAGAGAGTTAATAGAAATTGAACAGTGAAAGGGGAGTCCTTTTCTTCTGTCCTCAACTGGGGAGCCGCCAGGCTGTTTCACTTGCACGGCATGTGTTCCATTATGGCATAATGATGTAATTACCAGTAATGCTGCTGCTGCTTGAGTAGTGGTGGAGAGGCAGCATTAAGGAAAAGAGTAGCCCAGTTCTCTCCTAAGAGCCATTTCAGCCCACTTCAGTCTATTAGATTGAAGATGCTGGAAGGCGAATGGCTTCAGCACAGGAAAAGGTCAGATCTAAAAGCTTTTCTGAGCTTGGTATTTATTGTTGCTTTTTTGACCTTCAGAAAAGTCCCCTGTGTGTTTGTCCTTGATTCTTGCCTTTCCCATTAATGCTGAAAGCTGTATTGCTGTCCAGACCAGGTCTTTGGCACAGATGATTTCCTATGTGGTGTTATTTGAGAAAGCCTAGCCGCCACTCCAGATGACAAGTCGTATTGTCATTCATGCCACCATTGTGGTGTCAAAAGCCTTTTTAACTCTTGAATATTTTAGTTTTCAGCAATTCTGGACATATATATTATATATATGACATATATGACATATATATAATATTACATATTATATATTATATATGTCATATATATGATACAATACATATGATATGAGACAGTACAGTACATGTGATATGATCTATACTAATATCACATATGTATATTCTTTCACAAACTTGCCTAGACCTAAATAATTTATGAATTAATACTTTAAAACACAGAGAAGTAAGTAATAAGACTGAGTGCCTTGAGCAAACCTTTCTATGAATCTCTTTCAAAACATACAGCCTGCCACCTGATGATTATGAGGAGGTAATCATGGTCTCTGGAACACAGTAGACACTTCCAAAAGTGTTCCTTTGTTAGAGGGTAGCCATCATTCTTTCAGTAATATCAAGCACCTGCTGGGCCCATGGCACAGGTTATAGGAAGACGGCAAGTTTTCCTTATTTCAGTGGTTCTCAAAGTGCCATCCCTGGACCAACAGCACCAACACCACGTAAGATCCCGTTAGAAATGCACATTGTCAGGCCCCCAAGCCAGAGCTGCTGAATCACAAATTCTAGGCTGGGAGCCTTCAGGCTGTGTTTCACCAAGCTTTCCAGTGATTCTGATGCACACTGAAGTTTGAGAACCACTTCTTTATTTTGTAGTTTAGTACCAGGAGCTATTTGGCAATATAAAATACCCTATGTTTATCTAGAGTTGCACTGTCCAATACAGTAGTCATTAGCCATAGGCAGTTATTTAACTTTTAATAAATTAAAACCAAGTAAAATTAAAAATTCAGTTTCTGAGTTGTACTAGCCACAAGTGCTCAGTAGACATATGTTGCTAGTAGAAACCATTCTGGACAGCACAGATGTAAACATTTCTATTATCACACGAAGTTCTATTGAATAATGCTGGGCTCAAAGCAGTGGTCCTCAGATTTTGTC
Organism: Chlorocebus sabaeus; assembly: GCF_047675955.1. NCBI lineage: Eukaryota > Metazoa > Chordata > Mammalia > Primates > Cercopithecidae > Chlorocebus > Chlorocebus sabaeus. The sequence goes on along the minus strand of NC_132904.1, from coordinate 74,878,031 downwards.
ATGAATCGTATCATTAGTCTGTAAAATATACATTGTTGGGCCCTGTCCCCAGAGTTTCTTCCAGTGTTTCTCTTTTTTTCGAGACAAAGTCTCACTCTTTGACCCAGGCTGGAGTGCAAGGGTAGGATCTCGGCTCACTGCAACCTCCGCTTTCTGGGTTCAGGTGATTCTCCTGCCTCAGCCTCCTGAGTAGCTGGAATTACAGGCACACACCACCATGCCAGCTAATTTTTGTATTTTTAGTACAGATGAGGTTTCACCATGTTGGCCAGGCTGGTCTGCAACTCCTGATCTCAAGTGATCCACCCACCTCAGCCTCCCAAAGTGCTGGGGTTACAGATGCACGCCACCACTCCTGGCTCCCATTCCCAGAGTTTCTGATTCAGTAGATCTGGGGTAGGGCTGGAGAAGCTACACTTGTAACAAGCTTCTAGATGATGCTCATGCTGCTGGTACGGGGACCACTTTTTGAGAACTACTGGTCTTGAATAAGGATTCTTGATCTGAAATCTGTGAACCTTCAAAAATTATAGGCAAAATACTCTATGTACCCATATAATAGAGGTTGCAGGATATAGGACTCAGTTTTAATCTGATTCTCAAGTGGGTCAGCAGGTCAGGAGAACTTTTAGCTGCAGTTAACAGAAAATCTGACTAATAGTGACTTAAATCATAAGGACTTTGATATTCATTTAGCAAAGCAAGAGGCCGGAAGTTTCAGCATTCTTTCAGCGGCTCAAGTATGTCACCAGGAAAATCAGGCACTTTCCCTCCCCAGAAAACCCCTTATGTTTTTTTGGCCAGGACTAGGTCACATGCCCACCTCTAGATCATTCCCAGCAATGAGGAATGGGATTTCTATAATTAATTTTGATTCAGCCCTTGGGGTAAAGGGAGGGGATTTACCTTCCCTGATACCATCAGATCTCACCAGTTATCTGAACAAAATATGAATTCTGTAACAAGGATGAAGGGAGAAATGGCTATTTGGTCTCTCAGTGAGTGACCTAAAAAGTGTTAAGAGTATCTGGTCTGCATCCTTCCAGCTTATCACATGCTTTCAACTTGCTAGGCAGGCAGGGCGCAGACACGCTGAGCTGTGAAGCTCTGCTGAGCTCTGTCCTCTCGTGCCTTATGACAGGTTTTGTGAAGCCATCCTGCATGTAACGGGGATGACATGGCATGAGATTTAAGAGCCTGATCCAGGCTTCTGGGAGTCAGCATCAAGTCAGCCTTGAAACTAGTCCCTGTCTGACTTTGGCCCCCAATTGTTTTGTATGTGTGTGTGTGTGTGTTTGCTTGTTTGTTTGAGATGGAATCTCGGTTGTGTTGCCCAGGCTGGAGTGCAATGGCGTGATCTCGGCTTACTGTAACCTCTGCCTCCCGGATTCAAGCGATTCTCCTGCCTCAGCCTCCCAAGTATCTGGGATTACAGGCACCCACCACCACGCCCAGCTAATATTTTGTATTTTTATTAGAGACAGGGTTTCACCATGTTGCCCAGGCTGGTCTTGAACTCCTGACCTCAAGTGATCCTTCCACTTCGGCCTCCCAAAGTGCTGGTATTACAGGCGTGAGGCACTGTGCCTGACCTGGCCCCCCAATTCTTTTTAGAATTGGTTCCTTTTGGTCAAGACTCCCATTATTGTTTTCTCTCACCAGTCTCCTTGGAATTAGAGTCCTGGTCCTGGATTTGGGGACCAAACACTTGGAATTCTGCTGCCAGACTTCCAGTTCCCTATCTACTTACCCAGCTCCCTGCTGGTCTTCTCCCAGCAGTATGCTTTAGAGGCTTGGCTTTAAGTAGGGAGATCGTGTCTAAAAATGTACAGCGTGAGACTCTTTCACGTAGAAATGGTAAACGAAGCACTGGGAGTTAATGATATTATTGAAGGAGAAGATGTGAGAACCAAAACTCATACCACCCCTCTACTGAATCAAATGAAGGGCATGGTCATTTGTGTGTTCATCTGTACTCTCCACAGGTACCATGAATCCCAGGCTGAGAATCAACAAAGACCTTTTAGTGTTCCCTGTGGCCCTGGGAATCCAGAGAGTTGCTTGATGAAAGGGATGACAGCAGCTCAGCTGGCAGAGCTCTCTGCCTGCATCGCCTGCCCCCAGAGCAGTTCTGCTTTTACTTCTATGTTATGCTTCTATACAGAATCTTGTATATAGAAATAAATAATTCCACTTCTTAAAAAAAAAAAAAAGGCCACTGGGTAAAGGATGCCAAAGGCCCCTTCTAACACTGAGAATGGGCTTGAGAGCTGGAATACAGGTACTAGGCTATGACATGTGAAACAAGTGTAGTCCTGTCCTATTTTAGGAGAAGGAACTCTGACTCCCTTGTTCTCCACGTGGTTTTGAGCTGACAGTTGCCTCAGTCAACAGCTGGATACAGTACCCAATTGTTTGCAGCAAAAGTCCTGCGAGTCTGTTTCCTCTAAAAAGCTTCTTCCACGACTTCCTTCCCCCATCCTCCCAGGACAGAAGTGGACACAAGGGGGAACGTTTCAGTTCCCCTGCCGGGTCGTGTGTCTTCCTCTCATACCACTGTTCAGAATGTCTAGGGAATTTTTATTTTCCAAAGTTGCTTACCAGAAACAACTTGGCAGAGCATAGTTTGGGGAGGAGGCTTTAGTTCAATGAGCACAAAAGCACATGTTCCTGTGGTGAATTCTTAACGTGTGTGAAGGGGAAGCAAAGGAGCTTTAGTAAAATTGCAGTTCAGGCTAAGTCAGGAATGGAAATGAGGAACAACCAGAAAACATCACAGTTTGTTTTAGAGCATTTAGTCCCTGACTCTCAATAACACACACTCAGGCTTATGGCTGAATTTCAGTTTATCCTTGTATATACTTTTTAGAAGTTTTTATTTGGTATCATAATTTATAGTGAAACAATGAAAAGTCACTTGGCTTTATAAGATTTCAGAAAGTGAAACTTGGTTTCTGAAGAATAAACAGGCAACACAGCAGTCCTCAAAGAGGAAGTACATGAGAAACTGAGGGTTTAGGGAGATTATATTTAGTTAGAAACGCTGGGCCTTTGTTGAAAGTTGAAAAACCTGATCACTCCAGTCTTTGGAAGTTCTGAGGGAGAGCATGTCTTGCCAGAGTCTCACGGATGATTAGAGTTAATCCCGGCACCCAGGCCTCTTTACTGTCCCTCCGCAGTGTGGGTTCCCCTCCTGAGCTACCCCGTAGAGCCTAGTTTCCCAGGGTTTCTCTCTGTGGTCTGTTTTTGCAGCTCAAGTCATGTTCTCCTTGATCTGTTGGCCAGGCTTCAGGGGAGATGGACTACAGCTGGTCTGAAATAGGAAGACAGTAAATTTACTTAAACTTTCAGCATGACCCATTTGCCTAACTTTTTCCAATGTGATGAATGAAAATATAGACAACAGAATGTTTCACAAGACAGACAACTCAAAGAGAATAAGAATGAAGAAGTGTGCAATTTGTTTTTACCTTTATAAAGAAACATATTACAGAGCTTCTTGATTTTCTTTACTTTTTTTTTTTTTTCCTTTTTTCTTTTTTTTTACCTCTGTCATCTGTGATCCATTCGCCTGTTGAGCCAAGCTATTTTGGCATTTTTACTCTGGGAAACCAGTGGGTGGGTGAATGTGGAGGAGCCAAAAGTTAACAAAATACCAGCAAATGCTGGAGCCAAGTGAGAGGATTCTCCTCGGCTCCAAAGCAGAGGTGTACCCCACCTCCCACTCTCCCAAGCTGCTTTGAAAAAGGCTGCTAAAACTCCCCTATTAAAAAAAATTAAAAAGAAAAAAATCTCCGCTACTTGAGAGGATTTCTCAGTCCTGATGAAGGAAATCTCTAGCAACTCTTCTTGTCCCTAGGCTATCAGGGCTTTTCTTTTCTGAGGATGCCCTAAGCACTGTAGGGAATAATAGCATTGGAAGGTAAGTTTATCTGGTCTGATGCCAGCATACATCCTTGAATCCACATCTACTGTTTACTATCTGGGTGACTTTCAATGAGTTCTTTAAACTTTCTGAGCCTGTTTTCTCATCTGTAATAGAGATGATAGTGCCTACTTCATCAAAAGTGTTGGAATTAAGTAAGATGATTTGTAACTTAGTGCCAAACACCTCATTAATAATCAAGAAATGTTTTTTGCAATATCACTCATTTTCTCACCAACTTCTATACAGCTTCCTGTTTTCCCAGTGATCGTGAGATGGGAGGTAGTCGCTTGCTAACTTGATTCCAGTGGCAGCGGGAGTGGCAAAGGAAATTACTTTTTTTCCTTATCGACTTCAAAGGATAATTAACACACAGTAAATTATATCTGCGTAGATTTAATGAGTCTGATAGGTGTCTATCCGTACTCATGAAACAAGCACTACAGTGAAGATGTAGAACACTGGCATAATCCCCAAAACATTCCTCTTGCACCTTTGCAGTCTGTCCCTTTCTTTGCCCCTAGCCCCAGGCAAGCAGTCCTCTGTTCTTTGTCACTCTGAATTAGTTTGCATTTTATAGGAGTACAGTATGTACACTTTTTGTGTGGCTTATTTCACTCAGCATAGTGATTTCTGGATGTGTCCATGTTGTTGCATGTATCCATATTATTGCTGAGTAGTATTCCATTGTGTGTATATACCACCTATTAATATTGGGTTCTTTCTTGTTTCTGGCTATTTTAAATAAAGCTGATATGAGCATTCACTTGCAAATCTTTCTGCGGAGCACACATTTTCATTTCTCCCAGGTATACCCAGAAGTTGAATGGCTCAGTCATATGGTAGATACGTGTTAAACTTTTTGAGAAACTTCCAAACTGTATTGTTTTACTTTCATATCAACAGTGTCTGTGATTTCCAGTTGCTTCACAACCTCAGAAGTACTAGTGTGATCAGCTTTTTTAATTTTAGTTATTCTAATGGGTTTATATGTTATAGTATTCATTTTGGTTTTCATTTATTTCTCTGATGTCTAGTGATGTTGAGCACCATGTGCTAATTGGCATTTTGTATACTATCTTCTTTTGTGTAGTATCTGTTCGAATCTTTTGCCCATTTAAAAAATTGTGTCATTTATCTTCTTACTGAGTTGTATAAGTTCCTTTTATGATCTGGCTACCAGTTCTTTGTAAGATAGAAATATATTAAACATTTCTTTAAATCTGTGAAAACATGTGAATACAGTTGATCCTTGAATAAAATGGGCTTGAACTGCATGGGTCCGTTTATACTTGGATTCTTTTCAGTAAAAGTGACACTGAGTGGGCTTGCCTTTCCTGCCTCCCCGTCTACCTCCTCTACCTCTTCTGCTTCTGTCACTGCTGAGACAGCAAGTCTAACCCCTTCTTTTCCTCCTTCTCCTCAGCCCACTCAATGTCAAGATGAAGACAAAGACCTTTGTGATGATCCACTTCCACTTAATCAATACTAAATACATTTAAATCTTCCTTATTATTTTCTTTTCTCTATCTTTACTGTAAAAATGCAATACATAATATGTATAACATACCAAGTATGTGTTATTCCACTGTTTATAGTAGTTAAGTTTCAGGGGAGTCAAAAGTTGTACATGGATTTTGACTGCTTTGGAGGGAGCCATGCTCCAACCCCCATGTTGTTCAAGGTTCAACTGAATGTTCTCCCAGTTTGTGGCATGCCCTTTCCTTCTCTTAATTGTATCATTTGAGGAACAAAAGCTTTGAATTTTGATGAAGCTTAGTTTTCAGTTTTTCTTTTATGATTTATGCTTTTTGTTTACTTAAAGGTCACAAAGATTTTTCTCCTATGTTTTCTTGTAGGAGTTGTTTTAATTTAGGTCTATAATCCAGTTCAAGTTAATGTTTGTATATGGTGTGAAGCAAGGGCTAATATGGGAATTATCTTTTAAGTAAGTGTCTATTATGTATCAGGAACTTTATTTCTCAAGACATGAATGTTCTAAGATAATTATCCTCATTTTAATGGTGAAGAAAACAAGTCTCAGAAATACTAACTTGCTCAAATCTTAAAACCAAGGCTCAAGTCCGTGACTGCCCAACTCCAAAGCCCATGTTCTTTCTACCTTATTATGTTGGCACTGTTTTCAACATCAATTTGGATCCATATGAAAACACCCAGCTGTACCCTATGAGGAGGATGTAAAAATATGAGATGGTACTTGACACTCTGAAGACATTCGGATATCCAAACCCAACCTTATGACATTGGCCACAGCAAGGGTGCTGGGAACTAGAACCAGGGGTTCCATGTCAAGCCATTTGCTTAGGTCTGTATCTCAAAAGCTATATATAAATACAACTTTCTTGGTACCCTCTTGATAAGGAGCCTTATACTGAACTCTTTTTCTCTTTTATAGCTGGTCCATCAGAAACATGAAGTTAAGTACTTGGCCACACAGACAGTTAATCCTTAGAGCACCCAGCTGGATGGCTCAGTCCCACTGTGTTTGGTTTGAGTTTTTATTTTTGGAAAACAAATAGTGAGTCAGTCTCCTTTCCCTTTCTCTGCCTCACCACTCCTTCTGGATTCTTTTAGATGCTGTGGTCAAACTAGGTAAACAGTATTTTTCTTAAAATTTTCCTTGAGCCGTGACAGAATCATGCGAGAGGTTCCCTGGCTCTGATACTTAATACCACTCTCTAAAAAGAAAGGTCTATTGCAGGCTATTCACTTTTGTCATCTTGAAAGAGTCTCTGAGTCTTACCTAGCAGGAATATTTTGTTTCTTTTCCAAAAAAAAAAAAAAAAAAAAAATGGGGAAGGGATGCAAAGAGAGGTATGGATGTCCATACCTCTCTGTTCTTGCTTCTCGTTAATGTAGACTTGGTAAATTCTCCTCTTATCTTCTCTTCTCAGGCAGCATGATGTAGGGGGAAGAATATGGAGCTTTAAAGTGAGAAGTACCTACATTTGAATCCCAGCTCCAGTATTTACATAGCTAGCAAATCACCCAATCTCTATGAAGTTCAATTTCCTATTCTGTAAAATGGGAATAACAAGTACTTTATGGGTTTGTTACACAGTGTCTGGCATATGTGTGTTCTTATATTATTTCCTTCTGTTCTCTTTTTTTTATATCTCTTTCTGAAGAGTAAGGATGTGAGATACTCACTCATAAAAAGTTGGAATAAGGGGGTGTTGGAGGCTTATAAAGGGTACTTTTTGAGTACGGAGCCCTATTTAAGGTACCTTAACAGTTTTATTGCTTTCACTTTGGCTAATCCAGGCATTCTGATTTCAAAGCCCAGCCATGAAGAGTGAAGAATTATAGTCATTCTTCCTGTTATTTTTAAGTTTATTTTAAATTTTTTACAGCTGTCAATTTGATTGTCCTGAGTCTCTGTAAGCAAATTCTACTCTCTGTGATGCAATTATTTGCTAGTGAGAAATTTATCTTATGGGCAACAGTGCGATTTAGGAAAGGAGTGGAGGAGAAAAGACAGTTTATCTGTCTAATACAGAGAGGATCAAATATAAATTGGTGGGAGAGAGTGGGAAACTCTGATAACAAATTTGGGAGAGTTATACCTCTGTCTTGGGAAACAGAGCCCTGAGAAACACCAATCTGTGTGTCAGCTGGTAGGATGAGGACAGTCGGTGTCTCCCACTATCTTCTGGTTACCGGGCCTTCCAGTTGGCGTCATTTTCCTCTGTTCCACAAGAAGTTCCTTTCCATTTCAGTCTGGGGTGCTGGCCTCTGCCTCCTTTTTGCCTACTAAAAATTCTGTGGACTCTCAAATTACCATTTTCAAACTTGTACATTCTTCGAGATGCAGCTCAAGGCGTAGTTCTTCCAAGAAGCCTCTCCCTTGACTATTCTGCACAGTTTAATGGTGCCGAGGCCACCCTAAATTATTCAGGTAGCCTTGAGAATCTGAACCTGTGAATATTTAATGAATTACAAAATGTGTGTGTTGAGGAATAGGAGTTAGTTACAGAGAGATAGATCAGAATTAGTACCAACAAGAAGCGCTTCTACCTGACTCTTTACTTGTACCACTTTTGTCTTCTCAACTAAATTCCTAAACCTTTGCAGGATTGCCTTTCTAAAGCCAGGTGACTATGTAACTCTAACATAAATACAGCTCTAGTTTCATCTGTTTGCCTAGTGTTCGTATTCTCTCTACAATTTTGGGTACAATTTTTTGGTTTTGAGACAGGATTTCACTCCCATTGCCCAGGCTGGAGTCAATGGTGCGATCTTGGCTCACTGCAACCTCTGCCTCCTGAGCTCAAGGAATCCTCCTACCTCAGCTTCCGAGTAGTTGGGACTGTAGGCGCATGCCACCATGCCTAGCTAATTTTTGTATGTTTAGTAGAGATGGGGTTTTGCCATGTTTCCCAGGCTGGTCTTGAACTCCTAAGCTCAAGTGATTCACCCGCCTCCCTCCCTCCCTCCTGTGCCAGGATTATAGGCATGTGCCACAGCACCTAGCCTGGGTACAGTTTATTTCACTTAATGTTGTAAGCTTAAAAATGCTTATTATGAAGTTTATTATAAACTTTGAGGATAATTTAATGGCTGCAGTGTGACTCACTCATTAAACCATTTTTGTGCCACCAAGACATTGGACCCTGTGTCCTAGTTTTTAAAAAAAGATATTGTTGAATCATTAAAGCCTTTAGGCAGACTTGTCTTATGCAGTTTATCAATTATACCTAAAATTCTGTTTTTCCCTCCATAACTGTATACAGAATATTTTGACTGTCCAACAAGTAAGATGAAGGAATTAATTTTTTTTCTCCTTAAAATGTTCATTGTATGGATGAATAACATTTACAATTAGATCTATGAAATATCTTAGGTTTTGTTTGTGATTGACTCTAAGAATTAAAAAACAATAAATACTCTTTGTAACACTATAGTCATGTAAATATTCACAGCATAGCTGAGTTTCATAATTTGACCCATAGGACAAAAATAAGGTTTGATGATATTAAGCCTGCAATATTTAAAAGAGAGTATTCCAAACATCAAGATCAAATAGATTCTCTTTCTGTCACTTGCCACATTTTCTTTCCTTTGCATTTATACCTTGTCTTTGCTTTTTGTTTACTTTGGAATTTTTAATTGCTTTTTTTTATCTTAATTGGAGATGTTTTTCCTGATTGAAGAAAAAAAGCATCCGCCTTTACCTTATGACTAAGATTGCTTAGCTTCTTAATCATACTATTTGTTATAGGAAAATGACTTTCATCTTGACACATTTTTCTCTAAGTCCTCAGAGTTCCTGTTCTAATTTCAAGGCCTGCATTGAAATCCTGAATTAAATATTTTTCGCATGCCATGTCATCCTATTTCTTAAAACCCTTTTTAATTTTGCTGTAAATCATCCCTGGTAATTTGTTCAGAAAGAGTACACAGGAGTTAAACTTTCTAACTCCTTGCATATCTAAAATGTTTTGCTCAGCTGTTCTATAGACAGTCCTTCAACTCACACTTTGATTTCTGCTCCTTTTCCTGCTGTTACTCTCCTTATTGTCTAATTCTGTGCTCTTCAGTATGGTAGCTTCTGGCTACCCAGTCTGTTGAGTACTTGAAATCTGGCTTATCTGAAGTGAGATGTGCTGCAAGTATCAAATACACACTAGATTTTAAGGACTTCGTACAAAAGTAAGCAAAAATATACATAGTATTTTTACATTGATTATATATTGAAATAATATTTTAGATATATTAGGCTAAAATACATGAAAATTAATTTCACCTGTTTCTTTTTACATTTTAAATGTGGCTACTATAAATTTTTAAATCACTTATGTGCCTCACGCTACATTTGTATTTGACAGTGTTGCTGTAATTCCCAAGAAGCAGCAGTGGCTGCCGCATACAGCCTTTCCCCATATTCCTGAACCTGGCTTCTTTGGGTGGGTTATGATACATCAGCATTATAGTATGTCTATAATGATGTACATTTACCAATATAATCCCATCTATTTCCATCTTTCGAAAATAGTTAAGAATGTCTAGTCTGTCTTTTTGCCCTTATTCCTCTCTCCATCTCCCTCCCCTCCTCCTCTCTCCCTCTCTCTCCCTCTTCCTCCTTCTCTCTCCCTTTTCCTCCTTCTCTCTCCCTCTTCCTCCTTCTCTCTCCCTCTTCCTCCCTCTCTCTCCCTCTTCCTCCCTCCCTCTCTCTCCCTTCCTCCCTCTTTCTCCCTTCCTGCCTCCCTCCCCTCCCTCTCTCTCCCTTCCTCCCTCCCTCTCTCCTTACCCCCTTCCCTCTTTCCCTTCCCTAATTATATTATTCCTTCTTGTGCTACATTGACACTTCTTTGGGGTTTGGGAGGAAAATGAATTTTCAGTCTATCAACAGGGAAGCAGAAGATTTTACTCATCTCATCACTATTTTTAACAACAGTACAACGGTTATCGTCATGTGTAAGTCAGTCTACATCTCTAGATATTTTCTTATGGTGGGTTTCTAGAAATAGATAAACTGTTCAGATTATGAATTTCTTAAGATTCTTGATATACGGCCGGGCGCGGTGGCTCAAGCCTGTAATCCCAGCACTTTGGGAGGCCAAGACGGGTGGATCACGAGGTCAGGAGATCGAGACCATCCTGGCTAACACGGTGAAACCCCGTCTCTACTAAAAAATACAAAAAACTAGCCGGGCGAGGTGGCGGGCACCTGTAGTCCCAGCTACTCGGGAGGCTGAGGCAGGAGAATGGCGTAAACCCGGGAGGCGGAGCTTGCAGTGAGCTGAGATCCGGCCACTGCACTCCAGCCTGGGCGACAGAGCGAGACTCCGTCTCAAAAAAAAAAAAAAAGATTCTTGATATACATATTGACAAGTTGATTCCTCAAAAAAGTAACTAATTTATATTCTCAGTGGATTATTCAATAAAAGGTGGGAGAAATTACTCAAGGGTACCTACATTCACATCTCAACCCCTTATGTGGGTCTTTTATCTCAGCTTCTGTGGAAAAATTGGCCTCTTTTCTGAATCACTAAACTTTTCTGAGCCTCTTTTATTTGTAAAACTGGTATAATCGTACCCTGAAGTAATGTATGGAAAAGCTCATTGAAAGTGGTATTTTATTATTTCATCAAGTGCTTAAGAGCCTCCTACTTGTACTAAATACATGTTCTGTACTAGGAACTATGGAGGATGTCTAAATGATGTGAACTTTGGCCTCAAAACCAATTTACAAAAAAGAAGCTACCACACAAGTCTTTTTGTGATATCTAACAAGAAGTGCAGGCTGGGCGCAGTGGCCCACGCCTGTAATCCCAGCACTTTGGGAGGCCGAGGCCGGTGGATCACGAGGTCAGGAGATTGAGACCATCCTGGCTAACACAGTAAAACCCCGTCTCTACTAAAAATACAAAATTTAGCTGGGCGTGGTGTTGGGCGCCTGTAGTCCCAACTACTCCAGAGGCTGAGGCGGGAGAATGGCATGAACCCGGGAGGTGGAGCTTGCAGTGAGCTGAGATGTGCCACTGCACTCCAGCCTGGGTGACAGAGCGAGACTCTATCTCAAAAAAAAAAAAAAAAAAAAAAAGTGCAAAGTCTTGAAGGGGTTTAGAGGAGGGACGGTTTGTATTGTATTTTAAAGATCAAGGACAACAGCCTAGAGGAGGTGGCATTTAAGGTAAACCTTGAAGGAGGAGTTTAATTTCAACAGAGAGTAAGGCTGGGAGTAATGAGATGTGAGAATGATCTTGAGAAGAGGCACAGAGGGTAGGTTCAGGGCAGATCCATTGATAGCATTCACTAGAGTGTAAGCAAAAGGCAAGAGGAAAACTGAAATTGTAGGTTGAAATTTTTATTTCTGCGAGTATACTTACTTGCATGTGCACAGAAGGTGGTGATCCCTATATTTATTTCTGCTATGTGTCAATAGTGGAGGTGGAGATAAATAATGTCATTGTTTTAGCTCTGGCCAGAATTCATTAGGCACGGTTTGTTGTCCATGGGGAGGGGAGCACAACACACACTGACCTTTGTCTCCCTTCCACACAGGCTGATGGAGATTCTGAGGCATTTTTAAACGTTGCACTTAGCCATTCAGATGATAACTTGGATCAGAAATTTTGAGAAGTGATGGGATGTAGAAGATCCCTGAAGTGAGGAGTAACTGAGACAAAGGATAGGCTAGCAATAGAGAGACAAATGAGGGAATTAGACCTTTGGTAACATCTTGAAAAGGTGAGTTTTGTGAAACAAAGAGTATGGCGGGCAAGTACCTAGCAGGTTCTGAATATTTGTTCTTTAGGAGTCACCACTTAAACAAGACCCCAAGAGTGACATTAGGTGTAACCAAAGTGAAATTGTTGACTATTTGATGAGATTCATGAGCATGGGCATTAAATGATATCTTTTAAGAAACCATTGGCAGTCCTGGAGCTGATGACCCTAGTGCAGGATCATTATGGTTGCTTCTTTCATCATCTTCATTTGATGACATATTTGAATTGAACTTAAACTATACCTAAGCCTTAATCCCAGGGTCTGCTAGTGACTCAGCTCAGCACATCTAAAGGCAATGATTATTCAAGGAGACTACATTGGTATCTCCTGTCACACCAACATTTAGTATGCTATACTGATTCCCTAAATATATCTCATTGTCATTCTCCAATATTTACCATTTACCAATATTATCCCCTTTCTTATTTCTCTATTCACAGGCTCTTAAGTAATGCCTAGAGCACAGCAATTGCTCAATAAAAGTGTATTGAAGAAATGACACATAATAGGCATTTAATAAATGTTGAATGAATAAATGAATATATCCAATAAAAGCAAATGCTTCCTTTATTGGATGAGAGATGTAAAACCATAGACTCAAGAATAAAGTGATGGGGTACGGGGTAAAGTAAGATAGTAGATATAATCAGGAGCTTCTAACTGAGCTGGAGTCACCTTTAATGCCAGGTACATGAACTTGACTTCATTTTATAGGCATCAAAAAAGAGCATCTTTGAATGTTGCTGAAGATGAAAAATATCTTGGGCATGGTAGTAGGGAGATGGGAGGGAGGTTTACTGTTCCTTAAATGAGCCTTGTCCCTTCCTGCTTCCCTGCGGCTGCTCACCACTGTGATGAGGAAAGAGAAGATTTTGAGCCAGATCTGGGTTTGAGACCTAGATTTACCTTGGGCAAATTTCTTAAACTGGTTAAAGGCTTTGAGAGATACACCCTTTCCTAGGGTCATCTGTTGTGAGGTTGTGAGGTATAGATGAGAATTTATGTGTAAGTACTTAGCATGGTATCTGTCACATGGTAAATACTTTATTTTCTTCCTTTCCTGGGGAGTTTCCTTTTCTCTCTTCCCCCAGTCTTACTAAACTCCTGCCCATCTTTTTTTTTTTTTTTTTTTTTTTTTTTTTTTGCCTCTTCTCATGACCAGTGTAGCTTTTCCAGAGTTCCCAGATGAGACAGATATAGGCTTTCCCTTTGTTCATCTTCATTTGTGGAAATTTAGACTTTTGAAGAAAGATTTCAAAGTGATAGGAGGAATGGCACAGGAAAGGGTAGAAATCTGAATAAAATAATACTGTATTTGGGAGCAGCAAAATAAGGGTCCGTGAGAGGCTGTATGCACAGGGTGAATAAAGGCATCTTGTCACTTAGGGCAACATCGTTGATTCTCAGCCCATCTTTGTTCATACCAGGAGGCCAAAGAGGAAGACTGTCTTGCCAGTTCCTAGAATCAGCCACAAAAAAGCGGCTACTCACTCCTCTTTATTCAGTGAGAGCTAGCTACCAATCTCCCAGATAGCCCTGAGCTTTTAGAATCTGATGGTATGTTTTGATTAGGATTAGAGCAGTCATTCTACAGACTTTTTCTAAGGAGACCGAACTTGGTAAGCAGAATAGAAAACATACAGAATGACATCAGTCTGGTAAGCTTTGACGGAAACAACCAAAGATGGTCAACACAACTGCTTGTTCTTTTATTTACCATTTCACACCTGGTGCAGTCAGGAAGCTACATTTAAAAAACAATTTTCTCTTTAAAAAGAAAAACAACCCATAGTCAAAAAAGCACTTATTCGCTATAAAGCTGGAAGGATTCATTCATTGGAGGTGATGGTTCAGATTTGTAGAATTTAGAATTTTGTGGATGGAAGGGGGCCTTAGAGTTGAATAAGGTCTTCAAAAGAAAACAAAAGGCTCTTGCTTTCTGTATGAACAGAGTTTATTTACAAGACAGTTTTTCGTGATCTATGAGGGATGATTTCAGACAATTAGCTAATTGGTTGAGGCAGGTGACCTATCAGCTCTGCAGAGGGGATGTTTGCTCTTAGGGATCTATATAAAGAACATATCTTACACTTTCCATGACAGTCAAAAGCAGCCCCATTAATCCTCCTATGTAAGGCCAGTCATAACCACAGAACAGATGAGGAGTGCATTTCATGAGAACCTTAACAGCTGCCAACAGTTGATCACTGCCACCATCAGCTCAGTGTTGTGTGGGGCTTTGAAGTATTTCTGAATGATCTTCCAATTTGCTGTATCGTAGGGCGTAAGCGGCTTTCCAGATACAGTCTGTTTATTTTTTAAGTGTTATCTGATGCTTAGTCTGTTGAAATGACCCTTGTCTATTGTATAAAAAACAAGGGCAGGACTGACTTGTGACCATCTTGAAACCCCAAATGGGTACAAAAAAAGAAAAGAGAACAGGGAAAGTTTCGCTAGGCAAATGTTACATTTTTCTGGATTTCAAATATGAAAGAAATTCACATTGAAAGAAGAGGGTCATAGATTTGTCATGAAAGGAATCAGGGCCGGGCATGGTGGCTAATGCCTATAATCTCAGCACTTTGGGAGGCTGAGGCAGGTGGATCACTTGAGGACGGGAGTACAAGACCAGCCTGGCCAACATGGCAAATCCCCACCTCTACTGAAAATACAAAAAAATTAGCTGGGTTTGGTGACACGTGCCTATAATCCCAGCTACTCGGGAAGCTGACGCACAAAAATTGCTTGAATTTGGGAGGTAGAGGTTGTGTAGTGAGCTGAGATCATGCCACTGCACTCCAGCCTGGGCAACAGAGTAAGACTCTGTCTCAAAAAAAAAGTTGAGGGGTGTACAGGGAATCAGAAGAAGATGACCAATATGTGTGAATCAGTAAATTCAGTCTCGTTGCCCTCAGTCTAAAACCCAGTGATATTTGGAGTCATTGTTTTTGGAACGTATTATTAAGGTGTACCCAGAATGTGAAGTTTAATGAGGAAAACGGCTATAACAATCATGGGATGACTGGTCCTTCAAACCAGAACAACCACGCTACTGGTCATTAAGAGACCTGGTTTTTGTGACACTGTGTGTAGCCTTGTTAGTGTATTGGTTAAGGTCAGGGCTTTGGGTCTGTCAGAAATGGGATTAAATTCTGTTTTTGTCACCTACCTACTTTATAACCTTGGCTATGTACATGGTAAGCATTTATCTCAGGGATATTTTCAGTTTATGTAAGAGAAAGCGCATAGTGTGTTAAATAGTGCATTTTTCTCACATTACAAGAAGTTTAGAATAAGCAGTTGCTGCCTTTGATGTAGACAGTGTTGTAATCAAGGATGCTTCTTCTGTTTTCCCAGCCAGCCATATAGTGTGTTGGCTTTCAGCCTCCTGGTAGCAAGAGAATCAAAAGCTTTCCCAGGAACCTCCAAAAGATTTCTACTTATGTCTTATTATTCAGAACTGTGACATGTGGATACCTCCAATTACTAGGAAAGTAAACATTCTGTTTGCCTAGACTCTCTAAGGACAAACAAGGAAAAGGGATTGTGAATAGGCATTATGTTATCCAGCCAACAGTGCAGTGTCTGGCATTGAATTGAATTGAACATTGAACATTCAGTGCTATTATGATGGTGATGGTAACAGATAACTCACTTCGTCCTGCTCTCCTGAAGAGTCAGGTAATATGATATTTAACATTTTGTAGTTTATGGAGAACTTTTATAAGACGTGTGATGGTGGTTATTGTTTTTATGTGTTTCGAAGTTCCTTGCTGACTGAGCCAAAGAAAGAAGATCAACTAGGAAGGATAGTGTAGTCCAGGCCTTCATACTGACCTGGCCTGGCCTCAGGTCTTTTGCTTATAAAGCCTTCTCAAACCACTCTGAACTACAGCAGTTGCTCATGCCTCTAAACTGCTAATATTACTTCTGACTTAATGCTGTATTTGTGCTGCTTTATATTTTAAAAATGTACATGGCTTCTTAGCTAAGTTTGGAACTCCTTAATTACAGGATCTACATAGAATGTGCCTTACGGAATATAGAGAGGAACTCATTTGTGGTTCATTTATTGACAAAACATTTCTACTTCTCACCATTAGCTGCACTTGAGATAGGGTAGGGATGGGGAGTGATTACAATGATGCTTTCTTCTTCTATGAGGGAAGACTTTTATTTTCTTTGCCTAATACTCTACCATTCTTTCTCCAACTTCCACCTTCTTTCTCTTTTCCCCGCCTCTAAGAGAACAGTGTGGGTTGTCAGGGGATAAAATACATAATTCCATTCTTCTATTACTTTCCAGCCTCTCCTTAACTAAATCTTGTCTGTGACTTCACTGTGGGGAATTCTGCCTTACTTCCTAGTAGGGCAAAAACTTCTGACCCCTCCCTGCCATTTCTGAGACTACAGCAAAAAGGAGACCCTTGCAAAGTAGCTTCTGGTACCTTTTGCATATTGCCTTTTGCACTATCCTTATTTCTTTTTGGACATTTGATTTAAAAGGCAAATAGTACTAGATAAGGAAATCAAACCCACTAACCAAAATCTACACTAAGAAGCAAATGATTATCTGATCTTTTGCTGAGACCAAATGCTAAAAATGTGTTGAGATCGTGGAACCCAAAGGTATTAGATGAACACTGAGCAAGGAGCATTTAATAACAAGGCTAGTTGCTAGTTGCCCAGTCCAAGGTTCTTTGAATGTTGTTCCCTGTTAGTGCTAGCACTACAGTCTTCAGAAGTCCACAGTGAAAGGTAGATGCCAGAGTACTCACAGCCAGATTTCTGAGCAGATGAATGCAATGGCTTTTCTTCTCTTTACTGTGATATTTTAGAAATAGAAATGACTAGATGCTAACATATTTTAGTTCAATATATGTCACTTTTAAGTCATTAATCCAATTCTTTTGTTTATTTTGTTTCTAATTGCACAGATACCAAGAATTTCTTAACATTTTTCTCATACCCTTTGGCCACTTAATGTTTCCATGCTTTTTATTCCTGTTCATTTTTCACTGTTTGATGATGGTTATAGTTTAAATATAGAAAAAACAATGTCAGCTGTGGCACCTGTATTTCCAGGGTCTAAAATAAACTTAATGTGTAGACATCCATAGACAAACACAAAATTCTAACTATTACCTGTTTATAATACAAAGCACTCTACCAAGGTTTTAGAGATTTAAGGTGCCAGTTAATTATCCTTCCTCCCAGGAAGTCAAGTTATCTTTGTCTGCTAATGATATGAACTTAATATTTGGAAAAACCTGAAGACTTCACCAAAAAAAAAAAAAAAACCCAACTGTTACAACTGATAAATTCAATAAAGTTGCAGGATACAAAATCAGCATATAAAAATCAGTAGCATTTCTATATGTCAGCAGTGAACAATCTGGGAAATAATTTTTTTTTTTTTTTTTTTTTTTGAGAGATGGAGTCTTGCTCTGTTGCTCAGGCTGCAGTACAGTGGCCTGATCGTGGCTCACTGCAACCTCCACCTCCCATGTTCAAACAATTCTCCTGCCTCAGCCTACTCAGTAGCTGAGACTACAGGCGTGCATCATGATGCCCAGCTAATTTTTGTATTTTTAGTAGACACAGGATTTCACCATGTTGGCCAGGCTGGTATTGAACTCCTGGCTTCCAGTGATCCACCCGCCTCCTAAAGTACTGGGATTACAGGCGTGAGCCACCACGCCCAACCCAGAAAATAATTTTTTAAAAAGTAATCCCATTTACAGTAGCCACAAATAAAATTAAATGCCTAGGAATTAATTTAACCAAAAAAGTGAAAGATGTCTATAATGAAAACTGTAACACACTGATGAAAGAAACTAAAGAGGGCACCAGAAAATAGAAAGATATTCCATGCTCATGGATTGGAAGAATTAATATTGTTAAAATGTCCATACTACCCAAATCTACAGATTTGGTGCATTCCCTGTCACAATACCAATGACATTCTTCACAGAAATAGAACAATCCTGAAATTTATATGGAACCACAAAAGATCCAGAATAACCAAAGCTATCCTAAGCAGAAAGAACAAAACTTGAGGAATCACATTACCTGACTTCAAATTATACTACAGAGCTATAGTAACCAGAACAGCATGGCACTGGCATAAAAACAGACACGTAGACCAATGGAATAGAATAGAGAACCCAGAAACAAATTCACATACCTACAGTGAACTCATTTTCAACAAAGCTGCCAAGAACACACACTGGAGGAAAGACAGTTTCTTCAATAAATGGTGCTGGGAAAACTGGATATCTGTATGCAGAAGAATGAAACTAGATCCCTATCTTACACCACATACAAAAATCAAATCAAAATGAATTAAAGACTTAGGTCTAAAACCTCTAACTATGAAACTCCTACAAGAACTGATTGGGGGAAATCTCCAGGACATTAGTCTAGAAAAAAATGTAATAACTCCACAAGCACAGACAACCAAAGCAAAAATGGACAAATGGAATCACATCAAGTTAAAAAGCTTCTGCACAGCAAAGGAGACAGTCCTTAAAATGAAGAGACAACCCACAAAATGGGAGAAAACATTTGCAGACTGCCCATCTGACAAGAGATTAATAACCAGAATATATAAGGAGTTCAAACAACTCTACAGGAAAAAAATCTAATCTGATTTTTAAATGGCAAAAGAGTTGAATAGACATTTCTTAAAGGAAGACATACAAATGGCAGACAGGCATATGAAAAGGTACTCAACATCATTGATCATCAGAGATAGATAATCAAAACTACAATGGGATATGTCACCCCAACTAAAATGGCTTTTATCCAAAAGACAGGCAACAGCAAATGCTGGCAAGGATGTAGAGGAAAGGAAACCCTCTTACACTATTGGTGGGAACGTAAATTAATACAACCACTGTGGAGAACAGTTTGGAGGTTCCTCAAAAAACTAAAAATAGAACTACCATGTGATCCAGCAATCCCACTGCTGGGTATTTACCCCAAAGAAGGGAAATATAGTATTTTACAGAGATATCTGCACTCCCATGTTGGTTGCAGCACTGTTCACAATAGCCAAGGCTTGGAAACAATCTAAGTGTCTATCAACAGTTGAATGGGTAAAGAAAATATGGTACTTTATACACAATGGAGTACTCTTCAGCCATAAAAAGAATGAGATCCTCTCATTTGCAACAATATGGATGGTACTGGAGATCATTATGTTAAGTGAAATAAGTCAGGCACAGACAGATAGACACTGCATGTTCTCACTTATTTGTGGGATCTGAAAGTCAAAACAATTGAACTAGTGGAGATAGACAGTAGAAGGATGGTTACCAGAGGCTGGAAAGGGGGGGAGTGAGGGGTGGGAAGAGAGGTGGGGATGATTAAAGGGTACCAAAAATAAAATAGAAAGAATGAATAATACCCACTATTTAACTGCACAACAGGGTGACTATAGTCAATAATAATTTATTTGTACATTTTGAAATAACTGAAAGAATATAGTCAGATTATTTGTAGCACAAAGGATAAATGCTTAAGGGGATGGATACCTTATTCTCCATGATGTGATTATTACACATTGCATGCTTGTGTCAAAACATCTCACGTATACCTACTTCGTACTCACAAAAATTTAAAAAGTTACAAAATTATAACCATCAAAAAAATTATTATTATTCATCCCTTCTGTTGTAGAAAATAGAAAGGAACCGAAAGGAGGTGAACTTATCAGCTTAACTCATGACAGCTCAAGAGGGTCTCAGATACAGTCTGGAGATGCCAGTCTAGGAGTACTTTGTACAATAAGAGAAATATGAATCACCAAGCAATATATAGAACAAGACAAGAGAAAACTGAGGATGAAATCCCAGGGATCATAGACCTTAAACGGATCCTTATGAGAACTAAAAAAGAGGATAGAAATGCAGGAAATTGTGGTGTCAGGTAATCTAAAGGATTTAGGAGAGGAGCCTTTAGGTGTCTCAAATGCTGCCAAGAAATCAGTGAAGATAAGAGCAGCAACAAGTATCTATGGGATTTTATAACAAAAAGTTTTAGATCACCCATGGTGAAAAACTTGCTGTTCTCCCTACCCAGTCTCCCTAGACTAATCACACAGGACCACCTACATTTTGTTTTTCAGTCTGCCTTCACATCTGGCTCCCACTGTGTATAAAAATATGCCACTGGGCATGGGGTGGTGGCTCACACCTGTAATCCCAGCACTTTGGGAAGCCGAGGTGGAAAGATCTCTTGAGGCTAGGAGTTTGAAACCAGCCTGGGTAAAATAGTGAGACCCCCCCCCCCCCACCTCTATAAAAAATTTTTTAAAAATTAGCTGGGCGTGATAGTGCATTCCTATAGTCCTAGCTCTCGGGATGCTAAGGCAGGAAGATTGCTTAAGCTCAGGATTCGAGCCTGGAGTGAGCCATGATCACACCACTGCACTCCAGCCTGAGTGACAGAGTGAGACTTTTTCTCTAAAAATAAAAAATAAAAAAGTCACCGAAAGATCTTTGGCCTCAAAATATTCATTATAATGCTAGAAGAAGGACTTATCAGTATGTATATGATTGGAAGATGTTTAGTGATAAGATTTTCTTTTGTAATTGGAGCCCACTATTTCCAGTGTTAAGACTGCAAATCACTAGATCAAGAGTATACTGATGGTGCCACATGTCCCAGTCAAGCTCTGAAACAAAGCCCAGCATTATCCTCCTGTCATTTGAAGAACAATCTTTCCCATTAAATTATAAGAGATTCTTGATCTGTAGGGGATGCACCAGTGTTGGGGCTCAATAAATATTTGGCAAAATTGGGCTCTGCAGGTATAAGACAAGGCAAAGGGGAAGGTTCTTAAAAAAACAAAAACAAAAACTGTGTCTTCAAATTTCTGCTCAGACCCTAGGGCATGACTCCATGTGCCTGCTTCTGCCTCTAAGCACCTAGAAAGGTTCTTTCTCAAAGTCAATAAACAACACTTCTTAATAGTTACTTGTTGGTCTCCTAAATGTTACTTTTTAGTTTCCCTACTGTTCAAGCCAGAACTATGATTTGCCGTTACTCACATGTGCCTTCAAGTGTAAATAAATTTCCTGCATCCCATTGCTACCTCTTCCTGCATCCCATTAGACTCTTACTTAAGTTGTGAGGTTTATTTTTTGATAACCAAAATTCACTTAAACATAGGATGTCATTTGTACTACTGATCCGTTTCTCTCATCATTTGAGTCAGAATATGTATGTAGGGCACTGGGGCTTTTATCTTCTTTTTGTGCTATCATAACTCGTATAAATAGAAAGCCCAGACACAGTGAGGACTTGATCAATATTGAACTGAAACTTTTTTTTTTTTTGAGACGGAGTCTCGCTCTGTCGCCCAGGCTGGAGTGCAGTGGCTGGATCTCAGCTCACTGCAAGCTCCGCCTCCCGGGTTTACGCCATTCTCCTGCCTCAGCCTCCCGAGTAGCTGGGATTACAGGCGCCCGCCAACTCACCCGGCTAGTTTTTTGTATTTTTAGTAGAGACAGGATTTCACCTTGTTTGCCAGGATGGTCTCCATCTCCTGACCTTGTGATCCGCCCATCTCGGCCTCCCAAAGTGCTGGGATTACAGGCTTGAGCCACCGTGCCCGGCCTGAACTGAAATTTAAATCATACCAGGTACCCTATAAGTTTTTTCCCTGGGCAAATAAAGCCAGTGTTAAGTTGATCTGCCTAGGTTGGTGGGCAGGGAAAGTCCCAAGCCTGGTGGCTTCCTCAGTCACTTCTTTAAAAACCAGGGGCCTCACCACTGGCTTCCAATAGCCTGTATATTTTTAGTTCTCCTTTTCATGTAAGTTTCCCGTTAACTGCTTGCAGGAAATCTTTTCTTGGACATAATCTGCCCATTTCCTGAAGTCTTCCTCCCGCATTGTGTCAGTTTGGGGATGAATCAAGTCAGCAGTTTTGGAGAGGGTTTGTTCTCTTCCCTGCCACAGGCTCCCCACTTTGTGAAATACCAGAAAGCTGCCTTTCTTGTCTTTTTCTAGAGGCAAAGGGAGGAGGGGCAAGCCCTTGGTGTGTGTCAGCCTCTTGGGCTGCCCAGCACAAATGTCCTTTTGTGTGTGGAGGGGGCATGTGTGTGTTTTTTCCCCTTCCCAATGGACACTTTCATTTACGAGGTCCGGATGGTGTCCTCTGGGCTATAAACAATGGCATAGGAGATAAAGAGCTGCCTTACTGACCAGGCTGTGATGGCAGCCGCTGGTTTTCCATCTCTGTCTCTGTTTTCCAATCCCCTTGGTCTGTTGTGAATTTGGTCAGATCTGAGCCAGCCTAGGACCTCTGTAATCCCTTTCTAGGCCTGGAGCAGCGTGGGTACTGTTCCTCTTATCCGGAGGACTTCAAGCTTACAGAAAGAGGTTTTCTGTAGTAAGGATAGCAATTCCTCATGTTTGTACAATGTGTTTAAACACATTAGGTCTTTTGGAGAACTGAAATTCTGGATTTGTTATCCCTTAAGAATGGAGGATTTGGTGCTGGGCACGGTGGCTCACACCTGTAATACCAGCACTTTGGGAGGCCAAGGCAGACGGATCAGGAGGTCAGGAGATCGAGACCATCCTGGCCAACATGGTAAAACCCCGTCTCTACTAAAAATACAAAAATTAGCTGGATGTGGTGGTGCACACCTGTAGTCCCAGCTACTGGGGAGGCTGAGGCAGGGGAATCGCTTGAACCTGGGAGACAGAGATTGCAGTGAGCCTAGATGGTGCCACTGCACTCAGCCAGGCAACAGAGCGAGACTCAGTCCCCCAAAAAAAAAAAAAGAATGGAGGATTTGGATCAAAAGAGTTGGAGTGCTGGTCCTACTATTTATTTATTTATTTTATTTTTATTTATTTTTTGAGACAGCGTCTCGTTCTGTCACCCAGGCTGGAGTGCAGTGGTGCGATTTTGGCCCACTGCAACATCCACTTCCCAGGTTCATGCAGTCTCCTGCCTCAGCCTCCCAAGTAGCTGGGATTACAGGTGCCCACCACCATGCCCTGCTAATTTTTGTATTTTTTAGTAGAGACATGGTTTCACCATGTTGGCCAGGCTGGTCTCGAACTCCTGACCTCAAATGATCTGCTGACCTCAGTCTCCCAAAGTGCTGGGATTACAGCCATGAGCCACTGCACCCAGCCTGGTTCTACTATTAATAACTGAGACCTCAGGCAAATTCTAGAACTAATAACTTTATACTTCATAGGGTGTTCCACAGTTCAGTTAAGAAAATACGTTAAAGTGCCTGCCATATGGAAAGCACCCAAATGTTAACCAAAAAAGGGGGTGGGAAGAGGAAATATACAATGAAATAATATAAATGAATATGCTGTGCATAAGATGCTAAGTATATAGTCACTATTTGGTTTTAGAGGTCTAAGAGTAAGCCTTTTCTCTCCCGATAAATCTACCCCTTCACCTGGATTCTCATTCTGACCATCACTTCCTTCTCTGTCATCTATCACTGTGGGCCCTTCTTTCACATGTTAACATGAGTCTCCTATCTCAAAGCAAACCACTATTTCTTGATTCCAGCCCTTAGCCCAGAGCTTGGCCCAAAGTAAGGTTCAACATTTTCTTGCATGGGTACTTGTGAGAAACTCCAAAATGCAAAGCCCTTCTTTCCTGTCCCCAAGGACCTGCTGTTTGTCACTCAAACTTCTTTATTTTTATACCCAGGGGTCACTGTGAGAAATGGAAATCACTTGAGATACTTTAAACAGGAAGGAATTTAATGCAAGGAATTAGATGCTTACCAAATGGTAGGAAGAACTAGAGCTGCATGTTCTAGTCAAGAACTACATAGATGACTTCCTAGGACACCACTGGTGATCCATTTAACCCCCACCCACACCCCATAGCTGTGGTCTCGGGTATGGGAGGTCAGGCTTGAGAAGCTACTAATGCACCTGCCCCATGGCATGCAGGAGGCTGGAGAATACCTCAGCTGCATAAAACCATCAAACGTCTATATCCTTGTTTGCCAGCAGAAACAAGAAACAGCCAAAAGAGAACAGGAAAATGGTCTTTGCCTCATCTCCACCTTACCAGTCTTACATGAATGCAAGTAATTGGCAGATTACTTGCAAGCAAATTTGGTAAAGGTGATTTTTAGTTTTCCAGATTTTCTAACTAGAAGGGGAGTGGAATCGATGTTG
Source organism: Chlorocebus sabaeus (assembly GCF_047675955.1). Classification (NCBI taxonomy): domain Eukaryota; kingdom Metazoa; phylum Chordata; class Mammalia; order Primates; family Cercopithecidae; genus Chlorocebus; species Chlorocebus sabaeus. The sequence continues at coordinate 74,853,675 of NC_132904.1, read as the reverse complement.
AGTGGGCCAACCTATTGTACATATCAACCAACTTCCTCTAGAAGGTATTTCAGGAAGCAGTATGGCGAGATAAAAGCTAGATGAGAAAATCCAAACAGATCTCTCTGCTTCTAGATATTATAACACCTTCCAAGTATAAAGCTGCTTCCATAAAATCATGCCTTTCTATGGGAAATCTTCACATTTCCCTGTGGCCTCTAAAATGGTCTGGTTGCCCCAGCAGCCAGCTCACCTTGTACTTGTTGAGTACCTAGGATATTCTCAACAAATGCTAGAGTGTCTACTATATGTGTCAGTTACTGTGAACACATCAAAAAAGAAAGACAAGGCCCTGCCTTCAAGGAGTTAATGATGGTCTAGTAGGGGGATGCAAAGATGAAAATAGTTACAAAGTGATATTATAAATGCTAAAAGAAAGATATTCACAGAAACACAGATGAGAGATACAGAAATCGTATTGGGGGACAAAATGAGGATGAATATGAAAGGGCCATCTGTACTCATGTAAAAAGTTAAGTGTAAGGGATTTTTAATTAATATAAAGCACCTACAAGGCTGGCCTTAAACACTCTCTACTCTCTTTCTCCTAGCCACGCAACCCAGACACAAAACCCCAAAAATGTTCTTTAGTTTTGCTAACATTTTAAAATGAAAAATGTCAAACATACAGCAAGATTGAAAGAATTTTACAATTAACACTTATGTATCAACCATCTAGATTCTGTCATTAGTATTTTACTATGCTTGCTGTATCACATACCTATTCATCTATCCGTTCCTTTGACCACCATTGTGTATATTATTTTTTATAGCATTTAAAGTGAATTGCAGACATTAGCACATTTCTCCCTAAATATTTTAGCATGCATTTCATTCTCTAGAGTTCCACATTTGTTGAGTATTTTTCTTTGAGGTAAAAATGTACATGAAGTGAAATGTCAATCTTAAGTGTTCTTTGAGATTTGACAAAAATGTAACTAAAGCTCCTATCAGACTATATAAAACATTACCATCGTTCCAGAGAGTTTCCCCATTCCCCTTTCCAAACAATTCTCACCCCACCCCCACCCTCCAGAAGGAACAATCATTCTGATTTTTTTCTACCATAGATTAGTTTTGCCTGTTTCAGTATCTCATAGAAACAGAATCATACAGTATATACTCTTTTGTGTAAGGCTTCTTTCATTTGGTATAATACTTTTTGAGATCCATCCATGTTGTTGAATGTATTTATAGACCATTCCTTTTTATTGCTGAGTAGTATTCCATTGCATGAATGTACCACTTTGTTTATGCATTCTCCTTCAGATGGATGCCTGTGCCATTTCCAGCTTTTGACTATTATGAGTAAATCTACTTTAAGCCTGTAATGTCATTTTTTATAGACTTTTTTTCAGTTTTAGTGTTACAGAAAAACTGAGAAGATGGTACAGAGTTCCTATATACCCCACACCCAGCTTTCCGTATTATTAATGTCTTACACATAATGTCTTTTTTTAAAGCCGCCTTCGGCTTAGTGTTTTTGGTAGCTGCTTAATGGACTGCTGATTGGGAAGACTACAAATGCAATGCTACCAGTAAATGCCCTGCAACAGGAAATTGTTTGTCATCCCATTGAGATTATTGACCCAGGATTTATTTTATCAAACAATGTGGACCCAAGAGTGCCTAGTGGTTGGTGGATATATCCGTTTCTCGGAATCTTGCTCAGGGAAGGGTTCAAAGTCAGGTCCTTGTGTCTGCAGGTGAGGGTGATAGGGCTTTGTCCTCATCTGCACAAGCAAATGATCAGCCCGCCACGACTTTCTCACTTTTCCACTTCTAGACCTTCCTCCCACCCTCAACAAATTCTCAACTAGTTTGTAAGATGTTTTGCCAAAGCACAGCTTATTATTTTTATTTATTTATTTTTTTTTTTTTTTGAGACGGAGTCTCGCTCTGTCGCCCAGGCTGGGGTGCAGTGGCGGGATCTCAGCTCACTGCAAGTTCCACCTCCTAGGTTTACACCATTCTCCTGCCTCCGCCTCCCAAGTATCTGGAACTACAGATGCCCGCCACCTCGCCCGGCTAGTTTTTTTTTTTTTTTTTTTGTATTTTTTAATAGAGAGGGGGTTTCACCGTGTTAGCCAGGATGGTCTCGATCTCCTGACCTTGTGATCCACCTGTCTCGGCCTCCCAAAGTGCTGGGATTACAGGCTTGAGCCACCGCGCCCGGCCAGCACAGCTTATTATAATATTTATGCTGTACTTGCCAGTTTATAGACGTCTTTAACATCCACTTCTTCAATTCAATCTAGTAAGGTATTATATCCATCTTCTAGAGAAAAAACTAAAATTCAAAGAAATTTAATGATTTATCCAAAGTGACACTGCTAGTTATTAAGAGTTTAGGATATAAACCCAGCTCTGTCTTGCCCTTAAATCCTGATTTTTAAAAAATGTATTATTCTCAAAATTTGGGGGGCTCACCATTGTTTTTCAAGGCAAAGTTCAAACCATTTAGTACACCATTTAAGTCCCACTGTGATTGGGACTCAACCTACCTTTTCATTCTCATATTTTCCTGGGTCCCTGTAGGCTCTAGAAACACTCAATGGCATATTGTTTCCCAACACTTCATGAATATTGCTACCTCTGTGCACTTTAATAATGGCTTCCCCATTATGTTCTGAATATTATTTTCTTTCTTCCATGCTTCATATCTTGGCCCCAGAATCTGTTTCTGGGAATATTGTTCATCCTATAAGGCTCATCGTAGATATTGTTATTTTCATATGAAGCATCTCTTGATCACTTTCCTTCTCCCACAACCACTCCCAGCTTGAGGTCCTTGGTTACCTATTCTGTTTATTGATTAGACTTTGAATGCCCAGCAGACCCCATTTCATATTAAGATGCAATGAAAATTAAAACATGATTGTTTGTCATTCTTATAGACTATTAGTGAATCAGACATGTACAGAAGTGATGATAATATGACATGAGGATTAAAATTGACTCAGATACCGATTTATTGAGTTCCCACTGTATACCCACCACAGATGCTCAGTACATATTTGTAGAATCATGTTGAATAATAGACATGATGCATTTGGGCTAAATAGGAATGATCTTGAGTACAGACAAAGAATGGTGGCTTACCTACTGTGGTTAAAGAACGTAAAAGGGATCTTTGCTTAAATAAATCTCTATCCAATTTCTTCTTAGCCTTCATCCCATCACTCCATCACCACTTTCTGGCTTTCCTACTTCTAGGCCTTCTTCTTACCTCCAGTAAATCCTCAACAAGGTTTTAAGACTTTTTTCCCAAAGCATAGCTTATGGGGAAATTTTACTGGGTCAGAACTGTGTCTGCTTTGTATATATTTGAGGGTAGAAAACTGAGTTAGTTCTGAGATGACTTAAAAATTCTCTACAATAGAATTTCATGTATTCAAGAAAAGTTAATAAGGTCCTATTCTGTGCTGAGAGCTCAAAGAGCAACAAACTGTTATCCTTGACCTCATGAAGCTCATAGCAGAATGCAGGTACCACATACAAATTCATGTAAGCAACATGACTCTTTTTTTGGAAAAAGGACAGAAATAATTTGAAGTAACAATTTCTTGTTCCTATACAAAGGCCGTTCAGAGTGCTTTCATGACCAAAGTTTCAGTTATTTTCTCTTCATTAAGAAAAAAATTGTCCAAATTTGATTCAGTAGGGTTTACTGTTATCCTGTTGACCTGTGACCACTATGTTGTTTCATTTTATAAAGAAATCCAAATAAATGCAAAAATGAAGTCCCCTTAAAAGTTGATCCATGTGACCTTAAGTAATGTTTGCATTTGAGTGGTGTTTGTGTTTTATAGCCCTCCTCTGGCATCAAGTTGTGATATTTTAAATGAGACATTTGTGTCAAAATAAGGGTATAAGGCTTTTTCTATCACACAAAGTTGGAAGCATTTTTCATAAAAAGTAATGAAGTTCTTTAGATATGGATATAGAATAAGCTTCAAGATATAAGTGGAATAAAGTGAAGTGCATTTAATATACTATGATGCTTTACTATATGTATTAAAAAGGGGAAGACATTATACATAATCACTGTTGTAGCCATAAAATATGTGTGAAATGAAACACAAGATAAGAATGATTGTCTCTACAAAGCAGAACAGGATGGCTGGAGTTAGGGTAGGGAAAGACTTACTGTTTGCTATTTTATGCCTCAATTCTTGAGCCATATTGTTAAAAATTAGAGTGTTTAAAAAGAAATGAACAAAAATGGTTTGGGGATAGCTCACTACTGAAAATTCATAGGAATAGACTATTGTGAATTTTCTTTTTTATTCATGGCATTGCTAATGGCATATTTTCTAGAGAAACCACGTTTGAAGTATAATCTATATATCTTGTGATTTAACTACTGACAGTGTAGTGGTTGTCAGGATGTTGCTAAGTCATGTAAGATCTTTGAAAGCCCACACTTTAGGTGGGAGTAGTTGCTGTGGTCAGGAAAAAGGCACATCAGAACACAGATAGAGTTCTTAGAAATCTAGCATCATAAACCCCCAGGGCTGAAAGAACCAGAGTTCATTCTAGTCCACCTCTCTGTGTGTTTGTATGTCCTCTACAACATTCTTGCTTAGGGATCTTCGTCATTCCAGTGTTGTTCAATATTAATAGAGCCTCAGCAACGTGGTTTCTGTGCTGTCTGGAATGATCAGTGGACTAGGACTCAAATTACTTGGTTCCTAGTCTCAGCTCTGCCACTAATTAATTCTGTGGCTTCAGGCAAATCACTTTGCCTCTCTGGGTCTCTGTTTTTTCATGTCTAAAATTAGAGCATTGGACTGTCAGGGATGGTTAAGCACATGGCATGGCCTCTGTCGCTTCCCCTCCCCACCTGTAATAGACATTACTTCTTAGTTTTGGCAAGTTCTTTATGGTGGATAACTGCAAACAAAGTCTCAGAATCCTTCTCAACACAGCCTTCCAGGCAACTAAAATCAATAGATAGAACTTGGATGGGACTTGACAAACAAGATAAAAGTTATTTACTTCCATCTCTAAGGTTCTCAAGTAGCAATGTGCAGGTACATATTTAATGACAAGTTCTCAGCAAAAAAAATAAGATGCCCTAGTTTGCATAGTTTGCCAATTTCCATGGTGTAAATATTCACACCACTACTGATTTCAGACTACCATTGCAAAGTAAATTGGGTTGCAAAGTTCCTAAAAGTTTAACAGTCAACTTTCATAGCTGATAGAAGTTGTCTCTGGCCCATCACTGTAAAATTAATGACTTTAGATTAACTGGCCATAACTGTAAGTGAATGTGAAAATGACCATCTTCCTTTGGGAGTTTTATCCAGAGGCATAATTCTTACCTTGTACGGTCTTTTGGACTTTGGAAATACTTGGTTGTCATCAGACCTTGGTGAAGTTGTTTATTTCCCTGAACTTCAGTTACACTATCTGGAAAATGGGAATAAGGATTTCTACTTCAGAAGATTATAGTGAATAACGAGAGACTATGTATAAAGCACTTAGCATGGCGTGTAGCATATGGATTGATATTCCCCTTCCCTTACCAGTGTGGTAGATTATGTTAGATTGTATCTTTATCTTTCCCAGACTCATGAAAGACTAGCCATTGCTTTCCCTCTAGCACCTTTCTTTTTCCATTATACTCCCTTGGCATTCCATTTTCCTCTGCTCTAATGTACTTAATCTTCTGTCTGAGTGGAATATAAATATTTAATCTTGCCTATTCTGAATGTTTTATTTATCATCTATCCAGGAACATTTGTGAATAGAGACCAGCCCTGTGTAAGTCTCCTGAACTATCCATCATCACAGCATCATAAGTAAATAAGTGCTAATAAGTCCCCACTCTTGGGATCAAACTTAAGTCAAGGATGATGCTGAAGGGAGCTTGTCTTACATGAGAACCAGAGGAGGCTGCTAAAGATCACCCAGAATATGATATGATACTTGTAGAACTGTGTCTCCTACTGTGTACTCATGGACAGTGACCTCACAGCAAACAGAAAGAATTTCACATTTTAAGAAGATGCCTCTTTAAAAAAAAAAAAAATCAGAGGGGGTCAGGCGTGGTGGATCATGCCTGTTATCCCAGCACTTTGGGAGGCCAAGGTGGGCAGATCACCTGAGGTCAGTAGTTTGAGACCAGCCTGGCCCACATGACAAAACCCCATCTCTGCTGAAAATACAGTAATTAGCCAGACATGGTGGCAGGTACCTGTAGTCCCAGCTACTCAGGAGGCTGAGGGAGGAGAATTGCTTGAACCTGGGAAGCGGAGGTTGCAGTGAGCCGACATGGCGCCAGTGCACTCCAGCCTGGGCGACAGAGTCAGGCTTTGTCTCAAAAAAAAAAAAAAGATTCAGGGGGTATACGTGTAGGGTTGTTCCGTGGATATACTGCAAGATGCTGAAGTGTAGGCTTCTATTGATCCTGTCATCCAAATAGTGAACATAGTACCCAATAGGTAATTTCTCAACCCTTACCCCCCTCCTCCCTCCCCCGACCTTTTTGGAGTCCTCAGTATCTACTGTTCCTGTCTTTATGTCTGTGTATATCCAATATTTAGTTCCCACTTGTAAGTGAGAACATGTGGTATTTGGTTTTGTTTCCTTTTTTTGTTTTGGAGTGGGGTGATGGAGCCTCACTCTGTCACCTAGGCTAGAATGCAGTGGCATGATCTCGGCTCACTGCAGCCTCTGCCTCCTGGGTTCAAGCAATTCTCTTGCCTCAGCCTCTCAAGTAGCTGGGATTACAGGCGCACACCACCACGCCTGGCTGATTTTTTGTATTTTAGTAGACACGGGGTTTCACCGTGTTGGCCAGGCTGGTCTCGAACTCCTGACCTCAGGTGATCCACCCATCTCAGTCTCCCAGAGTGCTGGGATTACAGACATGAGCCACCGCATCAGACCTGGTTTTCTGTTTCTGCATTAATTCACTTAGAATAATGATCTCCAACTGCATACATGCTGCTGCAAAAGATGTGATTCCATACTTTATATGGCTGTGTAGTATTCCAAGGTGTGTATGTACCATACATTTTAAATCCAGCCCACCATTGATGAGCACCTAAGTTGATTCCATGTCTTTGCTGTTGTAAATAGTGCTGCAGTAAACATGAGAGTTCATATGTCTTCCTGGTAGAACAATTTATTTTCCTTTGGATATAGACTCAGTAAAGGGATTGCTGAGTTGAATGGTAGTTCTATTTTTAGTCTTTGCAAAGTCTCCAAACTGCTTTCCACAGTGGCTGAAGTAATTTACATTCCCATCAACAGTGTATAAGGATTTCCTTTGCTCTACAGCCTCCCCAGCATCTGTTTTTTTGTTTGTTTGTTTTGTTTTGTTTACTTTTCAATACAGCCATTCTCAGTGGTGTGAGATGGTCTCTCATTGTGGTTTTGAGTTGCATTTCTCTGATGATTAGTGATGTTTGTGCATTTAAAAATGTTTGTTGGCCCATTGTATGTCATCTTTTGAGAAATGTCTGTTCATGTCCTTTGCCCACTTTATAATGGTATTATTTGTTTTTTAATTGAATTATTTAAGTTTTTATATAAAGATTCTTGGTATTAGTCCTTTGTCAGATGCATAGTTTACAAATATTTTCTCTCATTCTGTAGGTTGTCTGTTTACTCTCATGACAGTTTCTTTTGCTGTGTGCAAGCTCTTCAGTTTAATTAGGTCCCACTTGTCAATTTTTGCTTTTGTTGTAATTGCTTTAGAGGACTTAGTCATAAATTCCTTGACAAGGCTGATGTCTAGAAGGGTATTTTCTATTTTATTCTAGGATTTTTATAGTTTGAGATCTTACTTTTTTTTTATTTTTTTGAGACAGAATCTCCCTCTGTCACCCAGGCTGCAGTGCAGCAGCATGATCTTGGGTCACTGCAACCTCCGCCTCCTGGGTTCAAGTGATTCTCCTGCCTCAGCCTCTGGAGTAGCTGGGATTACAGGCGTGCGCCGCCACGCCCGGCTAATTTTTGTATTTTTAGTAGAGACAGGGTTTCACCGTGTTGGTCAGGCTGGTCTGAAACTCTTGATCTCAGGTGACCCGCCCACCTCGGCCTCCCAGAGTGCTGGGAATACAGGTGTGAGCCACTGTGCCTAGCTGAGATCTTGCATTTAAGTCTTTAATCTATCTCGAGTTAATAAGTGTGTATCATATGTAGGAGTCTAGTTTTATTCTTCTGCATATGTTTAGCCAGTTTTCCCAGCAACATTTACTGAAGAGTCTTATCCCCATTCCTTTTTTTTTTTTTTTAAACTTTGTCAAATATCAGTTTGTTGTAGGTGTGTGGCTTTATTTCTGGGTTCTCCATTCTGTTCCATTGGTCTGTGTATCTGTTTTTGTAACAATACCATGGCTGTTTGGTTACTATAGCCTTGAAGTATAGTTTGAAAGTTGAGTAATGTAATGCCTCCATCTCTGAAGAACATGTCAATTTTTAAATGCAAGTGGAGTACTTTTCAAAAGTTTTCTGAAAACTGAATTTTTGTTAAATCATACATGTAGTCTTCTTCCTCCTCTAGTATAATGTTTATAAAATGAGAGATATTAGAGGAAATGCAGTGTGATCTGTGCTGCATCTCTTAATTACAGGAACCATTTCTCCACTTACTGAACACATACTGCACTCCGCACTTCTGTGGGCTAGGAGTAAAAAGACATGAGCCATTTTTCCTGCTTGCAAGGAACTTAAAATCTATAGTAAAGAGGTAATTCAGCCAAAAAGTATAACATAAAGTGATAAGTTCTAGCAGTAATACAGGTAAGCAGGAGGCAGAGCAGGCCATAGATAATGGGTAGTTTCTGTCAGCCAGGGATGAATGGAAGATAGTGGGAAAGCATCCTGGAAGCTTGTGGAAAACCTCTGTTCCCCCTCTTTCCTCTCTCACAGCTCATAGTACTGTGCTAAGGTTAATAAGTCCTTGGTACAGGGGTGCTCATATCCACCCTCACTGCTTCAGTTACCTTTCCTATATGCTATGACATCCAAATTTACATCTCCAACCCATGCATGAACTTTTCAGACCAAATCCTTGGCCTACAGCTCAGCTCCACAAGGATGCCTTGAAGACCCTCCAATTCTAAATGTTTAAAATTGAACTCAGTATCATATGCCCTTTAGTAGATCTCCGGGAAACCTACCTCAGTAGACATCATAGTTGGCTCAAGCTAGAAACCTGTAAGTCATTCTTCACTCTGTCTCAACCCCCACATTCCAGCAGTGACTAAGAAGTTGATCTGTTAAATATCTCTTTTGTATTACCTTCTCTCTCTCTCCATTGTTCACCATAGTTTAAGCCATAATTTCTTACTGGGACTATAATATCTCCCAGTTGAGACTGGGCGCAGTGGCTCATGCCTATAACCCCAGCACTTTGGGAGGCCATGGCAGGTGGATCACTTGAGCTTAGGAGTTTGAGATAGATCAGCCTGGGCAACATGACAAAACCCCATCTCTACCAAAAAAAAAAAAAAGAAAAAAGCAAAATTAGCCAGGTGTGGTGGTGCACACCTGTAATCATAGCTACTTTGGAGGCTGCAGTGAGCTGTCATAGTACCACTGCACTTCAGCCTGGGTGACAGAGTGAGACCTTCTCTCAAAGGAAAAAAAATCTCCCAGTTAATATACCTGACAGGAGGCTTGCTCTTCTCAAGCTTTTCATACAGCAGCGAGAGTGATCTTTCTGGAACATAAATCCAGCCATCGCACTCCTCTTTTCTATTGTCCTTAGGATGATGTCCAAATTCCTTATCTTCTTCCCACATTGAACAAGGATAAGACCCTCTTCCTTGCTATTAATTCTCATGGTACACCGTATTTTCCTTGATCATAATATTGATCATGCTTTATCATAATTACCTGTTTCTTAGCTGGGCATGATGGCACATGCCTGTAGTCCCAGCTGCCGGGAGGCTGAAGGAAGAAGATTGCTTGAGTCAAAGAGCTCAAATCCTGCCTGAGCAACATAGTAAGACCCCTTGTCTCTAGAAAAAAAGAAAATAAGAAAATAAAATTGTTTTTCAAAATTATCTGTTTCTTCTCAGCTGGGCACAGTGGCTCATGCCTGTAATCCCAGCACTTTGGGAGGCCAAGCGGGGGCGGATCAATTGAGGCCAGGAGTTCAAGACCAGCCTGGCCAACGTGGCGAAACCCCATCTCCACAAAAATACAAAAATTAGCCGGTGCGATGGTGTGTACCTGTAATCCCAGCTACTCAGTAGGCTGAGGCAGGAGAATTGCTTGAACCCGGGAAGCAGAGGTTGCAGTGAGCTGAGATCACACCACTGCACTCCAGCACTCCATCCTAGGTAACAGAGCAACACTCAGTCTCAAAAAAAAAAAAAGTTTCTTTATATCTCGGCCAGATACTTGGCTCTGAGATCATGAACCATGTCTGTTTTGTTTACTGCTATACCCTCACCCAGTAGCACAGTGCCTGGTATACAGTAGAATACTAAATGTATAAGTTTATTTTTTATTTTAAGTGCACTTTAATAATATTATATCCCATAAAATGAAAAGGCCTCAAATGTGGCTCTCTGCTAAGTGTGGTTAGTCATATAGTGAGTTATTTTTATAGCAGATCTTGTTTAGATTGTGAACATGGGTGAGCGATTCCAATTTCTGTCATATCTGGTTCTATCAAGAGCTCTAGAGATGAACATTACCAAGACTAAGGGTAAGTTAGAGAGGAAAACATGGGAGAAAAAAACCCTAAAGAACAGAAACTTTACCACTTTTTTCCCCAACTAGTACTGCAATATGTACCTTCATACATACATCTTTTTCTTTCCTTTGAATTATTACCTTAAAGTCAGATGCCAGAAATGAGAATTATTGGGCACAAAGGGATGAACATTTTTAAGGCATTTGAAACACTGCCAATTATTTTCCAAATACATAATACCAACAAATAGTTCAGAGCAACGTACAAGGGTGTCTGTTTTATCACACTACTGAGAAGTGTCATGAAAATCTTTTAACTGGCTTAATGGAGGAAAAAATGGTTCTTCGCCACTGCTTTTAGTTAAGGTTTGGTCTTTTTCATCTGATTATGCAGCTCCTTCTGAGGATGCATCCAAATGCTCACAGACTTGTTCAGAGGCTGAGAGGCCTGCAACCTCAGCGGCCTCTGGGGCACAGCATCTCTGTTGTGCAGCGGCAGGGAGGGGCAGTGATAGAGGGAAAACATAACACAGACCACACCATTGTTAGGGGATGAGGTCGCTGGGATAATGCTGTGAGAAGGGATGAAAAGAACGATTCTCCATTCTTGATTGTTGTGATTTCCAGGGATGAGCCAACAGCTCCAGCGCGGGAAGGGATGGGTCTTTACTGCATCCAGATGCTCCTTTTTCCAGTGCTGCCTCCCATTATTTCTGGTGAGAAGGGGTGGAGGATAGCATAGCAGCTGAAACAGATTAACTTTTATGCCAGTTTCCTCCCTTTGAGTGATTGCCCTGGACCTGGGGACATTCAGAATTTGTCAGAAACTGTTTAGAAATAAGAATGTGGTTCAAGGTCCCTGGTGTGCAACAGCCAACCTTCTGGAGTTTGCGTACCATTCCTGCCTTTATCTATGGGAGCTGCTTGAGGCAAAGGGGTCTTTCTTTCCTCTCCTTCCCTGCTGCCACTGCTGTTGTTCAGACCCTCATCCTGTTTTGTCTGGGCTTCCTGTTTCCCTTGATCTGTCCTCATCTATGTTGTTGCCAAAGTGATATTTCTTTCCTTTTTTTTTTTCTTTTTTTTTTTTTTTTGAGACGGAGTCTCACTCTGTCGCCCAGTCTGGAGTGCAGTGGCGCTATCTCGGCTCAATGCAAGCTCCGTCCCCCGGGTTCACGCCATTCTCCTGCCTCAGCCCCCCGAGTAGCTGGGACTACAGGCACCCGCCACCACGCCGGGCTAATTTTGTTGTTGTTGTTGTTGTATTTTTAGTAGAGACGGGGTTTCACGGTGGTCTCGATCTCCTGACCTCGTGATCCGCCCGCCTCGGCCTCCCAAAGTGCTAGGATTACAGGCGTGAGCCACCGTGCCCGGCAATATTTCTCATATATATATATATATTTTGTTGTTGTTGTTGTTGTTGTTGTTGTTGTTGTTGTTGTTTTTTGAGACGTAGTCTCACTCTCTCGCCCAGGCTGGAGTGCAGTGGCGCGATCTCGGCTCACTGCAACCTCCGCCTCCTGGGTTCAAGCGATTCTCCTGCCTCAGCCTCCTGAGTTGCTGGGACTACAGGCACACGCCACCACACCTGGGTAATTTTTGTAATTTTTTAGTAGAGACAAGGTTTCACCACATTGGCCAGGCTAGTCTCAATCTCCTGACCTTGTGATGCACCTGCCTCGGCCTCCCAAAATGCTGGGATTACAGGCATGAGCCACTGTGCCCGGCCTATTTATTTATTTTTATTATACTTTAAGTTCCAGGGTACATGTGCACAACATGCAGGCTTGTTACATATGTATACATGTGCTATGTTGGTGTGCTGCACCCATTAACTTGTCATTTACATTAGGTATATCTCCTAATGCTATCCCTCCCCCCTCCCCCCACCCACGACAGGCCCCGGTGTGTCGTGTTCCCCTTCCTGTGTCCAAGTGTTCTCATTGTTCAATTCCCACCCATGAGTGAGAACATGCGGTGTTTGGTTTTCTGTCCTTGTGATAGTTTGCTGAGGATGATGGTTTTCAGCTACATCCATGTCCCTACAAAGGACATGAACTCATTGTTTTTTATGGCTGCATAGTATCCCATGGTGTATATGTTCCACATTTTCTTAATCCAGTCTATCATTGGTGGACACTTGGGTAGGGCTGGTTCCAAGTCTTTGCTATTGTGTATTGTGCCACAATAAACATACGTGTGCATGTGTCTTTATAGCAGCATGATTTATAATCCTTTGAGTATATACCCAGTAATGGGATGACTGGGCCAAATGGTGTTTTTAGTTCTAGATCCTTGAGGAATCGCCACACTGTCTTCCACAATGGTTGAACTAGTTTACAGTCCCACCAACAGTGTAAAAGTGTTCCTATTTCTCCACATCCTCTCCAGCACCTGTTTTTTCCTGACTTTTTAATGATCACCATTCTAACTGGTGTGGCTGGTATCTCATTGTGGTTTTGATTTGCATTTCTCTGATGGCCAGCGATGATGAGCATTCTTTTATGTGTCTGTTGACTGCATAAATGTCTTCTTTTGAGAAATGTCTGTTCATATCCTTTGCCCACTTTTTGATGGGGTTGTTTTTTTCTTGTAAATTTGTTTGAGTTCTTTGTAGTTTCTGGGTATTAGCCCTTTGTCAGATGAGTAGATTGCAAAAATGTTCCCCCATTCTGTAGGTTGCCTGTTCACTCTGATGGTAGTTTCTTTTGTTGTGCGGAAGCTCTTTAGTTTAATTAGATCCCATTTGTCAATTTTGGCTTTTGTTGCCATTGCTTGCCAAAGTGATATTTCTACCATGCACACTGGATCCTATTCCTCTCCAGTTAAAACTATCAGTGGTCCCCCACTGCCTTCAAGATAAAGTCTAAGCTCCTTTTCACAGCTTTTTTTTTTTTTTTTTTTTTTTTTTTTTTGGCATTTAGCAATCAGACCCCAAAATATCTTTCCTGACTGGCTCCCACCACTTCTCTGGACTGTTCTGGGACCCTGACTAGTGCATGCACTCTGTAAGGTGCTTCTGCTGATAGCCCTTCTGCCTCTTTTCCACCAGATTCACTCCTAATTCCTCACCTCCCTCCTCAAAAAGAAGTCCCCCTCAATTATCACCTCTGTGATGGATTTTCCCTGGATTTTCTCTGGTAGGTAATCCGTTCTATTCCAGTAACCCTCTAGTAGCACCTATATACAAGTTTGTGATTTCTATTATTATTTTCCCCTAAATCAGGAATTATCTTCCTTTTGTATATTCATATTTGTGGATCCCCAGCCCTTAGTACAATATTTGACACATAATAAATGCTCCAGAATATCTTTTTCTTCCTTCCTGCCAGCCTATTTATTTTACCTTCAATGTGTTCTTAGTTTTATAGTTAAAAGGAAATGTAATGTAGTTTAATCTTATTCTTTTTCTTCTTTCTTAATGGTTGACAAAACCAAAGCCCAGAGAAGAAGAGAATTCGCCCTGGGATGCTCAGCCAGATAAAATGGCAGGGCTGGTTAGGGCTGATCTCCTTAGGTAACTTAAAAAGAACCTTGAAACAAAGGATTGCATCAGGAGGAAAAGAAGGAGCAAAGATTCATTGCCAAATTCTTTGCTGAATGCTTAATACATGTTACCTTTTAAAAAATTATTTCTTCTTTTGCTTGTGATAAAATACACATAACACAGAGTTTACCATCATAATCTTTTTTTGTTTGTTTTTTGTTTGTTTGTTTGTTTGTTTTTTTGAGACAGACTCTCGCACTGTTGCCAGGCTGGAGTGCAACCTGGCTAGAGTGGTGCGATCTCAGCTCACTGCAACCTCCGCCTCTCAGGTTCAAGTGATTCTCCTGCCTCAGCCTCCCGAGTGGTGCCTGCCACCACACCCAGCTAATTTTTGTATTTTTAGTAGAGACGGAGTATCACCATGTTGGCCAGGATGGTCTCGATCTCTTGACCTCATGATCTGTCCGCCTCGGCTCCCAAAGTGCTAGGATTGCAGGCGTGAGCCACCGCGCCTGGCCCATCGTAATCACTTTTAAGTGTATACTTCAGTGACATTAAATGCATTCATACTATTGTACAGCCATTACCACCATCCATCTCCAAAACTCCTTTCAGCTTCCCAAACTGAAACTCTATACCCATTAGACATTGATGCACTATTTCTCCAGTCCCCAATAACCACTGTTCTACTTTTTGTCTTTCTGAATTTGGCTACTTTAGGTTTGCCAAGTAAGTTTGTCATATAAGTAGAATCATATGGTATTTTCTAACTGCTTATTTCACTTAGCTTAATGCCCTTAAGGTTCATCCCTGCTGTAGCATGTGTCAGAATGTCCTTCCTTTTTAAAGCTGAGTAATATTCCATTGTATGCGTATACTGTGTTTTGTATCTCCATTCATCCATCAGTGACATGCGAGTAGCTTCCATCTTTTAGCTATTCTGACTAATGCTGCAATGAACATAGGTGTAAAAATAATCTGTTTGCATCCCTGCTTTCAGGTTTTTGGGGTCTATATCAAAAGTAGAATTACTGGATCATATGGTAATTCTACTTTCAATTTTTTGAGGAATTGCCATACTCCCTTCTATAGCAGCTGCACCATTTTATATCCCCACCAACATTGCACAAGGGTTCCAGTCTCTCCACATTCTCACCAGCACTTATTTCTATTTTTTTTTTTTTTTTTTTTTTTTTTTTTGAGGCGGAGTCTTCGCTCTGTCGCCCAGGCTGGAGTGCAGTGGCCGGATCTCAGCTCACTGCAAGCTCCGCTTCCCGGGTTCCCGCCATTCTCCTGCCTCAGCCTCCCGAGTAGCTGGGACTACAGGCGCCCGCCACCTCGCCCAGCTAAGATTTTCGTATTTTTTAGTAGAAACGGGGTTTCACCGTGTTAGCCAGGATGGGCTTGATCTCCTGACCTCGTGATCCACGTTATAGTAGCCATATTAATAGGTGCAAGGTAGTATTTCATTGTCTTGATTTGCATTTCCCTAATGATTAGTTATGTGAGTATCTTTTCATGTGCTTCTTGGCCATTTTGTATCCCTTCTTTGGAGAGACATCTATTCAAGTATTTTGTCCCTTTTTAATTAGGTTTGTTTTTGTTGTTATTGTAGTTCTTTATATATTCTAGTTATTAACCCCTTATAATCCTATACTAGTCAGTATTCTCCAGAGGGACAGAAATAATAGAATATATGTATATATGAAAGGGAGTTTATTTGGGAGAATTGGCACACACAGTTATAATGCGAAGTCCCACAATAGGCCATCTGGAAGCTGGGAAGGAGAGAAGCCAGTAGTGGCTCGTTTGGGCTGAAAGCCTCAAAACCAGGGAAAACAACAGAGCAGACTTTAAGTCAGTCCCAAAGGCACGACACCCACTCCCCGGCCCCCCATGCAAGTCTCAGTGTCTAAAGGCCGAAGAACCTGGAGTCTGATGTCCAAGGGCAGGAGGAGTGGGAGGAAGCATCCAGTATGGCAGGGCAAGGGGGAATGGGGAGAAGGAAGCCAGAAGCTTCAGCAAGCAAGCTTGTTCCACCTTCTTCTGCCTGCTTTCTTCTGGCCATGGTGACACACAATTGGACGGTGCCCAACCATATTGAGGGTGAATCTTCCTCTCTCAGTACACTGATTCAAATGTCAGTCTCCTCTGGCAACACCTTCAAAGACACACCCAGAAACAATACTTCACCAGCCATGGAAGCATCCTTCGGTCCAATCAAGTTGACACCTAATATTAACCATCACAAATCCTTTACCAGATATATGATTTGCAAATATTTTCTTCCATTCAGTAGATTGTGTTTTCACTTGGTTGACTGTGTCCTTTGCTCACTAATGTTTTAAATTTTGATGTGATCCAATTTATCTGTTTTTTCTTTTGCTACCTGTACCTTTGGTGTCACATCCAAGAAAACACTATCAAATCCAGTGTCATGAAACATTTCTTCTATGTTTTCTTCTGAGAGGTTTGTCATTTTCACTCTTATATTTAGGTCTTTGGTCCATTTTGAGTTAATTTTTGTATATGGTATAAGGGTCTAGCTGTTTGTTTGTTTTTTTTTTTTTTTTTGCATGTGGATATCCAGTTTTCCCAGCACCATTTGCTGAAAAGTTCTGTTTTTTTTTTTTTTTTTGTATGTGTGTGATAATCCTAGGATATGTTATAATTACCTTATAGATGAGAAAACAGAAGGTGAAATATTCCTGAGGATCCCCTAAAAGCAGGCTCCTTGCTATCCTTGGCAGTTCAAAAACATTAAAAAGTGGGGGGGAAAGCCATTTTGAAATAATGCGAGAAGAAGAGAGGAATAGACTGAGAGGAAAAGCAAAACAAAACAAAACAAGATTTGGATAGACAGCCAGCCATGAGCAGAACTTTGAAGTGTGTTTATAATTCACTCAGAGACCTCCTCCCCCTGCCCTTTTACTCTCCTTTCTTCTCTTACTCTCTCAATTAGCTCCTTCAGTTTGCTGTCCCTTTTGAAACTCTTTGAAAGCTTTTCTACAGTCTGTGTCCAGCCTGTTTTCTGAGCTTTATCTGCTATCTCTCCCTCCCTGCCACTGTGAAGCTGAAATGGAGCCATGTTAGTTCTCACTGCTCCCATAGCAAGCCCTGCCTTTACAGACCACGGTCATTTTATTCACTTTACCTTTAGTGTGCTACGGTCTTTCTCCAAGGCCTCTTGACGGTGGTTGCACCTATTCACCTCTGCGTCCCAGGAGCATTGTGGCACGGAGGTGGCTGTTCTGTAAATGTGTCAAAAAGATGACTAAACAGACAGTTTTTGTTCCTTTGCATAACCATTCCACATATGCAATATAGTCTTACTTTCGGGGATATAAAGTAAGCATGTGACCTGGTCTCTGTCCACCAGTGATTGCAATCTAGCTGGGAGAAAGCAAGATACTTTTTATATACACTTGACACTTTAATATTCTGTATAACATCTTATCCTTATAACTTTCAGTGAATGACAGGGAAGACTTGTTTTATCTCCATTTTCTTATTAAGATACTAAAGCACAGCAAAGTTGGGGTTTGGCTGAAATCACGTAACTAGCAGGAGATCAAGATGGAACTTAAACCTGGGGTACTGACTTAAGGCAAGATGCTTAACCACTTTAAGCTACTCAGTTTGTTCATCTACAAAATGAGGAGAATAGCATCTACTTCCTAAGTGGTTGTGAGTATTAAAAATGAGACCATGTGAGTGAAGAATTTTGACATGTCATATGGGGTATAGTACAAGCTACTATTACTTGTCTGTCTATATGGTGTTTTTGTCACTGTTATAACACACTTTCAGTGTATTACTTTGGAAAACAGGCTTGCAAGTACCATCACAATGGTTTCTCCCTGGTCTTTTGGGAGTATTAATGGCCACTCCTGTTTTACATGCGAGTCCTATGTCAAGCACCTCATGTGATGCCTGCCTGACTCAGGGCTCAATGAATGGTTCCTTTACTTCCCCTCCTGGCTTTGTGCTTTTGTGGTTGAATTGCATAGAACTTGACACTCCCACATCCAGAGGCTAACTAGCTGAATAACCCAGCTAGAACTAGAACTTCGAATTCTGCCATGTTTTTCAGACTGTGGCTTCTTTTCCATTAGTCTTTCTGCAGTCTTTCATGTGCTCTCTTCACATTTTTTTGGTAGGTGGATTTAAGTTGGTAGGATCACTGAGGCATAGTAGAAGCTAATCTGTACTGATACCTTATTTTCAATTTGTAGAGGCCCCAGGGCACTTGTGTGATAAATGGTGCTATGTAAATTAAAATGCAGCTAAGGGTCTGTTCAGTGTTTCTTAAATTAAGTATATTATGTGCGCTAATTTGCACCTAGAGGCTTTTGTTGTTATTTGTTGTAGTGACTATGGCAGTAATGAGCCCGCTCCCAGAAAAGCTTGGCACATGCCCCATAGACAGTTTATTTGCATTTGGCTGGACTCCATGGTATACCCTGAACAAATGAGTCAGCCTGTTGGAGGGGTGGGGAAACTGAATCATAGGGAGGCTGTGGGTCTTGCACATGATCCCCAGTGATCCTGAAGTGGGGGAATACCAGAGTTCTGTGTCCTGTTCCTAGCTGGATTATTCCTTAGCCTCAGGATTTGGGAGCATCAAGCCCCATGCAGTTCACCCTTAAAAGCACAAAGCTAGGAGGGGAAGTAAAGGAACCATTCATTGAACCCTGAGTCAGGCATCATATGAGGTGCTTGACACAGGACTCGTATGTTAAACAGGAGTGGCCATTAATATTCTCAACAGTCTAGGATTCAGATTCAGTTTTTGCTTTATTGTGGTAGGTAACGCTGTTTATCTGGCAGCTGCATTGATCCAAACCATGTGAAGAACTGAAAAAAAAGTGCTGGGAAAAAAAAAGGTTTAGAGTGATCCCAAATAATACACTAAGGCTTCTACACATCAGATTCTCATGACAACCTTATGAACAGAGCAGGCGACACTTTCTTCCTGAATCTTAGAGAGGCCAAGGAACTTGCCTGAGATGGGGTGATCATACAATAAACAGCAGACCAAGGACTGATAGATCACTACTCAAAGATTCTCTAAGAGTTAACATGCAACAGTATATCATATTTTATATCACACACACACACATAAACACATATTTTTTAGTTCCTGTGTCTACCACCCTTGAAGGGAGTTGAGGACACCAGATCTGAGAAGTTTCAGTACTTTTCTATTTGAGACATGTGAGGCAGGTCTTGGTGAGCAAAAAGAGCCCAGAGGACAGAGTCATAAGTCCTTGCTTTGCCTATTTATGACTTTATATCTAAATTAAGTTACTTAACCACTTCACACTCCCAGTTTCTTCATCTTTAAAATAGGATAATAGGCCAGATGCAGTGACTCATGCCTGTAATCCCAGCACTTTGGGAGGCCAAGGCAGGTGGATCGCCTGAAGTCAGGAGTTCATGACCAGTCTGGTCAACATATTGAAACCCTGTCTCTACTAAAAATACAAAAAAAAAAAATTAGCTGGGCATTGTGACAGGCACCTGTAATCCCAGCTACTTGGGAGGCTGAGGCAGGGGAATTACTTGAACCAGGGAGGTGGAGGTTGCACTGAGCTGTGATCGCGCCACTGCCCTCCAGCCTGGGCGGCAGAGGGAGACTCCGTCTCAAAAAATAAAATAAAATAAAATGGGATAATAATAGTGACAACACACGGGATAGTTGTAAGGATGGAATGAGCTCATGTATGTAAAGTGCTTAGAAGAGTGCCTGGCCCAAAGTAACTTTGTTTTTGTTGTGGTGGTGGTAAAGACCACACAGCTTGGAGAAACCCCAGAATCTCCCTCTTGCTTCCCTCCTGCTTTCTTATTGAAGAACTGTAGGGAAATAAACTTTTTTTTTTTTTTTTTTTTTTAACTCCACAGGTCATTCTGGCTCAGAGTTTACAGTAAACACCAGTAACATTCAATTGGTTGTGCCCTCAGTTCAGGGCATCTTATGTAATGTTCTGCCCTATGGCATATACCTAGAAAAATGGCTGTTTTCAAGCCTAGACATGGGAGGAAGGTTGGTATTCTTCGTAATTTGCAGCAAGGCATGAAGCTGATGTCTATCACTAGAGCCAGCCCTGGACAGCATTGTTCGTTAGTTAAAATTGTCAGTAGAACTCTGCTATGCCTCTTTCCTGTGACTCCCACCCCATCTCAGGGACTTAGGGCTCTGGCCTCTGCATGACCTGGTGGGATTGAGCTTCAGTAGGCACCTCTTCTTGCCCACAGCCTCACACCTCACACCTCACACCTGACACCTGACACCTGACTACCACCTCACTCCAAGTCCAGTTGTCTCAGGCTTTCTAGGTGTCTTGCTACTCTGGTAAACTAATTGTATCTTAGGTATTAATAATGAATAAACAAATGTATTGAGGCAATTTAAAAGCAATATAATAAGAAGTACCAAACACCACTGCCTGGCCCACAGCCTGGCACACAGAGGCTTTTGTTGTTATGTTGTAGTGGCTCAATGAAAACTTATTGAATAATTTATTACTTTTGGTGTAATGCATTTACTATCCTAACCATATGTTTGAAGCCCAGTTCAAATGTCCATCCTTTGTTGAACTGTTCTTGTATCAAATACAAATTCTCCCTTTTCTGTAACAGAACTTTATAGGAAAGTTTATGTATATAATATTCTTTAGGGAAAGAAAAAAATAAACAAGCTTTAACTTCTGTTACCTTACTTGATTCTTGCAACCACCTGGTCACAATGATCATCTTCATTTTATAATTGAAACTGAGGCTTAGGTATATGGAAGAGCTCATGTTTACACAGTTCTTAAGTAATGAAACTGACCCCAAAACTTACTTTCAGGTATATAAAATGTACCTAGTAAGTGTTCAATAAATATGGGGGGAAGAAAAAACTTACTTTCATGTAGTAAATTATTTTTACCTCAGTACGTTATATAGGCAGATGTATATTTTATGAAGTTGTGCCCATATTTTAGCTTCCCCACTAGAACACAAGCCCTTTTGATCTGAGGACTGCCCCATCTTGTTGCCTGTGCTTCCCAGAGCTTCACACATAATAAATGTTTGAAAGTAAATTGCTAATTTTAACAGGGTTCTTCAGTGGCAGAATTTTGTACAAAATCGTTGTAGAGAAAGAAAAAAACTTTAGTAGGGAGACAAATCAAACTTTTTTCCCTGTATAGAGAGCTCCCTAATGGGTCGTCTTATTTTTTTAGAAAGAACTGTAAGACATACGCACAAGGGTACTCTTTCTGATGGGTGATACGAGGCTCAGGGTTTGTGGCACTGAACTTTGCTCTTTCCCACACCTGAAGCTGCAGCTGTAACACATAGCAGAGACTCGAGGACAGTGGCACTGGAACACGACCAGGCCTGGGCTGCGGTTCGCCTTGGCAAACTGAGATTCATCACTATTAATATCTGAGTTTCCATTAATAACCCTTTTCACTGTGAACTCATTTAAATTTTCTGTTCTCTAAGCTATTTTTAACCACACAATCTTGGGCCTGGACCTGGTTCCCGCTTACAGATCATAACTTTCATTTTGGTTTTTGTACTTGCAGAAATAATAGGAATTCTGCCCACCGCCCTCTGCACCCCCCACCACGCCTCCCATTTCTGAGAGGATTGTATTGGAATTGTAGGTGGGGCAATTCTTTGTTATGCAAGACTTTATCCTATGCATGGTTTGAGGTTAATATACCTGTCCTCTGCTCTCTAATGCCTGTAAGGCTTTCCAATCATTGTGACAACTTACCGCACCACTGCCGCCACCACCACACACATACACACACACACACACACATTTCTAACCCTCCCCAAAGTGAACAGTATTGGTACTGATTGAAAGCCACTACAACCAGACACCTATCTCTGCCACCCTTGATCTCTCTGTTGACTTGAGTCCCTATCCAAGGTACAACTAGGAAGCAGGATGTTACTCTCTATGTCCTAAGAAAAGCAGCTTTTCTGTTTCCCCAGAGCTCTCCACTTTGTGAAATAGAGAAACAAATTAAGATCTTGGGGATTGGGCTGCTGAGACCAGTTGAATATCATCGTTGCTCTGCCAAGACAGGTTTTTTAAAAAAAATATTAGCCAGGCATGGTGGCATGTACCTGTAGTCTCAGCTACTCAGGGGGCTGAGGTAGGAGGATCCCCTGAACCCTGGGGAGGTTGAGGTTGCAGTGAGCTGTGATCGTGCCACCATACTCTAGCCTGCGTGACAGACCGACACCCTGTCTCAATTTAAAACAACAGCAACAACAACAACAACAAAGGCAGGGGGCAGGGTTTAACCACAAGATTTTATTCTCTTAAAATTACATGAAGGCTGGGGAGGGGACAGGGACTGGGGAAAGGCTATTAGTTAGTATGGAATTTCTTTTTGGGTGATGAAAATATTCTGGAATTAAATACTGGTGATGGTTGTACAACCTTGCAAGTATACTAAAAGCTACTGAGTTGTACACCGTAAAGGGTAGATTGTATTGCATGTGAACCATATCTCAATTTTTTTTAATTGCTCGAGTCTGCTACTCTTAATATATCCTTACCTGTCATCTGATCTCCCAAGCTTGAAACTTTAAAAATCTGGCAGCTACTTTTGACTCTTCTCTTTCCCGCAGTTTTTATTTCTAGTGGGTCACTAAGACCTAACTCCTAAGTAATTCTCAAATCACTTTTTTTTCTGTCCCCACTCCAAATGACCTTACTCAGGCTCTCCCTTGCCTGCAGTATCGTGACTAGCTGTTAATTTCTCTTCCTGTCTCTAGACTTCTCCCACCCTCAGCATTTTTCCAGGATGTTTCCAACTATATCTTCAACTTTTTATTGTGAAATGGAATACACATACACAAATTATATAAAATATATACTGTACTATAAAGTACCCATATAACTACCACTCAGGTCAAAAAATTGCCAGCACCCCAGAACTCCCTGAATGTTTCCTTCTAATCATATTCTTCTTACTCCACTCCATCCCCTCTTCCAAGTATCATGACTGCTGTGGTAATCATGCCCATGCTTTTGTTTGTAGTTTTACCATAAGTATGTGTATCCTCAAGAAATATTGTTTTGTTTATTTTTGAACTTTAGATAAATGAAATCGCATTTTTATTCTTGCTTCCTTCTCTCAACTTTATGTTTGTAAAATTCACTCATGTTGTTGTATATAGCCTGGTTGTATTTTCTTAAAACCTTGATCTGATCCTGTTTCTTCCAATCACATAGATGCTAAGTTCAAACTCCTTGATAATGGCAACATTCAAGGTCCTCAGGATCCTGTCTTGTAACCTGCCTCTCCATCTTCATTTGCAGCGAACTCTCTTCCCACATCCTTTCCCATAATCACATCAAAGATGCCCTGTCTTTCTTTGAGTAGGGGTCTTGCTCTGTCACCCAGCCTGGAGTGCAGTGTCACAGTCACGGTTCACTGCAACCTCAACCTCCCGTATGCCCTCTCTTTCTGTGCCTCCTGTGCTTAAAATCTAGACTGTCTTTCTACTCTTTAATCCTAGCATATTTTTTGACTCCCTCCTCAAAGTAGAATAGTCTCATTTCCGTAATTATTTATACTCTGTCTCCCTGTTTAACACTTATAATACGTCTTGTATTGTAAGTGTTATAGGCCCACGCATCTGGAGTTCCGCTATCTGAAGGCCCCAGAATCTGGACTTCCAGTGTCCAAGGGCAGAGAAACATGGGTGTCTCAGCTTCAGAAAAGAGAACACTTTCCCTCTGCCTTTTTGTTCCTTCCAGGCTCTCAACAAATTGGATGGTGCTCACCCACATTGGGTGAGAATGGATCTTCCTTACTCAGTCCACTGATTCAAATGTCAGTCTCTCCCAGAAACACCCTCAAAGACACACCCAGAAATAATGCTTTACCAGCTATCTGGATATCCCGTAACCCAGTCAAATTGGCACCTAAAATTAACCTTTACACTGTTATATTCTTACTTCTTTTGTATTAAAAAAATAGCTTTTATACACTTTATTCCATTGAATATCATTAACTCCTATGTTAGCAGGTTCAATTAGTTATAAACTTAAAATGTTACAACTTGGACAGCAGGAGCCCCTTTAAATCGTATCTTTTGACTCAACATCTCTCTATTTCTCTCTAAAATTTTTTGTAGAGATGGGATCTCACCATCTTTCCCATGCTGGTCTCAAACTCCTGGACTCAAGGGATCCTCCTACCGTGGCCTCCCAAAGTGCTGGGATTACAGGTGTGAGCCACCATGCCTGGCCAAGTCCTTAACATTTTTTTTTCTGTTATTTATTTTTTCCTTTATTTTCCCCATCACAAATTTCATACACAATTGTGTGATATATATATTTTAAAGCAACCTTGCTTTTATTACTGAACAACAATAATCAGACTTACCTTAATTTTTTTTTTAACTTTACAACATAGAATCAACCCCTTTCCAAAAGTTTTGATTCCTTTGGTAGAGATAATGCAAAGGACCCACTTCTAGGACTCTGGGTGCACATGAAAGGTTGTAGTGTTCATAAGCACTGTTGCTGTCATGGGCTACTCTTACTGACTGAGTTGAAAAGTTAATTTTTTCAAGGTTATGAGTTCACGTAAGGGTGCTGTATCTAACTTTTCTTGGAGTACATGGTTTTATTGACCATTAATACTGTCTCCTACATAAATATTGGAAAGTATTTTTAATTACTTGCTATGGTCACTTGCATTGAATTATGCCCAAATACAGGCCTGGTGAGAGATACATGTTCAAAACAATTAGGAGATAAAAGTTGATATTTATACGTAACACATTTTGTAAAATGTATACACCTTACTTTATCTCTTTCTCTCTCTGACTATGTGAGATGGATGGAATTTGGTCTATTTTACAAACAAGGAAACTAAGGCACACAACAGAGGTTAAGTGACTCATTAGGGTCACACAGCTAATAAGTAAAGGCTGGAATTTTAACCTGTATCTTCAGAATCTAAATCCTGTTTATTTTCCAATGTCTGTGCATCCTTTCAGTCTCTGCCTTCAAGAAGCTTACAAACACTTGTATACCTGAAATAACATAAATAACATTCATGATGAAGCTTGTAGCTTTATAAACCAAGGATTGCTTCCAAATGAAATCTCTACTTATAATCCTTTCAGAGAAAACTTCTGATCTGAATGACGATAGCTTAAGAAAGTATATAGGGGCCGGGCGTGGTGGCTCACGCCTGTAATCCCAGCACTTTGGGAGGCCAAGGCGGGCAGATTGCCTGAGCTCAGGAGTTCGTGACCAACCTAGGCAATATGGTGAAACCTTGTCTCTACTAAAAATATAAAAAATTAGCTGGGCGTGGCGGCGTGCGCCTATAGTCCCAGCTATTTGGGAGGCTGAGGCAGGAGAATTGCTTGAACCTGGGAAGCGGAGGTTGCAGTGAGCCGAGATCGCACCACTGCACTCCAGCCGGGCCGGCAGAGTGAGATTCCATCTCAAAAAAAATAAATAAAAATTAAAAAGTATATAGATCCTAGATTTGGTTGGGATGGATTTATATTAGTAAATCAGGTTATATTCTAGTTTATTGAAAGCCCATGTTCATTTAGGGTACAGTAAAGTTCTAACAAAGATAAAGTATTAAATGTCTAGGTATAGGGCAGGCATAGTAAATGGGTATAGATGTTTTAATGTAGGGGTTTACATTCTAGGCAATAAACTGCTGGGCTTGATTCTGTATTTTTGACTGCTACAGTGTAAAAAATATTTTTGCTCAGAGAAGGATTAAGGACAGAAATGGTTTGTTTCAATCTTAGAATTTTATTTAGAATTTCACTAGGGTTGTGCATGGGCAATACTTGCCTTTTCCTCTAGGAAGCCATAGCTCCTCAGTTGGAATCTGCAAACTTTTGCTCTGAGGTTTCTTGGGAGAAACTGAGACCTTGGGAATGCATCCCGGACTCCAGAGAGCCCTATGCCTCAGAGTCAGGGTGTCTCAAGATGAGAAAGTACCTAAAAACTGTGTTTGAACTCTGATATTTATTTAGCTGCCTTTTCCACTCAGACACAGGCAAAGAAGAGTGCCAGAAATAAAAAGACCAGGGGTTTTTCACTTCTTAAGATGAAAAGGTTTTGGTGCTTTTTTCCCAGAAGTGCTCATCACCTACCTCCACACAAAGAGACAACCCTGAACCTGCTAAGCAGCCACACCAGATTATAAAGTTATAAAGAAGGCTGGCTGCAAGGCACCTGGAGCCTCCCTGTGCCACCTCCCCTCTGTGGAGCTCTCTCTTGCCCTGCCTAAACATTCAGGATTCATTCCTGTCTAAAGCTCTGATCTCCATTCTGTATCAGTTTTATACCTTAAAATAAATCTAAATTGTGTAGAACACTGCTGGGAAATTTTTGCAGTTTTAGACACAAGACTCATTTTAGAATAAAAGGCTTTGGGTCCTATCTTTAAAAAAATTAAAAAAGACTAGACTTGAGTTTTTGTCCCAACTCTGCCACAGACTTCCGTGTATGAGTTTAGTAAGATACTACCATTTTCTTAACCACTGTTCCTTGAACTGTAAAATGATTATGATAATCCCTTTCTTTGCCTATTCATAAGGCAATTTTAAAAGTATAAAAAGGGATTTATATTCTGAGATCTCATCAGTACTGAGTCCTTAGTTGGCGTTCAGCTCAGCTCAGTTCCCGTACTATCTCTGGAAGGGAAGGAGAGGCACTGTGCCTGTCCTTCCAGAGAGGAGGCTTCTGGGCATTTGAGTGGAATCTTGAAGGATTAACAGGATTTTCACAGGGAATATCACATTAAAGCAGTTTGCTTTGCCCAGAATGTAGGATGTTTTGAGGCTGAGAATAGGCATGGAGGGAGAGAAGGTTGAAGACAATTTCAGGTAGCAGTTTGGAACCAAATGAAAGAAGGCCCTTGAATGCTATCCTGAGTAGTTTAGACTGTAGAACAGTACTTTTCAACCTTTTTCATATTACATTATACAAAGAAAACAGTATTTTAATGTCAGGCTGCAGGTAGCTATTGGCAAGGGGTAACTGGCCCAGGGACTACAGCTTCTCTGAGGGCTGCAGGAATTAAAAACTTTTAATAACTTGGCACTTTATCACTGGTCAAAAAGCACTGCTAGGCAACAAGGAGCCTGGTTAAGAAAATTCAGGAAAAATATTTCTTCTTTGTCTCTCCAGGGTCCAAGATGGTAATGTGACTTCTACTCTAGATTCTTGGCTTGGGAGCCTGGCCCTTGCTGAAATCGAGTACACCAAAAATGGGTCAGCCTATCACTACAGTTCCTATACCATTAAAAGGTTAATAGGAGATTAGCAATTGCCAGGGGGTGAAAGAAGGGGAAGATGGAGATTGACTAATGGGTATGGGATTGCTTTTTGGGGTGATGAAAATGTTCTGGAATTAGATAATGGTGATGTTTGCATAACCTTGTGAATATACAAAAAAACCCTAAATCGTATACTTTAAAGGGGTGAATATTATGGAATATAAATTTTATCTCATTAAAAAATAAAAGCATAATAGAATGTTATGAACAACTTTACCTCAATAAATTTGATAAATGAAATTCTATGAAAGACACATATCAAAATTGACACAAGAAGAAAGTAAAAATCTGAACAGCCCTATACCTGTTAAAATAATTATAATTTTAAATATATAATTTAAATGTAATTCATAGGCATCATTTATCAACCCTTCCCCCAACTTTGCCCTGGTTTTCACTAAATCTTTGCTTAATTCAGTGCTTTGGATATAACTGAGATCAGTTCTTTCAAGGACATGAGAATGAGGTCCCTCAAGAGAATACATTTTGTTTCTCCAACATGCAGAGGATTGGCAACAGCTCATCTGTTGCTTTGCCAATGGGAGAGGTAAGAAACCTCCAGGGCTGGATGGCTTCTTCAATAGATTCAGTCAAACAGTAAAGGAAACATAATCCCTAAATTGATCTGTAGATTCAGTGAAACCCCAGTCAAAATCCCACAACTTCTCTTTTTTGGGTAAAAATTGACAAACCGATTCTAAAATCTGTATGGAAATGCAAAGGACCAAGAATAACCAAAACAACTTTGAAAAAGAACAAAGTTGGAGAACTTGCACTACCTGATTTCAAGACTTCTTATAAAACTGCGGTAATTGAGACAGCATGATACTGACATAATTATATCTAAAAAAATGAGATCATTTAAACATACGAAGTCTAGAAATAGGCCTACATGTATTTGATCAATTGGTTTTTAACAAAAATGCAAAGGTGGCTGGGCGTGGTGGCTCACACCTGTAATCCCAGCACTTTGGGAGGCCAAGGTGGGCGGATCACGAGGTCAGGAGATCAAGACCATCCTGGCTAACACGGTGAAACCCTGTCTCTACTAAAAATACAAAAAATTAGCCGGGCGTGGTGGCAGGCGCCTATAGTCCCAGCTACTCAGGAGGCTGAGGTAGGAGAACGGTGTGAACCCGGGAGGTGGAGCTTGCAGTGAGTGGAGATCATGCCACTGCACTCCAGCCTGGGTTACAGAGCGAGACTCTGTCTCAAAAAAAGCAAAGGTAATTTGTTAAGAAAAGGATATTTCTTTTCAACAAATGCTGCTAGAACAGCTGGATATCCATGTGTAAAAAAATTGAACATGACCCTTTTCTCATACTCTGTACAAGCATGGATCATAGACAGACATCAAAGCTAAAATTGTAAAACATCTATAAGAAAAGCAAAAAATCTTTTTGACCTTGGAGTAGGCAAAGATTTCCTAGATAAGACACAAAAAAAGCCTGAACCATTTTTTTAAAAAAATGTTTTATTTCCACAGGCTTTTGGGAGCAGGTGGTATTTGGTTACATGAGTAAGTTATTTAGTGGTGATTTGTGAGATTTTGGTGCACCTATCACCCGAGCAGTATACATTGAACCCAATTTGTGGTCTTCTATCTATCACCCTCCTCTCACCCTTTCCCGAGCCCCAAAATTCATTGCATCATTCTTTTTCCTTTGCATCCTCATACCTTAGCTCCCATTTATGAATGAGAACATACCATGTTTGGTTTTCTATTCCTGAGTTACTTCACTTAGAATAATAATCTTCAGTCCCACCCAGATTGCTGTGAATGCCATTAATTCATTCCTTTTTATGGTTGAGTAGTATTCCATCATATATCTATCTATCTATATAGATACATTAGATATAGATATAGCTATAGATATAATATAGATATCTCACAGTTTCTTTATCCACTCATTGATTGATAGGTATTTGGGCTGGTTCCACATTTTTGCAATTGCAAATTGTGCTGCTATAAGCATGCGTGTGCAAGTGTCTTTTTTGTATAATGGCTTCTTTTCCTTTGGGTAGATACCCAGTAGTGGGATTGCTGGATCAAATGGTAGTTCTACTTTTAGTTCTTAAAGGGATCTTCACACTGTTTTCCATAGTGGTTGTACTAGTTTACATTCCCACCAGCTGTGTGGAAGTTTTCCAATTTCACTGCGTCCATGCCAACATTTGTTTTTGTTTTTGTTTTTTAAATGGCCATTCTTCCAGGAGTAAGGTGGTATCACATTGTGGTTTTGATTTGCATTTGCCTGATCATTAGTGATGTTGAGCATTTTTTCATATATCTGTTAGCCATTTGCATATCTTCGTTTTGAGAATTGTCTGTTAAGTGTCCTTAGCTCACTTTTTGATGAGATTGTTTTTTGCTTGCTAATTTGCTTGAGTTCATTGTAGATTGTGGATATTAGTCCTTTGTCAGATGTATAGACTGTGAAGATTTTCTCCCACTCTGTGGCCTGTTTACTCTGCTGACTGTTCCTTTTGCCATGCAAAAGCTCTTTAGTTTAATTAAGTCCCAGCTATTTATCTTTGTTTTTATTACATTTGCTTTAGGGTTCTTGGTCATGAAATCTTTGCCTAAGCCAGTGTCTAGAAGGGTTTTCCTTCTGTTATCTTAATAGAATTTTTATAGTTTCAGGTCTTAGATTTAAGTCCTTGATCTGTCTTGGATTGATTTTTATATAAGGTGAGAGATGAGGATCCAGTTTCATTCTCCTACATGTGGCTTGCCAGTTATCCCAGCACTGTTTGTTAAATAGGGTGTCCTTTTCCCATTTTGTTTTTGTTTGCTTTGTTGAAGATCAGTTGGCTGTAAATATTTGGGTTTATTTTTAGGTTCTCTATTGTGTTCCATTGGTCTATGTGTCTGTTTTTTACCAGTAGCATGCTGTTTAATGACTATAGCATTATAGTATAGTTTGAAATCAGGTAATGTGATGCCTCCAGATTTGTTCTTTGCTTGGTCTTGCTTTGATTATGTGGCTAAATGGGTCAAAAAAGCCTGAGCCATTTTAAAAATTGATGTTGGACTCATCAAACTGAGAAAACATTTGTTCTTTAAAAGATACCACTAAAGACTGGGCATGGTGGCTCACGCCTGTAATCCCAACACTTTGGGAGGCCAAGGTGGGCAGATCACCTGAGGTAAGGAGTTCAAGACCTGCCTAGCCAACATGGTAAAACCACGTCTTAAAAAAAAAATACAAACATTAGCCGGGCATGATGGCGGGTGCCTGTAATCTCAGCTACTCGGGAGGCTGAAGTGGGAGAATCGCTTGAACTTGGGAGGCAGAGGTTGCAGTGAGCCCAGATCATGCCATTGCACTCCAGCCTGGGCGACAGTGCAAGACTCCGTCTCAAAAACAAACAAACAAACAAACAAAAAAATGACACAAGATACCACTAAGAAAAGGAATATTATTTGTCATTTTAATTATTATTTGTCAATTAAAAATAATAATTTAAATTCCAAAAAGGGAAAGGCAAGCCCCAGACTGGAAGAAAATGCCCTCCCATGCTCCCATTATGTGTTTGTGTGTGTGTGTGTGTGTGTGTGTGTGTGTGTGTGTGTGTGTCTTTATCTGACATCTGCATCCAGAGTATGTAAAGGACTTATAACTCAATAGTACCCCCCAAATTAATTTTAAAATAGCAAAAGAATTGAACAGACCTATCACAAAAAAAAGATAAATGACAACTAAACACATGGAAAGTTGCTCACTGTCATTAGTCATCAGAGAAATGGAAATTAAAACCACAGCGAGGCCGGGTGCGGTGGCTCACACCTGTAATCCCAGCACTTTGGGAGGCCAAAGCAGGTGGATTACTTGAGGTCAGGAGTTGGAGACCAGCCTGGGCAACATGGTGAAACTCCGTCTCTACTAAAAATAAAAAAATTAGCCGGGCATGGTGGCGGGACCTATAGTCCCAGCTACTTCGGAGGTTGAGGCTGGAGAATTGCTTGAACCTGGGAGACAGAGGTTGCAGTGACCTGAGATCATGCCACCGCATTCCAGCCTGAGCAACAGAGTGAGACTCTGTCTCAAAAACAAAAACAAAACCAAAAAATAACCACACACACAGTGAGATATCATTACACACCCCCTACAGTCGTCATAATGACCAAGTCTTGTGAAGGAATTAGAATTCTCATACATTGTTGATAGGACTGCAAAAATAGTACAACCATTTTAGAAAACAATGTGGTAGTTTTTTTAAATAAAATTAAACATAAACTTACTGTGTGACCCATTCATTCCACTCCTAGGTATTTAACTAGGAGAAAAGAAAACCTACACTCACAAAAAAGACTTGTACAATAATGTTCATAGCTATTTTTTTCATAATTGCTCCAAGCTGGAAACAACCTTATGATTCCTCAATAGGTGAACGGATAAATAATGGTACCTCCATCATACACTACTCAGCAATTTTTTAAAACTACTGATACATACAGCAATATGAGTCAGTAATTACAACTTCATGTTGTGCATAAAAAGCCAGGCACAAAAGAATATGTACTGCATGATTCCATTTTCTGTGATGTTCTAGAAAAGATAAATTTAATCTATAGTAATAGCAGATCAGTGTTTGCCTGGCACCAGGATAGGAAGTGAGGATTCACGTGGAAAGGGCACAAGGTAACTCTTTGGGGTCGTAGAAATGTTGTGTCTTGATTGAGGTGGTGGTTAGATGGTAAATATATTTATAAAATTCAGCCATCTGAACTGTTAAGATGGATGCATTTTGTGTTATCTAAATTATATCTATGTGATGATAATTTTTGTTAACAAGGAAATAGAAGAAAAAAAAGGATCAGCCCGGGGTCGTTCTTCTAATTCTGTATACTGAATTCTTACAAATTAAACAAAAGCCTTCCCAATGGCTCCTAGAGAGGCTAAGGAAGTCTCTATATGGGAATGTTTTCCAGCTATATATACAATACTCCAAGCAGCTGGACTGATGTAAGTTGGGGCTCCCAGGAGCAAGATAGGCCATTTACTTGATCCCCTGAATTAATCTTTGGAATTAGGTTCTGTTTCTTCTGTCATCCTTTAATGATTTCCCTGCGTTTTTGTAGAGTACTGTGACCAGGGAGGAGAAGCCAAGTTCCTGAAGCGCCCCATTATCTGTTCATTCTGTACCTTGGAAGTAGCTTTTCATGATACTGTATTTGTTCATGACCAGCAAATTCCACTGTGTACTGGACTCCAGATGGCTAGTCCACATGGGGAAAGCTCTCCAGAAAGCACCAGATTTTGTGCCCACGTTCATGTGTATTCACAGTTTGGGCACCTTTGGGAGAGTCAGTCTAGTACAGTCCAGAAGCTCTGCCTGACATTTTCAACCCTCTGTCTTTTCCTGTGATCTTAAAATGTCAGAAATTGAAGTGATGGTGGAGAACAATAAAGTCAACACTTGCACATTATAGATGAGGAAATGACCCAGAGCAGGAAAGTGTTGATTTTCCCCTATAAGTTCACATTTCAGAGACAGAGCTGGAATCACAACCTGAATATCTAAACTCCTGATACATTTATTCGTCTAGTACAGCTCACTAAGTCAAGGCTACATCCTGCCAATCATCATTAACAATTTAGTGCATTGTTTCTCAAAATAGGGTCCTTGAACAGTCTGTAGTAGAGTCATTTGAGGTTTGTATGCCTGAACTCTACTCCAGACCTACTAATCTGAATTCCTGTTGAGACTGGGGCCTGGGATTCTCCATTGTGAATAGATGTCTTGGTGATTCTGATGCACATTACAGTTTGAATACCCCTGTTGAAGACAGTAGTGAGCTAATTTAAAGCAAAGAAGTAGAACAATCAGATGCATATTTAAGAAAATAGGGAACCAGGTCTTTGGAGGGCCTGCGGTACTGAGAAGCCTTTGTCCTAGAGGAACGGAAACAGTTTATATTCCTGGGCATCATTTGTCTATTCTTCCCCCAACTTTGTGCTGGTTTTCCCTGGTAACCTTTGCTTAATTCAGTGCTTTAAATATAACTGAGATCAGACCATTCAAGGACATGAAAGCAAGGTCCCTCAGGGGAATGACCTTTCTTTCTCCAATATGCAAAGGGTTGGCAACAACTCATTTGTTGCTTTGTCAACGGGAGAGTTAATTCCCCTAATGGATTTCGAGTCCTCTGTAGAAAGGTTGACCTGGTCTTTGGGGAATGAATCTCACAGAATTCAGTCTGTGTAATTACTGATACAGGGCTCTTTGGTTTCCCAGATGTGACCCTGTCTCTCTCATACGCATCAAATTCATCTTGTCCCTTTGTCTTTGATGTGGTAGAGGCAGAGAATGGATAGAATGCACCATAATAGGCTTGTCAGAGAGATGTGACTGTAATTCTCTTCTCCATCATAATGAGTCATAATACAACCCACCCACTTGCTCAAGCTGGAAATCTTGAAGTCTTTATTCTTCCTTCTCCGGTATCTCCCATATTCTGTCCATCATCAAGGTTAGTCATTTCAGCCTCTGAAATATAACTTGGTTGCATATGCCCTCTTGAATGTATATACCTTTTGCCACTGCCCTGGTCCGTATCACCATCGTTTCTTGAGCAGTAGTCTATCTGGGCTCACTACTCATATTCTTGCCCTACTTCAATGCAATTAATTTTTTTTTTTTTTTTTTTTTTTTTTTTTTTTTTTTTTTGTGAGACGGAGTCTTGCTCTGTCGCCCGGGCTGGAGTGCAGTAGCCGGATCTCAGCTCACTGCAAGCTCCGCCTCCCGGGTTTACGCCATTCTCCTGCCTCAGCCTCCCGAGTAGCGGGGACTACAGGCACCCGCCACCTCGCCCGGCTAGTTTTTTGTGTTTTTAGTAGAGACGGGGTTTCACCGTGTTAGCCAGGATGGTCTCGATCTCCTGACCTGGTGATCCGCCCGTCTCGGCCTCCCAAAGTGCTGGGATTACAGGCTCGAGCCACCGCGCCCGGCCTCAATGCAATTATTATAGGCCAGAATGATCTTTTAGAATTTTCAATATGGAAAAATTTAAAGCCCACTGATCTCATGTTCTGTTTACTTAAAAATATAGAATTATGTGGATTAAAATGTGAAAGTTCCCTGTATCCTTTCTCTTATATACCCATTCCCCTCTACAAGGAGCCATTGGTAGCAATTTGAAATGTTTTTCTAAACATTTGTAAAATGTGTGTATGTGCATATGCTATATATATACTTTATGTGGTTGTATGCATGTTTGTGTACATAAATATATGATAATATAAATAATATGTCAATAATATGAGTAGTATCATAATACATGGTTCTCATGCTCATTTGCCAATATATTGATTTATTAATCGTGCCCCTATTGAGGGATTTTATTTAAGATAAAATCTAAACTTCAATCTACCCCTGCCTTTTTCTTGTTCTACTTTCCCCTTTGTTTACTGTGTTCCAGCCATGACCTCCTGTCAGGTCCTCCCATAACCCAAGCTCACTTCCTCCTCAGGGCCTTTACCTATGCTGTTGCCCCTGCCTGAGCTACTCCCCTGGGTACACGACAGTAGTTTCCATATGATGGACTGCTATGTTCTGGGTCCTTCAAAACACACTCTCTCACACCCAGTATTGCTTATGAACTGAATAAGTGTTTTCCATGAATTTGTACTTCCCCCCCCCCCCAAAATATGGGTACTCTGATTAATGGAATAATTAATGAATTCATTGTAGCTTGTTGTTCATTAACAAATACTTAAAAATATGTTGTTTTCTGGAGGAATTATCAGATTATTTTATAATATTTTAAAATATGTTATTATAATATTTGACTTACCTTCAATAATTTTCTCTCCACAGTTTTTCACCCTCCCCTCATAAACGTCACCAAACTTACCTTTATTATTTTAGTACACCAAACTTTTTCATTTACAGTGAATCTTCATATTCACACATTCTAGATTCTGTACTCACTAAAATTTACTTATAACCCCAAAATCAATACTCACCATGTATGGTCTGAATGTTTGTGTCCCTCCAAAATGCATATGTTGAAATCTTATCCCTAATGTGTTGGTATTAGGAGGTGGGGCCTTTGGGAGGTGATTAGGTGGGCCATGAGGGCAGAGCCCTCATGAAGGGGATTTGTGCCCTTACAAAAGCAGCTTGAGGGCTTCTGTTGTCCCCTCCACCATCTCACCAGACACCAAATCTGCTGGTGCCTTGATGCTGGACTTCCCAACCTCCAGCACTGTGGACTGTAAATTTCATGTTTATAGATAACAGTCTGAGGTATTTTGTTTTACCAGCCTGAACAGACCAAACAGCATGCTTTAGCTGTTAATCTCAGACATTCACACGGACAGGGCAGTGAAAACATCTGAGTCTCCTGACGTGCACATTCCTAGCTGAGGTGGCACAAGGCTGTGTTCTGTGTACTTATTTCACCTCTCATCCTGTAAACAAGTGTCTTTGTCATGTATCGGGTACCATGTTTTTTGCATTTTTGTGCTTTTTGTTGGTGATTTCACTGTTTAAAATGATCCCCAAGCATAGTGCTGAAGTTCTGTCTAGTGTTTCTAAACACAAGAAGGCTGTAACGTGCCTTACTGAGAAAATACATGTATTAGATAAGCTTTGTTCAGGGAGAATTGAAGTGTTGTTAGCCATGAGTTCAGTCTTACTGAATCAACAAACGTTAAATAAGGTGTCCTTAAACAGAAACAGACATAAAACGAGGTTATATATTGACCGATTGATAAAATTGTGACCAGAGGCTAACAGGAACCTAATCTAGTATTTTTCCCCTAGAGCAGGGGTTCTCAGCCCCCTGGGCCGAGGACCCTTAC
Organism: Chlorocebus sabaeus; assembly: GCF_047675955.1. Classification (NCBI taxonomy): domain Eukaryota; kingdom Metazoa; phylum Chordata; class Mammalia; order Primates; family Cercopithecidae; genus Chlorocebus; species Chlorocebus sabaeus. The sequence continues at coordinate 74,817,333 of NC_132904.1, read as the reverse complement.
CATTCTGGCCTGTTAGGAACCGGGCCTCAAAGCAGGAAGTGAGCAGCTGGTGAGTGAGCTTTACTGTCTAAGCTCCACCTCCCGTCAGATCAGCGGTGGCATTAGATTCTCATAGAAGAGCAAAGTCTGTTGTGGACTGCACGTGCAAGGGACCTAGGTTGCACACTCCTTATGAGAATCTAATGCCTGATGATCTGAAGTGGAACTGTTTCATCCCAAAACCATCCCTACCCCTGTCCATGGAAAAATTGTCTTCCACAAAACCAGCCCCTGGTGCCAAAAAGGTTGGGGATCACTGCCCCAGAGGAATGATTCAACATTAATTAATACAGTGTTTGTGCTGACTTTACAGACCATAACTACCAGAAGTAACAAGAGTCACCTATACTCATTCTCTTTTCCTGAAAGTTCTCCCTCCAGCAGTTTTTCTTCACCCAGCAAAACTCTTCACATCCTTCAATACCCAATCTAAGTGCCACCTGTACTGTAAAACTTCTGTGACTCCTCGAGGCAAACAGAGTAGTCCTCTCTGCCAAGCATCCACTATTCATCTGGGTGCTGAGAACACCTACATGAACTGTGCTGAGAACCTCTGTTCATACCATTGTAAGAGCCCTGACCATGTACTGACCATGTACTGAGTTACCTGTGGACTGTACTTGTCTGCCCTTTCCATAAGTCATGAGATCCTGAAGGACCTGGCATTACTAGATTTCATAAATGTTGACTGAATGACTGGAATGAGGAAGGGAGAGTTTATGTAGGTGAGAGTAAATGCTAATGGAAAAGACATTGAAAGTGAAGGAAAAAGAAAGTAGATTGAATAATGAATATGATCAGGGCTCTTGTGAAGGACCCCTGAGTTACTCCGGGGGTGGCAAACTGGTTCTAAGTCTCAGTATGGTTACAGCCTGTATTGATCAGTGACCTAAGTTGCCTTAAATGAGAAAAGAGTTTATTGACCCAGAAAGTCTAAGGGGAAAATCTGGCCTCAGCCTCAGGTTAAGACTCACATTTCATCAGTATCCATGTTTTAACCTACTTGCAGGCTCTCGCTCTCTCTCTCTCTCACACGTGCTCTTTCTCTCAGAGTCGCTCTCGCTCTCTCTGGGTTGGCTGTTCTTAGGCAACAAATAGTGGTTCCTGCAACTTCAGGGACATATTGTCACAACCCTTTGTCCAGTAACAGAGCCAGTTTGAGTAACACAAAACAAAGGTCCTGGAGTTGAATCTTAATGACTCTGAGCTGGCTTGGAACATATGCTTGTCGCTAAACTGATCGCAGTGGCATGTAGGATGAAATGGTGCAAATTGACTTAATCTAGATTACCATGATCTACTCCTTGAAGCCTATAGTTGGAGTCAGCTTTATATAAAGGATTCTAGGTGATCTTTTGTGTTTATGGTGTCTATGAACCATCTTACCTGGAATAGAGATTGAGAGGTTTTTCCCCCCCCAAAACAGAAGCAAATAAACATTATTTTGTTCCTTTAGTATAACTTTCATTGAAGAGTTATATAGTGCTTTGGAAGTACCAAGTCCTATGCTAAATAAATGCTGGAGATACAAAAGCCCCTGACCTCAGAATGTCATAGTCTTGGGGTAAGAAAAAATTCATTCCATGTCCTAGGAGCAAATAAGTTCCTTTGGAGTCCAAGGGAAACTATATTACTCAGATGAATGAGTCCAGAACAAATATAGTTAACTATGCTCCTCTCTCCTAGGGGATTTGCATTTGAGGAGTGGAAATGACTTTGAACTAGGAGCTGCGGCCTAGGTTCTAGTTCTGTTATTGCCCTCTGCCATCACCAATTAACTATAAACTTGAATTCATAAACTCTGTGGCCAGTGTTTCTCAAAGTGTAGTGAGCAATTCATCTGCAGTAGCTTCACCTCAAGTTCTCTATGGGTCAGGACCCACAGAATAAGAAGATCTGGGGGCTGTGCTCTCTGTAAGTTGTTTAATGTCTATGAACTTCTTTTTCCTCGTATATTAAGAGGATCGTATTTACCTTGCAGCATTGGTTTAAGGATTAAATGTGATAATGAGTAGAAAGCACATGGCAGGTAGCCAGAGCTCAGCAAATGCCCTTTTAAAAATTTCCTCAGAGAGTATGAAGTCTCTATGGTCCAAAGTAGTCGAAGGATTCCTAGAAGAAGGATAGCAAAAAGGCTTTCCTCACTCAGGAAGTGTGCCTCCAAAAATGTGTGACTGTTACATGACCCCAACTATACTCTTGTAATGTTTGCTGGTAACTATTATGGGACACAAGACTGGCATAGTAGCTTCATGTTGAAATATATTAGGATATACTTGTACATCATATGCTCACAAGTGAGATCAGATTCTCCTTTATCTTTGCGTGTGTTTGAGCTAGAACTCAACCACATCACCACCTGGGAGTTGACAGTTGAAAATATTTCTAAACCTCCAGAATCTTCTATCTTCTGCCCTGACTTTGGTATGCCAAAGATAACAGAACTCTTCTTTGATGACTAAGGACTTCTCAGGGTCTCAAATAATCTTTTCTGATACCAAATCTCACGTGCCTTGTGGCTAAAGTTGAAGAAGGGGCAAGACATTACTTGGAAGAGGCTTTTGCGAAACTCCTAGGAATAGGCGTGTCCTTCTAACTTCCCTCTTTCTGAAGAGGGTAAAACCAAAAACTGCCAATAAACCTAGAGAATCCTGTCAAGTGAGGTTTATGGTTAATCTGAATCTAACTGAAGTTACTTGGTGATATCAATAATTTAAACCTATTAGGCAGGTAGATTAAGAACATAATACTTGTATCTTCAAAAAGCTCTTTGCCTTATTTTTTTTTTAATTCAATAACATAGTCTCTCTCTCTGTCTCTCTCTCTCTCTGTCTCTCTCTCTCTCTCACACACACACACACACCCCTACACATCTCTTAGTGAAGCTCCCAGGTGGTGATGTGGTTATTCAGAAGAACACATCCCTCTGTTCCAATAATCTGCGTAATCTGATTAAATGAGGTGTTACCATATCATGTTTTCTTAGTTAAAAAATACATTAGGGGCTGGGTGCAGTGGCTCATCTGTAATTCCAGCACTTTGGGAGGCTGAGGTGGGAGGAATTACTTGAGCCTATGAATTTGACATTAGCCTAGCCAACATAGTGAGACCCCATCTCCAAAAAAAAATTCGCTGGATGTGGTGGTGCATCCTGTGATCACAGCTAAATGGGAGGCTGAGGCAGGAGGATCGCTTGAGCCCAGGAAGTAGAGGCTACAGTGAGCCGTGTTTGTGCCACTGCACTCTAGTCTGGGCAACAGAGGGAGACCCTGTTGCAAAAAAAAAAAAAAAAGAAAAAAAGAAAAAAGTAAGTCTGTCACGGTAGGTAAGAAGGGACCTTAGTTAGTCTCTTGTCCATCTGTTGATCTACCCCCCCCCTTTTTTTTTTTGGCGGGGAACACAGTCTCGCTCTGTCGCCCAGGCTGGAGTGCAGCGGCGTGATCTACAAGCTCTGCCTCCCAGGTTCACGCCATTCTCCTGCTTCAGCCTCCCGAGTAACTGGGACTACAGGCACCTACCACCATGCCTGGCTAATTTTTTTTTTTTTTTTGTATTTTTAGTAGAGACGGAGTTTCATCATGTTAGCCAGGATGGTCTCGATCTCCTGACCTTGTGATCCGCCCACCTTGGCCTCCCAAAGTGCTGGGATTACAGGTGTGAGCCACCACGCCCAGCCTTGATCTACTCTTGGAGCCCTTCTACTGTCACACTCCCAAACCCTCCCACCCTTTGTTTAGGCCAGGAGTCAACAAACAAATCCTGCCCACCACTTCTTTTTCTAAGCAGTTTTATTGGAACACAGCCATGCCTGTTTGCTTATGAATTGTGTATGGTTGCTATCATGCCACTATAGAACTGAGTAGTTATGACAGAGAAAATATGACCTGTAAAGCCCAATATATTTACTAATGTCCTTAACAAAGTTTGCTGATCCCCCACCTTGCCTCTTTCTTCAAAATCTCCAATGTTGAGTATTCTCCAGTTTCCAAGAGACCACTTTGGACCACTCACTTAGAAAGTTCTTACTTTTTGAAAAAAAAAGCAAAATCTGGTTTTCTGTAGACTGCTCCTGCTGGTACTTGTTCAGCTTATAAATATAAATCAAATTGCTCTTCCACATATCGGCAGCCCTTTATATCTTAGAACACTGGGCTCATGACTCCAGGCAGAGTCTTGCAGTATCCTGGTGTGATAAAATTTCACATGCCTTCATTGTCACCAGAATGGAACATAATACTCTTGCAAAGCTAAATTGTGGCCCACCTAGGTTTTCTAGGCACCATGAGCAACAGGAGGAAGTCTCAGCCTTATTCTACATGCTTGAAGACCTTGAGATCTAACCCAAAGAACAGAGACAGGTTCATGTGACATGTACTGTCTGCTCAACAGCTAGGAGTGATGCAACTTCCAGGTCATATGTACCCACACTTTGTGTCTGTGGTCTTGATGGTTGTGAAATGGTTTGTTTTCTGACAGAAGGAAAACAGTCACTTCTGTTTCATCAGAGATGGGAGTGGCATACCGTTGATACTAGACACAAATTCTTTTTTCCAACTTTCTTGACAGTAGACCCTATCCATATACTTCTTTAAGCCCATTGTTAAGCAAAGTGACTTTCATTGTCTTTTCTTTTGTCTTCATTATTACTACCCTAATTTAGATTGCCATCTTCTCTCACCATTGCAGACTATCGCAACAGCTTCTTAATCGTTTTCTTGTCTCTTATTTTTTTATTTTTCTGGTTTGTCTTCTTCACTCTGCCAGATAAGAGCACAGCATTGGTTAACATTTCTCTGCTGATCCGTACTCTTCAGTGGCTCCCTGTTACAAATAAAGGAAAGATGAAACTTCTTAGGGTGGCATTCCAGGCTTTTCAGGACCTCCAAACTCTTCCTTTCCTCCCTCTTTTCCACATTGAGAAGACTGTCCCATATTCTCTGAACCTGTCTTATCTGTTCCCATGCCCAGGCCTTGGTCATACTGTGTGCTATATAAAAAAAAAGAAAAAAAAAAAAAAGTCCTGTTCTCCTTCCTTTCCAAAACCACATATCAAACTCTACCTTCCTCATTGTGTTCATTGCTCCTTCTCTTTCGTGCGTGCTTGCTTTCTCTCATGTTCTCGTGCTCTTGCCCTCTCTTACCCTGAAAGTTTGATTCCCAGCTTCAGTGGTCTACTAGCATATTATGTCTCTTTTTATGGTGCCTACAAAAAAATCTTCTTGTTTTAGGGATATATATTAATGTCTTCCTTAAACTTTGTAAATAAAAGGAGTATTTTTGGGCCTTGCCTCTTTCCTTTATCTGTCAAAGCATTCAGCACATTTTGTGTTTGTTTTTACTGAATTCTATACAAGGAGTTTGTTGATTTTTCATGAGATGTACCCTGGATCCCAAAGATTTTCACCTTTTTTTCTAAATGTTTTATAGTTTTACATTTTACATTTAAGTCCATGATTCATTCTGAGTTAGTTTTTGTATAAGATGTGAGAGTTAGATTGAGGTCTTTTCTCCCCTATAGATGCCTGATTGCTTCGGCACCATTTCTTGAAAAGGCCTTTTCTTTTCTTATGTTAATATTTTTAGTAGAGACAGGGTTTTGCTGTGTTGGCCAGGCCGATCTCGAACTCCTGGCCTCAAGTGATCCACCTACCTTGGCCTCCCAAGGTGCTGGGATTACAGGCATGAACCATGACAACTGGCTGTTTTCTTCATTGAATTGCTTTTACACCTTTGTCAAAAATCAGTTGGGCATATTGTGAGGGTCTGTTTCTGGATTTTCTGTTCTAATCCATTGTTCTTCACTTTGTCTTAGCCAAACGGCCAATAATTGATCTACTCCATTTTTCTGTGTCTGTCTCTTCACCAATGCTACACAGTCTTGATTGTTGTAGCTATATAATAAATCTTAAAATCTGGCAGACTGATTCTTCTCATTTTATTATTTTTCAGAATTATTTTAGCTATTGTGCTTCCTTTGCCTTTTCATATACATTTTAGAGCAATCTTACATACATCTATAGACATTCTTGCTGGGATTTTGATGGGAATTGTGTTAAATCTGTGTGTCAGTTTGGGGAGATATACCACGTTAAGTTGTGCAGTCCATGAATATGGTATGTCTCTTCATTTATTTAAGTCTCCTTTGATTTCTTTCATTAGCTTTATATAGCTTTCAGCATACATGCCCTGCACAGGGTTTTTTTAGATTTACACCTTTTCAATGTTTAAGAACCATTATAAATGGCGTCGTATTTTTATTTTATATGCCCACATATTCATTGCTAGTTAGAAGTAAATTGATTTTTGTATCATTATCTTGTATCCTGTGACCTTGCTGAACTCACTTATTAGTCCTGAGAGTTTTGTTGTGGGGTTTTTTTTGTAGATTTTTTGCTTTTTTTTCTTTTTCTTTTCTTTTTTCTTTTTCTTTTTCTTTCTTTCTTTCTTTCTTTCTTTCTTTCTTTCTTTCTTTCTTTCTTTCTTTCTTTCTTTCTTTTTTTTTTTTTTTTGAGATGCAGTCTCACTCTGTCGCCCCCAGGCTGGAGTGCAGTGGCACCATCTCAGCTCACTGTAACCTCCTCCTCCTGGGCTCAAGCAATTCTCCTGCCTCAGCCTCCCTAGTAGCTGAGATTACATAGGCGCCCGCCACCACACCCAGCTAATTTTTGTATTTTAGTAGAGATGGGATTTCACCATGCTGGCCAGGCTGGTCTTGAACTCCTGACCTCAAGCAATCCACCCGCCTTGGCCTCCTAAAGTATTAGGATTACAGGCATAAGCCACCACGCCCAGCCACGATTTTTCTGTATAATCATGTCCTCTGCAAACAGGGACCATTTTTTTTTTCTTCCTTCCAATTGGTATACCTTTTATATATGTTTTTTGCTTTATCACCTTGACTAGAAATTCCAGCAATATGTTGAATAAGAGTGATAACAGTGGCTGGGCACGGTGGCTCACACCTGTGATCCCAGCACTTTGGGAGGCTAAGGCGGGTGGATCACTTGAGGCCAAGAGTTCAAGACCAACCTGGCCAACATGGTGAAATCCCATCTCTAATAAAAATAGCCAGGTGTGGCAGTGCACATCTGTAATCCCAGCTACTCGGGAGGCTGAGGCACAAGAATCACTTGAACCCGGGAAGTGGAGCTTGCAGTAAGCTAAGATTGTGCCACTGCACTCCAAAAAAAAAAAAAAAAGTGATAAGAGCAAACGTCCTTGATCTTAGGAAAGAGGATTCAGCCTCTCAAATCTAAGTATAGGTCAGGTGTGGTGGCTCACACTTGTAATCCCAGCACTTTGGGAGGCCAAGGCAGGAAGATTACTTGAACCTAGGAGTTTGAGAACAGCCTGGGAAAAATAGTGAGACCCCTGTCTCCATAAAAATTTAGAAATTAGCGAGGCATAGTGGCATGCACCTGTGATCTTAGCCACTCAGAAGGCTGAGGTGGGAGATGCACTTGAGCCCAGGAGGTTGAGGCTGCAGTGAGCCATGTTCATGCCACTGCATTCCAGCCTGGGTGACAGTGAGACCCTGCCTCAACAAACAACCAAAAACAACTAAGTATAACATTTGATATTGGTCTTTTGTTGATGCTCTTTATCAAGTTGAAGAAGTTCCCCTCTATTCCTATTTTTCTGAGTTTTTATCAAGAATAAGTTTAATTTTATCAAATATTTTTTGCATTGAATGATATGATCATGCAACTTTTCTTCTTTAGCCTATTAATATGGTAGATGACTGATTTCAAATATGGAATCAGCCTTACCTCCTTGGAATAAATTCTGTTTGGTCATGAGTTTTTATAGATTGCTGAATTCTATTTGTATTTTATGTGTAAATCCATAATCCATTTTGAGTTAATTTTTGTATGAGGTTTTATATAGACATTAGAACAGTCCCGAAAAAGCTTTCTCTTTTTTTTTTTTTTGTTTTGGGACGGAGTCTCACTCTGTTGCCCAGGCTGGAGTGCAGTGGTGCGATCTCGGCTCACTGCAAGCTCCGCCTCCCTGGTTTACGCCATTCTCCTGCCTCAGCCTCCCGAGTAGCTGGGACTACAGGCGCCCGCCTTCACGCCCAGCTAATTTTTTGTATTTTTAGTAGAGACGGGGTTTCACAGTGTTAGCCAGGTTGGTCTCGATCTCCTGACCTCGTGATCCGCCCACCTCGGCCTCCCAAAGTGCTAGGATTACAGGCGTGAGCCACCGTGCCCGGCAAAGCTTTCTCTTTAATAGCATATTCAGGACTCATGTCTCATATTCTCCTTGCATTATGTGTCAGTAATCCAACAGCAATCTTTCATTTTTGTATCATGGGATACTTTTCAGGTGAAGCTCCCAGACCCCCTTATAAATATTTATTACATGGGTACTGCGCTTATCAGAATGAAGGGAAACAAGGTACCAAAGAACTCACACCATAGAAAATCTATTACACATCTTTATCTTATTCTTTTTTCTGTAATCCTCTTGCTGTCCTTCTTTTCTACTTCCTACTGTGAAAGCTTACATATATTTTGTTTTATTACTTTGAATAAATTAACATATTCATGGCATAAAAAAAATCAGATCTTCTCTGAGCTCCCATATGTGTTAAGCACTCTGCCGTGTAGTTTTTGGCCACGTTGGACCTTAACCTCAGGATGCTCAGAACTTAGAGGGGAGAAAGAAATATAAGCATTGGAAATGCCAAAGCAGGGAGTAGAAATGTCAAACCCGGGGGAAGAAATGCCAATGTGGGGTAAGCACAGGTTAGTAAGGGAACACAAGCAGAAGCCCCAGCTCTACCTGGGGGAGTCAATAAAGGCCTTCCAGGAGAAGTGACATTTGTGCTGGCACTGAGAGAACATAGAAATTCTCCAGATGGATTAGGTAAGGTGAAAGCCTTTCTAGGCAGAAGCCCTAGCTTGTGCAAACACATAAAGTCATGAAATTACCTGACTTACTATCTGGAGAATAATAGGTAATTTTTAGTGCTCCTGTAAATTCTGTAAGACGAGGAATTCATGCTGTATCCTCAGCATTAGAATAATGCCTAGAGCATAGTAAGCACTGAATAAATATTTGTTGGATATAAGGAAACAAAGGAGGGAAAGAGCGATGGAGGAAGGAAACATAATTGAGGTGAGAGAGGTAAGAAAGGTTTGGCAATAAAGAATTTTGTTCATGACCTAGTTGGGAAGAGACAAGTATGAAAACATTCCTAATTGTTGTAAAAACTGACATGCCTTGAAACGAACGTACATAAAAAACATTATGAAGGTTCCGAGGAAGTAGAGGTCCACTTCAGATGAATGGATCAGGGAAGTTGTACTTGGTTCTGAATTGTTTGGCTTTTTAAAAACACATGGCGGTGCCCCATGCCATGGCTCATGCCTGTAATCCCAGCACTTTGGGAGGCTGAGGTGAGCAAATCAATTAAGGTTAGGAGTTCAAGACCAGCCTGACCAACATGGTGAAACCACGTCTCTACTAAAAATACAAAATTAGCTGGGCATAGTGGCACATTCCTGTAATCCCATCTATTGAAGAGAGGCGGAGGCAGGAGAATTACCTGAACCTGGGAGGCGGAGGTTACAGTGAGCTGAGATGACGACACTGCACACCAGCCTAGGCACTCTAAAAAATATATAAATAAATAAATTAAAATGTGGAAATGGAGAGAAGGTGTTGTGGTGGAAGAGGGATGTGTGAATTTGGGACTAGACTAGACAGCCTTGCTGACTCTGTCATAAATACATCAGTATTTTGTAGGCAGCCATTTATCAGCCTACACCACTTCCTTGGAAGCAAAACCTGACAGTCTCTGATGTTATCTGTAGCAAACATGGTTTTCTTATGCATGAGGGTGTCTGTGTTTGTTTGTGCTTGCACCTGCACACCAGAGATTTGGGGACAGCTCTTTCCACAGAGACAAGACTAAAGGGGACACATCAACTGAAACACCAGCTGAACTATAAACAGATCTTTTAAAAATGCCCTTGGTGCCCATACGCTACGTGTCTATGTGTGCACCAGCAGCACACAGAAGTACACACATAATTCTGATAGCAGTGACCTGGCCAAGATTTTAAATGACTATAAATAAATAGTACTTATTTTTATTTTTCTCAGTTCCATCCTATCTGGCTATACCTCAATTTTCATTTCAATATAAGGCTTATTGGGCACCAGTTATGTCTCCTTTGACCTGCTAGATACTATAAGGATTTCATGTCAGAAAATGATTCATTACTCTCTCTCTCTCTCTCTCTCTCTACACACACACACATATATATGTAAGATTACTAGCTGTGTGCCAGGCAATATTCTAAATACCAAGGATGCATCATGGAATAAAAAGAACCAATCCTTGTCCTGGTGGAGTTTACTTTCTGGGAGGTGGGTGCGGAGAAGTCATAAAAATTGGTATCTTTTAGGGTTATACATGCTTTGTGAGACCAGTAAAGCAGGGTAAGGGGGAAGGAGAGTGGGAGCACTGGGGACCAGGAATAGCCTGTCCAATAACGTGACATTTGAATAAGGACTTGAAAAAAAGAATAAGCAAAGGAAATATCTGGGGGAGGAGTGTTCCAGGGCCAGGAAACAACTAAAGACCGTAAGGCAGGAGCGTGCCTGACAGTGTGTAAGGCCACATGGCCAGAGCAGAATAGGCAAGGCAGAGGGCAGCAGGAGCTGAGGCCAGGGGTGGGATGAGGCTCAGTCCCATCAGGCCTGTGGGCCATTGTGGGGACTTTGGCTTTACTCTGAGTGAGATGAACAGCCATTGCAGATTGTGAGCGGAGAAGTGGCATGTTCTGATTTACTTCCTGCTTTCTGATTTTGCGGTGGAGGATAGACTGCAGGATGAAAGGGTGGAAGCAGGAAAACTTACAAAATGGTGGACTAGACCAGGCGAGCAACAGTGGAGGTGAGGAGAAGCAAGCTCATCGTTGATATATTCTGAACTCTCTGAACTGACAGGATTTGCTGATGGGTTAGATGTAGAGTATGAAAGGAGTCAACTATGATATCTAGATTTTTGGTCTGACAGCTGGAAGGCCGAAGGTGCAGGTAACTGAGATAGGAGAGAGTGCAGGAAGAGCAGATCTGGGAGATGTCAGGACCTCAGTTTTGAACACATTAATTTTGAGATACCTACTAGTGAGGAGTTGGATATACAGCTCTAGGGCTAGAGATATAAATTTGGGAATCACAGCAATTTGATGGTTTTTTAAAGCTGTGAAACTGAATAAAATGACCTAGAGAGTGGGTGTAGGAAAAAAAAAAAAAATCTCAGAACTGAGCATTGGGGCATTCTAATGTTTGGAGGTCAGGGAGACGAAGAGGAACCAGCACTGGAGACTGAAAAAGAGAGGCCCGGTAGATAGAAGGAGAGTTGAGAGTGCGTGCTGAAGCCAGGTGAAGAAAGTGTTTCAAGGAGAATGGAATAATAAACTTGTCAGATGTTGGAGAGAGATCAAGAGAGATCGGGTTAAGGCCCATGAGTTGATTTATCAGCACCGAAGTCTTTGACACCTTTGATGAGCTATTTCAGTGGTGCAATTGGGGTGGTGGCGGGGTGGGGGATAGCCTGATTAGAGTGCCTTCAAATAGGATGGGAGGAAACAAAGATTAGTAGTATAGAATACTCTTTGAAGTATAACTATAAAGAGAAGTAGAAAAACTGGGCCATAGTTGGTGAAGAATTGTGGGATCAAGTCAAGCTTTTAATTTTTTCTTCTGAGATAGGAAAAGTTGTCTTGATGGGAATCATCCTAGTCAGGAGGAAAAATGCAACGATTCTGAAGAAGGGGAGAATTGTTGAAGTGATGTCTTTGTGCACAAGTGGAAGATGGTTGGCCTTGATTGGAAGGACTTTTTATGCTCCCTAGTGTGTTACTAGGCTACAGGTACAGGCAGGATGGTAAATGTAGTCATGGAACATGTGTAAATTTTCTTTTGATTGTTTATGTTTTCTCATGAAATAAGATATAAAAGAGTGGAGGCATTGGAGGTTTAAAGAGAGAAGCTAAGAGATTGTTGCCAAAGAACAGGAGAAAGTCATTGACTAGGTAAATATAGTAGGATTGTTGGGCAACATGAGGGACCACTTGAAGTAAAAGTGAGACCAGTCAGCATGGTCACATGATTTTCTCCATCTGTGTACAGCCAAGTGGAAACAGAGTTGGCAGAGCATTAGACTTAGCTGGGGTTTGCTGGGTAAATAAGAGGAATGGAGAAAGAAGCAAGGGAATGATTATGATAATGGATTGCAGAAACAGAGTTGGATAAGGAAAGAAATGAGGACAGGGATGAAAGGTGAGCGTGAAAAGATGGTAGAATTAACAGAGTGTAGATCCCATGGGGTCTAAAGAATTGTGATAATCAAATCCTTGACATTTGTAGTGCTTCAGGGTGTATACAAAGTGCTTTGGGCTCATTTGCATAATCACCCTATGAGGTAGGTAGGGCAGATGGTGGTGGTGGTGGTAGTGATTTTCATTATATAGATGAGGCAGGATTCAAAGAGGTAAATGACTTAATCAAAAATCACACAGTGCCAGCATGCACAGTGTCTCACACCTGTAATCCCAGCACTTTGGGAGGCTGAGGCAGGTGGATCACCTGGGTCAGGAGTTTGAGACTAGCTTGGCCAACATGGTGAAGCCCTGTCTCTACTAAAAATACAGAAATTAGCTAGGTGTGGTGTTGGGCACCTGTAATCTCAGCTACTTGGTAGACTGAGGCAGGAGAATCGCTTGAACCCAGGAGGCAGAGGTTGCAGTAAGCCAAGATCATGCCATTGCACTCCAGCCTGGGTGACAGAGTGAAACTCCATCTCAAAAAAAAAAAAAAAAAAAAAAAAAAAAATTCACACAGCAAGTCAGTGGTAAAGCATAGACTGAACCCAGGTCTCTGTTATATGTAGTCTTTGTGTGATATCTGCTTACAGATTACTCAGTCTTGCTGAAGAAATGGAACGTAGAAGACAACTTGAGAGAATATGTAATCACCTGTTCAGTTCTATGGTGTGGAATGGTATAAGGAGTTTACTCATTCAGTAATACATATTGAAAGCTTAGTAGGTACAAGGCATTATCATAAGGACTAAGGAAACACCAGTGAACAAGACAGGAAAAAAAAAGTCCTGAGGTTACATGTTTTAGAGCAGTTTGTCTGTGATTCTTCTAAGGCATCATGTTTTGGTTAAAAGCAGGTTGTACTAAAAAGTTAGACAACTTGTTTTTCTGCTACTTACTGTGTATAACATTGTTACTTCAACTCACCCTGCCTTATTGGGGGTTCCCATGGATAAACTGATTATGGCTTTGCAAGTTCTCCCTTAACTAAAAATGCTATGAGTTTGGATCTGTATTCTAGCCTAAAGAAATAGTTGCTCTGAAGTGTCATCATCTAACTTCCTGATCTAAACAGTGGAAATGCCACATCTTACTTTATAGTGATAAGACCCTGTTTACATAGTGAGATGCTGCACAAACATGCATTCTAAAATAATCCTCCAGTTTTGAAACCTGGGAATTCTGAAAAGGGGACAGGTCACGTGGCACCTGCAGGTCCCACAGCCCCCATCTTTAACCTACTATATCTGAGAACCTATTAAAAGCTTTAAGGTCGTCCGGATGCGGTGGCTCACATCTGTAATCCCAGCACTTTTGGGAGGCCGAGGCAGGCAGATCACCTGAGGTCAGGAGTTGAAGACCCACCTGACCAATGTGGAGAAACCCTGTCTCAACTAAAAACACAAAATTAGTCGGGCATGGTTGCACATACCTGTAATCCTAACTACTCGGGAGGCTGAGGCAGGAGAATCGCTTGAACACTGGAGGCGGAGGTTGCGGTGAGCCAAGATCATGCCATTGCACTCCAGCCTGGGCAACGAGAGTGAAACTCCGTCTCAAAAAAAAAAAAAAATGCTTTAAGGTCAGGCACAGTGGTTCATACTTATAATCCAAGCGCTTTAGGAGGCTGAGTTGGGAGGATCTCTTGAGACCAGGAATTTGAGACCAGCCTAGGCAACAGAGCAAGACCTTGCCTCTACAAAAAAATTTTTTAATTAGCTGGGCGTGGTGGTGTGCGTTTGTAGTCCCAGCCACCCGGGAGGCTGAGGTGGGAGGATTGCTTGAGCCCAGGAGTTCAAGATTACAGTGAGCTTTGATTGTGCCACTGCACTCCAGCCTGGGCAACAGGGCAAGACCTGTCTCTGAAAGAAAAAAGCTTTGAAATAACTAATGACTTCTTCCCTTCTTCTTACTCCTTCCTGATATGATTTAGGCCTGGAAGAAACGCTGGTTTATCCTACGGAGTGGCCGAATGAGCGGTGACCCAGATGTTCTGGAATACTACAAGAACGATCACTCCAAGAAGCCTCTGCGGATCATCAACCTGAACTTCTGTGAGCAGGTGGATGCAGGCCTGACCTTTAACAAGAAGGAGCTGCAGGATAGTTTTGTGTTTGACGTCAAGACCAGCGAGCGCACCTTTTACCTGGTGGCTGAGACAGAAGAGGACATGAATAAGTGGGTCCAGAGCATCTGCCAGATCTGTGGCTTCAATCAGGCTGAGGAGAGCACAGGTATGAGAACACACATAGATCTTTCTCACAGGGGGTTGAGGCAAGTCCCTTGGATTCCTGGAGCATTGACAGCAGGCTCTAGCTAAGGTTTCCTGTCGGAAGAGGGTTCATAGATAAAGGGTAAAGAGTGAAGGGGTTGGCCAAATATTAGAGGGACACCTGGCCCTAATTATGCTCTAACAGGAAAGCAAAAAAAAGTGTTAGGGTTGTGATAAAGCTAAAGGTATTTGTGGTGTTTCCTCAGTTGCCTCAACACCACTGCCATTCCTCATCCCTCCCGCTTTCTCTCTTCCCTATGCTGTCCAGCACTCTGTGTCCCATTACCTGTCACCCATCCTATAGGGAAGGTCTCAGCTTGGTCCCTCCTCTGCTTCACCTCTGTCTGTCCTAGCCCATTTCAGGCCATCCTGCACAGTCACACTTGACCCTTGTTTGTGTGGGTTCTTTGTGATGATTATTGATGATCCAGTGTTCATTTATGTTCACTTGGGAGGGACAGATAAAAGGAGGAAACAGTCATTTATGTTTGGGTTTTGATAATCTTCACAAAAGAGTAGCTCACCTTTTTGAAATTAGTGTTAAATTGTAGAAATGCTCCTTAACATTTGTTTAGGCTCATCTCAAACTCTGTGGGATGGTTAAAGAGCAGAGTTTTTTCTGGGGTAGTAGAATTGACCCAGCAATTCTACTCCTAGGCATATTCCCAAAACATGGTCACACAAAAACGTGCACAAGAATGTTCACAGCAGTATTATTCATAATAGCCAAAAAGTGAAAACAACCCAAATATCCATCAATAAATCAAATATGGTATATACATATAACTAAGCCACAAAATGGTATGAAGTACTGAAAACATGTTAAGTGAAAGAAGACAGAGCGAACCATCTTTTTTTGATTCCATTTATATGAAGGTTCAGAGTAGGCAAATCCACAGAGACAGAAAATACATTGGTGGTGACAGAGAGTGACGGTATGAGAAGCGACTGCTCATGAGTATGGGGTTTCTTTTTGGAGTGGTAAAAATGTTCTGGAATTAGATAGTGATGATAGTTGTACACTTTCATGAGTATACTAAAAACCACTGTATTTTACACTTTAAAATGCTGAAATTTATGGCATGTAAATTATGTCTCATTCTTTAAAAAAAAGTTCCTCAGGTAATTCTGAGGACCAGCCAGGTTAGGGAGCCCCTAGACATAGGACCAGCTTCATGGAGATATGAACTGTAGTGTCACAAAGAGCCCCATACTTAGAAGGCCTTGCACTTGGTTTAACACTCCACTATTACTATCTTGAAGTTCTTGATAGTTTTTTTAACAGGAAGTTCTGCGTTTTCATTTTACACTGGGCTCTGCAAATTATGTAGCCAGACATTCCTGAACGAGATGTCCTAACCTAGGAATTCTGTGATTTTTATCTTCCTTGGGGAAGGATAATGAGCCCCTATTTATTAAGTTCTTTAGTATAATCTTCTTGCTTCCTGAGTGGAATTTCCTGTTTTCCCCAAATCTTTGTCATTTTATAGGTTTCATGGAGACTTTTTTTCCCTTTATTTTATTCCTGATGAAGAGCAATGCATGTTCAGTGAAAAAAAAGTTAGGGAGGGAAAGGGGCCGCAGCCGGGGCAACATAGCGAGACTAGAGTTCTGTGACACAATCATGGTTCACTGTAACATTTTTATTTCGATAAAAAATAAAAATTAGCTGGGTACGGTAGCATGCCTGTAATCCCAGCTACTAGGGAAGCTGAGGTGGGAGGATTGGTTGATGCCAGGAATTCAAGGTTGCAGTGAGCTGTGATCACGCCACTGCACTCCAGCCTGGATGACAGTACGAGACCCTGTGTCCAAAAAAAAAACAAAAAAAGTTGGGGGTGAGGAATAAGAAATGAATTAAAAGGCCGGGGAGCTGGGCATGGTGGTTCACACCTGTAATCCCAGCACTTTGGGAGGCTGAGGCAGGCGGATCACCCGAGGCCTAGAATTCGAGACCAGCCTGACCAATATGGTGAAACCCCGTCTCTACTAAAAATACAAAAATTAGGCTGTGATGGTGTGCGCCTGAATTCCCAGCTACTCAGGAGGCAGAAGCAAGAAAATTGCTTGAACTCAGGAGGCAGAGGTTGCAGAAAGCCGAGATCACGCCACTGCACTCCAGCCTGGGTAACAGAGGAAAACCCTGTCTCAAAAAAAAAAAAAAAAAAAAAAAATTGAGGCTGGGCACAGTGGCTCAGGCCTGTAATCCCAACAGTTTGGGAGGCCAAGGTGGGTGGATCACTTAAGATCAGGAGTTCAAGACCAGCCTGGCCAACATGGTGAAACCCCATCTCTACTAAAAATACAAAAATTAATCAGGCATGATAGTGAGTGCCTGTAATCCCAGCTACTAGGGAAGCTGAGGCAGGAGAATCGCTTGAACCCAGGAGGTGGAGGTTGCAGTGAACTGAGACCATGCCATTGCACTCCAGTCTGGGCAACATGAGCGAAACTCTGTCTCAAAAAAAAAAAAAAAAAAAAAAAAAAAAGCAGGGGAAAAAAACTCCACAAAACCACCAGTCTCAAAGCTTTCATAAATGTTAGCAGTGGCAAATCTATCTGGGTCTGCAGCAACCTCAGTTCTTGCCTCCTCAGAAGAAAGAATTCAGCCAAAGGGCATAAGGCAGAGTGAGAGACTGAGGCATGTTTTGGAAGAGGGGTGAAAGTTTATTAAAAAGTGTTAGAGCGGGAACAAAAGGAAGTAAATAACACTTGGAAGAGGGCCAAGTGGGTAACTTGAGAGATTTCAGTGCTCTGTTTGACCTTTGATCTGGAGTTTTAGACATTGTCATGCTTCCGGGGGGTTGTGTCTCTTCTCCCCTGATTCTTCCCTTGGAGAGGGCTATCTGCATGTGCAGTGGCCTGCCACACTTTGGAGGGGCTGCATGCACAGTGTCTTTACTAAAGCTGTACACATGCCCACCTGAGGCATTCTTTACCAGTCAAGTGTTCCTAGAGGAAGTCCAAATACCAGTTAAACTCTACCATTTTGCCTTATAGTGCGTGCTTGAGCCCACTTGCCTATCTCCTAGATCTTATCAGAAAGCTGCTGATCACCAGTTTCAGGTGCTTTCTATCTATTGGGAGACCCTCTTTCCCCAGCATCAGCTGCAACCAGTTGTTATTTTAGAGAGTTTAACCGCCTGACTCTCACCTGATGGTTGTCTGACATTCCTGGTGGGATGTGGGCGGGAGCCTCTCTTGCCCTGCCCGTGTCTGCCTAGCTACCTACTCTAACAATGTGAGAAATGGGTCCAAGAAGTACCTCAGCTTTTTAAGAAATAGGTATGATGAGGGGAAAATAATAACCAAAAAGCAAATGGCTTTTAATTGAATTATTTTCTTGTGGGATTAGAGGTGTTCTCATCAAGAAAATAATATTCTTGAGATGTGGCAAAAATTACTCGGTGCAGATATCTTTCTTAAAAATCACATATTTAAAAGATATTGTCTGAATCCTTTTACTGCATAGGACTTCAGTACAATGAAAATGTGGGAACTACATTATCTGGGCTTGCTTTCTTTGATAGCAAGGCTCATTTGTTCATTCACACATTATTCATTCAGCAAACCTTATGGGGCATTTATTTTATGCAAGTTCCTGTCATAACCAATGAGGCTACAAAGATGAACTGTAGAGTCTCAGTGCTCAGACATCATAGCCTAGAGGAGGGGACAGGCATGCAACCAGATAGTCACAGAGTCATGCTGTAACAGGAATCACCAAGATTAGTGACACGTATACAACCAGCTTAGGCCTCCCTAAGGAGGAGAGTATTAGAGGGTGACAAATAATTGAGTATTTTGTCAATAGCCTTATTAAATAATATATTTCCTGGCCGGGTGCAGTGACTCACGCCTGTAATCACAGTACTTTGGGAGGCCGAGGTGGGCGGATCACGAGGTCAGGAGATTGAGACCATCCTGGCTAACACGGTGAAACCCGTCTCTACTAAAAATACAAAAAATTAGCCGGGCGTGGTGGTGGGCACCTGCAGTCCCAGCTACTCGGGAGGCTGAGAGAGGAGAATGGCGTGAACCCAGAAGGCAGAGCTTGCAGTGAGTCAAGATAGTGCTACTGGACTCTAGCCTGGGCGACAGAGCGAGACTCCATCTCAAAAAAAAAAAAAAAAATTATATATATATATTTCCTAGCCTGTAATCCCAGCTACTTTGGAGGCTAAGAGGGGAAGATTGCTTGAGTCCAGGAGTTCAAGACTGCACTGAGCTATATTTTTTTAAGAGGCAGGGTCTTGTAAGCCCTGTCACCCAGGCTGGGGTACAGTGGCATAATCACAGCTCACTGCAGCCTCAAACTCCTGGGCTCAAGCAATGTTCCCACATCAGCCTCCCAAGTAGCTGGGACTATAGGCATGCACTACTGCACCTGGCTAGGAAATATATTATTTTCTTCTTTTGATTTTTGGAGATGGAATCTTGCTCTGTCGTCCAGGCTGGGGTGCAGTGGCACGATCTCGGCTTACTGCAACCTCTACCTCCCAGGTTCAAGCAATTCTCCTGCCTCAGCCTCCCCAGTAGCTGGGATTACAGGCATGCACCACTACACCTGGCTAATTTTTGTATTTTTAATAGAGACAGCGTTTCACCCTGTCGTCCAGGCTGGTCTCAAGCTCCTGACCTCAAGTGATCCACCCACCTCGGCCTCCCAAAGTGCTGGGATTACAGGTGTGAGCCATCACGCCCGGCCAAAAATATATTCAGATAGATAGATATCTGTGTGTGTGTGTATTTTTTAATATATATATATATACACACACACACACACAAATATGTATATACACATACGCATGTATATATTTTCTTAAGCCTTTTTAAAAGAATTATTTTATTAAATATCTCGTGTTTTAATTATCAGAGCAAGAATATCGTCTGTGATAGAGGTTTAAGGTTATTTGTGAGATCCTTCTGTTGAAAACAATTGGCTTTTCTTCTGTCTCAGAGGAGAATCTGGTTATGCTTTAATTTTGTGGCTCTCTTAAACTGGCTTATATCTGTAAAACCTTCAGGTAAAAAATTAAAACTTAATTATTCATTCAGTGTTTTTTTTTTTTTTTGACTGAGAGTTGGGATCTGAGGAGAAACAGAAAGTTAACATTTGACTACTTTCTTTTGCATAGTAGCCTATTTCGTTTAATCACTTTATCACCTTTATTTCAGTTTTTTTTTATTTTTTATTTTTTATTATTATACTTGGAGTTCTAGGGTACATGTGCATAACGTGCAGGTTTGTTACATATGTATACTTGTGCCATGTTGGTGTGCTGCAGCCATCAACTCGTCAGCACCCATCAACTCGTCATTTACATCAGGTATAACTCCCAGTGCAATCCCTCCCCCCTCCCCCCTCCCCATGATAGGCCCCGGTGTGTGATGTTCCCCTTCCCAAGTCCAAGTGATCTCATTGTTCAGTTCCCACCTATGAGTGAGAACATGCGGTGTTTGGTTTTCTGTTCTTGTGATAGTTTGCTAAGAATGATGGTTTCCAGCTGCATCCATGTCCCTACAAAGGACACAAACTCATCCTTTTTTATGGCTGCATAGTATTCCATGGTGTATATGTGCCACATTTTCTTAATCCAGTCTGTCACTGATGGACATTTGGGTTGATTCCAAGTTTTTGCTATTGTGAATAGTGCCGCAATAAACATACGTGTGCATGTGTCTTTATAGCAGCATGATTTATAATCCTTTGGGTATATACCCAGTAATGGGATGGCTGGGTCATATGGTACATCTAGTTCTAGATCCTTGAGGAATCGCCATACTGTTTTCCATAATGGTTGAACTAGTTTACAATCTCACCAACAGTGTAAAAGTGTTCCTATTTCTCCACATCCTCTCCAGCACCTGTTGTTTCCTGACTTTTTATTGATCGCCATTCTAACTGGTGTGAGGTGGTATCTCATTGTGGTTTTGATTTGCATTTCTCTGATGGCCAGCGATGATGAGCATTTTTTCATGTGTCTGTTGGCTGTATGAATGTCTTCTTTTGAGAACTGTCTGTTCATACCCTTTGCCCACTTTTTGATGGGGTTGTTTGTTTTTTTCTTGTAAATTTGTTTGAGTTCTTTGTAGGTTCTGGATATTAGCCCTTTGTCAGATGAGTAGATTGCAAAAATTTTCTCCCATTCTGTAGGTTGCCTGTTCACTCTGATGGTAGTTTCTTTTGCTGTGCAGAAGCTCTTTAGTTTAATGAGATCCCATTTGTCAATTTTGGCTTTTGCTGCCGTTGCTTTTGGTGTTTTAGACATGAAGTCTTTGCCCATGCCTATGTCCTGAATGGTACTACCTAGGTTTTCCTCTAGGATTTTTATGGTATTAGGTCTAACATTTAAGTCTCTAATCCATCTTGAATTAATTTTCGTATAAGGAGTAAGGAAAGGATCCAGTTTCAGCTTTCTACTTATGGCTAGCCAATTTTCCCAGCACCATTTATAAATAGGGAATCCTTTTCTCATTTCTTGTTTCTCTCAGGTTTGTCAAAGATCAGATGGCTGTAGATGTGTGGTATTATTTCTGAGGACTCTGTTCTGTTCCATTGGTCTATATCTCTGTTTTGGTACCAGTACCATGCTGTTTTGGTTACTGTAGCCTTGTAGTATAGTTTGAAGTCAGGTAGCGTGATGCCTCCAGCTTTGTTCTTTTGACTTAGGATTGTCTTGGAGATGCGGGCTCTTTTTTGGTTCCATATGAACTTTAAAGCAGTTTTTTCCAATATTTCAGTTTTTCAAATGACGAAATTGAGTACTTTTTCTTCCCTGCCCAGCACTTTTATAACTCCCCAGGGCTAAAGATCTTCTTTATCTACCCACCCCGCATCCTTGGCTGGGTTCAGAAGGGCTACCCAACTCTTATCAGCCCAAGAAACTCTTCCTTAGTGCAACACTGCTTTCCTTTTACTGGGGCCTGTTGAGAACAATCCAATCACCTGAGTCTTCATGTCAGTACCTGCCTTAGGTGAAAAGCACCTGACCCTTGGTGATCACAAAAAGAAATTATCGCAGCTGTGTATTGACCATCTATTCTGTGAAAATTGAGACTTTACATAAATTCCCACTAAAAAGTCACAGTAAGCCTTTCAAACAGCAATGATTTGACCCAAGGTCACACAGCTAGAAGATGGGAAAGTTGGGATTCTAGTCTAACCCAGACCTGACATTGCATTTTAATATGCTGTCTTTTTGTCCCTGTTCTTCTGGAATATAAACATCTGCCAGAAACAGGCCTGGATATTTTTGCTCCTTTGGACACTATGCATTGTACTGGAAGCACCCACCAGGGGTCCCTATGGTAGGCTGAGGTTCTCCCTCCTTACTAACCCATATTGCCAAAGTCCTTGGTCTGGAATATTCCTAATTTAGTAATTTCAAGAGCTTTAATCTAGTCATCAGGCTCTATTGGTTAGTCTGTACGCTGGGGACAAGGGTGTCTGAGTTCAAATCACTACTCTGTGATTACATGAGCAGGTCACTCAATAAAGTCTCAGCTTCCTTTTGTAAAATAGGGATAACATACTTACTGTTCTCACCCCATGCTTCTGCTTCTCCATGGATGCATCCAGACAGACCTAGAACCCACTGGCAGAACCTCAAGTTGCACATTTCCCAAAGGACTGTTCACATTGTTTTCTGTGTAGGGGTATCCCCTGGAGTTGTTCAAGCCAGTGTTCCTGCCCCTGGTTTGCTCCTATAGGGGCTTCATCATATGTGGAGCCTCTTTCAAGCAGATACTCCCTCTTTTCCTTTCTTTCCTTCCTTCCATCTGTTCATCTGTCCATTCGTCTGTCTGTCTGTCTCTCTCATTTGTCTGTCTGTGCCCAGGCTGGAGTGCAGTGGCACAATCATGACCTCCCAGGCTCAAGTGATCCTCCTGCCTCAGCCTCCAAGTAACTGGGACTACAGTTGTGCACCATCACACCCAGCTAAATTTCTTAATTTTTGTAGAGACAGGGTCTCACTATATTGCCCAGTGTATTAGTCCATTTTCATACTGCTGATAAAGACATACCTGAAACTGGGCAATTTACAAAAAAAAAAAAAAAAAAAGAGGTTTAATGGACCTACAGTTCCAGATGGCTGGGGAGGCCTCACAATCATGGCAGAAGGTAAGGAGGAGCAAGTTATGTCTTACATGGATGACAGCAGGCCAAGAGAGAGCTCATGCGGAGGAACTCCTCTTTTGTTAAAACCATCAGATATCATGAGAACAACCTGGGAAAGACCTGCCCCATGATTCAGTTACCTCCCACCAGGTCCTTCTAACAACATGTGAGAATTCAAGATGAGATTTGGGTGGGGACACAGCCAAACCATGTCATTCCGCCCCTGCCCCCTCTCAAATCTCATGTCCTCACATTTTAAAACCAATCATGCCTTCCGAACAGTCCCCCAAAGTCTTCACTCATCCAAGACAAGGCCTTCCGCTTATGAGCCTGTAAAATCAAAAGCAAGTTAGTTATTTCCTAGGTACAATGGGGATACAAGCATTGGGTAAATACAGCCATTGTAAATGGGAGAAATTGGCCAAAACTAAGGGGCTACAGGCCCCATGCAAGTCCAAAATCCAGTGGGGCAGTCAAATCTTAAAGCTCCAAAATGATCTCCTTTGAATCCCTGTTTCACATTCAGGTCACACTGATGCAAGAGGTGGGCTCCCACGGCCTTGGGCAACTCCACCCCTATAGCTTTGAAGGGTATAGCCTCCCTTCGGGCTGATATCATGGGCTAGCATTGAATGTCTGTAGCTTTTCCAGGCACACAGTGTAAGCTGTCAGTGGATCTATCGTTCTGGGGTCTGGAGGATGGTGGCCCTTCTCTCACAGCTCCACTAGATGGTGCCCCAGAAGGGACTCTTTGTGGGGGCTCTGACCCCACATTTCCCTTCTGCACTGCCCTAGCAGAGGTTTTCCATGAGGACCCCATGCCTGCAACAAACTTCTGCCTGGGCATCTAGACTTCCATACATCCTCTGAAATCTAGGCAGAGTTTCCTAAACCTCAATTGCTGACTTCTGTGTGCCTGCAGGCTCAACACCATGTGCAAGGTGCCAAGGCTTGGGGCTTCCACCCTCTGAAGCAACAGCCCAAGCTGTACCTTGGCCCCTTTTAGTCATGGCTAGAGTGGCTGGGACACAGGGCACCAAGTCCCTAGGCTGCGCACAGCAGAGGGACCCTGGGCCCAGCCCACAAAACCGTTTTTTTCCTCCTAGGCCTCTGGGCCTGTAATGGGAAGCGCTGCCGTGAAGACCTCTGACATGGCCTGGAGACGTTTTCCCCGTTGTCTTGGGGATTAACATTCATCTCCTCCTTACTTATGCAAATTTCTGCAGCCAGCTTGAGTTTCTCCTCAAAAAATGGGATTTTCTTTTCTATTACTTTGTCAGACTGCAGATTTTCCAAACTTTTATGTTCTGCTTCCCTTATAAAAATGAATGCCTTTAACAGCACACAGGTCACCTCTTAAATGCGTTGCCGCTTAGAAATTTCTTCCCCCAGATACCCTGAATCATGTCTCTCAGGTTCAGAGTTCCACAAATCTCTAGGGCAGGGGCAAAATGCTGTCAGCCTCTTTGCTAAAATATAACAAGAGTCACCTTTGCTCCAGTTTCCAACAAGTTCCTCATCTCCATCTCAGACCACCTCAGCCTGGACTTTATTGTCTATGTCGCAGTGATCATTTTTGTCAAAGCCATTCACAAGTCTCTAGGAAGTTCCAAACTTTCCCACATTTTCCTGTCTTCTTCTGAGCCCCCCAATCTGTTCCAACCCCTACCTATTACCCAGTTCCAGTCACTTCCATATTTTCAGGTATCTTTTCAGCAGCGTCCCACTGTACTGGTACCAATTTTCTGTAATAGTCCATTTTCACACTGCTGATTATACCCAAGACTGGGCAATTTCCAAAAAAAAAAAAAAAAAAAAAAAAAAAAAAACAGACTTAATGGACTTACAATTCCATGTGGCTGGGGAGGCCTCACAATGATGGCAGAAGGCAAGAAGGAGCAAATCATGTCTTACATGGACGGCAGCAGGCCAAGAGAGAGAGC
This sequence comes from Chlorocebus sabaeus, assembly GCF_047675955.1. NCBI lineage: Eukaryota > Metazoa > Chordata > Mammalia > Primates > Cercopithecidae > Chlorocebus > Chlorocebus sabaeus. Next base: position 74,792,616 of record NC_132904.1, on the reverse strand, counting down.
TTGTGCAGGGGAACTCCTCTTTTTAAAACCATCAGATATCAAGAGACTTATTCACTGTCATGAGAAAAGCACAGGAAAGACCTGCCTCCATGATTAAATTACCTCCCACCAGATCCTTCCCACAACACATGGGAATTCAAGATGAGATTTGGGTGGGGACACAGCCAAACCATATCACCCAGGCTTGTCTTGAACTCCTGGGCTCCAAGGCCAGGTGATCCACCTGCCTTGGCCTCCCAAAGTGCTGGGATTACAAGTATGAACCACTGTGCCCAACTACTTTTTTTTTTTTAAAAGAGTTGTGATAGGACTCATATAAAAACTTATGTGTTTACTTTCAGCTAGAAGAGGTTTGTGGCAGATGGAGACTGTTTTTTCACCCTTCTTGCCACCTCCAGATTCTTATTTCTACTGCCACCTTCCAGTCTTCACATATTCCAACCAAAAATGTCTAGGATAAAACCTGCAGGCTCAAGACCAGACCAGGAGTGAAAGTGAGTTTAAAATCAACATAAGGTTGGAGGAAACACTCTCTTGATAGAGAACTCGTTTCAAAAGGAAACCAGGAATGATGTGCTAGAAGGAAAAGCAGTTGCAGGAACACATATCAAGATTCTGTATCATATATGTGGGATTTATTTTTGCTTATTTTGTGTGTGTGTGCACCAACGAAAAAACCTCACCTGCCTTTTGGAATCAAAATAGCTGTCAGTCCTTAGAGTAAGGAAGCAGAGAGCTGCTCTGAGCTGTGTTTACAAGCAAGCAGATCCAAGTCCTCACATTTGTGGCTCAGTCGTGGGCAGCTATCCCTGACCAGATGTACCACACACAAAAAGAGCCGTCTCTCAGTAGAGAGCTTCAGTGAATTATTCATGTGCTCAGGAGTCATTCCCGGTTAGGAAAGCCATCACCCCTTTTGAATCCTCAAAGCTGAGGACTTCTCTTTTCCTTTTATCCCCTCCCTCCTCCATGTATTCAGTAGCTATTCTAGGGCCTGCACAGCCACTATCACAGGGATGCCAAAAGACAGCTAGTTGCACTTGAGTCTCAACCTTGCTACTTATTTACCTTATTGATGTTGAATAAATAACTTTCCCTCTTGGAGGTTTTATCATCTGTAAATTGGAGATGATGCTCCTCACAGCATTGTTGGGAAGTTGCATAGGTAAAGCTTGGAGAACGTACAGGTACACATTGTGAACAGCAGCTGCTCACTTCATTTTTTGCTTGTAGTGGTCGTAGCAGTAGTAGTGATGATTTTTGTGTCTGTAGGACAAGATGAACAGAATATAATTTAAATATTCGGTGTTTTTACAGAACTTTATAGTTTACACAACACTTATGCAGTCTCATTTAAGCATGAGGAAACAAAGTGAGATAGGTAGGGGCTGATAATATCATTCCTATCGCATGAGCAAGGAAACTAAGACTTAAAGACACTAAGTGATGATGCCAGAAAGTAGAGTGGCAGGGCCCCGAATCCAAGGCTTTTCACTCGCGTCTATGGCTGTGTCCTCTGACTCCTCACTTTTACCAACCCATTGTCACAGAGCTGTTTACCATGGCTGCTTCTAAGTCACAAAACGGCCAGCAAGAAGGAAGAGGAGCAAGAGGTTTATAAATCAGTGAGAACTGACTATTCTTTTTTTTTTTTTTTTTTTTGAGACGGAGTCTTGCTCTGTTGCCCAGACTGGAATGCAGTGGGGTGGTCTCAGCTCACTGCAGCCTCCACCTCCCACGTTCAAGTGATTCTCCTGCCTCAGCCTCCCAAGTAGCTGGGATTACAGGCACACGGTACTGTGCCTGGCTAATTTTTGTATTTTTAGTAGAGACAAGGTTTCACCATGTTGGCCAGGATGATATTGATCTCCTGACCTTGTGATCCACCCGCCTCGGCCTCCCAAAGTGCTCATTGCTATCTGTACATTGATATTAACCTCCGATAGCTAAACTAGCAAGATAACATGATCCTTCTTAGAGGAACCTACAAACTATTGTGAGTTACAGCTCATGCAATTTAGCTCACCAGAGCCCCATTTTGTAACTCTTGGAGATTTCGAAATAAGGCCAGAGCCTCCACTGTATCTTCTCTACTATTTTAGTTTTTTACCTTCTCAAACTCCTTGGCAGGAATTTCACAGTAGTCACATGTCTAATCTTATGGAAGAAAGAATTCCCAAAGTTCTGACCAACTCTTCTGTGTCTCTTCCCCACCTTTTCTCTACTAAAATTTTAGTGAGACTGCCCCCTTTAAATATTTTGTAAATATTTAAACTTCTAGTAATCCTTAAGTTTCCCAGGTAAGTCAACACTAGAATTATTTTAAGTCCTGGGTCCCACCTGGGGTCAAACGATACCCATGGGAATGCTTTTGGGGAAGTCTTCAGCATCCAGTGGAGGAATGTTACTGGGATCTTCAAACAGCTCTTTCCAGAGAGAATGACTGGTGCCTTAAAAGTTAGGACCTCTTATTCCAGCTGGATTTCTTACAGCAGGGAGAAGTGTGGTAGAGCCAAGTAGTCCATTCAGATTCATTCTGATGACCTTGGTCCTTCCCCCACCATGAAAAGAGAGAGAGAGTGCCCAGGAGAAACCTTGATCAGAGACCTCCCGCTTTCCGTCTTCTCATCCCTGGGAGTGCCTTTTCCTCCCTCATTCCCTCCCCGACCTTTTGGGTTTTGTTTTATTAACTGAAATCAGACCAACTCCTCTGGGGAACCCTTGTTAGAAGCCAAAAGCAAATGTGGGCGGTAATATGCATCTTCTCCCCAGGCTGAGACTCCTCTCTTAAGGAAGAAAGAACAGAGTGGAGACTGACCCAGGCTCCAGCCCAGAGGCGGAGGCTGCTGTCTGAATCACCCACCCTTTTTTTCCACTGAGACAATGAGGAAAATAAATATCCAGACCAGTTTCCAGCCAGATCTGAAATCCTCATTCGAAAGAAAGAAAGAAAGAAAGAGAGAAAGGGAAAGAAATAAAAAGATTATTTTAAATAACCCTGAAATATCAGGCCTTCTCCTCGATCTCTTGCTTGTCATTTTTTGTTTACAGCTGGTTTTAGTCATCCACAGAACAGGCCATGAATTCAGACATGAGCTCTATAAAATCCTCACAAATATTTCTGTGTTGTCCTAGACCAAACTCCAACCTTGACCAACTTCAGGGAAGTCTAAATCCTCTGGAGGAGGAAAAGGAGACAGGGAGAAACCTGACCCTGTTCTCTTCATTCTGTCTTCATCCTTATTTCTGCCTTTTTTTTTTTTAAATACCAGACACTCCCCCTCACCACCCCATCCAGCCAGCATAGACAGTCTAGTGTTACCTGCCAAAACCCAGAGAACATCTCTTCCCAACTCCACTGTGCCAGAAGCTTTGAATGGCTCCCAAACATCTCATAAGATCCCCTCTACTTTTTTGGTTCTTGGAGTGCTTCTGATTATCCCTAGTAAATGATTGTTGAATTGGTCCCTGACTGGATTCCAAAGCCCAGGCTAACTCTCATATTGGGCTAGAAGTAGATTAGAACTTTGTATTTAGTGGTAAGGTCACCTTGGACCTCTGAAGATCTCGATTACGATTAAACATCTATTTACGTGTAGCTCTACATAGGATTCTGAACTCTACAAAATCAGTAGATACAGTCTTCTCTCTCTAGGATCTGTGCTGGGAATCAGAGTCCTGGTTTTAAATTTCAGCTTTGTTATGATTTATCTCAGTTTCTTCAACAGTAAACTGGAGTGATTTCCAAACCTTTTTTAAAGCATTGCTTTTTAACCAAATCTCACATGAAACAGAATAATTTATGAAACAATTGAGAGGGAGCCACTTTGAATATAGCAGAGGAGAGGGTCAAGTGATGCTAGCTGGACTCAACTGCCCACCCCTCCTCTCCACCGGTTGCCTGGGAAGGCTGGTGCACAATGTGAAGATACTGGTCTGCAGCAGATTTTTCAAAATGGGGACCTACAGGGCTGAGCTGCAGAAATTTTCATTAGTCCACAAAAATATGAAAAACATGAGGAAGATATAATCAATTTTCATAAAACTAAATGTAATCAGATTTTAAGACTTCCCTTTATTCAGAGATTCTCTTTGTGCATGTATGTTAAAGTGTTCTCGTGTGTGTGAAGTGACAGTCATAGTAAATGATAGTTTTCCATATTTGACATTAAAAATTGGCAGCCCCATGTGTCCATTTCTAAAAGTGCACAAGTGCATAAAGAGGTAATGTTTTCACCTGTCCACAAAATGGAAGAGTCTGGGAAATAGTGATCTAGAGGTGATATGTGTGTCAGGACTACCTGGTTGCCAACTTCTGCTTCTGTACTCATTGCCAGGGGCCTCTGAACTCTACCATTAAGTCCAGGCCTCCTGCATCCCAGCATAAAGCCAGTGCTGTGGAATCTTTTTTCCTTACCCCTGCTCTTGTGTGCTAGCTAGGGTTAGCCCTGGGATCTTGGCTAATTTTCCAGTGTCCCAATCTTTGCCCTGATAACCTGCCCGTAGTCTCAGATTCCACCCAGGAGTGGACCCTGTCCTGCTTTTATGTTACCCCCTCTCATAGACCAGAGTCTTACCACACCTCAGTCCAGTGGCTGGAGCCTGCCTGCTGACTGGAAGGCTTCTGGGTTGCATGTGGTCTCTCTGCTTGTATTTCTGAAGAAAATCTGCTTCTCTTTTCCCAGAACATGCTTCTTCCTCCTCTTGGATTCTACTGCCCACGTTTCTAGTGATGCCTCAGTTTCTGTTTCTTCAGTGCCCTTACCACTGAGAACCTGCTTTTGCCGGTTCCTGTTCTAGGGACAAGGGTTAGAGAAGAGCATAAGATGTGGACCTGCTTTCAGTGGACTCCTGAGCCTTGTTATGTTCTCCAGTTTTTGTTCTCTCAGCCAAACCAGCCTTGGAACTCTTCTTAGTGGCTCTCTCTGCCTTCTCTATGTCTACTTCTAAGAGGTTCTGGGCTTCTCAGTTTTCAGCAAGATTTACCTGCTTTTAACTGAACCATGCCTGACTCCATGCCAAGATATAACTACCAGATAAAAAATTTGGGGTTAATCTCAAGTGTGAAAATACATAATTTTTTAAATTCTGAATTTAGTTTCAACATCAAGCCCCCATCTGGCCAGTGATAGAAATGTAAGTTTTAATCAACTCAGGGTAATCCTGGTCAATACGGGATTTTCTCAGTAAATTCAAGTTTGTCTTCTTTTGTCCCTGGGCTGCTATTTTAAGTGCACCAAGGTCTAGAGAACTGGAGACAGTTTATTGAGGCTAGAGCACAGTTTGGGATTGGGGGAGGAGATGCATGGGAGATAAGAGTAAGGATGCATCTTATTCCTCTTTAGATCACCGCATTAGTAGCCACAGAGTAGCTGCCCAGTAAATATCCACATGATTTTTTTTTTTTTTTTTTTTTTTGAGACGGAGTCTTGCTCTGTTACCCAGGCTGGAGTGCAGTGGTGTGATCTCGGCTCACTGCAGCCTCCACCTCTCAGGTTCAAGTGATCCTCCCACCTCAGCCTCTCAATTAGCTGGGATTACAAGCATGCGCCACCACACCTGGCAAATTTTTTTATTTTTAGTAGAGATGGGGTTTCACCATGGTGGTCAAGCTGGTCTCAAACCCCTGACCTCAGGTTATCCACCTGCTGCAGCCTCCCAAAATGCTGAGATTACAGGCATGAGCCACCATGCCTGGCTGAATGTTTTAGTTACTGTTTGGTTATAACTTTGTAAATAGTTACAAAAAATTCTTTTGAAAAATTCTGACTTATTTCCAGACATTTTTATTTTAAGAAATTCACTGTTGGGGAGAACGGAGAGCTTTAAAAACATCCTCATCTTACTCATAGGTGACAAAGTCTGAGATACCTGAAATTCTGTATAATTCTGAAACATATAACATGTACTTTAACATGGTATTAAAGTACAATGGAAAAACAAAAAAATGAAGAAGAGCTCAAAAGAGATGATATACTAACCAGGCTGAAAAGATAGAGCATGCTGAAGACCTGAAGTTTATTTTATACATCTACCATTTGTTTATTGTTTGCTTTTATTTGCTACCTCCTCGGCCCTTTTATGGATGAGGTCAGTGAACAAAATTCTTCATTCCTAGTGAATCATATTAGCAAGAACGCTCAGCCAAGACAGAAGGGAATAGATTTCATAGAATGAGAAACTTCTAGAATATGAGATCTCGAAGGGTCCTTAGAGGGCAGTTAGTTCCAAACTGCTCAAATGATAGAGTGTCTAGAGGTGAAGAGAGGGAAACTAATTTGTTCAAGATCATGCAGCTGACTGGCCAGGCTAGAATTAAAACTTAAGTTTCCTGACTTTTAGTATTTTAAATGATGTTGATGGTTATGGTTATGATCATATAAAAATCATTTTATGATTTATAGAGTGGTTTTATATATACATATATATATATATATACACACACACACATATATATGTGTGTGTATATATATATGGTATGGAAGACCAGTTTAGTACATAGGGTCTTAGAATCACATGAATATGAACCCACAACATTAATGACTTTAGTCTTAACGTGGTCTTGGGTAAGTTAATTTACTTTTCTGAGCTTCAACTTCTGCTTCAGTAAAATAGAAACAAGACATTCTTCACAAGATTATTATGAAGATTAAGAATCCACTTAAAGCATATAGCATAGTGTTTGGTATACAATAAGTACATATTAAATGTCTGTTGAATCTGTGACTAATAACTTGTTGCTGCCTTCTCTATGATCTTCACAACAGCCCTTTGGAGACTTCCATCATGTTACTTTTATGTCCCGAAAACTAAAATATCCTAAATAACCCCTATCTCTGTTTTGCCCAAACTCAAAAAACCTTTTTGCTATGTGTGATTAAAATGTTTATCAAATAATAGATCTTGCTGAATTTCCTGATTTGAAGGGCATTACACTTGTCATTGTGGTACTCAAAAACAAAGGTGTCTTGGCTGGACGCAGTGGCTCACGCCTGTAATCCCACCACTTTGGAAGGCCAAGGGAGATAAACCATCTGAGGGTCAGGAGTTGGAGACCTGCCTGGCAAACATGGCGAAACCCCAACTCTACTGAAAAAAAAAATACAAAAATTAGGTGGATATGGTGGCATGTGCCTATAGTCCCAGCTACTCAGGAGGCTGTGGCAGGAAAATCACTTGAACCCGGGAGGCAGAGGCTGCAGTGAGCTGTAATCGTGCCACTGCACTCCAGCCTGGGCAAAAAGAGTAAGACTCTGTCTCAAAAAAAAAAAAAAAAAAATTTTAATTCCTTTCACAATGACATCAAAAATTAAAACACTTAGGAATCAATTTAACAAAAACCATCCTAGATCTCTATACATAAAACAGCAAAACATTACTGGGATAAATTAAAGAAGACCCAGAATATGGAAAGAGATCGTGTTATGGAGAAGAGTCAGTATTGTTTATGTCAGTTCTCCCCAAATTAATCAATAGATTCAGTCCAATCTCTGTCATAATCCCAGCAGGCTTGTTTGTATTGACATAAAAGGAAATTAGAAAGTACTATGTAATATATGAAAACAGTACTATTTATCAAAATAGCATGTCAATAATAATTCAGACCTTTTTCAGTCATAATGTTGGACTTTTTAGAGAACTTTATGGAACTATGTTAGATTGGTAAATAAAAGCTTTTCTGATTTTCCTTACAGTAGAAAAATATACCCAGAACTTATATTTATTGCTCCCCCAATGAGATGTTTTACTAAAAAAAAAAAAAAAAAAAGTTGACAGGAGACTGACATCCTTGCCCAGGTGACTGGGCACTCAGTCACTGGTAAGAAAATCACTTGATCTTTCTGGACTGTAGGTTTTCTGTCAGTAAAGTGTTAATATTAAGCTAAATGATCCCTTGAGTTATTTCCAGACCTGTGCTTCTGTGATGTGGAAAAAGAATAAATGGTTAAGAATCAGAAAGAACAAGCTGGTGATTTAAGCTTGTTAGTACAAGTTTACCGTATTAGACTCTTGATTTTTTTTTTTTTCTTTTTTTTTTTTTTTTTTGAGAAAGAGTCTTGCTCTGTCACCCAAGTGGGAGTGCAGTGGCGCGATCTTGGCTCACTGCAACTTCTGCCTCCCGGGTTCAAGCGATTCTCCTGCCTCAGCCGCCTGAGTAGCTGGGACTACAGGCATGTGCCACCACACCAGGCTAATTTTTTGTATTTTTAGTAGAGACGGGATTTCACCAGGATTGTCTTTATCTCCTGACCTCGTGATCTGCCCGCCTTGGCCTCCCAAAGTGTTGGGATTACAGGCGTGAGCTACCGTGCCCGGCCAGACTCTTGAATCTTTACATTCTTTATGCTGACCAACAACTAGGACATTGTTTGTGCCTAAGGTATGCTATAATAAAAAGGAATATGATTTCTTACAGTAATACTAATGGGCTCTTCAAACTAGCTTATCTTGTCATTTCTTCTCTTGGTTATTTCAAAGCATACATTTGGGATTCATTGGTTTCGGTTTTAGCTTAAATCTATCTCCTTAGTGATGAACTTAAATTAGATGGTAATATTTTGAAGGAGGACATGTTTATGCAAACCAGAGTGAGAACTTTTAGTCTAGGGGCCAGCAAACTTTCTCTGTAAACAGCCAGATAGTAAATACTTCAGACTGCCATCTGTACTTTGTAGCAACTACTCAGCTTTGCTGTTGTAGTATATTTGCAGCCATAAACAATTATGTAAATGAGTAGGCGTAGCTGTGTTCCAGTAAAACCACAGAAACAGACCAGATGTGATGTATGGGCTGTAGTTTGCTGACCTCTGTTCTAGTGTAATAATATGCCTTGGCAGGCCTGCTCAAATAATGTACTCAGTATGCAGGCCGACTCAGTACATATAGTCTTAGTATTTTGGCCTTCCAAATGGCGTTAAAAAGAAACTCTCCCTTTGGACCCCAATTTTTAAAACCTAGAGATGGCGAGGCAACAAGACACAAGTCTGGAAGATAAGTAGGGAAACTACAGATGTGAAACCAGGAGATTATTAGGACCCCCAGGACTGGAGGCAGGGGTTGAGAAAGAGCTGCCAGCTACAAGCTGGGTCCTGCGAGGCTCTGTACCTGAAGTCCTCTACTCACCATACGAAAGGCAGCTGACCCCATTTTTGCACCCTCTGTAACAGACCCTGCCTCTGGTCAAACCCTGAAGGTCTGGGAACACAGAGTTCAAGATCTTTTCCCTCACCAGGTTACCTCCCACAGTGCAGTGCTGAGGACCAACTGCCAGTTGTGGAACATCTATGTGCAGGGACTATGGCATTTCTTATTCCCTAGAACAGTTCTACAGGTAGCTGTTTCATACATTTTGCAAATTAGAACTCTTGGATTCAGGTACCATCCCTAGGTTTCACAACTAGTAAGCTGAGATTCGGACTCTGACGTGCATGTTCCTTTCTCAGTAGCACACTGCCTTTCCTGAAGCTGAAGTTCCCCTTCAGAGAATTCTGTAGATCTCATCATTCCCTCGGCAAAGCTGGAGCTCTTTGAATCCCAGCCTAGCCATCCACACTAGATCAGTTTAAGGTGCAATCTTGTGATTATTGCTGCTGATCACGATTCTTGATAAGCATCCACAACTGATATGTCTGACGCTTCTGTTTTCCACCAATTGCCAGTTGTCCCAGAGTCACTGTGAAAGGAGGGGAATGCTTATCTCTTATAAAGTTGGTTAGCTTCAAAATACAGTGATGTATTTTGGATATTTCTATGGAAAGGTTAGAAGGGTCTAATGCATCAGTAACATGAACTTAAGGTACCCACTTGATGGATTGATTCCTGTGAGAAAACTAATGGGTTCCCAAAGTTCCTTGGGGGAAGGCTGAAGTGCTCCTCTGAATATAAATTTGTTCTTCCTGACTACATATAAGTTCATAGAGCATAGGCCACCCTTTGGCACTGGCCTGCAGCTCAGTAGTGCCTCCAGTACCTGCTCCTGACCCTAAGTAAATGACAAGAGTGCTTTATTTCAAATATGAATGAATCCTTGAGGGGACCAACTAACCAACCCAAGCCCCACACGAAGGAACAGGAGAAGGGTCTGCCACAACTGAGGGGTATGATAGATGTAAACAAAGCTTGTAACCTGACCTCTCTCAAATGAACAGGACAGTACATGGCTAAATATAGACTTGCTGTCCCCAAACAGAAATACACACAACCCAGAAAACCTCATTAAGTGATGACAATTTCTTGTACCCTAAAGAACTGTTTACATTTGGATCCTATTTGGTCATTCATTCTTCTAACCCAGGGAGGAAAGATTCCAACAGAACTTGCTGCTCTAGTGTGTTGATTGAAGACCTGCTTGTTCTGGTTCTGGTTTTGTTTTTGTTGAGACAGGGTCTCACTCTGTCGCCCAGGCTGGAGTGCAGTGGTGTGGTCACAGCTCACTACAACCTCGATCTCCTGGGCTGAAGTGATCCTCCCACCTCAGCTCCCCAACCCCCCAATCTGGGACTGCAGGCATCTGCCACAGTGCCCAGCTAATTTATATGTATGTATATACATACACACACACACACACACACACACACATATATATATATAGAGAGAGAGAGAGAGACAGACAGGGTCTTCCCATGTTGCCCATGCTGGTCTTGAACACCTGAGCTCAAGTGATCCTCCTGCCTTTGCCTCCCAAAGGGCTGAGACCTCCTTATTCTAATTGCAACATTTTCTAGGCATAGGACATTGTGCTAAACAGCATCAGAGAAAAAGAGATGGTCTGGATCCTGGCTTCTAACAGTTTATAGTCTCACTTTATATGACAGATTTGTGAATTCCCAATTAGAATAAATGGCAAAATTACATACTACAAAAGATTTAGAAGGCATAGACTGGGCGTGGTGGCTCATACCTGTAATCCCAGCACTTTGGGAGGCCGAGGTGGACAGTTCGCCTGAGGTCAGAAGTTCAAGTCTAGCCTGGCCAACATGGTGAAACCCCGTCTCTACTAAAAATACAAAAATTAGCCGGGTGTGGTGGCGGATGCCTGTAATCCCAGCTACTAGGGAGGCTGAGGCAGGAAACTGCTTGAACCCAGAAGGCAGAGGTTTCAGTGAGCCAAGATCATGCCATTGCAGTCCAGCCTAGGAGACAAGAGCAAGAGTCCATCTCCAAAAAAAAAAAAAGATTTAGAAGGCATGATTAATTCTAACTAGAGGCCTTTTTGGAGGCAAGGCATTTCCATCTCTAAAATGAGATGCCCTGAGCCAAAGAAGGTTGTAAAAGGATGTGTGACCAGGGACTGTGCTGTGCCACTAAGCTACAGTCACTTGCTGTCTTTCCTCTTTGTCTTTTACAGAATCAATTTCTGCTAATATATACTGTGAGATTGTATGCATCAAGGTCAGGATGTTCTGACTTGGCTCTCCCTAGCAGAGATGGTGTTCTTTCTCAGAGTCTTCCCTTGGCAGGGGGATGGGGAATCATAGGCCCAGAAAGGTCTCATGGGATCTCATGTTACTGCCTGTCTCTATCTCTTCTTTTTTCTTCCTCCACTTTATAGTTTTTATAAACATTAGGAAACTTATATTTCTGAACGTAGGGATCTATTTATACTAGTGTTTAGTACTTTAATCCACAAATGTTTACTTACCTTGCAAATAATGAGTGATATTATAAACTCAAAACAAATAACAGGTCTGGTCAGCCAGTGTCCTGATGATCAGATCTCACAGCTTGATTGCTCCTGCCCCCAGGCCCACATTACAGAGAGTACATCTTCATTCATAGCGATACATCTTGTAGTTCAGGGGAAGGGCTCTTGGACTAAGATCTGAATTCTGATTCCAGGGTCAACTTCTGACCTTCTGTGTGGCCTTGGACAAGTCTTATTTCTCTGGCCACAGTTTCTCAAACTGTAGATGAAAGATTTGAGAGGTGGGAGGAGGGTGATAAATTAGAGACTGGACTCTGGGGATCCTTCCAGTTGCTATATTATGTGAGTTACTGTGTAAAGTGGAGCCATTTTATGTTTGGCGTTGAATTTTTCAATTTCCTCTGGCATAAATTATGATATATGCCAAAGGACTTTGACACTTAATCCTTCTTAAATAATGTCAGGCTTATGATTAAAAGTGACCTGGAGCTTTGGATCTAGTCTTGCCCTCAGCAAGACTGTTTTCAGGATTCTTCATTTCTTCCTTGTTTTTCAATGAGCTTTCTACAGGGACCACACAATCCTTAGAATCCTATCAAATACTGTTTTCAAAATTCTTTGGTCATCCTCTCTGCATTAGAACTTTTAGAATTTTACCACCATTCCACTTCTAGTAATAAATAATGGGACAAGTGTCAGGCCAACAGCCATTTATTGAGTGTTTAATATTTACCTATATTTCAGATCATCAAATCCTCAAAAGAACCCTGTTGAGTAGGTGTTCTCTTTTGCATTTGACAGTGTGGGAAATGAGGTACAAAGAGATTAAAAGTTTTGCTCAAGACCCTGTAATTAGATAGTTTCAGACCAAATATCACATGTTCTCACTTATAAGTGGGAGCTAAATGATGAGAACACATGGACACAAGTCAGGGAACAACAGGCACAGGGGCCTACCAGAGGGTAGAGGGTAGGAGGAGGGAGAGGAGCAGAAAAAATAACTATTGGGTACTAGGCTTAGTACCTGGGTGATGAAATCTGTACATCAAACCCCCACGACACAAGTTTACCTTCATGACAAACCTACACATGTACCTCTGAACCTAAAAGTTTAAAAAGAAAAAATGCCAATGAAAACATTATAAACTTATGAAAATCAAAAAGGGTACCCTGTATATGGAATTATAACATTGATTCATATATTGTATGTGCTATTTAAAGTTTATACATTCAGGCCAGACACGGTGGTGCACGCCTATAGTTCCAGCACTTGGGGAGGCTAAAGTGGGAGAATTACCTAAGCCCAGGAGGTCAAGGCTGCAGTGAGCCATAATTGTGCCACTCCACTACAACCTGGACAACAGAGTGAGACCTTGTCTCAAAAAAAAAATTAAAAATTATATATTTAACTCTAACAGGCTTTTAAAGAAAACCTTCAAGTACATGTTTCTCATTGAGGGAAAAAAAATAAAATAGTTTCAGAACCTGTGTTTGGGAAGTCCACATCAGGGTTATTTTTGTTACACCTTGTTCCTTTGGAGCCATAGATTATGTGAAGGGCCAGTGAGAACATGGATGCTTATCAATTTGCAATTTTGATGATCCAAAGAAAGGTTTTTGGAAGTATTTGCTCTTTCATTTGTCACTCAAAGCCTGCTTTGCCCTTTTTTCAGTACACCCTAACACTTCTGTCTCTGCCCCAGAATTAAGAACCAGAGATTGTTAAAACCAAACCAGTGGATCCTAATCTAAATCTCTGTAAATATGACTCGTGAGGTCAGAGGTGTGACCAGCTCTCTGCATTTACATTTCCCAGAGATAACTTTGATGTGTATCCCTGATCTAATCCAACCTCTTCCTGTTGTAAATAGAGACAGCGAGGCTTGGGAAGATGAAATGGTATGCCCAGATTCACTCAACCAGTAGGCGGGAGAGCTAGGCCTGGACCCCCATCCTCATATTTTACTTTCCTTCCCTAGTACCATTCACCTCATAGGGCTCTCGTGGGAGTTCTTCCTCTACACAGGTGAAAAGAATTGGCTTTGGAGACTGTGAGATCTGATTCAGATCTAGGCTATGCCACTTTCTGGCTGTGTGACCCCAGAGTTTGCTATTGACGTCTCTGAGCCTCTTTTCATCCAAAAAAAAAAAAAAAAATAGAGGTAATAATATGTACCTCACAGGGGAGACTAGAGGCACACAGTAGGTGCTTAGTAAATGGCAGCTGTGATTACCATAGTCACTGTTGTCCTTTTGGTTCTCATTAATTCCCCATATACCATCTATATGGAGTATAATTGTGACTGAAACAGTGACAGTTACCTTCCAAGCATCCATCATGGCTTAGAAAGCAGCTTGTACCTCTTTGGCCAATCTCAAGGTCTCAGCCAGCTCCATGTGTACTTCAGGAATAGGAGCAATAAGAGTGGCTAAGTACTATGCTAACTGCTTTATATAAAATGATCTCTTTTCCTCACAGCAGTCCTACAGAGTACTTACCCCTATTGAACAAGTGAGAATTAAAAAGGCTTATTAACATATCCAAGGCTACAGAGCTAGGAGTTAGCAGAGCCAGACTTTGAATCCAGCTCCAACACGGATTTTGGTCTACCACTTTATGGGTTCTGAGATCCACTGAGGCTTGAGGGTGGGGATAAATTTTTTGAGGAGAAGGGATAAAGATGAAAAGGGCATTGAGATAAGGGAACTAGTCATTATTTGGCCAGTCATCTTTTCCAGAAACTCCCGCCAGCCACCCCTTTCCTGCTCATGTTATCACTAGCCAGTCGATGGCTGGGCTGGCCTGGGCTGGGCTCCTCGGCTGAAATCTTTCAGAGCTTTCCTGTTCTAGAGTTTTGCAAGAAGGTGGGAGGAGTGTTTGTATGCTGGGCAGGCTTCCCAGGGGTGATTGTGGAAAGGAAGGGGAGTGATTCTGTAGGGTCCTAAAAAGAAGCCAGGAAGAAGGAAAAAAAAAAATAACTGTTTAAAAGAATATAGATTGACTCAGGCATTTGTGGGCATTATCTTTAGTCTAGACTTGGAGATAGAAGCTCAGGCCAGGAGTCTAGAAACCTCCATTTTCTTCTTGTGTCTTGGGTCATTAGGAAGGTCAGTTACACAGCAAGAAGTACCAGAAACACCCCAGCCACACATTGTTTAATATCTTCCTTTATTTTCACCATTCTTTTCTTCTCTCAAGGGGTACCCAGGCAATAAAAACAAATCCTATTAATACCTTATGCATGTGCATGGATTTGCTTCCAAACCCTTTTCTCATTCACCTCCTAAAACAACCCAGTGAGACAGATAGGTAGGCTAGGGATTATCCTCCAATACTTGATAGTTATGAATTAAAGTTCAGTGACCACACATGATCTCACAGCTAGTTTATGGCAGAGCTGGAACTGGATTCCTGGTCTCCTGACTTCTGTCCTGTGCATGAGGTTCACTCACTCAAGGTAACATTTCAACCCACTTAGATCTATTCTCACTCCCCCATGCCTGCCCTCAGGTAACCACTAACCTATTTCCCATCCCTGTGGATTTGCCTCTTCTAGATATTTCACATAAATGAAATCATTTCTAGAATCACTCCCCTTCCTTTCCGCAATCACCGCTAGGAAGCCTGCCCAGCATACAAACACTCCTCCCACCTTCTTACAAAACTCTAGATCTGTGGTCTTCTTTTACTTAGCGTAATATTTTGAAGGTTCATCAAGATAACCTATATCAGTATTTTTTATTTCTATGGCTAAATAATATTCCATTATGTGGATATATCACATTTTGTTTCTCCATTCGTCAGAACATTTTGGTTGTTTCCATTTTTTGGCTCTCATGAATAATACTGATATGGACATTCATGTACAAGTTTTTGGTGTGTGTGTTTTAATTCAATCCTTTCAACAACCCTTTAAGATAAACAGCAGGGCAAGTAATCCTAGATAGTAACAGTCCCTTTTTACAGATGAAGCAACCGAGGCTAAGTGATTTGCTCCAGGTCAAATAGCAAGCAGATCTGCCTTTTCTAGGAACAGAGCCAAGTCTCTACACTATTAGCCTAATACATTTTTTTCTGTTACATGTAGCACACCATGTTGCTTTTGTTCTGTGAAATGTTTGAAAGTATATTTGAAAACTGTAATTATAGGAAGTGACCCTGAGGGGTGATGGAGCCATGCGTCACAGCAGTACCAGGCCTAGGAATCAGCCCTGTCCAGAATGGACACGTAGAATGTACTCCACTTACCAACAGCAAGCCATCTGAAGGGAGCAGCTTTCAGTGAGCGAAACAAAACAGCACCAAACCCAAGTTTGCTGAAGCTCTTGCCTCCAATTGATGAGGAAAGTGAGGTAGCACCTCCCTGGAACCTCATCTGTTGGGGCATGGGCAGCTCATCAGAATTGGGGGTTGGAACCATGGAGGAAGAAGTAGCAGGGGTACTTGGCCTTCAGGGTCCAAAATGGGAAAATCTTATTCCAGAAAAGTTGTCTCTGAATTTAGCTTTGTAATTATTTTTCCTGAGATAAGCAAGAAAACCTTGTTTGAAGTTTTAGGTTTTATGGTATATATTGGTTTCCTAGGACCACCATGACAAATTACCACAAGCTGGGTAGACTAAAACAACAAAAATGTATTTTCGCACAGTTCTAGAGGCTAGATATCCAAAATTAAGGCATTGGTGGTATTGGTTCCTTCTGGGTGCTCTAAGGAGAGTCTGTTTCTACCTTTCCGTTAGTTCCTGGTGGCTGCCAGCAGTCCTTGGCATTCCTTGGCTTGTAGATACATCATTTCAATCTCTACCTTGATCCATACATCACATGGTATTCTACCTATGTGTTTCTCTGTCTCTGTGTCTCTTTTAGAAGGATACCAGTTCATTGGATGAGGGCCCACCCTAATCCAGTATGACCTCCCCTTAACTATGTCTACAGAGATGCTATTTTCAAGTAAGATCACATTCTGAAATACCAGGTGGACATGACTTTTGGAAGGACACTAGTCAACCTAGTATAAACACTAAGAAATAATCACATAAATTTAGGCAGAGATCTTTTTAAAGTTGCAAGCAGAAGTGGGATTTTGGCAAGTTTTAGTGCCAAAACAGCTTTGAAAGAATTTTTCTACAGCTACATACTTTTTTTTCTTTTGAGACAAGGTGTCACTCTGTCATCTTGGCTGAAATATAGTGGCGCAATCATAGCCCACTGCAGCCTCAATCTCTTGGGTTCAAGCAGTCTTCCCACCTCAGCCTCCTGAGTAGCTAGGCCTACAGGCACACACCACCATGCCCAGTTAATTTTTAAATTTTTGATAGAGACGGCTCTCACTAGGTTTCCCAAGCTGGTCTCAAACTCCTGACCTCAAGCAACCTTCCTGTCTCAGCCTCCCAAAGCGTTGGGATTATAAGCATGAGCTATTGCACCCGGCCAAGCTGTCGATCATTAGATGGAGCTGGCTGGTTTCATTGACATGGCTTTGTGCTGTAATAGAAATCCAAGTTTCTGTTGGATGAAGGCGCAATTCATCCTAATCCCTACTTCATATTATTAACAAACCTTTAAAACCTCTCTGATTTTGACCACAAGAAACATGCATATTTGGATTTTTGTGCCAGGAAAAATTCTTTTATTTTTTCAGTATGATCAGTCAACAAATACGTATTGAATACATACCATGGCTGGGGCTGTTCTAGGCCCTGGGGGTACATAAGTGACTAGAAGGTGTTCCATGTACCTATGACATTCAAGATTTTCTAGACCTTGTGTGTATTTCATTCTTTTCATCCTTATAGCTGCCCTGTGTTGGTTTGTAAATAAGGAGACTGAGACTCTCAGAGGTGAAGTGACTTCCCCAAGTATGCAGCTGAACAGACAGAGTCACAGATATGACTCCACAGGCTGAGCTCAAGGCAGGGGCTGCAGAGGTGAGGATGGGTCACTCCTCTTTTATTTATACTCACAGCCAAAGCATTCAACATAGGGGGCATGAAGGATGCATTTGATGACAAGGCAGAATAAGTAGGTTGTGTCAATGGCCTTTCTTGTAATACTGAGGAAACTCAACTTTATTTTGAAGGCAATGAGGAGTCAGTAAATGTTACTGAGGAATAAGGATTTCTTATGCTCTGTACTTTCTTTGATCAACACGTATTTATTGAATTGTATCACACACTGGGCTTAATGATGAGGATAAAACCATTTCAAAATCTCTGCCAACACTGTGTTTACAGCCTGATGTACAAAGTGATGAGAGAAAGGTTGATATTTTCCTGGAATTTTATTTGAAACACAGGGAAGCACTGGTAAGAAAGAAGGTTGAAGAAAGAAACAGGAAAGTGGCTTTTAAAAAAGAGGCTGAGTGCAGGGCTTTATACCTGTAATCCTAGTCCTCTGGAAGGCCAAGGCGGGAGGATGGGTTAAGGCCAGAAGTTCGAGACTAGCTTGGGCAACATAGTGAGACCCTGTCTCTACAAAAAAGTTTTTTAATTGGCCTGGCATGGTGGCACATGCCTGTAATCCTGGCTATTTGGGAGGCTAAGGCGGGAAGATTGCTTGAGCCCAGGAGTTTGAGGTTATAGTGAGCTATGATTGTACCATGGCACTCCAGCCTGAGCAACAGAGTGAGACCATGTCTCTAAAAAAGAGAGAGCTTTGGCTGGGTATGGTGGCTCACGCTTGTAATCCCAGCACTTTAGGAGGCCGAGGCAGTGGAGATCGAGACCATCCTGGCCAACATGGTGAAACCCCATCTCTACTAAAAATACAAAAATTAGCTGGGCATCGTGGCACATGCCTGTAGTCGCAGCTACTCGGGAGGCTGAGGCCGGCGTATCACTTGAACCCAGGAAGCAGAGGTTGTGGTGAGCCAAGATCGCACCACTGTATTCCAATCTGGATGACAGAGTGAGACTCCATCTCAAAAAAAAAAAAAAAGAAAAAAAGAAAAAAAAGAAAGATATTTGTAAGTCTTCTGAGGTATAACAGAAGAGTTTTTAAGTGGGACAGTGACATAATGACCTGACATGCTTGCTGAGAAATGGAAGAGTCATAGATAATGCCTGGACTTCTGGCTTGGAGAACTGATTGGCTGGTGATGAGGGACCTCACTGAGACAGGGAACATGAGTGATGAAGAGGTCAATTTAAATTGTTGAGTCTGGCCCACTTGTGGGACGTCTGAATGGAGGTGCTCAGCAGGTGAAGGGATATACAGCAGGGAGTACTGGAGAGAGAACTGAGATAGAGATGAAGATTTGAGAGTTGTCAGCACATGGGTGGTAACTGAAGCTGTGGCAGTGGACAGGATTACCCCTGGAGAGTCTCCAGTGGGAGAGAGGCTATAGGAAGGTCTACAGTGGAGCCCTAAGGAATGCCTCCACTGAAGGGGCAGGTGAAGGAAGAGGAGTCCAACGAAACAACAGAGAATACAGAATCTCACCAGAGGCTTGGTTTTTGCAGGTTCCCTGTGTTTTCTTAGGCAGTAGCTTGTATTCTTTCCATGGCCCTGTGGCTACTCTGTCCCATATTGTAAAACCTCTCTCCTCCACTATTAGAGAGTTCATCTTGCAAATATAATGGAGTAATGAGCCATCGATTCTGTTAACAAATGTCCAGTTTACTACAAGACCTGTAATGGGAGTTCATTTTGGAGGTCAGTACAGCTGTCAGTGGAACAGTTTTTCCCCAGAGGCCCATCAGCTTTTTCTGTTGTACATTGGCAGAAGGTGTCCTGCCCAGCACCAGAAATGCCTGGAGAGTAATTAATACTGTAGAGCATTAATGAGCTGGTGATCCTGCCTAGGGCCATGAGAAGGGTATAGCCTGAGGTAGGTCAGATGACAGGGAGTAGAAGGTGAACTGTGACCCCTCTGACATGAGTTGAATAACTCTAGAAAATCACCATCACCACCACCAAAATGTTAACCCACCAACTATCATGCTGCCTAAAATTACATCTTTAAACTTTTATTTCTCTTGAACAAGAAGTTTCACTAGTGGAATTTTTGAATGCTGAATGAACGTGTTGTGTTTGTTTGCAGACATGAACTAAGAACCTGCTATGTACCTTGCCTTTATTAGGCAAATGCTGGGACTATAATGGTAACAACATCACAGTCACTGTTCTCAAAGCCATGGGTTAGACAAGGAAGCATAGTGACCGTGGATATAATGGGAGCATGGGCCAAGTGCTGTTGGCACACAGAAGAAGATCCAACTCCAGGAAGGTTTCGGAGAGAATATGATATCCGCGTAGGATAAAAAGTCTACATATGAGTTTGCCAGTAGAGTAGAGGTGAAATCCAACCGGAAGGAACAGCAGAGGCCAAAACAAAGAATCATAAAAGAGGCTGGTGTGTTCAGGGATTGATGATGCTTCCATATGCCTTGTTTATGGGTGGAGAAAAGTGGGAAGTAGGTCAGACTGTCAAAAGCCTTGTTATGTTATGCTGAGGAATTTGGACTAAGCTTAGAGAGCCAGCCGAATGAATAATGCCCTTGGCTTGGGGTGTAGCACTATAAGTTATTATCCTTCCTTAATACCTCACTTTCTAACACAACAGAGGAGAGTTTAAGATAAGAGGGAAAAAGACGAATAGACAGGGAGTGGTGGGCAGTGGGGAATGTAACTGTCCTTGGAGGTCTCAGGAGGCCAGGCAGGAGCAGCTGGGGTCCAGTATTGACAGCTCCAAATGCATTTGTGCTTTTATCATTAATGCAGTAAGGCACAGTCCAGAGTCTCAATTAATGAGTCTTCAGTAAGCAAAGCCTCATTTAACAAAGCCAGCCTTAGCTTTTTTTTTTTCCCGTTAATTAGATGTTTAAATTTCTTTTTTTTTTTTTTTTTTAAATTTCGGCTTGTTTTTCAGACGCCAGGGTACATATGCAAGTGTGTTACATGGGTATATTGTCTAATGCTGAGGTCTGGCCTTCTGTTCATCCTATCACCCAAATAGTGAGCATTGTACCCCATAGGTAGTTTTTCAATCCTTGACCCCCCTCTCCCTCCCTGTTAATGTAATCCCCGGTGTCTAGTGTTTGCATCTTTATGTCCATGTGCACCCTGTGTTTAGCTTCAACTTACAAGCGAGAACATTAGGGTATTTGCTTTTCTGTTTCTGCATTAATTCACTTGGGATAATGATGTCCAGCTGCATCCATGTTGCTGCAAAAGACATGATTTCATCCTTTGACGACAGCAGGAGCCACCAAAGAGTGGGAAGGTGGTAGTACACGTTGCTCTAGAGGCCGACCTTGCCTGAGGGTCAGGGTCACACTTCTAGACCACAGGTAGCCGTACTTCCTGGAAGTGGGGCAGATATGGCCCAAATTGTGATAGGAAGTCATCTCCAGGCTACCCCAGAAGCAGTACAGAGGTACAGAGGATCTCTTCTTCAACCAAGATGGCCGGGAGGGCAGCAAGGGGCAGGTTTGTGAGAGGGAGAGAATGCTACTGCTGGATTATTGCCTCTGCTCTTACTCTTTTTTCTTCCTCTGACAACCCACTTTGGGATAAGGATACATTTCCTTCTTTTTTCATTCACAGAGCTATTTCTCCTTTTTACAGACACCCTGAGAAACGTTTCCTCAGCTGGTCATGGCCCCCGCTCTTCTCCAGCTGAGCTCAGCAGCTCTAGCCAGCACCTTCTCCGAGAGCGCAAGTCCTCAGCCCCATCACACTCCAGCCAGCCAACTCTGTTCACGTTTGAACCCCCTGTGTCAAACCACATGCAGCCCGCCTTGTCCACCAGTGCACCTCAGGAGTATCTCTACTTGCACCAGTGCATAAGCCGAAGAGCAGAAAATGCAAGGTAGGAGGCTGCCACAGCCATTAGGTGGGTTAGTGACCGCTCACAGGGCCTAGTACTTTTCAGTCCCTACTTTTTTAATTTTAAAGACAAGCAAAACATTATATCGTTTCAGGTAAACAAACACATCTATGACAAAACATAATTTTGCTTCTGTAGCCTTCATATTTTATTGGCATCATCTGTGTTGCTACACAGTGATTACTGGGTTCCAGAGAAACCTCCCATTATCAAAAATAATGCTATAAAAAAATGTTGTTTGATTTGGAGGCAGGGGTGAAAGCATTAGGGGACAGAGTTTCCGAATTGCAAAAAAACCAGTAAATTTACTTGTTGGCCTTAAAAGTATAGCTATAAAACCATAACATTGTTGAACAAATCCATACCTTGCTTTTGCTCTAGAACTGCACTATTCTGTATGGTAGCTACTACCTGCATATGTCTACATAAATTTAAATTAATTAAAATGAAATAAAATGTAAAATTCAGTTCCTCAATTGTACTAGCCACATTTCAAGTCCTCAGTAGCCACATATGTCTAGGGGCTACTGTACCAGACAGCACAGATATAGAAAATTTCCATCCTAACAAAGTTATAGAGCAATGGCTCCCTGCTCTAGGATAATGGTCTTTTGTTTTTCTGACATCATCAGCTCTTTCACAGGTGCAGAACCTGTACATATATTTATTATGTTTTATTACCATTGTTAGGGTAAGCAAAAGTGCAGAGCCGATAGGCTTTGCCAGACCTAATTCCCAATTGCTACCATAGCCAGCAGATTACAAATCACATTTTAATTAACTTACAAGATCTAATTCATGATTCATGTTATGACAATTAAGGCAAATAGAGAAATGGCTGTACTAATGTATTACTTGATTTTGTCCTTGAGAATATTTTCATACATATCTCATTTGAACCAATCAACACACTGAGACATAGCCAGTGTACAAAATTTATCTCCATTTTATAGATGAAGAAACTGAGACTCACAACTAATAAATAGCAGAGGTTGAGTTAGAACCCAGGTCTTCTTGTTTCTGGTCCTGTACTCTTTTCTCTATACTATGCTACCCTACTTTTGTTTTTCTGAGTCATCTGCTGTCACACAGAAGAGGCCCCAAAACTCATTCTTAAGGCTGCCTCAGATACCCATTTTCATGAAGCAGCATGGTTGATTTGTTTGTGAACTTTCACTAGTTCAACTTCCGTCAACTTATACATGAAGAGCTGAGTCCTAAAAAGATAGAGTGAGTGAATCAAGGTCACTGAACTCTAGTTAGTGGCATAACTGTAAATAATAGTACCTGATTCTCCTGAATCACTGACCAGAGATAGGCAGTGTGGTATAATGGAAAGCATGTTCAGGCTTTGGAGTCAGTCGGATATGGGTTCAAATTCAGGTTCTTCTACTTTCTTTGTGATCTTGGGCCAATTATTTAACCTAATTAACCCTCAATATTCTTATCTTCACAATGGAAATAACTAATTCAAAGGCTTACTAATGAGTGTAAAATGATAAAACATACATAAAATAGTAGTATAGAGTAAATACATTTTACCTGTTCTTCTTATGCCCCATCCTCTTCTACTACATATACAACTGCCTGAGAGCAGAGAATGTGAGGTCTTAAAATCATAGTTGTAGTGAAAGGCAAAGTACTTCGCTGTAGTGCCTTGCAGACTTAAACATGCATATGAAATACCTGAAGACCTTGTTGAAATACTCTGATTCAGTAAGCCTGGCCTATGTCCTGGGATCCTGCCTTTCTGATAAACTCCAGATGATACCAGTGCAGCTTGTCTACAGCTCACCCTTTAAGTAGAAGGATTTATATAGTATTAACAATTGCCACCACCATCACTCCAGTGATCCTGCTGACGCATCAGAGAACAAACATAAAAACATCTCTGCTTGAATTAGCCATTAGGGCTAATCTTTGCCCCGCCACCTCCTCTGTGAAATCTCTATTAATCTTCTTACCTGGATGGAATTCACTTTTTCTGTGAATCGCCACAGCAGTTTTTTATTCTCCCTCTCACAGCATTTGGAACATTCTGCCTTGTAGTGTGGATTTTTATATTAATACATTATTATTTGAAGATGGAGCTCACAGTAGGTGGATAATAAATATGTGAACAAATCTGTGTTGTAGAGGGATAACCTAGTAGAAGAGATAGAACTTTCTGCAGCTGAGGAAGTCACATTGTTGTAGGCCTTTGACCAAGCCATGTTCTTCTCTGTCGTGGTTTTCACTTGTGTGGATGAGGGAATGATAGGGTAATGAGCAGGATCTCAGGGAGATTTTTGGAGAAAATAACTTCGAATAATGTTTGCAGAATTCCAACTGAAGGGTAGGAAGGAAGCTTTCTTAAATCCAGAAAGACTATATATTTTCTTGTAGTAGTGGAGTAGCTTGCATCATGCTGAACCTACTGTAATAATTATAAACTGTGGACAAAATATTAAAAAATAACTTTTAAGGCCCCGAAGAGCAATTTAAAAAGGCAGAAACTGCAAGAGATCTGACTCTTGAAAGAAGTGAAATTCAGTTTACAGGGCTTTTCGTATGATGTTCCAATAACATGTCATCCAGAATATTCAGTATACAATGAGAAAATGCCAGATATATGAAAAACTGTATACATTAACCCATAGTTAAAAGAACTCGATATCTAGAAAGAGATCAAAATAAACCCAGCGTTTGGACCCAGCCTACAAGACTTTAAAATAACTACGTTAATTTTTTAATCTATGGGGGTAATGAATAGATATAATAGGTGAAGAGATGGTGGATTTTAGGATGAATATAGAAACTGAAAAAGAATTGGGGAGTTCCAGTTCCACTATGGTGGCAGAAGCCACCACAGGCTTTCCTTCCCACTGATTACAACTAAAAACTCTGGACAAAATCTAAAGTACAACGCCCAAAGACTCTGAAAAATAAATGAAAGGAGACAGATTGTAAAGGGGAGAAAAACTTGTAGAAGTGACTACACAGAGGTAAACTTTTTGTCTTTCGTGGATTTGCCTCCAGGTTGGGCCCCATCACAAAGTAGCACAGTGGAACAAATGTCTAAAATGTCATAAAAACCCCATCTTTCTGAGTAGGGGAACCAGAAGAGGGGCCCCATTGCGGCTGGAAGGAGCAAGTATTCCAGAATGAAGAGAGCTGGAGAAGGGATCTTCTAACTCTGGGAATGAAACTACATGAGTCTTAGGATCACCTTGGGCTACGCGTGTGGGACCCGATCGAGTACAACAAAGTCTCTGTGAACTGAATGAAGATTTGAACTACCATACACAGGAGGAGAGACAGAACTTGCAGTCTGAACCTAACCAGGTTGATTTCCTATAAAAATATCACTTCTCGGCCAGGTGCAGTGGCTCACGCCTATAATTCTAGCACTTTGGGAGGCCGAGGCGGGCAGATCACCTGAGGTCAGGAGTTTGAGATCAGCATGGCCAACATGGTGAAACCCCATCTCTACCAAAAATACAGAAATTAGCTGGGTGTGGTGGTGGGTGCCTGTAATCCCAGCTACTCAGGAGGTTGAGGCAGGAGAATCGCTTGAACCCGGGAGGTGGAGGTTGCAGTGGGCCGTGATCGTGCCACTGCACTCCAGCCTGGGTGACAGAGTGACACCCTATCTCAAAACAAACAAAAAAAATCACTTCTCCATGGGATTATAACAGAACCCAGCATCTACACAACATAATGTTCATAGCATTCAGGGATCTGTAATCCACAATGTCTCTGCGTATTGAAAACCAGAAAAATATAACCCATTCTCATCACAGGTATGAACCTCAAAATAACCCAGATGTTGGAATTTTCAGACACAGATTTCAAAGCTCCTATTAAAACAACATTCCATGTAATAAAGGAAAACATATTTGAAACTAATGGAAAGAAAAAACCCTCTGCTGCCGGCCATGGTGGTTCACACCTGTAATCCCAGCACTTTGGGAGGCTGAGGCGGGTGAATCATCTGAGCTCAGGAGATCGAGACCATCCTGGCTAACACGGTGAAACCCCATCTCTACTAAAAATACAAAAAAATTAGCCAGGCGTGGTGGTGGGTGCCTGTAATCCCAGTTACTCAGGAGGCTGAGGCAGGAGAATCGCTTGAACCTGAGAGGCGGAGGTTGCAGCAAGCCGAGATCGTGCCATTGCACTCCAGCCTGGGCGAGAAGAGCAAAACTCCGTCTCAAAAAGAAAAGAAAAGAAAAGAAAAAAAACCCTCTGCCAACCAAGGAGTCCGTATTCCGCAAAAGTATCCTTCAGGAATGTAAACAAAATTAAGACATTCTCTCAGATAAAGGAAAAGTAAGAGCATTTCCAAGAGATCTCCTTTTAAAAACTGATAAGAAATTTCCTCAGGCTGAAGCAAGATGGTACTAGATGGAAACCTGAATCTTCAGGAATGAGGGAAGAGCAATAGAAATAGTAAATATCTGCATAACTATGAAAGATTATTTTTCCCTTTTAACTTCTTTAAAATATGTATAAGTGTTAAAAGCAAAACTCAAACAATGTCTAGTGAGGTTTTCCCCTGGTTTTCTTACTCTTTAGTATGAAGAGCTCCCTTTGCCATTTCTTGCCATGTGAGTGGCCTGGTGAGAAATTTTTCCAGGTTTCATTTATCTGGAAATTTCTTAATTTCACCTTCAGTTTTGAGAGAGATTTTGCTAGGTATAGAATTCCAGAATGACAGTTCTGTTTTCTTTTCAGCATTTAAAGGATACCATTCTAGTCTTCTGACCTTCATTGTTTCTGATGAGAGATCAGCAGTTATTTTAATTTTTATTCTTCTGTATTTTCCTTCCTCTGAATGATTTTTTCTTTCAAAAAAATTGTAGTAAATACATAACATAAATATATCATCTTAACCATTTTTAAATGCACAGTTCAGTAAAGTACATTCATATTGTTATATAATCAATCTCCAGAAATCTTTTTATCTTACAAAACTGAAATTCTAACCATTCAACAACTCCCCATTTCCTCTTCCCTCAGGCCCTGAAAACCACCATTCTACTTTCTGTCTCTGTGAGTCTGACTTCTCTAGATGCCTTATATACATGGAATCATACTACATTTTCTTTATCCATTTATCTGTTGATGACCACTTAGGTTGATTCCATTATCTTGGCTATTGTGACTCCTGATGCAATAAACATAGGGATGCAAATAGCTCTTCAACATACTTACTTCCTTTCCTTCAGATATATATACCCAGTAATGGGATTGCTGGATCATAAGGTAGTTCTATTGTTAGTTTTTGGAGGAACTTTCATACTGTTTTCCATAATGAGTGTACTAATTTACATTCCCACCAACAGTGTGTAAGAGTTCCCTTTTCTCCACATCCTCACCAGCATCTGTTATTTTTCTTCTTGAAAATAGCCATCCCAACTGGGGTGAGATAATATCTCATTGTGGTTTTGATTTGCATTTCCCTGGTGATTAGTGATGGTGAACTTTTTTTTTTTTTTTTAAATATACATGTTGGCTGGTTTTCTGTCTTAGTTTGAAAGATATCTATTTTCAGCCAATTTGCCTCAACTGGATTATTTGTTTTTTTGCTGTTGAGTTGTTTGAGTTCCTTGTATATACTGGATATCAACCTTCCATCAGATGAATATCTTGCAGAATGGCTTTCTCGCATTCAGTAGGTTGTCTCTTCACTCTGTCGATTGTTTCCCTTTGCTGTGCAGAAGATTTTTAGTTTAATATAGCCCCATTTGTCTTTTTTTTTTTTTCTTTTGAGACAGAATCTCCCTCTGTCGTCCAGGCTGGAGTGCAATGGCGCGATCTCGGCTCACTGCAACCTCTGCCTCCCAGGGTGAAGTGATTCTCCTGGCTCAGCCTTTCGAGCAGCTGGGACCACAGTCATGTGCCACCATGCCTGGCCAATTTTTGTATTTTTAGTAGAGACAGGATTTTACAACGTTGGCCAGGCTGGTCTTGAACTCCTGACCTCAAGGAATCTGCCCATCTTGCCCTCCTAAAGTGCTGGGATTACAGATACGAGCCACCACATCCAGCCATTTGTCTATGTTTAGTTTTTGATTGTGCTTCTGAGGTCTTAGCTGGGCCCTTTTTTGTTTTTGCTTTTGACGGGAGATTGTTTTTGCAAATTCCATCATATTACTCATAATTAGTCTGTTCAGATTTCTATTTCTTTTTGATTCAATCTTGGTAAGCTGTGTTTGTCCAGGAGTTTATCCATTTCTGTTAGGATTTCTAATTTGTTGGTGTATAGTTCATAATCATCTTTTTTTTTTTTTTTTTTTTTTTTTTTTTCTGAGACAGTGTCTTGCTCTGTCTCCCAGGCTGGAGTACAGTGGTGCGATCTCGGCTTACTGCAACCTCCGCCTCCCGGGTTCAAGTGATTCTCCTGCCTCAGCCTCCCGAGTAGCTGGGACTACAGGCACGTGCCACCACGCCCGGCTAAATTTTTTTGTATTTTTAGTATAGATGGGGCTTCACCATGTTAGCCAGGATGGTCTTGATCTCCTGACCTCATGATCTGCCCGCCTCGGCCTCCCAAAGTGCTGGGATTACAGGCCTGAGCCACTGTGCCTGGTCCGTAATCATCTTTAATGATCCTTTGCATTTCTGTGCTATTAGTTTTGATGTCTCCTTTTTCTTTTTTATTTTATTCATTTATTTCTTTATTTTGAGACGGAGTCTCGCTGTGTCACCCAGGCTGGTGTGCAACTGCATGATTTTGGCTTACTACAACCTCTGCCTCCTGGGTTCAAGTGATTCTAATACCTCAGCCTCCCAGGTGGTTGGGACTACAGGCACCCACCACCACTCCCGGCAAATTTTTCTGTTTTTAGTGGAGACAAAGTTTTGCCATGTTGGCCAGGCTGCTCTCTAACTCCTGACCTCAAGGAATCCACTTGCCTCAGCCCCCGAAAGTGCTGAGATTACAGGCGTGAGTCACCATGCCCAGCGTTTTGGTGTTTTTTTTGTTTTTTTTGGGGGGAGGGGACAGAGTCTCACTCTATCCCCCACACTGGAGAGTGCAGTGGTGCGATTTCAGCTCACTGCAACCTCCACCTCTTAGGTTCAAGCAATTTTCATGCCTCAGCCACCTGAGTAGCTGGGATTACAGGCCTGTGCCACCACACCCACTAATATTTATATTTTTAGTAGAGATGGAGTTTCACCATGTTGGCCAGGCTGGTCTAAACTCCTGATCTCAAGTGATCTGCCCGCCTCAGCCTCCCAAAGTACTGGGATTACAGGTATGAGCCATGGCACCCAGCCTCATTTTTTATTTATTTGGATCTTTTCCCTTTTTTTCTTGGTTAGTCTAGCTACTGGTTTGATTTTGTTTATTCTTTGAAAAAGTTAACTTCATTTGGTTGATCTTTTGTATTTTTTGTCTCAATTTTATTTCTACTCTGATCTTTTTTTCCCCTTTTACTAATTTTGGGTTTGGTTCTTGTTTTTCTGTTTCCTTGAAATGCATCATTAGGGTGTTTATTTGAAAATTTTCTACTTTTTTAATATTAGCATTTATTACCATAAACTTCTCTATTAATACTGCTTTTGCTGTATTCCATAGGTTTTGGTATTTATCTGTTTCTGTTGTGTTTCTATTTTCATTTGTTTCCAGGCATTTCTAAATTTCATTCTTTTTTAAAATTTTTATATTTTATTTAATTTTTTTTTTGAGATGGAGTCTCAGTCACCCAGGCTAGAGTGCAGTGGTGCGATCTCAGCTCACTGCAAGCTCTGCCTCCTAGGTTCATGCCATTCTCCTGCCTCAGCCTCCCGAGTACCTGGGACTACAGGCGCCCGCCACCACACCTGGCTAATTTTTTGTATGTTTAGTAGAGACGGGATTTCACCATGTTAGCCAGGATGGTCTTGATCTCCTGACCTCGTGATCCCCCCACCTCAGCCTCCCAAAGTGCTGGGGTTACAGGTGTGAGCCACCGCGCCTGGCTCTAAATTTCATTCTTAATTTTTTCATTGACCCGTTGTATCATTCAGGAACATGTTGTTTAATTTTCCATGTATTTGTACAATTTTGAAAGTTCCTCTTGTTATTGGTTTCTAGTTTTATTCCATTGTGGTTAGAAAAGGTGCTTGATGTAATATCAATTATTTTAAAATCTCTTGGCCTAACATGAGGTCAGTCCTATAGAATGTCACATGTGCTAATGAGAAGAATTACACTTTGCAGCTGTTGGATGAAATGTTCTGTTAGGTCCATTTGGTCTGAAGTGCAGTTTAAATCTAGTTGATTTTCTGTCTAGGTGATCTGTCCATGCTGAGAGTGAGGTGTTGAAGTCTCCAACTATGATTATATTAGAGTCTATCTCTACCGGTAGATCTTAGTGGTGTTCCATAAGTCTTGCAGGTTTTCTTCACTCTTTTCATTCATATTCCCTTTTTTCCTTCTGGCTGGGTAATTTCAAACTACCTATCTTCAAGTTCAGATATTCTTTCTTCTAATTGATCAAGTTTGCTGTTGAAGCTCTCTATTGTGTTCTTTATTTCATTGATTGAATTCTTCAGCTGCAAGATTTCTGGTTTTTTTTTTTTTTTTTTTTTTTTTTTCTTTCTCTTTGTTGAATTTTTTGTTCATATTGTGAATTCTTTTTCCTGATTTCTTTGAATTGGGTGTATTTTCTTGTACCTCATTGAGTTGTCTTAAGGTCATTATTTTGAATTCCCTTTCTGTAATTTGTTGATCTCCTTTTCATTGGGCTCTGTTACTAGCCAGGATTACTAGCCACAGAGTTCCTTTGGTGCTTTTTTGGTGTTATAGTTCCTTCATTTTTTGTGTTTCTTGTGTCTTCATGTTAAGTGTCCATGCTTCTGGTGGAAAGATCACCTCTTCCAGACTTTCTAGAGTGGATTTCTTAAAGACTTTCACCTGCAGTTGGGTTTTAGTGTTCCAGTTGAGAAGGATGTGATGACTGTGTTTCCACATAGGTGCAATGGTGTAGTCTCCATGCAGCTTCTTTGCCTATGGTCAACATCAACAATAACTGAGTGCCTCAGTGGCCTAGACTGTAGAAGTTTGTGCAGCAGCAGTGGTAGCATAAGTTGCTAATGTCCTTAGCATCAAGGACTTTTCGGGTCTTTTTGTTCTCATATTCCCCACCATGAGGAGACTTAGCCAGGGGGATCCCTCTTGGTGTCAGGTCTGGCATGGCCTACAAGTAGCTGCAGCAGTGCTGGGTTCTGGGTACTGGTGCTTAGAACTTATGTGGGGTTGGGTTTCTAAGCTCAGAGTCTCATGAACCTGTTGTGGCAGCTGGGTCTTGGGGTGCCAAGGTTGGATGTGGACTGCCCACTGGGCCAGGATCTATGACTCTGTTGAACCCTCAAGCAGCTCAGGCTCAGGGGCCAGCTGTAATTCTACCCCTGGTAGGCAGAGCACAGCACTGGCCTCACCCTGGGCAAGAAGGGATGTTCTGGAGGTTTAGTTTCAGGGAGCAGGGTACAACTAGAATTTGGGAACCTGAGTCAATAAGGCTCAGTGGCAACTTGGGTCCCAGGGGATGATACACCATGTAGCAGTGACTCTGGACCCTCGTTAGGCTTAGCAAATACCCGGGAATGGCACCATCTTTTGGGCTATAGAGAGGCAGGGAACAGCACAGCAATTACACTACTCCCCAGGGAGAGGAGTATCTCAACAGCTCAGACTCTAGGGGACTAGTGTAGCTCCAGGAAAGCAAGGCACTAGAGTTGTTTGGCCTGTAGGGCAGGGTGTCTCAGCTCAGACACTGCTGTCTTTCCCTGAGACACAGGGTCCTATATCAGCTCAGCCTTGGAATGCACCACCTCTCAGCTCAGCTAGGGCACCCATTCCCCAGGGGACAACGTGCTACTTCAGCTCAGGCCCGGGAGGGTATGACTGTTCTGAGTAGACCAGGCATCCTTTCCCTGGAATGCAGGGTACCATATCGTTTTAGGTACTGGGGTACCTGACTCTAAGGAGCCAGTGCACTGTTTCCTAGGATGCAGCCACTGGCTTCAGCTTAGGCACTGTGGAGGCATGACTGTTCTGAGCAGCCAAAATACTCTTTTCCTAGAAGAGCGTGTACTGCTTCAGCTCTGGCCCAAGGGAGCGGGGAGAGGGGTAGGTGGATTAGCTTTACTTCTGCTTGACCCCACTGGGAAGGGTGTAACAGCTGCTCATAGCTCAGCTTTGGAATGTTGGGCCACTGGGCTAGCGATGGTTCAGCCGCAGCTTAGCCTCAGGAATGAAAGGGAACCATGGATACTCACCCCTGAAGCAAGACACACTCCAGCCATAGTTCCAATTCCAAGATGGCATAGCACAGTAGCCACACGGAACACAGCTATGTGGACCCTAGGCAACTCCCTTCACTGGACTTAGTGCCTACGAGGACTTCCAGGGACTTCAGTGGTGAGGTCTGAGATGTCCAAGGTGTTGATGGCAGTTGCCATGATCCTCTTGCCTACCTTCTCACCAAAAGAAGTTTGTCCTGGTTCCAAGCTGATCTTCAATGGAGTGGTAAAGGCCTAGTGTGTTTCCTTCAGTTCTTCATGTGACCATCCCAAGTTTCTGTGCTCATCGAATTGCTGTTACTCCTCTCATGCATTCTAGGGCTCTCCGTCTGTTATTTTTACTAAAATGTAATTGTTCAGGAGGCCAGGTGTGGTGGCTCATGCCTGTAATCCCAGTACTTTGGGAGGCCGAGGCAGGTGGATCACGATGTCAGGAGTTCGAGACCAGCCTGACCAACATGGTGAAACCGTGTCTCTACTAAAAATACAAAATTTAGCAGGGCGTGGTGGCGTGCGCCTGTAATCCCAGCTACTCAGGAGGCTGAGGCAGGAGAATCGCTTAAACCCGGGAAGTGGAGGTTGCAGTGAACTGAGATCACGCTATTGTACTCCAGCCTGGGCGACAGAGCAAGACTCTGTCTCAAAAAAATTAATTTAATTTAATTTAATTTAAAAATGTAGTTGTTTATTCATTGATCTGTCTTTATGAGGTGGACAAGCAGTAGGGGTTTCTTGTTGGCCATTTTGTTAGCATCACTTCCTTTTGTTTTTTTTCTTAATAGAAATGGGTGCAATGTGGTATCTCATCGTGGTTTTGATTTGCAGTTCCCTAATGATTAGTGGCGTTGAGCAACTTTTCATGTGTGTGTTGGCCATTTGTGTATCGTCTTTGGATAAATGTATATTCCAAGTCTTGTCCATTTTTTAATCAAGTTGATTGTTGTTGTTGAGTTGTTAAGAGTTCTTTACCTGTTCTGGATATTAAACCCTTACCAGATATATGACTTGCAAATGTTTCTCCCATAGATGGACTTTTTACTCTGCTGATATGTTCTTTGAAACACAGGTATTTTAATTCTCATGTTCAATTTATGCATTTTTACTTTTGTTGCCTGTGCTTTTGGTGTCATATTCAGGAAATCACTGTCAAATCCAATGTTATGAAGCTTTTCTTCTGTGTTTTCTTCTAAGAGATTTATAGTTGTAGCTCTTACATTTAGGTCTTTGATCCATTTTGAGTTAGTTTTTGTATCTGTTTTAAGGTAAAAGTCCAAACACTTTGTTCTTGTGGGTTGACTTAGTTTTCTAGTTCTGTGTGTTGCTATTTTTTTAATCTAGCAGACTTTGCACCAGTATTTCTTTGACTTTTTTTTTTTTTTTTTTTTTTTTTTTTTTTTAAGAGACAGGGTCTCACTCTGGCACCTAGGCTGGAGTACATAGCTCACTGCAGCCTCAAACTCCTGGGCTTGAGATCTTCCTGCCTAAGCCTCCCGAGTAGCTGAGACTACAGGCATATGCCACCATACTTGATTAATTTTTTGTAGAGATATGGTCTCACTATGTTGTCCAGGCTGGTCCCAAACTCCTGGCCTCGAGCAGTCCTCCCACATCAGCCTCCCAAAGTGCTGGGATGAGCCACCACACCTGGCCTCTTCAAATCTTTTTCTGCCACATTCTCTCTTTTTTTTTTTTTCCCCTCAACTTTTAAGTTGCAGGGTACATGTGCAGGATGTGCAGGTTTGTTACATAGGTAAACATGTGCCATGGTAGTTTACTGCACAGATCAACCCATCACCTAGGTATTAAGCCCAGCATGTATTAGCTATTCTTCCTGATGTTCTCCCTCCCTCTGCCCACCTAACAGGCCCCAGTTTGTATTATCCACCCACCCCCAGGTGTCCATGTGTTCTCATTGTTCAGCTCCCACTTATAAGTGAGAACTTGCAGTGCTTGGTTTTCTGTTCCTGTGTTAGTTTGCTGAGGATAACAGCTTCCAGCTCCATCCATGTCCCTGCAAAGGACATGATCTCGTTCCTTTTTATGGCTGCGTAATATTCCATGGTGTATATGTACCACACTTTCTTGATCCAGTCTATCACTGATGGGCATTCCTTCTGAGACTTCAGTTATTCATATGCTAGACCACTTGATACTGACCCAACAATCACTTACATTCTCTTTTTTTCCCAATCTTTTTCTCTCTCTGCTCAGTTAAGATGATTTTTAAACTGATTTTTCAATTTTACATTTCCCCACCCTTTTTTTTCCCCACAAGTTTTTAGGAAGAAATTGAAGTAGAGTCGTTGGCATTTATATAAAGTTTCTTCATGCCCCTTTGTAATCCATCCTTCCCTCACCTCATTCCTAGAGAACCAGTAACAGTCTTTCCGTCACTACAGATTAATTTGCATTTTCTAGAATTTTACATAGATGGAATCATATTGTATGTACTAGTTTTCCTGACTTCTTTCATTCCGCAAAATGCTTTTGGGATTCATCCATGTTTTTCCATGTGTCATTAGTTTGTTCCTTTTTATTGCTCAGTAGTACAGTGTATCTTTATATCACAATTCACTTTTCCATTCACATGATGATAAGCATTTAGATTGTTTCCAGTTTTTGCTGTTACAAATTAAGACCCATTTGTTCTTAAACAGTAATGAGCAAATCTTTGTAGGAACATTTGTTTTTATTTCTCTTAAGCAAATACCTAGAAAACTATGCCCAGATGGTTTTACTGGTAAATTCTACCAAGCATTCAAAGATAACACAAATCTTACCCATAGTCATTCAGAAAACATAGGAGGAGGGGATTCTTTCACAGCTCATTTTATGAGACCAGCATAACCCTCCTATTGAAATCTGGCAAAGATGACAGGAAATAAAATTAGAGAGCAATATCCCCCATGAATAATAAATAGAAATGCTCTTTAAAAACAAAGGATTAGCAGTCAAATACAACTAAATACGTATGGGTGTATATCTGTATGTGTCTGTTAGGGACAATGTATGTATATTAGGGAATATGCATGTATGTATACATTAGGGGTAAGACATCGTGACAAAGTAGTGTTTATCCCACGAGTGTAAGGTTGGTTTGACTTCAAAAAAAAACAACCAATGTAATTTATTACATTAAGAGAATGAAGGAGAAAAAAATATAATCATAACCTCAATAGATGCAGAGGAAGCATTTGACAACTCAATACTTCATTGGGAAAAAAAAAAAAAGTATTTCTTAGCAAACTATGAATCGAGGAGAACTTCTTTAAATTGATAAAGGACTTCTAAGGAACCCTATAGCTAAGATCATGCGTAATGGAGAAATATTGAACATAATGCCCTAAGATTGAAAACAAGGAGAAAGTACCTGTTCTTACCACTTCTATGTAACATTGTACTGGAGATCCTAGTGAGTTCCATGGAGGAAGAAAAAGAAGTAAGAGTCCTGGTGTGGTGGCTCATGCCTGTAATCCCAACACTTTGGATGCTGAGGCAGGTGGATAACTGGAGCTCAAGAGTTCAAGACCAGCCTGAGCAACATGGCGAAAACCTGTCTCTATTTTAACAATAACAAAAAAATTTTTAAGTGAATTTAGCAAGGTCACAAGATAAAAAGGTTTTTTTGCAAAAAATAAGTTTTACAGTATGCAGCAAACAATTGGGGAAATGAAACAATATTAATTATTTTTAGAATGGTACCAGAAAACGTGGAATACTTGGGAATAAATTTAACAACAAACATGCAAGACCTCTTCACTGAAAACTATCAAATGTTGCTGATAGAATAAAGACCTAAATATGGAGAGTGATATATAGTAGTTATGAACTAGAAAATCCAATATTATTTAGATGACAGTTTTTCTCAGATTGTTCTGTAGGTTCAACACAATCCAAATAAAAATCCCAGTCTCGGGTATGTCTCTATCAGCAGCATGAAAACGGATTAATACAGTAAATTGGTACCAGTAGAATGAGGCATTGTTGAAAAGGTATCGAAAATGTGGAGGCGACTTTGGAACTGGGTAACAGGCAGAGGTTGGAACAGTTAGGAGGGCTCATAAGAAGACAGGAAAATGTGGGAAAGTCTGGAACTTCCTAGAGACTTGTTGAATGGCTTTGACCAAAAGCCTGATAGCAATATGGACAATAAGGTCCAGGCTAAGGTAGTCTCAGATGGAGATGAGGAACTTGTTGGGAATTGGAGCAAAGGTGACTCTTGTTGTTTTAGCAAAGAGACTCTTGTTGTTTTAGCAAAGAGACTGGCGGCATGTTGCCCCTGCCCTAGAGATTTGTGGAACTTCGAACTTGAGAGAGATGATTTAGGGTATCTGGTGGAAGAAATTTTTAAGCAGCAAAGCATTCAAGAGGTGACGTGGATACTGTTAAAGGCATTCAATTTTACAAGGGAAGCACAGCATAAATGTTCGGAAAATTTGCCACCTGATGATGTGATAGAAAAGAAACACCCAGCCAGGCGCGGTGGCTCACGCTAGTAATCCCAGCACTTTGGGAGGCCAAGGTGGGCGGATCACAAGGTCAGGAAATCGAGACCATCCTGGCTAACACGGTGAGACCCCGTCTCTACTAAAAATGCAAAAAATTAGCCGGGCGTGGTGGCAGGCGCCTGTAGTCCCAGCTACTCGGAAGGCTGAGGCAGGAGAATGGCGTGAACTCGGGAGGCGGAGCTTGCAGTGAGCCGAGATCGCGCCACTGCACTCTAGTCTAGGCGACAGAGTGAGACTCAAAAAGAAAAGAAAAATCCATTTTCTGGGGAGAAAAGCCGGCTGCAGAAATTTGCATAAGTAGCAAGGAGCCTAATGTTAATCTCCAAGACCATGGGGAAAATGTCTGCAGGACATGTCAGAGACCTTCATGGCAGCCCCTTCCAGAGGCCGGGGAGGAAGAGTCTGTTGCTCTGTCTCCCAGGCTGGAATGCAGTGGCACGATCTCGGCTCACTGCAACCTCCGCCTTCCGAGTTCAAGCAGTTCTCCTGCCTCAGCCTCTTGAGTAGCTGGGATTAAGGCACGTACCACCACCACTCTTGGCTAATTTTTGTATTTTTTGTAGAGATGGGGTTTCACCATGTTGGCCAAGCAACCAAAGAAATTTTTAAAAGAACAACAGTAAAGTCAGGATTTATACTACTTGATTTCAAGACTTCCTGTCAAACTGTAGTAAAAAATACAATGTTGTATTGGTGAAAGGATGAAAACCTATAGATCACTAGAAGAAATTAGCAAGTCCAGGAGAGAGAGATATATAAATACATTTATGTGTATAAATATTTGAAATGCATATATAAATATTTTAAATATATAAATATATAAAGAATTATTTAAAAATATAATATAGGTGCCAATGGAGAAAGGAAAAACCTTTTCTGCAAATGATGCTGAAACAGCTTGACATTCATATAGGAATAATAAAAAAAAGAACAGCAACCCTTACTTCATATCACACCACTCACCCAAAAATTAAAATGTGTCAGAGACATAAATGTAAAATCGAATACTACAAAACTTCTAGGCTGGGTGCTGTAGCTCACGCCTGTAATCCCAGCACTTTGGAAGACTGAGAAGGGCAGATTGCTTGAGCTCAGGAGTTGAAAACCAGCCTGGCTAACATGGCAAAACCCAGTTTCTACAGAAAATACAAAAAGTAGCTGGGCGTGGTCGCGTGTGCCTGCATTCCCAGCTACTGGGCAGGCTGTGGTGGGAGGATCACTTGAGCCTGGTGGAGATCAAGACTGCAGGGAGCCAAGATCATTGCACTCCAGCCTGAGTGACAGAATAAGACCCTGTATTTAAATGAAAAGAAAAGAAACTTCTAGAAGAAAGCATCTCCATGATCTTGAGGTAAGCAAAGATTTTTATATAGGACACAAAAAGCAAGAATCATAAAAGAGAAAAAAATGATAAAGTAGTCTTTATCAAAATTAAAACTTGTTCTTCAAGAGGCCTCTTTAAGAAAACAAAATGGGCTGGGCGTGGTGGTCCACACCTGTAATCCCAGCACTTTGGGAGGCCGAGGCAGGCAGATCACTTGAGACGAGGAGTTCGAGATCAGCCTGGCCAACGTGATGAAGCACCATGCTAAACCTCTGTTAAAAATACAAAAATTAGGCATGGATGTGCTCACCTATAGTCCCAGCTACTGGAGAGGCTAAGGCACGAGAATTGCTTGAACCCAGGAGGTGGAGGTTGCAGTGAGCCAAGATCACACCACTGCACTCTAGCCTGGGCAACAGAGTGAGCAAGACTCCATCTCAAAAATAAAAAATAAAATTAAAAAAACACAAGTCACAAAATGTGAGAAAATATTCAACGTGCATATCTAACAAAGGATTTGTTTCTGGTCCATATAAAGAACTTTTATAACTCAATAAGAAGAGAACAATCCAATTTTTTTTTAATGGGCAAAATATTTGAACAGATACTTCACCACAAAAAGATACAGAAATGTCCAATAACCACATGAATAAATGTTCAGTGATCTGGAAAATGCAAATTAAAATCTCAGTGAGATTCTGCTTTACCTCTGCTGGAAGGACTAAAATAAAAATGGCTAACAGGCCAGACACAGTGGCTCATGCCTGTAATCCCAGCACTTTGGGAGGCCAAGGCAGGCGGATTGCTTCACCTCACAAGTTTGAGACTAGCCCGGGCAACATGGTGAAACCCCGTCTCTACCAAAAACAATCCAAAAAAAAATTAGCCAGGCATGGTGGTACATGCCTGTAGCTCCAGCTACTCAGAAGCCTGAGGTGGGAGGATGGCTTGAGCCCAGGATGCACAGGTTGCAGTGAGCTGAGATCACACCACTGCACTCCAGCCTGGGCAATAGAGCCAGACCTTGTCTTTAAAAAAAAAAAAAAAAAAAAAAAAAAAAAAGGTTAACAGTCCCTGCCAAGTATTGGTAAGTATATGAATAGGCTTTATTCCTGTGTTTCCTCTAACATTCACATTATATACTAGGTGCTCTGGAAAAAAGAAATGATGCTTTAAAGTTTACAAAGCACTTTTACATTGCGTACCTCATATGATCTCCAAAGTAATCCTATAAGGTTATTTTTGAGTAGGGAGTATGAAGTGAATTGGCCCATTCATCCCTGCATAGCATAGACTAGACATAACTATGTCTGATTGGATTACTGACGCTACTAATACCAGTCTTCTATCTCTTTTTTCATTTATGTGGGAACCTGATTATAAAGATAAAGTAAATTAAGCACCTTAGAAATAAAACTGTGAATTATGTATTTATCATCACTTTTACTGCAATAATAGCCACTAGTTTTCCTTCAAGTACTAGATAATATGTATTCCTGCTAAAATAACTTCAGTTCTCAAAATGCAGGTCTTCCACTGAGCTAAAATAAGTAACTACTCAGAATAATATCTATTGCCAATTGAAAGAGTTTTGAACTGGTAGAGTAAAGACAAATAGAGTTCTTTTTCTCTTTGAAGACAAATTGGTTTCACTGGACTTATTTTTGTCCTCCAGCCTTTGGGGCCTCATTCCAGATTCTAGCCAGTGTCTGTTGTCTTATTTCAAGAAGGCTATTAAACCTGTAACAGATTGATGTGAGTCACATGCCCTGAAAAGCCATAATTCTGGTGAGGGTTATGGGGAGTGAAATTTCATTGATGAGATTCCAGAATCATTGATCCTGCAGCAGTACTCTATAGAAAGATGGTGGGTAAATGGTAAAATTAGAAATGTCAATCGAGAGCTTACCCATCATTAATCTTTTCCAAGTCTTCCCTAACTCATTCACCAGAGGCTTTGATTGACCAAAGGCAAAATATACAACTTTTCGTTCACATACACAGCTTTACTCTGTAACCAGAGAGCCCTGTCAAAATTGGCTCAGAACTGCAGCCAGAAGGGTTTAAGATACAAAGATCACCTCATCTCAAAGATATGTGACACAGAGTTTTCTGAGTTTTCTTCTCTCACAGGAAGAATCCATTTGGAATGGGTCAAATACAAGAGGATAGTTCAAATGACCTCTTAAACAATGGCCAGTGACAGTTACAGAACTCTAAATGGTGGCTAATCTACTTACAAGCATTTTATATTAAGTTACCCTTAAATGGGAACATACTCATTGAAAATCAAAAGTCCTTCATCATTAGGGTTATTGAAGTCCAGTGGGATAGAAAAAAGCAAAATCATCATATAGTTTGGTATATAAAATTATATGAAAATGTGTGGAAAAACAAGTACAAAATGAAGTGGCTAGAAAAACTAGAAAACCATTTTTAAAAGCCAAGGGAAAGCCAGGCGCAGTGGCTCATGTCTGTAATCCCAGCACTTTGGGAGGCCGAGGCGGGCGCACCACGAAGTCAGGAGTTCGAGACCAACCTGGCCGATATGGTGAAACCTCGTCTCTACTAAAAATACAAACATTAGCCAGGTGCAGTGGCATGCTTCTGTAATCACAGCTACTCGGGAGGCTGAGGCAGGAGAATTGCTTGAACCCGGGAGGCAGAGGTGGCAGTGAGCCAAGATTGCACCACTGCACTCCAGCCTGGGAGACAGAGTGAGACTCCATCACCAAAAAAAAAAAAAAAAAAAAAAAAGCCAAGGGAGAGACTGTGTGATGCTGTGTGATGACAGTAGCCTCTCTAGCCTCCGGAGGAGCCATTGGCTAGGAATGGAAAGGAAAGGCACTTGGCACAGCTGACTCGAGGGAATATCTTCTCTCAAACTTCTTTTTGCCTCCGGGGAGCTCCCCTACATACTTGTGTTTGAGTATCTTCCTGCACCAACTCTGCCATTTACTGTTTTCCTCATCTGATAATGTGAAAAGTAAGAGGTGTGTCTCAGAACTGTTAGGATGATTTAAAATGAGATCACATGTGATATGTATGGCATAGGATCTTGCCTATTTTATAAGGCTCCTGTAAGCCCCCAGCCCTGGAAGAGAAGCCTCTCTCCAAATCCACCACGTCCGGGTGGATTATCCATCCCACAAAAGCAACTCAGGTCATCACAGTGACATAGGCCTCAGTTAAGGTTTACATGAAAATACTAAAGGCCACAGGACTGCTGAGTATTTGGAATTCCCCATCTGGATTATTGCCCAAAGGGAGCACACTGTAGCATGGTTTGCGCAGCGGGGGCGCCCAGAGACCCGGGTGCTGGAACAAATTCCCTACCCTCTGAGTATGTAACTTTGGGCAAGAGTCCCTTGTTCAACTCCTCTTACTTGGTTACTGAGGTAATAATCAGTCTCCCTCAACATGTGTCACTATTATCTATCATATGCCTGGCACTATGCCAGGGTACAGGATATGGCCCTCTGCCTTCTAGGAGCGTATGGTCTGGTAGAAGTGGAAAGATACAGACCTGAATAACTGACATAAGGCAGAATAAGGTGAGTGTTGTGATGGAAGCACAGAGTGCCGTGGGTAGCACAGAGGAAGGAATGATTACCGTAAAAAGGAGAATTAGGGACCTGTAATACCTTTGTAGAGTGAAAAGGCTTCTTGTGGACTTTGTGTAAAATGTTGATGTATCAAGGAAGCATTCCACAGGGAGGTGAGTAATGCGAGAACAGGACTGAAGTTTAGACTACACAGGACATGTTTAGGGATGACTGAGTAGTTCTGTGAGTGAGACGGGACGATGCTGGGGTAGAAGGAAGTTGGAACGTAAGTTAGTGGGTTCTACAGAGGAAGGGTTTTGATCTGCTGATCAGAAGGTTTGGGCCAAGCCCAGGAAAAGGGGTGGCAGCCCCATACTTTTGTTTATTCATTTGCTTACTTACAACAGACATTCATTCATTATTTACATTGCAACAAGCATTAACCTGGGTGCTAAGGAGAGAAAACAGAGTAAGACACAGTTTCTTTCTTCAAGGAAATCACAGTCTGTTGGCAGAGATAAGTAGTAATGGTGCCTAATATAGGTAACACTTGCTCCCTGCTCCAAGAACAAAGTTAAGCAAGTGATTAAGTTAAGCAATGCTTAGAGGTAGAGGATGTAAGAATGGCCTTGAAAGATGTGTCCTCTGAGATGATTTTGAAGGATAAATGGAATAGGAGCTTGCCAGATTGAGGTAAGAAGTCTTCCAGACACAGCCCAACAACACAACAAAGCCCAATGCTTGACTGACTGGGGCACACAGGGGACACTGCAAAGTTTGGTTTGGATTCTAGAGTGGAAAAGGGAACTAAAGAGAAAAGATTGGTGAGATGAGTTGGGATAAACCTTGGAGTTTGGGCTTAATCCTGAAGCATTGAGGCAGTATTGAAAATGTTTACACTGGGAAGTTAGGAAAGTAAATAGTAGTAGGATGGAAGGATCAGAGAGGCCCTGGGCAGAAATCATAATGTGGGTGACTCCCAGGTTTCTGGCTTGAGTAACTGGTGCCATTCCCAAAATAAGAGAGTCAGGAGGAGAAGTAAGAGTTCCAGAGGAAGATGATGAGTTCATTCTTGACTATGTTGAAGGTTATTGCAGGGTACCTGTGATGCTCTTGCAACCCCATTGCCACCTTGAAATCCTTCAGA
Organism: Chlorocebus sabaeus; assembly: GCF_047675955.1. NCBI lineage: Eukaryota > Metazoa > Chordata > Mammalia > Primates > Cercopithecidae > Chlorocebus > Chlorocebus sabaeus. The sequence goes on along the minus strand of NC_132904.1, from coordinate 74,750,344 downwards.
GGCTCCCTATTCCCTTCAGTCCTGGCCTGCCTTGTCTTCTTTCAGCCCTGCCTTCTAACGTGCTTGCTGCAGCCTGAGCAGCTTCGAGTTCCTAGAACTTGCCAGGTTGTGTTCTACATCTTTGAGCTTTCAACTAGAACACCATTTCCCTTCTCCTGCCTTCTGCCTGGCCAGTTGTGGCTCATCCTTCCAGACTCACTCAAGATAATAACATCTCTGAAGGAGGCTTCCCTGACGTTGTCTACCACCACCCCACCAAGGGCTGATACCAACTGTCAACAGCTACATACTCACCCCTACTTGACTAATGATTTGCATCCATGTCACCTCCTCCACTACTGTGACATTCCCTGACCACCCCTCACTGGGCAGGTGGCATCTCTGTATCCCTCTTGCCTGGCCCAGATGGAACTTAGGACATCAGTAAATGCAAAATGAACAAATCCAGATGGGCGCATCCAACGGAGAGTTGGAAATTCCAAAAAAAAAAAAAAAAAAGCAAAATGAAAGGCACCAAAAAAATGCATACAACATTAACACCTTATGTCTACCATTAGCTCCCCCCGCCACCCCCGTCCTCTCCCCCGAACACTACATTATCTGAAGGCTAGATGTTCAATCATCCGAGCCCCTGGCTGTTGGCCTGGTTATGTGTGTGGAATGGAACAGAAAGGGAGGAGGAGTGCAGAGGCCCAGGGAGGAGCATCAGTGAAGGTTTGGAGACTGACCTGGAACTCCTAGCCATCATGGGTACAGTTTACATGAGAGGAAGCTTGGCTTACACACCTGTTTCCTCTTTCTAAGCTCTGGCCTGTATTTTCTAACACCATCTGGTGGCCACATCTGTAAATAACAAACTCCTCAGGAGCTGAGAGAGCTTCTGTAAGGCAAAAGGTCCAGGGATTGGCCTCAGAGGGCTATGTATTACAGCCCCCACAAGCTTATATGCATTTGAGATTTGCCTTTTCTGATGAGACACTTCAAGAGCTTTTGACCAAAATCTTAAAAACTCTTACAGCCTCCAAAAGGCTGAGAATCACTGCTACAAAGGATTGATTCTTTTTTTACCCAAGTGAAATCCTATGAAGAATCATCATATAAAAGCTAAAGAAGCAGACCTGAATCCCTGCTTGCTCAGAACCTCACCCTCCAATTTCCCAAAGCACCTACAGAGAACATAGAATCTAGTTTGAAAACCACTCTTGTGAAGCGAAGGGCTTTTGCAGCGCATCAGGGCCATATGGGCCCTTAGAAATCATTGTGACGAACTAGGTCACACCTGAGAGAGGAGGCACAGCACATATCGGTAGCAGTACTGGAACCTAACACAAGTCTCCCCTCTTGTTTCTCATCTCTTTTTACTGCTTGCCTTATTGCCCAAAACCTAAATTTAAAAATGTACTAATCAAAACTTTTTCTATCCTGAATATGGTTCCCAAACAGAAAACCATTCTTCCTATAGATTTCTAGATCTCTGGAAAGAGATCTTTCCCCTCAAAATGCCTCTCAACCAACCATAAATAATTGTAGAAAATAAATCTATAGCTTACGTTTGAATAGTTTGTTGTTTGTGTTGGGGGGTGTGTTTTTTTGAGACAGGGTCTCACTCTGTTTACTAGACTGGAATGTAGTGGTGTGATCATAGCTCACTCTAACTTCGAACTGCTGGGTTCAAGCAATCCTCCTGCCTTAGCCCCCTCAGGAGCTAGGACGACAGGTGTGCAGCACCCTGCCCAGTTAGTTTGTTTTTTTGTTTGTTTGTTTGTTCGTTTGGTAGCAATGGAGTCTTATTATGTTCCCATGCTGGTCTTGAGCACCTGGCCTCAAGTGAACCTCCCACCTCAGCCTCCCAAAGTGCAGGGATTACAGGCATGAGCCACTGCACCTGACCCAAATAATTTTTTGTAACTTACAACATCAATACCCATGGGCTAGTTTCACAGTGGCAGAATAGACTCAGAGAGATGAAATGACTTGTTTGCTGTTTACTGTCATCAGCTTAAAGGTTCTTTCCACTGTCTCACAACATTTGTATTTGAATGTGCATATTCTGTGGTACTTAAAACAATGAACAGATAGGCAGTCCAACTGGCTTATTGATACCTGGTCAGGGAGTGGGGGTTATAACCCCCGCTAATAACTGCCATTTGGAGATGGGGGACAGATGAAGTCTAACATTGTTTAAACATTCATGTACTAGAGTCTAATATCTAAACAACCTTCAAAATATGCTTTTAGTCACCGTTTTACAGATGCCTAAACCTATAGTCCCAGCTCCTGAGAAAGTGCTTTGCTTCAAGGTCACACAGCTAGTAATTGGCAAATTGTAGGTAAACCTCAGGTTAGCCTGACTCCTCATCCTGTGTTTTGCCCACATCAATTAACTTCATGGGGCTTTGAACATCCCAGCCTGTCTCCTTGGGGGCAATCTTTGGCTTGTCTCACCCTCCTGCCCCTTCCCTTCTTTCTCTTTTAGGAGTGCCAGCTTCTCTCAGGGCACCAGAGCCTCTTTTCTCATGAGAAGTGACACAGCTGTACAAAAACTTGCCCAGGGCAATGGACACTGTGTCAACGGTGTCAGTGGTCAAGTCCATGGCTTCTATAGCCTTCCCAAGCCGAGCCGGCACAATACAGAATTCAGAGACAGTACCTACGACCTCCCCCGCAGCCTGGCCTCCCATGGCCACACCAAGGGCAGCCTCACAGGCTCCGAGACAGATAATGAAGATGTGTACACCTTTAAGACACCCAGCAACACCCTGTGCCGGGAGTTTGGGGACCTCCTGGTAGACAATATGGATGTTCCGGCCACCCCACTCTCAGCCTACCAGATCCCTAGGACATTCACTCTGGACAAAAACCATAATGCCATGACAATGGCCACTCCTGGGGACTCAGCCATAGCTCCCCCACCCCGCCCCCCCAAGCCAAGTCAGGCAGAAACGCCTCGATGGGGTAGTCCTCAGCAGAGACCTCCAATCAGTGAAAATAGCAGATCTGTCGCTGCCACCATTCCCAGACGCAACACCCTCCCTGCAATGGACAACAGCCGACTTCACCGAGGTCAGTATAAGCCCTAGCGGAGACTCAGAGGGAGGAGGAGGTAACACAGGGGTTCTCAATGGTTTGGTAGTCCTTGGTCATCTGTGGCTGAGGGGAACTTATGAACCACCTAAGTCACTGATACTCACAAATGTAGGTGTCTTCTACCCAGATCACTTACCAGTTGGGTCCTCCAGCACAGGAGGCTGTTAGCAGTTGTATAACAGAGCTAGTCCCGGAGAAGTTAATATTCTAATGGAGAATAGGACATTCTTGACTAACCACAGTATAACATATTATGGGTTTAGAAGTCCAAATCATTATATTTTTTCATTTATAAATCAAACCAAAGATCTAAAAAATAAATTTAGAAGATCAGTCCAAACTAGAGTGAAACCTGTGTGGACTAACAGACTGTTAAAGCAAAATGAGATCTTAAGAATATTTTCTGAATCATACTTGAATCTCTTTGGTTGAAGTCAAAATTTTTTTTGAAGTACCTAAATTCTATTGTTACTTGTTTTCCACTGAGAGTATTCCAACTCTGCATGTAACCTCCTCTGTATGATGAAAAAATAGAACAATATTAATTCCTTTCATTTTGCATCTTGCTTTATAGCTCGCAAAGCCTTTTCTTGTCCATCCTGTTGTTTAAGCCAGGCAGAGAGGTTGGTGGGACAAAACCTCCTTGTCTCCATCTCACATGAGGCCAATGACAGTTAAGAGACTTAAACAGAGTTGCAGAGTCATTGTGCCAGAGATGAGACTCAGACCCCAGAGTCCCAGCTCCTGGTTTAGACTTCTTTGCCGCCTTTCAATCCATCAACAACTTGAGCAGTTGTACTGTGCTTTGGAACTGAGATGATAAAGACATACATAAAACATGTTCCTGACCTTCAGAGCTTACATCTCATTGGGAAAATAAAACCAACACATATAAATCAGGACAAGTATTGTTACTGTGGTATTCAGAGAAGTGATGGCTGGGGTGAGTGGGACAGGTGAGTGCTATAGGAGTCAAAGGAGAGGTGCATGGATGAGGGTAGAGTAGTCAAGGATGGCTTCTCTGCAGATGCTAACATTGGAGCTACATCTAGAAGCCCAGGAGGATTTTTGAACTGAGGAGTGATGTGTTCGAAGAAATTCCTTATCATTTGGGGTTGAGAGTGGTATCTTCTGGAGTATCAGTAAGACCTTGAACCTCACTGGTGAGGGTATGGGGAAGTGTCAACACATGAATCAACCATGAGTACATACGGATCCTCCTTCCTCTGTCAGCTTCTTCCTGTGAGACCTACGAGTACCCACAGCGTGGTGGAGAGAGTGCAGGCCGGTCTGCTGAATCCATGAGTGATGGAGTCGGCTCTTTCCTGGTGAGTGTGGGTTAACCGGGGGTCCTCAGGCAGGCCTGGTTAGGTAAAAGGCCACACCTTATGGAACTAAAAGCACAACCCCAAAAGAGTGATGGCATCTCCATCTTAAGACCCTGTCCAAGTTCTTGTCTCAGTTCAGAACCCTGCGTTGAGTCTTTGGACAAGTAAGATACAAGTATTCTAGTCCGGAAGAAATGTATGTGCTAAGGTAGACTGGATTACAAGGTTCACCAACTTTGTAGGTAAGCACAGGGTCTAGAATGCAATAGACCCAGGCTGCACGGTGGGGGATCTTCTAAGGCAACAACCTTACCCACATGGCCTCACATGTAGGAGGGAGGCTGCAGTGTGAGACTCCAGGCAAGGGTAGTACTCACAGTCAGGCTAAGTGGCAGAATTATGGCTTGAGAGCAGGATCCCAGGCTGCCCTCTGGAAGATGCTAACACAGTTCTCCAACGTGTCAGGCAAGAAAACCAAGGCCTGGCTTCAGGCCCACTGGAAAGACAGTGAAATCAGGTAACCAAGGCAGAAGCAGCTTAGTGGTATGTCAGGGCACGTAGAACAAGAGTTACAGGAAGGCTATAGCCAAGGGTGCTGTATTGCACAACTCTGTAGAAGCTCCGACTGCAGCTTGGTGGTCCCCTAGGTGCCTGGAGTGAGCCCCAGGTACTTAGGAACCTGGAATGGGGAAACACAACTGGCCCTAGACCTCACCTTTCAGAGCCAGGACTCCTAATATGCTCGTTGTTCTGATCCAGGGCCCGAGATGTTGACCTGCCAATGGTGAGTCTGGACTTAAGGTGGAGGGCAGGTCCTGAACCAAACCTACAGTCTATGGACTATGCCAACCACAGTGTTGGTCAGGCATCTAGAAAGCCAAGTGGACCCAGTCACCAAGAATATTTTATACTCTAGATTTATCAAAAATTATTGGTGGATGCCAAAGGATCATGAAGGCTTGAAGGGGCCCACAGACCTCATATATTCTTGTCTCCCACTCTGCTTCCTTTTTTTAAATTTTTTATTTTTTGAAACAGAATCTCGCTCTGTCACCCAGGCTGGAGTGCAGTGGTGTGATCTTGGCTCACTACAACCTCAGCCTCCCAACTTCAAGCGATTCTTGTGTCTCAGCCTCCTGACTAGCTGGGATTACAAGCATATGTCACCACGCCCAGCTAATGCTTTGTATTTTTAGTAGAGAGGAAGTTTCGCCTTGTTGGCCAAGCTGGTTTCGAACTCCTCGCCTCAAGTGATCCAACTGCCTTAACCTCCCACTACTCTGCTTTCTTATTTGGTCTCCCCAGGGTCTCCCTTACAGCTTCAAAGTGTAGCTAACCCAGTCATGACTTGTCTTGCCTAGTTTACAAAGTCTTACCTACTTCCTGTTTCTTCTTGCTAGTAACAGCTGTATTTCTTTCACTGTTCTTCTCCCTAGCCAGGGAAAATGATTGTGGGCCGATCAGACAGCACCAATTCTGAAGACAACTATGTGCCCATGAACCCAGGTTCTTCCACCCTGTTGGCCATGGAACGAGCAGGTGATAATTCCCAGAGCGTCTACATCCCAATGAGCCCAGGGGCCCATCACTTTGACTCACTTGGCTACCCATCAACAACCCTTCCTATGCACCGAGGCCCCAGCAGAGGAAGTGAGATCCAGCCACCCCCTGTCAACCGCAACCTCAAACCTGATCGGAAAGGTAAGTCCATTCTTTCCCCTGTCCCATCTCTGGACAATAACTAGGGACTCTTTCCATTTGCTTAGGGGTCATGTGGATCCTGGACTTGGGATGTGTGACTTTGGGCAAATCATGTAAATTCTGAGTCTCAGTTTTCTTATCTGTGAAATGAAGATGGTAATTCCTACCTCCCAGGTTTGCTGTGAAGGAGAGCATCTAGGATAGTACTTTGGTACACAGCAGGCATTCAGTAAAGTCAGGTTTGTGCCCCCTGCATGTAGACCAGGCAAGTTACCAGTCTGCTGTGATCTCACTCTCCTGGTCTTGGATTAGTGGCAAGGATTCAAAGGGAAGAGTAGGATAGCTGGGCAGAGATAGCCCCCTGTGGGTCTGGCCAACAGGGAATTCAAATCTTAGCATGTGAAACTGAAGCCCTCAGGCCCTTGTGGTATCTACCTTTCTCCACTGTGGCTTGCACAGACCTGGCCAGGAGCAGCAGAGAGTAGTCACAGTGACCATCTCCACTTCAAATATGGTCTCTTGGCTGGGTGCCATGGCTCATGCCTGTAACCCCAACACTTTGGGAGGCTGAGGCGAGTGGATCACCTGAGGTCAGGAGTTTGAGACCAGCCTGGCCAAAACAGTGAAACCCCGTCTCTACTAAAAATGCAAAAATTAGCCAAGCGTGGTGGCAGGCTCCTGTAGTCCCAGCTACTAGGGAGGCTGAGGCAGGAGGATCACTTGAACCCAGGAGGCAGAGGTTGCAGTGAGCTGAGATTGCACCACTGCACTGCAGCCTGAGCAACAGAGCGAGACCCTGTCTCAAAGAAAATATATGTAAATATATATGTATATATAAATATTAATATCTGTATTAATATATAAATGTATCTTTATATATAGTCTCTTATTTTTAAATGAAGTCATAAATCGAGGGAGAAGAATCTGTTGTCAAACCCTATGTCCTCATTTTTGATTCTGAAAATATAATTACCGTAGATACAGCAGAAAGAATATTTAATTTGGAGTCTGAAGACATGACTTCAAGGCCCATCAATATGGGCAAAGATTATATAACCTCGCTGAGCATCAGTTTCCCTGTGTGAAACTGGAATGACTTTGCAGGCCTTTATAAACATGCTCATGTGTTATATATAAGGTGTGTATGTGTAGCATTATTACTGGCTGATTACCAGACTTTCTTTTCCTGCTCCAGCAAAGCCAACACCACTTGACCTGAGAAACAACACTGTCATCGATGAACTCCCCTTCAAGTCACCTATCACCAAGTCTTGGTCTAGGGCCAGGTGAGTGCCTATGTGTGGGGGTGGGAGCTTGGAGTCAGCCCATTAGAGAAGATGAGTGAAATGGTAGCTGGCCTGTGGGCCAGGACAGCTGGATTCTGATGCTAATGCTATCATTAGCTGATCATGTCTCTTGATCTCTTGTGGCTTGGTTTCCTCAGCTATAAAAGAGAATAATTATACTTGCCCTATATCAGATCTTAATCTGATGGAGTGTGCAGCTCTAATGGCTGAGGTCTGGGTGTGTGAGGGTCAGGGCTCAGCTGTAGGCTAGAAACAGGGCAGCAGCCATGCTGCTTCCCCAGTGTTGATTCTTCCTTCCCACAACAGCCACACCTTCAACTCCAGCTCCTCCCAGTACTGCCGCCCCATCTCCACCCAGAGCATCACCAGCACAGACTCAGGAGACAGCGAAGAGAACTATGTCCCTATGGTGAGTCCTTCGGGCTTCGCTGGAATGACTCCTATCAAAGTCCCCTGGGACCCACCACTCAGTTCCCCACTTCCCAGCTTAGCTAATTCACCTCAGCCCAGGGACTCCTTGTATTATTCATGATTTAGTCTCCTGCTACAAACCCTTCTTGAGCACCTATTTATCAAGCAGTAGGAGTTGTCATCAGATGTAAGGAAGACATGAGACCTGTCCCAACGAAGTCATGGTCTTCAAGGGCAGGGGCCTGCCTCTCTCATGACAGTGACGCAGGTGGCAGGATCTGTGTGCCCTTGGATAGTCAGTGCTGGAGGTATCTCCTCAGCGGTGAGAGGCATACATGCACATAACTCACTTTGGTGAGGCCGGAATAGAGCTATCAGCACAGGCAGAGGAGGATATTTCTTCCCTGAGATTTCCATTAAGGGCATAACTGCCCAGCACCTGGTAGTCACTGCATAGACAGTGAAAGAATGAATTACCAACCAACAAAGCAGCCAACAAACAGAACACAGGACTATCACCTTCTCATTAGAATAAGACTTCAGGAAAGTCCTAGAGGAGGTGGTGCTTTGCTAGAGCAGGAGCCTGGATGGACAGGATCCCAGAGTGTGTCATCTGAAGAAATGTGGGCTTTGTGCAGCCTGGAGATAAAGCCACCCTGTTCAGATCTTGGAGGAGCTAGGTGGGGGAGCAAGCTGCTTTGGGGTGACTACCCCACTCTAGGCCACAGGTGGGAGTTTCAGAGTGGCTGATTTGGTGCAACAGAAGAAAACTTTCCAGTGCATAAAGGAAATGTGCTCCCTTCTTAAGCGCCAGCAAGCCAAGGCTGGGTGTCTCAGGAGACCCCCTGTCGATGAGACTTGGCCTGATGTGCTATAAAGGAGACAGTGTGGTACAGGGGTTAGCACAGGTTTGGAAGTCAGAAAATAGACCTGATTCCCATCACTCGACAGCTGTGCAACTACAGGCAAAGTCACTTCTCTGAAAGTAAAGTGAACCACAGTTTCGTATTTGTTTCAAACAATATCAACAGTAATCATACCTATATTACAGGATTGTCATGAGGACTAAAATGAGAACATGAAAAGTCCTTAGCATGATGCATGAGTCAGAGTAGGGCTCAGGGAACCAGTGTTCTTACTCCCAGAGGTATTTTTCTGGGTGGTGGGTTAGTCTGTTTTCTACACTCACGGATTTTTCCTCCTCGTGACAGCAAAACCCAGTGTCTGCGTCTCCCGTTCCCAGTGGCACCAACAGTCCTGCCCCTAAGAAGAGCACCGGCAGCGTCGATTATCTGGCCCTGGACTTCCAGCCGAGCTCCCCAAGCCCCCACCGCAAGGTGCCTGGAGTAGAGGTGGGGGGACAGTAAGAGCTCTCAGGGCCCCGGAGGCAGAGATCATGGAGGTCAGGGTGCCTTCAACACTGAACAGCAGCACTCAGCCTCCCTCCTGCTCCAGTACCTAGCTTTTATGATGCATCTTTAGTCATAGAGCTTTCACCTAGGTCTAAAGACTCCTATTCCTGCTCTCAGAGCACAGTCCCCTCAAAGAACCTCATCAGTCAGCCCACCCCCTGTGTTGTAGAGATGGGCAAATGAGTGCATAGAGATCTGATTGTGCTAAACAAAGTGAATCAGCAACAGATCCAGGAATGAGGATACTGCCTCCTGGTCCTGGGCTCTTAGGTGTGTCCCAGAGCCCTGCCGTCAATACATCAGCCTTCACATGGGACTTCCAGGCCTGGGAGAGCCTCCCCAGGAGGTACCCTTAGCTAAGCAGTTTAGACAGCAGGGTGCAGAGCTGTGCCTCAGCATGGTTCCCCTTCACAGGGTGGCGGTGAGCACAGCACGTAAAGTCCTGTGGCTGGTGCTTGTTTACACCCAGCAAATTCCTTCCCCTGGATGAGCAACCTGACAGAGATGGGTGGAGGCAGAGATGAAGGCCTGGACCCATCCACCAGGGCCAAGGAAGGGCCTGGGTCGTCCCAGGAGCCGGGAAGTAAGAAGGGCTGGCAGGGGCTGCCGCATCCTGCAGGAGGGATAATGAGTTTGGAGTCTGAGCTTTAAAGCCCACATTCAGAAAGAGAAGCCAGGCTCCTGAGGCTGGTCAGTGGCAGGCAGAGGCCATGCTCTTCTCCCCTTCAGACAGCTCAGGAAGATCCCACGCCCATCTTCTTCCTCCCCACCTAACTGGTAACTCACAGCTACTCCCTCTTTCCCACTCTGTCCCCTCAGCCATCTACTTCATCTGTCACTTCTGATGAGAAGGTGGACTATGTTCAGGTGGACAAGGAGAAGACCCAGGCCCTGCAGAACACCATGCAGGAGTGGACAGACGTGCGGCAGTCCTCGGAGCCTTCCAAGGGTGCCAAGCTGTGACGAGAGGGCCACCGCAGAGCCCAGGGAGGGGCCAGGAGGCAGCGTCTCCAGAGCTGGCCCTTCACATCTCCCCTACCCCTCTCCCCTCTCCCATTGTTCCTTCCATTCACCTCCTCTCTACTCTGCCAGTCTCAGCCTTCAAAGCACTTGACATCAGGGACCCTGAACCCTTCCCCTGGGAGGTGAGGGCCTGATCAAGGCACCTCCTCTGCCCACTCGGGGCCCAGCTGTGATTTTTATCAGTAATGGCCATGCCTCCACCCACCTTAGTTAGGAGCTATTGCCAAAAAGCATCCTTCAGCCTTTTCCTGTCCTTTAGACCTGACTATCTACCAGATGTTTGGAGGGAAGGGCTGGGGCTCTGAGCCAGATTCCACACCTCACGTTCAGTCACAGCCCTCAGCTATCTTCCCTCTGGCCACTGGGCTACCTCTCCTTCAGTCCCAGAAGACAAGTCTCACCGACCCAGGGAGTCAAGGACCAGTAGACCAAAGTGGATAATGGACTTTTTCATTCCTGTTTTTCTTGGCAGGAGAGAAGCAAGGCCACTAAAAGAGGAGATGGTGGAGAAGGAGGCCCATCAGTGGTCTTGAGGGGTAAAGGACTTAGATGCCCAGATGCAGAGTGAAAGCTTACATCTGCAGGGACCCCCACTTTCAGGCTAAGGCCATGGCAGGACAGCTGCTGTGGGGTGCACAGGCGGAGGATGAAGGACAAAAGGAAGGGAAAACTGACGATGGCCAACCTAGAGCAGCAAGGAGCAGTGCTTGGAGCTCAGGTGGTAGAGATGACAAGGACACTGTGGGGTCTGGGTCTCCAGAACTCTGGAGCTACAGGCCACTCTAGGCCCAAGGGCAGTCCTCTTCCTCAACCCCCTCAAAGGCTCCCGCCAGCCTCACCTTGAAAGCATCACACAGGGGAAGGCTTGGACCAAGCTGGGCGACCAAGCACGTGGGGCAGGAACACATGGTAAAGGGGTGGGGAATATGGGAGGGAGTGTGGTGTGGATGGGTGTGATTCAGGGAATGAGGGGAACCCGGGGACAGGCACAGGCTGGGCAGAGGCGCAGAGCAGGGCAGGGGACTCTGCAGTGGGGTGGGGCAGCGAGTTTCTATGTAGTGAGCAGTGCAGTGGAAGTTGGGCGCAGAGGTAGCAGACAGATGTGAAGCAGGGGTGAAGGCCATGTAGCAAGTGGGGAAATATATCCAAAGGGCCTGGGAGTGGGGGAGTGCCCAAGGCAATGCTTGGGGGTACAGGGTGGAGCAGAAAGTGAAGGAGTGACACGTTGTGCAAGAGTGGTGTGCATGGTGGTGTGACATGAGCACCGTTCCTAGGATGGAGGGACAGCAGGTCAGGCAGGACAAGGAGAAAGCAGGGCAGAATAATGCCTAGAAGACGACATCAGACGTGGCTGACAGCTTGTGCCCATGGGCTGTGGCGTATGTCAGATCGCAGGGTAGGAACGAGTCTGGCCTGGTGCCGGCCCTGGGTTTCCCCATCTCATCCGTCCTCTGTTGCTCTCTAGCATTCCAGGAGCCATGTTGGACTCTCCTCCCCGGGCTTGAAAGGCTATCAGATTAACAGGGATGGGGTGTAGGGCATCATCCAAGGTTCCTTCTCTTAAGCCTAGGGTGGGGGATCTGAATTTTTTTATGTTGACAGTTCTTGACTAAATTTTCAAGAGTTTCAGAAGCAACAGGACAGACTAGATGTTTCATTCTACCCTGGGATGAACAGACGTTCTTCCTCCCAAAGAGTGACTTCCTGCCATGTTCGATGGGGGCAGCTACTCCCTTCTGCCCCCACTCCCCTTTCAGCTCCCATGAGCATGCATACTTCACCAGACCAATGGCCTAGCCATTCTCTAAGTCCCATCCTGGAAGAAGTTATTTCCTCAAGAGTTGCACCTCTCCTCCTAGCATTAGTTTAGATCAACTCAAGGAGCATTTATTAATGGCTGCTGTGTCCAGTCTCTGGGGTTAAGCACCAACCACACAAGAATCAATCAGACCTTGTCCCTGAACTTGAGATAGTCACAATCAGAAAAAGGACAAGGACACAAGACAGTGGTGATGGCCATCAGAGAGAGACTTTAAATGCTGATGGGAGGGCAGAGGAAGTGAAGACTTAGGGAAGTTGGTGCCAGAGGCAGGAGTGGGGTCACAATCAGGGAAGGTGGATTCTAGGAAAAGGGGGTGCCTGAGGTAGGCCTTAGAAGGGGATGAGTCAGATTTTTACAGAGGAGGAGGGCAGGGCTTGGGTCCAGTGGAGGAAGAAGGAAGGAGAGACTTGGAAAGCCTTGTGTCTTGGGAACAAAAGGCCTTTGAGCATATGGGTCCAGCCACTCAGAAGTGCCGGGGCCATGCCTTGGTGTTCCAACAAGTGAATGGTAGCAGTGGCAGCGCCTACACTGGGCAGAGTTGGCAGGGTGCTGGTTCACTCTGCCCAGCTCTGAATGTGTGCCTTTAAGGCCCTCTGCAAGGGGCCCCATACAACAGAGCTTTTCACTGGTGCCTTCCCTGTACCCGCAGCAGCCACAAGTGGGCACCAGACTACTGCAGCCTCCCATAAACATGTGAGCATGTTCTCAGTGTGCCATGATGTGAGTGGACCTTGGCTGGAATCTTCAGAGCATGACTGAGGTGTTCAAATCGAATCTCCCAGGAGGCCTCCTTCCAGCTCCTGATTCCGGTAACTACCAAAATCCCTCGGGTGCAAGTGTAGGGGTAGAGATGGAAGGATGAGAGACAAAATTGGCCTTTTGAAAGCAAAGCTCTGGCTCACAAGCCCCAAACTACCAGGTGTGTCTAGCATATCCCTGCCATCCACTCACTACCTCCCCCAACAAAGGAGTCAACTCAGTTGAAAAAACTGGTTCTTTGGCCTATCCATGGGTCAAAGTCCACCTCTCCTGGGGGCCTGGCGAGGACTGAGACCCTGGAAGTAGGGGAATACCTTCCCACCCAGCGCTACTTCACACAAGTCCCCTGCCTGGGGCTCTCCAAGGAGCCTTCTTCACCCACTTCCAGCTCCACTTCTGCAAGGCTGAGTGAGAACAATCAAATGGGGAGATGGTGTCTACTTAGGTCCTTGGTCTGCCTGTCTGTGGAATGGGAGGTTGGATTAGATGCGCTGAGGTCCCATCCACAGCTGGTGCTCAGCTGCTTGAAGAGGAGACTCCCTCTGTAACTTCTTTCTGGGGGATCTGGATGGTCAGGCGTGGGCAGAACCTATCCCCAGTCCCCTTCTAGCTTGACTTTGGTAACTTCTACATTGGAAACCATTAAAGTATGCCCCATTCCTAGGACAAAAGCACAACCATTCTGAATTTACTAGAGCATGGGCTCAGCTCGTCTCCACTCTGGCCCCTTCTGCCATGGGACATCTTGGCCCAGAACCCCCACCCCGTTTCCAGAGCTCTTCCTTCCCCATCTGGGCCTTCATAAAATGCAGGGGAAGTAAGGCTGGCCTCAGGAGCTCTAAAGCCCTTCCATAGGGGTCATCTTCCTGGGATTTGCCCGAGTGCTCTTTGGGGCCTGGGACCACAAGGGGCTGCCTACTGAGGGGGGGGGTCCCCCAGAGATCCAGGCTATCGTGTGATTTCTGGTGGCATGTGTTGTGTATTCGTTGGCTACTTGTGTCTTGAAATCTAGAATTATTTCGTGCAGAATTGTCACTATTTGTCAGGAAGAGAAAATGGGCTAGTGGAAGCCCACTCTTGAGTTCGTCTTGTTACCATTTAAAATTGACATTTAATTTTCAAATCACTGTTGGTGCCTAATCACTTAAGTTATTAATTTATTCTGTTGTATTCTGTTTTTGTTTTTTTTTTTAATTGTAACATATTTATCCGGTGGGTGGGGCAGGAGTGTGTTCAAGTGGGTCATGTTTTTGCTGTGGTGACACATGGTACAGGCCTGGAGCTTGCAGGTCCCTTTCTACTGTGGTGTTGGAGCAGGACAATAAAGTCCACTAGAAATGCACCCTGGAACTAGCTGCTGTGTCCATCTTGTCTTGAGGGGCTTGGCATTGGAACCCGTTCTCACTCCAGTCTGTTCCATTTTTATTGGGTCTTTTACTTGGCTATGAATAAGAACGAATGCTCTCTACCTCAGTCTGTTGTAAAGTGGAAATTATATACTAGCATTTGCCAATCCATCTTTCTTAGGCGTCTAGAGATGGGTTCTGGGCGTGTCTGTCTACTACTTTCACAGGTCACTTAGGTGTGACGTGGGGCCCAAACTCCATGCCTCCATCACAGCCCCTGGGGAAGGAGCTAGGTACAGGCTTGAGAGCTGCCTCCCAGGTGAGTCCTCTCCATGGGCATCACCCCGCCCTCAATAAGTAAGGTAAGTCAGTTCACTCCTTTACTTACACCACATTTCAGTAGAGGGCTTTCAGCTCCCTGTGGCATCTCATATGTCACCGGGGGGCAGGCTGACTCCTCACCTTGCCACCCGTCAGCCTCTCCAGATCCCGTGAGAAAAATCCAGCGGCTATCACAGCCCCTGAGACCAAGGAAGAACGATCTCTTTCTAGGCTTCAGAGAACCTAGTTTTATTTATTTAAGAACATGGGTATCTTCTCTTCGGTTAGAAGGGGGCTACAGCAGTGTCAGGGCACTTCACCCAACCTGCAGGTGGCTGCTCTCACAGCTACAAAGGCCAACTGATCAGAGGAGCCCACTAGCTTCCTCAGAAGAGACCACACTTCATGAGGAACATGGAACACCTCTGCAGTAAAATAAGGACTCTACCTTAACCAGGAGAGGGGGATGCAAGTGGTGGCTTCTCAGGCACTGAGGCAGGCTGGGGCGGAGGGGATGTGGGGGCAAAGGCCTCCTGCTATGAGGAACTAGGCCCACCACCATGCAGTGGTGCTTGGTAAGGGGGCAGTTCTCGGTCTCTGATCCGGGGCCCTGCTGCCTCCCACCTGATCTTTTCAGAAAGGTACAGACAGTGCAGGTACCCCCATATGAGAAACAAGAGGACAGCCAGAGGTACCACTGCCCCCTTCTTTGTGCAAGGCTTGGATCCTGCTGTGCTTTATACTGTAGAGCAGTCAGAAGGAAAATAGTACTTGATGTCAAAACATTAGAGCTGAGGTCCAGCCCTGTTTCCTGAACATCAGCTCTTCCAGCATGGGGAGCCTGCTGGGGAGGGAGGGGGAGGCAAAGACCCGCGTGTGCCCATCTCAGCTGCTTCAAGGTAACCAGGACACTTGGGTGTAAAATCTTAATGGGACTGATCCCCTGTGAGAGGGACTTAGGTCTCACTTCCGTATCTGAGAGTCTCTGTGTATCCTTCATCAGGCTGAGGACTAAGGTGCCATGAGCTGTACCATCAGGCCTACTACAGGACTGAGCCTGCCTCCACAGCCTCCTTCAGGCCCCACCTGGCTCCTGGAGGGAAGGGGTTGGGTTGGCAGCAGGTTCACATCAGAAGACCAGTCTGTGGAAGTCACCACCATTACCACCTGCAGGATTGCAGCCCCCTGGAGAGCCTTCATCCTCATCCTTGTCTTCATCAAAGCCCCTCCCCCAGTGCGGAGATGTGGGGAGTGCAGAGATGTAGGCCGCCCTGCTCCGGGCCTCCTTCTCCTGCTCCTGGGAACACAGATGAGAGGAAACTTAGAATTCCCAACCTGAAGCCAGAGTCTACCCAGCACACCTTTAAGTGGCGTCTCTGGGTCCCCAGGGACTGGACACAGAGGAAGGAATCAGGGCTCCTAGAGACATTGCAGCTCAGTGGTAGGATGCCTGGGGTGGTCACATCACACTACATGGGAACCTGTCTACAGGCCTCGTGATCACGAGGAACGGGCTCTGCCTATGAGAAAACGCATCCTCCTGCCGCCATGAGGTCAGCCTCATGGAGAGCCTATCGCCACCCTGCCTTCATCTGGACAGCATGGCAGAAGCTGTCCCGGAGAACCCGCCTCAGGCCCCTCACTGGGCCACTGCCAGTAAAATAGCACATAGAAGGCTCACGTGGGTAGCATGACACACACACACACACCCCCCCTCCCAGAAGCATCCTCTTCCCCCTCAGACTCAACTGGTCCCTGTGCTCCTCCTTCAGCATACTTATTAAACAACTGCATTGATAACATGATTCTATATCTAGAAAACCTCATCTCAGCCCAGGAGCTTCTTAAGCTGTTAAGCAACTTCAGCAAATCTCAGGATACAAAAACCACTGTGCAAAAATTGCTAGCATTCCTATACACCACCAACAAACAGGGAGCCAAATCATGAACAAACTCCCATTCACAACTGCTACAGAGAGAATAAAATACCTAGGAATACAACAAACAAGGGAAGTGAAGAGAGGACACACATGGAAAAACTCCATGCTCATAGATAGGAAGACTCAATAGCATGAAAATGGCCATAGGGCCCAATGTAACAGATTCAATGCTATTCCCATTAAACTACCATTCACGTGCACAGAATTAGAAAATATTTAAAAATTCATATGGAGCCAAAAAGCCCATATAGCCAAGACCATCCTAAGCAAAAAACAAAACCAGAGGCCTCATGGGCCTCATGCCTACCTGACTTCAAACTATACAAGGCTACAGTAAGCAAAACAGCATAGTACTGGTACAAAAATAGACACACAGACCAATGGAACAGAATACAGAACTCAGAAATAAGACTCCACACCTACAACCATCTTCAACAAACCTGACAAAAGCAAGCAATGGATAAAAGATTCCCTATTTAATTAATGGTGCTGGAAGAACTGGCTGGCCATAGGCAAAATACTGAAACTTGACCCCCTCCCTTACACCTTATACAAAAAAGTCACTGAAGATGGATTAAAGACTTAAATGTAAAACCCAAAACTATTAAACCCCTAGAAGAAAATCTAGGCAATACCATTCAGGGTATAGGCCAAGATTTAATGATGAAAACACCAAAAGCAATTGCAACAAAAGCAAAAATATGACAAATGGGATCTAATTAAACTAAAGAGCTTATACAGAGCACAAGAAACTATCATCAGAGTAAACAGACAACCTACAGAATGAGAGAAAATTTTTGCAAATTACCCATCTGACATAAGTCCGATGTCCAGAGTCTACAAGGAACTTAAATGTCCAAAAAAAAAAACAACCCCATTAAAAAGTGGGCAAAGAATATCATGAACAAACACTTCTCAAAAGACATTCATGTGGCCAACAAACATATGAAAGAAAAACTCCACATCACTGACCATTAGAGAAATGCAAATCAACACCACAATGAGATACCATCTCAAGTAAGCCAGAATAGTGATTATTAAAAAGTCAGGAAACAGATGCTGGTGAGGTTGCAGAGAAATAGGAATGCCTTTACACTGTTGGTGGGAGTGTAAATTAATTCAGCCATCATGGAAGACAGTGTGGCCAATTCCTCAAAGACCTAGAGGCAGAAATACCATTTGACCCAGCAATCCCATTACTGGGTATACACCCCAAGGAATATAAGTCATTCTAATATAAAGACACATGAACATGTATGTTCACTGCAGCACATTTCACAATAGCAAAAACATAGAATCAACCCAAATGCCCATCAATGATAGACTGGATAAAGACAATGTGGCACATATACACCATGGAATACTGTGCAGCCATAAAAAGGAATGAGATCATGTCCTTTGCAGGGACATGGATGGAGCTGGAAGCCATTATCCTCAGCAAATTAACACAGGAACAGAAAACCAAATACCGCATGCTCTTGTAAGTGGGAGCTGAACAATGAGAAGACATGGACACCTGCTGGGGGTAGGAGGGGAACAACACCCACGAGGGCCTGCTGGGGGTGGCACGGGAGGGAGGGCTTCAGGAAGAATAGCTAACAGATACAGGGCTTAATACTTAGGTGATGGGTTGATCTGTGCATCTAACCACCATGGCACACCTTTAAGTAACAAATCTGCACATTCTGCACATGTACCCTGGGACTTAAAGAAAAAATAAACCTGTGTCATTCATTATTCAGTGCCTGTTACTTTGAAGTAAGGGGTTAGGTCTGTCTGGGCCACCAGTATATGCCCAGCACTGAGCAATGGATGAATGGGATTTAAAAAAAAGACTTAGAGGGGAAATGACTTATCTAAGCCAGTGATGGGACTGAACTCCCTCCACCAGGAGATCAGATCAAAGGCCCCATGGCTCAGCTCACCTGTAGGTAAAGGATGTTGTCTTTGGAAATGGCTTCCATCAAGTCCTTGTGCAGGGTGGGCTCTGTCCGGACTCTAGAAGAGCCCGACTCAGCCTCGGGCCCTTCCCTGGGCCGCTGCCGGTAAAAGAGCACATAGGCTGTGTCCTTGGGGAAGAAGGAGGTGACGTTGCTGACAGATTCGAAGGAAGAGAAGGACACCCTAGTGTCATTGAACAGGTACCACTGGTTCTCGGGCTCTGGCCTATCGGCAGTTCCCAGAGAAGGGGCAGGGCGGGCAGCGCCCTCGCGGGCATAGCAGTAGTAGTGACCACTCTCCGAAGACACTCCAGAGTGTACCACAACGCTGCAGAGGTCATAGGCCTGGCCCCGGCCACCAGCCAGTGGTAGGCGGAGCAGCAGGGGGATGGAGACATCATCCAGGATCTTGCGGCGCCGCATGGTGCGCAGGTCAAAGGAGAAGCGCAGCAGTGTGAGGATGAGGTAGCGCGGCCCTTGGCTCAGCTCCACCACCTTCTCGGCATCCTGCAAGGAGGCACACGACTCGCAGTAGTAGCGGTTTTCTGCTGTCAGCTTCTCAGGGGACAGGAAGTAGTTGACCAGGTCCAGGACAGAGCGGGAGCCCTCAGAGCCACACATCTGCTCCCCGGAGGGGATGGCAGCATCCACGTGGCTCCCCGCTCCCAGGCTGTCTTCTTCCTTTTCCTGCTCAGCCTCCTTTTCTGTCTCCTTCTCCACCTTCTCTTCCACCTCCTCCTCTTTCTCCCTCTCTTCCTCCCCTCTGGTGCTTTCCTCCTCCTCCTCCCCCGCTTCTTCCTTCTCCGTTCCCTCCTCCTTCCCTTCTTCATCCCTCTCTACCTTTTCCTCCTGACTGCTCTGCCCACCAGCTTCCTTGGAGTCCAGGCCTTCAATGTCCAGGCTGGTGGGAGGGGTGTCCCCTGTGATGCAGTGTTTCCTTTGCCTCCGAGGACCCACCCTGCCTGGCCCCTGTGCACTGGCTGTTGGGAGCAACTCCTGGGCTGTGATGTCTCCTGGAGGGCGCATCACAGAGCCCAGGCGGCGGCGGCGACAGCGCTCAGGAGGAGGAAAGGCGAGAGAGAGGTCCGTGAAGGCCTCCTCCCGGGAGGAGATGTTGAGGCAGCAGAGACAGCAGATTCGAGTCACTATCTTGCCTCCAAACATTTTCTCCACAGAGGTTGAACTTGGGGCCGGCGGCTCCTCGGGCAGGGAGGGCGAGCTGGACTGCTTGAGTTTCTGGCAGATCCTTGTGCCTGTTTTCTCCTCTTCGTGCAGCCTGGGGCAGGGAGCAGAGTCTCTGTATGTACATGTGGGTCCCCTTCCAGGGCATTCAGCTTATCCATGCCCATCTATCTTCCCCAACAGCCACACACACGTACCAAACGCTCACACATCCACATATGTGCTCACACAGCACGCTTGCTAGACTCACCCACACACCCTACATAAAGACTTGCTGGAGCTATGTAACGTGCTTCCATAGCAGTGACAAAGATGCACGGCCCAGTGTGCAGATGTACACGATGACCTCCCAGAGGTCACTTCCGTTCAGCATCTACCAAATCTCCCTCACACTCAGTCCCTGCCCTTCCAGCACACCCCTTCTCCAAGCCCTCCACATGTTCAAGGCAGCACACTTCTTCCCCGGAAGCCGCAACACAGCTCAGAGGTACTGGGCTTGCTCCCAGGGACCTTCTAGACCTGCAGCCTTCGCGTGGCCCTGGCCCCCTTACCGATCCAGCAGGTACTTCAGATACTCCGAGCAGTCCTGCTGGGTGCCAGGGCTGAACCAGGGCGTCCAGGATGCAGAAAGGAAGTTCTCTGGGGAAATGGCAGGCCGCTAGGACAGGACAGGTGAAAGGTAGGGTCAGGAGCAGGAGGCCACTCACCAGCCAGCTCTGCACAGGTTAGGCCTGACGGTCTACCTCATAACCTCGGCCTCAAACTTCCCGGCCTCCTCCATGAAGTCCTCCCCACTTTCTATTGTCCCCGACCCATCCCAGCCCACATGTCCATGCCTCTGAGCAGGGCATGGGGATCACAGAGATGAACGAGCCTCTAGGAATCTGCTCTCCCTGGTACACCTCAGACATTCTCTCCCTGCCTCCGCTCACTGCCATTCTCTCCCGTCAAGATGAGTCCCAGATACAGCACCGCCTCTTCCATGTGGTCTTCCCAACCCTCCCTCACTGACCTTTCCCTTCCCTCCATGAGCCAGGGAGGGATTACTCATCTCTGTGCCCCCACACGGAGCTTTGTATAATCCCTGGCCAAGGGCTTTGGGCTCCATGAGGGCAGAGATGGTGTTTGTTCTGTTCACCTCTGTACTCTCAACAGCTCTCAGGCTGCCTAGTCATGTGGGTACTCAAAAATGACAGCAGAATGAAGCAACATGCTGTGGTGTGACTGTGTCCTCCAAAAAGCATGTGTTGGAAACATAGTCCCCAAAGAAGCAGTGTTGAGAGGTGGGACCTTCAAGAGGGGAGGAGGTCCTGAGCACTCTGCCCTCATGAATGTATTAATTCCCTATCACAGGCCATCTGCTTTCCCCAGCGGTGCACACTGAGACAGGAGCAAGTTCCTGATAAAAGGATGAGTTCACCCCGCTTTCCCTTCTCATGCATGCTCTCACACCGTGATGCCTTCCACCACATTGTAATGCAGCAAGAAGGCCCTCACCAGACACAGCCCCTCGATCTTGGGCCTCCCAGCTTCCAAAACTGAGAAATAAATTTCTTCATAAATCACCAAGTCTCAAGTATTTGGTTATAGCAGCATAAGATGGACTACGGCAACACCATAATGCGATGGACTGAATTGCTGAAGGCGGAAGATTGGGCAGCACAACACGGGACAGGGCTCAAGGGGGCCCTCCTCCTGCCCCAGGGGGGCACTAAATTAGCTCCATATGCCAGGCCCACTGGGGGCTCAGCTACTGACATGGGAGATGACAGCCAGATGCAGGCAGGTCCTGGGGAAGGGAAAGGTGTCCGTGTCAGGGCCTGACCAGAGCTGCCTCTCCACCCCGTTCTGACTCCCCCTACACTCACCTGGCTGTGCTCTAGGAAGCCAAAGAGCCACTGCAGCTTGGTCATCAGCGGCTGTGAGTTGTTCTCAGTCAAGCGGAGCACACAGTGTCTGAAGCTTCAAAACAAAGCAGGGGCACCCAAGGTAAGCTGTGGGCCCCCAAGGAGTCTCTAGTCATGCATGTCACAGGCAGCCCAGAGCCTCCAGGCCAAAGGCAGAACAGATATTTCTACCCCAGGATGGAGCCAGAGGCCAGGGACTGGGAAGGAAGAGCAGGCGAACAACTCAGGCTGGGGTATCTGAGGTCAGGAACACAACAATAGACATGTTTTGGACAATGAAGGGTACAAAGGTGACCCTTGTAGCCCCTTCCAGCTCTGAGACCTCATAACTTCATGACTCAAAGATTCAAATGTCCTAAGGTCCTGTGGTTCCAGGGTTCTAGGGCTGGGACATGCCACAGGATCCGCGCCAATATCATCCCAGCCGCAGCAGCCCCTCGCACTCCCTTCTTAGCTGCTTCCCTGGGGAAAGACATTTATCCACCTCCAGAGCAGCAGGCCCTGCTCTGACCTGGGCCCTCCAATCGACTCCTACAGTTCCTATGAGGGCCCTGGGCCCTGCCCCTAGAGCCACCTCAAGCTGTTCCCCTGCCTTCCAATGAGGGAGACAGAGGTCAATGTGAGGAATATGCTGAAAGAAGAGGACCCTGTGGGGATGGGTGGACTGGCTCCTAGTGGGAAGGGTCTGATCCTATAGGAGACAGCTCCCCTCCCTACACGAACATTCTCTGGAACAAGCCAATTCCCAGGCTGCAGCTTATTTCTTGATCTCACAAGCAGCTCCGGGCAGATTGCCCATGCACTCTCCAAACTCGGCCCACTGCACGGAAGAGCCCTAGGCAAAGTGTGGGCCACCTGGCTGGTCTCAGTCCAAGGTAAGGTCAGAAGTTGAATGAGCACTTAGAAACATACATAGCATTTTAGCATCACAACGACCATACAAGCATGTGACCGTTTTTCTAGTAAGTCATTTTGTTATATTTTACCAAAGTAATATTCTGCAGCAGACTGGAATTTAGAAAAGAAAAACAAAACTAGTCCTTCACCAGGCATTTTGAGAAGAATGTGCAGCAGCCTTGGAGATCAGCTCCAATCTCCTCCCACTGAACTGACGCTCAGAGAAAAGAAACTGACTTGAGGACATATGATAAGCCAGAATCAAAGTTCACTGAATCAAAGCTGAAACTTTGATCTTTTAAGTAAGCCATAGGTAGATAGGTGGCCATAGACTATAAAGATTGTGTTGGTTTCATTTTAAAAGAGAGATGTCTAATACCAGGATGGGTGGGAGTTCTACTCTGGAAGACCAAATCCACCCCCATGGACTCCAGGAGAAGAGTCAGTGATGTCAGCCAGCCCAGAGCAGACCCCTTTCCCAGTGCTGCCCAGCCCCTGAAGCCCCTTCTTCAGTTCCCATTCAGTCCTGACCTACTGCCTTGGCAATGGCCTGAGGCTCTCAGTCCCCACAGACCTCAGGGAATCATGCCGGCAATGCAAAGCAAGGCCCACCCTCTCCAACCCCTGCCCGCCCCCCCCACCTTTCCACCTGTCATCAGGGAGCCCAGAGGAGAGAAGCAAGGGCAGACAGGGAATTCCAAAGCAGCACCTACTCAGATGCCATGAACAAGGCCTGAAGGATGCTGTTGACGTAGCACGTGTTGCCCAGGTTGATGAGACCAATCTTGCCTGTGTCTGACTTGGCCATGAGCCGGGGATAGAAACCTGCCAGCTCGCTCTTCTGCGAAGTCCAGGCATCCTGCCCTAGCAGCTGCTTGATGCGGTCCTCATTGGGAACATGGAGGTCCTGAGGAGGGAATAAGCGGGCAGGCAGGATGGTAGGCACCAGGGTCAGCTCAAAAAAATATCACCACTTCTGGGAGGCCTTCTCAGATACAGCCAACCCCGTGACCTCCCAGGCACACACCCCCACCCCGCCCCACAGATGTTCTGGGGTGTGTGTGAACAGTCCCCTGCTTCCAAACCCCTTCAGTTGACATATGGGCTGCCTCCATGGTCTTTCAGGTCATGACTGCCTTAAGGTGGCATAATTCCCATTTTATAGATGGAAAAAATGAAGATTCAGACAGAAAATAATAGTCCAGGATGACTGTCAGTAAGTGAAGAATACGCATGTTCTTAAAAGAGCTCAGGCAATGCCAACCCTGGCCCACAGGCCAAACCCAGTGATGTCAGGATGCCAATGCCAGCCCCGACTCTGGTCCGCACTAGCTGTCTGGTGGTGGTGAGGCTCTCTGATTCAGTTTCCTCATCTGTCAAGTGAGGATACGCCTACCTTGTGTCAGTTTGGCATCCTACATTTTCATGGTGCGGGCACACAATGATGTGCCCATTTCCACCTTTTACTTTTAGATTTGCGGAATCAGCTTTCAAGAGAAGAGTCACCTCCCCACAACCTGACCCCACAGTCAGGACAGTGGGCACATCCCTGGGGTCTGAGGTATGCGTCTTGGTCCTCAGCATGTTTCCCACTCATTATCTGTGTCACATCAAATAGCTGCACCTAAGAATACCACCGAGCACTAGTTCTAATGATGCTAGAGGTATCTTCCAAAGAGCAACATCAAGCACCGCGTCCTGCTACTTAGATTTCAGCAACATTCCTAACGGTTCCCCTAGCCCTGATCTTATTTCCAGATCCTGGCCACAAGACCTTAGATTTGTCCAAGGCTCACAGAGCTTCAAAACAGCTCAGCATCCAAAGCCCTCGTCTTCCCAGTGCACATCCTGTGGCTCCCACAAAAGGTCTTGCTCACCCAGTGGGGTTTAACACTTTTGCTCATTCACCTCCCAAGATCATTTATCGGATAATTTATCAGAGCAGTCACTTCTCACAGATGATTAAAAACACACACACATACCAAGGAGATGCCAGCAGGGAAACAGATAAGATACAGGCTCAGTATCTTCTTCGTCCCTTCCTTTTTGTTTTCATGATGCCCTATCTACCCCTACTTGTCTGCCCCCCTACCCCACAACATGAACAAATGGAGGCAAAAAGGCAGACAGAACCCCCACACATCCGTGCACACACACAGAAGATGCAAAAATATCCATGCTAGGAACAAAATCAAATGCCATTATTCCCAAAGAAGGTAACTTTATACTCAAGAAAATAAAAACTTCAAAATCACTTAAGAACCTAATAATGTTACTAGAAACTGACATGTGATGGCTCCCTTGGCAAGTACCACAGCTCCCAGAGAAACTGCCACAACCTGATACATCTGCCTAAGTCAGAGAACTTTCCAGAGCTTATTTACAAAGGTATATGTACAAAAGGATGTACTCATAGAACCCATGCAAAATAATTTTATAAGCAGTAAAATCCTATAATTTGCTGCCTCGCCTCTCAAACTGGCTCGTACAAAGGAGTGTTCAAAGCCACAGAACAAATGTGAAGCCATCTTTTCTAACATTCAAAGAAAAACATGGAATATTAAAACATGTTTATAATTACAACATATATACTTGAGTCTTTGAGAGAAAGTGAGGTTGTAGAGAAACTCAGAGCTCATATCAGGCTGCTTTGGGTGAGTTCCCCTCTCTGACATCAAGTGCTTGGATGGAAACGTTCAAGAAGCCCAGATCTAGCCGAGTGGCTCAACCTAGTTTTCAAGGCACTGCTCTGCTGGTTTTTCTCATCTCCCTTCCCCTCACACATTACCACCAAACTAACCTCACACGTTCCCACTTCCATGCCTCTCCCTCCGATGCATCCACAGTGTCCTTTTCTAGTCCCCATCCAGCAAGATCAAACTCCTGTATCCCCTCTCTATGAAGCTTTCCAGGATCTTCTCAAGGCACAGGGTCCTTGAGAAGGACTGTATCTGTATCATCTTACAAAGCCTAACTCCCTGCCCCTACTGGTACAGGTATGTGCAGACTCCCCTCGTCCCCTGGATCAGACAATCCATCAGCCCCTGCTGTACAAAGCCTGCATCTCACTCATCATGGGTTTTCCTCAGTGCCCAGGGCAGGGTCCCTCCTCTCTGCCTGCACCTTCATTACAGCATTCTCCACACTACCGTCCTGCTCGAACAATATCCCACTCATTCGCTCACAGACATCTACTAGGCACAAAGATCAAAAGGACAGGGTTCCTGCCCACAGCAGCTCACAATCTAGCAGGAAACAGACCCAGCCACAGCATCTCCAAGTTTTCCTCCTACCTCCCTTTCCATGTAGAAACCCTTGGGTAACACACCTGACACAGCAAGGTCCGCTTATCCGCCTCCACTGTCAGGGCTCATGGCCGATCGTGGCAGCCCCTTCCACTGGAGGTCAGCTTTGATTATCAAAAGTTCTTTCTCGTGTCTAGTTTGAAAAACTGAGAAGATCTAAGTAAATAGCAGAAGTTTTGTTTATTGCATCTACCAACTGTCATTCATGCAGGATTGTTCCTTTGTTTTATAATTTTTGGACTACAAACTCATTTTCAGTAGAACTTTACCTTTATGGCTTGATTTATGTCTTTCTACCAGGTTACCCATGGGTACTACAAGTTTATGACTACTTTTAATGTGGGGAAGGGCCACAACCCCCAAAATGATATTAATTTGAACCCCTAAATCCACATGAGAGCAGGCCACTGATTACATTTTTCCCCTAATCCAGAGCCCAGAACAAGCCAGAAAAGTTCCCCTGATGTCTGTTTAAAACCACGTGCATATTTTTCCCCAGACCATTCTTTTGCTAATGGTAAAACCTTTCTTGGGTCCTGGCTTTTAGTGGCCTTCTTAGTGCTAACTCCCTACTGGGGATAGGCCCTAAGTCTCACCTCCTGTCCCTACCAACTCAAGCCCTTTTGTGACTGAGATTGGCCATCTCACCCACGCGCTTGCCTCACCCCAGAGGAAGAGCCTCGTTTCTCACCTACCACTCTGGAATTCAGTTCTCTCTTCCTTTTTGGCCCCTGGGGACTCCCCCTTACTTTCTTGCAAGTTCAGCTATGTACTTAAAGTGATGTTTGTTATATTTTAACAAGCATTTCTAGCTGTTTTGTAGCAGGACCCTTTTCAGTTTATCTCATCTGCTGTGCTGCAGATGTGAAAGTCAAATCAAGGGTTCTGCAAGGGCCACCTACCTAGACCCCTTCGCCCCGCCCAACCTGCCTTCTCTATCAGGCAATGGGGAAGGGCTCTGCCGTCCAGACTCCAGCTACATGTCTCACTACCTCCGTGACTTTGCACAAGTCACCAAACCTGCAAGTCTCCCTTTCCTCATCTATGAGACTGAAATGAACCATATCTTCTTTGTAGGTTTCTTGCGAGCATCAGAAGACATAACATACAGGAAAACACTGTCATGTGTAGCAGTAGCCACAGATGTCAGTCATTGTCAGATCCTAGCAACCTGTCAAGCCCAGCTTAATGAGGCCTCATCTGTCTTCTGTAACTGGAGATCTTTCCTTCCTCTGGTTTCTCGCTGCTCTCAAGCCAAACCTTGTAGACATTTTCAAAAGCTGCTCCGACCAGAGTTTCTTGTATCCAAGTCTGTCACCCTCACTAGGCTGCGATCCCCTCAATGGAGGAGACTCCGTTTGCTTCACGCCCGCGCCCCCAGTTCCCAGCCTGGGCTTGGTGCAGAGCAGGACATCAGTAAAGTCATGTGAACAACTGTAAATTATCCCTGGTCTGGAGTGCTCACAGTCTGGCAAGGGAGGCAGACAGTGACAACATGTGACAGCGGGATGTACCAAGACTGTGGGAGCCCAGCAAGGCCCTGGTCCAGCCTGGTGGAGGGCAGCGGAGTACCGACAGTGATCAGGGAAGGCATCCTGAGGGAAGTAACACTAGAACAGAGACTTACAAGGTAAGTAGGAGCTGTCCAGGCAGAGCAGAGAAAGAGAAAGTGTTTTAATGTCCACACTACAGTGACAGAGAAGGGTTTACGGTTAGAGAGCACCGTGCGTGCAAAAGCTCAGAGCAGCCATAAGGCAGCCCGGGCACTTGGGGAACGTGAGTGGCTCAGTGTGCTCGAGGCACATGATGGACCTGGGGAGGTGACGGGGACTGCCACCAAGCTGTGGTATGGCCCACAGGAAGGCCCACACTGGCACCTTTGTCAGAGTGGGGCGAGGCCCAAGTAGGGGACCGTCACTCACCTTGATGGCCTCCATGACAGGCTCATACAGATCCGGGAAGCCCGGGAACCGGAACACCATGCAGTGGACCAGCTCTGACAGCTGCTCCAGGCAGCTGGTCCCCGAGTTCGAGTCCTCCTTGACCAGAGAGGCCACCATGCGGGGGATGTGAGGGAGGAGCTGTGGGAGCAGAGCTGGGTCAGGCTCAGCACCAACCCGCCCACCTGAGACACGGGGCTGCGGTCCCTGCTGACAGCACGCAGCACTCTCTGAGGTAGGGAGGCTTGCCCACCTGACCACTGTGCCCTGACCCAGATGGGGCTCTCAACTCTGCAGGTAGGTGACTCCTTTTCCCAGACATATGATCTAAGACACCCTGCCTCACTTTCTTCATCTGCAAAATAGGATGACTACTCCTCTCCTCACAGCCAAAGGGAGGCCAGAGCCCACGCCTCAGCTGTTTGGCCTCAGCCAAGTGACCTGCACCAAGAGCCCAGGGGCAGCAGGCAGGGCCCTTACCAGATGGAAGGCTTCGTGGGAGTGCTGGAAGGTCAGGAGCATGTACTTGAGCACAGACAGGGCAGCTCCCCGGACGATGGGGTACAGCAGCTTAGAGAAAACCTAGAAGAGAGGCCCTGGTCAGGAGTCCCCAGGCCCGAGCTGCCAAGGCCAAGTGCAGTCACAGGCCTGAGAGGGGGCTCAGAGACACCCTAGAGTTCAAACCCACGCAGAGGGATAAACACTGAGGTGCTCACAGACCCAGATGGACAGACAGATGGCAAGATGGACAGCAAGATAGATTTCTGAGGAATGCATGGAGAGACCAAAAGTCAGACACACATACTTGGATGAGCAGTCAGGGAAACTAATGGGGAGAATCTGAGGCCCAGAGAGGGGCAGTGAATTCACCCAGGTCACACTGCGAGCTTGGTGGGGAGGCCCGATGCTCTGCCCTCCGAGACCTGCACCGCCCCTGGCAAGAGCCTAGTGCAAAAGGCTGTAAGTCTGGGCTAGGACGGGGCACCAACCTTCTCAATTTTGGTGAGCGAAACCTCGATCAAGATGCTGAACTTCTTAACAGCAGCCAGGCCCTTCAGCAGTGCAATGATCCACTTGTCAATGTTCTTCCCCAGGGGCCAGGACACCCAGTCAATCATCCTGGTGAGGGGAGTGACAGTGACACAGGGACGAGGGACACTCAAAATGCTGGCGTGAGGACAGCCCAGGGGCCAGCCGTAATGTCCTGCATTCCCACATGGACTCACGCGTGGAACGGGCAGCCCCGGGGTCTGTGGTCTGAACCACACACGGCTGGGAAAAGCATGAGCTCAGCACAGCCACCTGCCAGACACTGAGGCTCCCAGCCCATCAGGAAGGGAGCCAGGCCCTCTCGGCACCCCAAGCCTCGCCCCTCCACGCTGGTTGCAGTGCCAGAACAAGGCTTTCAGCTGCTTCTGCCCGGAAGGGCAGTGCTCCTGGGCCAGAAGCTCTGGTTTCCAGAAGCAAGCTCTTGCTGTGTGACCCAGAGCAAGCCACTTCCCTGCTCTGGGCCTCAGTTTCTTCCTCTGTAAAATGGGGATAATACCTCCCTCAGAGGGTTCTTGTATGGATTAAAGGAGATAACAGCAGCTAACACTTAGGTCGTATTCACCATTGAGCAGGATATTCCATCAGTTTTACATGTATCAGCCCCTCTGGACCCCACAACACAGCCTGCCTGTGCGGGCTGAGCACACAGCTGCCATGCTGTCAGTGCTCAGGAAAACAGCCTAGACTCAGCGGACTGTGCTAGAAAGAGACAGAACCGTGACAGCAAAGTCACAACAATGATGATAACGGCGGCTCCCACCGCACAGTTCTAGGCACATTACGTGTATTATCTTGTTTTACTCAGTTTAATCCTCACAACAACCCTAGATGATGGGTTTGGTTATACTCCATTTTACAGTTGAGGAAACTCAAACAGAGAGGTTGAGTAACTTGTCCAAAGTCACACAGGCAAGAAGTGGTAGAGGCGGGATTTGACCTCTAGCAACTTACCTTGAGAGCCCACACTCTTACCCACTAAAGGCAAGGAATCCAGGAAGGCCCTACGGAGACGGTGGATCTGCACACGGGATGGAAAGAATGGCAGAGGGAGGCATGCCAGGTGGACGGGGTCTGCATAGGCAAAGGCCTGCAGGGAGGAGGGGAGGCGGCATATTCTGGGACAACTGGACAGGCAGGTACGTCTAGATCACAGGGAGGAGGACGTTCAGATGAGGTGGGGGATATGCAAGGACTCTGTGAGCTGAATAGCACCCAAACTCTGCTTCTCATGTCTGCCCCACTCAGAAAGCACCTCATGAAGCACTCTCAACTTCTTACCCAACCCCAAGGATGCCTGACAGCTTCTTATGCCACCACCCACCTCTGCTTTTACAGAGGGGGAAACTGAGGCTGAAAGCTCATTGGCATGTCCAGGGTCACACTGCTGGTACCTGGCCTGACAGCAACACTAGGGCAGGCTCTCTGTGTTCCCCACATCCAGCCCCAGGCAAGTCATAGAGCAGGGCTCAAGAAAGGATGGATGATGGAACACGCATGAGGCCCTGGGCCCTCTGACTCCAAATCTAGCCCAGTGTCCCACCCAGGAGAAGGGGCTTCTGAGAGGAAGAGAGGGAGGGGCCCCAGCCCTGACCATGGCTCAGCCTCAGCATCCCACCTGCTGATGGCAGTCAGCATCTGCGAGTCCGTCACACTGTCATCATTGCTGAGGTTCCGGACAACACCATCCATGAGCTCCAATGGGAGGTGCTGGACCACGCTGGCCAAGGCACTAGATGGTGGCTCCTCCTCTGGAACAGGGGACAGAGCTGAGCTCAGCAGGGAGGCAGGCCTCCTCCCTTCCCCCAGCACACCATGCCCTGCAGCAGCCAACGAACCAGGCTGGGCCTCTGCGAAGAGCACAGCAAAGGCCACCTCCTCTCCTATAGCAAGCAAAGTCTCTGGTTCCACCTAAACTCACTCAACAGACCTTCACTAGCACAGCCTTGAGGCTATTCCTGTGCTGGGCACAGACAAGCACTGATCAACAGTGGGTGTAAGGGCAAGGCCTTTAGAAGGGGAAACGCTCGGGCTAGAGAAGGTGGGAGGGCTGTGTGGACTGGAGAAAGGAGATACTCCAAGTGGAGCCGCACAGAGCCCTAGATGAGAAAGAGCATTTCCTTCTCGAAGTCTACTGTCCTCAGTTCTTCACCCAGCCGGGTGCATTCCCTTCCCTTCCCTTCCCCTGGAGAGCCTCATTATCAGGGAAGGCACACATCTGCTTTCACTCACTTGCATTGTAGTCTAAGTTCCACGGTTGTCAATGGAGAATCAAGATTTTACGTTTCCGAGTCTGCACAGCAGACTCCATCACCTCTCCAGACCCTCACCTCTGCCTGCCAAGGGAACCTTGCCCCTGCTGCCAGGTGCCACCAATCTGTCAACTCCTGGCTCTAAAGTGATAGCTTCTATCAAACTCACCTAACCCGAAGGCCATAATGACCCCCGCTCCCCCGCCCCAAATCCTGTGGTTTGCTCAACTTCCTGTTCCTCCCTCTAGCCAGACTGACCCGCGTCCTTCTCACACCAGCGTGCTCCTCCCTACATTTCCAACACCTACTGCAGGAGAGGACCCACAGCAAGTGTTCTACATAGTTGTGCCACCTACATGAAGACAGGCTGCAGTCCTCCACCTGAGCATTCGCCCCTGGCACACGGGCCACATGGGGCACCCGCATGCAGAGATCCGCACGTACAGCCACCTGCCCAAGCGCCCACCCAGGACCTCGACGTGCCCGCGCTCCTGCCCCGGCCGCACACGCACCTGTGCAGGAGATGACCGCGAACAGCTCTTTGAGGCAGGGAAGGATGGCGGCGGGCTGTGCGCGCCACAACTGCGCCAGGAGCCCGCTCACCTGCTGGGCCTGCTCCAGGAACTCCACGGCGCCCTCCTCGCCCTCGGCTGGGCAGCGGAAGCGGCCGAGGCAACGCACCAGTTGCTGACAGAAGAGTAGGCGGTGGGGGCCGTCGGGCACACAGCGCGGGTGGCGCGCCAGCAGCCGTGCCACCTGCGCGCAGGCCGCGGGCCCCGGGCGCTCGCACACGGTGCGCAGCACCTCTCGCCGCAGCAGCGCGAACACCTCGTCAGCCGCGGGCCCCTCGGGCAGCAGCTGCAGACCCAGCTGCACGCAGGCGAGCGCGCGGGGGCCCGGGGGGCCGGCGCCACCCTGCAGCAGGCGCAGCACGCGGCGCGCGCTGAAGAACTCTGCGAAGACGTCGGGGTGGTGGCGGCCGGCCACGTGCAGCAGCTGGCAGCCCACGCGGCGCGGTAGCTCCTCCGCGCCGCCCACATAGAGGCGCGCGCCCAGCGCCAGCAGCGCCAGGCACTGCTCACGCTCCAGAGGCTGCCGCGCCGCCTCCAGCACGCGCCGAACCAGCCCCTGCTTCACGCTGACCGGGTATGACGACGTCACCACCGCCTCCAAGATCTTGTCCATGGCGCCCGCGCTGCGGAGGACAGGGAGCAAGGTCACAGCCCGACAACCGACAACCGCGGGGCTCAAGAGTTCCCGGTGCAGTCCCTGAGTGCTGAGACTTAGGGCAAGCAACTCAAACTTTCTGGGCCTCAGGTTTCTCATCTGTGAAATGGGGCAAGGACGTCATTTCACTGCAAGCTATCCTGATGAAGTAAAGCACAACACTTGGCACATAATAAACGCCAGGGGCCTGCGTGATGACTCACACCTGTAATCCCAGCACTGTGGGAGGCCCAGGCAGCAGAATCCCTTGAGCCCAGGAGTTCAAGACCAGCCTAAGCAACAGCGAGGCCCGTCTCTACAAAAAATACAAACTACCCAGGAGTGGTGACGCACACATGTAATCCCAGCTACTCTGGAGGCTGAAGTGGGAGGCTCACTTCGGCCTGGGAGTTCAAGGCTGCAGCGAGTGGCGATCATCCCACTGCACTCCAGACTAAGCAACAGAGGCCCTGTCTCAAAATAAATTAACCCCAGGGACTTGAAGATATGGTTGCTAAGCACCTTTAATCGCACAAAGTTACGTGAGCCCCCTCCCCATCCTTACCCCTTTGCCCGTCTCTCCCCAGGCCTCCCTGGTGACCCTGTCCACTCTCAGGGCAGGTAGGAGCGGGATCTAGAAGCTGCTGTCCAGAGTCTCAGCCAAGTCATGCCCACCGGGGAGATGAGATGGGGCGGACACAAAAAATCACACCTCTGTGGAGAAAGGGCAAGAGGCCCTAAGGGAGAACAGACAGAGGTCCCAGAATCCCTTGCACTCCTCCTTTCTGCCTCAACTCCCTGCTCCCTCCCCAGTGCCCTACCCCTCGGCTAGACTCCACTTCATGTGTGTGCTGCGCCTTCTGCCTGACACGTCCTTATCTCCTGAGCCCGCCACAACCACCATGTTGTCACAAAACCAAGCAAGCGTCTTTTCCTTCAAAGCCTATCTAAAGCACCTGTCCTCAGTGAGAACAGCCCTGGTCCTCCAGGCGGGAATCCATCCCCCTCCCTTGATTCCTACAATCACCTGTGGCCTCTTCCATTACAGCTGGAATCAGTTAGTACTGGCGTGGTGTGGGTTCCAGTCCCCTCCACTAAAGCGGAGCATCTTGTCTCCACGCTCCAGCCCTGCACACCTAGGGCTCTGCCTGCCTCAGCCCACACCAGCCTGCCACCCTTGGCTCACCGTGTGCCCTCTGCCCCTGGGCCTTTGCGGATGCTCTTCCCTCCCCCCTGCAGACCTCAGCTGAAAGTTACTTCGTCAAGGAAGCCTTGCCTGATCCCCCTGCCTGGGTCAATCTCTCTTATTAAAAATTAGAACATCTTGTCCTTCTCCTTGGTAGTACTTGTCATGATTTCTTGATTGGGGTCAGCCTCCCCTCCAACGCTGTATAAGGTTCCTGAGGGCAGCTTCAGGTTTTGTTCACCACAGTATCCCCAGCACCTAGCACAGTGCACAGCACACACGCATTTGCTGGATGAGCAAAAAATGCAGGGTGCAGTGTGAGTTATCTCTACCTTACTCCTCTGAGCCATAACAGCCTTCCTTCTGCCCTTCTCCATCTGGCCTGTTTCCGGAAGGCTTTGTCCCACACCAATCCACTTTGAGCCCTCTCATGCAGGTTCACGTGAGCACAGCTTGCTCTCTTAACATCTAACCCTTAATGCCTCTCCTGGAGGGCAGAACCATTTCTTTGCTTCGATGTATAACCCAATCTAGGCAGGACCTGATATAAGACTCAGCATATAGTAGGTGTTTAAACTTATGGGCTCAGTAAAAACTACTCTTATGCCTGAGAACTGGAGCTAGAGTGTGGACAAGCCTTAAATTTCCTGGATAATAAACTGGAAAGTTTTATTCAGAATCACAGATATTCTGGAACCCCAACTATGTACTAGGCCCAGTGAGCTCCCTGCTCTGTTCTAGTT
Organism: Chlorocebus sabaeus; assembly: GCF_047675955.1. Lineage (NCBI taxonomy): Eukaryota > Metazoa > Chordata > Mammalia > Primates > Cercopithecidae > Chlorocebus > Chlorocebus sabaeus. The sequence continues at coordinate 74,716,282 of NC_132904.1, read as the reverse complement.
CTCAGCTGTGACCTAACCTCCATTGCTGCACGTGTTAGGATGCAAAGGGCCCATTTGTTTAAATATCTGTCTCTCTCACCAGGCTGTGAGCTCCACCAGAAAAGGACCAGGGCTTATTAGTCTTGGCTAGCATCTCTCATGCCAAGAGTGTGTGCCTCTGAAGAGTTCGCTGTTGGTTAGAGGTTGTAGCCATGGCAGAGATCAGTGGTTCCCAAATCCTGGCCTGGATGCCTCAGAAGCACCTGGGCACCTGCTACAAGTTCAGATGCAGCCGGGCACGGTGGCTCACGGCTGTAGTCCCAGCACTTTGGGACGCCAAGGCAGGCAGATCACTTGAGCCCAGGAGTTCAACACCAGCTAGGGGTGGTGGCGAGCCCAGGAGGTCAAAGCTGAAGTAAGGCAAGATCGTGCCACTGCACTCCAGCCTAAGCGACAGAGTGAGACCGTGTCTCAAAAAAAAAAAAAAAGAAAAAGAAAAAAAAAAGTTTAGGGTCCATCCTAAGCTTCCTGAATGAGGAAATGAGGGAAATGATGTGTTCAATTCTGTTTTTTGTTTTGACTCTGAATGTGGCTCATCTGGGATACATTCTGGTTCCCATAAAGGTTACTTAGGCTCTCTGAGCTGGGCACAAGGAAGTTCTCAGAAAATGTCAACTCCTGTTGCTTTAGAAGCAAAGTCCTTGCCTTGAAGGAGCTTCCAGTCTGATGGGGGAGGCAGAAATGTTTGTAAGGGTGCCCCTGTAAGGCATAATCTCAAAAGGCCTATAAAGTGTCTTTAAAAACTGGTCTCCCAGCTGGGCACAGTGGCTGATACCTGTAATCTTAGCACTCTGGGAGGCCAAGGTGGGCGGATGGCTTGAGCTCAGGAGGTTAAGACCAGCCTGGGCAACGTGGCAAAACCCCGTCTCTACCCCAAAAAAAAAAAAAAAAAAAAAAAATTACATCAATCAGCCAGGCACAGTGTCTCACACCTGCGGTCCCAGCTAGTTGGGGCTGAGATAGGAGGATCACTTGAACTTGGGAGGCGAAGGCTGCAGTGAGCTGAGATCACGCCACTGCACTCCAGCCTGGATGACAAAGTGAGTTCCTGTTTCAAAAGAAAAAAAAAAAAAGAAAAATTTTTTAACTCTCCCATCAGCCCTGGTCCCCTTTCTAGACAGTGCCTGTGACAAGGCAGTTGCTGTGGCTGACCTCTCTCACACACACAGTCCATCCTCCCAGACCCCTGGGATGGCTAGTGGATTTCATATGCTTTCAACCCAGGATGCCAAGAAATCCTGGCACTCAGGCAGCCAAGAAGAAACCCTCATCCATGATGCACTGGCATCATGTGTGAAGCAAGAGGGCACAGGGGCAGGAAGAAATGGAGTTCTGGGGACAGGGAAGACTCTGGTAGTAGAAAGAGTACCAGAAAGAGTGGAAAGAGTATCAGACTAGGAATGAGGAGTCCTACATTCTAGCCCTGACTCCCTGTGTGACCCTCAGTAATCATATCCATGAGCCTCTCTTCTGTAAAATGGGGACAAATGATATTAGACTGAACCACATAAAACTGAATGATCAAATGTTGGCAATTTCATGTTGTTCTACCTAATACCACATAAGGCTGGCAGCTGACAGTTCAAATAGAGCTGCTCCATGAGAGCTCTGATCTCCAAGGCCAGCCAGCAGCCTCTGCTCAGTCTGTAGCCTGGCCACAGCAAGCAAGCCCTGCCCACCTGCCCCAACTCCCACGCAGGCAGTCTGAGGACAGCTGTCACCATGGTCACCAGCAAACCCACTCAATATCTTGGATGCACTCACACAAAAGGGTTTTAGAGGCTTGCACCTCACCTGGCTCCATCAGGCCAGGGAAGGCAGGACAAGGCCAGCTATCCCACTGGCAGGAATGGGGAAAGTGAGGCTCAGAGAGGTAGAGGAACATGGCCTTGGCAAGGCAGGATTAGAACCTGCACTCTGCCTCCCTCAGGAGGGCTGGATTAGCCTGCCAAGCCCCGGGTGGGGAGATGGCCTGTCCATGCTGGCTCTGACTCAAGAGACAGCTGCCCCGCACCAACCACAGCAGCAAACAGCAGCCGTATCGTCCCCCAGGAGAGCCTGCAGGAAAAGCATAAGACACAGGTTTTCTGCTTCAAAGTCATCAGGCGACCTTGGGCGAGTCCCTGCCCAGCTTCTTAGCCTTCTCATCTGGAAAATGGGGACTATTCCAAGCCTGCCATTCACAGGGTTGAGACAAGGTATAAAAAAGATGAGGGCCGGGCAGTCATGAGTCTATTTTTGGGCCACCTGGCACTGACGGGAGACACAGACACTGTCAGGGAAAGGAGACAAGGAGACACGCACTGCTGATCCCACTGATTCTCCAAGGCACTTCCTCCATTAGCCCTCGCTGCCGCCTCGGTGTTCCCAGCTCCACACAGGATCGGTCCCCTTGACTTCTCGCCTGGACTAGTGCAGTGGCCTCCTAACCCATCTTCCAATTCCCTCCCTCAATCCAACCTCCAACAGAGGTATGTGTCCTGGAGAACACAGTCCAGGCTTCGAGTCTAGCCCAGCCACCACGGAGGTAGGTGTTCTTTCACCTCTGATCCTCGGAATGCCCAAATAGAAGGGGACTACCTGCCCACGCCTTAGCCTTTCCCAGCCAGCGCTGCTGCTCCTCCCAAGCCCTTGCCTCATACCCCTCGCCCTACCCGCATGACAGCCTGAGGGGGGTTCCAGCAACACCAGCACACGCCACAGCACGCAGTGAGCACTCAGGAAAATCCCAATCCCTCCGCCAAAAGGCCCAGATTCCTTCACCTGTTCCTCTCAGATGACCCTCAGCGTCTCTGCTGATTGTTGACTGATCTCTGCTCCTGCATAGTGAAGCCTGACTTATCTGCATCACCCCAAAGCACCCAGTGTGTGTGTGTGTGTGTGTGTGTGTGTGTGTACACAACTCCAATGCTCAGCCCACTGCCACGCCCTGGGCCCCGGCTCAGGCTTCATCATCCCTCCTCGGTCTCCCCAACCCACCGTGCAGCAGCGTCAGATGGAGTTTATCACACGGTAAGCACCATTCCGCCCGTGCCCCTGCTCAGAAGTCTCAACACTCTCCAGCCCCTTGGACCCAGAATAAGGTCCAAACTCCTGAGCCGGACATGCAAGCCCTTTCTGTGACACTCAGCTGATGTGGGGCAGGGATGGAGATGAACTCAAGCGACATTGTTCAGTGGAGACTCTGCAGACATTGGGGCAGGGGGCTTCTTCCTGACTGCTACTTTGCACAATGTCCTGTCTACTGAAAAAGGGCCTCTCCCTCTTCTCTCCTGAAAAATTCTGACTCACCCTTCAATGCCCAGGTCACATGCCCTCTCCTCTGGGAAGCCTTTCTTTTTCCCTCCACAATTCAAGTGTCTAAAGTTCTGGCCTCCAAGGCCCTCTTAACTATCCTCATCCCTCTGCAGTGTAACTGGAATCCATGTCTGTCTCCCACCACGCTGGGACCTCCCTTGGCAGAGGTCCAATCCCTGTCTCTGAGCCCAGTGCCCAGTGCAGAACCAAGGACTGAGGTGTCAGTGAAGGTGCATCAAGCGACTCATGTGAGACATGTGACAGCAAGATGAGAGAAAACCAAGGATGTGACCAGAAAAGTACCTTCCAGAAACTGGCCTAAACTTTGGTCCGGTCAGCGCCCGCTCCTTTGCCCAGGCCTGGTCTTGCATATCAAAAACCCTGAAAATCTTAAACATCAGCCAGGAAAGCCCCTACAGAGGCCACTGGACTGGACGGAGGCTTTAGCCATTCTAGAAATCATTCAAACCACCAAAGCAAAAGAAAAAGCACAAAATAAAAAAAACAAAACCAAAAAAAAAAAAAATCTGTTCCTAGTTAGCCTTCAGGTCAAAAGCTCACAGTATCTCCTAGGACCTGAAAAGAAGGCTTCATGGTGTTACTCCACCTCTCCCTGCTCCAGGTCACAGCAGCCCCTCCCAGCCCCTGCTCAGCACCTAAGAGCTGAGGAGCTCATTTTCTCCCCTCTCTGACCCTCACAGCCAGCCTCCCTCCTTTGACTCCCTTGGGAGCCAGAGCTGCCTGGGGGTACCAGGCTGCCCCTCCCGACACTAGGTGGTGTCCTCCATCTCTGGGCCCTCAGGTGTCTGAATGGCAGCATCTCTCTAGGTATTTTTTAACTGAACTTCTACCCAAGGCAACCCTGGGAAGAAGTGCTTCACCCTACTCTGGGAGGCCCATGTCTGGGCCACCAAACTGTCTCCTGGAAAAAAAAAAGAAAAAATGGTTTCACTGGTAAAAAGCAACTGCTCTTCCTTAAAGGATAAGGAGGAGAGACAAGGGAAGAAAGTAGGAACAGCTATTCCTCCTCAGGAACCCACCACACACACCTATCCCTGCGGGGCCACCCCTCACAAACCTGTGAGGGCCACACTCCACCCCAAGCTTTCTGGAAGGAAGTGCACCAAGCTGACACATCAGGGTCTCCAGTTTGCAAGGGCCAGAGCCGTAAGCGGGGCTGGGGGGAGGGTATCCCAGGGCCCAGCATGCTGAGAATAGGAAAAACCCATTCCAAACAATGGTGGCCTCGGGCCCCCCAGTTTGTGCCCCAGCTCGGCCACCTGCCTTCCTCCAGTGCACCGAGCCCAGCCCACGCTTGAGCTGGAGGGCCCCACGAAAAGCCAGCGAGCGAATGGACTGGGTCCTGGGTGCGAATGTCCTCTTACCTGAAAGGGGAGGGAGCAGGATCACTTCGACATACAATAGGAGAAGGAGGGGGTTAATGCCCAGAGAGGAGTAGCTACTCGCCCAAGGTCACACAGTGAGGCCCAGGATGCACCCACATCTCCCGAATCCCAGCCCTGGGCTCGCAAGTCCAGGGTTCTCGAAACGCCTGGGTGCAGACACCGCCCCCCAAAGCCAGACACACTCCCCCAACCCCCTTACCTCCCGGACCCCGGCGGGCCCTGCCGCAGAGCCGGCTGCTGGGCGGGGCGCTCAGGCCGGGCAGGACAGGGCTGGGCCGGGCTAGGTCAGGGCTGGTCCTCTGCTCCCCCCAGGGTGGGGACGCCCTCAGCCAGGTCCCAGATGGAAGAGATGCTGCTTCCACTGCAAAATCCAGTCTTCCCACCCTGCCTGGCACAAGGCTCTATGCACCCAGGGAGCCCGACTGTGCGGCGCGGCCCCGGGGCTGCGGGACGAAGCGTGGGGAGGGGCGAGGTGCTGTAAATGGGGCGGAGCCGGAGCGAGGGCCACCCCGCGAGCTGCCACTCTGACCGCGTCCCCTTTAAGGCCAGCCAGCCGGACACCGGCGGGGACGAGGCGGGGCGCAGAGCAACTCGCAGCAATGCCTCCTGGGAGATGGAGTTCGCTCTCGACGCAACGAGCTGCGAGGAGCCCAGAGAGAACTACCAGTCCCGGAAGGCGGCGCGCGGACCCCGGACCGCCACACCCCTGGGCTGGGCTCCGACCCTCCGCCCTCCTCGCAAAGCTGCGCTGGCCGCTTGCGGAGGGGAGGCTGCAGAGCGAGGGCAGGAGGTGGGTGCGGCGCGGCCGGGGTCGCGGGACTCGGGGACTACCGGCGAGGGTACGTGGGCCCACTGGGCACCTGTCTTACCATGAGACGAATCTATCCCAGCCTCGCCATTCCCATCTGTGAAATGGGGATGGCAGTGCCTGTGGGTGCGGGGGAGGTGGCACGTTTCGGCGCGAGGTGAGCCGAGGAGGGCAGAGCTCTTAGAGGGGTGGGGCTGGTGGGAGGAGCTAGGGCGGATGGTGATAGTCGGAAAAGCCCGGATAATGAGGGTCGGGACTGTGGGAGGAGTCCTTGGTGGGTGGGACAAGGAGGGGCGGGGTATCTGGGTCGGGGTGGGGCACTTGTCAGGTCGGAGTCGGGGCTCTAGGACTGGGGAGTGGGTGCGGAAAAAGCCGATGAGGCCAGCCTGGGTGGGACTAGTGAAGGAAGGGCGGAGACACGGATGACAGGGAACTCGCCCCGGTCTGGAGAGCCCTGGGCCGGCAGCGCTGTGGCGGCGTGGGCAAAAGCCTGTGATGCATAGAACACCTCCCTTTACTGACTGGAAATAAAGAGTCCATCCCCGAGCTCAGTGCTGCACACCCGTGATCTCCTTGACCTCTTACGCCGTGGAAAGTAGAGGCGTCACCATAGCAGTTGACAGGTGAGGAATGTGAGGCTCAGAAGGGACTTGCCTAAAACCACTCAGGACTCCTTACTTCAAATACCTTGCTTTTTTCCCTGCACTCGGGGAGGCAGGGGTTTAGCTTGGCATGGCAGGCAGGAAAGAAAGAAAAGTTTTGATGCCCTGACCTTCGCAAATTTTCTGGCAGGACCAGTCCCCGCAACCCTTCCGAATGGCAGTCTGTAAGGCAGCCCTCGTATGGTACTGTGAGGATGAAATGAGATGGATTTGAAAGCACAGTGTTTATAAGTTACTGTTTGGAGGAGACGGTAGGAAGAGAGCAGTTTGAAATGGGGTGCTGGTGCCTGAGGAAAAGCACAAGTTGAAGCGTGAGAGTGAGCTGAGAAGGTGAAGGAAAGTTCTGGAAGGGGTTAGGGGATGGTAGTGGTGGTTGGAGGTCTATGCCAGGTGAAAGAATACCTTGCCGTGCCAGATTCTGTGGTGTCCTTCTTCCAGCCCACCTCTCTCTCCTCCTGCCTTTTGCGCAACTCATTCTGGGGTCCCTGTGTCTAGAAGCACCTTTTCTCTCCCTACTTATGGGTTGTGATGGTAATAGAGCAGCCTACGGGCTTCTTAGAGATATGGACTGGGCAAGACAATTATAGATGCAGCTGTCTGATGTGGGGTGATCAGGAAGGGGAGGTGAAGAAAGGGTAGTCGTCCTGGGGGCTTCAAGGCAGAGTCCTTTCCCCGGTGGGGTAAGGTGGGGAAGTCTCCGACTTACTGGAAGACACAGTAGTCACTCTGAGCATTGTCTTTCTTGAAATTTACCCAGCCACTTGCTATCTATTCCCTTACGTAGTGGAAACTCTCCTTGCATTTACTCCCAAGTAATCACCTCAGCCTTGTCACATGCCTTTAGATTTCAGATTGAAAATTCAAGAGAGCATTTCAAAATTAGAAAGTTTTAAAAATCCAGGTGGGGAAAATGGATCTGACTAAACAGGAGAGAAATTTCTTCCTCTTTCCCTATTCTACATGCTTCTGTGGATATAGAAAGGGGCACCCCCAGCCCCAGCAGGGGAGCCAGGCATCCATTTACTTAAGTAAAGTTGGCGGTGGTAAGGGGTTAGAATAAAATTCTCCGGAGATGCAGAGAAGGAATGAATTCCAGCTGAGAGACCTGGCCGATGCATGGGATTTGTCTTCAAGGTCCAGGCAGAGGGGATGGCAGATGCCAAATTGCAGAAGTTGAAGAGGGCCTGGTATGGTTGGTCTGTAAAGTAGGTATGTAATAGTATCTACTTCATCTGTGAGATTGAAAGAGATTAACATGTATAAAGTACCTAGCATGGTAATAACTGCTCAATAAATGTTAGCCATTATTATTACTGTTGTAGTGTTTGTTATTGTTACAATCATCATCTGCCCAGGAACGTGCCTAGGGCTGCACAGCTAGTAAGGGGCAGGGGATGATTCAAATACAAACCCAAGTAATGCCGAATACCTTGCATGGTCTGCGCCTACCCCACACAGCCTCTCCAGTTCTTTTTTTTCTTTTCTTTTCTTTTTTTTTTTCTTTTGAGACAGGGTCTTGCTCTATTGCCCAAGCTGGAGTTCACTGGCGTGATCTTGGCTCACTGCAGCCTGACCTCCCAGGCTCAAGCAATCTAACTTTTTTTTTCTCTGTAGAAACGAGGTCTCATTATGGTGTCCAGGGTGGTCTCTCAAACTCCTGAACTCAAACGATCCTCCCACCTGGACCTTCCGAGTGCTGGGATTACAGGCATGAGCCACTGTGCCTGGCCTCTCTCCAGTTCTTTCTGCCCATCCTTGACATTTCTGAGGCCCAGGAGTGGCCTTTGTCAACATTCACAGTGAGTCATGACAGGAGTTTCTTTCCTGCCGGGGTACAGAGATTCTGGGTTCATGACGAGGCAGGAAAAACAAGGCCTGAACAGCCATCTTCTCCCAGGCAGAATCACAGCACAGAAGATAGGCAGGCCTGGCCGGGCACAGTGGCTCACGCCTGTAATCCCAGCACTTTGGGAGGCCGAGGTGGGTGGATCACTTGAGGTCAGGAGCTTGAGACCAGCCTGGCCAACATGGTGAAACCCTGTCTCTACTAAAAATACAAAAATTAGCCAGGCGTGTAGCACGCTTCTGTAATCCCAGCTATTCAGGAGGCTGAGGCAGAAGAATCGCTTGAACCTGGGAGGCGGAGGTCACAGTGAGCCGAGATCATGCCACTGAACTCCAGCCTGGGTGACAGAGTGAAACTCCGTCTCAAAAAAAAAAAAAAAAAAAATGGCCTAGTCGTGTGGTTTCTGTGGGTGGTGAGTCTATCCAGACTGCCCACCCAGGCTTAAATTCTAACTCCTCCACCACTTAGCCCTGGTTGGCATCCTCGCCCTTCAAAATTCAGCAACACTCGGGAAGGAAAATTATGAACTTTTCACACTTCTAAGTAGTAGTAGTAAATCTGTAACTTACTAAGTCTGGCTATTTATTGGGGTCTGGCACTGTGACTGTAACTTTACATCTATTGGCCCTATGAAGGAAGTGTTCTTCTCCCTTCTTTTAAAATACAAATATTTTTAAAGTTTTCAAGCTTACATTAAAGCTTAAAGTACAACCCTTAACCTAGATACGCCAATTCACAATTTGCCAATTGTGCTTTTACACAAACACACACTTTTTGGGCCAAATTGTTTAAAAGTAAGTTACAGACATGTTTATTGATGTTTGACCCCTAAATTTTTCAACATGTATCCCTGATAAGGACATTCTACTACATAACCATAATACATTATGCATTATAAGCAAGAAGTCAGTATTACCCAATGTAATAGTTATTAAAAATTTTCTGCCAGGTGCAATGGGTCATGCCTGTAACCCCAGCACTTTGGGAGGCCAAGGCGGACAGATTGCTTGAGCCCAGGAGTTCAAGGCCAGCCTGGGCAACATAGTGAAACCCCATCTCTACAAAAACTACAAAATTTAGCAGGATGTGGTAGCATGCACCTGTAGTCCCAGCTACTTGGGAAGATCACCTGAGCCTGGGGATGTCAAGGCTGCAATGAACCACGATTGCGCCACTGCACTCCAGCCTGGGCGACAGAGTAAGACCCTGTCTCAAAAAAGAAAAAAAATTATAATTGCCCAAAAATACCTTATATAGTTTTTGGTTTTTAAAATCAGATCCAGTCAAGGTGTACATATTGCATTTTATTATATCTCTTTTATCAACTCATTTAATCTAAATAGAGCCCCTTGGCATAGTGGCTTAGGTCTGTAATCCCAACATTTTGGGAGGCCAAGACGGGCGGATCACTTGAGGTCAGGAGTTTGAGACCAGCCTGGCCAACGTGGTGAAACCCCATCTCAACTAAAAATAAAAAAATTAGCCGGACATGGTGGTGCGTGCCTATACTCCCAGCTACTCAGGAGGCTGAGGCAGGAGATGCTTGTACCCGGGAGATGGAGGTTGCAGTGAGCCGAGATTGTGCCACTGCACTCCAGCCTGGGCAACAGAGTGTGACTGTATCTCAACTAAGTAAATAAATAAATAAATAGAGCTTCTCCACCTATTTAAATATGTTTGATTGGTTTATCAATGATTAGATTCGGGTTAGAGTCGAGTTTTTGGCAATATGTGTACTTACTGCATGTCAGGAGGATATGATGTCAGGGTCTTACTATCCATGAATGCTACATTTGATTATTAGGTAAGATCATGGCAACCTGATCTCTCTATCGTAAGGGTACATTTTTCTCTCTTACAATTAATAAGTAATCTGTGAAGTGATTCTCTGAGTCTATTATAATTATGTGTTCCTGATAACCTTTCACACCACATCCCTGGATCATCCTTGCTTGAATAGCAACACTGAGGGTTACAAATTGGTAATTTTCTAATTCTACCATTCCTTCTGTGTTTATTAGCTAGTATTCTTTTTTATAGAATAAATTTTCCCTGTCTCTGTCTTTCTCACTCCCTTCTTCTCACCCTCTCTTTGGGGAATAACATTATGGACTTCTGTTTTTTGTTTGTTTGTTTGTTTTTGAGACAGAGTCTCACTCTGTTGCCCAGGCTGGAGTGCAGTGGTGCGATCTTGGCTCACTGCAACCTCCACTTCCCAGGTTCAAGCGATTCTCCTGCCTCAGTCTCCCAAGTAGCTGGGATAACAGGCACGCGTCACCCTGCCCAGCTATTTTTTTGTGTTTTTAGTAGAGATGAGGTTTTGCCATGTTAGCCAGGCTGGTCTTCCAACTCCTGACGTCAGGTGATCCACCTGCCTCGGCCTCCCAAAGTGCTGAGATTACAGGCATAAGCTACCGCACCCATCCTGGACTCTTTGTTTTTTTTTTTTGTTTGTTTGTTTGTTTTTAATTCATTGGTTTATATGAATTCACCTTGAACTTTTCCTGTAAAAGTTCAGGAATCATCAGTTTCTCCAGGAAGCCCTGGTTTCTTTTAGAAGAGATGATGACATTTGGAAACAAAGATCCAGGGCTAGGTGTGTTTATTGCTACTGGGTGTCATTTCTAGGCTCTATGAGTGAGCACAGCTAGGAAATGATGGATAGGTGATTGACTGATAGATGATAGATGGACAATTTTCATTACTCAGTACATTTATTGTTACAACAGCTAGTCCCCACCGACAGGATTGCATGGTAAGTCATTTCACTATGGAAGTAATGCTGATTATGGAAGTAATGCTGATTATGGAAGTGGACAGTAATGTGAGAAAAAAGGAAACTGCACAGAAAAGAGCCTTTGCCTACTCCAGGTCGCCATGAGTATACAGGCTGTTGGCTAGGCCCTCTGTGGCTGGGTTCAGCTTCCTGCCGAAGACCTCTAAAGGACTGGTTCTCTGAAGGGTGTCCAAACCAGAACTTCCCAGACGCCATGACTCTGAGATCAAGAATGCACATGAAGCCCTGGGCAAGGGATTCACACTCTTTGGGTCTGCTTTAGGTTGTCTTCGAAATAAAGACAATGTGATCAGTCCTGCCTGGGTCCCAGAGTTGTAAGGATCAATATATTTATCAATAGGTTTATTTTTAAACATTGCTAGTTGTGTCTCTTCACATTTGTTACCAAATTCCTTCTCTTCTGATTGTTTTAAAACCACGGAGTGAAATGTCATTGCTTTATAATCTGGTTTTAATACATTGTGCTAAGATGTCTTATTCAAATATTCTTTCAGGTTATCAGTCATCAGTGCTTCCAGATTAAAATTTTAATTATTTAAATCTTTTTTGAAAAATACTATTGAGATTTGGATTAGGACAACATAACTATAATTAATTGGGGGGTGGGCGGGCTTTGGAATAAGGCCTGGCTCTGTCACCCAAACCAGAGTGCAGTGGCACAGTCTTGGCTCACTGCAACCTCCACCTACTGGGACAAAATCAATTATTAAAATAGAAGAAGTTCCTATAGCTATTATCACGAGGGAAATTACAATGTTTTTAACCCCTGGCCAACAGCTGGGGACAAATCTAAAATGTATATTGCTTATTATATCACAGTATCACACAACCCCTCCCCCGAGTGCGAGGCGGTGACTGTGCAGATGTGAGACATGCAGTTGCTCTCAGCCCACAAACTAGGCAGTGGTTCCCAAAAAAAATTGTTTTGTCACCCACAGGATGAAGATACCATGATCCAGTTCATGGACACACAACTGAAACAAAAGGTTCACAACAATATATAATTGGTCACAACCCACTTAACTGTATTGATGTCGTGACTTGCCAATAGGTCACAACCTTCATTTTTTTCCTGTTTATGGAGGTAAAACTTACGTATGGTAAAATTTACCCCCTTTTTTTTTGTTTGTTTTTTAATTGAGACACAGGTCTCACTATGTTTTCCAGGCTGGTCTTGAACTCCTGGGCTCAAGTGACCCTCCTGCCTTGGCTTCTCAAAGTACTGGGATTATAGGCATGAACCACCACAGCTGGCCAAAATTCACCCTTTTAGATGTGTACAGTTACATGAATTTTGACAGCCTTTATAAAGACATTTGACCACCACCACATCCTATTACTTTGGTGCCAACCTAATAGAATATTCCCATCACTCCAAAATATGCCTTGTGTTTCTCTGTAGCCAGTCTTTTCTCTCCAACCCAGCCCCGGGAATTCGCTTAATCTGATTTCTGTCTTTATAGTTTTGCCTTTGCCAGTATGTTATACAAATAGAATCATGCACCATGTAACCTTCTGAGGCTGACTTCTTTCACTTGATGTAATGCTTTTGAAATTCAGGTATGTGGTAATGTCTTTTAGTAGTTCCTGTATGTTGCTGAGTCATATTCTTTTGTATGGATGTACTACAATTTGTTTATCTGTTTACATTTTAGTTGTTTCTGAGTTTGGGCAGTTATGAATAAGCTGCCATAAACATTCACATATGAGTCTTTGCATGGACATATGTCTCCATTTCTATAGCTGAAATATAGGAGCAGGGTCATTGCATCATGGGATAATTGTATGCTGTATTAGTCCATTCTCAGACTGCTAATAATGACATACCCGAGACTGGGTAATTTATATAAGGAAAGAGGTTTAATTGATTCACAGTTCCGCAGGACTAGGAAGGCCTCAGGAAACTTAAAATAATGGCAGAAGGGGAAGCAAACATGTCCTCCTTCACATGGCAGCAGCAAGGAGAAGTGCCAAGCAAAGGGGAAACCCCTTATAAAACCATCAGATCTCTTAAGAACTCACTCGCTATCACAAGAACAGCATGAGGAAAACCACCCCAATGATTCAGTCATCTCCACCTAGTCCTGCCCTTGACACATGGGGATTATTACAATTCAAGGTGAGACTTGGGTGGGGACACAGCCAAACCACATCCTATGCCAAATTATTTTCAACAGTGGTTACCATTTGCCAGCAGTGTATGAGGTTTCCATTGTTCTGTGTACTCACCTTCATTTGGCATTGTCAGTTTTCATATGAGCCACTGTAATAGGTGTATAGTAGCATGTAATTGTGGTTTCAATTTTCATACTGTAATGACTAATGATATTGACAGTCTTCATGTGATTGTCGTCATCTACATATCTTCTTTGCTGGAGTATTTGTTAGATCTTTTGTCTGGTTGTTTTTTTTTTTAAGTAGAGATAGGGTTTCGCCATGTTGGCCAGGCTGTTCTTGAACTCCTGGCCACAAGTGATCTGCCCGCCTCAGCCTCCCAAAGTGCTGGGATTACAGGCATGAGCCACTGCACCCAGCTTTGTCTGTTTTTTTTTTTTTTTTTTTTTTTTTTTTTTTTTTTTTTTGAGACGGAGTCTCGCTCTGTCACCCAGGCTAGAGTGCAGTGGCCGGATCTCAGCTCACTGCAAGTTCCGCCTCCAGGGTTTACGCCATTCTCCTGCCTCAGCCTCCCAAGTAGCTGGGACTACAGGCGCCTGCCACCTCGCCCGGCTAGTTTTTTGTATTTTTTAGTAGAGACGGGGTTTCACCGTGTTAGCCAGGATGGTCTCGATCTCCTGACCTCGTGATCCGCCCGACTCGGCCTCCCAAAGTGCTGGGATTACAGGCTTGAGCCACCGCGCCCGGCCTGTCTGTTTTTTAATTGGGTTATTTTCTTACTGAGTTACTGAGTTTTGAGAGTTCTTTATATATTCTGGTTAACAATCCTTTATCAGATAGGTGTTTTGCAAATATTTTCTCCATGTCTTATTCTTTCATTTCCTTAACAGTGTCTTTTGAAGAACAGACTTTTTTATTTGGATGAAGTCTAGTTCATTGATGTTTTTAATGGTTTGTCCCTTTTAGGTCCTATCCAAGAAATCTTCGCCTAATCCACAGTTGCAAAGATTTTCTCCTAGAAGTTGTGTAGTTTTAAATTTTATATTTAGGTCTATGATCTGTTTTGAGTTTATTTTTCATATATGGCATAAGAGATGGACCAAGGTTCTTTTTTCCCCGTGTGGATGTCCACTGATCTGCATTTTGATAGAGCCAGGGAAGAGGGCCATGTGCAAAGCAGATCACTGCAGATGGAACGGTGAGTGCTGCCAGAGGGGGTTGTGCAGGGCACCAGGAAGCCCTGAGAGGAGAGCTGTTAACCTGCTGGAGATTGGGGACAGCCATACAGAGGTGATGACTCATAGGCTGGGCCTGAAAGGTAGACAGCAGAGAGAAGGTAGACAGGGGTGGTCTAGGGACAGCAAAGGCAGAGCAGGTGACAGCATGAAGGAGACTGACTCAGTGGTGTCCGGAGTGCATGGAGGAGACTGACTCAGTGGTGTCCGGAGTGCATGGAGGAGGGCAGGGTAAGACATGAGAGGGGAAGAGGAAGGTGGTTTGGGCAGAGCCAGTGCTTCAGGGAGGTCTGCAGACCAGAAAGGAGGGTAGACAGACGGCAGGGAGCCGAGTGAGGATGTAGGGGTGAAGGGGGCAGGGATGAGGCCTGAGCTCTGGGAGTAGCTATAGGGATGGGTTCAAGGAGACAGTCAAGACAACCTGTAGGGCTGGAGTTGGGGCTGCCTCCCTCAGGCAGTTGGGTGGCTGAGAAGAGTTCACAGCAGAGTTAGGGGCAGAGGAATGCACAGGTGAGGCTTCTGGTACCTGTGTTACTGGTGGAGGGTCTTGACTATGAGTTGTCCAGGTCCTTGGCATTTTGAACAAAGTAGCAGAGGGGCTGGACGTGGTAACCCCCACACTTTGGGAGGCCTAGGTGGGCGGATCAGTTGAGGTCAGTCCAAGACCACCCTGGCCAACAGAGTGAAATCTGTGTCTACTAAAAAAAATAATAATAAAAAGAGTAGCAGGGGAATGAAATGCAGGAACGAAGCAGCGAAAGCAGGAATTAAAGTGAGAAAGCACTCCACAGGGAAGGAGTGAGCCGGAGCAAGGAACTCAAAGGCCCAGTTGCAAAGTTCTCTGGGCTTTAAGTACCCCATTTGAGGTTCTTATCAGCTACCCCTTATCTGGACGAAGGATTTAGTCTGTGGCTAATTAAAGGCTGAAGTGAATGGGCACCCTGTGCAGATAGAGGGATGGTCCCAATCTAAGGCCCCCTCCCTTTCCATCTGAGACATGGTGGAGTGGGAGGGTTGCTGGGAGAGAAGTGTTTTGATCCTTTGTCACCCAGCTGGGGAGATGGGGTTTTTCCTCTTGGTTCAGCTTTAGGAATTTGGTGTTAATTGGCCTTAGGGTCCCTGCCCCCAGACCCAGGGTTTTCCTTTTGATCCAGCTTTGGGAAGTCAGCAGAATTGGCCTCAGATTTTTTGCCCCCAGACCTTGGTGTTTTCTCTTTCATGAAGTTAGCACAAATTGGCCTGGTTCCGTGTCTCCAGACCCTGTTCTCGTGCCTCGCTTGCAGAATATCCAGGTGGAGGTGGCCAGGAGGCAGCTGGGAAGCCATGGGGGGCTGAGGCTCAGCGGTGTTAGTTCCCACTACCTGACTGCAAACCTCCGCCGACTCATGAAGCTCCCCTTGTGTCATGTCATTGTGCCTTTTGTAGCAGGGCCGTAGATTTGTGATGATGGACACTGTGGCCTTGTGACTAGAAAATAGGGGCCTAGACCAGGCACGATGGCTCACGCCTATAATCCCAACACTTGGTGAGGCCAAGGCAGACAGATCACGAGGTCAAGAGATCGAAACCATCCTGGCCAACACGGTGAAATCCCATCTCTACTAAAAATACAAAAATAAATTAGCCAGGTGTGGTGGTGTGCGCCTGTAATCGCAGCTACTTGGGAGGCTGAGGCAGGAGTGTCGCTTGAATTCTGGGAGGCAGAGGTTGTAGTGAGCTGAGATCGCACCACTGCACTGTAGCCTGGTGCCAGCGAGACTCTGTCTCGAAAAAAAAAAAAAAAAAAAAAAAGGGGCTTAGAGGACTGAGCTCTGTGACTCAATAGGTAAGGGGAGATTACCACAGAGAGCACCCTATACTCGGAGCAGGAGACCTGCCTGCTAGCCAGCATCTGCCCTGACTGCCTGTACAACTGTGCTGCTCTCCCCAGACGAATGACTGGGAGCCATGACATCCTTGGGGGCACAGGAAAGCAGGTGCTCTGCTGCTTTTGCAAGCAGAGAAATAGGAGTTTGGGCACCTATCCAGGGGTCCCAGGGAATGCCCTGGTGCTCCTGACCTCCCCTGCCTGTAATGCTCTGAGCACTTCAGCACTAATGCATGGAAGAGATAAGGGTCTGTGGACCATGGAACTGTCTATGTCCTCTCTGACACCTGCTCCTTTTCCTGCCATGGAGTTGAACCACTTCACAGAGCCTGGGCCTGAAACCCAGTGTTGGGAGGGGGGTGTTTGTTTTCGAGGAGAAAGAGAGACTGAAACTAGAACATGCACATTTCTATCCAGAAAGAATAAAAAGAGGGCAACAGGGAAGAAGATTCTGGACTAAGTAAAGGGGACCCACTCCTGGGTCCAGCTCCTGCCTGGGCCCTCTGGAGACAGAATTGGCCAGATTCAGCCCTGAGTCACAGCACCCTCCCCAGTTGCTGCCTGGCAGTCAGTCTCCACAGCAGCAGCCACGCCCCCAGCGGCGGCTCGCCCACACCTCTGTGGGACCTCCCCACCGTCTCACAGCCCATCTGCTCCAGGCTTCTACTGACAATTTTGTATTTCACATGGGCTCATTTCTCCTCAAACACTCCAGATGGGGAATGCCTTTCTACAATATCAAAGTGCCCTGTTAGACTGGGGAGGACTCATGAGGAGACATACCCCCGCCCCCGCCAGAGAGTCGAGCATGGCAGCTGAATACCTCACACTGGCATGGCCCCCATCCTCTGGAGAAAGGAGGCTTCAGTGCAGTCAGCCTCTTCAGGAGGCAGAAATGTTGAGAAGTTCTCGCCACCCCTGCCGGGTAACTTTGGGGAGGTGCCTCCTCAAACCTCTGTTTCTCCATCTAGACAGTAAGCATGCTTGGCAGGATGGGTTTTTGTTTGTTTTTTGAGACCAGGTCTCAATCTATCTCCCAGGCTGGAGTACTGTGGCGTAATCACGGCTCACTGCAGCCTCAACCTCCCAGACTCAAGCGATCCTCCCACCTTAGCCTCCCAAGTAACTAGGACTACAGGTACTCGCCACCACACCCTGCTTTGTTGTTGTTGTTGTTGTAGAGACAGGGTTTTGCCATGTTGGCCAGGCTGGTCTCGAACTCCTGAGCTCGCCTCGGCCTCCCAAAGTGCTGGGATTACAGGCGTGAGCCACTGTGTCTGCCAGCCAGATAGTTTTTGATGGACCAAGGTTCATTCCCAGTGGTCTCCCACATCTTCTACCTGTCTTGTCACTGTGCCTTCATTCTCTCTTGTCTCCTCTACCAGCACAGGCTCTTCTGGGGGTAATCCTGGGGCCAGTTCCTGTTGGCATCCCTACCTGCCATGTAGGGGAAGGATGACTGAGTCTGTCCACAGGCTGGCTCTGGGGATGGTATAGTGTTGGAAGCTGCAGCTGAGATCTCCTGTTTTCTAGAACATGTGGTGAAGGAGACGCGCCAGCCATAGATGCTGACAGCTGGGAGATCGGGGGGCTTTGTTAAGGAGTGGATAGGTTACCTTCAGGAGGGTGCTCTGACAGAGTCCTGCATTTGCACTGACCTTGCAGCCAGTTTCAGAGAAGCTTGGGGTGTTATGACAGCAAAGGACAGGCCACCAGGAGCCAAGAGCATTTTCATGGCAAGGCAAGTCAGCATGGGAGCAGTGAAAGTCTAGAAAGGATTGTCATTTGCAGTCCGGACAGCTGAATGACCTACTGTGGGCCTTGAAGATAGATGGAAATGACACTAATCATGTCCATTCATTGTCAAATCTTTGAGAGAAAAATAATTAAATTCAGCAGTGTCATTGGTACAGAAGGAGAAGCACTGAGCCTGGATGCATAAATCTCAGACCATTTGTTGAGTACTTAGAACATACCGATCTTTGGCTAGTAAGCATTTACACATTTTTCTTTCATATAAAGGAAACTGAGTTTGAATCCTGGCAAGGCACTTCGCCTTTCTGAGCTTGAGGAATGAATCCTGGCACAGTTTTCCTCATCTGCACGACAGGGATGGATGATTATATTGTCTATGTCAAAAGATGATACAACTTTTCTTTTTTTGAGACAGAGTTTCACTCTTGTTGCCCAGCCTGGAGTGCAATGGCGCAGTCTCGGCTCACTGCAACCTCCACCCCGAGTTCAAACGATTCTCCTGCCTCAGCCTCCTGAACAGCTGGGATTACAGGTGCCCGCCACCATGCCCAGCTAATTTTTGTATTTTTAGTAGAGATGGGGTTTCACCATGTTGGCCAGTCTGATCTTGAACTCCTGACCTCAGGTGATCCACCCGCCTCAGCCTCCCTAAGTGCTGGGATTACAGGCGTGAGCCACCGTGCCCAGCTGATAGAACTATTATGCAAGCAAATATATGTATAAACATGTAGCATAGCTTTCAGTCCAGGCACGTTTTCCTTTCTTTCTTTAGATCAGTGGTTCTCTATTCTAACTGAACATTTAGAATCACTAAGGGAACTCTTTCAAAAATCCAGTGCTGGGGCAGTATTCCAGACCAATTAGAACAGATCATCGGCAGGGGGACCCAGGCTTTAGGGGTCCTTTCCTTTCTTTTCCTGTTTCCTTTTCCCTTTCTCCTTTCTCCCTAGTGAAGCTAATGTACTTTGCACAGTGTTAACAATTATCACCCATTCATCAGGTATTCATTTCAATCCCAAGGGCATAGGCTTGATGTACAATAAGGAGTTAAGGACTGTGAGTTCTCAGATGAGGTTTGGTTATAGTCATTTCTCACTTGTCACCCTCTCCAGGGCCACTTCCAGCAACCTAGTCTCCTGCCATGTCCGACCCCATCACGCTGAACGTCGGGGGGAAGCTCTATACAACCTCATTGGCAACCCTGACCAGCTTCCCTGACTCCATGCTAGGTGCCATGTTCAGCGGGAAGATGCCCACCAAGAGGGACAGCCAGGGCAACTGCTTCATTGACCGTGACGGCAAAGTGTTCCGCTATATCCTCAACTTCCTGCGGACCTCCCACCTTGACCTGCCCGAGGACTTCCAGGAGATGGGCCTGCTCCGCAGGGAGGCCGACTTCTACCAGGTGCAGCCCCTGATTGAGGCCCTGCAGGAGAAGGAAGTGGAGCTCTCCAAGGCTGAGAAGAATGCTATGCTCAACATCACACTGAACCAGCATGTGCAGACGGTCCACTTCACTGTGCGCGAGGCGCCCCAGATCTACAGCCTCTCCTCCTCCAGCATGGAGGTCTTCAACGCCAACATCTTCAGCACCTCCTGCCTCTTCCTCAAACTCCTTGGCTCTAAGCTCTACTACTGCTCCAATGGCAATCTCTCCTCCATCACCAGCCACTTGCAGGACCCCAACCACCTGACTCTGGACTGGGTGGCCAATGTGGAGGGCCTGCCAGAGGAGGAGTACACCAAGCAGAACCTCAAGAGGCTCTGGGTGGTGCCTGCCAACAAGCAGATCAACAGCTTCCAGGTCTTCGTGGAGGAGGTACTGAAAATTGCTCTGAGCGATGGCTTCTGCATCGATTCTTCTCACCCACATGCTCTGGATTTTATGAACAATAAGATTATTCGATTAATACGGTACAGGTAAAAGGACCCCAACAGCATTGGAGACGGGGAGTCCCAAGAAGCTCATGTCAGCCAGGTCTTGGAGGGCATCTCACCAGTGATGCGAGGCAGGAGACTGTACTAATCTGTATTAATTGTGTAGCAGGACTTGATTCCCCCCATGATGAAGTCCACCTTTTGGAATCCATTGTCCTCTGAACAGAACCACCTTTTTTCTTGCCATTTTGAGCTGCAGATGGACTATTGTGACAAGTGAAGAGTCAGCTGATGTGTACTAAAGGAGGCCACAGGAGGATTTTCCAGCTGGGACAAAGGAGTGGCAGCTTTCTCCTGGGCTCCACCCATCTGTACCACTAGCCACTGCCGCGTTTATCCATCTGTAAGAAGGCCCTGCTGGAGGGGATGGGATGAGAACAAGAGGCTACCTCTAGTTAACCAGGACATAAAGTCCCCAGCAGTTCCTGTCACACCTGCTCCTCCCTCCCTAGGGTGCATCGATAATTGTGAATGTTTGCCCAGGGGTGACCGTGTTTGGCTGGCTTGGAATGCCATGCATTCTCAGAGCCCTGTTAGTGGCCCCTCCTGGGGGACAGAGATGAGGTGTGGCAGGGTCTAGAGGAATGAGTGTCCAGGCAGGGTTCAGAAGGTAGGAATGTACCTCTTGATGGGGCTGAATCAAGGGATTCCTGGCTTCAGAAAGGGTCTGCTATCTCTGCAAAGACGTGCAAGAGTCTGGAGCCAGTGTAATGAAAGGCGCTTCCAAATCCAGTCTGTCGCCTGACTTTTGTCATTGTTTTCCCAAAAATTTGAGGTATCATTGAAACAGGTCATTTTAAACAAATATATTATGGATTCTCAGGGTTAGAAATAATTCGATGATTGCTCAGTCCTCCCCCACCCCTAGAACACCCCAGCACATCTGAGGATGAGCGCCTCTCCCTGGGTACCAGCAAGTGATCACCTTGGCCTGCTTGCATACCTGAGCTCATAGGTAGTGCGCCATCCCCAAGGCAGCTCCTGCCATGGTTGGACGGTGCTGACTGTTAGAAAGTTCTTCCCTATATTGAGCCAAAATCTGTTCTGCCACTTGCTGGATCTTGGTGGCAGACCTTCGCTTTCACCCAGTTACATATCTTTGCTTTCAAAATAGTCACCTTGAGAGGCCAGAAATTTTTCTGAAAACATTATTACTCAGAATTCAGATTCCCCTCTGGGATCTGTCTTCAGAATCAAAGTTAGCTCTTTTCTATCCCCTGTAAGTCGTCCTCTTTTGTTATAGCTTCATCTCGTTTGTGACCCCCATTTCACCCACCTTCCCCACAAGCTATGGCACCATATGGCTTTTGACCATTTTCTGTTGGAAGAGGAAGATTTGCGGCCCCTGAGGAGATCCAGAGGAAAGAGACAGGTCTCCGAGCGTGCTGTGCAGCAAGGAGCCCAGGAGTGGTGTGGACCATAATAGTGCCCTTAGGGTAAATGTGTGGCCCCTAAGACCCTGCCCTCAGGAAGGCGGCCTTCCCCTGCAGTCCTGTGTCCTACCCCTGGATCTCCATGGGGTGCCATCCAGGGCAAGCATCCCAAGCACTGCTTCCCACCGGGTGATGAGCTGTGCAGGCCTCCAAACTGCACGTCATGATTCATCCCTAAAGTGAGTTTGGTCTTGAGAGTCCCAGGGTCCTCCCCCCGGGAAGGGGTCCTCAGACAAAGCCAAGGAAGCCTGGTGACACAGGCACCCATGGGAGGTGGGCCCAGAAAGGGGCTTCCCGTAGATGAGCCCTGTGAGTAGGGAGCTTGTACACTGGGCCATGGGCAGAGCCAGCTCCCTTGAGCAGTAAAGGCCCTTTCCCCCTAAATGGGACCCAGGAGTCTCTCTGACAGCTTTTCTGCCAGGCGCAGTGGCTCATGCCTGTAATCCCAACACTGGGAGGCTGAGGCAGGAAGATCACCTGAGGTCAGGAGTTCAAGACCAGCCTGGCCAACATGGTGAAACCCCACCTCTGCTAAAAATACAAAAATTAACTGGGCATGGTGGCAGGCGCCTATAACCCCAGCTATTTAGGAGGCTGATGCAGGAGAATCTCTTGAACCCAGATAGCAGAGGTTGCAGTGAGCTGAGAGTGTGCCATTGCACTCCAGCCTGGACGGCAGAATGAGACTCCATCCCAAAAACAAACAGCTGTCCCAGGCCAAGAGTACTTGGGAAAGCCCCTCATGGAGAACCCAGTTTATACCAAGTAGCAAAAGCTGTGGTCACAACAAAACAATGTGAGGAAGAAATCTTACAAATCACCACTGCCCTTTTTCCTTTTCCATAAAACTGTCCATCTTTTCGGTGCTCCCTAATCCAAGCAGCTTGACTTGAGAGAAATTACAGAAGCAGTGAAGCCTCTAACATGCTGTGTGACTTTATGTAAGTCACTCACCTCACTGAGCCACCTCCATTTCTTCATCTGTGAAATGGGCATAACAGTAATACATAACCCTACCTACCTCACAGGGCTGTTGTGAGGATCAAATGAAATAATGTATGTGAGAATAGAGTATAAATGATAAAGGACTGTTATTCTTTTGTGTCTGCTTACAACGGGGAAAAACACTGGTCTTGAGTCACAGTGACTTGGGTTTGAATCCAGAGCTCCAAGGCTCTGTAACCTTGGATGAGTCACTGAACGTCTCTGATTTGTTTCCTCATCAGGCAACAACCCCTACCAGGGTTATGCAACTTAAATGAGCTGGTGTCTGTGAAAATTCCGAGCTAGGCCTGGCACCCAGGAGCTCAGTGCTCTTGCAGGAGGTAGTCAGGGTGGACTCTTGGCGGGGGCTAGGAGTTCCAGGAGAGTAGTTTAACAAGCCCTTACGGAGCACTTGCTGTGTCGGTCCTGAGGACGGGAACAGCCACGAATAAGCTCAGCTAAGTTCAGCCTGGAGAAAGTTTAGAGCTTCACACAGCGTGCTGTGGGAACTCAGGGAAAGGGCTCAGTTCTCAGAAGGAGGCTTGTGGATGGCCAAGGTGGGCCTCTGAGGGTAGGTCAGCCTTAACAGAATAAGCAAGAGAGCGCCATGGGCACAGGGAACAGCAGGAGCAGAGCTGGCAGCCAGGCAGGGAGGGCAAGCAAGGGCGGGTGTGCATTCACACCACCGCTGCACTAGGGGCGGGAGGGGCCACGCAGTGCAATCTCACTGACCGCATCCAGGTTAGGTGAGCTCGGCCTTCTGCTTGGCAAAAATGTGAGAAAGATGGAGAACAAATGCGCGGCAGTGATGGCAGCACCATCAGTGGACAGGTGAGTCTGAGTGTGAATTGTGAGCAGGGATATGCTTCTTGTGAGCCCCTCACTGTCCTGGGTGAGACCCTGTGGCGATCTCACCTGGACTCAGTTTACCCTTTTATGCCACCAAGGGCTCCATCCCAGCTGAAGGAGCAACGCCGGGAACACAACACTTGTCAGCTCTCAGTTCCTGCCCTAGGTGTGGTCCCATGCATGCCGAGGGACAATTAGAATGGGTGCCTGAGGGAACCCTAAGCACCCACTGGTGTGACTACTTCATGAGGAACACCACCAAACGGGCCCTGCGTGCTTGAAGGCCAGCAGCAGGCACCACTCCGTGACCTCATGCCCTTAGCACCTCCAAAAGCCCTCCACCCTCTTAAGAAGGGCCTAGCCTCATGACCCTGGTCTGCCTTTGGGCCAGAGCTCCCAGTGCAGGGGTGGCCAAGGTCCCCACTTGCCCACACCTCAGAATGTGCAGCCTAGGACGCAGCCACTCTGTTTTGTAAACTGCAGCCTAAATCACACAGCATTTGTCTAACCACCCGTTTATTCACTCCAAATTTCCAGCTTCCTTTTACAAATTACTCTTAAAACAGTCTGACTGGGAGGCCGAGGCAGGCAGATCCCGAGGTCAAGAGATCAAGACCATCGTAGCCAACATGGTGAAACCCCATCTCTACCAAAAATACAAAAATTAGCCAGGCATGGTGGCAGGCGCCTGTAATCCCAGCTACTTGGGAGGCTGAGACAGGAGAACAGCTTGAACCCGGAAGGCAGAGGTTGCAGTGAGCCCAGATCGCACCACTGCCCTCCAGCCTAGCAACAGAGTGAGACTCCATCTCAAAAAAACAAACAACAACAACAAAATCATCAGGCTAGGTGTAATCACCTGTAATCCCAGGTGTTTACAGATCAGACCTGTAATCTCAGCACTTTGGGAGGCCAGGGTAGGCGGATCACTTGAGGTCAGGAGTTCGAGACCAGCCTAATGAACATAGTGAAACCCTGTCTCTACTAAAAATACAAAAATAGGCCAAGCATGGTGGTGCATGCCTGTAATCCCAGCTACTTGGGAGGCTGAGGCACAAGAATTGCTTGAACCCAGGAAGCGGAGATTGCAGTGAATCGAGATCACACCACTGCACTCCAGCCTGGGCCACAAAGCAAGAATGTCTAAAAATAAAAATAAAAAAACATCAGTCTGTCATTAGTGGGGGCTTAGCCAAGGTCAGTCCTGGGCCAGTTTCTTGGCCCAAGAAATTTCAGCCCATCCCCTTCCTGAATTGCAGTCTCTCCACACTGACCGCCTACATCTGCCTGTGTCCCAGGGGGCTCTGGGCTGATGGGGGTGGGTGGCTGGCTGGGAAACGAGGCCTGTGATCAGCACCGGGAGCAAAACAACCTTGATAACAGGCCCATCAAAGGGAGGGACGGGACTCTGGCAGCTCCGTCTGCCCAGACAGCCTGGTGACCTCAGTCTGCTTCAGAACCTTCGGGACAGTGTGGCACCAACTGAGCTGTGGAAACAGTCCAGTGACACACTCACCCCAGTCTGAGGCACAGAGACCAATGGGGGCTCACTGAGCAACTCATGGCACCCAGGACCCCATCTGACACAAAGGACAGCAAAACAAGCTTTGAGGCAGGGCTGCCTGGCTCTGACGCTCATGAAGAAGTGCACGCTCAGCCTGCTCTATCTGACCCTCTCCACTTGTTTTCCTGGTCCCGTTTCCTGCCAAATTCCCTGCCACTCCCACCGTCCCACCACCAAAACACAGGGCACAACCTTTGTCAACATTTCCAGGTTAGTTGGCAGCCCCAGAGTGTTGCAGCCCATTCACTTCCTTACGCCAAGTCTCCAAAGCCTGGGTTCCCCTTTACCAAAGAGTTGGGCAAAGGCATTGTTGAGCCACATTTGAAATCCCTAGAGATCCTGCCAGCTAAAGAGCAAAGGTTAATGTGTTATGATATGGGTACCCCTCCCCAGCCCTAATCAGTTCACTTTATACATCCTATGTTGGATTTGTTTACTCAACACCCTTTTGCTTGACACCTTGTATTAAGTTGCCAAGTGCCTTCACATCCACAGTTTCCTTTCACGGAACCACAGGATATGTCTTGCCATCCCACACTTGTCTGGGCCTCCCTTTACCACTCTGTCTTCACAGCTCATCCTTCAACACTGTGTAAGCCCTGCCTCCTTAACTCTACCCAGTAGAGTCAGTCCCAGCCCAGGCTGTGCCATCCTATACCTGGCGAGGACTTTCATCATCACACGGCACTTGTTCACAGCTAGTGCTGCACTGGTAAACAAAGCCCTGATCTATAGTATGATAGTATGGGCCAATTTCATCTAAATATCATCACCATCGTCAGTTTCAAATAAATACCGTCGGCAAGGTGCAGTGGCTCACACCTGTAATCCCAGCACTTTGGGAGGCCAAGGCGGGCGAATCACCTGAGGTCGGGAGTTCAAGACCAGCCTGACCAACATGGAGAAACCCTGTCTCTACTTTAAAAAAAAAAAAAAAAAGCCAGGTGTGGTGGTGCATGCCTGTAATCCCAGCTACTTGGGAGGCTGAGGCAGGAGAATCACTTGAACCTGAGAGGTGGAGGTTGCAGTGAGCCAAGATCATGCCATTGAACTGCAACCTGGGCAACAAGAGTGATACTCTGTCTCAAAAAATAAATAAATAAAATAAAATAAATACTGTCACCACTGTCAGTTTCAAGCCACTAATGGGATGTCACCACCAACCTGGAAGACAGACACAGAAGCGGCTCTGGAGAGCAGCTAGGATGAGCAGCTCCAGCCCCCCACCATCTTTCCGGCTGATCCACATGCTGGTAAGGGCAGGGCTCTGTCGTGCCAGACTGGGGACTGGCCCCTAGCATCTTCTCCTGCCCCTTCATTCTATGACACTAACCTGTGAACATAATGCTTACAGATGGAGTGGTCCTGTGATTTCTGTATTTTCCAGTGTGAACTGCTGGACTGTATAAGCACTGCTGGGCATAAAATGACCAGCAAAGTGGAGTCACTCAGATGGCATGTCACACCACTGACATGCCCACGAGTGTAGATGGAAAGCTTTTGTGGGGGGAGGCTCACTATCCTGGAACATGATGCTTATCACCTCCTTAGAAGACAAGCCAGGTTAGACAAACCGAACCACCCTGCCCCCAAACCCCAGCCCCACCATTCCTGAGCAGAGACAGGCTCTCCATGACCGCCCCATGTCCTGACCTAAGACAGTATAGAGAAGACAAGAGACTAGGTCACCAAGACCCCCTGAGCCTCACATGTCCAGGCATATTCCCTCTGCGCCTTCTCATATCCCTTAACAAGCTGACCCACATCACATAGCGAAGGGGGACCCCTCTCCTAAGTTAGCTGACCAGGCTGAATTTGTAACCATAAAAATAAGAAACTAACCATTTACCTCTTCGAGTGCTGTCTCCCAAGGTTGCTAAAAGCAGGCCTCTGGCATGCCTGACAAGAACCAGACCAGGTGCAGTTGGCTGAAGACAAGATGGACTCCAGCACTGACCTTTCACCAAGTTTTCCTCATTATAATCATATCGTAATACTAAAAATCACACCCAGGGCTGGAGATTTAACGCGCTAATGAGACATATGCATGAGAAACACATGGTCAAACTGCGCAGGTGCTAAAAGTTCCCCATCTCTACATGCCTACATGCCACTCCTTTTTTTCTTACCTCAGCTACCTTAAAATGACAAGAGCCAAGTCCTTCCAGGAGCTAGCACCAGGATCCCTTTCCTGTACAATGCTCCCGTGTGTTGCTCCAGCTGCAAGCCTATGAAACCTCGCCTGAGTAAAACTTCTGTTTTGGCCGGGGGTTTTGTTTTTTTTTTTTTTTTTTTTTTTTTGAGATGGAGTCTTGCTCTGTCGCCCGGCTGGACTGTAGTGGTATGATCTCAACTCATTGCAACCTCCACCTCCAGGGTTCAGGCGATTCTCCTGCCTCAGCCTCCAGAGTAGTTGGGACTACAGTCTCGTGCCATCACACCCGGCTAATTTTTATATTTTTAGTAGAGACAGGGTTTCACCATGTTAGCTAAGCTGGTCTCAAACTCCTGACTTAAGGTGATCCATCCGCCTTGGCCTCCCAAAGTGCTGGTATTACAGGTGTGAGCCACCGCGCCCAGTAGGTGTTAATTTCTATTTATGTGAGAGCCAAAAACTAGAGCTCCAAGCTGGGATAACAAAGTCACTCCTGCTGCTTGGAGTGCCCCACTGATATAGGAGTTAAAAAGAAATCACTTAGGCAGATAGTAAGGGTATGGGAGTCCTTGGTGAGGCTTTTCTTTGTAATGAAAAGCAGCCCAAAATCATTTTCTACCAAACAGCAGCCTGTAAAATCGTGCTGCAGACATAGACAAAAAAGCTGGGAGCTTGCACAGCTCAATGTGGGCAGGAACTAGGGACTAGACACGTTCAAGGCAGCAGCTCCATCATCCCGTCTCTGCCAGTCACGTGTATGGTAAGGAGCAGACAAGATGGCACCGGCCAAGGAGAGTTCATTTGCTTCATAAGATTAGGGTGGGGCAACCAGCCTTCCTCGCCACACCTGATCAAAACAATCTGTGAGCCCTACATAAATCAGACACCACCTCCTCCAGCTGGACTATAAAGTCTGGTGTATCCAACAACAGCCAGTCTTTTCCACTCAGAGACCCCTCTCTCTATATAGAAAGAGCTGTTTCTCTTTCTCTTCTGCTTATTAAAACTCCGCTCCTAAACTCCTCGTGTGTGCCCGTGTCCTAAATTTTCCTGGCGCAAGAAGACAAACCCCAGGGTATATACCCGAGACAACATAGCCCCTTCACCACCCTCTTCTCTCCAATGACCCACACCCTGTCCATCCACAGTGGTCACCCTTCCCACCTGCCCTCTCCCTAGCCGTTCACCCTGGGGTCTTCCAGTGCCCACAGGTTGGCATCTCCTTGGGTCTGAGAAACAGAGCTCATCATCACATGTTCTGTTTACAGACTGAGTGCTTGTGTCCCTGTGATATCCCTGAATTGAAACCTAACCCCCAATGTGATGATATTTGGAGGGATAGGATTTGAGAGGCAGTTAGGTCGTGAGAGTGGAACCCTCATAAATGGGATTTGTTCCTACAAAAGGGACCCCAGGGCTGGGCACGGTGGTGCACACCTGTAATCCCAGCACTTTGGGAGGCCGAGGCGGGTGGATCACCTGAGGTCAGGAGTTTGAGACCAGCCTAACATGGTGAAACCCCATCTGTACTAAATAATAAAAAAAAAAAAACATTAGCTGAGCATGGTGGCGTATGCCTGTAATCCCAACTACTCAGGAGGCTGAGGCAGGAGAATCACTTGAATCAGAGAGGCGGAGGTTGCAGTGAGCCGAGATCATGCCATTGCACTCCAGCCTTGGCAACAGAGTGAGAATCCGTCTCAAAAAAAAAAAACCCCACTCACGCCTGTAATCCCAGCTCTTAGGGAAGCCAAGTTGGGCGGATCACCTGAGGTCGGGAGTTCCAGACCAGCCTGACCAACATGGAGAAACCCCATCTCTACTAAAAATACAAAATTAGCCAGATGTGGTGGCACACACCTGTAATCCCAGCTACTCAGAAGGCTGAGGCAGGATAATCGCTTGAACCCAGGAGGCAGAGGTTGGAGTGAGCCAAGGTCACACCATTGCACTCTAGCCTGGGCAACAGGAGTGAAACTCCATCAAAAAAAAAAAAGGGGGGCCCCAGAGGGTTCCCTTTCCCTTTCTACCCCATGAGGACACAGGGAAGACAGACAGCTATGTATGAGGCAGGAAACAAGGTTTCACCAGACATCAAATCTGCCTGTCCCTGATCTTGGACTTGGACTTCCCAGCCTCCACAACTGTGAGAAATACATTTCTGCTACCCAGTTTATAGCATTTTGTTATAGCAGCCTGAATGGACCAAGACATTCATAAATACTGTTAAGCACCTGCCATGTGCCCGGCCCAGGGCAAGGCTCTGGGAAATCAAATACAAACCCCGAACATTCCTCCCCTGGGAACTCTGGTGGGGATGAGGAGCAGATAAACAAATTCCAATATGGTGGTCAGTGCTAAGTGGGAAGTCCGCTCCAGGCAGACTGGACCACAGAGATAGGATGGCCAGCTTTAGCAACAGTGCCTCAATGGACACAGCTCTTTACAGTTTACAAAGCACTTTACTTCCTTTTCCTCATTTCATCTTCATAACAGGGCTCTGACAGAAGATGCACAGGAGGTATTTTTTTTCATAGATGGGAAACTAGGGTTCATGGAGGTGGTCACATTAGGTGTAAGTATAGTGCCTGGCACATGGTAGGCCTTGGCTGATATTAAATTGAATTAAGTATCATTTAATTCAAGTTAAATGACCTGGTTGAGGCAAGAACCCAGCCTGAATCCTCCCTTGGGATTATTTCCACTCAACTGTGAGGTCAAGGACAGAACCAGGCTTCCCAGTGCCAAGACTCTGACCCAGGCTTTCCACCGTCGCACCAGGCGACCCTGAGCAAATCACTTCACTGTCCTCAGCCTGAGATCTTCCCCAGCAAAATGCGCAAGGTATTGTTGGGCTCTACCAGCTAGAAGTCTCTTCTAGCCAGAGCTGAAAGGAAGCATCATCCTCCTATCCGGGGAGATATGCAAACAGAGACCAAAAAATCCCTTGATGGGGCTGCCATGGAGGCTTCAGACTAAGGACTGGTCCCCAGCATCTTCTCCCACCCCTTCATCCTGTGACACAAACCTGTGAACATAATGCTCACTGATGGAGCAGTCCCTTGATTTCTGTATTTTCCAGTGTGAACTGCTGGACTGTATTAAGAGCTGCTGGGCACAAAATGACCAGGCAAAGTGGAGTCACTCAGATGGCATGTCACACCACTGACATGCCCATGAGTGTAGATGGAAAGCTTTTGTGAGGGGGAGGCTCACTCCCCTAAAACATGGTGCTCCCCACCTCCTTAGAAGACAAGCCAGGTTAGACAGTAAGCTGAGCTACCCTGCACCCCCACCCCTGGCCCCACCATTCCTGAGCAGAGAGAGGCTCTTCCTTACTTGGTTGCTAAGCAAGGGGGATGTTGTAGAAGCCGGTCAGAATGTGACATTCACAGGCTAATTTTTGGCATAGAATCTGAGAATGTTGTGCTAGAAAGAAACTTCTGATCCAAGGTGAAGGGGAAGGAGAACTGGCTTTGGGTCAGGCAGAGCAGGTCCAAACCCTGGCCCTGCCTTGGTAAGCAGCACCATCTTTCTCAGTCTCCCTGACTGCATCTCTGAACCTGGAATGAAAATGCCTGTGTTACCCATCACATATGGTGATGATGAGGATTAAAGGAGACACAGCATGGAAAATGCCTGGCTGCCTCCTCTCTGCTCTCTTCACTCCTTGCTCTCCACACTGGACAGAGCTCTCCTGGAGCGGGGGCTACATCTCACCCTGTATACCCCCAGCCCTCAGCATACCACCTGGAAGGGGAGGCCCCCAGTTCACATTTGTTGGATGAGTAACTGAACTCCACTGCTTTACCCAAGAGGAAACAGGTCCAGAGAGGCAGAGGGACATGGCCCAGTCCACAGCCAGGGAGGGAAAAGCCAAAACCGAACCCTGGGACCCCTGACTCCAAGCCCTCTCTCTCACACACACCATCTTGTGCATGCAACGTTTGGCAAAGCCCTCTTTGCACTTTTATTTACTTATTGAGACAGGGTCTCATTCTGTCACCCAGGCTGGAGTGCAGTGGCATCATGATCATAGCTCACTGCAGCCTTGACCTCCTAGGCTCAAGTGATCCTCCTGCCTCAGTCTCCAGAGTAGCTGAGACTACTGGCGTGTGCCACCACGTATGGCTAATTTTCTCTTCTTCTCCTTCTCCTTCTTCTTCTTCTTTTTTTTTTTTTTTTTTTTTTGTAGAGATGAGGTTTTACCATATTGCCCAGGCTGGTCTTGAACTCCTGAGCTCCAGTGGTCCACCCACCTTGGAGGGATTACGGGCATAAGCCACCGTGCCTGGCCCCTCTTTGCACTTTGGAGCCTTTCTTCTTTCAACTTCCTGGTTGGTGAGTGGCAGCTTTAGAGCAAGAACCCAGGTCTGTCAGACGCCCAAGTGATGGGCTCATTTTACAAGGCCCACCAAAAAGCTCAAGTGGGGCCTATGCAGCTTTTGGGATCTGTTTCCCAGCTGTGGATTTAGCCAGTTTTCCAAGTGAGGAGCCTCGATTGGGATGATGCTTCACCATTCCACTTCCCTGTGTGGACACTGATACTGGATAGCAGCCAGCATCTGAGGCCCCAGGCACATGGCCTGCCCGCCCCTCCACCTCAGTGGATCCTCACTGCCAAAAACTAAGAAACAGGATCTACTGTCTTTCATCAATTCTAAGACACAACGCACATTTTTTTCAAATTTCAGCATCTCTGAGATCAGGGTGAGTCTTAATAATTGATGGTGTCTTACAATTACAATTTATAGCATTTATTCTTATGCGGTATTAATAGAACATAAAACAAACTTGCGTCTTGAAATTGTCTGGGATGAAACACAGTCCAGTATTGGCCAGCTGGGCAGTGTCACTGCAGGTCTGTGCACTGTTCCCCCTAGGCTACTTAGACCCCAGAAGTTTACTTCCTTCTAAGCTCACTGTCCCTTATTTCACCAATAGCAAAAATAGAACCACAAAGCCAGCCATCTGCAAGCTGAGGAGAGAGGCCCTCACTAGACACCAATCCTGCCAACACCTTGATCTCACACTCCTAGCCTCCAGAACTATGTGAAATAGATTTCTGCTGTTTGAGCCACCCAGGCTGCGGCACTTTGTTACAGCAGCCCTAGCAAACTAATCCAGTGAGGAAGCTGAGGCACAGAGAGGTAGAACAGTGAGGAAGGGGCTAAGGGGGATTTTGCACCCAGGCTGTTGGCTCCATAGCCCGTGCTCCAA
This sequence comes from Chlorocebus sabaeus, assembly GCF_047675955.1. Lineage (NCBI taxonomy): Eukaryota > Metazoa > Chordata > Mammalia > Primates > Cercopithecidae > Chlorocebus > Chlorocebus sabaeus. Next base: position 74,684,312 of record NC_132904.1, on the reverse strand, counting down.
ACCATGACCCCCACCACAGAGGAGGCGTCACGGCTCCAGCCCAAAGCAGTGCCACTGCTCAAGGGCACTCTCGCTTCCCAGCACCCGGATAGGCCTGGCCACCCTAGATGGATTCCTGGCTGCTCCTCTGCCTCAAATTTCTCCAGCTGAGTATGGAGTACAAAACCAGGTTGGGCCTGGGACAGAGGAGAAGATGGACCATGATGGTGGGGCAGAGAAAACACACACACACGTGCACACACACACACACACACAGCCCTTGTATCCAGGGTTCTTGGCTCCTAGAGCGCTGCTCTTTCTGCCTGTTCACATTACCTTTCTGCCTCTTTCACTAAGGCAACCCCATAGTCTGATGCTCAGCCCTGTTATGAATCTTGCCATTAAAAAATCTGGTGTTGGGTTACAACTACCACTGGCCAGGCACCATCAGGATCGTTGTGTGTATCATCTCATTTAATCTTGACAACAATCTGAGAGGTCACAATCATAACAGTCATTGACAAGTGAAGATACTGAGGCCTAAATCGATTAAATGGTCCAAGGAGAGTGAAGCCAGAATGTGGCAGAGCTAATATTCGAAACCAAGTCTGTCTCATGCAGAGGCCCAGAACTACCAAGTTGCACAGCTCCAGGGGCTCCATTCAAACAAAATAATAGCATACGATACGATTGGTGCTCCCAGGAGCTGTGCAGCCCCCAGCCCTGCAAAATTCCTCTTCTCCCAACCTCCTAGTGTTCCTAATCTAGGGATGTAGAAGCCAGTTCCTGAGTCTCCATGGGGAAGGCACTGTTCGGCCCTGGGGGCCTGAGCCTATCCTCTTAGGTGGCATCACTTACTAGGGAAGATGGGCAAGTAAACAATTTCAACATAGACCAGGTTGTGTTAGAGGGGCAAAGGTAAAAGGGGTGAGAGAGCTGAGAACCAGGGACCACACTGAGGGGAAACGGGATGGTCAGAGATACCTTGCCAAGGAGAACACCCTTATGATGGGTAAGTAAAAGTTTCCTAGGCAGACAAGGTAAGGAAGGTCATTCCAGCCACAAAGGACATTATGAACAAGTAATCATCACTGGCCAGGTGTGGTGGCTCACACCTGTAATCCCAGCATTTTGGGAGGTAGAGGCAGGAGGATCCCTTGAGCTTAGGAGTTTGAGATCAGACTGGGTGACAGAGGGAGAACTCATCTCTACAAAATATTTAAAAATTATCCAAGCATGGTGGTGCACGCCTGTGGTCCCAGCTACACAGGTGAGGTGGGAGGACAGTTTGGGCCCAGGAGGCTGAGGTGGGAATGAGCCGTGATTGTGCCACTGCACTCCAGCCTGGGTGATAGAGCAAGACCCCGTCAAAAAGAACGAAAAAGAAAAAAAAGGGCCAGGCACAGTGGCTCAAGCCTATAATCCCAGCACTTTGGAAGGCCAATGCAGGTGGATCACCTGAGGTCAGGAGTTCGAGACCAGCCTGGCCAACATAGTAAAACCCCATCTCTACTAAAAATACGAAAATTAGCCAGGTGTGGTGGTGCACGCCTGTAATCCCAGCTACTCGGGAGGCTGAGGCAGGAGAATAGCTTGAACCCAGGAGGTGGAGGTTGCAGTGAACTGAGACTGCACCACTGCACTCTAGCCTGGGGAGCAAAGTGGAACTCTGTCTCAAAAAAAAAAAAAAAAAAAAAAAAAGAAAGAAAGAAAGAAAGAAAGAAAGAAAGAAAGAAAAAGAAAAGAAAAAAAAAAAAAGAAAATTCAGACAAACCAGAAAAGACTTCCTCTCCAAAGGCCCCACCATTTTAAGCAAAAGGGAAGAGGACCCACTTGGTGAATTCTGTCCAGCTTCACTCAGTGCCCTGCTGGCTAGCAGCCCCAGCTTGAGTGTGGAGTGTTTTGTTCTGCTGTTTTGAGGACCGGGTCAGTAAAACACATCTCAGGATTGTTTGTCTGTTTTTCCCTGTTGCCTCATGACTTCAGACAAGACGAGCCAAAATTCACTCTCCCACCAGCACTCTCAAAGAAGTCCTCTTTGGGATGAAATAAATGTAAGACAGAATTAAGAAAGGCTCAAAGATGCATGAAGCCTTTTCCAAACGTTCCACACACAGTTGGGATGATGTGAGAGAGAGCAGGGCTGGGTGTCAGGAGCCCAGGAGTCTGGCCTCAGCTCTTTCTGTCACTGGCTGTGATGTGGACAGGTCCCTCTTCCTCTCTGGATTTGTTTCCTTGTGTGTGAAGCAGTGGAGTCAATTACTCATTCAACTCATTCATGTTTGTTGAAAACACAAATGAAAGACATTCCACAGACAAAGCACTGTGCTGAGGGCTGGGGATACTGAGCCGTGAGTCAGGGTCCTGTTTCAGATGACCTCCCCATCCAGGACTGGGAGCAACTTGTAAGGGGAACAAAGTGGAGACAGGGACAACCTCCTTCCCCTGGTTGGAGAAGCAGGTGGGGTCAGGGATGCAGTATCTGGACTGGGCTTCAAAGGGCAAGTAGAGTTTGCTAGGGCCAGAAGTTGGGGAAGGGCACTGCAGCAGAGCAGAGGCTCAGCGACTTGAAAGAGCAAAGCCACTCGGCAACAGAGGCAGCAGAGACGAGTGGCTGGGAACGGTTCAGGGTCCAGGCAGACCACCTGGCTTCACGTCCTTGACCTATCAAGAAGTTGTTTCACCTTTCTGGGTCAATTTTCTCACCAGACCAATGAAGATAATAATAATACTTAACTGATAGGGTTCTGTGAGGATTCAGTGAATTAATGCACGTAAAGTGCTAGAACAATGACTGGCACACACTCAGTGAATGATGATGATCAATATTACCATTATTCTTTTGTTTGTTTTGTTTTTGTTTTTTGAGAGAGAGTCTCACTCTGTTGCCCAGGCTGGAGTGCAGTGGTGTGATCTTGGCTCACTGCAACCTCCACCTCCTGGGTTCAAGCGATTCTCCTGCCTCAGCCTTCCAAGTAGCTGGGACTACAGGTATGCACTACCACACCTGGCTAATTTTTGTATTTTTAGTAGAGACGGGGTTCCACCATATTGGCCAGGTTGGTCTTGAACTCCTGGCCTCAAGTGATCCGCCCACCTCGGCCTCCCAAAGTGCTGAGATTACAGGCATGAGCTACCACATCCAGCCCAATATTACCATTATTCTATGTAGTTAGTCTGTGCTAGAGACTAGCTGGAGTCTAGGCTAAGAGAATGGCAAAAAAAAAAGTACTGAACCCAGATTATGAAGAGTTTTGTATGTTATATTGATTCAATCCCATCACTGTCTATCTGGCCCTGGGGATAACGGTGCTAAATTGGAGCCATACCCTGCCTCTAAGTAACAGCCCCAGAGTAGGGATGCCAGGCCTTGCTGAAGGAGGAAGGCAGCCAAGGTGGAATAGAGTGGAGCAAACCCATGCAGGCATGTGCCCTTCATCATCATGCAGAACTTTAACAGTAAAGAGGTCTGCCCTGATGGAGCCTACATTCAAATGTGGATGGAGGCTGGGCATGGTGGCTCACACCTGTAATCCCAGAACTTTGGGAGGCTGAGACAGGAGGATATGGCGATGAATTCGGACCCCAGATGTCATTGTAGATGCCATTTAAGCAAGGACTGACATGTTCTGCAGTGGAATTATCCCCTACCTATACCCACCCTCCTCTGCAGTGGTCTACTGCTGAGACCCCAGCATGCCTCCTGGTTAGGCCAGGAGAGACACCAGAAGAGAACCTTTGCACAGGAACTTCATCCCTTTAATCAGTCTAATTACCAAATCTTCCAAATTCTTCAAGGTCTAGTGCAGATGGCCCCTCCTTAGTCCCCACTCCTGATATCCTATTGTTTATTAATAACAATATAGGCCAGGTGCGGTGGCTCACACCTGTAATCTTAGTACTTTGAGAGGCCAAGGTCGGTGGATCGCTTGAGCTCCGGAGTTCGAGACCAGCCTGGCCAACATGGTGAAACCTCATCTCTACTAAAAACACAAAAAATTTGCTGCGCATGCTAGCGCACACGTGTAGTCCCAGCTACTTGGAAGGTTGATACTGGAGAATCACTTAAACCCAGGAGTATTCAAGCCTAGATAGTGCCACTGCACTCCAACCTGGGTGACAGAGGGAGACTCTGTCTCAAAAAAAAAATTAATATTAATAATTTATTACAACCTTACAAAAAGCCAGTTGCCATGCTAAATTATTTACAAACATAATTATTCAGTTGAATCTTCACAATGACCTTCTGAGATAGGTGTTATTATCTTCATTCTATAGATGAGAAAACTGAGGCTGAGAGTGGTGAAGCAATGTGCCCAAGGTCAGAGAGCTGGTAAGTGACCGAGTCAGGATTTGAGCCCATGTGTAGCCACTAACCACTGCCCTGCACTATCTCACCGAAGTGAGCATTTGCTTCTTGGAACTCCCTTGATTCTTTGCCTGGACTCTCTCAGGGTGGGATGATTTTCCAGATCTACTCTGGCTCTGACAGCCTAGGGTTCTGGGATCATCAGAGGGCGTGGTGATGGGACCAAGGGCCTTCTTGGTGGCTCTCTAAGAAGCAGCGCCAGGGCTTCTGGTGCTGGATTCTTTTCTAAAAGCACATCCTCCCCCACTCAGCCCTTTGTGCAGGATGCATCGTTAGCATTCCTGGACCATGCTTCTGAATATTGATTGTTTGCAGGAGCAAGTCAGCAATTTGTGGTTTCCCGGCAATGGCTCTGTGTTCTATTATAGAACTTGACTTGTTTGCATTTCCATCATCTGGCTGGGCACAGGCCCGGGTCTGGCCTACCCTTTTGCCTGGTGACCTGGAGCTATTCTGATTGAGTCCTGTAGAGAGGTCATCTGCCCCAACTCCTCAGAGTTGGGACCACAGGACAGGGCACAAGGCCTAGCTCTGCCATCAGAAAGATCAGACTCAAACAAAATACAGCTCTTGCCAAGGAAAAAATCATGCTTATTTTTTTCAAATGCCCATTTTGGTATTTTAAAGGAAAACAAGTAGGTTTAAATCCAAGGTGGCAGTGTTGATAAGGGCATGGGGAAATAGCACTCTCGTATACTATTGGTTGGGTATAAACTAATGCAATCTCTTTGAAAGATAAATTGGCACTATATATTGACATTTTAAATGTGCAGCCCCTTTAATGCAGTACTTCCAGTTCTAGAAATTTATCTCTTCTTACACATTATGCAAACATGTATGTATGTACAAAGATGTTTACCCTTGTATTATTTATAATAGCAAAAAAGTAACCTAAATTACCATCAGTTGAGAACTTATTAAATAAGTAAATTAGTATTTAATGACACAATGGAATATTTTACAGCCATTTTTTTTACTCTAAGAGACAGAGTCTTGCTCTGTCGCCCAGGCTGGAGTGCAGTGGCGTGATCTTAGCTCACTACAACCTCCACCTCCTGGGTTCAAGCAATTTTCCTGCCTCAGCCTCCCAAGTGAGTGGGACTACAGACACATGCCGCCACACCTGGCTAATTTTTTTTTGTATTTTAGTAGAGATGGGATTTCACTGTGCTGCCCAGACTGGTCTCGAACTCCTGAGCTCAGGCAATCTGCCTGCCTTGGCCTCCCAAAGTGCCAGAATTACAGGCGTGAGCCACCACGCCCAGTCCTTTGCAGCCATTTTTTAAAAGAAGTAGATTTGTACATGCTGACATGGAACATTCTCCAAGACATACCATTAAAATTTAAAAAGCAAAGTGCAAGGGGACAAAAGGCTGCGTGTGATTAGGCATTGAGCGTGCATGCATATAGAACAAAATTCTGGAAAAATAATCACAAACTATCAGCAATGATTACTTTTGAGAGAAAGACCTAGAGTAACACAGACTAACTCTTCATTGACTGTCGGTTTGAACTGTTTCCCCACCCGCCATGTGCTTATATTACAAAGTATCCAGGTTGGAAAAATATATTCTTATTCAAACCAAACCCTGCTCTTCCAAAGTGTTGGAAAGGCCTCCCCATCGATTCCTATAGACTGAGAGCTAAGACCTATTAAGCCCTGTTGCTCTGCTTCATGGAAAGTTCTGCTACTTTATGTGCATTTTCATATAGGAGGTAAGGATCAGTATCTTGATTTTATAGCTGAGGAAACAAACTTGAAGAAATTAAGTGACGGTTAGTTTAGTTTAGTTTTTTGATTGTTTGTTTTTGAGACAGGGTCTCACTCTGTCACCCAGGCTGGAGTGCAGTGGCGCGATCTTGGCTCACTGCAACTCAAGAGCCAGGGCTAAAGCTTCCTGGGTAGCTGGGATTACAGGCTCCCACCACCACACCTGGCTAGTTTTTAAAATGTTTTGTAGTGACAGGGTTTCACCATGTTGCTCAGGCTGGTCTCCAATTCCTGGACTCAAGCAATCCAGGAATTGGCCTCCAAAAGTGCTGGGATTACAGGCGTGAGCCACCAAGCCTGGCCATGAAGTTTAGTCTTATGTGCCTACATGGCTAGGATATAGTACCCACTTCATTAATCAAACACGAATCTAAGTGTTGCTGTGAAGGTATTTTGTAGATGTGGTTAACATGTACAGTCAGTTGACTGTTGAATAAAAGAGACTATCTTCAATAATCTTGGTGTGCCTCATCCAGTCAGTGTAAAGGCCTAAAAAGCAAACTGAAGTCTTCCTTGGGGAAGAAACTTACTGTGGATTGCTGCTTCCACTCCTGCCTGAGTGTCCAGCCTGCTGGCCTGCCTTGCAGATTTTTAACTTGCCAAGCCAGCCCCAACGAGCACAAAAGCCCATTCCTTGCAATAAATAAGTAAATATATCCATATATAGTACCAGTTATTTTTCTCAGGTAGAATCCTGACTGACACATTTCCTGAGGTCACAGGGTGAACAAATTTTAAGAGACAGAGTCTTGTTCTGCCGCCCAGGCTGCTGGCCTGGCCTGCTGGCCTGCCCTGCAGATTTTTGAATAAATTACACCGGTGGGGTTTGAATCTAAGGCCATCTGGCTTCAGAGGACTGGTCTCCCTACCAGATGCCAGAGTGAGCCTGATAAAACACACCTCCCCCCAAGTGAATCCCTTCATCGAATCCAACACCTGCAGCAGAAAGTAAAAATTCCCAGCATGACTGTATTTTTTAAATCTCTTTTAGTTGCTCCATCCTAAAAATGTGACCTTTCTGAGATGGAGCAGGGATCCCCTTTTTTAGGGGCCTGCAGACTACTCCAGGCATGGAAATAAACTCCTGAGTTCCTTCAAGAGAAATTCTAAGCACCTAGCTAGCCCTGGGCAGTAAATAAGTAACTTGTTAAAGTGTGCAGATTGTTTGAGCCCAGGATTTGGCTTCCCAAAGTGCTGGGATTACAGGTGTGAGCCACCATGCCTGGCCTAATATTATTATTAATTGGCCAACACTACCACCTAGAATTTCTTACTAGCTGGCTTTTTTCCCCCCATCTGTTGCTTGGCTACATATATCTCCCCTCTCCCTCTTCTCTTTCTCCTTCCAAATCATAAAAGGTTACAGCCTGCTGGTGGCCATTCTGACAGGCTGGGAAGCATAGGCTCCAGTTAGAAGCCAGAAACAGGTTCTTCCTCTCCTTCCAAATCATGCCTGGGGACTCAGCTTTTCTGGAAAACATAGTAATAGAAACATTTACCCAGCACTTACTCAGTGCATTGTCCTAAATTCTTTCCATGAATGAACTCTTAATTTTCAAAACAATCTTATGAGGTAGATATAAATATTATACCCACTTTATAGACAGGGAAAATTGCAGTTTCAGAGAGACATAACAACTTACCTAAGGTCACATTCTGGGAATTGGTAGAGTTGGGATTTGAGCCCAGGTTTGTTAGATTCCCTAGCTTATTCTAACCATAGGAATATGGCATTGCATCGTAGTAAATTTGTGATCTCTAGCATCAGACTGTGTTCACATGCTGGACTCGCAGCTGTGACTTACTACTGCCTTGCCTACCTAAGTGGCTCCTGAAAATACTTGGCCTTTCCATTGGAGGAGGAGACAAATGTGGGCAGTAGTGTTTTTAAAAAGAGTTTCCCCAATACCCAACATAGAACCTGCCGCAGAGCAGATGCCTCATAAACATTGGCTCAAAAAATGAAGATATTCAAGACACTATTGTAGGCACTGTGTCGGTTACAAAGGCAGTTGATTGATTGATTGTCGCTGCCTTCAAGAATTTGCAGACACGGAGAAGCTGATGCATACCATTTAATCCTCACAAAAACCCTATGTGATAAGAACTGTCACCCCCATTTTTATTTATTTATTTATTTTCTGAGATGGAGTCTTGCTCTTTTGCCCAGGCTGGAGTGAAGTGGCACAATCTCAGCTCACTGCAACCTCCCCATCCCGGGTTCAAGTGATTCTACTGCCTCAGCCTCCTGAGAAGCTGGGACTACAGGTGGCTGCCACCACGCCTGGCTAATGTTTGTATTTTTAATGGAGACAAAGTTTCGCATTGTTGGCCAGGATGAGTCTTGAACTCCTCACCTCAGATGATCCACACACCTCAGCCTCCAAAAGTGCTGGAATTACAGGTGTGAGGCATGCAGTGCCCCATTTTTAGACGATGAATTTGAATGATGAAAGCCAAGTGATAAAATGACTTCTAGCCCAAGTGCATTTCACATTGGTTCTATGCATTCACGGACCCACCCTGTGGCCAGTTTCTGGAAGTAGAGATCGGCAGATATATATTTAGCAGATATTAGAATTCTTGTGTTGTTTTACTGACCTGAGGAGTAAGTCTTTTTTTTTTTTTTTGGGACAAGAGTCTTGCTCTGTCACCCAGGCTGGAGTACAATGGCTTGATCCCAGCTCACTGTAACCTCTGCCTCCCGGGTTCAAGCCATTCTCCTGCCTCAGCCTCCCGAGTAGCTAGAATTACAGGCATGCCACCACCACACACAGCTAATTTTTGTAGTCTCTAATTTGAGTAGACATTGGGTTTCACTACGTTGGCCAGGCTGGTCTCAAACTGCTGACCTCAAGTGATCCGCCCACCTTGGCCTCCCAAAGTGCTGGAATTACAGGTGTGAGCCACTGCGCCCGGCCGAGTAAGAGTCTATAGTAGAAAGGGCCAAGTGGAAGCCCTTGAAGTTACCCAGACACTTCACTGACCCCATCAGTAGAAACAATATTGCATCCCGCAAAGAACTGCAGAGATTAACACCATCAGAACAGACTTAGAGGATGCAAGCCTGTTTATGCCCATTTTGTCTCTATTCAGATGACCTCTATGGCTTCTGCAGTAAAACAGACCCTGGCAGATGATGGTGGAATGTTCTGGAAAGGTTCAGTTAAGCATCAGCTCAGGAACAAATCCAGTGGTAATGATGAACAGACTATTTGTAGTAATCATGATCATATCAAGGGTAAGGCAATCATAATGACTTCAGGGACAGTCCCACCACCAAGCAAGAAATTCAGGCCAGCCAAAGTGCCGGATGAGAATAAGAGAAATCTAGATTGAGTGGTAGAAAAAGCAGATAATGAATATCAATTACAGCTTTGGGATCAACTGCAGCAGCAAGTATTATAATTTGTTTCACTAATTTGCTTGGATTATTAAGTGTTTGCAGAGAATGCAGCCAGCTGCCACACCGAAGACGACCGTATGACAAATTAAACTTAGACAAGGGCATAAGTGGGCTTGAATGGTGCAAGGGTTGGACTATGTCAAACACCTCTCGTGTCCCACTTCAAATCTTGTCAGTCTCACCTCTTAGTCCAGCCATTGTGCAGCAATGACCACCTTCATGAAGATGTAACCTGAAAATGCCCAGCCTCAGGCCCGTCTCATGCCTTTCATTTCCTGCCTTCTAGTCTCTTTGAGCTGCCGCGTGTGATATCTGTGGGAGTCCACTTAGCACTCATTTACAGGAAACATAAACGTTCCCTAAGGCCAGTCTTGACCAATGGGAGAGGGAAGCTGATGGATAACCTTTTCTCCCTGTCTTCCCCTGAGCAAGACAGTCCTTAAATGCATTTTATGTGGTTTCTCAGAAGGTCTCTCATGCTTGAGTAATCAGTTGTCCTTAGTAGTAGTTAATATCTTATCCTTATATTTGTGCTCCCTATTTCATTCTCTGCAAGCATAGCTCCTGCTTCCTGAGATCACCACAGCAAATTAAACTACTCACACAATAGCCTTTGTCTCAGGCCCTGCTTTGGGGAGAATATAGGCTAAGACAAATGCTTTAAGGCCATAAACAGAATTGAGAGGAAATTTTACACTTCTGCCTTCAGGGACTGGGGGTTGGAGTCAAAAGTTTTCCTCTATTGTGCATCAAGGTTAAATAAACAATGCTGTTGGTCATAAAATGTCATCCACATTTTCTTCCTATGAAATAGGGTCACTTGATGATAATCAGCAGTCCCTTTGCTCTTAGAACATTTTGCTTTCATCCTTCTCCTGGCTGATATTAATGGTCTATATAAAATTTATATTGATATGATCTGATGCCGATAAAGAGGGATTCAGGCTGGGCACAGTAGCTCATGACTGTAATCTCAGCACTTTGGGAGGCTGAGGCAGGCAGATTGCTTGAGCCCAGGAGTTTGAGACTAGCCTGGGCAACATGGTGAAACCTCCATTCTACAAAAAATACAAAAACTAGCCAGGTGTGGTGGTGCACCTATAGTCCTAGCTACTCCGGAGGCTGAGGTGGGAGGATGATTTAAGCCTGTGAGGTCAAGGCTGCAGTGAGCTGTGCCCCCTGCACTTTGGCCTGGGCAACAGAGATTCTGTCTTCCCGACCCTCCCCGCCCCCCGCAAAAAAAAGAGAGAGAGTGGGATTCAAATACCAAGGTGCACCTCAATGAAGTCTAGATTCCTCTGGGCTTCTGATCAGTGCACCACAAAATTCTGAACACTCATGAAGACAAGATAGGAGGCTGGGTGCAGTGGCTCAGGCCTGTAATCCTAGCACTTTGGGACACCAAGGGGGGCAGATCACTTGAGGTCAGGAGTTCCAGACCAGCCTGAGCAACACAGTGAAAACCTGTCTCTACTAAAAATACAAAAATTAGCCAGGTGTGAGGGCAGGAGCCTGTAATCCTAGCTACTTGGGAGACTGAGGCAGGAGAATCGCTTGGGCCCGGAAGTGAGCAGAGATCATGCCACTGTACTCCAGCCTGGGAGACAGAGCAAGACTCCATCTCAAAAAAAAAAAAAAAAGAAAGAAAAAGACAAAATAGGGCCGGGCGCGGTGGCTCACGCATGTAATCCCAGCACTTTGGGAGGCCGAGGCGGGCGGATCACGAGGTCAGGAGATCGAGACCATCCTGGCTAACACAGTGAAACCCCGTCTCTACTAAAAAATAGAAAAAACTAGCCGGGCGCGGTGGCGGGCGCCTGTAGTCCCAGCTACTTGGTAGGCTGAGGCAGGAGAATGGCCTGAACCCGGGAGGCGGAGCTTGCAGTGAGCCGAGATTGCGCCACTGCACTCTGTCTCAAAAAAAAAAAAAACAAAATAGGAGACTCCACAGCAAACACTTCCAAGTCATGGGCAAAGGTCTGGAGGCTAAATAGGAGAAGAGATCTTTTTCTTTTCCTTATTTAGTCTCTCCTCAGAACACAAATTGGGAGCTTGAAGAAAGAAATAGTGTAATGGTTACAGATGCAGATGCTGGCATCTGATGGGCTGGGTTGAATCCTGGCTGCATCACTCACCAGCAGTGAGTATCCGAGTGAGTTCCTTAACTCCCCAGTGCTTTATTTCCTCATAATGTTTACATAAATGAGATGACTTATGTATCACACTTCACCCAGTGTTTGGTATCTAGTAAGTGTATGCTATTAATAATAATTGAATCATTGTTACTATTCATATCCTAGTTCACATGGAGCTTGGCAACAATGAAATCTAAGGTTCTGTGAGTCATACCTGGTTTTTTTTGGTTTTTTTTGTTTTTTTTTTTTTTGCCATCCTTTAAGTTACCTCAGAACCCCTAAAAGCAAAGATTACTGAAATGTGTGTCCTGGCCCCACCCCAATAACAAAATATAGGAAAGAAGCTGTGGGACACCCTTTGGCACTCAAATTAAGATCTTAGTTTTCCAGCCTGGCCAACATGGTGAAACCCTGTCTCTATTAAAAATACAAAAATTTGGCCAGGTGCGGTGGCTCATGCCTGTAATCCCAGCACTTGAGGAGGCCGAGGTGGGCGGATCAGGAGGTCAGGAGATCCAGACCATCCTGGCTAACACGGTGAAATCCCGTCTCTACTAAAACTACAAAAAATTAGCTGGGCATGGTGGCAGGTGCCTGTAGTCCCAGCTACTTGGGAGGCTGAGGCAGGAGAATGGCGTGAACTCGGGAGGCGGAACTTGCAGTGAGCTGAAATCACGCCACTGCACTCCAGCCTGGGAGACAGCGAGACTCCATCTCAAAAAAAAAAAAAAAAAAAAAAAAATTAGCAGAGTGTGGTAGCGCGCACCTGTAGTCCCAGCTACTTGGGAGGCTGAGGCGGGAGAATCACCTGAACCTGGGAGGCAGAGGTTGAAGTAAGCCAAGATCACGCCACTGCACTCCAGCCCGGTTGACAGAGCGAGACTCTGTCTCAAGTAGGCACGGGGTAGGGGGAAGAATTATCTTAGTTGTGCCAGGTGTGGTGGCTCACACCTATAATCCCAGCACTTTGGGAGGCCGAGGCGGGCAGATCACTTGAGGTCAGGAGTTCAAGACCAGCCTGGCCAACAGGGTGAAACCTCGTCTCTACTAAAAACACAAAAAATTAGCTGGGTGTGGTGGTGCGCACCTGTAATCCAGCTACTCGGGAGGCTGAGGCAGGAGAATCACTTGAACCCACGAGGTGGAAAGTTACAGTGAGCAACGATCAAGCCACTGAAATCCAGCCTGGGCTACAGAGCGACATTCTGCCTCAAAAACAAAAAACAAAAAACAAAAAAAACAGAGATCTTAGATGTTGGCTAGGCACACTGGCTTACACTTGTAATCCCAGCACTCTGAGAGGCCAAAGAGGAAGGATTGCTTGAGGCTGGGAGTTCAAGACTAGCCTGCGCAACATGACAAGACCCATCTCTATAAAAAAAATTGAAAAATAAGCCAGGTGTGGTGGCACGTACTTGTGGTCCCAGCTACTTAGGAGACTGAGGTGGGAGGATGACCTGAGCCAGGAGTTTGAGGCTGCAGGGAGCTGTGATCACACCACTGCACATACATACATACATACATACTTACATTAGTGGTTGACACAGAGGCTTAGTGATGCCAATGAGCTAGGAACGAATGAAAACTGATCAGTCAGTCCTTGGAAATCCTGGCCTCTGAGGACTCATGGCAGATAGCTCCAGCTGAAGGCCTCAGTGAAAAAGCAGTTATGACCAAAGCCTTGCTAAGAATACTACACGGGGAGCCAAGATCACGCCACTGCACTCCAGCCTGGGCGACAGAGTGAGACCCTGTCTTAAAAAAAAAACAAATACTACATGAGGTTTCTACTTCCTTCAGAAAGCCTATAAACAGTTTCGGAAAATTTCAGACGCAATAAACCTGGTTAAGGAAGCGGGTGTCCATATGCACGCAAGCGAATGCAGGTACATGCATTCACACACACAAACACATAGACACACACTCCTGCGTGAGGGCCCGGCATAGGAAAAGACTGATGGGATTTCATTTGTAAATTGGATGGAGGGAGAATGAAAGAGCTTATTCAATGTGCAGTTTTACTAGGCATTAAAGGAGGGTGAGGAATGCAATGGTGTGGCTGAACAAGAATCATGAGCTAGAACAATTCCAGGTGGGCCCTCTGCTTTGAAAGCACTTCTTAACCAGGCAGGTGGGTTTTAATAATAAGCTACCCCAGGTCCCCAGCATGAAGGCCAGCCAGGTCCCCAGCATGAAGCATCAGGTGGCAAGCAGGTGGGGATTAGAATGAGGTGTGGTTGGCAGGACAAAAAGGAATAACAAGAAACCTCCTTCTTATTTTTCAGCTGAGGTACAGAGAGGAAAAGTGACCTGCGCATGGTTACATGCAACTGAGAGGCAGAACTGGGACTAGAATTAGGACTAGAACTTCAGTCAGCTTCTTTCTTTTGCAGAACAAAGATCCCTGGGAACCATCAGGTCAATTAATATCAACTGATTCTTTTTTTTTTTTTTTGAGACAAAGTTTCGCTCTTGTTGCCCAGGCTGGAGTGCAATGGCGTGATCTCAGCTCACTACAACCTCTGCCTCCCAGGTTCAAGTGATTCTCCTGCCTCAGCCTGCCAAGTAACTGGGATTACCGGCACCCGCCACCATGCCCGGTGTATTTTTTGTATTTTTAGTAGAGTCGGGGTTTCACCATGTTGGCCAGACTGGTCTCAAACTCCTGACCTCAGGTGATCCACCTGCCTCGGCCTCCCAAAGTGCTGGGATTATAGGTGTGAGCCACCATGCCTAGCTGATTCATTATTTTATTCAGTATTTTTAAATCAATCGTTCTCATTTATCACAAATTCATGTATTCAACAAATGTTACTGAAGGCCCACTATATCCCAAGCTCTGTGCAGGGATCTGGGACAACCAACTCAGACCAGACCTGATTCAGACCCATAGGTGAGGCATACTCTGTTATAGACTGAATGTTTGAGCCCCCTACCCCAATTGATATGTTGAAATCTTAACCTCCAATGTGATGGTATAGGGAGGTGGGGGCTTGTCGGAAGTAATTAGGTTATGAGGGTGGAGTCCTCAAGAGTAGAATTAGTGCCCTTATAAAAGAGAGCCCACCTGGCTGGGCACAGTGGCTCACACCTGTAATCTCAGCACTTTGGGAGGCTGAGGCAGGTGGATTGCTTGAGGTCAGGGGTTCAAGACCAGCCTGACCAACATGGTGAAACTCCATCTCTACTAAAAATACAAAAATTACCCAGGCATTGTGGCGGGCACCTGTAATCCCAGCTACTTGGGAGGCTAAAGCAGGAGAATCACTTGAACCCTGGAGGCAGAGGCTGCAGTGAGCTGAGATTGTGCCATTGCATTCCAGCCTGGGTGACACAGTGACTGTCTCAAAAATAAATAAGTAAATAAAAATGAAAGAGTCCAGAGAGCTCTCACTCTCTTTCCACCATGTGAGGATACAAGAAGTTGGCAGTCTGCAACCTGGAAGACAGCCCTCACCAGACCCTCTTCCTGGACCTGGATCTCGACTTCCAGCCTCCAGAACTGTGAGGAATAAATGTCTGTTTGTTGTTTACAAATCACCCAGTCTGTGGTACTTTGGTATAGCGGCCTGAACTAAGACATGCTTATAAACATACAAGATGACTGGAAAATTATTATCCTGTTGG
Organism: Chlorocebus sabaeus; assembly: GCF_047675955.1. Taxonomy (NCBI): domain Eukaryota; kingdom Metazoa; phylum Chordata; class Mammalia; order Primates; family Cercopithecidae; genus Chlorocebus; species Chlorocebus sabaeus. The sequence goes on along the minus strand of NC_132904.1, from coordinate 74,669,025 downwards.
TCTAAGAACTCCTCTTGGGAAAGGAATTGTCTTGTTTGGAATAACACCTTCATAAGGTCTTGGGTAGAAGGAGAGGCCAAGAACAGAAACTGCCCTGGAACTACTCTACATGAGAAAAGCTTTTGAAGAGGTTTGTTGCTTCAGAAAGTGAGGGAAGACCAGAGAAATGGGGAGACTGGAACTGCACCAGGAAAGGGCAACAGGGGGATACCACATGACCAAAGAGTCAAAGAGGACTGGGGAGGGCCAGCCTGATGCCTAGAGATTTAAAGGATTTGCTGGGTGTGCTGTGCTCTTCAGTAGTCTCTGTACTCATAAATACTGTGTATGAGCAGGTTTTGCCTGGAAAGCAGTGAAGGAGCTGAATCTCCCATCTGTGTTATAAGGTAAGAACACAGGCCACAACTGAGGAAGTAGGAAGTCCAGGAGAAAAGAGGTGATGTGAAAATATATGCCTCTGAGACTCTGCAGAAATACAAGGGAAAGCCTAGGCTTCCACAGGCTGTCAAATTGAGACTAAATGGTTGGGCAAAGTCAGTTTTATTTAGATTTGAAGAACCTTGGAGGGCTTAGCTATCACTGGGGTTACAATTGTAAATTCTGAAAAGAAACCCGCACAAAATGCTTTGGGAAAATTTCATAGATCATTTGAACTGGGTCATGCAGGATTTGTCATAGGATAGGAGGAGCGTGTCATACAATAAACGAAAAGGGCATTTGGAGCCGGGGGCGGTGGCTCAAGTGCTGTAATCCCAGCACTTTGGGAGGCCAAGGCGCATGCATTATGTGACAAGGAACGGAGGGCTTCTGTTGGCCTTGGAAGTGGATACTACAGCTCCAGTGGAGCCTTCAGTTGACTACAGCCCCTGATGTCATCTTGACTGCAACCTCAAGAGACACCCTGAGCCAGAACCACCCAGTTAAGCCACTCTAATTCCTGACCACAGAAACTCTGAAATAATAAATATTTCTAGGTTGCTAAGTTTTGTTATGCAGCAATAAATAGCTAGGATGGCATATAAATGCAATACTACTCATTTTTAATTTTAAACTTGGAACTGGACTGTTTCTATCTCTTTTTTCCTTTTTTGAGACAGGGTCTCACTCTCTTGCCAAGGCTGGAATGCAGTGGCACATGATCACAGCTCACTACAGCCTCTATCTCCCAGGCTTAAACAATCCCCCCACCTCAGCCTCCCCAGTAGCTGGAACTACAGGCATGCACCATCATGCCTGGCTAATTTTTAAATTTTATTTTTATTTTTAGTAGAGACAAGTTTTTGCTATGTTGGCCAGACTGGTGTCGTACTCCTGAGCTCAAGTGATCTTCCCACCTCAGTCTCCCAAAATGCTGGGATTACAGGCATGAGCCACCATACCTGGCCCATTTCTTTCTGAGTTTAATTACCCTCCAAGTGACGTTATAAACAATCACCCCAAAGTCTAAAAACATATAACCTATTCAACTAATCATAATCTTGAAGACCTATAAAACTGACATCGGCCCCTTTCTGCAGTTTCTCCCCATGTCTCAAATATACTCATTGCAGAAAAGGGCCAATGTCAGTTTTATAGGGGTCTTCAAGCTGAAAAATCTGAGCAGATTGTTGAAGTGTTACATAAACCATCTGACCTGGCCTCTTTTCTTTGTATGAAATCAGTCCATTCTACTCCAGTTCCTGGCCATTGCTGGTAACTGGAAAGCTTTCCTGATCACAAGTTTCTCTGAAAGGGAGAGTGACCAGATTTTTATGATCTCACAATCTGCTGCCGCTCTGTGGGTTCTGATTGCCTAGAGACTTGTTTTCATTCTTAATTCTTTTTTTTTTTTTTTTTTTTTGAGATGGAGTTTTGCTTTCACCCAGGCTGGAGTCCAGTGGCACGATCTTGGCTCACTGCAAGTTCTGCCTTCCGGTTTCAAGCAATTCTCCTGTCTCAGCCTCCCAAGTAGCTGGGATTACAGGTGCCCGCCACCACGTCTGGCTAATTTTTGTATTTTTAGTAGAGAGGGGGTTTTGCCATGTTGGCCAGGCTGGTCTCGAACTCTTGACCTTGTGATCCACCCGCCTCAGCCTCCCAAAGTGCTAGGATTACAGGTGTGAGCTACTGCATGCAGCCAATTCTTTTATTCTTTAAAGCTGAACCAAAGAGGCATGGTGGCACATGACATGCCTGTAGTCCCAGCTACTGGGGATAAGCAGAGACTCAAGTAGGAGAAACTGGGTTGGAATCCTGTTTTAGACATTCATGCCATTCAACAAATATAGAGCATATCTGTTGTGTCAGCTGCTATGTGGGTTGCTGCTACTACAATAATTAATAAAACAGAAAAGGTCCCTGTCCTCATGGAGTGACTAACTAGTAAGATAATTAGATAATCACACACATAGTATAAAATTGCATCCAGCTGACAGGTGCCCAGGGTAGGATAAGGGAAGGTTGGGGAAGGTTGTCTTGGGGAAGCAGTGCTTGCTATAAGAGCTAAAGGATGAAGAGCTAACTAGCCTAAAGGGAGAAGGAAGAACATGACAGAGGGAAGGTCATGTATAAAGGGCAGTGACAGGAGGGAACATGGCATGTACCAAAGGCTGAAAGCATGTCATTGTGCCTAGAGTGGCAAAGGTGGGTGAAGAGGAATGCATGAATGTGAGAGACAACTAGGAGGTTAAATAGACAGGAACTGGCAAGAGCAGTGAGAAATGCTTTTGCTGGAAGAAGAGGCAACCTGACCAACTGTGGCTTAAACACCTAAGGGTGGTGTGGGCATGTGTGAACCTAACCCAATAGTACCTTAGTTTTTTTTTTGGACAAAGATAGAAATTGACCCTTCTGGTCTTAAAGCTGGAAAGTCATATTTATCTGAGTTCCTTCCTCAGGAAATGACCTTCAGGTCTCTCAAAAAAAAGTATCAAAGAACTGAAACTCACCAGATCACAGCATCCAGACAATGAGATGCCAGGCCCCTCATTCATCATGATTGCTTCCTTATTCCTCCCTAGTTCCTTTTTTTTTTAAAATACATTATTACATTTCCTCGCTGCTATATAAACCTAGTTTTAGTCAGTCAGGGACCCAAGTTTGAGATTTATCTCCCATCTGTTTCTCTGCAGCACCTGATTAAAGCCTTATTCCTTGGCAATAATCATCTCAGTGATTGGCTTTCTGTGAGGCAAGCAACAGGAACTAGATCGGAACCCCTGGTGTTTTGGTAACACGTGTGTGTGTGTGTTCTCACATAGTAAGTCTGGAGGTAGAGAGATTTGTTTATTAGCTCAATGATGTCAGGGTCAGCATGAGGCAGTTTTTCCTTACAGCTGAGTCTAGCTTTATGCCTCATGTTCAAGTCTAAAGCAGAAAGAATGAGAAAAGGGGTACAATTCATGACAACTGTCTGTACCATTTTTTGTTAGAACTCAGAAAATTCACTAGAAATGAAGTTAGGGAAAAAAACCTCAGAAAAATAAGATTCCTGTTTATTGTTGGATAATATTGTTTCACACATATATCAAACAGGTTGAAAAAATAAGATTTGTTGTTTTTGCATTTATTTATTTTTGAGACAGAGTCTTACTCTGTCACCCAGGCTGCAGTGCAATGATCTCTGCTCACTGCAACCTCCGCCTCCTGAGTTCAAGCAATTCTCATGCCTCAGCCTCCCATGTAGCTGGGATTACAGGCACCCGCCACCAGGCCTGGCTAATTTTTGTATTTTCAGTAGAAATGGGTTTTCACCATGTTGGCTAGGCTGGTCTCAAACCCCTGACCTCAGGTGATCCACCTGCCTAGGCCTACCAAAATGCTGGGATCACAGCATGAGCCACCATGCTTGGCCTGTTTTTGCTTTTTTTGAGACAGTCTCACTCTGTCGCCCAGGCTGGAGTGCAGTGGTGTGATCTCAGCTCACTGCAACCTCTGCCTCCCATGTTCCAGCAATTCTCCTGCCTCAGCCTCCTGAGTAGCTGGGACTACAGGCACACACCACCAAGCCTGGCTAATTTTTGTATATTTAGTAGAGTAGGGTTTCACCATGTTGGCCAGGCTGGTCTTGAACTCCTGACCTCAGGTGATGCACCCGCCTGAGCCTCTCAAAGTGCTGGGCTTACAGCCATGAACCACCTCACCCGATCTATTTTTGCTTTTTTTTTTTTATGCGTTTGTTTGTTTTTCTTCCTCCTTTGAGATTCTAATGAACATGATCACACTACAAGTAAAGTCAGAAGTTGGGTGAAGAACACTCTGAAAGCTGTTTTGGTCATCCAAGATTGTTAAAAATGCCTGACCTCTAAAAATATGTACAAAAATATAAAGTAGAAACAAAAAATATAGACCAATTTTTCTTTTAAAAAATGCTTTTGGCTGGGTGTGGTGGCTCACGCCTGTAATCCTAGCACTTTGGGAAGGCCAAGGCAGGTGGATCACGAGGTCAGGAGTTCAAGACCAGCCTGGCCAACATGGTGAAACTCCATCTCTCCTAAAAATACAAAAATTAGCCGAGTGTGGTGGCATGCGCCTGTAACCCCAGCTACTTGGGAGGCTGAGGCAGAGAATTGCTTAAACCCAGGAGGCAGAGGCTGCAGAGAGCCGAGATTATGCCACTACACTCCAGGCAATAGAGTGAGACTCCATCTCCAAGAAAAAAAAAAAATGCTTTGAAGAAAAAATGCAGGGCCTTGGAAGTTTTGGTTCTTTTTTCCTCTCCTGTTGCAGATTCACATTACAGTTTTGGATGGGTGGTAGAAAGTGCATGTCACCTTCGGTGGCACTGTCTGCAGTGGGTGGGCCTCTCTACTGGTAGATGACCACCTTTACATACTGAGACAGCAAGTATGAGTAGCCTTCTTTTACCTTCTTTTAACTTTTCCTTTTTTGATGTCTGGTCATCCTCATTGGTATTCTGCTTCTCGGTGTCAAGATCATCTTCATCATCATCTTCAGCTGCCCATTTGACCGTAGCTATTACAGGAAAGTAATCGATTGTAAGGATGGAAGGAGGTTGGAGTGATGTGAGGAAGGGGCCAAGGAATACAGGCAACTTCTAAAAGCTGAAAAAGGCAAGAAAAACCATCTCCCTGCAGAGCCTCTGGAAGCAGCCAATCCAAATGACACCTTGACTTTAGCCCAGTGAGACTGATTTTAAATTTCTGGTTTACAGAACTGTAAGAGAATAAATTTGTGTTGTTTTAAGCTACTAAGTTTATGGTAATTTGTTACAGCAGAAATAGAAAATTAATGCAAAGTGCCTTTAAAACATCTAAGTAGCTGGGCATGGTGGCACACAACTGTAATCCCAATACTTTGGGAGGCTAAGGCAGGAATATCACTTGAGCCCAGGAGTTTGAGACCAGCAAGGACAACATAGGGAGATCCCATCTCTACATACGCGCGCACACACACACACACACACGTTGCCACATCCCTGTGGTCCCAGTTACTCAAGAGGCTGAGGTGCGGAGGACTGCTTGAACCCAGGAGGTCAAGGTGGCAGTGATCTGTGTTTGCACTATTGCCCTCCAACTTGGGCCACAGAATGAGACCCTGTCTCTCAAAAACAAAACGAAAACATCTACGTGAGGTCAGGTAGTCAACTGGAGATCAGGGTCTGGAAGTGAGAGGAGTCAGCGCTGAGCTATAAATCTGTGCATCATATTCACATGGGTGGCGGTTGAAGCTGTGGGAGGGCATAAACTCATATTAGGGAGGTGACACTGTCACCGACTTGCTATGCATCTTTCAGCAAGATAATTAACTGATCTGACACATTATTGAGCATTTATTTTGTCCTGGAATCATATCAAGCAATTTACATGCATCCTTATTTAATCCTCACAACCACTTTATGAGGCTGAAACTTTTTCTGAGACGGAGTTTCGCTCTGGTCTCCCAGGCTGGAGTGCAATGGCGCGATCTCAGCTCACTGCGACCTCCGCCTCCCAGGTTCAAGCGATTCTCTAGCTTCAGCCTCCCGAGTAAGTGGAATTACAGGCGCCCGCCACCATGCTCGACTAATTTTTTAAAAAATTTTTAATTAAATGTTGGCCAGGCTGATCTCAAACTCCTGAACTCAGGTGATTCGCCCGCCTCGGCCTCCCAGTGTTGGGATTACAGGCGTGAGCACAGCGTCCGGCCAGAAACCATTTTTATCTCTTATTTTCAAAAAAAATAATAATAAAAGAAAAAAAGAAACTCAGGTTTAGAGAATTTGTCCAAGATCACACAGTAAAATAATGAGACAAGTCTAATTCCATTGCATGTGCCTCAGTCTTTTCGCAATCTGCGACTTTATTGGGCCTACTGAATCAGAATCTGAATTTTAACATGAACCGTAGGTTATCTGTACATTAAGCGTTAGGACTAGCCTCTACCCTGCTTCCAGAATGGGTTCCGCTCAAGGAGGAGCTGAGCCAAGAGCCTCGCTCAGAGTTCTAAAAACAATGTTTCTCACCTCTGTATCTTTGCACATGTGCCATACTCTAGCTGGATTTAATACTCCGGTGCAGGCATCCAGGTTGGGAGCCCCCGCAGTTCTCTCATGGTACTTTTATCTACTGTAACTCTAGGGCAACAATCCTGACTTCTCCACTAGTGCATGCACGTCTCTAGCGTTGTTTTTTTTTTTTTCTCACCTAAGTATCCCCAATACTACACAGTGATGACTCAGAGCAAACGACCACTCTTTCTATGCAAGTATGAACTAGCCGATAAAACTTAAAAGTGGCTACAAAGGCCAGCGCAGAAGCCCTTTCTGCCCGGGGGGAAACGCGGCTGTAATGAAAAAGTGGCCTGGAGGTTTCAATAGCTGACTGCAGTGCTCTCACTGGCTGCGCGGCTCGCCGCATGCGCGCAGCTCGCGGGCTCCGCTTCAGTGGGCCTTCTCCGCATGCGCGGGATCCCGGATGTGGATCAAGTTGGTAGGAAGCGTGCGCTGCCGCAGCAATGGCGGCTTTCACAATTGCCGCGGGGACTGGCAATTGGTTTTCGGCTTTGGCGCTCGGGGTGACCCTCCTCAAATGCCTTCTCATCCCCACCTAGTAAGGGACTCCCACGGCCAGGGGCTGGGCGGGGAGGCCCCGCGGTCGGTCAGGGTGGGAGAGAGAGGTGTGGATATCCCTTGGTATAAAGAGAAGGAACTTCAGGTCGTGTTTGTCGCTACCCTGCCTCTTTGCTAAGCTTTCCGTTTCGTCGTTTGTTACTTGACTTAGCCTCAGCTGGCTAGGTTCAGACCTGGCGCTGTCGGATTTGGAACAAGTCACTTTAATGTTTCTGAACCTCAGGGTCCTTATCCTTAATATACATTTAAGAACTTTTCGAACAGCCATTCAGCCAGTATTAACAGGTGCCTGAGGTGCCAGGTACCCTTCTAACTCCCGAGAGGTGGGGTGGTGAGCAAGACATTACTGGTCCTTGCTCTCGAAGTTGGTGGGTGGAACTAGACAAACAGGAACGTTTCAGATTGTGATAAAGGAAATAGAGGGTTACTAAGTGGCTGGGCGCTACTCCTTTAGAAGGTGATGTTTGAGTTGAAATTCAAAAAATGAAAAAAGAATAAGTGATGTGGAAAGCAGTTCAGGCATAGTAAAGAGTAAGTTCAATGGCCCTGTGGCAGCAAAGAAGTCAGAGCATTCTAGGAACACAAAGTGCCTCTTGTGGCTGCAGAGCATTGAAGAAGAGGAGTGGCACAGGATGGGGTGCACAGGGGACAGATAACACAGGGTTTTGAAGACCACAGTTAGACTGCTGTGTAAAAAATGGATGTAGGGCCAAGACTGAAAGCGTGGAAACGAAGAAGCAACCATCAAATGGTGGTGTGTATACAGTAGGTACTCAATATTTATTAATATTAGCTTCCACCCTGCCTTCATCCTTCCTCTTTTTTCTTTTTCTCCCTCATCCCTTTTCTCCTTTCCCTCCCACTTCCTAGTTTAGGGTTTGTTTTATTGGTATCCTTTGATTCAGGCTCTTGGCGATTTCTTGTTGAGTATGGGAGAGTCATATGTATAGAATGTAAGTCTATACTGATGTGTATATGTAATCATATAAGTGGAATGTGTATGTAGATTCAGTAAAATGATCAACTGTAGGTCTGTGCATTAAGAAGATATTTCTTGCTTTAGTTGCCTCGGGCTACAAATGTATCCTCAGAGTTGTTTTTTTTTTGTTTGTTTCTTTGTTATTATTTTGTTTTTGAGACAGGCTTGCCCCACCTTGTCACCCAGGCTGGAGTGCAGTGGCACGATCTCAGCTTACTGCAACCTCTGCCTCCCGGGTTCAAATGATTCTCCTGCCTCAGCCTCCTGAGTACCTGGGATTACAGGCGTACACCACCGCGCCAGGCTAATTTTTGTATTTTTAGTGGAGACGGGGTTTCACCATGATGGCTGGGAGCTGGTCTCAAACTCCTAACCTCAAGTGGTCCACCTGCCTCGGCCTCCCATAATGTTGGGATTACAGGCGTGAGCCACCATGCCTGGCCAGGGTTGTTATTTTGAATACTGCTCTTGGTCCAGGTTAAGAATGTATATAGCACTCACTTTGGCAGCACATGTACAGGAATACCTCATTTTTTGCACTTTGCTTTATTGCACTTCACAGATACTGCATTATCTTTTTTTTTTTTACAAATTGAAGGCTGTGGTAACTCTCCATTGAGCAACTCTATCAACGCCATTTTTCTAACATCATGTGCTCATTTTGTGTCTGTGTTACATTTTGGTAAATCTTGAAATATTTCACACTTTTTCATTACTATTATATTTGTTACGATGATCTGTAATCAGTGATCTTTGATATTACTATTCTGATTGCTTTGGGGCAACACTATGGTGAATTTAATAAATGCTGTGTGTTCCGACTGCTCTACCAACCAGCTGTTCCACCATCTCTCTCCCTGTCCTCAGGCTTCCCTATTGACTGAGATATAATAATAAAGTTAGGCCAATTAATAGCCCTACAGAGGCCCCTAAGTTTTCAAGTGAGAGGAAGAGTCACGTATCTGTGACTTTAAATCAAAAGCTCGAAATGATTGAGCTTGATGAGGAAGGCATCCTGAAAGCCAAGACAGGCTGCAAGGTAGGCCCATTGTGCCAAACAGCCAAGTTGTGAGTGCAGGGGAAAAGTTCTTGAAGGAAACTAAAAGTGCTACTCCAGTGAATACACAAGTGATAAGAAAGTGAAACAACTTTGATGATATGGAGAACATTTTAGTGGTCTGGATAGATCAAACCAGCCATAACATTCCCTTAACCAAAACCTTATCCACATCAAGGCCCTAACGCTTCAATTCTTTGAAGCCTAAGAGAAGTGAGGAAGTTGCAGAAGAAAATTTGGAAGCTAGCAGAGGTGGGTTCATGAGGTTTAAGAGAAGAAGCCATCAACTGGGCACGGTGGCTCGTGCCTGTAATCCTAGCACTTTGGGAGGCCAAGATGGGTGGATCACCAGAGGACCAACATGGAGAAATCCCGTCTCTACTAAAAATACAAAATTAGCCGGGCATGGTGGAGCATGCCTGTAATCCCAGCTACTTGGGAGGCTGAGGCAGGAGAATCACTTGAACCTGGAGGTTGCAGTGAGCTGAGATCACGCTATTGCACTCCAGCCTGGACAACAAGAGCGAAACTCCATCTCAAAAAAAAAAAAAAAAAAAAGAAAGAAAGAAAGAAAAGAAGCCATCTCCATAATAAAGTACAAGGTGAAGCAGCAAGTGTTGATGTAGAAGCTGCAGTAAGTTTTCTAGATCTAGCTAAGATCACTGATTAAGGTGGCTACACTAAACAATAGATTTTCAAGGTAGAAGAAACAGACTTACATTGGAAGATGCCATCTAGGACATCTAGTTGAAACCAGTTCTCATTTACTGTTCTGAAAATCCGATGGCCCTTAAGACTTATGCTAAATCTACTCTGCCTATGCTCTATAAATGGAACAACAAAGCCCTGGATGGCAGCACATCTATTTACAGCATGATTTACTGAATAAGCCCACTGTTGAGACCTACTGCTCAGAAACCAATTTTTTTTTTTTTTTTCTAGAGATAAGGTGTTGCTCTTATCTCCCAGGGTGAAGTACAGTGGCACCATCATGGCTCACTGCAGCCTTAATCTCCTGCGCTTGAGCAATCTTCTTCCCTCAGCCTCCCGAATAGCTGGGACGAAGACAGATGCCACCATGCCCAGCTAATTTTTTTTCTCTCTCTATTATCTGTCTGTCATCTATCTATCTATGTGTATGTGTTTTGGTTTGGTTTGTTTGTTGTTGTTGTTTTTTTTCTTTTTGGTAGAGACAAGGTGTCACTGTGTTGCCGGGCTGATCTCGAATTCCTGGGCTCAAGTGAGCCCTTCCAAAGTGCTGGGATTACAGACCTGAGCCACCTCATTGGTCAATATTTTTCCTTTTTCTTTTCTTTTTTGAGGCAGGATTTCACTTTGTCAGGCTGGAGTGCACTGGTGTGATCTCAGCTCACTGCTGCCTCTACCTCCTGGGCTCAAACAATCCTCCCATCTCAGCTTCCCAAGTAATTTGAACTACATGTGAACACCACTATGCCCAGCTAACTTTTTGTATTTTTTGCAGAGATAGGGCTTCACCAGGTTGCCCAGGCTGGTCTCAAATTCCTGACTTCAAGTGATCCACCTGTCTTGGCCTCCCAAAGTGCTAGGATTACAGACATGAGCCACCACACCCAGCCATTCTTTTTCTTTTTCTTTTTCTTTTTTTCTTATTTATTTATTTTTGAGATGGAGTTTCGCTCTGTCTCCCACACTGGAGTGTAGTGGCACAATCTCAGCTCACTGCAACCTCAGCTTCCCGGGTTCAAGCAATTCTCCTGCCTCAGCCACCCAAGTAGCTGGGGTTACAGGTGCACACCATCATGCCCTGCTAATTTTTATATTTTTAGTAGAGATGGGGTTTTGCCATGTTGACCAGGCTGGTCTTGAACTCCTGGCCTCAAGTGATCTGCTCTCTTTGACCTCCCAGAGTGCTGGGATTACAGGCATGAGCACCGTGCCTGGCCTTTTTTTTTTTAATTTATTTTTGGAGAGATGGGGTCACTGCGTTGCCCAGGCCAGCCTGGAATTCCTAGGCTTAAGCAATCCTCCTACCTTTGCTTCCCAAAGTTCTGGGATTACAGACATGAGCCACTGTGCCCAGCCTTAATGTTGTTTTCATGCCTGCTGATGTAATATCTATTCTGCAGCCAGTTGACTAGTTGCTTTTTTTTTTTTTTGAAACAGGGTCTCACTCTGCCACTCAGGCTGCAACCTGATCTCAGCTCACTGCAACCTCCACCTTTCGGGCTCAAGCAATCGTCCTACCTCAACCTACCAAGTAGCTGGGACTTAAGGTGTGTGCTACCATACCCTGCTAATTTTTGTATTTTTAGTAGAGATGGGTTTTCACAGTGTTTCCCAGGCTGTTCTTGAACTCCTGTGCTCAAGCGATCTGCCTGCCATGGCCCCCCAAAGTACTGGGATTATAGACATGAGCCACCATGCCCAATCAGTGTTGACTTTTAAGTCTTGTTATTTAAGAAATACATTTCATGGCCGGGTGTGGTGACTCAAGCCTGTAATCCCAGCACTTTGGGAGGCCGAGACGGGTAGATCACGAGGTCAGGAGATCGAGACCATCCTGGCTAACCCGGTGAAACCCCGTCTCTACTAAAAAATACAAAAAACTAGCCGGGCGAGGTGGCGGATGCCTGTAGTCCCAGCTACTCGGTAGGCTGAGGCAGGAGAATGGCGTGAACCCGGGGAGGCGGAGCTTGCAGTGAGCTGAGATCTGGCCACTGTACTCCAGCCTGGGCGACAGAGCGAGACTCCGTCTCAAAAAAAAAAAAAAAAAAAAAGAAATACATTTCATAAGGCTATATCTGCCATAGATAGTGATTCCTCTGATGGATCTGGGCAAAGTAAATTGAAATCTGGAAAGGATACACCATTCTAGATGCCATTAAGAACATTCATGATTCATGGGAGGAGGTCAAGATATCAACATTAACAAGAGTTTGGAAGAATTAGATTCCAACTCCAGTGGATGACTTTGAGGGGTTCACGACTTCAGTGGAAGCAGTAACTGCAAATGTCATGGAAATAGCAAGAGAACTAGAAGTGGAGCCTGAGCATGTGATTGAATAGCTGCATGATATCTCATGATAAAACTTGAGTGGATGAGGAGTTGCTTCTCATGAATGAGCAGAGAAAGTGGTTTCTTTTGAGATGCACTGTGCTAATGAAGATGCTGTGAATATTGTTGAAATGACAACAAAGGATTTAGAATATTATATAAACTTAATAATCAGTGGCAGGGTTTGAGAAGAAGGATTGACTCCAATTTTGAAAGTTTTACCATGGGTTAAATGCTATCAAACAGCATTGCATACTAGAGGAATCTTTTGTGAAAGGAAGAGCCCATCAATGTGGCAAGCTTCACTGTTGTTTTAAGAAATTGCCCCAGTCTTGCCAGGGTCATGCCTGTAATCCCAGCATTTGGGGAGACCGAGGCGGGCAGGTCACCTGAGGTCGGGAGTTCAAGACCAGCCTGGCCAACATGGTGAAATCCCATCTCTACTAAATATACAAAAATTAGCCAGGTGTGGTGGTAGGCACCTTTAATCCCAGCCACTCAGGAGACTGAGGCAGGAGAATCACTTGAACCCAGGAGGCAGAGGTTACAGTGAGCTGAGATCATGCCATTGCACTCCAGCCTGGGTGACAAGAGTGAGACTCCGTCTCAAAAAAAAAAAAAAAAAAAAAACTGTTTGCCACAGTCACCCCAGTCTTCAGCACCCATAACCCTGATCAATCAACAGCCATCAACATTGAGGCAAAACTCTCCACCAGCAAAAAGATTAGGACTTGCCGAAGGTGCAGATGATCATTAGCTTTGTTTTAGCAATAAAGTATTTTAAAATGAAGGTGTACACTGTCTTTTTAGACATAATAATATTGCACACTTTATAGTATAGTGTAAACATAACCTTTTTTTTTTTTTTTTTGAGACGGAGTCTTGCTCTCACCCAGGCTGGAGTGCAGTGGCATGATCTCAGCTCACTGCAAGCTCCGCCTCCCAGGTTCATGCCATTCTCCTGCCTCAGCCTCCCGAGTAGCTAGGACTACAGGCGCCCACCACCACACCCGGCTAATTTTTTTTGTATTTTTAGTAGAGATGGGATTTCACTGTGTTAGCCAGGATAGTCTCGATCTCCTGACCTCGTGATCCACCTCCCTCGGCCTCCCAAAGTGCTGGGATTACAGGCGTGAGCCACCGTGCTGACCAGTGTAAACATAACTTTCACATGCTGTGGGAAATCAAAAAATTCATGTGACTCACTTTATTGCAATATTCACTTCATTATGGTGATCTAAACCTACAACATCTCTAAGGTATGCCTGCACTAAAATTGAATGATACGGGAAGCTTAGCATGGTCCACGTACAAGGATAGCATGCAAATTTATGAAACACTTAATATATTTAAAAAAGAATGTTTTTAATTGTAGTTAATGCTCTGCTTCTCAAATCGGAAACTGCTGGGATGTGAGAGGGAAGCTATAGGGTAAATGTAGATATGTTCAACAAAACATTTGCTAACTGCTTTATTATGTACCAGGTATTGTTGCTAGGCTAGAAGGGAGGACAAAATAGATATGATCCCTGGCCCTGTGAAGTGTGTAGTTTAGTAAGTATAACAGAACCAGAAACAAATCAATGCAAATATATAGTTACATAACCACAATTTGGATTAAGTATTACAAAGAAGAGGCTGGGCGTGGTGACTCATGCCTGTAATCCCAGCACTTTAGGAGGCCGAGGCGGGCGGATCATGAGGTCAGGAGATCGAGACCATCCTGGCTAACACGGTGAAACCCCATCTCTACTAAAAATACAAAAAATTAGCCAAGTGTGGTGGTGGACGTGTGTAGTCCCAGCTACTTGGGAGGCTGAGACAGGAGAATGGTGTGAACCTGGGAGGTGGAGCTTGCAGTGAGCCAAGATGGTGCCACTGCACTCCATCCAGCCTGGGTGACAGCGCAAGACTCCGTCAAAAAAAAAAAAAAGAAGAAAAGAAGAAGGACAACAGGATCCTGTTGGGACCAAGAAGGAAGACATACTCTCGATTAGGTGTCAGAGAATGTCTCTGAGGAACTGACTTAATTGGAGGCCTAAAGTATGAATGAGAGGGCCATCCATGCAGAGTGTGTGGTGTGTGCACGTGTGTAGAACTTACCTGAAAGAGCACACTGTATAAATATGTGGTGTGAAAGTATTGGCCTATTCGGGCAACTGTGATAAGGCCAGTGTAGTTGGCATGGAATAAGCAACAGAGACAGAAACATGCACAGTGAAATTGGAAAGATAGGCACCAAATCATGCCGGATCTTATAAAGCCAGGTTGAAAAATTTAGATTTTGATTGTGTAAACTCAGTGGAAATGATTTGCATTTATAAAATATTTTTTGGCTGCCATATAAATGATTGGAGGAGGCAGGAGAGTCACGAAGGCTAGGTGCCCTTTGAGAAAGTCTACATGAGAGAAGATGCTGACTTGAATTGGAGTGGTGGCATTAGAGATAGAAATGAACAAATTAAAGATTTATTTTGCCTTGAGGTTAGGAAGGATTTGCAGAGAAAATAACAACTAACTTTGGAAGTATTTGGTGGTTTAAGAGCCATAGCTAGGGAGTCAGACTGCCCTGGTTAGAATCTGGCTCTGCTACATACTGGCCGCATGACAGGGCAAGCTGCTTCTCTAAGCCACTGGTGAAATGGTAAGAGTTAAAGAACCTACCTCAAATGGAGTGTTGCAGGCAGAGGGAAAAGGTGAATATAGAGTAAGACAAAAACAAGTGAGAGGATAGTGAGAAATGGTCTGAAAAGGTGAATAAGCGAGATCCAAAAAGATCTTTTAGGCTATGTTAAGTACTTTAGATTTTATCTGGAGGGCAGAGGTCAATTAAAAGGGAAATATGACATTCGCGATTTAGAAATACTATTTTGACTGCAGTGTGAAAGCTAGATTAATGAAGGGCCTGAGTGAAGATGGGGAGTTCAATTTAAGGAGCTATCATAGGACAAGTAAGAGATGGTAGGTTTTTATTTGTTTTAATTTTTAAAGACAGGGCTGGGTGCAGTGGCTCACACCTGTAATCCCAGCACTGCCAAGGCAGGCAGATTGCTTGAGCTCAGGAGTTTGAGACCAGCGTGGGCAAAATAGTGAAACCCCGTCTCTACAAAAAAAATACAAACAATTAGCTGGAGATGGTGGTCAAAAATTTTAGAGACAGAGTCTAACTCTGTTGCTCAGGCTAGAGTACAGTGGCACGATCATAGCTCACTGCAGCCACAAATTCCTGGACTCAAGTCATCCTCTGGCTTCAGCCTCCTGAGTAGCAGGGACTACAGGTGCACACCACCATACCAGCTAATCATTAAGTTTTTTATAGAGATGGGGATCTCATTATGTTGCCCAGGCTGGTCTTGAACTTCCAACCTCAAGCTATCCTCCCACCATGGCCTCCCAAAATACTGGGATTATAGGCATGAACCACTGTGCTCAGCTGATGGTAGATTTTTTTAATGCAATTAAAAAAATAGTTGTTTGCTATTTATCATTATGTCTCTAGTCTTTAGTTTTGCTTTTTTTTTTCAAGTGTCATTTCAGCAATTAAGATTACTTTTACAGATGAATGCAGTGGCTCACACCTGTAATTCCAACAAAAGTGAAGCTCCAACAGTTTTGAATAGGAAACAACAAAATAACTAAAGTAACCAAAAAAGAGACTGAAAAAAATCTATATAGTACAACTATATAGGAAAAGAAAGTGTTCCCAAACTCACTCAGATTTTGTAAGTGCTACTCCAAAGAGAGTAAAAATGACATATCTATAAAACAAGAACAGATGCTATGGAACAGGAATTAGCAGAGAAACTGTAGTTAATAGAAAATGTTATTGCCAAAATTAAGGACAAATTGAGTAAATCTTTCAAAAATATGAGAGAAAAGATAAAAATTATAAGTTCAATCTAGGGTATCTAGCATCCATCTAAAGTTTCAGAAAAAAAATACAGGGGAGGAGATGAGCAAATAATAAATTTCCCAGAGCTAAAGGCACTACATACTCAGCATAATTAATGAAAAAAGACCCTCACGAAGACATTAATCACTAGACATTTCATACTGCTATGGATGAAAAGGAGAAACAGGAAACTTCCAGAGATGAAGGGAAAACCATAAAGGAAAGAGACTTAACCAACATCAGCATTTTATACTAAAAACCAATGGAATAAGCTTCCAAAGATCAGTGGAAGCAAATTTCAACCTAGAATTCCATACAAAATCCAGTATAAAATATCAGAAGTGCAAATCATAAATGTACAGCTCACTGAATTTTTGCAAAGTGAATACATCTGTAAATAGCATACAGATCAATAAGCAGAATATTATCCCTCATGTGTCTTTCTAGCCACTCCCTGCAACCCCACCCTGCCAAGAGTATTGATATTCTCACCTTTTTTTCTTTTTGAGACCAGGCCTTGCTCTGTCTCCCATGGCTCCAAACTTGGCTCACTGTAGCCTCAGCCTCTTGGGCTCGAGCAGTCCTCCCACCTCAGCCTCTTGAGTAGCTGGGACTACAGGGGTGTGCTGCCTTGCCTAGCTAATTTTTAAATTTTTTGTAGATATGGGGTCTCACTATGTTACCAGGCTGGTCTCGAACTCCTGAGCTCAAGTGATCCACCCGCTTTGGCCTCCCAAAGTGTTGGGATTACAGGCGTGAGCCATTATGCCTGGCCTCTGATGTTGACTTTTAACTGCATAGGTTAAATTTTGCCTGTTTTTGAATTTTTGTTTGGGTTTTTTTGTTTGTTTTTGAATTTTATACAAATGTAATCATACATCCTGTTCTCTTGGGTCTGGCTTTCACTCAACATTAAGTTTGTGCATTGTTGTGTAATTATAGTTTTTTCATTCTTATCACTAGATATCACTGGTTCTCCAACTTTTTAGTCAGAATCACTTCTTAGAAATAATTGAGGGTCACAAAGAGCTATATGTTTATGTGGGCTGTATAATAGATAATTACCATTTTACAAATTAAAACAAATTGTTCAAGCACAATTTCTGCATATACAAGCAGAAATGTCACTGGCCATCAGAGTGATGACATCATATTATGTAGCCTCTAGAACATCACTGTATACTTGTGAGAGAATGAGTGAAAGTAGAACAAATTACATCTGAATATTATTATGAAAATAGTACATATTTCAAACTCCCTGAAAGGGTCTCCCTGCGAATTCCTGAATCACACTTTGAGAACTGCTGCCCTACAGTATTCCATTGTGTGAAAACACCACAATTTATTTAGCCATTCTGCTGTTTGTGGACATTTGAATTATCTCCACTTTT
Organism: Chlorocebus sabaeus; assembly: GCF_047675955.1. Classification (NCBI taxonomy): domain Eukaryota; kingdom Metazoa; phylum Chordata; class Mammalia; order Primates; family Cercopithecidae; genus Chlorocebus; species Chlorocebus sabaeus. The sequence continues at coordinate 74,651,621 of NC_132904.1, read as the reverse complement.
TGCCTGTTGCAAATAGTTTTACTTTGAACATTCCTTTTTTTTCTTTTCTTTTTTTTGAGACACAATCTCGCTCTGTCACCCAGGCTGGAGTACAGTGGCGCAATCTAAGCTCACTGCAAGCTCCCCTCCCGGCTTCACGCCATTCTCCTGCCTCAGCCTCCCAAGTAGCTGGACTACACGCGCCCGCCACCAGGCCCGGGTAATTTTTGTATTTTTAGTAGAGACAGGGTTTCACCGTGTTAGCCAGGATGGTCTCGATCTCCTGACCTCATGATCCGCCTGCCTCGACCTGCCAAAGTGCTAGGATTATAGGCATGAGCCACTGCGCCCGGCCCCATTTTGCACATTCTTATAATATGTGTCTTTTAATGAACATACTATGCATTTCTGTTGGGTATACACACTTAGACTTGGGATTGATGGGTCATCAGTTCAGTTTTGAGTGGAGATTTTGAAAAATCTGTAGGAAATGCAAGTGAGATTGTTAACAGGAAATCGGAGGTGTCTGTCTCTACAACTTAGGAAAGAAGCCAATGTTGCATATTGAAATTTGGGAGTAGGCCAGGCGTGGTGGCTCCTGCCTGTAATCCCAGCACTTTGGGAGGCCGAGGCTGGCTGATCACGAGGTCAGGAGATCGAGATCGCCAACATGGTGAAACCCCATCTCTACTAAAATACAAAAAAAAAAAATTAGCCAGGCGTGGTGCACTGTGCCTGTAGTCCCAGCTACTCGGGAGGCTGAGGCAGGGGAGTCGCTTGAACCCGGGAGATGGAGGTTGCAGTGAGCTAAGATCACGCTACTCAGATCAAGATACTGCAGCCTGGCGACAGAGTGAGACTTGGTCTCAAAAAAAAAAAAGAATTTGGGAGTCATCATTATACAATTGACAATGGAACCAGAAAGTTTGCATAAGATTGTCCAGAGCAGAATAAGTTGCGTAAAAAGGGGACCAAGAACTGAACCTAGGGGAATATCAGCATGTCCCTGGTGAATATAGGAAGGGAAAACCATGATTGAGACAGAAGGGGTTGGCTGGAGGTAGGAGAAAGTTGTCATTGTGGAAAGGTTGTGTAAAACATTGGAAAGTGTAAATTGGGCTTTGCTGTGGAACTCATTGTTGACTTTGGTGAGTGGATATTCAGCAAGAACGTATTGAACCTGTCCATGTGTCAGGTGCTGTTCTAAATGTGGAGGGGTGGTACGGTGGTGGTCAAAAAGGAAAACATTTTTACTGAAGATGGGTGATCCTTAGATCTATATAGTGACGGGCAGAGGGAGAATTTGGAGACATGAGAAAGTCAAGGCAAGGATCTTTTCCCACCTTCTCTGTCAGATGAACTCCTACTCAAACTTACGTGTTAGTATACAGGTAATGAATTTTGTTAGAGTTATTTGTGAGCAAGAGGAAGTCACTTCTGAGCAAAGGCCTGAGGGCCGCCTGTAAGAAAAAGTTGGGGCCAAACGAGGGGCAGTGGCTCACGCCTGTAATCCCAGCACTTTGGGAGACTGAGGCAGGTGGATCACCTGAGGTCAGGAGTTTGAGACCAGCCTGGCCAACATGACGAAACCCCATCTCTACTAAAAATTAGCCAGGATTGGTGGTACACACCTGTAGTCTCAGCTGCTCGGGAGGCTGAGACAGGAGACTCGCGTGAACCCAGGAGGTGGCGGTTGCAGTGAGCTGAGACGGGCCCACTACACTCCAACCTGGGCGACAGAAGGAGACTCTGTTTCAAAAAAGAAAAAGAAAAAGTCTGGGCTTCTTGTCAGCCCTTTAGATAGTTCTGAAATCCTTTTCACTGACTTGTAGATTGCTCAACAACTTTCCAGAAGATCTGACCTCCAGATAAGTGAAGTTAAGGATTACGTAATGTCTATTTGTGTCTCTATAGGACAGTGAACTGTGACTGCTTAGGGAATGTCAGTCCATTTAAAAGCATAGCTATGGGAATTAGAAATGGATAAATATTGCAAAATCTCATTTTATTCATCTAATTGTTTTGAGTAGCCATTCCACAGATTTTGAAGTACACCGCAACTGGCTTGCTATCACTCACAGTTTGCCAATATCACAGTGGTATTATGAGGTAAGTTTTAATTTTCACTTTTTTTTAAAGATTCATATATAAACTAGGTAAATATTACTGATATTAAAAATGTTTTCTGACTGTGTGCGGTGGCTCACACTTGTAATCCCAGCACTTTGGGAGGCCAAGGTGGGTGGATCATGAGGTCAGGAGATCGAGACCAGCTGGCCAACACAGTGAAACCCCATCTCTACTAAAAATACAAAAATTAGCTGGGCATGGTGGTGGGTGCCTGTAATCCCAGCTACTCAGGAGGCTGAGGCAGGAGAATCGCTTGAACCTGGGAGGCGGAGGTTGCAGTGAGCCGAAATCACGCCACTGCATTCCAGCGTGGGTGACAGAGTTAGATTCCGTCTCAAAAAAATAAAGTTTTTTTCTGCAACCATAGATCTAATTAATCTTTATAAAAATTGTGATCTCTTCTCAGTTCTGTCCTCTTGCACTACTAGGGAATTCCCTTACTTCAAAATGAGTTTCCCAGTCTATATATTGGGAGGTATAGTATCTACCACACTTTTTGAAAGAGCAATGGACTGGGAAAGAGGAAGAAGTGGATTCTTAGGCCTGGCGCTGCCACTATCTAGTTACATAGAGAAAAGATACTTCATGTCTCTGGGCCTTAGTGTCTCATCTGGCACATGAGGATTTGGAGTGAATTATTTCTAAGATCCTGTCTGTTGCTAATGTTTTGTGATTTTATGAGGAAAGGAATAATCAAATGTGATGTGTAGACATCAGGTAATATACAAACCATTCTCTCATATTGTTTATAAAAACACCACCTGTATTTTTATTTCTTTTTCTTTTCCTTTTTTTTCTTTTCTTTTTTTTGAGACAGAGTCTTGCTGTGTCACCCAGGCTGGAGTACAGTGGCACAATCTCAGCTCACTGCAACCTCCGCCTCCCGGGTTCAAGCGATTCTCCTGCCTCAGCCTCCCAAGTAACTGGGATTACAGGCACCCGCCACCATGCCCCAGCTAATTTTTATAATTTTAGTAGAGATGGGGTTTCACCATGTTGGCCAGGCTGGTCTTGAACTCCAGACCTCAGGTGAGCCACCCACCTTGGCCTCCCAAAGTGCTGGGATTACAGGCATGAGCCACTGCACCCAGCTTGTATTTTTGTTTCTGGTACGAATTACTAAACTGTGTGTAATACTTTATGAAAAAGAGATATCACTTCAGAAATTTCTTGATCAAAAGCAGTACTCCGCTGACAGGGAGTTGGTTTTTTTGTTTGTTTGTTTTCTTTTGAGATGAAGTCTCACTCTCACCCAGGCCGGAGTGAAATGGCACGATCTCAGCTCACTGTGACCTCTGCCTCCTGGGTTCAAGTGATTCTCCTGCCTTAGCCTCCTGAGTAGCTGGGATTATAGGCACCCACGACCACACCCAGCTATTTTTGGTTTTTTTTGTATTTTTAGTAGAGACAGGGTTTCACCGTGTTGGTCAAGCTGGTTTTGAACTTCTGACCTCAGGTGATCCACCTGCCTCTGCCTTCTGAAGTGCTGAGATTACAGGTGTGAGCCGCTGTGCCCGGCCCAGGGAGTTTTTTTTAAGGCAAATTTTGTTTGAGTTTTCTGTGAGTTTCAATACCATATATATAGTATTTTATATGTACATATAAAATGGAATACCATAACCCATGAGGTAGATCCTACTATCCTTGTTGTATAGGTGTGAAAACTGAGACTCAGGCCGGGCGCAGTGGCTCACTCCTGTAATCCCAGCACTTAGGGAGGCCAAGGCAGGCGGATCATGAAGTCAGGAGATTGAGACCATCCTGGCTAACATGGTGAAACCCTGTCTCTACTAAAAATACAAAAAGTTGGCCGAGCATAGCGGCGGGTGCCTGTTTTCCCAGCTACTCTGGAGGCTGAGGCAGGAGAATGGCTCGAACCCGCGAGGTGGAGCTTGCAGTGAGCCAAGATCGTGCCACTGCACTCCAGCCTGGGCAACAGAGCAAGACTGTCTCAAAAAAAAAAAGAAAAAACTGAGACTTACATAGATCTAATAAAATATACGATTCTAAAGCTTGTATATTTTCATATGATTTCTGTTTTCATTTACTTGTTAGCAACTGTTCATTTAACTAATGGTTATTTGATCCCAAACAATACGTCAGGCACTTACTAAATGCTGAACATACAAAACGAAAAGGATAGTTTCTATTCTCCAGGATCATATAACTTAGTGAAACAAAATATAATAGCATTTGTGTACCATTTTGTTGTTTATAAATATGTTTCATATGTATTATCTCATTTAATCTTCATAATACCTCATTTTACAAATAGGGAAATTGTGTCTCTAAGGCAGAATTTGAACCTAAGTTAGTGAATTATTTGTTATTTAGATGAGTAGAACTATGTCATAACCAAGTTTATCAACTCCAGGTTTCAAATTAATTTCCTTTAAGTATAGTTGACTCTATTTAAGGAAATTGAAGACCATGTTAAATAATTTAGAAGACAGGTTTTAGTGTTCTGTTCAGTCTTACATAGGAATTGTTCTGTTAATTTAGGGCACATTTTAAGTGCAACTGCATTTCACTGTGGGTGTTTTTTTTTTTTTTTTAATTAGAGACAGGGTTTCACCATGTTGCCCAGACTGGTCTTGAACTCCTGGACTCAAGCGATCCACCTGCCTAGTCCTCCCAAAGTGCTGGGATTACAGGCATGAGCTACCGCGCCCAGCCTCATTGTGCTGTTTTAAAGACCACAGAATGAAAAATTTTAAATCTTTGCACCATCCTTGTTTATTCAGTTACTTAGGATACGTTTGGTCTTCTTTTTTTATCACAGGCAACTTCAGAGTGGACGTTGGATTACCCCCCTTTCTTTGCATGGTTTGAGTATATCCTGTCACATGTCGCCAAATATTTTGATCAAGAGATGCTGAATGTTCGTAATTTGAATTACTCCAGCTCAAGGACCTTACTTTTCCAGAGATTTTCCGTTATCTTTATGGATGTACTCTTTGTGTATGCTGTCCATGAGTAAGTCTGGAGCATGTCATTTTGTATGGAAGATATTGAAGAAATATTACAGTGTTAAGTAGTATTAACTTATTCCTGATTTAGGAGGAGCAAAGTTTATATGATAGCAAATGCTAGAACAATGAAAAATTGTATTGTGCTTTAAACTACATGTTTAAATCTCTCTAGCTGAATCTTGTGGAAAAAATGGGGATAAGGTGGAGTTACAAGGCAGAGGTAGAACAAGAGATTATGAATGTTGTGAAAAGAAGTAGTCCCAAGTATAGTCCTAGGGCCATTTCTCCCACCCAGAATAGCTCCATATGTTTTTCTTTGCTTCCTTGCAGCAGGCCCCCAGAGGCTTCCGTCACCTACCCTATCTTGGGGGATGCACATGGTACATGCACGGTAGCGCACACATATGCATTGTGCTAACCACCAAAGCCTGCTTTTACTGAGCTTTCATTCTAGTAAACTCAAAAAATTTCGCTGAGTGCTTTTAGTTGTTTCCGTATGCTTTCCTTCATGAAGACTCTTTATTATTTTAAATTATGCTTATGTTTTAAATTTTTGTTTTATAACTTCTACTTATAAGTTAATTTTAAGTATTGAATACACATATATAGAATGTCTTGCACAGTGACTTCCAAGTACTAAGTTTCAGTTTCAGTTAATGTCAGTTTCCATTCTTTCCTAATTTTTTTTTTCCCCCAAGATGGAATCTTGCTCTGTCGCCCAGGCTGGAGTGCTGTGGCACGATCTCAGCTCACTATAAAACTCCACCTTCTGGGTTCAAGCAATTCTCTTGCCTCAGCCTCCTGAGTAGCTGGGATTACAGGTGCACACCACCATGGCAGGCTAATTTTTGTATTTTTAGTAGAGACAGGGTTTCACCATGTTAGCCAGGCTGATATTGAACTCCTGACCTCGTGATCCACCCACCTCGGCCTCCCAAAGTGCTGGGATTACAGGCGTGAGCCGCTGTGCCAGCGTCATTCTTTCCTAATTCTTAAGCTTGCTGATGTGATTGTGACAGAACAGGGACTAGTGTTCATTTAATGACCCTTGTCATAAATGGATCGTTTCTGTTTGTGAGGCCCTCTACACTGAACCCTTGCCCCAGTCAGTAAAGAGTCCCTTGGGAATGTCTTAACCCTTGCACATTCTCATGGAATAATCCCGTTTGAAACCCTTCCTTTCAATCTGTTTATGACCTGGCAAGAGTTGAAAGGGAAAGTAATTTTTAGTATACTCTTTTTAACTCAAAATGTTTGAATTCAGGCTTCCAGGGAAAGAGTATACCAGCACAAAGGGAGAGGAAATAGAATTCATTTCCATCTACAAAGTAGAGGGAATAGTTAAAAAGGTTGTTGAAAAGCCGGGCATAGTGGCTCATGCCTGTAACCCCAGCATTTTGGGAGGCCAAGGCTAGTGTACTGCTTGAGCTCAGGAGTTTGAGACCAGCCTGGGTACCATGGTGAAACCCTGCCTCTACAAAAAATACAAAAATTAGCCAGCTCTGGTTGCCGAGGACTGTTGTCCCAGCTACTTGGGAGGCTGAGGCAGAGGATCTCTTGAACCTGAGAGGTCAAGGCTGCGGTGAGCTGTGATTACGCCACTGCACTCCATCCTGGGCAACAGGCTGAGACCCTGTCTCAAAAAAAAAAAAAAAAAAAAAAAAAATTGAAATCTGTGTGTCAGTTCCCAGAACCAAGCATGATATACAGATTATTAACTTACTGAATTTTCTCAATGACCCTATAAGTTTATTGCCTCTTCATGAGGGAACTGAGGCTCCATAGGGGAAAAGGAGGATACCTTTGCTAGTCCCCCTTTAATTGCATCTATTATTTGTTTTAGATTTATAATGTTAGAATTTGCCACTATTCAAATGTAACACATTTTAAATATCGTCCATTGTAAAAACTTTGGAAAAGCACACACATGCAAAGTAAAAATGATTCATACTCCCCCACCTGTACTAACCACTATTAACATTTTGGTGTATGTTAGTTTAGTCTCTTTTCTGTGTTCGAATATAATTTTCATAGAATAAAAATAGGATTTTACTGTTTTGTCACCTGCTGTTGTCACTTAGTAATATATCTCAACATTTAAATGATATGCATTTTTACATAAGGGTTTTTAAATTATCATTTGGACCGTCAGGAGCTGCACACTTGCAGTTCTGTTCTTAATTTGGCTGGTATTATGTGATACATAATTTAGAGTGCTAAATCAGCCTGGTCTGCAGTTTCTACTCTTAAGGACTGAAATAATGTATGCTTTCTCAATTTTCAAAATCCCTACTTTGGGGTTTACGTGACTTTTTATTTTTAATTTTATTAAATGAAGACTTTGTTTTAGCTATCAGCATAGCTTAGAAAAAGACATGGAATAGGCCCTGAAGTCCTTGTTTGTGCTACCCCCCCCCTTTTTTTTTTTTTTCAAGTGACAAGGTCTTACTATGTCTCCCAGGCTGGCCTCAGACTCCCAAGCTCAAATGGTCCTCTCATTTCATCTTCCTTAGTAGCCAGGCACCTGCCACCCTGCTCAGCTTGCTGTGACCTTTTTAAGAAATCAAGAATGGCATGGACTTTGGGATGCCAGTACAGGAGGATCGCTTGAGCCCAGGAGTTCGAGATCAGCCTGGGCAACATAGTGATACCCTATCCCTTCTAAAAAAAGAAAAAGAAAAATTGGAAAAAAAAAAAAAAAAAAAAGAATGGCATGTAGTTTGTCAGGAATGACTAATGTATCATAGTTTACTCTGCAGAAGTGATGTTCCTGTGAAGAGCAAAGTTGTTTCTGTTTCTTTCCTAATGTTTCAATGTAGGTGCTGTAAATGCATTGATGGAAAAAAAGTGGGTAAAGAACTTACAGAAAAGCCAAAATTTATTCTATCGGTATTACTTCTGTGGAACTTCGGGTTATTAATTGTGGATCGTATCCTTGATATTCTTTGTACTATTCCCTTACTTATTCTGATATATACAATATAAGATTAATGTTTTCTGTAATAATGATTGGAGATGTGAGCTGCTTCTGAAAATGGGTGTGGGGTGGGTTAGTAGGCTTACTTAACTGTGTGGTCTCTGCCCAACTTCACTGGACTCTAAGGTTAGAGTATTTCATTTCTGAAAAATTAGTGGGATATGTGAGAACCAGCTAAATCATCAATAAAACAATGTACTGAGATTGTGAACTATTTTTAGATTAATCTGATATATATATTCAATAGTTTTATAACATGTTATTCCAAATACCTTTAATTGGAAAAGGCATATCACAGTGTGCTTGTGGGAATGGTCAGGCATTCGTGCTTTTCTACCATCTTGGCTTACCACATATTAAAAGGCAAAGTTTTTAAATTCAAGGCTTCTGAATGTAATTAAAATCCTCGTAATGGATGCTAATAGTTGCAATTTTCATAAAGGTAGCCTGGTGTGGAGGAAAGCACCCAGACTCTGGTTTCAGTGTAACCTGAACTCAAATCTTAGTTGCCATCAGCAGCTTTAGGACCATGAGTGGATGAATGTCTCTGAGGCTTAATCTCTTAATCTCTAAAGTATCTCTAAAGAGGATAATTCTAAATACCTCACAGGTTCATTGTGAGGCTTAATACATAAGATTGTATATGTCCTATGAACAATGCAATGCTGCATGCAGGTGGCTTTACTAGCAGTTAGGTCCCTTCCTTTCTCATCCCTAATTCTAAAAAACAAATAAAAAACTTCTTGCCTCTTAGCTGTGGGGCCTTTAAGGTAGAAAAGGTAGGAAAAACCTGGGAAAGTTTTGTTTTTCTTCTTAAACATAAATTTCTTTTTAAATGAAAAAAATATGTATATTTTAAATCATCATCTAGTCTAAGATGTCATTGAACATAAGTTTCTTTCCTTTTTTTTTTTTTTTTTTTTTCTGAGACAGTCTTGCTCTGTCACCCAGACTGGAGTGCAGTGGCACAATCTCAGCTCACTGCAATGTCCACCTCCTGGGTTCAAGTGATTCTTGTGCTTCAGCCTCCCAAGTAGCTGGGACTACAGTTGTGTGCCACAACATCTAAGTTTTGTATTTTTGGTAGAGATGGGGGTTTGCCATGTTATCCAGGCTGGTCTTAAACGCCTGGTCTCACATGATGTACCCATGTCAGCCTCCCAAAGTGCTGGGATTGCAGGTGTGAGCCACCACGCCCCCACATGTAAGTTTCAACTAAAGATTTGACTATGGTGTTTGCTTTGGCAAAATGGGAATGATACAGAGATTAGCAAAACTAAAAATATGTATTTAGGCCTGGTGCAGTGGCTCACGCCTGTAATACCAGCACTTTGGGAGGCCAAGGTGGGGGGATCACAAGGTCAGGAGTTCGAGACCAGCCTGGCCAACATAGTGAAACCCCGTCTCTACTAAAAACACAAAAGAATTAGCCGGGTGTGGTGGTACGCGCCTGTAGTCCCAGCTACTCAGGAGGCTGAGGCAGGAGAATCGCTTGAACCCAGGAGAAGGCGGAGACTGCAGTGAGCCGAGACTGCGCCATTGCGCTCCAGCCTGGGTGACAGTGAGACTCTATCTCAAAAAAAAAAAAAAAAAAAATGTATTTAAAAAAAAGATTTGACTCTGTTTATAGAAAACTTATTTATGAGCAGTCAATAGTAGTTTTTTTTGTCTTTAATTTTGCTGTTAAAGCATTTGGAATTTCTATACTCCATCAGCTGGTATAGTTCATTATGAATTTGGTATCCTCTGTTGTCTTTCCTTGACCTAAGTCCAGATATTCATTTTCAGTACAATGGCTTTTTATTTGGATTAATGCTACTCTCCATTGCACGATTATTTCAGGTAAACATAATTGTTAAATTAGATTTTTTCGCTTTTAGATAAGTTTTTAGATTGTAAAAGGAACAGTGTAGTGGGTGATAGGTAAATTTATTTGACTGTTTTGAATTGCCAAGTGCTATAGACACTTTTATTGGGTATTTCTCACAAATTCCATCTTCACTTTTGACTGTAATTTTCTTCATTTAACAGATGAGAAAATTGTACTCCAAAAACTTATTAGCATGTGGCAGGCCTGAATTAAATTGAGTTTTTGTTTGTGTTTTGAGACAGTCCCACTCTGTCACCCAGACTGGAGTACAGTGGCGCAATCTTAGCTCACTGCAACCTCTGTCTCTTGGGTTCAAGCCTCATAAGTAGCTGAGATTACAGGTGCACACTTCCACACCTGGCTAATTTTTGTATTTTCAGTAGAGACAGGGTCTCGCCATGTTGGCTTGAACTGCTGACCACAAGTGATCCTCCTGCCTCGGCCTCCCATAGTGCTGGGATTACAGGCGTGAGCCCCTGGGCCTGCCCTAAATTACATTTTCTTTCTTTTCTTTTTTTGTTTGTTTGTTTTTTTTTTTTGAGACTGAGTCTCACTCTATCGCCCACGTTGGAGTGCGGTGGCGCGATCTCGGGTCACTGCAACCTCTGCCTCCCAGGTTCAAGTGATTCTTGTTCCTCAGCCTCCCAAGTAGCTGGGATTGCAGGCACCCACCACCATGCCCGGCTAATTTTTGTATTTTAGTAGAGATGGGATTTCACCATGTTAACCAGGCTGGTCTCAAACTCTTGACCTCAAATAATCTGCCCGCCTCAGCCTCCCAAAGTGCTGGGATTGCAGGCATGAGCCACCACGCCCAGCCCCTAAATTACATTTTCTTTGTCTGGTTGGGATAATTTATGTATGAATGAAATCTCGAGCAGCAGTCTTTACAATATAATAACTATGATGGTGGTACTTTACTATCAGCAGCATTAAGATTAATGTAATAGAAGGGGATTTGGAATCAGAAGAACTGTGTGTAATCCTGACTAATGTTAATGAGCTATGCAACTCAGGGCTTACTCGAATACATGGCTACTTAAGATTACATACATTCCATATATCTTTTTTTTTTCCCCCCAACGTCTCGCTCTGTCACCCCAGGCTGGAGTGCAGTGACGCTATCATGGCTCACTGCCTCCTCAAACTCCTGGGCTCAAGCAATCCTCTTACCTCAGCCTCTTGAGTAGCTAGAACTACAGGTGCACGCCACCATACATGGCTAATTTTTTTTTTTTTTTTTTTTTTTTTTTTTTTGGTAGAGAAGGGGGTTTCACTATCCAGGCTGGTCTTAAACTGCTGACCACAAGTGATCCTCCCACTCTGGCCTCCCAAAATGCTGGGATTGCAGGCAGGTCTTGAACTCCTGGCCTTGAACAATCCTCCTACCTCTGCTTCCTGAGTCTCTGGGATTACAGATGTGTGCCACCACACCTGGCTTACATATATCTTATTGAGTAAACTTTAGAACCATTCTGTGAAGTTGTTAGAATTATTATTCCTCCTATAGAGGAGGAAATCAGAAATTCAGATTTTGGGGCCATCCTTTTGTACATGGAATCAAAGTCTTTGGGAATGGGGCTTAAGAATCTGTAAGGAATTTTGATACACCATCAGGCTTGGAAACCAATAACTGAAGGCAAGTTATTTAACCCTCCTAGCCTCATTTTCTCCATAAAATGAAATTTACCGCTACATTCTTAGTTGTAAAATGGGGCTACTTACCTCACAGGGACATTGGAAAGATCAAATTTGATAATCTAAAGTTCTTTGTCAACTATAAATGTCTGGATAAACTTTTCTCTTTTAACCATAAAAAGCCACATAGTAATTAGAATATAATTGGTATTCAGTGAATATTTGTTGGATGCTTGTTGAACAAATAAAATTTGACTATGGAATCAGCTAGACCTTACCCAGATCTTAAATAAGTTATAAAATTGAAGAGAGACCTGGAAACATTCCCACTCTTTTTTGTTATTACTCCTAAAGCTACCTATTCTAGACCGTACCTGATGAGAGAAGGAACCTGGCCTTTCATGGTCCCTGTGGCAGTTTCCCCTGCAGAACATCAGGACTGTTATCTCATTTAATCCTTCCAAAATTTCTGTGAGGTGGGTAGATTTCAGACTTTCTTCTTCTTTTTTTTTTTGGAGACAGTGTCATGCTGTGTCACCCAGGCTAGAGAATGCAGTGGTGCAGTCACAGCACACTGTAACCTCAACCTCCTGGGCTCAAACAGTCATCCTGCCTCAACCTCCAGTTAGCTGGGACCACAGGTGCACACCACCACACCAGGCTAATTTTTGTCTTTTTCAGTAGAGATGGGGTTTCGCCATTTTGCTCAGGCTGGTCTTGAATTTCTGGGCTCAAGCAGTCTGCGCATCTCAGTCTACCAAAGTGCTGGGATTTATAGGCGTCATCCACCGCACCCAGCCAAAGTCTTACTATAACCTCTTAGTTATAGTAAGCAGCTGGTTTTGTTTTGTTTGTTCTTTTTTTTTTTTTTTGGAGACAGAGTCTTGCATTGTCACCCAGGCTGGAGTGCAGTGGCCGTGATCTCAGCTCACTGCAACCTCCACCTCATGCAATTCTCCTGTCTCAGCCTCCTGAGTAGCTGGGATTACAGGCGCCCCACCACCACGCCTGGCTAATTTTTTGTATTTTTAGTAGAGACAGGGTTTCACTATGTTGGCCAGGCTGGTCTCGAACTCCTGACCTCAAGTGATCCACCCGCCTCGACCTCCCAAAGTGCTGGGATTACAGGCATGAGCCACTGTGCCTGGCCTTTGTTTGTTCTTTTTCCATCACAATACCTTTAGTTTTCCTAAGTAGTGTTAGGATCAAGTGCAGTAACTGGTGCCTTCAGCCTGATAGTGCTATATAAGTTACCTAATCTACAATATAAAATTTAATTGATATTTTTGGTAGCATAGCATCATATATATTTGTTCATGTTCTCATTCCCAGCCTTCTTTGGAAATCAACTTCAGCTATTCTGAAACTGTGAGGGGTGAAGGTAATTTAATTATCTGGGTTCTAATTCCTAAGTGAGAATTTGCAGTCTGTTATTACTGATGACATGTAGGATATGATCTCAGCATAAGGCTTAGTACTTGATAAATCTTCGTTGGAATAATGAATTTATGAACACACTATGCTCAGTATAAAAGCTAGCTGGGCTGGCGTAGTGGCTCATGCCTGTAATCCCAGCACTTTGGGAGGCTGAGACTGGTGGATCACTTGAGGTCAGGAGTTCGAGACCAGCCTGGCCAACATGGTGAAACCCCGTCTCTACTAAAAATACACAAAAATTAGCCAGGCGTGGTGGTAGCACCTGTAATCCCAGCTACTTGGGAGGCTGAGGCAGGAGAATTACTTGAACCCGGGAAGTGGAGGTTGCAGTAAGATGAGACCGCACCATTGCACTCCAGCCTGGGCAACAAGAACAAAACTCCGTCTCAAAAGCTAGCTGGAATCACTTGCCTATGTTTTCCTTATATTGGTTATAGAATATTTACCTTGGGCCAGGCATGGCGGTTCACGCCTATAATCCCAGCACTTTGGGAGGCCAAGGCAGAAGGATCACTTGAGGCCAGGGTTTGAGACCAGCCTAGGCAACAAAATGAGATCCCATCTCTACAGAAAATGAAAAAATTAGCCAGGTGTGCTGGTGTGTACCTGTGGTCCCAGCTACACAGGAGGCTGAGGCAGGAGGATCTCTTGACCCCGGGAGGTCAAGGCTGAAGTAAACCAAGATCAGGCTGTTACATTCCAGCCTGGATGACAGTGAGAAGAAAAAAAAAATTTTTTTTTTTTTTTGAGACACAGTCTTGCTCTGTTGCCCAGGCTGGAATGCAGTGGCAAGATCATGGCTCACTGTAGTCTCAACCTGGGTTCAAGCAGTGCTCCCACCTCAGCCTCCCAAGTAGCAGGGACTACAGGCGCATGCCACCATGCCTAGCTAATATTTGTATTTTTTTGTAGAGACAGAGTCTTACCTGTATTGCCCAGGCTGTTCTCAACTCCTGACCTCAAGTGAGCCTCGTGCCTTGGCCTCCCAAAATGCTGGGATTCCAGGTGTGACTTTAAAACATCTTATTACAGAACATTTAAATCATACAAAAGTAGAGAAAATAGTACAATGATCTACACACACACGGATTATTTTAAAACACATCCCAGATACTGTATTTGTATTTCAGAATGCATCTTTAAAAGTAGGTATTTGGCTGGGTGCAGTGGCTCATGCCTGTAATTCCAGCACTTTGGGAGGCTGAGGTGGGTGGATCACCTGAGGTCAGGAGTTTGAGACCAGCCTGGCCAACATGGTGAAACCCTGCCTCTACTAAAAAATACAAAAATTAGCCGGGTGTGTTGGCACGCACCTGTAGTCTCAGCTACTCGGGAGGCTGAGACAGGAGAATTGCTTGAACCGAGGAGGCGGAGGCTGCAGTGAGTCAGGATTGTGCCACTGCACTTCAGCCTGGGCAAGACAGAGCGAGGCTCCATCTCAAAAATAAAAATAAAAGTAGGTAATGTTTATTTGTATTATTTATTTATTCATTTTGGAGACAGGGCCTCACTCTGTCACCCAAGTTGGAGTGCAATGGCGTCATCATGGCTCACTGCAGCCTCTGCCTCCTGGGCTGAAGCAGATTCTCTTACCTCAGCCACCAGAGTAGCTGGTGCTACAGGTGTAAGCCATCGCGCCTAGCTAATTTTTTTATTTTTTTGTAGAGACAGGGCCTCCCTATTTTGTCCAGGCTGGTCTTGAACTCCGGGGGTCAAGCAATCCTTCTTCCTCGGCTTACCAAAGTGCTGGGATTACAGGTGTGAGCCACCACACTCAGCCTAATTTTAGTTTTTTTAATAACCTTTTTGTAGAATAATTTTAGCGTTCCAGAAAAGTTGTAGAAATAGTACAGAGAGTTCCTATATACCCCTCACCCATTTTCCCCCATTACCACCTTACATAACCATGGTACATTCATCAAGACTAAGAAAGCAATATTGGTGCATTTGAATTTCACCCATTTTTCCTTTAATGTCGTTTTTCTGTTCCAGGATTCAATCCAGGATACCACATTATTGCATTTCATTTACCCTGAATTTTAAAGTGATATTTCCCTTTTAAATCTCCTAGAAAAGGCATATGGAAGGAGCATTTCTCTTTGCTGTTCTCCTACATTTCAAGCACATCTACCTCTATGTAGCACCAGCTTATGGTGTATATCTGCTGCGATCCTACTGTTTCACTGCAAATAAACCAGGCAAGTTGTGGTGATAATAGCAAAAACATTTTCGATTTTTTCCTTACTGTGTTGACTTGGTGGCTTGCTTGATAAGAAGGTTTTATGGAGCACAGCAGATACCTCAGCGGCTGATCCCGTAAACCCTTTACCCACTCTCGCTTTTCTGCGCTCTTGCCACATCGTGAATAGGTTGGTGTACTATTGTGGGATACTTCTAGTTTTAGCACATGATATAGGTTGTGGTTAATGTTCCTTTCCATCTTCCTGGTTACTGATAATGTTCCTTTTCTGTAGATGGGTCTATTCGATGGAACAGCTTCAGCTTTGTTCGTGTTATTTCCCTGGGACTGGTTGTTTTCCTAGTTTCTGCTCTTTCATTGGGTCCTTTCCTAGCCTTGGTAAGCCTTTTTTTTTTTTTCTATTAATATATGTTCTTTGTTGGTGTTTAGAAAACATAATAAAGCCAGGAATATATAAAATAAGTAAAAGCTACTTTTTTCTTAGTCTTCCTACCCAGCTTGACTCCCCAAAGATAGGGTATTATTCCTTTTTTTTTTTTAAAAGATGGAGTCTCGCTGTATTGCCCAGACTGGAATGTAGTGGCGTGATCTCAGCTCACCGCAACCTCCACCTCCTGGATTCAAGCAATTCTCCTGTCTCAGCCTCCTGAATAGCTGGGATTACAGGCGCATGCCACCACGCCTGGCTACTTTTTGTATTTTTAGTAGAGACAGGGTTTCACCGTGTTCGTCAGGCTGGTCTTGAACTCCTGACCTCAGGTGATCCACCCACCTCAGCCTCCCAAAGTGCTGGGATTACAGGTGTGAGCCACCGCTCCTGGCCCAATAGGGTAGTATTCTTTCAGACATTTTTGTGCACATTCAAATATGTATATATGTATACATGTATATGTTTATACGTTACACATACACAAACACAGAATTGATCATTATTTGTATATTCTGTACTTGTAAGTTTACCTACTTGATAAAATGTATTTGTAACAAAATCAATAATTTCGTAGTCTTACATGGACAGCAAACATTCTAAAGTGCATAGAATTTAACAGATGTTCAGATATTTTCTTTTTTCTTCTTCTTCCCTGCCCTGAAATCAACTAATTAATTTTAATTCTTACTAAAACTGAAATGCATCACATCTTTCATAGTCTTCCCAGCTCTCCCCTTCACCCTAGTAGACATGGATAAGCTGCAGTCTGTGTTTTGCTTTGTAGCTTGTAAATTCTTCCATTATTATACTTACAATAGTACGGACTGGTATTCAAAGTATTTTTATGTATATTGTCCCACTGGAGAGTGGACAAAATGAGACCAAAAAAGGTTCTGTGAACTTACATTGTGGTGAGCGTACAATCACTTACTTGAAGGAATAGAGACTAGAACCCAGACCCCATAACTTTCTACACACTATACCATAGGGAGTTCCCTAGTTCTCTTTTTGAATTTGAAAAAGATTGATGACTGTTTAATCAGTTTCATTTCTCTTTTCAACAGAATCAGCTGCCTCAAGTCTTTTCCCGACTCTTTCCTTTCAAGAGGGGCCTCTGCCATGCATATTGGGCTCCAAACTTCTGGGCTTTGTACAATGCTTTGGACAAAGTGCTGTCTGTCATCGGTATGGTAGCGAGCATTTTTAACTCAGACTCTGAATATTGAAAGGACTAGGCACATGGAGAAATGGAAGAACCTTTGTGTTTTGAATGTGGCCGAATTGTTTGTTCTCCAGTCCTGCATTTCAGCCTTCAGGATGAACAAGGGGAGCAGTTCTTGGGACTGAGGCTTTAGTGCAATAAACAGACTGTTTTCCTTATAAAATCTTCTTGTGGTAATGAGGTTACTGATCCTTTCCTGTGGAAAAAGTAAAATATTTAGACACTCTATAAAGGTAATTTTTGCCTTAATTAAAAAATTATTTGGCAGCAGCAGTTAACCCTACTTTTTTTCCCCCCTTCTCACCGTTCCTATTCAAACCCTTACTTATTTTTAGAGACAGGGTCTCACTGTGTCAGCCAGGCTGGAGTGCAGTGGTGTTGAGATCATAGCACACTGCAGCCTTAAATTCCTGGGCTCCAACAATCCTCTTGACTCAGCCCCCTGAGTTGCTGGGACCCCAGGTGCATACCACCACACCTGGCTGATTTTTAAATTTTGGTTTTTTAGAGATGAGGGTCTCACTGTGTTGCCCGGAGTGGGATCAAACTTCTAGTCTCAAGTGATCCTCCCACCTTGGCTTCCCAAAGTGCTGGGATTACCAGCACAAGCCACCATGCCCAGCCCACTCCACTTTTAAACCTAAACATATAAGAAACAAGAAAGAAGAATATGTAAGTTGTGACTCTGGGTATTAAACCAATAAGGAAAATAACCCTGCATTTTAACATGAGATGAGAAGAAATGAAAAACCCAGGCTATGCTTTTTAAAATTTGGGTTATAATGAAAAATAAGTTATGCTTTGAGATGGTTCTACTAAAAATAACTCACTCTGGGTAACACAGTCTTTCATTTGTGAATACAACCTAGCTTGGTGGGAAAATGGCATGATCAAGAGTAGTAGTCAGCAAACTTTTTCTGTAACTGGCCAGATAATATTTTGAGCTGTGCAGGCCACACCCAGTGCATGTGTATATGTGCGTCTGTGTCTGTATTTGTGTATGCACATATTTGTTTAAAACCTTATAAAAGTAAAAACCATTCATAGTTTCAGTGCTGTGCAAAAACTGGGCACAGGCTAGATTCGGCTCTTGGACTCCAGATCTGGAATCTGATGACTTGGTTTGGAGGCTCACCTGCATAAATTGCTATTGCAGTGTGTGGCATTGACAAGTCATTTGCTTCCTTTCGTCTTACTTTCCTCACTGTGCGAAAGGCATGCTAGTACTTTACCTGTTCCCATACGGTGTGTTGTGAGGAACAGAAGCAAAATTTAAAAAGTACTAGGTTATCAGCAGCAGGGACTTTGGAGCCAGACAAACCTGAGTTCAGTTTTACCACCTATTAGTTGTGTGACTTTGGGCAGGTTACTCCATCTCTGTACCTCAGGGGGCTAAAAGTAGTAAGTGCAGAGCCCTGGGCACATGATAGACACTCCATGCATGGTGGCCACTCTTACTGTTTTTGATAAGTACTTGGAGGAAATCATACACTGTGTATGTGATGACCTATACATTGTGTCACCATGTTGCTCACTGTGAATCTAGCTTTGATGTACATGGCATTCTTACAGAGTAATTCCTAATATTTATATTTCAAAAACAGCTTTAGACAGCCAGCACAGTTTGAGGTACAAGGGTCAGTTGCCTTGTCTGAGTCTGGAAGCTATACTGTACCTCACTTGTGTGTCTGTCTCTTTGAAGATGTTTTACTTGGAAAGTCAGTGTCAGAGTTAGACAACTTTGTTTTAGGGAGATAGTTACTAGCTGTAAGAGAGAATCAGCAGGCCAAAGGGGAAAGGGGAAGAGGTTAGTAAGTAGAAAATATTTTGGTAGTCTACATCTTTCCCACATTGCACTCATTTTCACTGGCATTTGACAGGGCCCTATAGGGACTCAGACTGTCCCTGTCTGTCCTATTATCCGGAGCTTGTTGAGGCTTGTATTGTCATTCTCTGAATTGATTTATTTAATAACCAAGTATTTATTGAGCTCCTATGTACTGGGGATAGAAATAACTCATCATCATTCCTGCCTTCAAGGAATACAGTATAGTAGAGGAAATGAGCACATAAACAAGTGCAGTGCTTTGTGGTGAACACTGCTAGAGTGAGCTCGCTCGGCTGGGCACTTTGGCTCAGGCCTGTAATCCTAGCACTTTGGGAGGCAGAGGTGGGCGGATCACCTGAAGTCAGGAGTTCGAGACCAGTCTGGCCAACATGGTGACACCCCGTCTCTACTAAAAATACAAAAATTAGCCAGGCATGGTGGCACATGCCTGTAATCCCAGTTACTGGGGAGGCTGAGGCAGGAGAATCACTGGAACCTAGAATGTGGGAGGCAGAGGCTGCAGTGAGCCTAGATGGTGCCACTGCTTTCCAGCCTCTGTCTCTGGGTGACAGAGTGAGACTCCAGCTCAAAAAAAAAAAAAAAAAGTGAGCTCACAAAAAAATCGGTTCTGCTTATTGATTTAGGAGCTTTCTCAGGTGATTGAATTAGAAGTTAATTTGGCCAAGGGAGTTACCTGAGCAGAGGGATACAGGTGTTAAGAGTGGTATATTGAGGACCCACAGTTATTTCATTGTGGCCAAGCTGCATTTAACAAAGTAGAGATGAGATTGGACAGGTGGGAAGGGGCAACAAGACCATGGAAGACACTGGATACTATGTTTAGGAATACAGGGTTTCTCCTATAGGAGACGAAGGATTCAAAGTTCCTTCATGACATACTCAGACTGTTCTAGAAGCTTGCTTTCAGAGGTGAGAAGAGATTACCATTTGTGCCACCTGCTGGCAAGTTTCCTATAAGCTGCTCAAATTCCCTGTTCCAATGCAAAGAGCTGCTTTACCAGAGGCATTTTGGGTAGAATAGTATAGGGCTAAATTCATGAAAGCTTAGCTTTGAAGCATCAATAAGATTTAGTAGCTGACTTTTTTTCCTCAAGGAATTACTTGTTAATATATGGTATCTCGCTGATAAAGATAAAAATAAAACAAAACAAAATGTCTGTTTAATAGGTTTGAAATTGAAATTTCTTGATCCCAACAATATTCCCAAGGCCTCAATGACAAGTGGTTTGGTTCAGCAGTTTCAACACACAGTCCTTCCCTCAGTGACTCCCTTGGCAACCCTCATCTGCACACTGATTGCCATATTGGTAAGAACTCAACAGATGGTACTCATTTCTTAAGTTTTCTCTGCTTTCCTTTTGTCTGGCTGATTAAATTTCAACTTTCAAGCTCTTCCAACTGTAGGATAAATTTCATGCCTGTAATCCTTCTGCAGATTGAAGCATTTCCTAGCAATTCTTAGAGTAACTTTGAACACCATAAGGAAGGATTACCAGTAAAGCCTCTGTGAGAGATTCTTGCCAGTGGCTGTTAGACCATCTGTTCACCCTGGGGGAAGGGAAAAAGAAAAGCCCAGGGAGGAAGAGGCATGGATCATGCTGCGAAGAAAAGAAGGAAATGTTTGTGGCAGGGACATCCAGATTTGGTTTGTTTTTCTCATCCTTAGCTAAATCATCAAAATTCCAAATGTATCTGGACAGCGTGGATGTTTTGTCTTGATGGTGATAATGAGTTGAGAGAGTCGACAATGGCTTTTTGAACCTAAGATGAGTCTAATATGAGTAAGATGCTCTTAGAGGCCTCATTCTAAGTACTTTAGAAATTTTCGTTTCTAAAATTTCATTAGTGATTACAGTGACTTCAATTTCATGGTATAATTTTAGTAGAATTCAATATAAACAACTCAATCCTTTTGATAATTACACTCATCTTTAATTTTGGTTTCTGAATGTTTCAAACCTGCTAGCAACCACCTGACTCCACTTAATTACATGGCAGTACAGGTATGTAGATAATTAAGCTCTGTTGGCCTGTTTGTTCACAGATTTTAATTGAGGTAAAACGTTTTTCCTAAAATTTCAGCCTTATGAGGTACATATAGTTTCTATGGCCTTCCAGCCCATAAAACTAGATATTTGTTAATATGGTAAATCTAATTTATTGGCTCAAAAGTATCTATGGACTTCTGTAGTTTGACTTATTAGGTTCATTAATAAGTGAACTATTAGTAAACTATGAAGATATAGTAAGTTGTTAGACGGTATATCACAGAACTTAATTATTAATTTTGATAGTATAATTAATTTTTTTTTTTTTTTTTTGAGACAGAGTCTTACTCTGTCGTCCAGGCTGAAGTGCAGTGGTGATTCTCCTGCCTCAGCCTTCCGAGTACCTGGGATTACAGGCACCTGCTACCGCACTCGACTAATGTTTTTGCAGTTTTTTTGTTTTTGTTTTTGTTTTTTGAGACGGAGTCTTGCTCTCTCGCCAGGCTGGAGTGTAGTGGCGCGATCTCAGCTCACTGCAACCCCCACCTCCCGGGTTCAAGTGATTCCCCTGCCTCAGCCTTCTGACTAGCTGGAACTATAGGCGCATGTCACCACACCCGGCTAATTTTTTTTTTTATTTTAGTAGAGACAGGGTTTCACCATGTTGGCCAAGATGGTCTCGATCTCCTGACCTCGTGATCCACCCACCTCGGCCTCCCAAAGTTCTGGGATTACAGGTGTGAGCCACCACACCCGGCCTTTTTTGTAGTTTTTAGTAGAGACGGGGTTTCACCATCTTGGCCAGGCTGGTCTTGAATTCCTGACCTCGTGATCCACTCACCTCAGCCTCCCAAAGTTCTAGGATTACAAGCATGAGCCACCACGCCTGGCCAATTTTTTTTTTTTTTTGAGACAGAGTCTCGCTCTGTCACCTAGGCTGAAGTGCAGTGGTGCAATTTAAGCTCACTGCAACCTCTGCCTCCCGGGTTCAAGCGATTCTCTTGCCTCAGCCTCCAGAGTACTAGGGAATACAGGTATGTGCCACCATACCCAGCTAATTTTTTTTTTGTATTTTTAGTAGAGATGAGTTTCACTCGTTGGTCAGGCTGTTCTTGAACTCCTAACCTCAAGTGATCTGCCTGCCTTGGCCTCCCAAAGTGCTGGGATTATAGGCATAAGCCACCATGCCCAGCCAGTAGAATTAATTTTAATGAGTTAACGATACACATCAAGACCAGGTGTGGTGGCTCAAACCTGTAATCCCAGCACTTTGGGAGGCCAAGGCGGGCAGATCACGAGGTCAGGATTTCGAGACCAGCCTGGCCAACATGGTGAAACCCTGTCTCTATTAAAAATACAAAAATTAGCTGGGCGTGGTGGCAGGCACCTGTAATCCCAGCTACTCGGGAAGCTGAGGCAGGAAAATCACTTGAACCCGGGAGGCAGAGGTTGCAGTGAGCTGAGATCGTGCCACTGCACTCCAGCCTGGGCGACAGAGCGAGACTCCATCTCAAAAAATATATATATATATACATATATATATATACACACACACACACACACACACATATCAAATGCCAATTTTTTCTGAGTTGTTGCTTTTATGATAACTTTTGTTAGACTGTGCACAAAGTGATCAATGATTTGGTTTCATGAAGAATTGTCTAAGATCTGCTGTCTCTCAGAGATGATGCAAATTGTATTCACCTGAACTCTGTTTCTGTAAAGTCTATTTCAAATGATACTGAAGTTTATCTTTGCCTGTTGTTTCTAGCCCTCTATTTTCTGTCTTTGGTTTAAACCCCAAGGGCCCAGAGGCTTTCTCCGATGTCTAACTCTTTGTGCCTTGAGCTCCTTTATGTTTGGTTGGCATGTTCATGAAAAAGCCATACTTCTAGCAATTCTCCCAATGAGGTAAGCAGATAGCTCAGCCAGTGAGCATTTTGGCATATTTCACAATGTTCCTATTTTCTATTTGCTCTGTCCCTTCTTGGTCATCTTCACCAGGATAGGCAAAAACAAAGATGTATAGGAACAGATTTCCTTCTACTAGGACAGGACAGGGATGCTTAACTTGGGATTCTTGGACCCATGAAGGTAGGCAAAAATGCATGTACTATTTCTGTTTCTGCCTTTTTGGAAAGAAGCACTGTAGTGATTAAGTACCATGAAAGCCGGCTTTTAGATCTGATCATTGAGGGGCAGTATGTTATAGAAAAAGCCTGGGCTGGCCCGGCACGGTAGCTCACGCCTCCAAAGCTCAGCACTTTAGGAGGCCGAGGTGGGCATATCACGAGGTCAGGAGATCGAGACCATCCTGGCTAACATGGTGAAACCTCGTCTTTACTGAAAATACAAAAACTTAGCCGGGCGTGGTGACACATGCCTGTAGTCCTAGCTACTAGAGAGGCTGAGGCAGGAGAATCACTTGAACCCGGGAGGAGGAGGTTGCAGTGAGCTGAGATTGCACCACTGCATTCCAGTCTGGGTGACCGAGTGAGACTCCGTCTCAAAAATGAAAAAAAGAAAAAGCCTGGGCTTTGGCATCATCCCGTCTGAAAATAAGGTTCCATGGTTCCTTGTTAAGTGTTGTTAGTCAAAGTAAGGATTTAGTCTCTTCTGGAATAATACCTGATACTGTACTACATTTCAGATTTTCCAGAACTGTTTTTGTTTTGCATTCTTTCTTTTGAGCCTCACAGTAATCTTTAAGATAAAGGGCCAGGCATGGTGGCTTACATCTGCAATCCCAGTATTTTGGGAGGCTGAAAAGTGGTGGGTCACTTGATGCCAGGAGTTTGAGATCAGCCTGGCCAACATGGCAAAACCCCATCTCTACTAAAAATACAAAAATTAGCCAGGCATGGTGGTGTATGCTTGTAATCCCAGCAACTTGGGAGGCTGAGGCATGAAGATCCTTTGAACCTGGGAGGCGAAGGTTGCAGTGAGCCAAGATGGCGCCATTGCACTCCACCCTGGGGCAATAGAGCGAGACCTGTCTCAAAAAAAAAAAAAAAAAAAAAAGATAAAATAAATGGGTATTATTCCCTTTTTTTTTTCTTTTTTTTCTTTTTGGTAGAGACAAGGTCTTGCCATGTTGCCTAGGCTGGTCTCAAACTCCTGGGCTCAAGCAGTCTTCTACCTCAGTCTCCCAAAGTGCTGGGATTGCAGGCGTGAGCCACCAAAACAAGCTTATTCTCTGTCTTAACATCTGAAGAATCTAGGGCTCAAAATGTCTGTGACTTATCCAAAGTCACACAGGTCGCAAGAATTAGAGTTAGGACCTGAATCTTATGATGTTGAGTCTATGATCTTTTCACTATGCCATGCTAAAAAAAACCATTTTAAATGTAATAGTGTCCAATTTAGGCATAGTTGAAACCCAATAGATAGATAAATGGTAATAATAACCTTTTTCTTGATATTTTTCTTAAATCTTGAGAAATCATTTAAGCTCTGAAAGTACATTAAGCAAATTTGTTAGGCCAGTATATGGCTTGTCTGGGTTCATTTAGTAGCTTGGAGTTTCCAAATTAAAAAGTAAAGCAAAAACTTTTAATGTCTTTAGTCTGAATTCACACCGAACACCAGCAGGTCAAGGGCATTGTCCAACAGATGAGCTATAGGGTTGGAAATGAAACTCCAAGTCCTGTTTCCCTGACTGCCACCACTAGGCAGCTCCCAATCCCACAACATTCCTGTCTTTAGAGAAGGCGATTACTCAGGGAAGCAAGATTCTTTTTTTTTTTTTTAGAGACAGAGTCTCGCTCTGTCACCCAGGCTGGAGTGCAATGGCATGATCTCGGCTCACTGCAACCTCTGCCTCCCAGGTTCAGGCGATTCTCCTGCCTCAGCCTCCTGAGTAGCTGGGATTACAAGCGCCCACCACTATGCCCAGCTAATTTTTGTATTTTAAGCAGAGATGGGTTTTCACCATGTTGGCCAGGCTGGTCTTGAACTCCTGACCTCAGTTGATCCTCCTGCCTTGGCCTCCCAAAGTGCTGGGATTAGAGGCATGAGCCACTGTGCCCAGCCAGAAGCAAGATTCTTTTATGATACCCCTGATTCAGTTTGATACATGCTATTGATTGCTTAAAGTTTCCTACTAGAAAATTAATATTCTCAACTAAATTGAACTTGTGGCAAAATCATCATGTTCTTTTATGCCTAAGCCAGTTCTAATGTAATAAGAGATGCAGTTTATTTAAGCTATTTGCAAGTGTAATATCAGTTGTTGTTTTAAGAAATTATTTTTATTTTTAGCCTTTTGTCTGTGCAAAAAGCAGGAGATGCTTCGATTTTTCTGATTCTGACCACAACAGGACATTATTCCCTCTTTCCTCTGCTTTTCACTGCACCAGGTAAACAGCTTCTTTTGAGAAAGATATATTTGACTATCACACCCTTTTCATCGAGGCCTAGAGATTAATACATCTGATTTAAACAACCCTAAAATCTCTTGGAAGGAGAGAGATCATTCATCTTCTTAAATAAAAACCTCCAATTTCCCCTAATTCTCAGCATCTCTGGATGTCACAAAAATGTAAAATTAAACTTAAAAAACATTATTAGCATTATATAGCTGTGTCAGTGTGCTTATATTACTTTCAGCATCATGAGTCTTTCTCTCATCAGCTCAATTATCTTTTCTTTTTCTGTTCTTTTAACAGAACTTCCCATTAAAATCTTACTCATGTTACTGTTCACCATATATAGTATTTCGTCACTGAAGACTTTATTCAGGTAATCCAAAAAAAAAAGTTTAAAATTATACTTACTCTTGTGAAATGTTTACACCTAAATGGTCAGATAAGCTTTTTAAATTTTATTTTTAAGTTATAACAGTAATATGACAACATTACAAAAACCATTGGTAAATAGAGGGAGAAATCACTCAATCCCATCACTCAGGCGAGACAACATAGTTTGTGTCTTTAGTTTGGGGGATTATTTGAGGAGGACTACTTAAAATAAAATCTTACATGAAAACTCAAAAACTGAATGTAAAATATGCTTTATGAATAAAGCTATTAAATACAGATGCATATGGAAAAAACCAGAAGTTACTATGGTTTTTTTTTTGTTTGTTTTTTTGAGATGGAGTTTCACTCTTGTTGCCCAGGCTGGAGTGCAATGGCGTGATCTTGGCTCACTACACCCTCCGCCTACTGGGTTCAAACTATTCTCCTGCCTCTGCCTCCTGAGTTACTGGGATTACAGGCATGCGCCACCATGCCCAGCTAATTTTTGTTTGTTTGTCTGTTTGTTTGTTTGTTTTTGGAGACGGAGTTTCATTCTTGTCGCCTAGGCTGGAGTGCAATGTCGCGATCTCCACTCACTGCAACTTCTACCTCCTCAGTTTAAGCGATTCTCCAGCCTCAGCCTCCCGAGTAGCTGAGATTATAGGCATGCGCCACCAACACGACAGGCTAATTTTTTGTATTTTTAGTAGAGATGGGGTTTCACCATGTTGGCCGGGCTGCTCTCGAGCTCCTGACGTCAGGTGATCTACCCACCTCGGCCTCCCAAAGCACTGGGATTACAGGCGTGAGCTGCTGTGCCCGGCTAATTTTGTATTTTTAGTAGAGACGGGGTTTCTCTATGTTGGTCAGGCTGGTCTTGAACTCCCAACCTCAGGTGATCCATCCACCTCAGCCTCCCAAAGGTCTGGAATGACAGGCATGAGCCACTGCGCCTGACTGTGTGCAAATTTTTACTACAGAATTATAGGTGGAAACTTTTTCTTTTCTAAACCATATGTAATGTTAACTATAATTTTTTTTTTGAGACAGAGTTTCACTGTTATTGCCCAGGCTGGAGTGCAATGGCACGATCTCCTGCCTCAACCTCCCAAGTAGCTGGGATTACAGGCCTGTGCCACCCTGGTCGGCTAATTTTTGTATTTTTAGTAGAGATGGGGTTTCTCCATGTTGGCCAGATTGGTCTAGAACTCTTGACTCTGGCCTTGGCTATAATAATTGACAACAAGACAGTGCAGATGGGGAAGCTTTAGCTAGGAAATGTTTGCTAAACCAGGATGACTCATCTAAAATCAGACTTTTCTATCCTTTTTCCTTCAGAAAAGAAAAACCTCTTTTTAATTGGATGGAAACTTTCTACCTGCTCGGCCTGGGGCCTCTGGAAGTCTGCTGTGAATTTGTATTCCCTTTCACCTCCTGGAAGGTGAAGTACCCCTTCCTCCCTTTGTTACTAACCTCAGTGTATTGTGCAGTAGGCATCACATATGCTTGGTTCAAACTGTATGTTTCAGTATTGATTGACCCTCCTGTTGGCAAGACAAAGAAACAATGAATAAAGGAACTGCTTGGATGTGTGCCAAGCAATTATTTCATGGGAAATTAACCAGAACTTGAAGAAAGTTGCCAGTGGTATCAGCCATTCGTAGAACTGTTTAGAGCACCATTCTTCCTCACTTACTCTTGCCCAGCCTAGCAACCTGATTGTCACCATGGTGAGAAGCCACTAGCCCTCCATAAGCACTGAAACACATCTGAAAAAAAATTTCGCCTTTCCCTGTTAAAATTGTCTGAGATCATTCAGACTGCTGTGCTTGCTCAAGCCAAACAGGGAGTCTGATTAACTGCATAATTACTTGTAGCCTATGCTAACCATTGTGAGGATATAAAGCATAATTAGAATCCTGTGCTAAGGAAATATAAATGAAATGCCATTTTGTATGCACAAAAAAACTTCTGGATTGTTACCAGCTGCTACATTTTCTTCTTGGCACGTACACAGGCAGATGGTGTACTGTCCCCATTCTGTACACCTTGTTCCAGATTTTTTTTCTTTGAAATTATACAGTGACAATACTCACAAAGCCAAGGGGAGTAGTTAAGGTACTGGTTTGGTCAGGCAGCAGAAACTACAAACCACAGCTACTTTACATTGATTTAAAGATATCTCGTGCAGCTCATTTATTCTAACAGCAAGCACTGCAGTTTTTATAAGGTGGCCACTTAAACCTTTCATCATGTGCAGGAACTGAAGTAGTTTTTGCAGTCTGGTTCTTATCCTTTCTCTTCCTTAAGAGTACTTCATAAACGCTTTTTATCTAGGACCCCAATTTGCGTAATACCTGCCACACATTCAAATTCAGCCAACATTTATCTAGCCAACAGTAGGAACTTTCACCATGTTATTTTATTTCTATTTTATTTTTCAGCCCTCAGGCAGAATTCATACATTTTATTTACCCATTATCCGCTAAGATCAGAGAGACACCAAGGTCAATGGCATTCTGAGATGGAATCCAGCTATTCCATCTCTTCCGTCTACTCCATTTTCTAAGACTTCTTTTGGGTCTGTTATTGCAGAGACAAAGATGGGGATCTTGCCAAAGAGGGAGGGAAGTGTAGCCCCTCTAACCTATTTTCCTTCCCACAGTCTCTTCTCCACCCTGTGTTCCAGCTGGCCTAACAGCTTCAAACTCCCCATGTGCCATGCTGTCTTGTACCTCTGTTCCCTTTCATTCATGCTGCTTCCTCTCCTCTCTGCTGACTTTTCTACCCTGTCATCTGATTATATGAACCTCTTCAAGATTAGCTTAACTGCTGCCATGTCTATGAATATAAAGGCAGAATGGTGTAGTGATTAAGAGTAGGGGCCTTTAAGTCATATGGCCTGGTTGTAAATCTTGCCTCTATCATTTTTTTTAAATCTGTAGGCAGGTTATTTAACCATCTTTTATCTGAATGTTCTCATCTCTAAAATGATTACATAAAAGATTTAGAACACTGCCTGATTCATTTTAAGTGCTCAGTCAATAGCATTGCTATTTATGTGAATCTTTTCCTATCCCTCTACCTTCTTCCCTCCTCCCCAAGAATTGAGTTGCTCCCACTGTGCCAGGAGTCTGCTGATACCATTAACTGCTGTAATACTGTATTATGCTTGTTTACCTCTTTTCTCCAGGAGACTAGCAGTTTGAGAGCAGAAGACCACACTTGTCTTCATAGCCCCAGTTTTTAGCACAGTTAAATGAATGAATGAAGCACACCAAACAAGCCATGATTAAAACCTAAATATTTTACTAGTACAGACGTAACACAAAGGACCAGCATAGTTCCTCACATCTTTGCTGTTGTCCAAGCCAAAAAAAAAAAAAGTAGAAGATGAATTTGGATGCATTTCAACATGACCAAATTTACTTTGTTGGTTGTTATTGTGAAAGTGATGTGATGTCAGAATGGGAAGAGCTCATCTACTGTAGAGATTTCCAGAATGTTCTGTAGAGCACTGGAGGTTCTTCAGTGTTGCCTCAGAGTCCCTGGGCTCTATGCATAGTAAATCGCTTTGATCTCTTTCATATATTCATGTGGCTTCATATACATTTTCATTTGACTTCAAAGTCCAAATATAGTCTTAAAACAGTTCAGCTGAGCACAGTGACCCACACTTGTAATCCCAGCACTTTGGGAGCCTGAGGCAGGTGGATCACTTGAGCCCAGGAGTTCAAGACCGGCCTGGGCAACATAGTGAGACCCTTTGAATACAAAAAATCAAAAAATTAGCCAAGCGTGGTGGCACATGCTGTAGTCCCAGCTACTCAGGAGACTGAGGTGGGAGGATCACTTGAGTCCTGGAAGTCGAGGCTACGTGAGCTGTGATCACACCACTATATTCCAGCCTGGGGAAGTAAGCAAGACCCTGTCTCAAAAAAAAAAAAAAAAAATTTCAATGTCTTATATTACCAGGAGGGAAATGGCTCCAGACTGAAGAATACCTTGTTGGTGCCAACACAGACTAGAATCTAGACTTCTTGTCTACAACCCAGGATTCTTTTATTCTTTTCCAATCACTATACTTTGTAATCATATTTTAAAACTTTACAGAGATATGGGTGGTTTTCAACAACAAATTCCTAAATTTCAGCAGTCAATAAATGAACTGCTGGTGGCGTCTGGTGGCTCATAGCACTTTGGGACACCAAGGCAGGAGGATCACTGGAGTCCAGGAGTTCAAGACCAGCCTGGGTGACATAGTGAGACCGAGCTCTACAAAAATAAAAATTAGCCAGGCGTGGTGGCCTGTGCCTGTAGTCTCAGCTACTCAGGAAGCTGAAGTGGGAGAATCACTTGAGCCCAGGCAGTTGAGGCTGCAGTGAGCCATGATCCTGCCAACGCACTCCAGCCTGAGTGACAGAGCGAGACCCCATCTTAAAAAAAAAAAAAAAGGAAATGCTGTTTCAAAATATTTTGAAATCTAGAATTAAGCAAAATTTAAGAACAAGATAATGTTATCAAAATGTAAACAAATAAGATACATAACTCATTTCTTACCTACTACTTAATGTATATGCAATGTGCCACAATTTAAGAAGATAAAAGAATAGGTAGTAGGACTTTGTGTTCTTGATCACTGTATCTTTCCTCAGGTGGAGGCATAGAGCCAGAACTGGGCAGGAACTATTGGGAGGATGTGCTCTTTCTAGCCCAACTCTGGTATAGTGTTTCTTGTTAATGACTTCCACCCTGAAACTTTGTGAAGGAAGCACTCAGTATCAGAATTGCCTCCTAGATATAGCCCATGCGGCTTCTGTTTGCAGTTAATAGGAAAGAAAACATGCCAATAAAATAATGACCTTTGAAAAAGATGTGTTTATTTTTTATTAAAATGTCAATTTTGTGCACATATTTGATTTTAATTGCATCATGAGTCATCTGTTAAAAAGAGTTCGAACATTTGTTTTTAGATATATTTCTCTTTAAGATGAAATTACACTTATAGCATGCTGTTGGTTTTTTTTAAAAATCCATCTATCCCTGTGTTTGTTCTCCAAAGAAATTGGCTACTGTGCTAATGGCAGCTGAGATTGGAACAATCATATAAACCTTAAAAGCTTGAAGCAGTATAGCCATTCATTTCTCACAATGTAGTCCCATATTCAGCATCTCCATTTTATACAAAGGTCAATAAAGGTACTAATTTTTTTTTTCAAACTATGGAGTCAGAAACAAAAACAATATACGTCGGGTGTGGTGGCTCACGCCTGTAATCCCAGCACTTTGGGAGGCTGAGGCGGGTGGATCACTTGAGATCAAGAGCTTGAGACCAGCCTGGCCACTTGGTGAAACTCTATCTCTACTAAAAACACAAAAATTAGCCAGGCGAGGTAGTGGGTACCTGTAATCCCAGCTACTCAGGAGGCTGAGGCAGGAGAATTGCTTCAACCCGGAAGGCGGAGGTTGGAGTGAACTGAGATTGCACCACTGCACTCCAGCCTGGGTGACAGAGCTAGACTCTGTCTTTAAAAAGAAAAACAACAAAAATATTTGTACTGATAAAGTGACTATGAAAGGGACACCACTCAGTATACCTCTGTACAATACTCTCAAAAGAGACTTTATAAGAATTTCAGAGTCCTAGAAAGGCTTTCAGAAGAACATTCCATATATTTTTTATTATTTTTAATATTATTATTATTGTTGTTTGAAGATGGAGTCTCACTCTGCAGCCCAGGCTGGAGTGCAGTGGCACAATCTCGGCTCACTGCAACCTCCGCCTCCTGGGTTCAAGCCTCAGCCTCCTGAGTAGCATGCCGCCACGCCCAACTAATTTTTTGTATTTTAGTAGAGATGGGGTTTCACCATGTTGCCCAAGCTGGTCTCGAACTCCTGAGCTCAGGCAATCAACCTGCCTCGGCCCCCCAAACTGCTGGGATTACAGGCATGAGTCACCACACCTGGCCAGATTTATTAATTTTTTTAGTGATTTTCTGAAAAAGATAGTTGATTAAAGCAGGATGGGAGTGCTCACCTCTCAAAGCAGCCCCTCCCATATGTGCAGCTGTTTGTTAGGGCATTTTTAATGATGAATTAATATTTTTCCTTCTCTGACTTTGTCCTATCGGTTTCTGGAGCAGAACATACTGGGGGTCTACTCATATTTAAATAACAGCCCTTCAAGTGATACAGAAGGTAAACCCCATACTGTTATGTGCCAAGTACAGTACTAAACATTACATCTCTTAATCCCTACTAAAACTGCAAATGAAATCCATTATCACTTCACAAAAATATTTAATGAATTTTTATTGAGTGTTATGCATTGTGCTCAATGCTGGAGATCAAAAAGTGGACAAGAAAACCATATTGCTGTCCACAAGGAATTTATATTCTAGTGGCTAGAGGGTCCTAAGAGCAAAGAAGAGTAGAGAAATTGAAGTTGGAGAAGTAGGCAGCACCCAAATCATGTGGGAATTTGATTTTAAGTCAAATGGGAACAAATGGGTTTCAGATTTTCTGAGTTATACTTTCATGTAGATGGAGCAAAATTCATGAGGTCCCCAGCTACCCAGTTCCCCTACCAAGAGGCAACCATTGTTACCAATTTTTTAATGTATCATTCCAGAGATGCCAGAGATATTCTATGCATAGACAAGTATTTTTATGTACATAAATAAAAACATTATACACACTTTTGACCTCACATTTTTTATTCTTTATTTTTTGACAGGGTCCTGCTTTGTTGCCCAGGCTGGTGTGCAGTGGTGCAGTCTCGGTTCACTGCAGCCTCCACCTCACCCTCCCAAGTAGCTGGGATTACAGGAGGCATGACCAGGACCAGATAATTTTTGTATTTTTTGTAGAGATGGGCTTTCACCATTTTGCCCAGGCTAGTAGTCTTGAGCTCCTGGCTCAAGCAGTCCACCCCTCCTCAGCCTCCCCAAGTGCTGGGATTACAGGTGTGAGCCACTGTGCCCGCTGACCTCACTTTTGTGTGTGTGTGTGTGTGTGTGTGTGCGCGCGTGCATGCTTAGTATGGAGTTTATTCTATTATCAGTACATACAGAACTGCATCATTCTTTTAAGAGCTACATTTTATCTGTATTAGTTATCTATTGCTGTGTAACAACATAGTGGCTGAAAAAAACACATTTACTGTCTCACAGTTTCTGTAAGTCATGAGTCTAGGCACAGCTTATCTAGGTCCTCTGCTTCAGGATCTCTCACAAGGCTGCAATCAAGGTGCCACCCAGAGTTGTGGTCTCATCCCAAGGTTTGACTGAGAAAAGATCTGTTTCCATGTTCACACGGTTATTGGCAGAATTCAATTCTCTATGGGTTGTAGGACTGAGGGCCTCAGTTTCTTGTTGGCTTTTGGGTGGAAACCAACTCTCAATTCCTTGCCAGTTGACTCTCTCCCTGGGGTAGTCAAAACATGGCAGCTAGCTTCATCAAAGACATCAAGGAAGGAAGTTGGCTATCAAGATAGCTGTCATGATCTTGGCCAGGTGCAGTGACTAACGCCTATAATCCCAGCAATTTGGGAGACTGAGGCAGATGGATCCCTTGAGCTCATGAGTTTGAGACCAGCATGGGCAACATGGAAAAACACTGTTGCTACAGAATATACAAAAATTAGCCAGTCATGATAGTCCCAGCTACTCAGGAGGTTGAGGTGAGAGGATGACTTGAAACTGGGAGGTGGAGGTTACAGTAAGCCAACATCGCACCACTGCACTCCAGCCTCGGCAATAGAGCCAGACCTTGTCTCAAAAAATAATAATATGTCATGATCTTGTGTAATATAATCATGAAAGTGACATCCTGTCACCTTTGCCAGATTGTGTGTTAGAAGAAGTTACATGTCCAACCCACACCTAATGGGAGGGGATTACCAGCATGAGTTCCAGGAAGCAGAGATAATTGGGACCATCTTAGAGTCTGTTCATTACAGTGTCTATTGTATAGATGGACCAGAATTTATTTAACAAGATTTCTCTTAATGGACATTTTAGTAGTTTAAATTTTTGACAGTATGAATAACACTGCGATCAATATCAGTATTCCATTCTGCATGTGTGCTAGGACTGCACATGTTGTTGAATTAAATTTCTAGAACTAGAATTTCTCTTTTTTTTTTCACTCTCAGAATATGCTTAATAGAACTAGAATTTCTATGTTGAAGGCTATGCTCAGTTGTACTTTTGATAAATGTTGCCAAATTGGTGATAGAAGTTGCATCAGTTTATGTTTCACAGGCGGTGTATAAGGATGCCTATTCACACATTCGCCAACTTACTGTGTCATCAAGTTTTGCCAGTGACGTCTGTTATCTTCATTTGTATTTCTCTTATGAGAGAGGTTAGAAACTTCTTATATGTTTAAGAGCTATTTGTATTTTATTGATTGATTGATTGATTGAGACGGAGTCTTATTCCTCAAGTGGCACGATCTCAGCACACTGCAACCTCCACATCCCAGATTTTTCAAAAGATTCTCCTGCCTCAGCCACCTGAGTAGCTAGAACTACAGGCGTGCGCCATCACGCCCGGCTACTTTTTGTATTTTTAGTAGAGACAGGGTTCCACCATGTTGGCTAGGCTGGTCTTGAACTCCTGACCTCTGGTGATCCACCTGCCTTGGCCTCCCAAAGTGCTGGGATTACAGGCATGAGCTACCACACCTGGCCCTATTTTCATTATTTTTTAAATATAAATGGTCTACTAGATTGCCGAGGTTGGTCTTGAACTCCTGGGCTCAAACGATCCTTTCACCTCACCTCCCAAAGTGCTGGGATTACAGGTGTGAGCCACTGTGCTCAGCTTAGCCATTTGTGTTTTCTCTTGTGAAAACTCTGTTGATATTCTTTGCCACTTTTTTTTTTTTTTTTGAGACGGAATCTCTCTCTCTCAGCCACGCTGGAGTGCAGTGGTGCGATCTCGGCTCACCTCCACCTTCCAGGTTCAAGCAGTTCTTCTGCCTCAGCCTCCCAAGTTGCTTGGATTACCGGCGCAAGTCCTCATGCCCAGCTAATTTTTATATTTTTAGTAGAGACAGAGTTTCACCATGTTGGCCAGGTTGGTTCTGAACTCCTGACCTGAAGTGATCCACCTGCCTTGTCCTCCCAAAGTGCTGGGGTTACAAGCGTGAGCCACCAGGCAGCCAGAAAGAATTTTTAAAGACACAGTATAAACCATAAAGAATAAGATTGGGACCGGGCGCGGTGGCTCACGCCTGTAATCCCAGCACTTTGGGAGGTGGAGGCAGGTGGATCACGAGGTCAGGAGATCGAGACCATCCTGGCTAACATGGTGAAACCCCATCTTTACTAAAACTGCAAAAAATTAGCTGGGCCTGGTGGCAGGCACCTGTAGTCCCAGCTACTAGGGAGGCTGAGGCAGGAGAATGGCGTGAACCCAGGAGGCGGAGCTTGCAGTGAGCCAAGATTGCGCCACTGCACTCCAGCCTGGGCGACTGAGCAAGACTCTGTCTCAAAAAAAAAAAAAAAAAAAAAAAAAAGAATAAGATTGGCTGGGCATGGTGGCTGATTCCTGTAATCCCAGCACTTTGGGAGACTGAGGCGGTTGAATTGCTTGAGCCCAGGAGTTTGAGACCAGCCTAGGCAACATGGTGAAATCCTATCTCTACAAAAAAAATTAAAACATTTTTTAAAAATGGGTAAAAGATGAACAACCAATTCATTCATGGAAGAGGAAACTAGAAGAATCAATAAATATGAAAATATATTCAGCTTCACTAATAATAAAGGAAAAGCAAAACCATAATGAAGTAACATTTCTACTAGAAGACTGGAAAAAATTAAAGTTTGGCAATGGCAACAGACAACAGGCAAAGGTTGCCAAGGATATGGGGAAACCCAACAGAATCAAGTGGAAAACCATTGGAACTAATAGGAAAGTGTAGCAAAATTGCTGAATACAAGAGCAGCATTCTAATTAAGCAATTAGAAAAGGTAATAGAATATAAAGATATTTGCAACAGTAACAAAAACGGTAAATACCTAGAGACATACTAATTAAAATGTTCAAGAATTTTGTAGAGAAAATGCTAATGTTTTATTGAGAAATATAAAAGGAAATTTGAATAAATGCATAAATACATACCATGTTCATAGATCAGAAGACTCAGCATTTTAAATGTATCAGTTCTTTCCATAGTAGTCTATAAATTTAATGAAATTCTAATCAATACCCTAATGAGATTTTTCAAATAACTTGACAAGGTGATTTTAAAATCATAAGGAAGTCTAAAGGTGTACAAATAGTAATAATAATAATTGCTAACATTTATTAGCTTTGAAAAAAAGTAGATGATACACCCTATCAGATATTAAAGAACAATTCAACACTATGGTTATTAGATTGTATGCTATGGGTATAGTAATTGGTAAAAAGAACTGTGGAACAAAATAGATTTCAGAAGTAGACCATGGCATTTGTGAGAACGTGATGTGTATTAAAGGAGGCATTAAATACTAGTGGGGAAAAGATGGACTTTAATAATAAATGATGTTGGGCCAGTTTTCATGTGTAATATTCCTCACACTCAACACAAAAACAAAAATTTGAATGGACTAAACATGGAAAGGTAAAACTTGGGAAGAAAATATCTGAGCATATCTTTATGATCTTAGAAAAAACAAAGCTTAATAATATTAAAAACATAGACAACAAAGAAAAAATTGATACATTTTACTAAAACAATAGTTTACACTTTATGACAACCACCCCAGACTCCATAAATAACATTCAAATGCAAGCAGAATAGTTGGAAAAGCTATCTGCCATATATTTAACAAAAGGTTAGCATCAGAGTATATATATAAGGCCAGCACAGCGGCTCACACCTGTAATGCCAACGCTTTGGGAGGCCGAGGTGAAAGGATCGCTTGAGCCTAGGCACTCAAGACCAGTCTGGACAACATAGTGAGGCCCCATCTCTACAAAAAATTTAAAAAATTAGCCAGCTGAAGGCCAGGCATGGTGGCTCACGCCTGTAATCCCAGCACTTTGGGAGTCTGAGGCAGGAGAATGGCATGAACCCGGGAGGCGGATCTTGCAGTGAGCCGAGATCACACCACTGCACTCCAGCCTGGGTGACAAAGTGAGACTCTGTCTCAAAAAAAACCAAAAAAGTTAGGCAGCTGGGGTGGTGTAGGCCTGTAGCCCCAGCTACTTAGGAGGCTGAGGTAGGAGGATCTCTTGATCCCAGGAGGTTGAGGCTGCAGTGAGCCATGATCATGCCACTGGACTCCAGTCTGCGCCAAAGAGTAAGACTGACTCAGGGAAAAAAAAAAAAAAAGGCCAAGTGTGGTGACTCATGCCTGTAATCCTAGTACTTTGGCAGGCTGAGGGGTGGATCACTGTAGGAGTTCAGTCAGGGTGGCAGGAAAAGTTGTAAGAAAAAGTTATAGGGAAAGACGCAAACCTTCTTGGAAGGCCGGGAGGTTTTCCCAAAGCTTCAGAAGGTAATTATGGCTGAAGGCAGTCAAATTCTCTTATCCGGAGCCTGAGAGCAAAGGGCAGATAACAAGGGAATGTAAAGAAACTTACCTAGATAAATTTGTTTACTCCTATCTCCAGAAACCAACCTTTGATCATTTGAGCACAGGACTGCTCTCTACTTGGGGGGTCAACAATGTTTATTACCCACAAATTGTGTTTGCTCCAACCCTTTGTCATTAAATATGTACTAAATAAGTGTGAGCAGGGCCAGCTTATTGGGACTGCACTCTCTCAGCAGCTGCTGCACTCTCTCGTCAGTGGTGCTGAGCCATGAGGTACCCTAGCTGTGCTGTCAAAATACCTGTGTCAGTGTACTTCTTTCATCTGTTGCCCAGCCAGAGTCTGCGGGACAGACTCAGCATATCACCAGGTCAGGAGATCGAGACCATCATTGCTAACACAGTGAAAACCCGCTTCTACTAAAATTACAAAAAAATTAGCCGGGTGTGGTGGCACGCACCTGTAGTCTCAGCTACTTGGGAGGCTGAGGCAGGAGAATCGCTTGAACCGGGAGGTGGAGGTTGCAGTGAGCCAAGATCGTGCCACTGCACTCCAGCCTGGACAACAGAGCAAGACTCCATCTCAAAAAGAAAAAAAAGAAGGTATGGTACTGGTATACACACATAGATAAACCATTGTGTATATGGCCAAATGATCTTCATCAAGAGTGCCAAGACTACACATGGGGGAAAGGATAGTCTGTGTTGGGAAAACTGAATATCCACATGCAAAAGATGAAGTTGGAACCTTACCGTATACCCCATACAAAAATTAACTCAAAATGTTCAGGCGTGGTGGCTCATGCCTGTAATCCCAGCACTTTGGGAGGCCAAGGTGGGTGCATCACCTGAGGTCAGGAGTTCGTGACCAGCCTGGCCAACATGGTGAAAGAAACCCTGTCTCTATTAAAAATTCAAAAATTAATCAGGCATGGTGGCAAGCACCTGTAATCTCAGCTACTTGGGAGGCTGAGGCAGGAGAATTGCTTGAACCCAGGAGGTGGAGGTTGCAGTCAACCGAGATTGTACCACTGTACTCCAGCCTGGGTGACAGAGTAAGACTCCGTCTCAAAAAAAAGAAAAGAAAAGAAAAAAAAAAAATGGATTAAAGTCCTAACTATAAGATCTAAAACTCCTAGAAGAAAATATAACTTCAGGCCAGGCGTGGTGGCTCATGCCTGTAATCCCAGCATTTTGGGAGGCCGAGGCAGGTGGATCACTTGAGGCCAGGAGTTTGAGACCAACCTGGCCAACATGGCAAAACCCTGTCTCTACTAAAAATACAAAAAAATTAACTGATGCGATCTCTCATGCCTATAATCGCACCTACTTGGGAAGTTGAGGTGAGAGAATCACTTGAACCCGGGAGGCAGATGTTGTAGTCAGCCAAGATTGTGCCATTGCACTCCAGCCTGGGCGACAGCGAGACCCTGTCTCAAAAAGAAAAAAAAAAGAAAAGAAAACATAGTTTCAGAACACTGGATTTTGCAATGATTTCTTGAATATGACACCAAAAATATATGCAACAAAAGCAACACTAGACAAATGGGAGTACATCAAACTTTTTTCTTTTTTTTTAATTTTTTTTTTTTTTTTGAGATGGAGTATTGCTCTGTCACCCAGGTTGGAGTGCAATGGCATGATCGCGGCTCACTGCAACCTCTGCCTCCTGGGTTCAAGTGATTCTCCTGCCTCAACCTCCTGAGTAGCTGGGATTACAGGCGCCCACCACCATGCCTGGCTAATTTTTTGTATTTTAGTAGAGACGGTGTTTCACCGCGTTGCCCAGGCTGATCCCGACCTCCTGAGCTCAGGCCATCCACCTCCCTCAGCCTCCCAAAGTGCTAGAAGCGTGAGTCACTGCGCCTGGCCAGGAATATATCGAACTTTAAAACTGTACATTAAAGGAAACACAGTGAAAATGCAGCTTACAGAATGGAAGAAAATATTTGCACATCATATATCTGGGCTGAGCGTGGTGGCTCACACCTGTAATCCCAGCACTTTGGGAGGCCGAGGCAGGTGGATCACTTGAGTTCAGGAGTTCGAGACCAGTCTGAACAACATGGCAAACCCCATCTCTACAAAAAAATACAAAAATTAGCCTAGTGTGATGGCATGTGCCTGTTGTCCCAGCTACTTGGGTAACTGAGGGTGAGAGGATTGCTTGAGCCTAGGAGGTGGAGGTTGCAGTGAGTTGTGATCGTGCCACTGCACTCCAGCTGGGGCAACAGAGCCATACCTTGTCTCAAAGAGGGAAAAAAAAATTATATATATATGGGGTTAATATCCAGAATACACAAGGAACTTCCAGAACTCTACAACAGTAACAAAAACAATCCAGTTTAATAATGGACAAAATAACTTGAATAGACAGTTTTCCAAAGAAGACATACAAATAACCAGCAAGCATGTAAAAAGATGCTCAAAATAACTAATTGTAAGAGAAATGCAAACCGAAACCACAATAAGATATCACCTCACACCTATTAGGATGGCGGTTATCAAAAGAACAAAAAAAAACGTTGGTGAGGATATGGAGAAATTGGAATCTTTATATACTGCTAGTAGGAATTTAAAATAGTGAAGCTGGGCCGGGTGTGGTGGCTCATGCCTGTAATCCCAGCACTTTGGGAGGCCACGGCAGGTAGATCACAAGGTCAGGAGTTTGAGACCAGCTTGACCAACATGGTGAAACCCCCTCTGTACTAAAAATACAAAACTTAGCTGAGCATGGTGGCATGCGTCTGTAATCTTAGCTACTCGGGAGGCTGAGGCAGGAGAATTGCTTGAACCCGGGAGGCAGAGGTTGCAGTGAGCCGAGATCATGCCACTGCACTCCAGCCTGGGTGACAGAGCGAGACTCCATCTCAAATAAATAAATTAATTTTAAAAAACGGTGCAGCTATTATGGAGAATAGTATGGAGGTTCCTCAAAAAATTAAAAATAGAATTACAGTATGATCCAGCAATCCCACTTCCGTGTATGTAACCAAAAGAATTCAAAGCAAGATCTTGAAGAGACATTTGAACTTATGTTCATTCCAGCATTATTCACAATAGCCAAGAGGTGAAAGAATCCGAATGTCTGTAAAAAATGAATAGATAAAGAAAATGTGGTATATACATACAGTGGAATATTATGCAGCCGTAAAAGGGAAGGAATTCCTGTCGCAAGCTACCATCTGGATGAACCTTGAGGACATTAAGGTAAGTGAAATAAGCCAGTCACGAGAGGAAAAAGACTGTATGATTCTACTTATGTGAGGTATCTAAAATAGTCAAAATCATAGAAACAAAATGAAAAGGTGGTTGCCAAGGACTAGGGGAGAGGAAAGGCTGAATTAGTGTTTAATGAGTATAAAGTTTCAGTTCTTCAAGATAAAAAGTTCTAGAGATCTGTTGTACAACAATGTGAATATAGCCCGGCGTGGTGGCACACACCTGTAATCCCAGCACTTTGGGAGGCCGAGGAGAGCAGATCACAAGGTCAGGAGATTGAGACCATCCTGGCTAACATGGTGAAACCCTGTACTGAAAATACAAAAAGTTAGCCGGGAATGGTGGCAGGCACCTGTAGTCCCAGCTACTCAGGAGGCTGAGGCAGGAGGATGGCGTGAACCCAGGAGGCGGAGCTTGCAGTGAGCTGAGAGCGCGCTGCTGCACTCCAGCCCTGGCTACAGAGCGATAGTCTGTCTCAATAAATAAATAAATAAACAAATATTTAAAAATTGAATATACTTAACACTACCAAACTCTAAGGTAGGTTTGTTTTGTTTTGTTTTGTTGTTTGTTTTTCTGGGACAGTCTTGCTCTGTCGGCCAGGCTGGAGTGCAGTGGCATTAATCTCAGCTCACTGCAACCTCTGCCTCCCAGGCTCAAATGATCCTCCCACCTCAGCCTCCTGAGTAGCTGGGACTACAGGTGCACACCACTATGCCCAGCTAATTCCTTTGTATTTTTTTGGTAGAGACGGGGTTTCGTCATGTTGCCCAAGCTTGTCTCAAAATCCTTGGCTAAAGTGATCCTCTTCCCTCAGCCTCCCAAAGCACTGGGATTACAGGCATGAGCTACCGTGCCCAGCCCCAAACTATATGCTTAAACATAGCTCAGATGGCAAATTTAATGTTCTGGTTTTTTACCACAATAAAAAGGTAATACTTTAATTTATCTAAAAATTATTATTGCATATATCATAAATCCAAAATTGTATAAAATGTATATGCATAAATAATAAAATATATATCCCTATACCCACCACGTAGCTTCACAATTGAATATCATTAATACCTTAGAGGTCTTATGCCTCTTCCTCTCCAGAGGTAAC
This sequence comes from Chlorocebus sabaeus, assembly GCF_047675955.1. NCBI lineage: Eukaryota > Metazoa > Chordata > Mammalia > Primates > Cercopithecidae > Chlorocebus > Chlorocebus sabaeus. Next base: position 74,610,330 of record NC_132904.1, on the reverse strand, counting down.
TATCCTTTAATTTTTCTGTTACTTTAGGGTTTTATCACTAACATGTGTCTCTAAAAATATTTTTTTGCCTAATATTGAATTCTGTATCAATAGAATCATAGTATGTTCTCTTGTAACTTGTCTCTTTTTCTTAAAGTTATGTTTTTAAGATTCATTGGCCAGACATGGTGGGCACACCTCTAGACTCAGCTACTTGGGAGGTCGAGGTGGGAGGATCACGGAGCCAGAGGAGATGGAGGCTGCAGTGAGCTGAGATTGCACTACTGCACTGCAACCTGGTGACATAGTGAGACCCTGTCTTAAAAAAAAAAATTTTTTTTTGGCCGGGTGCAGTGGCTCACACCACCGCACTTTGGAAGGCTGAGGCAGGCAGATCACCTGAGGTTGGGAGTTCGAGACCAGCCTGACCAACATGGAGAAACCCTGTCTCTACTAAAATACAAAATTAGCCAGGCGTGGTGGTGCATGCCTGTAATCCCAGCTACTCTCAAGTAGACCCAGCTACTTGGGAGGCTGAGGCAGGAGAATCGCTTGTACCCAGGAGGTAGAGATTGTGGTGAGCCGAGATCACACCATTGCACTCTAGCCTAGGCAACAAGAACGAAACTCTGTCTCAAAAAAAACCAAAACAAACAGCCGGGCACAGTGGCAGATGCCTGTAATCCCAGCACTTTGGGAGTCCGAGGAGGGCAGATCACAAGGTCAGGAGATGGAGACCATCCTGGCCAACACAGTGAAACCCCGTCTCTACTAAAAATACAAAAACAAAATTAGCTGGGTGTGGTGGTGGGCACCAGCTACTCGGAAGGCTGAGGCGGGAGATTGGCATGAACCCGAGGTGGAGCTTGCAGTGAGCCGATATCGCACCACTGGAGTCCAGCCTGGGCGACAGAGCGAGACTCCATCTTAAAAAAAAAAAAATCCACAAAGCTAAACACAAAAGGGCCGGATGCAGTAGCTCACGCCTGTAATCCCAGCACTTTGGGAAGCCAAGGTGGGCATATCATTTGAGGTCAGAAGTTTGAGACCAGTCTGGCCAACAGGGTGAAACTCCATCTTTATTAAAAATACAAAAATGAGCAGGGCATGGTGGCACACACCTGTAATCCCAGCTACTGGGGAGTCTGAGGCAGGAGAATTGCTTGAAGCAGGGAGGCAGAGTTGCAGTTAACTGAGATTGCGCCACCGCACTCTAGCCTGGGCAACAGAGTGAACCTCTGTCTCATAAAAAAACAGACAAACAAAAAACAGGCCCAGAAGATTGTGGGGGGTTATGTGTAGGGGAGCAGTGGGCTAGGCTTCTGTTATGGATCCCCTTACTCTCAGTTAGACTTTTTTTATATAGAAGCTGAGCCTTGGCCGGGCGCGGTGGCTCAAGCCTGTAATCCCAGCACTTTGGGAGGCCGAGACGGGCGGATCACGAGGTCAGGAGATCGAGACCATCCTGCCTAACACGGTGAAACCCCATCTCTACTAAAAAAAAATACAAAAAACTAGCCGGGCGAGGTGGCGGGCGCCTGTAGTCCCAGCTACTCGGGAGGCTGAGGCAGGAGAATGGCGTAAACCCGGGAGGCAGAGCTTGCAGTGAGCTGAGATCCGGCCACTGCACTCCAGCCTGGGCAACAGAGCGGGACTCCGTCTCAAAAAAAAAAAAAGAAGAAGCTGAGCCTTTGAATATCCGTTGAATACTCAAGTATTTCATCATGTTTTAAGAAAATCTGTAAACTTCATTTTAAGTGTTTGCCTAGTTGTTTATCTGTATTCAGAATTGACATATTGCTTCTGAGGAACATTTTTGGTTGTTTTTTTTCTTTTGATAACATTTTAAAAGAAACGTGGTTAAAAAAACAAACAAAACTTTGTGCAAAAAAGGTTTTTCATCCTATACTATTTTCAGAGGATAAGATTCCTAGATGTGTAATTATTGAGTTAAAGGGTGTGAACTTTTGAAACATTTGCTGCCTTTGAGGAAAGTTCTAATATACACTCCAGAAAAATCCTAATTTGGGCTGGGCAAGGTGGCTCACACCTGTAATCCCAGCACTTTGGGAGGCCAAGGCAGGAGGATCCCTTAAGCCCAGGAGCTCCAGACCGACCTGGGCAATATAGCAAGACCTTGTCTCTACAAAAAATTTAAAACCTAGCTGGCATGATCGCACCACTGCACTCCAGTCTGTGTGACAAATGAGACCCTGACTTGAGGGGAAAAAAAGCAAAATTCTAACTTGAAATATTGTCAGGTAGTGTTTTTTCTATAGAGATAAAAGGTCCATGCTTTATGTAATCACTCTTAGCTGGTATTTAAGTCTTCCACTCAGGAAATCACTATCTTTGATGCATATACCTTTGCATAAACCTCTGGTTTAATCAGCCTCGTTTGGATAAAATGTTGATTCTACTAATGAACGGACATGACAGGAAGACATTTTAGCTCAACATCAGGAAGGGCTTTCTAAAGGGAACTGTTCAATCTGCAGTATTAGAGGTGGGTGAGCAGATGTCATACGTGTCCGTGTTAAGAGACCACCAACAGGCTTTGTGTGAACAAACGGTTGTTTATTCACTGCGTGCAAGTGGGCTGAGTCTGAAAAGAGAGTCAGCAAACGGAAATAGGGAAGGGGTTGCTTTATAGGAGTTGGGTAGGTAATGAAAAATTACAGTAAAAGGTGATTATCTATTGTTAGCAGAGGAGGGGGTCACAAGATACATGGTGGGGAGATCATAAGACTCATTGTCAAGAAGAATGTCACAAGGTCGATCGATCAGTTAAGGTAGGGCAGGGACAAGTCACAATGGTGGAATGGTGGAATGTTGGTTAATCCGTTAAGGCAGGAACTGGCTATTTTACTTCTTTTGTGGTTTTTCAGCAGCCCCAGACTTCTTGGCTCCTGCAGGCCGTCTGGACACATATGTGCAAGTCACAGGGGTTACAATGGCTGAGCTTCGGCTCAGAAGCCTGACATTCATGTCTTTTTATTTATAAAATATAAAGTTATAAGAAAAGATAAAGAAAATATAAGTTTTTACTGGGGATTATTGGGACAGGGGCGATGTTTTTCAGGGCTGCTTCAGGCATGACTTAGGGGCAGCATGAACACCTAAAGAAAATTTAATTTTATAGTGAGTTGGTCTAGAAAGTTTTTGGGTACAATTTTATGTGGCTAACAAGGCATCAGTTAGCATATTTTTGAGCTTGGAATTGTCCTAATAGAATAAATTATCTAAAAATAGCAATTAAGCATAATAGCTTTAAGGTAGGTGGCAGTGAGTTTTTAGGCCAAGGTAGGAATAATGTTTTATATACCAAGGTCTTTTGTCCCCATTTTCCATCATGGACAAATAGGATCCCCTGGCATCGAGCCAAAAGTCTATTATATTACCTTTTTCCCAAAGGTATGAGTGGTGTTTTGAATGGAGGAGTTCAATAGTCCTTATTGCAGACGTTATACAGGAAAAATAATAAGTACAATAGTGCCTGTCTCCTGAAATAAGTTGGGACTGGCCAAGAGAGAAATGTCCAGGGCCTTCTAACAACCAATGACAGACCATGTGTTGTCCTGGATGTTGACCTGAGTGCCAGATATGTGGAACTGGTTCTGTATATGCATATTGCTGGTCATTTCTATATGAGTAGGCCTGAGGACACTGTGAGCATGGATTTGACAGTGTTTTAGATTTTTAATTCAGAGGTCTTTGATTTTGGAGGTGGGGAAAATTTTGGAGGACAAGGCCTGAAGTAAGTTGTTTTTATAGACAGCAGGTCCTAAGAGATTATGGTTTAGAGGAACGGGTGAAGCAGGCCTGGAAGTATGTTTAGACAGCCGTTTGGAGGGGGCGCTGCATGGAAGGTTGGTCTTGTCCGGATATTGCCAGCAGTTCATCATTGGCTTAGTCCTAAAGGTGAGAAGGAGTATAATAGGATGAGGAATAGAAGTTTAGGCTGTGGGGAGATTTTGGGGCACAAGATAGTACCATGGGGTTGTTAGAAACAGCAACTGCCATATGGAATGACTGGTGACGGCCTGGATGCGGTTTTGTATGAATTGAGAGGCTAAACGAAAGACAAAAGGCCTGAATAAGAGAAGGAGAAAAACAGGTACCAGGGGACTAAGAATAGGGAGGAGCCAAGACACCCGGTTAGAAAGTGCCCAGGTAGATCCAGCATAACTATTTGCCTGGCTGGTGAGTGTTTGGGTCCTATCTTTAAGCTTTTTTATGTCGTCATATACCAGGCTGGATTGATTTAAATAAAAACAACACTCTTCATTTAAAAATATGCAGAGTCCTCCTTTTTCAGCAGTGAGTGGTCAAGGCCTCAGTGATTTTGGAGGACAACTGCGGCTAAGGAATCGACCTGGTCCCAAAGGACTGATAAAGTTTGTGATAGATCTGTAATGCTAGCAAGAAAGTCATTAGAAAGACTATGGAAGGTTGTGACAGAAGTTGAAATTCCAGGTGGATCACAGAGATACAGTCATGGGGGTCAGGTGTAGTATCAGGAATAATGTGGGAGGCTGGATTGAAGTCTGGGCCAGGAACAATGGTAACTGTGGGAGACTCAACAAAGAGTGAGTATAGCTGAAGGAGCTGGGGGAGGGGGCAGAGAGTGTATGTATCAGGTGTGAGGAAGAAAATAGATTTTGGAAGTTATGAGAACTGTAGAGAGTGAGTTGAGCATAGTTTGTGATTTTAAGGGCCTCTAAAAGTATTAGAGCAGTGGCAGGTGCCACACGCAAACATGAGGGTCAGCATAAAACAGTGAGGTCAAGTTCTGACAAAAAGGCTACAGGGTGCAGTCCCAGTCCTTGTGTAAGAATTCCGACTACACAGCCCTGCACTTCGGCTGTGTATAATGAAAAGTGTTGGGATGAGTCAGGGAGAGCTAGTGTGGGAGCAGTTTCTAGAGCTGTTTTCAAGGAACGGAAAGAGGAGTGGGGAAAGGATTTAGGATCTATGGGGTCAGCTATGTTTCCCTTTGTGAGTTTATATAATGGTTTCAAGAATAAATGTTGAAGGAGTGGGAGGGTGTCTTGTTGAGAAGATTTAAAGGAGAGGCTACAAAGTAGAAAGTCATCAATATATTGAATAAAGTGAGAAGCAGAGGGGTGGAAAGAAAGTAAATCATGAGAAAGAGCTTGGCTGAAAGAATGAGGGCTGTCCCTGAAGCCTCGTGGCAGTACAGCCCAGGTAAGTTGCTGGGACTGATGGGTATCAGGGTCAGTCTAGGTAAAAGCAAAGAGAGGCTGGGACAAGGGGTGCAGGGGAATAGTGAATAAAAGCATCTTTAAGATCAAGAACAGAATACTGAGTTGTGGAGGAAGGTACTGAGGACAAAAGAGTGTATGGGTTGGGCACCACAGAGTGGATAGGCAAAACAATTTGGTTGATAAGGCACAGATCCTGAACTAACCTGTAAGACTTGTCTGGTTTTTGGACAGGTAAAATGGGGGAATGTTAAGAAGAGTTTGGAGGCTTTAGAAGCCCATACTGTAGCAGATGAGAGATAATAGGCTTTAGTCCCCTCAAAGCCTGTTGTGGGATGGGACACTGGTGTTGAGCGGGGTAAGGGTGATTAGGTTTTAATGGGATAGTAATGGGTATGTGATCGGTTGCTAAGGAGGGAGTAGAGATATCCCATACTTGTGGGTAAAGGTTGGGGGATACAAGAGGAAGACGTGAAGGAGGCTTTGGGTCGGGAAGAAGGGTGGCGATGAGATGTGGCTCATCCAGGAATAGTCAGGGTGGCGGATAATTTTGTTAAAACATCTCAACCTAATAAGGGAACTGGGCAGGTGGGGATAACTAAAAAGGAGTGCTTATTAGCCAGGCAAGGAGGCGGGTGCCTGTAGTCCCAGCTACTTGGGAGGCTGAGGTGGGAGAATGGCATGAACCTCGGAGGCAGAGCTTGCAGTGAACCAAGATCATGCCACTCCACTCCAGCCTGGGTGACAGAGTGAGACTCCGTCTCAAAAAAAAAAAAAAAAATGTCCAAGTTGGCACCAAATTTGGAGAGTTTTAAGAGGTTTATAAGCCTGGCCATCAATACCCACAATGGTTATGGGGGAAAGGGAAACAAGTCCTTGAAAATACGGTAATGTGGAGTGGGGACAGACTTACCCTCCACTGTGAGAGTTACCCGAAGCTCGGCATCCATGATGGTCCAGGAGGCTTCCAAGGTGATCGGGCAACGTCAGTCGTCAGCTGCTACGCTTAGCAGGTCTGATAAGGAGTCAGTCAGAGACCCTTGGGCCAGAGCTTTAGGGGCTCTGGGAGTGGCTGACAGGTGAGCTGGGCAGTCTGATTTCCAGTGGGTCCCTGCTCAGATGGGACATGACTTTGGAGGAATCCTGGGCTGCAGGCATTCCTTGGCCCACGGGCCAGATTTCTGGCACTTGAAGCAAGATCCTGAGGGAGAAGATCCTGAGGGAGGAGGTCCTGTAGGAATGCCTGACCACTGCAGTTTAGGCATTTTGAAGTTCTTGTGTGCTGGAGGTGCGGCTGGATTTTGTCTCACAGCAGAGGCAAATAACTCAGAAATGTGTTGCTGCTTGGCTGTCTGTTCTCTATTACTGTACACATTGAAGTCGAGGTTGATTAATTCCTGTTGTGGGGTTTGAGGGCCAGATTCAAATTTTTGAAGCCTTTTTCTAATGTCAGGAGCTGACCGGGTGATAAAAAGCATATTAAGAATAAGACAGCCTTCTGGCCCCTCAAGGTCTAGGGCTGTAAAGCGTCTAAGGGTAGCCGCCAAATAGGCCATGAACTGGGCTGGGTTTTTGTCTTTACCTTGGGTAGTTTCTTTAAGTTTGTCATAAATAACAGATTTGTATGCTGTCTTAAGCCCTTCAACTAGGCAGGAAATCATGTAATCTCACCTAGCTATAACTGAGGAACCTGCCTGATAGTGCCATTGGGGATCTTCTTGGGGAACCACTCTAATGCCTTCCTGGAGGCCTGGCTCATGATGCCGGCGGGTGTCTGTGTGGGACTGGGCTAGAGAAAAAACTCTCTCCCTTTCATCTGGGGAGAGGGTAGAAATTAGAATGACATTTAAGTCACTCCAGGTTAAATTGTAAGACTGGATTAAATACTGGAATTCATGTATATATTTGGTGGGGGTCTGACAAGAAGGAGCCTAAGTGTTGATTAATTTGGGAAAGATCTGATAGAGAAAATTGAACATGCACTCTGATGATGCCCTCAGCTCCAGCCACCTCTTGAAGAGGAAATTATTGGGCAGATGGGGGAGTATTTGCCGCAGAACAAAACTGTAAGCCTGACCGGATGTGGGGAGGGGAGATGACAGAAGGGTTGTAGGGTGGGGAAGTGGAGGCTGAGGAAGAGATGGAGCCTGATTCAGCCTGTCAGGGAGTGACCTGAGGAGGAGCAGTCTGGGGAGGAGGGGAGAAGTCAGATGGGTCGGTAGAAAAGGAATATTCAAAAGACTCACCGGTGCTTGGGATTGGGACTGAAGGGACAGGTGGGAGGGAAAGAAGGAAGATTTGGGACGAGTCGCACTGGGAACAGAGATTAGGGAGGGAATGAAATGTGAAAAATGCCTGGATGTAGGGTACCTCAGACCATTTGCCCATTTTATGACAAAAATTATCTAGATCTTGTAGGATGGAGAAATCAAAACTGCTCTTTTCTGGCCATTTAGAGCCATTATCAAGTTTGTATTGGGGCCAAGCGGTGTTGCAGAAGAAAATAAGATGCTTAGGTTTTAGGTCAGGTGAGAGTTGAAGAGGTTTTAAGTTTTTAAGAACACAGGCTAAGGGGGAAGAAGAAGGAATGGAGGGCAGAAGGTTGCCCATAGTAAAAAGGTAAGTTTAAAGAAAAGAGATAGAGACATGGGGGGAGGGGGTGCGGTACTTGCCACCCAGGGGAAGTGGTACTTGCCACCAAGGTGGAAGATCAAGGCAGGCATCCCCACAGTGATAGAACACCTCTGAAATATGGGTGAATAATCAGGCAGGCGTTCCTGCAGTGATTAAACACAAGGGAAGACTGTCTTCCAGAGTCCATGAGCAGTGCCGAAGTTTTGGGTCCACAGATAAAACGTGTCTCCTCTGTCTCTACCACAAAGGGAACCGAAATTAAGGGAAAGGAGAGATTCAAGGGTGGCACCGAAATTGAAAGAAGAAAGACGTTGAGGGATAGCGAGAGAGGTTGGAGAAGAGAGTAGAAAGAGGCCACTTACCGGATTTAAAATTGGTGAGATGTTCCTTGGGCTGATCTGAGGACTTGAGGTAGTAGGCGGATCCTCCTCACAGAGCAAAAAGTGGGAGGACAGGGGATTGATCTCCCAAGGGAGGTCCCCCGATCCAAGTCACAGCACCAAATGTCAAGTGCATCCATGTGAAGAGACCACCAACAGGCTTTGTGGGAGCAACAAGGTTGTTTATTCACTTGGGCGCAAGTGGGCTGAGTCCAAAAAGAGAATCAATGAAGAGAGATGGGGAAGGGGTTGCTTTATAGGATTTGGGTAGGTAAAGGAAAATTACAGTAAAAGGATGTTATCTACTGTTAGCAGAGGAGGGGGTCACAAGGTACATGGTGGGGAAATCATAAGACTTATTATCCAGAAGAAGAATGTCACAATTATTGATCAGTTAAGGTAGGGCAGGGACAAGTCACAATGGTGGAATGGTGGAATGTTGGTTAATCAGTTAAGGCCGGAACTGGCTGTTTTACTTCTTTTGTGGGTTTTTGGCTGCCCCAGACTTCTTGGTTCCTGCAGGCCATCTGAACGCATATGTGCAAATCACAGGGGTTACAATGGCTGAGCTTCGTTCGGCTCAGAGGCCTGACAGCAGAGACTGGAAAATTGCTTAACAGAATTGTAAATTCCTTCTTTCATTTCTCAAACCTTTTTTTTTTTTTCTTTTCTTTTTTTTTTTTTTTTTTGAGATGGAGTATTTGCCCAGGCTGGAGTGCAGTGGCTGATCTCGGCTCACTGCAAGCTCCGCCTCCCGAGTTCACGCCATTCTCCTGCCTCAGCCTCCCGAGTAGCTGGGACTACAGGCATCTGCCACCACGCCCAGATAATTTTTTGTATTTTTCATAGAGATGGGGTTTCACCATGTTGGCCAAGCTGGTCTTGAACTCCTGACCTTCAGGTGATCCACCAGCCTCCACCTTCCAAAGTGATGGGATTACAGGCCTGAGTGACGGCGCCTGGCCTCATTACTCAAACCTTTAGGGAACACCTCCTCACTCAGCCATGTGCAAGGACGTGAAGACCCAGAGGTGAAACATTTTAGGGTGCTGCCTCCAAATCTGAATTTCAAGAAAAGACTACAAGGATCCAGTCCTGGGCTTCTCTAAATTCTTTTGTTGCTGACCAGACCTTAATTTTAGCCTCTGGAGGATGTGTCTATGCGAATGAACGGCTGAAAACTCAGAAAACGAAAACTAGCTTTTATGGAATTTCAAGTAATTACGTTTCTCAAAGCTATGCATCATGCTCATTTGTGGGCATTGGATGAAAAGATAAATCTTTCCAGAAAGGGCAGGGGAGGGAGAGGCAATTCTGGGTGCGGAAGTTGGCAGAAAAGAAAATCAGTGTCTCCTAGACTTCGCCCAGTTTGGCTCGTTTGGGGTACTCCTCCACCACGCGTTACCAGGCCCGCGAAACCCACTGCCACCAGAGAATTAGCGCGGGCGGACGAGCGAATTGACACCTAGCAGTCCGGAACTTTGCGTGCGGGGTTCCGGCAACAGCACGCGTCGGGAAGCTTTTGGGCGCTGCACCGCACTGCGCCGTGGCCTTGAGTCCGGCGCGCAGAGGAGGAGGAGAAAGCTGATTCCTGAGTCCCGTAGTGGTCTGAGACCAGGCCTCGAGTGGGAACGGCGTCACCATGATCTCACGGCGGAACGCAGAGCCCTTACGGTTTTTGCCGGATGAGTCCCGGAGCCTGCCCCCGCCCAAGCTGACCGACCCGCGGCTTCTCTACCTCGGCTTCTTGGGATACTGCGCTGGCCTGACTGATAACTTCATCCGGCGGAGGCCGGTCCTGTCGGCTGGTGAGTGCTGCGCGGTCGGGATCGGCTGGGAGGAGAGGGGGTCGCAGGGCTGCAGACCTGCCCCGCCGTAGGCCCTCCTGAGGTGCTCTGTTTTTCCGTGCCTTGTTGCCTAGCTGACCCCAGCTCGCCTTCCCGGGCGGTCCGCGCCCCATTAGCTCTTTAGAATCGTGCAGAGCCAGTGTGTCATTTGGCACTTGAAGAAATTGAGGTGCAGTGAAGCCCGAACTGAGTCTGTGAAGGACCCGGGACTACTCTTCTCAGTTCGTGTTGTACTGTGTGCACAAATGAGCCGTGACTCTATGCCACGCGCTACTCACACTATGGGCATTATTGATAGCATGTAGGCCTTAAAACACTTTATTAGGGATGTATTATTCACAACGAGGAAACCGAGCCTAACAGGTTAAGAGCAGCTTGCCCAAGGTCATATGGCTATTAAGTAGCAGAGCTTTTTTTTTTTTTTTTTTTTTGATCTCTGAATGGATATGGGACACCGGTGCTTCTCAAACTTAATGTGCATACGAATAGCATCGGTGTCTTGTTAAAATCGGATTCTAGACTGGGCGCGGTGGCTCACATCTGTAATCCCAGCGCCTTGGGAGGCCGTGGCGGGCGGATCGCTTGAGCTCAGGAACTGTATACCAGTCTTGGCAACAGGGCGAAAGCCGGTCTCTGTAAAAAACTAAAAAAGCTAGCCGGGCGTGATGGTGCACGCCTGTGGTCCCAGGCTGAGGAAGGCTGAGGAAGGCTGAGGCAGGAGGGTCGTTTGAGCCTGGAAGGCAGAGGTTGCAGTAACCCGAGATTGCTCCATTGCACCCCAGCCTGGGCAACAAAGTGAGACCCTGTCTCAAAAAAAAAAAGAAAAAAAATGCGGATTCTGATTCATGAGGTCTGGGGAGGAACATGATGTTACCAACAAGTGCTCAAATACTGCTGCTGCTGGTCTGAGGACCACAGTTTGAATAGGAGGCTTTGAACCAGTGTGCTGTAATCCCATCAGAGACACTGACTATTCTGATAATAACTACCACGGTAGCTTTGCTAAGCTCTATGGATTTCCAGAGGGAAAAGAGGAGAGGAACTTTGGAAGAGGGGTCTTTGAAGTTAACTTTATCAGGCAGGACTGAGAGACAGACAGCTTTCTAGGCCCATGGGGCTAGTGGGAGCCAATGAGGGCAAGGACCTCTGAATGGAGGGTGTTTAATGATTAAGTGAGTGTTCAGGTTTAGGGTGATAAAACTACAAGGGAGATTTTAGCAGAGCTTGGCAATTTATTTTCTAGCCAGCCAGGAACTTTGTAAGCTTTTGAGAGCTGCAGGGGTGCAGTGATGAGCTCTGTATTTTAAAAAGTCATCTTTGTCAGCAATGTGAGGCGTTGATTGGAGCCAAGAAGCACAATCAGAAAAAAAGCTCAGGCAATGGTTCAGGCAATTAGGAGTCACCACACTTGTACATCTTTTGCCTTCTTACAGCTGTATGTCATGCCTGAAGGTCAGCTCCCAGCCCATCAAATCCCAGCATTTCCAGTGCTCAAACAGTATTGAAATCCTATCTCCCTTGGACATGACTCCTCACTTCAGAAAGGAGTGATCTTTATCCATTTATGCCTCTGAGGACTCGAGGCTTTCCCTTTTCATCACCACTTCACACTTGCCCAAGACTGTCACTTGGTGTAATGAAAAGAGCTCCACTTTGGAACTAAACAGACTTGCTCACCAGGCACAGGCACAGTGGTTCACACCTGTAATCTCAGCACTTTGGGAGACCAAGGCAGGAAGATCTCTTGAGGTCAGGAGTTCAAGACCAGCCTGGGCAACATAGTGAGACCCTGTCTCTACAAAAAATGTAAGAAATTAGCTAGGCATGGTGATGTGCACTTGTAGTCCCAGGTACTCAGGAAGCTAAGGGAGGAGAATCACTTGAGCCCAGGAAGTTGAGGCTGCAGCAAGCCATGATTGCACCACTGCAGTACAGTCTGGGCAACAAAGTTGAGACCTTATCTCCAATACATAAATAAATAAACAGACTTGCTCTACTGCTTTCCAGCTGTGTCAGTTTGGGCAAGTTACATGGTCAGGTCGATCAGAGCCGAAATTTCCTCATCTATAAAATAAGAATAATTAATTTTTGCATATTTGTTGTGAGAATTGAGTGAGATTCTATAGGTAAAATGTCTGACATGTAAAAGGTGCTGGACAGAGTTCCCCTTCCTTAGCTCTTGTTATGCAAACAGTTTACCATACATTTGTAATTTGTTCATTTACTGAACCCCCTTTTTTTTTTTTTGAGACAGGATCTCACTTGTCACCCAGGATAGAGGGCAGTGGTGCAATCATGGGTCACTGCAGCCTCGACCTCTGGGCTCAGGCGATCCTCCTATCTTAGCCTTCTGAGTAGCTGGGACTACAGGTGCATACCACCAGGCCTAGCCAATTTTTAAATTTTTTATAGAGATGGGGTCTTGACATCTTGGCCAGTCTGGTCTCGAACTTCTGGCCTCAAGTGATCCTGCCACCTCGGCCTCCCAGAGCGCTGGGGTTATAGGTGTGAGCTACTGTGCCTGGCCTTACTGAACTGTTTCTCTGTTATGTGCCCTATGGAGCTCCTAGTGAAATCAGGGAGACAAACAAACAGTCTGTTGCTGATCTTGGTATGATAGATACATGTTTTGATAGAGGTGGGTGAGCAGAAAGCACTTTAGGAGCACAAAGGACATACAGATGGGAGGGAGAATGCTATAGAGGAAGTAAAGGTTGACCGAAATGTGACATATGCACCACTTAATCTCATTGTTGTTAGTTTAGCAGTTTGTGCCTTTCTGGGAGACAGAAGAGTACAGCAGTTAAGAGCATATGCTTTGGGGTTTGACACCACCTCCACCCCACTAGTCATTTGATTCTGGGGAAGTTCCCTATCTCAGGACTAAACTGTGTAGCCCAGGAGTAGGGATCAGACTTCCTGAGCTCCCAGAGCTTCCCTAAATTGCTTTGGAAGATTTAGATCCTAGGACTTTATTGAAATGGTTGTCCTCAGCAGCATTTACTGAATGCATATTGTGTTTATCTAGGCCAGTGTCTGATATCTATAGTAGGTGTTCAATAAGTATTGAGTGAGGCCAGGTGTGGTGGCTCATGCCTGTAATCCCAGTACTTCGAGAGGCTGAGGCAGGTGGATCACCTGAGGTCAAGAGTTCAAGACCAGCCTGACCAATATGGTGAAACCCCAAAATTAGCCAGGCGTGGTGGCACATGCCAGTAATCCCAGCTACTCGGGAGGCTGAGGCTGGAGAATTGCTTGAACCTGGGAGGCGGAGATTGCAGTGAGCCGAGATTGCGCCATTGCACTCCAGCCTGGGCGATAGACTGAGACTCTGTCTTAAAAAAAAAAAAAAAAAAAAAAAGGTAGTATTGAGTGAATAACTATATGTAGATTACAAGGAATATAAAACATGGTCCCAATCCTCGAAAGGTTTACAGACCAGATGGCCATATCCATTAAAAAGACAAATTGTGGTACAAGTTTGTGCATGTAGGGTGAAGGTGTGTATCACATAAATGTTGTTTCTAAGAGAGTTGGAGGTGTGGTGAAAGAGATATGGTAGATTTTCAAACTACAGCCCTGGAGAGTACCTGGCATTCTGTGAGTAATGGGATATTCTGGCTGGACACTGTGGCTCACACCTGTAATCCCAACACTTTGGAAGGCTGAGATGGGAGGATTGCTTGGTTTCAAGACCAGCCTGGGCAACGTAGGAAAACTTTGTCTCTACAAAAGAAATTTTTTTAAGCTATCTGGACATGGTGGCATGCACCTGTGATCCCAGCTACTTGGGAGGCTGAAGTAAGAGGATCACTCGAACCTGGGAGGTTGAGGCTGCAGTGAGTGTGATCATGCCTCTGTATTCCAGCCTAAGTGACAGAGCAAGATTCTGTCTCATAATAATGAATATGTCTCATAATAATGAATTTCTATCAATGAAATAAAATTGTGTAGCTCTTTTTCAAATTAGCAGGAAATGTCAAAAAGAATTTTTTAAGAATAAGACTTTAAAAATAAGTTGTACATATTTTGGGGGTACATGTGATATTTTGATACATTCATACAATGTGTAATGTTGAAACTGGGGCAAATGGGCCATCCATCACCCCAAACATTCACCCCCTTCTTTATGTTGGGAACATTGAAATTCCTCTCCTCCAGCAATTTTGAACTGTACTACAAATTATTGTTAACTGTAGTCACCCTACTGTACTATCAATAAATAGAATTTTTTTATAAGTTTTTCTCATCATCTGTTTTTTTAAACTTAACCTTCTTGCTAGTTACCACTTAATGTGCCCTAAATTTAGAGTTAGTTGGTATTCTAAGTATAGCCCACAGAATTAAATATTTATTGATCTCTAGTTTAATATATCAGTAATTTATGATCTGCAAAGAGCACAATAGCTGCTGGGGTTAGACTCACCGAGTAAAGAATGGGAAGATGATTGTAGACGGGGTGTGCAGGTAGTGAGAGGTAGACCACTCAGAGAGAATAAGGAGAGAGGTTAGGAAAACAGGGCCTTGGGAAGAGGCCAAGCCATGCCTTTAGGGCTGGGGTGCTGACATCATCATCTCAAACACTTATGGAGTTTTTCTGTGAGGAACATGGGTCAGCGTAGAGAGAGTCTGGTTCTGTGTGTCTCTGCAGTCCAGTGGCACATGGGAGAACATGCACTCTTTGGTTTGCTATATGGCAGGTAGCCCATTAGGGAAAGCAGTGGCTGTTTGGGGTAAGAGAGAGTGCTCTGCCCAGTTCTAGAACATAGGAATATTTTTCATTTTTATTGTTTTATACATTTTCCAAAATACTTTTACATGCATATGTCTTGTTTTATATGCTGCTACTGTGAGAAAGATAGGATAGGTCTTTTTTTTTTTTTTTTTGAGACAGTCTCATTCTGTCACCCAGGCTAGAGTTCAGTGGTGCCATCTTGGCTCACTGCATTCTCCACCTCCCAGCTTCAAGCGATTCTCCAGCCTCAGCCTCCTGAGTAGCTGGTACTACAGGTGTGCACTACCACGCCTGGCTAATTTTTGTATTTTTAGTAGAGATGGGGTTTCACCATGTTGGCCAGGCTGGTCTTGAACTCCTGACCTCAGGTGATCCACCCGCCTCGGCCTCCCAAAGTGCTGGGATTACAGGTGTGAGCCACCACGCCCAGCCAGGGTAGGTCTTGTCTGTGTTTTAGAGGTAGTAAATTGAATCACCCAAGGCTGTTCATTCATTTATTAAATAAATATTAAGTGCTATATGCTAAAATATACATTACATGTAATGTTTTAGATTTGCTAATCTTTAAAGAAGTGATAATGTGGGCTGAGTGTGGTGGCTCATTCCTGTAATCCCAACAGTTTGGGAGGCCGAGGCAGGGGGATCGCTTGAGCCCAGGAGTTCAAGACCAGTCTGGGAAACATAGCAAGACCCCTCTTAAAAAAAATGGGCATGGTGGTTCACGCTTTTGGTCCCAGCTACTTGGGAAGCTGAGGTGAGAGGATTGCTTGAGCCTAGGAGGTTGAGGCTGCAGTAAGGTGTGACTGTGCCACCGCACTCCAGCCTGGGCAACAGAGCTAGACCTTGTCAAGGATCAAGGCTGTTTGTTCAGAATACCTTTTTTTGTTTGTTTTTTGTTTTTTGAGACAGAGCCTCACTCTGTCCCCCAGGCTGGAGTGCAGTGGTGCGATCTCGGCTCACTGCAACCTCTGCTTCCCGGGTTCTAACGATTCTCCTGCCTCAGCCACCTGAGTAGTTGGGATTACAGGCGCCTACCACCCCGTCTGGCTGATTTTTGTATTTTTAGTAGAGACGGGGTTTCACCATGTGAACTGGTCTTGAACTCCTGATCTCAGGTGATCCACCTGCCTCAGCCTCCCAAACTGTTGGGATTACAGGCATGAGCCACCGAGCCCAGCGCTTTTTTTATTTTTATTTTTTTAATAAATGCCATAACAGGCTGGGCGCTTTGTCGACCAGGCTGGAGTGCGGTGGCGCAATCTCAGCTCACTGCAACCTCTGCCTCCCAGGTTCCAATGATTCTCCTGCCTCAGCCTCCCAAGTAGCTGGGACTACAGGCACCCGCCACCACCCCTAGCCAAATTTTGTATTTTTAATAGAGACAGGGTTTCACCATGCTGGCCAGGCTGGTCTCGAACTCCTGACCTCAGGTGATCCACCCGTCTCGGCCTCCCAAAGTGCTGGGATTACAGGTGTGAGCCACTGCGTCCAGCCAAAAATGTAACTTTTAATACATTTTGACTAATTTTTGCTTTCTTTGGGATTTGTCATTTGAATTTCAGGTTTGCATCGCCACCTTCTATATATTACGGCCTTTTATTTTGTTGGATATTATCTTGTAAAACGTGGAGACTACATGTGTGCTGTGAGGGACCGTGAAATGTTTGGATATATGAAATTACATCCAGAGGATTTTCCTGAAAAAGGTATTTCAAGTTAATTTTAGAGAATCTGTGTTTACTGTATTATTATTTTCCCTGGTTAATCTTATCCATGTCTATGGCTTTAGGTACCTTCTAAATTCTATTGACTCCCACATCTTAGTCTATGGACCAAGTTTCTCTTGAATTAATATATCCAGTTTTTGCCTGACTACCTCTGTCTCCTTTGGACAGCAAACAAAACTCATGTCCCCTCTGCCTTCCCAAACCACCTGCTCCTCTGTGTCCTGCTTCAGGGAATGGCACTACTGTCCACCTGGACACTCAAGCCAGAAGCCTGAGAATTATCAAGTCTTTCTCTTTCACTTCCCATTAATCATCAAGTCTTATCAGTTCTACTTCCTAAATATTTCTCAACTTTGAACTCTCCTCTCCCTGGTTCAGGCCTTGATAATCTCTTGCTCGGACTGTTGCACTTGCGTGTTAACTCACCACTTGCTTTGGTCTTATTTCCAGTGACAGCAAATCTGATCACATC
This sequence comes from Chlorocebus sabaeus, assembly GCF_047675955.1. NCBI lineage: Eukaryota > Metazoa > Chordata > Mammalia > Primates > Cercopithecidae > Chlorocebus > Chlorocebus sabaeus. The sequence continues at coordinate 74,593,331 of NC_132904.1, read as the reverse complement.
TGTTTAAAATAGTTTTCCGGCTGGGCGCAGTGGCTCACGCCTGTAATCCCAGCACTTTGGGAGGCCGAGGGGGGCGGATCACCTGCGGTCAGGAACTTGAGACCAGCCTGGCCAACATGGTGAAACCCCGTCTCTACTAGAAATACAAAAAGTAGCCGGCCATGATGGCACGTGCCTGTAATCTCAGCTACTTGGGAAGCTGAGGCAGGAGAATTGCTTGAACCCGGGAGGCGGAGGTTTCAGTGAGCCAAGATCGCTCCATTGCACTCCAGCCTGGGCGTCACAGCGAGACTCTGTCTCAAAAAATAAAATTAAATTAAAATAAAATAAGTCATCCATTGCCTAGTGGATAAAATCCAGACTCCTTAGGATGGCTCATTTCCTCCAGCTTAGCTAATTGCCTGTCCTCTGGTAGAAACACTTTACCCACATTCTTATCTACTGTATGATATACACGTCTGTGTTCTTCATGGATTGTAGCTTTGTCTTTGTTTCCCAGCCTCTCGCATAGAGCCTACACATAGCAGGCACTTATGCATAATAGTGGATATGAACCGTATGGAACACTTCCTCATTCCTCATCACTCATCATTTGCCTGGTGAAATGCTTTGTCCCGAGCCTGCCCTATATTGCTTTATACATGTTGTACCTTCTTCCTACTATGTTATTCTTCCTCTTGCCCCTGTTTCCACCCCATCCACCTAGCAAATTTCTGCTTTCATTATCTCAGTGAAGCTTTCACCGAGCTACAGTCAGGCGTTCCCTCAGTGTGCTCTATCTCTATTCTGCTATGAATCTATTAATAGTTGTAATATAACTTTTCTCACCTGTGTTTTACACACATACACACAACACATGTGCACATATATGAGTCTCTGTAGGCTGGGAGTTTAACTTACTAGGACAGTTTTTTTTTTTTGTCTCCCCAGGGGTTTGGCACACATGACCTTATTAAATGTGTAAATGAATGAGTATAGAAAAAATTTGAACTTGTAAACATATAAATAGATTTTCCCCAGTCTCAGCAACATAGTGAGACCTCATCTCCACAGAAAATTTAAAAATTAGCTGGGTGTGGCGGCACATGCGTATAGTCCCAGCTACTTGGGAGGCTGAGGCAGGAGGATTACTTGAGCCTGGGAGGTCAAGGTGCTGTGAGCTGTGATCACACCACTGCATTCCAGCCTAGGTGACAGAGTGAGATCCTGTCTCAAAAAAAAAAAAAAAAAAAAAGATTTTCCTATTAATGTAAATGTGTGATATAAAACATTTAAATTTCATTAGACTGATCTCTAAGATCTTATTTAGCTCTAAAATTTTATTACTCTTTAATTTTCCCACAGCCTTCAGTCACATATATATTTATGGTGGATCAGAAAGATACAGCTTCTTTTTTTGCCAAAGAAGAGCTTAAAGACTAGCACAAAGCATGAATAGTGGATGTATCGGGAATGCATAATACTCAGAACCATTAAATGTTAGAGCTGGAAGTCATCTTGGATATATTGATTACTAGGAGTGACGCCCAGTGACTGAGCAGTCTTCAGTCCCAGACCTCTGGCTCTTTGCTTAGACATAGTTCCATGAGTTCACTGTGTCTGCAGGAGTGTGTATAGCTGCAGGGCTCATTCTGTTTCTGAGCTGCAGATTACTTGCAGTTGTGCCAAGAGCCTCATGCATGGACAGTGGGAGCCCGGAGAGCTTGACCACATTGGCTGCTGACCTCTCCTAGCTGACCTGTGCCCTTCTGCGTTTATTTCTTCCTTCACCTCTTCAGTCAGGTTATTCCTGGCAGCACCTTGTCCCTCTTGGCAGCCATTTGGTTGTCATCACAGATTCCTCCGAAATTATTCTTCATTCAATGAAAGAAAATCCTTCAGTGATTACCAAGCCATAGTCAAGGACAAGAAAATAGGGAAATTCTTAGGGGGTTGTCTTAGTCCATTTGGCCTACTATAACAAAATGCCTTAAACTGGGTAATTAAAAAAATTTTTTTTTAACTTGGTTTTTCTTACCACCTGTATAACTGCAGAATAGACTGGGTAATATATAAATAATAGAAATTTATTGCTTGCAATTCTGGAGGCTGGGAAGTCCAAGATCAGGGTACCAGCACAGTTGGTGTCTGCTAAGGGCCCACTCTGTGCTTCATAGATGATGCCATCTTGCTGTGTCCTCACATGGTAGAAGAGGCAAACAAGGTCCCCTAAGCCGATCCCACTCATGAGGACAGAGCCTTTGTGACCTAATCACCTCCCAAAGTCCTAACCTCGTAATACCATCATCTTGGGGTTACATTTCAACTTACGAACTTCGGGGGGGCATGAACATTCAGACCACATCAGGATTTCAATCAGTAAGATTACTGAATGTTAATTTTCCTTTAGGAAATACAATTTTTAAAACATATTTTTAAAATAAATCTTTTATGATCTTTCCTTTTATAGAGAAGAAAACATATGCTGAAATTTTTGAAAAATTCTATCCAGTACGTTAAAGTCTTCAAAATACATGCTCCAGTTTCACTGATATCTGCTGTTTCTGAATTTGATGGAACATGTTTCTAACGACAGTTGAAGCTTATGCTTATCTGTGTGTTGACACCTTGTAATTAAAATAGTTACCATGAATATTCTGACTCTTTTTATTGTTGTAAGAAAAATAATTCATCAGAGAATGGTCAGTTTCCATTCACTCATCTGAAAGATTTTAAAATGAGGTTCAATTCTAGTTTAGAGTTAGCAGACTACAGCCTATGGGCCAAATCTGGCCCACTGCCAATAAAGTCTTATTGGAACACAGCCATGCTCATTTGTTTACATGTTGTTATGGCGACTGCCATGCTACAAGAGCAGAATTGAGTAGTTGCGATAGAGACCTATGGCCTGCAAAGCCTAATTAATATATGGCCCTTTCAGAAAAGGTTTGCCTGTCCCATCCTAGTGCAAAGTGAATTTAGAGTGAGCCAGATTATGGAGGATTCTGTGACTCTTGCCAAATAGTTTTGACTTCATCCTGTAGGTATTTAAATTATACAGTCAGGTTTGTATTTCTGAGCTCTGTCTATAATGATATAGAAGCTGGTTTAGAAGGAGGAGACTCCAGACAAGGAAAACAGAAGTCTTAACGCTGCAAAGGTGTCTTTGCTCTTAGGTGGATTATCCTGGAGAAAGTGGACTCAGGAGCTAATACTGTCTACAGTGGAGCTTGATGCAATTAGAAGCAAAAGACTGTACCTAACTGGAATGAGGTTACTTTTTATGGCTTATCAAATGCTTGTCCTGGCCTGATGCTGTGGCTCGTGGCTAGAATCCCAGCACTTTGAGAGGCTGAGGCAGGGTAGATTGGTTGAGCCCAGGAGTTTGAGACCAACCTGGGCAACATGGCAAAACACTGTCTCTACATAAAATACAAAAATTAGCCGGGCACATGCCTGTAGTCCCCGCTACTCATGAGGCTGAAATGGGAGGATCTATTGAGCCCTGGAGTTCGAGGATGCAGTTAACTGTGACACAATCACAGTTGTGTGCCTAGGTGACAAAGGAGACCCTGTCAAAAAAAAAAAAAAAGTACTTGTCTCAAAAGTTTTTGTTTCCTAGCTTAGAATTTATAATCAGATTAGGTTTTGGAGATAAAATATATGTGATTTTTTTTTTTTTTTTTGAGACAGTCTTGCTCTGTCATCAGGCTGGAGTGCAGTGGTGCGATCTCAGCTCACTACAACCTCCACCTCCTGGGTTCAAGCAATTCTCCTGCCTTAGCCTCCTGAGTAGCTGGGACTACAGGTGCATGCCACCACGCCCAGTTGATTTTTGTATTTTCAGTAGAGACAGGATTTCACCATGTTGACCAGGATGGTCTCGATCTGTTGACCTTGTGATCCACCTGCCTCGGCCTCCCAAAGTGCTGGGATTACAGGTGTGAGCCACCACGCCTGGCCTATATGTGATTTCAAATTAGGTAGCCTTATAAATATAAGCAGATGGTTTCTGGGCAAAATCAAATGAATTCCGTCTTTATTTTCTTGAGTACCACTTGTAAAAACTGAAATTAGGTTGGAGAAAGTGCTTTAGAAATAATAAAGATGTACAAATACAAGATTTTGGTTTTTTTAATTACTTCTGCAATAAATACGTTTATAGTTCACTTGTTGGCCTCATCAGTGGTCGCCAAGTAAAAAAGGGTGAACCACTCATCCCAAGAGACTCTGTCTGCTACCTCTTAGCTCTGGAGGGTAAAAAGCAAGGACCAGAGCAAATACATAGGAGAGAGAGGGAGAAAAAAAAATCAGGCTATTTTAATAGCCCTCACATGCCAAGTGCTTTTGATTCATCATGTTTAGTTTTCATCAGCTTGTGAGGTACATAATATTATCCCCATTTTATAGATGAGGGAATTTAGGCTCCAATGGGTTAAATAATTTGCACAAGTACACACACTGAATGACTGCCATGAGGAGGGATGTGAATTTTGGTCACATGCCAACACCTACACTCTTCCCACCGTACCACACAGGACAGGTAACTGTCTAGTCCCTCCTGGTCACCTCCCCAAGCTGGTAAGAGGAGCGAGGGGAGCAGTGAACAATAGCAACAGACATTCTAAAGGTGAGCCAGTGACTGGAATCCAGGAATTGGTATTCAGGAGTTAGAGAAGCATCCGGGAGAAGTGAGCCGCCTTCACTTCTGGCTGCAGGTCTAGGCCTTTCTGCTCTCATCATTGGCTGGTGAACTGCTCCGCCTGCCTCATCAGAGTCTGCCTTTTATCATGTGAAGGGACCTGTGGAGTGAAGAAATTTTTAAAAGGCCAAGTGAGTATCAATTTAAACAACTAAGATACTGTCACATGCCCATTGAAGCAGGAATTAAAATGAAAAAACTCAATGCTGATGTTGCTGATGGAAAACTGGCAGTGCCTCAGCATTGTAAGGAGAATCCTAGGTTGTCTGAGCAGGAATAACTCATTTGATTTCTCTGCTATATTTTACTAACAGGGAAACTAAGATGCAGAAAGGTAAGATAAGTTGTCTAGGGCCAGGCTTGGTGACTCACGCCTGTAATCCCAGCACTTTGGGAGGCCAAGGTGGGTGGATCACTTGAGGTCAGGAATTCGAGACCAGTCTGGCCAACATGGTGAAACCCCATCTCTACTAAAAGTACAAAAATTAGCCAGGCATGGTGGCACGTGCCTGTAATCCCAGTTCCTCGGGAGGTTGAGGCAGGAGACTTGCTTAAATCTGGGAGGCAAAGGTTGTAGTGAGCCAGGATCGCACCACTGCACTCCAGCCTGGACAACAAGAGCAAGACTCCATCTCAAAAAAAAAAAAAAGGGAGGTTGGGTTCGGTGGCTCACGCCTGTAATCCCAGCATTTTGGGAAGCCGAGTGGGGAGGATCACAAGGTCAGGAGATTGAGACCATCTTGGCCAATATGATGAAACCCCATCTCTACTAAAAATACAAAAAATGAGCTGGGCATGGTGGCGCGCACCTATAGTCCCAACTACTTGAGAGACTGAGGCAGGAGGATTGCTTGAATCCGGGAGGTGGAGGTTGCAGTGAGCCGAGATCGCGCCACTGCACTCCAGTCTGGCGATGGAGTGAGACTCCATCTCAAAAATAAAAGTTGTCTAGGATAATACAGAAGTCAGTGGAGGAGCCAGAACAAGAGCCCAGATTTTTAACTGTTGCTATACTATATTGCCTCTGAATGAAAATCAGGTTAGGGTGTGTTGAAATGTTATGGTGTAGAGTTGCTGCTCTGGCCTTTGAAGCTATTTGGTGAGTCAGAGTGTGGTTTCTACCCATTCTGCCATGCCCAGTTCCCACTTTGAGCCTACTCTGCAAAAGTCTAAGGCTCTAAGGAATACCACTGTAGAGGAAAATAATTAGACTAATTAGGCCAGGGTTCATATCTTGGCTCTGTCATTTACTGAGTAATGTTGGACTCATTTTACTTCTCAGGCCTCTGGTTTTTTCATCTGCAAAAGGGAATGATAGGCTGGGCGCGGTGGCTCATGCCTGTAATCCCAGCACTTTGGGAGGCCGAGGCAGGTGGATCACAAGGTCCGGAGTTCGAGACCAGCCTGGCCAACATGGTGAAACCCTGTCTCCACTAAAGATCAAAAGAAAATTAGCCGGGTGTGGTGGCACACGCCTGTAATCCCAGCTACTTGGGAGGCTGAGGAAAATCTCTTGAACCTGGGAGGCAGAGGTGGCAGTGAGCTAGGATGGCACCATTACACTCCAACCTGGATGACGGGGTGACTCCATCTCAAAAAAAAAAAAAAAAAAAAGGGAATGATAATTCCATTAGATAATGGATATGCAAAGTGATCTTAAAATTATTCAAATGCCAGTCGTTAGTTTTACTACCACTGTTATTGTTGAGTGAAGAAGCTGAAACCCAGAGAAATGTAGCTTGCCCAAGGCCCCACAGCTCATTAGCGATAGAATCAGAACGTGAACCCAGAGCTGTCGACACAGCCCAGTCTAATTCAAGAACCTCTGTGAGGCAACTCGGGGAGCCTCCAGGGGAGAGGGAAGAAGGGCTGAGGCTGACAGTTTGGGTTTGAAATGGGAGAAGGAAAAACGGCTGAGAAAATGCCTGGAGCAGAGATCTCCATAGGCTCTGTGTTTGGGGGTCTGCATTTATTCCCCATAATTACAGAGCAGCCTTCACACAGATTATGAAGATAACACAATATGGCAGACAGTGGGTATGAGGAAAGAACACTCAGCTCAAAGTTGAGGCCGGTCTTACTTTTGTCTCTTTACTGTGTGACTTTGGTGAGTCACTTCACCTCTCTGGCTTCAATTGCCTTACTAGTAAAGTGGGGATGAGAATCTTTTCCTGCATAGCTGCCTCAGATGGTTTTGAGATTGCAATGGACACGGATGTTGTTTACAACTAAGGAGACCAGTTGGTGGGAGCAGGGCTGGCAGGTGGCACAGAATCAAAACTGGCAGCTACCGTGGTCCAATTTCTATTAATACTAGTCTTTATCCATGAGTGAACTAGTGATGACCATGCTAGGGACCCTTCCCACCTCCTACCCTCTGCCACCACCTGCTTGTCTAGCTTGCTGCTCATCCACACTCACCACCCCAGCCCCTCTGTGCATAGACATGTAGGCTCAGACTGGAACACATAATCACATGTACATACAACAGGGCTTCCCAACAGGCATGTCTGTACACTCCGGTTTGCCTGGAATGGATTAGAGTGCCATGACAGTGGTCCCTCGGCTTCCCGTTTGGTGGGTTCCAACCTGGGATGGTCAGAGTACCCCCAGCCTGTTGTAGGAGTACTGCAAGCAGCCTCACCTATGTATCCCCGTGTGCCATATAATTTTCCATGTTCTGTGACTTGAAAAAATGTGGGAAACACTGTCACACACATGGAATTCACAATGTTCACTTAAGTCAATATGCATGCCTTAGGTAAGTTTCTTCCTTCTTTCTATCTTTTTTTTTTTTTTTTTTTTTTTTTTTGAGATGGAGTCTCCCTCTGTCGCCCAGGCTAGAGTGCAGTGGCACAATCTCGACTGACTGCAACCTCTGCCTCCCGGGTTCACGCCATTCTCCTGCCTCAGCCTCCCGAGTAGCTGGGACTACGGGTGCCTGCCACCACGCCCAGTTAATTTTTGTATTTTTAGTAGAGACGGGGTTTCACCACATTGGCCAGGCTGGTCTCGAACTCCTGACCTCAGGCAATCCACCCGCCTTGGCCTCCCAAAGTGCTGGGATTTGGCGTGAGCCACCGCGCCCGGCCCCTCTTTAATCAAATTCTTAACGAAGTCAATGATGAGAACACACTCATTCAATTCACACATTTACAAGTATTCACATACAAAAAAATGCACACGTGCACAAACATATGTATGTGCATATGAGGTATGCCCTTACAGGCCACTTTTCCTTCTATTTCCATATCACTTCATTGCAGTTGCCAATTTGAGGTCAGAAGGATAGTAACGCAGGCCTAGTCTTAGGCCCTCCTAGGTTGTGGTCCCAATACCCTGACGCAAGAGTGGCACTGTCTGAGAGCCAGGCTGTTCCTCTCCCACTGGGTTGCACCACTGCCCCCTCTCCTCTCCTGGAATGTCCCTTGGTAGACTCTGACACCCACCAGCATGGCCACCATTACCTTCCCTAGTGTCCAAGGTCTACCAAACTTGTCCCGTCATTTCCTGGTATTTCCTTGTCACCTCCTGGGCTTTCTTGGTGAGGTGCATAAGGATGTGATGGAGGCTGGAGAAGTGCAGGTGGAACTGGGCTTCCAGTTCCAGCTCTCCTGAGGCACTCTCATCGTCGACTTCCTCTGTCTCTGCGGTCCCATTCTCAGCCTCCTCAGCTTCGCCGCCTGCCACCTTGGCCTGCCACTCCTCCCGCGGCAGCAGCCCGTGTTCCACATCCACACAGATGGCCTTGAGCATGGTGAAGTAGGTGTAGAGATCAGGGGCCTCAGCCTGGGCCTGGCCCTCATGCCTACTCAGCTGCACGTCCCGCAGAAGGCTGGGGATCATCACCACCTGCTCCATGTTGTGCACCTCGGCCGAATACCGGTCCATGACGGTCAGCAGGCAGTTCTTGGGGTAACGCTTGGTTAGCACCTGCATGGTTGCTTCCTCTGACACACTGAACCCAGCAGACTGCCCCGCGCTATTTCTAGGCTCTCGGCAGATTGACAGGATGCCAATGCTCAGCTGTTGGGTCAACATAGCCCTGTTTTGGGCCAATCCCAGGGCTCAGGCTCCAGCATCTGTATCAGGTGATCCATCTGCCCAGAGACAGGTCTGCCAGCCTTCTGTGTGTCATCCCAGCTCTGCATGACTGCCCCAGCAAGAACCCGACACTTCCTCTGTCAGCTTGCTGAGCCAGTTGGAAGGAAGCTTTTCCCTTTGGCAACTCGTACACTGGACCTCAGGGCAATAAATAATTCTTTCAGGTCACTGGAGACCAAGCTGTCTCTTTGCTGCTTAGGGCAGCCTTCCAATGCACAGTTCACTCCTTCAGCCCAGGGTGACTGCATTGTGAAATGGAGAGGATTTGAAGTGAAACAGCTTGATGTGGGGCAAAGAATATTGAGGTTGGAGTCAGAAACCCAGTTCTGCAATTTCCTAGCTAAGATTTTTTTGTTTTTTGCTGGCTAATATTTATTGAGCACCTACTGAACATCAGGGTCTGCACTGAGCTTTCTTGTGAGTGATCTCATTTAATCTTCACCACAACCCTCATAAATGTTTTATTTGTTTAATTTTTGTAGAGATGGGGTCTTGCTATGTTGCCCAGTCTGGTTTTGAACTCCTGGGATCAAGCAATCCTCCCACCTCAGCCTCCCAAAGTGCTGGAATTGCAGGTATGAACCACCAGTATTCCTGTTTTGCCAATGAGGAAATTTAGGTGAAGACAGCTAAAGTAACTTGCTCAAGGTTCCATTGGGACTGGGTTTCCAGCCCAGGACCACCTCTACCCACCTCCAGGCAGTGCTCTGGACTGACATGAGGTTACACAGTCATACAAGTTAACCAGATCCATATCCTCTGTAAATTTGAGGTGGTATTGTGAGAATTGAATAAGACAAACCCATAAAAATGCTTTGTATCAGTCCAGACAAGTGGCTGGGATCAAAAGAGGAAAAAAATGCTTTGTAAACCATAAAGCCCAATCCTCAGATGTATTATCTATGCAGATTCTAGATTATTGCTAAGGCTTCTCCCAAATCTAACCAGTCATTCCACAAGCTACAATGCTTCCACTTTATTATTGACCTTTCCTTGGACCAGCAGTCTTGGAAGATAATAATCTTCTGCATGGTCATATTGTCATAGTTTACAAACTGCATTAGCTATATATTTTTTATTAGATATTTAAGAAAATGAAGGCCTGGGGAAAGGCCCAAAACTGCACAACAAGTTAGTGGCAGAGTCAAGTGGAGAATAAGACCTGAGTTCTGGCTCAGGTACCTGCCCCCTCCGCTGCCTCCGGTGAAATCTGCTGAATGGTGATACCTCCCACGCCTGCAGAAGAGGAGAGAGGAGGAGGGAGCACAGGAGGGGATGTGGGGCTGAACAGGGCCTCAGTGTTGTCTCACCTAAGCCACCCTCACCTCCACCCTAGGGCAGGAGCCCTCTCTGCACCCTCCCAACTGACGATTATTCACTCCTCTGCTCCCTCCCACTACAGCCAGAGCTGTGAAAAAGCTTATCTTTAGATTGAACAAAATTCCACCTCCCAGCCCGGCATGGTGGCTCATGCCTGTAATCCCAGTAATTTGGAAGGTTGAGGCAGGAGGATCATTTGAACCCAGTAGTTTGAGACCAGCGTGAACAACATATGAGACCCTATCTCTACAAAAAATTAATTTAAAAAAATTAGCTGGGTGTGATGGCACATATCTGAGGTCTCAGCTACTCAAGTGGCTGAGGTGGGAGGTGGGAGGATTACTTAAACCCGGGAGGTTAAGGCTGCAGTGAACTGTGATGGCGCCACTGCACTCCGGCCTGGGTGACAGATCAAGATCCTGTCTCAAAAAAAAAAAAGAAAAAGAAAAAGAAAAAATATTCTACTTCCCTATAACCCTTCCGCCTTAAATTGTAATATTTGCCCCACCCAGAGTTACTGGCCTTAACTACGCTTATGTTGGCACAGCAGAGTGGTGTGCAAAGTCCCATCCTTTAACTCAGTTCCCACAGGGGCCCTGAGACAGAAAAACATAAGTATCATGAGATAAAACTGAGACAAAACTGAGACTCAGAAAAGGAGAGATACTTGCCCAAGGTCTCATAGCTCGGACATGACAGGAATAGGCGTGCCCTAGCTCCGTGAGACCTGAGAGGAAAGCAGTGATCATCCCTCTCGTCAAGTCCCCTTGGCAGGCTGGCCGCGCATAGCCACAGGTGACCTGAAGTCACCCTGTGTTGACAGTTGGCCTTGCTTCTCCAGGGCAGAACAAGCAGCCAAATCCAGGCCTGGGCCTGCTGCAGAGGGCAAAGCTTCCACCTTAATCCTCTGTGTACTGCAAGCGGTGGAGGGAAACAGAGAGCACCAGCCTCCCTGAGCCTAGTCTTCCTCATATGTTGTAATAATGATAAGGTCAAACATTAACTGAGGACATATTATTCTAAGCTAAGTGATATATGCAAAGTTCTTTTTTTTTTTTTAAACCTCGAGCGTTTTTTTTTTTTTTTTTTTGAGACAGGGTGTTACTCTGTCGCTCAGGCTGGAGTGCAGTGGCATGATCTTGGCTCACTGCAACCTCCACCTCCTGGGTTCAAGCGATTCTCCTGCCTCAGCCTCCCAAATAGCTGGGGCTACAGGTGCCCTCCACCATGCCTGGATAATTTTTGTATTTTTAGTGGAGATAGGGTTTCACCATGACGGCCAGTGCTGGGATTACAGGTGCGAGCCACCACGCCCGGCAATATACAAAGTTCTTAGAGCAGAATTCAATCCTCCCCACAATTGTACGTGGTAGGTAGACCCCATTTACAGATGAGGAAACTGAGGCCTGAGACCGTAAAGCAATAAGCCAAGGAACCCACATTATTCATTCGTTGGCAAAGAGGAGTTGGAATGTGTCCTGACTCTTCCCCACGGGTGTGATGGGGTGAGAGATGATGTTTGTGAAATGCCTAGGAGACTGTGGGACTCAATAAGCAGACACTGGGTCAGGTGCAGTGACTCACACCTGTAGGCCTAGCACTTTAGGAGGCCGAGGCAGGTGGATCACCTGAGGTCAGGAGTTCGAGACCAGCTGGCCAACATGGTGAAACCCCGTGTCTACTAAAAATACAAAAAATTAGTCGGGCATGGTGGCGGGTGCCTGTAATCCCAGCTACTCGGGAGGCTGAGGCAGGAGAATTGCTTGAGCCCGGGAGGTAGAGGTTGCAGTGAACCTAGATCACACTGCTACACTCCAGCCTGGCAGGTGCCTGTAATCCCAGCTACTCGGGAGGCTGAGGCAGGAGAATTGCTTGAGCCCGGGAGGTAGAGGTTGCAGTGAACCTAGATCACACTGCTACACTCCAACCTGGGCAACAGAGCAAGATTCTGTCTCAACAACAACAACAAAAAATTAAAATAAAAAAATAAAATAAGCAGGCACTGCCTTCTTTCTAGGCGATTTTGCCTTCCGACTCTGCTCCCTGCATCCCTCATTTATTTCTCCATGCCTGGACTTGCCACTCTACATTTCATCACTGCAAATGCTCAGTAAATATTGGCTGAATGATGACCATTAGATTTACTACTGTTTTTTTTGTTTTTGTTTTTTTTTTTTGCTTTTTTGTTTTGTTTTGTTTTTTGTTTTTGAGACAGGGTCTGGCCTGGCTCTGTTACCCAGACTGGAGTGCAGTGGCATGATTATGGCTCACTGCAGTCTCCACTTTTGGGCCCACGCAATCCTCCCACTTCAACCTCCCAGGTAACTGCAACTACAAATAGCCACCACATCTGGCTAGTTTTTTTTTTTTTTTTTTTGAGATGGAGTCTTGCCTGTCACCCAGGCTGGAGTGTAGTGGTGTGATCTCAGCTCACCACAACCTCCACCTCCTGGGTTCAGGCAGTTCTCCTGCCTCAGCCTCCTGAGTAGCTGGGATTACAGGCGAACGCCACCACACCCAGCTAATTTTTGTATTTTTAGTAGAGATGGCGTTTCACCATATTGGTCAGGCTGGTCTTGAACTCCTGACCTTGTGATCCACCTGCCTCGGCCTCCCAAAGTGCTGGGATTACAGGCATGAGCCACCATACCCAGCCTAGTTGTTTAAAAATTATTATTATTGCAGAGACAGGGTCTCCCTACGTTGCCCAGGCTGGTCTCAAATTCCTGAGTTCAAACCATCCTCCCACCTTGGCCTCCTGAAGTGCATTCCAGTGGATTACAGGCCTGAGCCTTTGCACTCAGCCTAGATTCACTTCTTAGTACATTCTAGGGTCTTTGTTTATAATGTCCAGTCACCTCAAAAAGCAGGTTCCCAGGCTGGACGTGGTAGCTCACGCCTGTTATCCCAGCACTTTGGGAGGCCGAGGCAGGTGGATCACTAGAGATCAGGAGTTCAAGACCAGCCTGGCCAACATGATGAAACCCCATCTCCACTAAAAATACAAAAAAATTAGCCAGGCATGGTGGCACATGCCCGTAGTCCCAGCTACTCGGGAGGCTGAGGCAGGAGAATCGCTTGAACGTGGGAAGCGAAGGTGGCAGTGAGCAGAGATCAAGCCACTGCACTCCAGCCTAGGTGACACAGCAAGGCTCTGTTCCAAAAACCAAAAGAAAAGGAAAGAAAGAAAAAGAAAAATAGTTACCGTGGCTTGGAAGGAGGCAGCAGTGAGGCCTCTGGGATGGCAAGGGACCCATGTGGCCACTGCCACATGTGGCCACCCAGGAGTTGTGTATAATGACAGGTGCTCAAAAATACTTCACAGGCCTGACTATAAGGTGAGGTTCTTTTTTGGAATTATTACTTAGAAAAGAAAAGATTGTGCCATACACACATCCTGACAATATTCATTATACAGGATGCTTTTCCTCTACTTTACTATAAGCAAGACGTAACAATCTAACATTACCTCAACCAGTCAGCAGAATGAAGAATTTGCATAAAACTGTTTCCTAACCTACAAATGGAGAAAAGTAATTTTTCTAAATTAATGTATTAGGTTAAATAATGTAACCTGGCCAGGCATGGTGGCTCATGCCTGTAAGCCCAGCACTTTGGGAGGCCAAGGCAGGTGGATTGTTTGAGCCTAGGAGTTTGAGACCAACGTGGGCAACATGGCAAAACCCCATCTCTACAAAAACTTTAAAAAAAAATAGCCAGGTGTGGTGGCAAGCGCCTGTGGTCTCAGCTACCTGGGAGGCTGAGGTGGGAGGATCACTTGGGCCCAGAAGGTGGAGTCTGCAGTGAGCCATGATCATGCCACTGCACTCGCACTCCAGCCTAGGTGACAGAGGGAGACCCTGTTTCAAACACAAAAAAATTTTTGATTTTTTTTTTTTTTTGAGACAGAATCTTGGCTCACTGTAACCTCCACCTCCCGGGTTCAAGCAATTCTTCTGCCTCAGCCTCCCAAGTAACTGAGATTATAGGCATGCGCCACCACACCTGGCTAATTTTTGTATTTTTAGTAGAGATGGGGTTTCACCATGTTGGCCAGCTGGTCTCGAACTCCTGACCTCAGGTGATCCGCCTGCCTCGGTCTCCCAAAGTGCTGGATTACAGGCATTAGCCACTGCGCCCAGCCTGATTAATTCATTTTTAGCCCTGTAACACTTTTTGGTTTTTTCTAACTTTATTGGGGGAAAAATTTGTTGAATTTGTTCTCCTCAAGAAACTGGGGTTTCCACTTTGGAGGCCAACATGGGAAGATCACTTGAGGCCAGGAGTTTGAGACCAGCCTGGGCAACACAGCAAGACCCTATCTCTATTTAAAAAGAAGGTGGGGGCTTCGCTGGTATTCAAACATCCAGGATTGGTGAGCAGTCGGCACAGTCAAAGACCACAAGGCTGGAGACTGTAACTGGGTTCTGGTGCTGCCTCCAGGCCACTTGCAAGCTGGCTTCCTGAGCTCCAGCATCCACGCTGTCAAGTGAGGAGTTTGGAGATTTCTGCACAAAGGCTCTTCCAGCCCCAATTATATAACTCCTGTATCCAGGTCCAGGTCCCTACGGGCATTACTCTCTGCCTTAGTTCTTGCATTTTGAACTTAGCCTCAGGGTCACCAACTCAGAACTGGAAAACATGATGTTCCATGCGTGGACAGGGCTGGGAGCACTGACTCTGGTGTGGTGGGCAGGCCAGGGTACTCCAAGAGTAGCTGCCTCCTGCTTCTTTTGCCCAGTGGTGTGGAGCAGACCTGGGCCCCTTGGGACTCACTGACCCCATCTAGATAACCAAGAGGGCGAGTTAATTCCTCTCCAGCTCAGACTTTGGGAAACTCCTGAGCTCAGCGTCCTTGTGCCTTTCTGTGTTATTCTGCATGTGTGTGTGGTTTTTGTTTGTTTTGTTTCGTTTTGTTTTTGAGACAGAGTCTCACTGTGTCACCTGGGCTGGAGTGCAGTGGTGTGATCTCGGCTCACTGCAACCTCAGCCTCCTGGGTTCAAGTGATTCTCTGTCTCAGCCTCCCGAGTAGCTGCAATTACGGACCCACCACCACACGTGGCCTTTTGTTTGTTTGTTTGTTTGTTTGTTTGTTTGTTTGTCTTGAGAGGGAGTCTCACTCTGTTGCCCAGGCTGGAGTGCAGTGGTGTGATCTCGGCTCACTGCAAGCTCCGCCTCCCAGGTTCACGCCATTATCCTGCCTCAGCCTCTGGAGCAACTGGGACTACAGGTGCCTGCCACCACGCCTGGCTAACTTTTTGTGGTTTTTTTTTAGTAGAGACAGTGTTTCACCGAGCTAGCCAGGATGGTCTCAATCTCCTGACCTCGTGATCTGACCGCCTTGGCCTCCCAAAATGTTGAGATTACAGGTGTGAGCCACTAAGCCTGGCCATTTTTTTTTTCCTCGCTCTGTTGCCCAGGTTGGAGTGCAGTGTTGTGATCTCGGCTCACTGCAACTCCACCTCCCAGGTTCAAGTGATTCTCCTATCTCACCCTCCCGAGTAGCTGGGATTACAGGCGCGCACCACCATGCCCAGCTAACTTTTGTATTTTCAGTAGAGACAGGGTCTCACCATGTTGGCCGGGCTGGTCTTGAACTCCTCACCTCAAATGATCCACCTGCCTTGGCCTCCTAAAGTGCTGGGATTACAGGCATGAGCCACCGTGCCCAGCCTTAATTTTTATATTTTTAGTGGACACAGGGTTTCGCCATGTTGCAGGCTGGTCTCAAATTCCTGGCCTCAAGTGATCTGCCTGCTTCAGCTTCCCAAAGTGCTAGGATTATAGGCATGAGCCACTGTGCCTGGCTATGTGTGTATTTTAACCCCTTTTAAGGCAAGTCTATTGCCAGACATGTTCTTGGGCTTGAACTGGAGGGAATGACAGACAGGAAGGAAGAACATGAGTGTGTTGGTGGAAAAGGTAGAGAGTGAATGAATTAGTATAATAATTGGGTGAAAAAAGGAGCCGTGTGAGTGACTGAGTGCAGAGCACATGAGGAGGCCTCCCTCCGTCATTCCCTCCCTCCCAGCAGGCTATGCACCCAGGCTGCCTCCATGTCTCCCTGGCAGACAGAAGGCCCAGATAAAATGCTGCTAGCCACGTGTCAGATTAGAAGACAGACAGAGTGTTCTAAGGGGACAGACATAGATGCAGGCAAGTTCTAGGAGTAGAGGGAGGCAGGAGGCAGAAAGGGGGAGACATAGGGTCTCTTTAAGAGATACAGTGAGACAGTGGTTCCACAGGGACTCAGTTCTCCCTGCTTAAAAATGCCACATCCAAGGGTTGACAGGTTATCTGGTCCACTCAAGCCATTGCAGATAGAAAATTCCAACAAAGGGTCTGGGTGCAGTGGCTTATGCCTGTAATCCCAGCACTTTGGGAAGCCAAGGCAGGTAGATCACTTGAGGCCAGAAATTCAAGACCAGCCTGGCCAACATGGTGAAACCTCCTCTCTACTAAAAATATAAAAATTAGGCTGAGGCGGGTGGATCACCTAAGGTCAGGAGTTCGAGACCAGCCTGGTCAACATGGTGAAACCCCGTCTCTACTAAAAATACAAAAAATTAGCCGGTTGTGGTGGCAGGCGCCTGTAATCCCAGCTATTTGGGATGCTGAGGCAGGAGAATTGCTTGAACCTAGGAGGCAGTGGTTGCAGTGAGCTGAGATGGCACCACTGCACTCCAGCCTGGGTGACAGAGCAAGACCCTGTCTCAGAGGGAAAAAAAAAATAAAAAGAAAGAAAGAAAATAAAATAAAATTCCAGCAAAGAAGGGAAGGGAAGTAGCAGAAGGGAAGTAGCCTGGACCAGACCTCAGGCTTCATTCAGTTTCTTAAGTCTTCCCTCCCGCCCTCTTGCAGGGAAACTGAGGCTGAATGAGGTGCTTACTGGAACGGGCTTGGCAGCGTTGCCTATGGCCTCCCTGCAGAGTATCTAGATGATCCGGATGCCCCAAGCTGGGCAAACTGAACTCGCCGCAGATGGACTGGGGTCAAGGCTCTCAAGGGACAGGCCAGGAACAGTGTGTGAATGTGGTGCAAGGGGCAAGATGAACAAGTGGTGCCTGAGGCCGCCAGATCCTAAGTAACTCTGACTGGGCTTGACTGCAGGAAGCTACAGAATGAATTCAGCCAAGGTTGGGGAAAGCTTCCAAGTTTAAAAAGTGATTGTCAAAATTTTTTTGAGATGAAGTCTTCCTCTGTTGCACAGGCTGGAGTGCAGTGGTGTGATCTCAGCTCACTGCAACCTCCGCCACCTGGGTTCAAGAGATTCTCCCACCTCAGCCTCCCAAGTAGCTGGAACTACAGGCACCGACCGCCACGCCTGGCTAATTTTTTGTATGTTTTGTAGACATAAGGTTTCACCATGTTGCCCAGCCTGGTCTTGAACTCCTGAGCTCAAGTGATTCTCCTGCCTGGGAGACAATTTCATAACTATAGCCAATAAAATATCTTTCTTTTTTTTTTTTTTGAGATAGAGTCTCACTCTGTTGCCCAGGCTGGAGTGCAGCGGTGCCATCTTGGCTCACTGCAACCTCCACCTCCTGGGTTCAAGCGATTCTCATACCTCAGCCTCCCTAGTAGCTGGGATTACAGGCGTTCACCACCATGCTCAGCTAGATTTTGTGTTTTTAGTAGAGATGGGGTTTCACCAGATTGGCCAGGCTGGTCTCAAACTCTTGACCTCAGGTGATCTGCCCACCTTGGCCTCCCAAGGCTGGGATTACAGGCATAAGCCACTGTGCCTGGCCTAAAAAAATGATTTTTATATATATACACATCACCTGATATCTATGGGCTTCAGGCTGTTTTTCTTTGCCTTGTCACACCAGTCTGCAACGACTGGGGTCAAGCATCAGGAGCTGGCCAGGTGCTGTGGCTCATACCTGTAATCTCACACTTTGGGAGGCTGAGGCAGGAGGACTGCTTGAGCCCAGGAGTTTGAGACCAGCCTGGGCAACATAGTGAGACCTTGTCTCTTAAAAAAAATTAATTTTATATATATGTATGTATTATATATATGTACTTTGGGAGACTGAGGCAGGAGGACTGCTTAAGCTCAGGAGTTTGAGACCAGCTTGATCTCCTTTCTACAAAAAATAAACATAATTAGCCGGGTGTGGTGGCACATGCCTATAATTTGGGAGGCTGAAGCGGGAGGATCACTTGAGTCCAGGAGGTTGAGGCTGCTGTGAGCTATGATTGCGCCACTGCACTCAGCCTGGGCGACAGTGTGAGATTTTGTATCTTAAGAAAAAAAAAGAACAAGCCGGGTGCGGTGGCTCATGCCTGTCGTCCCAGCACTTTAGGAGGCTGAGGCGGGCAGATCACCTGAGGTCGGGAGTTCACGACCAGCCTGACTAACATGGAGAAACCCCGTCTCTACTAAAAATACAAAATTAGCCGGGCCTGGTGGTGCATGCCTGTAGTCCCAGTTACTCGGGAGGCTGAGGCAGAAGAATCGCCTGAACCTGGGAGGCGGAGGTTGTGGTGAGCCAAGATCACGCCATTGCACTCCAGCCTGGGCAACAAGAGCAAAACTCCATCTCACACACACAGAAAAAAAAAAAAAGAAAAGAAAAACGAGAGCCTTATTTTCATGATCTGTCCCACTCCTGTCCCCAGGCACTCAGCCCCTGTTGTGTGCTTCAACCCTCTGCTTTGTCCCTCAGGGGAGTTCTTGTATTGGGAGCCCACTATGTGCCAACACTCTGCTGGGCCTGGGGATACAACAGGACATAAGGCAGGCATGGTCCCTGCACTCAGGGCAGCTTATAACTAGTTGAAAGAGAGCAATGACAAACAATGCACAGATCAATATGGGTAACATGACATTGTGACTTGTACTAGGAAGAAAATAAGGTAACAAGGCCAGGTGCAGTAGCTCACACCCAGCCCTTTGGGAGGCCAAGGCAGGCGGATCACCTGAGGTCAGGAGTTCAAGACCAGCCTGGTCAACATGGTGAAACCTCATCTCTACTAAAAGTACAAAAAAAAAAAAAAAAAATTTGCTGGGCATGGTGGTGGATGCCTGTAATCCCAGCTACTTGGGAGGCTGAGGCAGGAGAATCACTTGAACCCGGTAGAGGTTACAATGAGCTGAGATTGCGCCACTGCACTCCAGCCTGGGCGACAGAGCAAGACTCCATCTCAAAAAAAATAGAAGAAGAAGAAAAGAAGACAACACATCTTACTACTCACAGTTACCTGCAGACCAGCCTCATCCATCAAGTTACCCCAGAGCTCATGAGGAATGCAGATTCTCAGGCCCCAGCCAGGACCTACTGAATTGGAAACTGCATTTCAACAAAATCCTCTGAAGATGCCCCATTCCAAACATGGTTATTATGCCCAGGAAGAAGAAACAGCTGTGCTAAGACCTGAATGTTCTCAGCTTTTGGAAGATCTGTTATCCAGGTAGAGGGAAGAGCAAGTGCTACTGATCACAAAATAATCTCCTTAAAGATACAACTGGCCACCACAGTGGCTCACACCTGTATTCCTAGCACTTTGGGAGGCTGAGGCGGGCAGATCACTTGAGGCCAGGTGTTCAAGACGAGCCTGGCCAACATGGTGAGACCCCGTCTCTACTAAAAATCCAAAAATTAGCCTGGCATGGTGGCACGCACCCGTAATCCCAGCTGAATCACTTGAACTGGGGAGGCAGAGGTTGCAGTGAGCTGAGATCGCACTGCTGAATTCCAGCTTGGGCAACAGAGTGAGACTCTGTCTCAAAGAAAACAAAAACAAAAACACAACTAGCCAGCACAGTGGCTCACACCTGTAATCTCAGCAATTTAGGAGGTCAAGGCAGGAGGATTGCTTGAGCCCAGGAGTTTGAGACCAGCCTAGACAACATAGTGAGACTTTGCCTCTACAAAAAAAAAAAAAAAAAAAATTAAGCCGGGTGCAGTGTCTCCTGCCTGTAATCCCAACACTTTGAGAGGCTGAGGCGGGTGGATCACTTGAGTCCAGGAGTTCAAGACCAGCCTGCGCAACATGATGAAACCCTGTCTCTACAAAAAATACAAAAATTCACTGGGGGTGGTGGTGCATGCCTGTAGTCCCAGCTACTTTGGAGGCTAAAGTAGGAGGATTGCTTGAGCCTGGGAAGTGGAGGCTGCAGTGAGCTGAGATCGCACTGCTGCACTCCAGGTTGGGCGACAGAGCAAGACCTTGTCTCAAATAATAATAATAATAAAATAAAAAGGAGCCAGGCATGGTGGCACTCATCTGTAGTCTCAGCTACCCAGGAACCTGAGGTGGGAGGATTGCTTGAGCCCAGGAGGTTGAGGCTGCAGTGAGTCATGATTTTGCCATTGCACTCCAGCCTGGGTGACACAGTGAGACTTTGTCTCAAAAAAATAAATTAAATAGGCCGGGCGCGGTGGCTCAAGCCTGTAATCCCAGCACTTTGGGAGGCCGAGACGGGTGGATCACGAGGTCAGGAGATCGAGACCATCCTGGCTAACACGGTGAAACCCCGTCTCTACTAAAAAACACAAAAAACTAGCTGGGCGAGGTGGCGGGCGCCTGTAGTCCCAGCTACTCGGGAGGCTGAGGCAGGAGAATGGCGTGAACCCGGGAGGCGGAGCTTGCAGTGAGCTGAGATCCCGCCACTGCACTCTATCCTGGGCGACAGAGCCAGACTCCGTCTCAAAAAAAAAAAAAAAAAAAAAAAAAAAAAAAATTAAATAAATAAATAAAAGGACACAACTAACTTGGATATGATCTTAAACAAGTGAGTCTGTCTCCTATCTGGAAAGTGCAGGATCTTCCAAGCTAAAAAACACAATTCCTCTGAATGGAGGGTTTTGAGGCATCATGAGCCAAACAATCAGCTAAGGAAAGCTATTTATTTGAGGAAGTGGTGGGACTCCTTCTCTGGAGTCCTTAAATCACGCTAAGAGGCCCAGACCTTTCCTGCTTACTCTGGAATACGGGTATCCCTGCTGTTCGGAGAGTCTGCTGCGAACTCTACTGTTACAAAAGTACCTTGTGAAGGGCTGACCAGAGTGGACTAGGACATAGCAGGTCTCCCCGTCCAGCCCCACCCCCAACTTCCTCCCTGTCACACCCCTCCCCCAGTTCTGGGAAAACACAGCCCTTCCTCTAGCTGATGCAACTAGCCCTGGGGCCAACCTAAGGCCTTCTAGGTTTGCTGAGAGGTAGAAAGAGGGGCGATGTCAACAAAGCACCCCCTCATCAGCCAATCTCAAATGTCTGGGTTGTCAGAGCTCCAAGACTCCATAGTAATCCAGCAACCCAACCCCTACAATTCACCAATGAGGAAACTGAGACTCCAACTTATATTTCCAGTCATGCTTTGTTCCTTCCCCTGGGAGGACTTCTTCCTGGCCTTCCCATTCTTCTTTCTCTCTCTCTCTCTCTCTCTGTCTCTCTCTTTCTCTCTCTCTCTCTCTCTCATCTGGGAGCCCCTGGAGGCAAGAACAAGGTCTTTTTTTATTTTGAGAGACAGGGGTCTTGCTATGTTGCCTGGGTTGGTCTTGAACTCGGTCTCAAGCAATCCTCCAGCCACGGCCTCCTAAAGTGCTAGGACTACAGGAGAGAGCCACTGTGCCCAGTCTAAGAACCAAGCCTTGAGTCTTCAGTTTGACTACTATACCCAAGGAGCTTAGGAAAGTGTCCTCAGTTTGCTGACCGAAAGGATGAAGGAAGGAAGACTGTGGAGTCTGTCTACCCACGGTGTGCTTCTCTCCTGCCTCCATTTTCTCAACCGACACATTTTTGCTGAGTTTTCCCCAAGGAAGTGCTGGCCACAGAGGGCGCTCAGCAGGGAGGCTGCCAATGTCAACCCCTGGACTCCAGCAAGCTCAGCTGCCTCCTTCTGCCATGGCCAGGCCGTGACAGAGGAGCTCCGGAGTCTCCCTCCCTCGGGCCACCTCTTGGTCTGCCTACAGGGTGGGCCCCCTGTCTGGGACCCAGGCCAGAGTCTAGGAAGTGTCTGAGGACCCAGTCCCCAGTCTGCACAGGTGCTGTGAGGGGGCTTTGCTAGAGAAGGAGGAGACATGCGTCCAGATCTACGAGTTCATCCGCAAAACTCAGCCAGTGAACGCCATTCTTCCCAGCCTTGTGAGGTTCCAGCTCTCAAGCCACCTGCTGCTATCCTTCGGGGGCGTCATCCCCTTTTCCCCTTTCCAGCCAGGTTCACAGTGACATGCTCCGGTTCTGGCTTCTCCATGATGCCTCCCTTCATAACCAATCCTTCTGCAGTACAAAAAGAACCCCCCATCCATCTCTTACTCAAACACCTTCCATGACTCTGTTACAGTAGGTGGCTGGTCAGACATGAGCAAGGCAGGAGAGGCCCCCATCTCGCAACCAGGAAGGTCAGGTGGTGGTTAAGCTGTTTCGCTAAAATAATAATTGGTTGCATCTGGCATCAGAGACAGGCCGTCTCCCAGTAGATAGGAAAAACCTGCAACTGGTAATAAGCTCTCAGGAACTGGACAAGTGGGCCCCCACATTTATATTAAGAGGCAAAATGGTGGAGTTTAACTGGCAAATGACCTCCTAGGGACATTTGACTGGTAAGGGAAGAATGCCTTGAGTGAGCAGCGTACAACTCCAGGACACACACTGCGCAGCTCCCCTCCTAAGCGCTAGCAGGCCTCTGCGCCTGTGGATAGCCAGCCCCAAGGGAAGAACAGGGGGAGAAGGGACACAAGACCCCAGAAGTTTGCCAATGTATAAAACCAAAAGTCAAAAGGTCAAACAGTGCACTTGGCTTGGCTTTCAACTCATTGGCTTGGCCCTCTTCCAAGTGTACTTTTTTTTGAGACGGAATTTCACTCTGTCACCCAGTCTGGAATACAGTGGCATGATCTCGGCTCACTGCAACCTCTGCCTCCTGGGTTCTGGCGATTCTCCTGCCTCAGCCTCCTGAGTAGCTGGGATTACAGGCACATGCCACCACACCCGGTTGATTTTTGTGTTTTTAGTAGAGACTGGGTTTCACTATGTTGGCCAAGTTGGTCTTGAACTCCTGACCTCACGTGATCCACCTGCTTTGGCCTCCCAAAGTGCTGGGATTACAGGCGTGAGCCACCACACTCAGCCCCTAGTGTACTTTCCTTCCTTTCCTGCTCTAAAGCTTTTAATAAACTTTCACTCCTGCTCTAAGACTTGCCTCTGTTTCTCCTTCTGCCTTATGTGCCTCAGTCAAATTCTTTCTACTGAGGAGGCAAGAACTGAGGTTGCTGCAGACCCATACAGATTCGCCGCCAGTTACGCTCCTTGTGTCAATTTTGTATTGCTGCTGTAACAAATGAATACAAACTTAGGGGCTTAAAGCAACGGACACTTATTACCTTACAATCCTGGAGGTCAGAAGTCCAACATGGGTCTCACCAGCGTAAAATCAAGGGGTCAGCAGGGCTGCCCTCCTTTCTGGAGGCTCTGGGGGAGAATTCGTTCCTTGTCTTTTCTGGCTTCTAGAGGCTGCCTGCGCTCTTGGGCTTGTAATTCTTTCCTCTGTGTTCAAAGCCAGGAACACCTTTTCATGCCGCCTCTCTCTGGTTCTCCCTCTTCGAGTTACATTGGGCACTGCTGGATAATTCAGGATGATCTTTCCATCTTAAGGTCAGCTGATTAGCAATCTTAACTCCATCTGCCCCGTTAATTTCCCTTTGCCATGTAACCTAACATTTACAGGTTCCAGGAATTAGGAAGGGGACATCTTTGGGGGCCACTAGTGTGCCCACCACACTCATTCCTTTCAATTTTGTTTTTACATGTCATGTTATTTTCTTCTCTCTTTTTTGAGATGAAGTCTCGTGATGTTGCCCAGGCTGGTCTCGAGCGCCAAGGCTCAAACCATCCTCCCGCCTCAGCTTCCTCATTAGCTAGGACTACAGGCACCTGCCAGCTTGCTCTGGTGCCTTGTATTTTTGTTTTGTTTTTATGTTATTTTATTATTTTACTTTTTTGTTTGCTTTTGGTTTTGAGATGGAATCTCACTCTGTCGCCCAGGCTGGAGTGCAGTGGCACAATCTCAGCTCACTGCAACCTCTGCCTCCCAGGTTCAAGTGATTCTCCTGACTCAGCCTCCTGAGTAGCTGAGATTACAGGCATGAGCTATCACGCCTAGCTTATTTTTGTATTTTTAGTAGAGACAGGGGTTCACACGTTGGCCAGGCTGGTCTGGAACTCCTGATCTCAGGTGATCCACCCGCCTCGGCCTCCCAGGTTGGGATTATAGGTGTGAGCCACTGTGCCTGGCCTGTTTTGTTTTTTTGAGTCAAGATCTCACTCTGTTACCCAGGCTGGAGTACAGTGGCATAATCACGGCTCGCTGTAGCCTCAACCTCACAGGCTCAAAGGATTCTCCCACCTCAGCCTTCCAAGTAGCTGGGACTACAGGCATGTGCCACCACATCCAGCTAATTTTTGTATTTCTTGTAGAGACAAGAAGTATAGGTTTCATCACATTGGCCAGGCTGGTCTTGAACTCCTGGCCTCAAGTGATCCCCCTATCTCGGCGTCCATAAGTGCTAGGATTACACCCGTGAGCCACCGTGCCTGGCCAGGATATAGTATATTTAATAAAATATATACCTATTAAAATGTTTCTGGCTGGGTATGGTGGGCTGTAATCCTAGCACTTTGGGAGGCCAAGGTGGGAGGATTGCTTGAGGCCACGAGTCTGACGCCAGCATGGGCGACATAGTGAGAGGCCTCATCTCTATTAAAAAATATTTTTGCAACCTGGGTAGCATGATGAGACTCCATCTCTACAAAAAATGTAAAAGTTAACTGGGTGTGGTGGCATGCACCTATGGTCCCAGCTACTCAGGAGGCTGAGGCAGGAGGATTGCTTGTGCCCAGGAGGTCAAGGTTGCAGTGAGCCGTGATTGTGCCACAGCACTCCGGCATGGGCTACAGAGCAATGCCCTGTCTCAAAAAACTCCCCAAAATTATGATTTCATGTATCTATATATTCTTTATACATACATAGGTAGTAAACACAAACTTACATAGGGATGAAAAACCAAATTGAAGGAGCCATCTGGGTGGAGGGAGGGGAAAAAGGGAAGTGTACATGAGTACTTTATATTCATTAGGTCTTATTTCCCAAGCTTAGTAATGGCTACATGAATATTTATATATTCATCATCTAATATTTTTGAATAGATCAAGTACTCATAACAACAGAAAAGGAAAAGTGAGAAATGTTTTCTAGGAAGAAATGCAAGCCTGAGCAAAAGTTCAGAGGCATGAAATAGCAAGATACCTACATACATATATACTGACGATTCTCCAGCATGCCCACACTCTCTCCCAAACTCCACCATAACTTCCAAATCTTCGCTCCCCTCTTCCTAACCTCGCCCCCTTAAGTCCAGCCTCAGCCCCCGCGCTGACATTTTCGACAGATCAGCCCCTTTCCCCTTTAGGATAGGCTCTCCTCTCATTGCAACGTGCGCCTCTTACCATGGTGGCTCAGTCCATGCATGTATGCCTGTCCCGAAAGAACTGCAGACTCTGGGAAGACTGGACCCCCAGCCCCAGGCTCAGGGCTCCGGTTCAGGCGGGGCGCCCGCCGTCGCGGCTCCGGCCAGCAGAGGGCGCCGCCGGGCAGGCCCAGGCCTGGAGTTGAGGGGACCCTGGCCTCCTGCCAGCGCGCTCAGACTCCGCCCGGGGGAAAGGGAGAAACACGCGAGCTTCTCGGCTCACAATTGTCAAATCCTCTCGTCTTTCCAAGACACCCTCACCACATAGGCAGCGTCAATGTTCTGTAGTTGGTTTACTAAAGGGGCTTGACTTAGCAGGGAAAAGCACTGAGCTGATCTCTTTCTTTCCTGCTCCTGCCCTTGCGAACTGATTCTGTGGACTCCTTTTTTTTTGCTGTTTCTGGGTGAAATCTCGGCAGATCGCTCGCTTTTCTCAGAGTCCTCCCCCGTTTACTGTTAGGTAATTCCAGCTTGTGTCTAAGTGCAGGCCCGTGTTCTGGCAAACGCCCCCTCCTGAGGCTGCCTCTAACTGGGACACCTGCTGACCAGGGAGAGGGCTGGCACCCGGCTCTTCTGCTCCTCCTGCCCCTCCGCGGACTGCCTCGGACTCTTCTGGGGTCGGGTGGGGGAGAAGCGGTAGGGGCAGCAAGGTCTAAGGAGGACCTGAGTACTCTTTACCTGAGTACTCTGGTACTCAGTACTCAGTACTCAGGTACTGGGAGTACTGAGTACTCCCAGTGCCCGCACTTGTCCCTTGGGAGCACGTTGATGGGCACTATGAAAACTCTCACATCTCTCCTCAGTAGCACCCTTTTAAGAGGGGCTGTCTCCCCCAGGGCTGCTTATGAAACTGCCTTTGCAAAAATGTTAACGGTGAGAAAATTAGGGCCGCAAAAGACATCTAATCTAACCAACCCTCATCTTGCCTTTAACCTCCAAATTGCCTTTGGTCAATCCTGGGTTTAGGCCAAGCTAACTTTGGGAGACATTTAGTTTACAGTTTAAATGATATCTGCCCTTCTGCAAAACTCAACTGCCTTTGTAAAGCTAATGAAAGACCACCAGATCAGGAGAATATTGAGCCTGAGTTCTGCTAAGGTGCCGACCTAAACGATTGCCAGCCACTATTCCAGAGGTAGAGGGATGATAGGCAACTTCCCCAATTACTCCTGCAGATAACATCGCTATTGTAGAATCTAAAATTGGTGCTTTGGGAGACCAAGGCAGGCAATTGCTTGAGCTCAGGAGTTTGAGACCAGTCTGGGCAACATGGCAAACCTTGTCTCTACAAAAAAAAAAATCAAAAAATGAGCCAGGCATGGTGGCATGTGCTGGTAGTCCCAGCTACTTGAGGGCAGAGGCAAGAGGATCGCTTGAGCCTGGGAGGTCAAGTCTGCAGTAAACTGTGTTTGTGCCCTTGCCCTCCAGCCTGGGTGACAAAGTGAGACCCTGTCTCAAGAAAAGGTCTCAGGAGTTAGGTGAGTGGGCTTGAGCATTCACACCTACGAGGCACAACGGCAGAGCTGTACGTGTGTGTGACCTTCCTTTAGGAACACCTGACTGGTAAGAGAAAAATGCCTGAAGTGAGCATGTGCACACTTCAGTAAACACACTACACATGCGGGCCCCTCCCAAATGCTGGCAGGCCACTGAGCCTGTGGACAGCCCGCACCAAGGAAATATCAAGGGAGGGGAGGTGCAAAACCCCCGAAACATGCCAAGGTATAAAGCCTCAGGTCCAATGTCAAACCGGACACAGATCTCTCAAGCCACCTGCTTGGTCCTTTTCCAAGTGTACTTTACTTCCTTTTGTTCCTGCTCTAAAACTTTTAAATAAATTTTCACTCCTGCTCTAAAACTTGCCTCAGTCTATCCCTCTGCCTTATGCCTCTCTGACTAATTCTTTCCTCTGAGGAGGCAAGAATGGAGGTTACTACAGACCCGTACAGATTCACTACTGCTAACAATTTGAGTAAAATTCTGTCTCCTGTGTGCCATGGCTGGCCTTGTGGCAATTAAACTATATCTTTATGACAATGCTGCATGGTCTCAGTGAATTGGTTTTGTCTGTGCAGTGGGTGGAAGAACCTACTGAGGGTTACACTCACTTACTGTCCCTCAGCTACTGCATCGCTCTTCACACCTGCAATCTCATTCTGCCAGAGCCCCCTCACCCCTAGATGGAAGCTTTCTTCCACCAGGTCCTTTTCAGGAAGATTCTTCTGTGGGGTCCACATGTGGGTCACAGGAAGCATGCAGCTGGCAGTACAGCCCCTGCCTACCAGCCCCTCCATGTCCTGCTAGGTGCCAGGCAGATTCCAGACCCCAGAGCCTCCACCTCCAAGACTCCCCAGATAGTTCTCCTAAAGCCTTGCTCACCCAGTTAGAGGTGAGGGAGAGCAGCCCCCTCTACGCCCTGTTTTGGGGTGTGGGCTGGGGAACAGGCTGAGGGAGCACATTGACAACTGTGTCCAGAGGATTTCCCCTCCAGCTTCTGGGGATGTCACCTCTCTTTGTGGTCAGGAAGTAGGTAAGGAGGTGGATTTTAACTCTGTTCTCTCTTCCGGGGAATCCTAAGTGAGTGGTCCAGCCTCACTTTAGGATCAGCAACTCTGGCCTTATTTCTGCCTTTGGGGCCTCCGCTGAAATTCTGAGGCTACTGGAAAATCTTCGTTTACATCGTATTCATTTCCAGACTTTGCCTGAGAGCTCTTCAGGGTGTCCATCACCTCGAGCCAGAAGAGACCTCCTCAGAGGATCCACCCAAGACAAAGCTGCTCATCTGTCGCCTGAGTGAAACCCTTCCGTCTCTGTCAGCCGCATGTGGGCTGCACCACTCTGCCTCACCTTCCACCAGAATAATCCTGTCCCCGCTTCTCCACTTGGCCAACACCTTTTGGTCTTAGAAGACCCGAGTCAAAATGTCACTTGCTCCGGGAGGCCTTCCCTGACACCCCAAGAGCCAGTTCAGGGGGCCCTCCACTGTACTTCTGCCAGCCCTGTCATAAAGAGTTCTGTTGGCATTCCCTCTGTCTCAATCTATTGATTCTGAGCTGTTTGCAAGCCAAGGATGGTATTTGTTTTATTGAGTATGTTTAACTGTTTCATATGAAAAGCGCACACGGGCTGGGTGCAGTGGCTCAAACCTGTAACCCCAGCACTACTAATCTACTTTTCGTTTCTCTGAATACCTCATTCTTTTTTAGTAATGACAGTTATTCCCTAGCAAGAGACATCATCATTTTATCTAATCATTCTAATGAATGGATATTGAGTATATTCCAATTTTCTGGATAATACAAACAACATTGCAACAAATATCTTACTACATAATACACATGAGAGTATTTTGGTAGAAGAAAATGCCAGGGGTGGGGCTGCTGGAACATAGGGTGTATGCATTTAAAAGTGTAACAGAGGCCAGGCGTGGTGGCTCACTCCTGTAATCCCAGCACTTTGAGATGCCAAGGTGGATGGATCAGTTGAGGCCAGGAGTTCGAGATATGCCTGGCCAATACAGGGAAACCCCATCACTACTAAAAGTAGAAAAATTATCTGGGCATGGTGGCACACACTTATAATCCCAGCTACTTGGGAGGCTGAGGCATGAGAATTGCTTGAACCTGGGAGGCGGAGGTTGCATTGAGCTGAGAATGTGCCACTGTACTCCAGCCTGGGCAACAGAGCGAGACTCTGTCTCGAAAATAATAAATAATAAGAGTGTAATAGGGCCAGGAGCCATGGCTCAGGCCAGTGATCCCAGCACTTTGGGAGGCCAAGGCAGGAGGATTGCCTGAGCCCAGGAGTTCAAGACCAGCCTGGGCAAGATGACAAGACCTCATCTCTACAAAAAAGTTTAAAATTAGCTGGCATGGTGGTGCTCAACTATAGTCCAAGCTACTTGGGAAGCTGAGACAGATCATTTGAGCCCAGGCTGCCGGGACCTACGATCATGTCACTGCACTCCAGTCTGAGTGACAGCGTGAGACCCTGTCTCAAAAAAAAAAAAAAAAAAAAGAAAAGAAAAAGAAAAAAGAAAAAATCCCCAGGACTTTGGGAGAACAAAGCAGGAGGATTCCTTGAGTCCAGGAGTTTGAGACCAACCTGTGCAACAGAATGAGACCCTCATCTCTCCAAAAAAAAAAAAAAAAAAAAAAATTAGCCAGGGGTGGTGGTGCATGCCTGTAGTCCCAGCTACCTGGGAGGCTGAGGTAGGAGGATCGCTTGAGGCCAGGAGTTGGAGTCTGCAGTGAGCTATGAGTACACCACTGCACTCCAGCCTGAGAGACAGAGCAAGACCTTGTCTAAAAAAAAAATACATAAAAATAAATAAAAGTGTAACAGATATTTATGGGCTTGTGCATCACAATCACCTTTAAAATGATTATTGATCCCTATCTTAGATATTCTGGCTTAATAGTGATGAATTGGGGCCCAGGAATCTGGATTTTAAAAACATTCTTACCCAATCATTGTGATGTGAGACCACACAATGAGAAACATGATTGCAGTTTCTTCCTGCCTGCTGAACAAACAAAAGCGACCCACCAAGACCATGGCATTGCAGTAAAAAAAAGGGTTTAATTGACACTGACACAGGAGTTAGAAAGAAATGATTTAGGCAGATAGTGAGGGTAAGGAGTCTTTGGTAAGGCTTCCTTTTAATAAAAAGCAGCCCCCGAATAATTTCTTCTCTAACAAAAAGCAGGCTGAAAAATCAAGCTGCATGCATAGATAAGCAAGCTAAAAGCTTGCATAGGTAAATGCTGGCAGCTGTGCCAATAGAAAAGGGATGCCTGGAAGCCAGGTATATTCAACGTGGAGGTTCCCTCTTCCCCCCTCTTTTTTTTTTTTGAGACAGTCTTGCTCTGTTGCCCAGGCTGGAGTGCAGTTGCCCGATCCTGGCTCACTGCAACCTTTGCCTCCTGGGTTCAAGTGGTCCTCAGCCTCCTGAGAAACTGGGACTACATGTATGTGCCACCATGCCCAGCCAATTTTTGTATTTTTAGCAGAGATGGGGTTTCGCCATGTTGGCCAGGCTGGTCTTGAACTCCTGACCTCAAGTAATCTGTTTGCCTCAGCCTCCCAAAGCGCTGGGATTACAGGTCTGAGCCACGGTGCCCAGCCCCACTTCCCTTTTCTTTGTCAACCACGTGTGCAGTAAAGAAGCAGGCAACATGGCACCGGCCAGGTAGGGAAATCATTTGCATAATAAAAAATTAGGGTAGGGTGGCCAGCTTCTTCGCAAGCTATATGAATGGCACACTGGGTCTGACCAATCTCTTGGGCCCTATGTAAATCAGACATCACCTCCTCAAGCTCATGTAGAAAACCCCGTGCATTTCACCACAGAACCAGGAGACCCACTCGGGAGCCTTTCTCTCTGCAGGAGAGAGAACTTTTTCCTTTCCCTTGCCTATTAAACTTCTCTCTTAAACTCACTCCTTGTGTGAGTCTGTGTCCTTCATTTCTTTGGCACGAGGCAATGAACCTTAGGTATTTACCCCAGATAATCACGCTGCTTCAACACAAAGGTGGCCATGCCATGTAGGAGACAGAGTTATTACTCAAATCAATCTTGTCCAAAGCGCATAAGTTGGGGATTTTTCTTTTCTCTTTCTTTTTTTTTTTTAATTATACTTTAAGTTCTAGGGTACATGTGCACAACATGCAGGTTTGTTACATACGTATACATGTGCCATGTTGATGTGCTGCACCCATTAACTCACATTTACATTAGGTATATCTCCTAATGCTATCTCTCCCCCCACCCCCTCCCCACAATAGGACCCAGTGTGTGATACTCCCCTTCCTGTGTCCAAGTGATCTCATTGTTCAATTCCCACCTATGAGTGAGAACCTGCGGTATTTGGTTTTCTGTTCTTGCAATAGTTTGCTGAGAATGATGGTTTCCAGCTGCATCCATGTCCCTACAAAGGACACGAACTCATCTTTTTTTATGGCTGCACAGTATTCCATGGTGTGTATGTGCCACATTTTCTTAATCCAGTCTGTCACTGATGGACATTTGGGTTGATTCCAAGTCTTTGCTATTGTGCTGCAGTAAACATACATGTGCATGTGTCTTTATAGCAGCATGACTTATATCCTTTGGGTATATCCCCAGTAGTGGGATGGCTGGGTCGAATGGTATTTCTAGTTCTAGATCCTTGAGGAATCACCACACTGTTTTCCACAATGGTTGAACTAGTTTACAGTCCCACCAACAGTGTAAAAGTGTTCCTATTTCTCCACATCCTCTCCATCACCTGTTGTTTCCTGATTTTTTAATGATTGCCATTCTAATTGGTGTGAGATGGTATCTCATTGTGGTTTTGATTGGCATTTCTCTGATGGCGAGTGATGATGAGCATTTTTTCATGTGTCTGTTGGCTGTACGAATGTCTTCTTTTGAGAAGTGTCTGTTCATGTCCTTTGCCCTCTTTTTGATGGGGTTGTTTGTTTTTTTCTTGTAAATTTGATTGAGTTCTTTATAGGTTCTGGATATTAGCCCTTTTTTTTGTTGTTGTTAAGATAGTCTCGCTCTGTTGCCTAGGCTGGAGTGTAGCGGCAGGATCTTGGCTCACTGAAACCTCTGCCTCCCAGGTTCAAGCAATTCTCATGCTTCAGGCTCCTGAGTAGCTGGGACTATAGACATCTGCCACCACGCCTGGCTAATTTTTGTATTTTTCGTAGAGATGGATTTTCATCATGTTGACCAGGCTGGTCTTGGCCTCCCAAAGTGCTGGGATTCCAGGTGTGAGCCACCATGCCCAGCCCCAGGTTAGGGGTTTTTCAAAGGTAGTTTGGTGGGCAGAGGGATAAGATGGGGGCGTGCTGATTGGTTGGGTTGGAGATTAAATCATAGGGAATCAAAGCTGTCCTCTTGCGCTGAGTCAGTTCCTGTGTGGGGGCAAAACCTGGAAAGACATCTCGAAAGGTCAATCTTTCTTTCTTTTTACTTTTCTTTTTTTTTTTTTTTTTTTTTTTTTTTGAGACGGAGTCTCGCTCTGTCGCCCAGGCTGGAGTGCTGTGGCCGGATCTCAGCTCACTGCAAGCTCCGCCTCCCTGGTTCCCGCCATTCTCCTGCCTCAGCCTCCCGAGTAGCTGGGACTACAGGCGCCCGCCACCTCGCCCGGCTAGTTTTTTGTATTTTTTAGTGGAGACGGGGTTTCACCGTGTTAGCCAGGATGGTCTCGATCTCCTGACCTCGTGATCCGCCCGTCTCGGCCTCCCAAAGTGCTGGGATTACAGGCTTGAGCCACCGCGCCCGGCCCTTTTTTTTTTTTTTTAAAGACAGAGTCTCACTCTGCCACCCAGGCTGGAGTGCAGTGGCGAGATCTCGGTTCACTGTAAGCTCTGCCTCCCGGGTTCACACGATTCTCCTGCCTCAGCCTCCCGAGTAGCTGGGACTACAGGCGCCCGCCACCACGCCCGGCTAACTTTTTATATTTTTAGTAGAGACGGGGTGTCACCGTGTTAGCCAGGATGGTCTTGATCTCCTGACCTTGTGCCCGCCTCGGCCTCCCAAAGTGCTAGGATTACAGGCATGAGCTGCTGCGCCCAGCCAATCTTTCTTTTTTTTTTTTTTGAGACAGAGTCTCACTCTGTCACCCAGGCTGGAGTGCAGTGGCACGATCTTGGCTCACTGCAACCTCCACTTCCCAGGCTCAAGACATTCTTCTGCCTCAGCCTCCCGAATAGATGGGATTACAGGCATGTGCCACCACGTCCGGCTAATTTTTGTGTTTTTTAGTAGAGATGAGGTTTCACCATGTTGGTGAGGCTGGTCTTGAACTCCTGGCCTCAAGTGATCTGCCTGCCTCAGTCTCTCAAAGTGCTGGGATTACAGGTGTGAGCCACCACACTCGACCACGTCAACCTTTCTTTGGCTCTACAATAGTGATGTCTTCTGCAAGAGTAATTGGGGAAGTTGCAAATCTTATGATCTCTGCAATAAAGGCTGGTAATTATTTAGAATTCAAGCCCCTCTCATCCTCCTAACTTGGTGGCCTCTCACTAGTTTTACAAGAACAGTTTAGTTTTGAGGAAAGGCTATTATCTTTTTTGAGACAGAGTCTCGGTCTGTCACCCAGGCTGGAGTGCAATGGTGCAATCTTGGCTCACTGCAACCTCTGCTTCCCAGGTTCAAGTGATTCTCCCACCTCAGCCTCCCAGGTAGGTGGGATTACAGGCGCCTGCCACTATGCCCAGCTAATTTTTTAGTTTTAGTAGAGATGGGGTTTCACCACATTGACAAGGCTGGTCTGGAATTCCTGACCTCAGGTGATCCACCTCGCTTGGCCTCTCAAAGTGCTAGGATTACAGGCATGAGCCACAGTGCCCAGCCATTATCATTTAAACTATGAACTAAATTCCTCCCAAAGTTAGCTTGGCACATGCCCAGGAACGAGCAAAGACAGTCAACCTGTGACGCTGGAAGCAAGATGGAGTCAGCCATGTCAGATTCCTCTCACTGTGATAATTTTGCGAAGGTGGTTTCATGCAGACTGGGTCTGCTATGTTCTTGGGTCTCCAGCATCCAGCCCTGAGCCCGCCCACACACAGTAGGTTTGCTCCCTGTAGCAACATCATAAACTCCAGTGCCCCTACCTACATCCTGCTGCCACTGTGCTAATGCCGCCCTGGTAAGTCATCAGGCCCAGTGTGCTGGCCCCTGGGGTGATAGAGCCTCTACTGGAAGCTTGACAGACTGTGTGTCTCCCAACCCTTGAAGCCCAGAGTGCCTGGGTCACCCTGGTTTACCAGGCAGCTCCCACTTCGGAGATCTGTTAGCTTTGTCCTTTGTGGGAGGCAAAATCACCTTCCATTCAAATTAAGTCCTAGTGGCCAGACATGGTGGCTCACGCCTATAATCCCAGCACTTTGGGAGGCCGAGGCGGGTGGGTCATCTGAGGTCAGGAGTTAGAGACCAGCTTGGCCAACATGGTGAAACCCCATTTCTACTAAAAATATAAAAATCAGCCAGGAGTGGTGATGCACACCTGTAATCCTAGCTACTCGGGAGGCTGAGGTGGGAGAATTGCTCGAACCTGGGAGGCGGAGGTTGCAGTGAGCTGAGATCGCGCCATTGCACTCCAGCCTGGGTGACAAGAGTGAAATTCCGTCTGAAAAATAAATAAATAAATAAAAATGAAAAATCAAGGCCTAGCAAGGAGTATGTTAGCTGCCTTCTCTCCCTGGGGAAGGGATGACTCACAGAACAGGAGTGGTGAATGGAGGACAGACATCCACTGAAGAGACAGAGAAAAGACACAGAAATGAGGCTAGATTCTAGGGGGAGAAAATTAAAAGGTGCAGAAAAAAGGCAAAAGAGGAAGAAAACAGCAGAGAGACACACAAAGAGAAAAGAGCCAGAGAGAAAGAGGAGCAGAGTTAAAGAGAGAAGAGACACAGGAAGAAGTGGAGGGAGAAAGAGGAAACAGAAAGGAAAGAAAGAAAGAAGAAAGAAAGAGAAAATAGGGAAGAGAGAAGAAGGAGAAGACAGGAGAAAGGAAAAAGAACATGGAGCAGGAAGTGAGTTTCTGAGGGTACTTTGAATCAGCCAGATAAAATGCCCGTGCTTCAGATTCCAGGAAGACACGGGAAACAGGGGCAACCTTGGCTTGGTTCTCAGCTCCTGGCCAGCAGCCAGCTCTGGTTTCAGCCGTTGCCTGCAGCCCCGGAATTCTGTTGGAGGTCAGACTCTGAACATGGGGCAAAAACGTAAGGAGGGCAGCCATGCCCTGTGTGCCTGGATGGTGGGCACAGCTTTCTTAGTAATGTGGAAACACGGAATAAGAGCTCAAAAAAGTGCCTACTCTTTGCACAGTGCCTTAGCTGTCAAGGATGCTCACTGCAGCGCTGTTACAGTAGAGAAAGAGAGGAAAAAATACAGAAGGAAGGAGAGAAGAAATAAAATGTGGCTTAGTAGATTTATGATACATTCATACAACACAATGCTATGTCGCCATTTTAAAAAGTGGTACAGAAGAGCCCTTCATATGGGGGAAATCTTCAGGATACCAGACCAAAAAAATGAGAAATTTTTTTTTTTTTTTTTTGAGACGGGGTCTCACTCTGTCTCCCAGACCGGCTCACTGCAGCCTCAACCACCCATGCTCAAGTGATCTCCCACTTCAGTCTCCCGATCAACTGGGGCTAGAGGTACGCATCAACATGCCCAGCTTTTTTTTTTGTAGAGACAAGGTTTCACCATGTTGCCCCAGGCTCACACATGTTTAAATAAATCTTTTTTTTTTTTTTTTTTTTTTTTTTGAGACAGAGTCTTGCTCTGTCACCCAGGCTGGAGTACAGTGGCGAGATCATGGCTCACTGCAGCCTCAACTACTGGGGCTCAAGCAATCCCCCCACCTCAGCCCCCTGAGTAGCTGGGATTACAGGAGCACACCACCACACTTGGCTAATTTTTTTTTTTTTTTGTATATTTTTTAGAGATGGGATCTCTCCACATTGTCCAGGCTGGTCTTGAACTCCTGGGCTCAAGTGATCTGCCTGCCTCGGCCCCTCAAAGTACTGGGATTACAGGCATGAGCCGCCACACCTGGCCTGGTTAAATAAATATTTTAAATGGCATGATTCAAGTTTTGTTAGTGGATATTTATGTAGTAGGGGTGGCACCAACCCTGTCCTAGTTCAAGGTCCTCTTGAAATTCAGTTCAGCCCAACCCTGTGGTCAGAGACAGCTGTTTTTTTTGTTTTGTTTTTGTAATCTAAAGTCCAGACTCTACTCCTTCCCTCTTGGCCCCATACTCTCCCTTCTGGGGAAATTCCCATGAGTTTTAGGCAGAGTGCCAATTCCTGGCCCTTGCTCCCACTACAGAATCCCTTGCAAGAGATGGGATTCTTCTGCTAGCAGCCCCTGGTACATCCAGGCCTGACCGTGACCACAGCAGCAGTGGCCATCCAGTTCTAGAGTGTGGCTCCAGTCAGGCTCCTGGCCTGGGCCCTCTGAGTGCCTGGTCTCCGTCCTTTGTGAACACTGATAGTCTTCTAAGAAATTCTCTTTCTGTTTCAGGGGGTGACATTGG
Source organism: Chlorocebus sabaeus (assembly GCF_047675955.1). Lineage (NCBI taxonomy): Eukaryota > Metazoa > Chordata > Mammalia > Primates > Cercopithecidae > Chlorocebus > Chlorocebus sabaeus. The sequence goes on along the minus strand of NC_132904.1, from coordinate 74,556,701 downwards.
CCTCTGTTGCTTGTCCCCAGGATCCCTGTCTGACACCCCTGCTGTATTCGCTGTGGGAAGTTCTGCTACCACCACCCACTAGGTATGCAGGTCGCCCCCTTCTCTTGGAGGTGTCCAGGCTGTGTGAGACGGTGGAGAAGCTGTTCACTTGGGGTAACCAGCTGGGGTCTACGCGCCTGGGCTGGGGAATCAGTGAGTGGGGAACCGGATGGGGTGCGGTTAATTCCTTTCCAGGAACCCAAGGAGGACAAGCTGGGAGAGGTCCTGAGTCCAGGCCATGGAAGATGCCCTTCTGAGTGACAGTGGACAGTTGGTAAACAATAGTTGTTTGCCCCTGGTCCTGGGCACCAGAAAATTGGCCCTGCAGGCCAGAGGCCATCAGCATGGCCTGAGAAAGAGGTTTGGGGTAAGAATAGGGAAAGGATCCGAGAACCTCTCACTCAAACTGGATCATGGAGAGGTCTATGGGGCTCCAAGAGATGTCTCAGAGAAGGTGGGAGGAGCTGTCCACCAGGAGCAGGACACCCGAGGTTCCAAGACTTGGGATGCTGCTCATGTTGGCTACTTTGTTCTGTCCTGTCTTTGCTGGCCAATTTTCAGTCAGAAACCCTTAGATGGGAAGGACCTCTGGATATGTTTGGGGAAGTAGCGAGAAAGGATGGTGTGGTGGGGCAGGGTGCCTTAATCCATGCTGGTCTGGTGGGGAAGCCTGGGGCAAGAGTCAGGTAGCACAGATTTTTTTTTTTTTGGTCAACTTTTTATTGAAATGTAACTTACACACAGAGGAACGCACCTAAGTTAATATTCACAAAGCGAGCACACGTGTGGAACCAGCACCTAGTTCACGAAAAAGAACTTTATTCGGCATCCCAGAAGCCTCCCATTAGGGAGGCAATGATTTTATTTATTTATTTATTTTTGAAACAGAGTCTCGCTCTTGTTGCCCGGGCTGGAGTGCAATGGTGCAATCTTGGCTCATTGCAACCTCGGCCTCCCGGGTTCAAGCGATTCTCGTGCCTCAGCCTCCCGAGCAGCTGGGATTACAGGCATGTGCCACCACGCCCGGCTAATTTTTGTATTTTTAGTAGAGACGGGGTTTCACCATGTTGGCCAGGCTGGCTGGAGGCAATGATTTTAAAGTGGAACATGGGCAGGGTCTGAAAGCAAAGGGAGGAGGAAGGAAAAGGGCCTCCCATGTGTCAGCCTGGGTTGAGTATAGTTCTGGAGGCTCAGCAGGAGGCACCTTCTTTATTGGCATCAGCTGGTGAACTGGCCTACTCGCAGGGCTCAGGGGTGCACCAGTCCCTGGTGCTCAGGGCCTTGCAGCTGGCCTTTGGTAGCTTGGAGAGCAAGTTATCAGCCATAAGTAGCCCTGCAAAGAGAGGCCAGGAACAGTGTTTGTGGAGGCCACAGAATGGGTGGAGCTGGGCCTAGAGCCTGAGGGCAAACAGGGAAGAGGCTGTGTCCTGGCTGGGCTGGGAGGGTGTGTGCCCATGAGGTCTGGGAGTGGCCAGCCCCGGGGGAGTGGTTGTAGCAGACACTATTTGCTCCCCAGTTTCTGTTTGTCCAGGAATGATTCACATGAGTTTTACTGATTGGCCCCTCTGCCTCTCACCCTGTGGTGGACAACTGAGTAGAGGACAGAGGGCACCATGGAATGAGCACAGCTGTGGCATCAGAGGGACCTGGTTTTGAACCCTGGCTCATGGCTCTGTGACTTTGGGAAAGTCATATTCTTTCTTTGGCCTTGGTTTCCTCATTAGCAAAATGGGACAACAGCAGGTACTTCCTAAGACAAACTGTGTAAAACGCCTGGCGTTGGGCAGGCACTTAATAAATGTCTGTTCCTTTCCTTTGCCATGTTTTCACTTAGCAGCGATTTATCCAGGGCCTAGCACCTAGCAGCCACGTGTGCTCAGCACCGGGATCACAGTGGTGAACAAAACCACAGATATGGAGACCGGCTGCCCTCATGGAGCTTGGGACAGGCATTCAGTAAACAAAGGCATGTCCTGAAGGAAAAGTAGTGTCTTACTAAAAAGAATCAGTGACAGCCTTCAAATAGAGTGGTCACAGAAGGCCTCTCGGGAAAGGTAACATTTAAGCAGAGATCTAAAGTATGAGAATGAGCCAGGCATTTGGGAAAGCAGTGCCCAGAGGAGGCTAAAGGATACAGGCTTTAGAGCCAGATGTATATGGGTTTCAAATCCTGCTTCCTCTATTTATTTAGCTGTGGGACTTTGGGAGAGTGTCTTCACCTCTCTGGGCCTTGGTTTTATCTTCTGTGAAATGTGGCTAAAAATATCTACTTTATAGAATTGTGAAGATGAAACTCAATCGTGCATATAAAGTGCCCTGCATGGAGTCTGGCACATGGTGAGCACCTGTGAAAATCAGCCCCTTCTTGTCCCAGTTTGAGATTGTCAAGTGAACAGCACAGACACAATGCATGCACATGTGTGCACACACACACTCACACTTAAAAACACTTATAGATATACTGGCATTCAATAAACAAAGGCATGTCCTGGGTATTTCAGGAGACTTTCATAAAGGGATTTTTTTTTTTTTTTTTTTTTGAGACAGAACATCATTCTGTCATGCAGTTTTTTGTTGTTGTTGTTTGTTTGTTTTTGAGACGGAGTCTCATTCTGTCACGCAGGCTGGAGTGCAGTGGTGTGATCTCTGCTCAATGCAACCTCCTTCTCCTGGGTTCAAGCGATTCTTCTGCCTCAGCTTCCCAAGTAGCTGGGATTACAGGCACCCACCACCAAACCCAGCTAATTTTTGTATTTTAGTAGAGACGGGGTTTCACCATGTTGGCCAGGCTGGTCTCGAACTCCTGACCTCAAGTGATCTGTCTGCCTTGGCCTCTCAAAGTGCTGGGCTTACAGGCGTGAGCCACTGTGCTCAGCCATAAAGGGACTTTTTTGTTTGTTTGTTTTTTGGTTTTTGGTTTTTTTTGAGATGGAGTCTTGCTCTGTCACCCAGGCTGGAGTGGGGTGGCACGATCTCAGCTCACTGCAACCTCTGCCTTCCGCATTCAAAGGATTCTTCTGCCTCAGTCTCCCAAGTAGTTGGGATTACAGGTGCGCACCACAATGGCCAGCTGATTTTTGGTATCTTTAGTAGAGACAGGGTTTCACCATGATGGCTGAGCTGGTTTCGAACTCCTGACCTCAAGTGATCCACCCACCACGGCCTTCCAAAGTGCTCCCAGGCGTGAGCCACTGTGCCTGGCCCATAAAGGGACTCTTTACAAAGAGTCCCTTTGGCAGGGTTTGGGGAGAGCAAGTGATAGTGCAGACCCTCGGGGTTAGTAACAGGGTGAGGAAGGGGGCAGTTAGCACAACTTGAGATGATAGCTGTGTGGAGAGGGTCCCTGACACGGGCTGGGACCTTCAGAAGAGGGATGCAGCCAATACATAGGAACTCGACAGGGAGAGGGCCCGGGAAGAAATATTCTGGCTTCTGCCTCCTCTTGCCTCTGATCTCCTGCTAAGCTCCCATTGGCCAAACTCAGTTGGAAGCCAGGGTGCATGGGAGCCTGTGGATGCACCACATAAGGATCAGCCTCCCAGAGTAGAAAAGGCTGGAGTGGATCTGGAGAGACAAATAGAAGAGATACAGCATGCTCTCCACTCCCACTGGCCTCTTTAGAATGCCAGAAGTGACGGATACACCCATTGTAAAGTAGTTTAAGTCAAAAAGGAAAACCCTCGGTCACTTAACTGAAAACTCCCGGGGTAGGGCCTTAGGCAGAGCTGCATCAGTGTTCAGGTTCTCATCAACTCTTAGTTCCATTTTCCTTTGCAGCTTAACTTCAAGTTCAGGCTACATATGGTGGCAAGATGGTGGCAGTAGAGAGTAAAGAAGGGGGTGGTCCACGGAGGAAAGCTGTGGTTCTTTACAAAGGAGAGTGAGTAAAAGCAGGGTGGAAATGTTACACGTGTTCACTACAGTTTTCCTCGGAGTGCTCATGGCCCATAAACTCAGGCGACAGGGATTGAGACCACTGAGGCTGTGGTGAGCAGGTCCCCTGCTTGGCTAGAGTCTGTTTGGGGATGACTCAGACTGTCTTGAAAACACATGGGCTGTCCGTTTCCACCTCCGCACTGAAGGGACCTGAAAGATTATGTAGCCCAGCAAAAAGAGGAGATTTGTACAAGACCATGTAGTTAATGTCAAGGTCAGGACTTGAACCCAGGTCACACAAGCTGTCCTCTACACGTGACTTAAAAAAAAAAAGAAGGAAGGAAGGAAACACCCATACAGAGTGTTTGGGTGAAAAACAGAGGGAGGGGAGAGGCGGAGAGAGAGAGAGAGAGAGAAAGAAAAATTAAGACAATATAAAATAATAAACAATGGAAAGTAATTTTCCTCCAGGCACAGTGGCTCATGCCTGTAATTCCAGCATTTTGGAAGGTCAAGGCAGGAGAATTGCTTGAGCCCAGGAGTTCAGCCCGGGGAACATAGGAAGTCCCCGTCTCTACAAAAAATTTAAAAACTAGCCAGGCATGGTGGTGTGCACCTGTAGTTCCTGCTACTCAGGAGGCTGAGGTCGGGGGATCTCTTGAGTCCAGGAGGTTGAGGCTGTGGTGAACCGTGATTGTGGCGCCCCTGCGCTCCAAACTAGGTGACAGAGTGAGACCCTGTCTCAAAATAAACAAATAAATAAAAGAGCTAGGTGTGGCACCCACTGCACTCCAACCTGGGTGACAGAGCAAGACCCTGTTTCAGAAACAAAAAAGTAATTTTTGTCCCATGGCGTATTCCTGGTCCTCTTTCCAGAGGTAATGATGGCTAAGTCTCCTTTATAACCTTACAGAAATTACCAATGCAAATGCAATGGTGTGCATATATATATTATATATAATGTATAGTATATATACATGCTTAACTATTATTGTCTTTGTTATCTTTCTTTTTTTTTTTTTTTTTTTTTTGAGATGGAGTCTTACTCTGTCGCCCAGGCTGGAGTGCAGTGTTGTGATCTTGGCTCACTGCAACCTCTGCCTCCAGTTCGAGGAATCCTTGTGCCTCAGCCTCCCAAGTAGCTGGGGTTACAGGTGTGTGCCACAACGCCTGGCAAATTTATTTTAGTTTTTTCCATTTTTGAGAAGGAGTCTTGCTCTGTTACCCAGGCTAGAGTACCGTGGTGTGATCTCAGCTCACTGCAACCTCTGCCTCTCGGGTTCAAGTGATTCTCCTGCCTCAGCCTCCTGAGTAGCTGGGACTACAGGTGCCTGCCACCATGCCCGGCTAATTTTTGTATTTTTAGTAGAGACGGGGTTTCACCATGTTGGCCAGGTTGGTCTCGAACTCCTGACCTAAAGTGATCCACCCGCCTCGGCCTCCCAAAGTGTTGGAATTACAGGCGTGAGCCACTGTGCTCTTTGTTATCTTGGTGACCTTCCTATATTAGCCACAGAGATTCAACTCATTTTTGATAATAGAAGAGTGTTCTACTATATGGATATATTCTTATTTAACCAGTCCCCAAATGATAGACATTTAGGCTGCTCCTGGTCTTTTGCTTTTACAAACAATGGTGCAGTGAACATTCTTGTGCATGTAGTGTCTTTGCACATGTGTGCTCTAGGGGCTAATCCTAAGAATGGAAATGGTACCTCATGCCTTTCAAGGGCTTATGCTGACACCACTTATGCTAGAAAGAACAAAGATTGATAGAGTTAGAAGGGATCCTAACCATAATCAAGCCTAACTGTTCCCTCCTCATTTTGCAGATGAGGAAACCGAGGCCCCAGGTCTGACAGCAGCCTAGTGGTAGATTTGAAGTAGACTATGGTTGGGCATCATGGGATAGGCCTATAATCTGAGCACTTTGGAAGCCCAAAGTGGGAGGGTGATTTGAACTCAGGAGTTTGAGGCCAGCCTGGGCAACGTAGTGAGACCCCCAGCTCTATAAAAAATTAAAAAATTAGCTGGGCATGGTGCTGTATTTGTTGGGGGTGGCATGGTTGAACCTGGGAGGTTGAGGCTGCATTAAGCCATCTTTGCACCACTGTACTCCAGACTGGGTGAAAACTGAGATCCTATCTCAAAAAAAAAAAAAAAAAAAAAAAAAAGAAGTAGACCACTTCATTTTCTCCCAGAAAAGATGTGGAGGAAAGAGGGCAAAGCTGGGAGTAGGGCAGTGCTGGCCTTGTGTCCTGGTCTGGAAGGGCAGGGTGTGGACAACAGAGCAGTTCCTGGAGGCTGACTGCCTGAATTTGAATCCTGGTTTAGCAAAATAGGCTTTCTAAGCTTCAATTTCATCACCTGGAAAATGGGGGTGATTTTAATTTTCCTTTAGTCTTCCTTTTAGGGTTGTTGTGAAGATTAAATGAGACAATGCCTGTGAAACAAAGGTTACCTTTTATTACCATTCCCTAGCCTAGGCATCTTGACTCCTGCACCTTGCAAGAGGCATTTTTGGGGTTAAAAGGTCCATGAGCTGGTGAACTAGGGACATGCCTGGTTTCCAGTCATGCTCTCTGTTCTTCCAGTCAAGGCTGAAACTGAGCAGGTTCTAACCTTATGCAGAAGCTCTGGCTGCCTGCTCCTTCTGGAAAGGAGCTTGCTGGGGCTGGGACCCAATCAAGTGGAGTGGTTTGAAGGAAGTCCAGCCATATTTCCTCCCTGTGCCTGCCTGTGCCGGGCACTGATGGTACAGGGCCTCCCAGATTCCTCCCAGAAACAGTCGGGGCATCACAACTCCCATTTTTGAACTAAGGAATATGAGGCTCCCAGAGTTCAGGGGGCTTGCTTCTAAATAAAGAATTCCCTGGGTGGGGTGGGGGACTTCCCAAAGGGAAAGGAGGACACATTGGTTCACCATTATCTGTGATCCACCATTACCTATGGGCTCTTTAGCATATCTGTCCATATCTATAGCTTCTTCTGCTTTCTTCTCAGAGCACTGCTCACACTGTGAAACCAGATATTCGTTTCTGTGGTTATTCAATTACAGCTGAGAATGGGCCCCATGAGGTCAGCTCTTGTCCCCTGGTTCACTGCTCTTTCCCCAGTGCCTGGTGCCATGATTGACACATAGTAGGCAAATACGTCTCCTCCTCTCTAAAAAGGGATTACAGGCTGGGTGCTGTGGCTCACGCCTATAATCCCAGCACTTTGGGAGGCCGAGGTGGGCAGATCACTAGAGATCAGGAGATTGAGACCAGCCTGACCAACATGGTGAAACCCCATCTCTACCGAAAAAAAAAATACAAAAATTAGCTAGGCGTGATGGCTGGTGCCTGCAATCCCAGCTACTCGAGAGGCTGAGGCAGGAGAATTGCTTGAACCCTGGAGGTGAAGGTTGCAGTGAGCCAAGATCACACCACTGCACTCCAACCTGGGCAACAGAGCAAGACCCTGTCTCAAAAAAATAAATAAATAAAATTTTAAAAAATAAACAAATAAATAAAAAGAGATTGCAGGCATGGTGGCTCATACCTGTAATCTCAGTACTTTGGGAGGCTGAGGTGGAAGGATTGCTTGAGCCCAGGGGTTTGAGACCAGCCTGGGCAACATAGTGAGACACCATCTCTATAAAAAAGTAAAAAAATTTAGCTGAGCATTAGCTGTAATCCCAGCTACTTGGGAGGCTGAGGCAGGAGGGTTGCTTGAGTCCAGGATGTCAAGTCTGCAGTGAGCTGTGTTAGTGACGCTGCACTCCAGCCTAGAGTCTGGGTGACAGAGTGAGATTCTGTCTCAAAAAAAAAAAAAAAAAAAAAAAAAAAAGCATTACTTGCTATCAGCATTATTCTGAAGAGTCAATGGGATAAAGCTCTCCAAAGTGCCTGGCACAGTCAGGTCAACCTGATGTAGTCCTGGACCATTCTCTATAGACTTGGATATTTCTCAAGCAGGTATGGAACAGAGGGAGGGGAAGAGGATCCTTGTGGGTTGGCAGGGGTCTCCCTCTCTGCAGGACTCACAAAGGGAACCTTGTATGGGAGTGGGTGGACAGGATGCCTCGTGGCACAGCTGAGCCCCAGACTGCCAAGCCTGGGCTGGGCTAGGCTGGGCACTCTGCCACAAGCAGCCTTCTGAGGACCCTTTCATCTGAGTCCCAGCTGCCATTTGGCTGGCTGGCCTGAAGCCCAGCCGCCTGGAGGGGAGAGGGGCTGGCCGAGTTGTCTCCGGAAGAACAGAGGGGAATGAGTGAGGGGAGGGCAGAAGGAAGCAGTGCTTGCTCTTGGAGTCAGGCCAAAGGGAAACAAGATCCAATGATAGACAATAGCAAGGGGCTGTTTGAATTCTTTTCTTGCCCTAGCATCAAGCAAGACAGGATCACAGAGACCATCTCAGAAAATACACAACCCCCCCCCATATTATAGGTGGAGAACGAGGCCCAGAGAGGGGCAGGGACTTGTCTAAGGCGGTACTGCAAACTGGTGGCAGAGCCAAAACTAGAGCCCTGCTCTCTTCTCTCCTGGCCAAACTGACTCTGAAAGAGGTGCTTCATCTCTGGGAGCCTTGGGGTCCTCAAACAGAAAATGGAGGTGCTAATGCCTATTTTGAACTGCCGCGGTCAAATGTGCTAATGTAGCTGGAAAACTGAGGTTTTTTTCCTACTTTGCATTGGTGGCAAAGAAAGAACATGCAATTGGAAAAAAAAAAAAAAAAAGCAAGCAGGTTTTATATTCCTGTCCAGGAATAGAGACAGAGAGAGCTCTTGCTCTAAAGAAATTTTCTCACTGAAGGGCCAGGCACGGTGGCTCACACCTGTAATCCCAGCACTTTGGGACGCCGAGGCGGGTGGATCACGAGGTCAGGAGATCGAGACTATCCTGGCTAACACGGTGAAAGCCCATCTCTACTAAAAAATAGAAAAAAAAATTAACCGGGTGTGGTGGTGGGCACCTGTGGTCCCAGCTACTTGGGAGGCTGAGGCAGGAGAATGGTGTGAACCCGGGAGGCGGAGCTGTCAGGGAGCCAAGATCTCGCCACTGCACTCCAGCCTGGGTGACACAGCAAGACTCTGACTCAAAAAAAAAAAAAAAAAGAAAAGAAAAGAAAAGAAATTTTCTCACTGAACTGTGGAAAGCTGGGGAGTTTTAAAGAGTTAGAGGTTGGGCAAAGAAGTATGTAAACACATGCAGGGAGGAACTCCAGATGCACAGGTGCACATCATAAACATGCCTTTTCATACATATGGTCAGAAAATGGTGGTGATTTTCTTCTCTGGATGGAGATTTTAGCATGATAATGATATGTTGATGATCTACAGGTAACAAAGGGTCACTGGTTCTGATTAGCACAGGGCTTATCTTCCTCTGGTAATTGGTGCAGGGTCCTGAAGCTCCTGCAGCCTCCTGGGCTATCTGGAGTTTTTGTTTGTTTGTTTGTTTGTTTGTTTGTTTTTATGAGACAGAGTCTTGCTCTGTTGCCCAGGCTGGAGTGTAGTGGTGCCATCTCGGCTCACTGTAGCCTCACACTTCTAGGTTGAAGAGATTCTCCTGCCTCAGCCTCCCAAGAAGCTGGGACCACAGGCATGAGTCACTATACTCAGCTAATTTTTGTATTTTTTATAGACACAGAGTTTCACCATATTGCCTAGGCTGGTCTCGAACTCCTGGACTCAAGAGATCCTCCCGCCTCAGCCTCCCAAAGTGCTGGGATTACAGATGTCCGCCACCTTGCCCGGCTCTTGAAGTTAAGCAAGGCCACTTATAGATAAAGAGACTAGAAAACGCTGGGTGCAGTTGCTCACACCTATAACCCCAGTACTTTGGGAAGCTTTTAGTTCAAGTGACTTTAATCTTTGAGAAATAAAAACAGTTTTAATGATAATTGGTAAAATACAAATGTCTTCAAAATGTAAATATGTGATCTAAATTATGCGGGTCAGATACTAGGTTTGCTAAATGTTTTAAGATTGTAAACTGCTTCTTTAGCCTTTGAGAACTGCTTGACTCGACTGCTTTACAATTTGGTAAGGCCTGGGGACATATGGAATTAACCACACCCCTAACTTTTGGATACTACAGAGGGCCCCTGGAGCATCCAAAAAGAGAGGTAACCAGGATTATTTGACATGTTTAGTTACATGCGATTGCCAAAATCAAAATAATGTTTAACCTGCTTCCAGCTATATTTTAGTGAATAATATTAATACATGTTCCAAATTGTATAGGATTTCTAAAACTCTCTCTGAGTATGTGCTATGAATCATAATTAAGGTTATTATGTTGAGTGTTTTTTTTTTTTTTTTTTTCAAGACAGAATTTTGCTCTTGTTGCCCAGGCTGGAGTGCAATGGCGTGATCTTGGCTCACCACAACTTCCATCTCCCGGGTTCAAGTGATTCTCCTGCCTCAGCCTCCCAAGTAGCTGGGATTACAGGTATCCGCCACCACACCCAGCTAATTTTGAGACGGAGTCTCGCTGTATCGCCCAGGCTGGAGTGCAGTGGCCAGATCTCAGCTCACTGCAAGCTCCGCCTCCCGGGTTTTTACGCCATTCTCCTGCCTCAGCCTCCCGAGTAGCCGGGACCACAGGCGCCCGCCACCTCGCCCGGCTAGTTTTTTGTATTTTTTAGTAGAGACGGGGTTTCACCGTGTTAGCCAGGATGGTCTCGAACTCCTGACCTCGTGATCCGCCCGTCTCGGCCTCCCAAAGTGCTGGGATTACAGGCTTGAGCCACCGCGCCCGGCCTAATTTTGTATTTTAAGTAGAGATGGGGTTTCTCCATGTTGGTCAGGCTGGTCTGGAACTCCCGACCTCAGGTGATCGCCTGCCTCTGCCTCCCAAAGTGCTGGGATTACAGGCATGAACCACCACACCCGGCCTATGTTAAGTTACTGTAGGCCATGGAAATAACCAAATTTCTTTTTCAATCATGTTTTTTACTGTAACTACCCTGGATATTTTGCCATTCACAGACAATTGTTGTCTTGCTTTGATTCTTTTCAAAAGATGGTTTATAATCAGCTATAGAACTTTGATAGGTACTCTTAAATGCAGGTTTCTGATATCTTTGGAGATGTGACATTGGAATAAAGGAAAAATGTACAGGACTCATGAAGAGCTGAAATGTTAGTGAATATCAAGCAGAACAACTGTTAACAGAATGAACTGAAGTAATAGAAAACTGAAGTAATCTTTTAAACTTTTTGCTTAAAACATTGCTGGTCCTTATTTTGTTTTTCAGAGTCAAGGAAACTTATTTTGAGCTATTTACAACCTTTAAAAATTGAGTAAGGTATACTCCTATGAACAAACTTAGGAACATATTTATCTCTCTCTGCCTGGTTTCTCTAGAATTTGGAAACTATTTGTGAATATTCTTAACTTATGGCAATGTGGTTGTTTGCATCAGTCCAATAAGAATGCATTTTCTTTTGCAACAGGAGGCATTGGAGAAACTGATTGATATACCAAGACTTTGACTGGAAGGGTGTGCTTCACTTTGAGGAATCAAGCTCGACTTGCAGAGCCAATAAAAGCCCCTTGGGAAAACTGGCCTCATACCTTGTCTACACAGTTCCCACACAGGGTTTCTAACCTGTGGTGAGTAAAGAATGTCACTTTCTTTTTTTTTTTTTTTTGTTTTTTGAGACGAGGTCTCACTTTGTCTCCTAGGCTGGAGTGCAGTGGCACAGTCTCGGCTCACTGCAACCTCTGTCTCCTGGATTCAAACAATTATCTGCCTCAACCTCCCAAGTAGCTGGGTTTACAGGCACCCGCCACCATGCCCGGCTAATTTTTTGTATTTTTAGTACAGACGGGGTTTCACCATCTTGGCTAGGCTGGTCTTGAACTCCTGACCTTGTGATCCACCTGCCTTGGCCTCCCAAAGTGCTGGGATTACAGGCATGAGCCACCGCACCCGGCCCAAAAATGTCACTTTCTAACACAACCAAGAGCCCCACGTTCTTTGGACCTCAAGAAGGGAGGAATTTACCCAACTCATAGGTATTTGAGGGTACAAACCCATGGATGGGCTCAGCTTTAAAAAGTCTTATCTGAGATTCCTTGTGGAACTGAGTTCCATCAAAACCTATTTAAAAACCCTAGTAAAAATAATTATTCTGGCTGAACTTTATGCAAATAATCAGGCCAACCATAAGACTAAAGTTTATTTTGCAAAAAACTCAGTCCTATCATAATCTGTTTTTGACAAAAGTGAGAACTGGAGAGAGAAAAATTAAGTTTCAAAACTTATCATACACTTGACATTACATTCCAGTTTCATTAATTGTTTTTAAGTTTTTGCCTACATTTTAAATTAACCCTGCGTATTCCTGTGAACCAACCAGTGACTTCTGGGTGAAAACAGAAAATCTGGATCAATATACTAGTTCTGGGGAATTACCCTGCAAATACTGTCAGGTGATAAGAGTAAATAGGGTGCCCATAACTGGGAGATTTCTTTGTTTGGTAAAATAAGACCAAGGGAGCTAACCAAAGCCAAGCCCCATGCACCCAAATCTTAGCAGGCATAACTATAGTCACTAGTTTTCTCGGCGTGTCAGCAACTTCAGGATTTCTAAGCTGTCCTTACCCCTTGTTTCGTTTTTATACATGTCTCTTTTTTTTTGAAATGGAGTCTTGCTCTGTTGCTCAGGCTTGAGTGCAGTGGCGTGATCTTGGCTCACTGCAACCTCTGCCTCCCAGGTTCAAGCGATTCTCACGCCTAAGCCTCCCCAGTAGCTAGGATTACAAGTGTGCACCACCATGCCCAACTAATTTTTGTTTTTTTAGTAGAGATGGGTTTTCACCATGTTGGTCAGGCTGGTCTCAAACTCCTGATCTGAAGTGATCTGCCCACCTTGGCCTCCCAAAGTGCTGGGATTATAGGTGTGAGCCACTGCGTCTGACCTCATTTTTATGAATGTCTTTTAATAACCTGGTTTGTCTCTTCTCACCTCCCAGGATCAAGTGATCCTTCTACCTTACCCTCCCGAGTAGCTGGGACTACACACGTGTGCCACCATACCCAGTTAATTTTTATATTTTCTGTAGAGATGGGTTTTGACATGTTTCCCAGGCTGGTCTCAAACTCCTGGGCTCAACTGATCTGTCGACCTCAGTCTTTCAAAGTGCTGCGATCACAGGTGTGAGTCACCACGCCTGGCTCCACGGTACAATATACTTGTCATGTCCCCTTAGGATGCTCTATATATATATATATTTTTTTTTTTTTTTTTTGAGATGGACACTCGCTCTATTGCCAAAGCTGGAATGCTTGGGCTCACCGCAACCTCCGCCTCCTGGGTTCAAGCAATTCTCCTGCCTCAGCCTCCCAAGTAGCTGGGACTATAGGCGCATGCCACCTTGTCCAGCTAATTTTGCATTTTTGGTAGATACAGGGTTTCACTATGTTGGCCAAGCTGGTCTCAAACTCTTGACCTCATGATACACCCACCTCAGCCTCCCAAAGTGCTGAGATTACAGGCATGAGCCACTGTGCCTGGCCCCTTAGGATGCTCTTGACTGTGACAATTTCTCAGATTTTTCCTCTTTTGGGTGACCTTGATAGTTTTGAGGAGTACTGGTCAGTTATATTATAGGATGTTCCTCTATTGAAATTTCTCTGAAGTTTTTCTCAAGATTGAACTGAGGTTATGAGTTTTGGGGAGGAAGATCATTTTCCTCACATCACATCAAGGGTATATACTCAGTACTATAAACAAAAAATAAAATTCTAAGCCCCCCAACCATCTGAAAGGACCCCTCCTCCCCGCCAAAGGCATTCCAAAGTTAACCTGAAAAACTAGTTCAGGCCATGACTGGAAGGGGGTCAGACATGCCTCATTATGCCCTTCCCCCTTTTGGAATTCGGCACAGCTGACCAGTATTACCATCAAAACAGAGACCTTAAGTCTGTCAGTCTGTCAGTTATGCACAAAGTCTGTCAGCCTTTAAGTCTGATAAGAAATATTTGCAATCTATTCTCTCTGAAGCCTGCTACCTGGAGGCTTCATCTGTATGATAAAACCTTGGTCTACACCACCCTTTATAGTAACCCAGGCATCCCTTTCTATTGATCTCAGGTCTTTAGATAATAACCCATTGACAAGCAGAAAATCCTTGCTTTTTAATTTTTATTTTTTAAAAATAGAGACGGGGTCTGGCTGGGTGTGGTGGCTCATGCCTGTAATCCTAGCACCTTGGGAGGCCGAGGCAGGCAGATCACGAGGTCAGGAGATCGAGACCATCCTGGTCAATATGGTGAAACCCCATTTCTACTAAAAATACAAAAATGAGCTGGTTGTGGTGGTACATGCCTGTAATCCCAGCTACTCGGGAGGCTGAGGCAGGAGAATTGCTTGAACCTGGGAGGCGGAGATTGCAGTGAGCCAAGATTGCACCACAGTACTTCAGCCTGGTGACGGAGCCAGATTCCGCCTCAAAAAAAATCCAAAAAGATACCAGGTCTTGCTATGCTGCCCAGGTTGGTCCCCAACTACTGGGCTCAAGCTATATGTCTACCTTAGCTTCCCAAAGTGCTGTGATTATATGCATGAGTTTCCACACCTGCCCATCAATCAGAAAATCATTGAATCTTCTTATGACCCGGAAGCCCCACATCCCCTTCCAGCTGTCCAGTCTTTTCGGACCTAACCAATGCACATCATACATGTATTAATTGGTATCTTCATTTTTATTATCTGTTAATTAATTATCTTTTTGTTTTTTTTGAGACAGAATCTCGCTCTGTTGCCCAGGCTAGAGTGCAGTGGTATAATCTCGGCTCACTGCAACCTCCACCTCCCAGGATCAAGCAATTCTCCTGCCTCAGCCTCCTGAGTAGCTGGGACTACAGGCACATGCCACCACACCAGCTAATTTTTTGTCCTATTAGTAGAATTGGGATTTGACCATGTTGGCCAGGTTAGTGCCAAACTCCTGACCTCAAATGATCTGCCCACGTTGGCCTCTCAACATCCTGGGATTACAGGTGTGAGCCACTACACCTGGCCTTATTTATTTATTTATAATCTCTAGTCCAACAGAGATACCTCCCAGGCTCAAGAGATCCTCTTACCTCAGCCTCCCAAGTAGCTGAGACTACAGGCACATGCCACCGTGCCTGACTAAGTTTTGTACTTTTTGTAGACATGGGGTGTCACCATGTTACCCAGGTTGGACTTGAACTCCTGGGGTCAAGTGATCCTCCCATCTTGGCCTCCCGGATCCTCTCCCTTGGGATTACAGACTGAGCCATTGATGCCTAGCCAATTGATGTCTTTTCTTTTTTCTTTCTTTTTTCTTTTTTTTATTTTGGGATGGAGTCTTACTCTGTCTCCCAGGCTGGAGTGCAATGCTGCGATCTCAGCTCACTGCAACATCTGCCTCCCAGGTTCAAGTGATTTTCCTGCCTCAGCCTCCTGAGTAGCTGGGGTTACAGGCACACACCACCATGCCTGGCTAATTTTTACATTTTTAGTAGAGATGGGGTTTCACCATGTTGGCCAGGCTGGTCTCAAATTCCTGACTTCAAATGATCCACCTGCCTTGGCCTCCCAAAGTGGTGAGATTACAGGCGTGAGCCACCATGCACGGCCCTAATATCTTATGTCTGCTTGAATACATAAAACCAAGTTGTAGCCTGACCACCTTGGGTACATGACCTGAGGACATCCTGAGGTTGTATTGTGGGCATGTTCTTAACCTTGGCAAAATAAACTTCTAAATTGGTTGAGACTTGTCTCAGATACTTTTTGGTTTACAGCAAGCACGCACTGTCGTCATGATCAATAACTGTTGGCACTGACTTTGGTCACCTGGCTAGAGTAGTATTGATCAGTTTCCCCAATGTAAAGTTTCTTCTCTTTTTCCTCCTTCCCATATTGTACTCGTTGGAAGAAGTCACAATGCATAACCCACACTTAAGGAGTGGGAAATTATGCTCCCTCTCCTTTAGAGTTATATTTTAACTCTAGGAAAACAACCCCACAAAACAGATACCTAACTCTTTTCACCACTGGGCATGCTTTGTACTCCAAGCAGCTGCCTTGGGCTGGCTAAATAGTCTACACTGGCCACTGTTAAAGTAAATTAAAATGGAGATCAGGCCTGAAGAATCCCTGGCCAGACAATGCTAGTTAGGCCTCATAAAGGAACTCAGACTTGCTTGATTTGCAAACATAAGCAAAACTTAACTTGGGTCATTGTGATGGTTAATACTGAGTGTCAACTGGATTGGATTAAAGGACACAAAGTATTGATCCTGGGTGTGTCTTTGAGGGTGTTCCCAAAGGAGATAAACATTTGAGTCAGAGGGCTGGGAAAGGCCAACCCACCTTTAATCTGGGTGGGCACAATCTAATCAGCTGTCAGTGTGGCTAGAATATAAACAGGCAGAAAAATGTGAAAAGAGAGACAGGTCTAGCCTCCCAGCCTACATCTTTCTCTCATGCTGGATGCTTCCTGCCCTCGAACATCAGACTCCAAGTTCTTCACTTTTGGAATTCGGACTGGCTCTCCTTGCTTCTTAGCCTGCCAATGGCCTGTTGTGGGACCTTGGGTTCGTGTGAGTTAATACTTAATAAACTCCCCTTTATATATATATACACATATATGTATATGTGTGTGTGTATATATATACACATATATGTATATGTGTGTGTGTATATATATACACATATATGTATATATATAAAAAGCAGAGTTTAAAAAGTAATGGAATATATGTATACACACATATATGTATGTGTGTGTGTATGTGTATATATATATACCATTAGTTTTTTTGTTTTTTTTGTTTTTTTTTTGAGATGGGATTACATTCTTGTTGCCCAAGCTGGAGTGCAATGGCTTGATCTGGGCTTACTGCAGCCTCCACCACCTAGGTTCAAGTGATTCTTCTGCCTTAGCCTCCCAAGTAGCTGGGATTACAGGTGCCCACCACCACGCCCAGCTAATTTTTTGTATTTTGTAGACATGGGGTTTCACCATGTTGGTCAGGCTAGTCTTGAACTCCTAACCTCAGGTGATCCACCTGCCTTGGCCTCCCAAAGTGCTGAGATTACAGGTGTGGGCCACCGTGCCCAGCCCCATTCCATTAGTTCTGTCCCTCTAAAGAACCCTGACTAATACAGTCATTTCTGGTAAATGCTAATGTTAGACAGAAACAAAACTTAACATTAGCCAATCACAAGCAACCAACTAACATATAATTAAGTAACTAGGGACTTTTCAACAAAGGAAACCAAAAAAGGTGATTTCATAACTGTAACCAATGAAATATATATATATACATATATATATATATATATATATATATATTTTTTTTTTTTTTTTCCCTGAGAGGGAAAGAGGGAATCTTACTTTGTTGCCCAGGCTGGAGTTCAGTGGTATAATCTTTGATCACTGCAAGCTCTGCCTCCCATGTTCCAGCAATTCTCCTGGTTCAGAGTCCCAAGTATCTGGGATTACAGGCACACACCACCACACCCAGCTAATTTTTGTATTTTTAGTAGAGACAAGGTTTCACCATTTTGGTCAGGCTGGTCTCGAACTTCTGACCTCAAATGATCTGTCCGCCTTGGCCTCCCAAAGTGCTAGAATTACAGGCATGAGCCACCGTGCCTGTCCCCAGTAAAATATCTTGTTTCCACATTCTCCCCATAAGTATTTGCCTCTGATGCATTGCCATGGGAACATTCAACCTTTTTCCATCTGGTGTTCCCCAATTCAAGAATTGCCTGTTATCCAAGTACACTCTTAAAAAAGTTTTGTTGATCCTCAGATTTTACATTTTAACACCACCCTACCTCCTAGAGTGCTGGTTTTCTGATCTGTAAAATGGTGTTGACGATATTTCACTCCCTAGGACTGTAGGGAATAGAAAATCTCTAGCTGTCAATGTCAGTCAATGTCAACTCCCTCTGCCTCCCCCATTTCACTCCTGGGAACTCTGAGGCCCAGAGAGGGGCATTAACTAGTGTCAACTTTAATAACGGGATTCAGGCAATACGTTTAAATAATTTATTTAAGCGTAAAGTTTGAGAATGGCCAAGCGGGGGGACACAGGCTCCAATAAGCTGGGTTCAGTGCTCTTGAGTAGAGTGGTTTGAGGGTCATTCATTTATATAAGCAAGGTCTGGGGAATAATAAGTAATAATAATAATAATAAGCAAGGTCTGGGGAAGCTTAACAGAATTTCAACATTTTCCATATTAGTTAAGTGCATAGTTACAGCAATTTAATTGATTCTAGGCAGTGTTTCTGTTTGAGAAAGGTACATTTAACATTCCACATTAAGATGTAATATTCAAACGGTCTTTTATCTCAGTCATGGGGTCTTTCATCTCAGGTGCCATCTGATCTGAGCTGCAAAAGAAAATATAGGAAGAGGCAAGGTGCTGTGGCTCAGGCCTGTAATCCCACCACTTTGGGAGGCTGAGGTAGGAGGATCACTTGAGCCCAGGAGGTTGAGGCTGCAGTGAGCCTGATCCGCCACTGCACTTCAGCCTGGGCCACAGAGTGAGACCCTGTCTCTGGAAAAAAAAAAAAGAAAGAAAAGGAAGGAAATTAATCTATATCAAAAGGTCAGTACTTAAGGGGTCTGCTCCATTTCTCAGTCTCCAAAGTCAGCCGTCCTCAGGGTCTAACAACTTTTAAAAGCCCTAAATAGACAGACTGTTCACTTCCTTCTGCCAGGTCTCACTTGGCCAGGTCTCACTGCAAGCCACGCCTGGCCCAGCCCCGTCCCGCCTTGAGCCTCGGTGTCCCCACCTAGGGGCGGGCAGCCAGGGGCACTTCCGCTGGCCCAAGTGATCTGCATGTGGCAGGGCTGCGCAGTGGAGCTGCCAGCGGGCAGGATGACGAGCCAGACCCCTCTGCCCCCATCCCCCCGGCCCGGGCGGCTGACGGTAAGTGCGAGGCTAGCTGAGTCCCCGCGCCTCTGCCCTCCCTTCCAGTTTCTCCCGCCCGTCCCTCGCAGCCGCCCGAGCCCCCTACTTCTGGTGCACTGTCTCCCTGCACCTCGGGCTGGTCGCTCTCTTCTGTCTTTGCTATCCCTCCTGCTCGGATCGCTCTCCTTTCGCGCCTGGGTGTCCCTTTCTGGTTTGGCTCTGTCCAGCCTCTCCTTTTTGCCCTTTTGCTTCCTCCCTCTGCATTCGGTCTTTAGTTCCATTCCCTTCTCTCTTCCCCCGGGCTTGTCCTAGTCCAGGGCTTCTCCTCTGCCCCTCCTTCTCCCCTGCTCCCCGTGGGAGAAGCCCATCCAACCAGCTTGGCCAGAAGATCTTTCCCTGCCCCTGCCCTCTGGCTGGGACCCGAATCCCTCTGCTTGCCTGCCTGGTCCCCGGACTTGGGTGAGGGGAGCTGGGGAGGAGGATGGGGAAAAGGCTGGCTGCACTCTAGAAGCAGAACACTCGGGTTCTCTCCTGCACTGAGAATCATCCTGAAGACCTGGAGGAAGGGAAAGCAGATCCAGCAGCAGGTCAGCGTGGCTCTCTCTAATAGGGCCATGGTCACGTCATTGCTGTTGGCTATTGACAAAGTCACATGCCTAGTGCCAGGATCACCCTAGGTGCTCAATAAGTGCCTGAATGAATTACTGGGGAAGTGTAATGCACTGTGCATGATGCCAGGTAGGGCAAGATTGGCCTTGAACAGAACACTAGATGCTTCTGTAAATCAGAGGTTATTCCCCTCCCTTAGGAGCCTCACAGCCTTCTTGTTTGTTTGTTTGTTTGTTTTTGTTAAAATAGAGACGGGGTCTTGCCATGTTGGTGAGACCCAGGCTGGTCTTGAACTCCTGGTTGAAACCCCAGACTGGACTCAAACTCTTAGGCTCAGGCAATCCTCCTACCTCAGTCTCCCAAAGTGCTGGGATTACAGGCATGAAACACAGCACTTGGCCAGGAACCTCACAATCAATGAACAAACAGGGAATTATAAGGGAAGAACTGCCAGGCCAGTGGAAGTATAGTAGTGTAGGACTTTCTGGGACCACAATGAGACAACCCACCCCGAAGGACTCCCAGAGGAATTCATCTGAAGGATGAGTAGGGTCAGAGAAAGGAGTGTGGATGCCAAGTGAGTGAGCTTCTGGAGGTGAGGGGGCCTGGCTTGCTCCGGATTGGAGGGGTGGGGAGCAACCGGTGGTTCTGGTAGCTGATTGCGAGGGGTGAAGTAGCAGCCCAGTTGCAAAGGGCCTCTAAACCTGTTATGGAGTCTGGAGTTTATCTGGAAGGGAATGAAAAGTTGCTCAAGTGTTTAATGCAGGGAGTGATAGGGTCAGATTTGTATTTCAGAAAAGGTACTCTCAGCCAGGCGTGGTAGCTCATGCCTGTAGTCCCAGCACTTTGGGAGGCAGAGCAGGTGGATCACCTAGCTCCAGAGTTTGAGACCAGCCTGGCCAACATGGCGAAACCCTGTCTCTATAAAAAATACAGAAATTAGCTAGACATAGTGGCACACGCTCGTAGTCCCAGCCACTCTGCAGGCTGATACAGGAGAATCACTTCAGCCTCGGAGGTGGAGGTTGCAGTGAGCCGAGATTGTACCACTGCACTCCAGCCTGGGCAAGAGTGAGACCTTGTCTCAAAACAAAAAACAAACAAAAACAAAAAACAAAAAGGAGCTTAGGAACAGGGCTGAGGTCTTGTTTGATAAAGAAATGGAGCTGAAGATGTCCGCACAGGAAACTTTTTTTCTTTGAGACAGGGTCTCCCTCTGTCACCCGGGCTGGAGTGCAGTGGCGCAGTCTTGGCTCACTGCAACCTCTGTCTTCTGGGTTCAAGCAATTATCCTGCCTCAGTCTCCCAAGTAGCTGGGATTACAGGCGTGCGCCACCAGGGCCCAGCTAATTTTTTGTATTTTTAGTAGAGATGGGGTTTTGCCATGTTGGCCATGCCGCTCTTGAACTCCTGGTCTCAAGTGATCCTCCCACCTGGGCCTCCCAAAGTGTTGGGATTATAGGTGTGAGCCACTGCACCCAGCCTATTTTTTGAAGCATCTGGAAATTAGCTTCAGAAAGGACATTGGATGTGATTGGATCTGTTAGACTTTCAGAGCTGGGGGAGCTTAGAGTTCTCTTGGTCCATTTTGCCTTCCTGTTTCACAGATAACTAAGCTTAGGCCCAGAGGAGGAAAGCAAAGGGCCCTGGGCACATATCTAAGTATTGGCAGTGGTGGGGCAGGATGTTGGGAAGGATGGGAGTGAGGCACCCATATTGTGTTGGAGTCATGCTAATACAGGTTTCATCTCAGCTCCAAATTCATCACATCCTAGCTGTGTGACTTCTCTCTGAACTTTCCTTGCCTGTAATATGGGGACATTAGGAGGGCCTGGGAGCTTTCAGCAGTGTAGGAGTAATGAGAACATATTGGTCCATTCAAGGAGTAAAGTCTGCAACTTTGCATTTAACTGGGTGCTTTACAGAGGTGACCTCAGGGTCAACCAAACAGTCCTGCCAAGGGGCATTGAGGTTTTTGGGAGAAAGAGTCAGAGGTTCTGGGCTTACTTTTCTCAGCTCTATTGTTTGGCTGCTGTCAAGATGCATCCTCTCCTCTGCCTTCTCCCTTCCAGTCAGCAGAACTGTCCCCTGGTAGGAGATGTTGTCATGGCAATCAGATTTCTCCAGCAGTTCGGTTGCCTTTGTCTCTCTCTCTTTTTTTTTTTTTTTTTTTTGAGACTGAGTCTCGCTTTGTCGCTCAGGCTGGAGTGCAGTGACCAGATCTCAGCTCACTGCAAGCTCCGCCTCCTGGGTTTACACCATTCTCTTGCCTCAGCCTCCCAAGTAGCTGGGACTACAGGCGCCCGCCACCTCGCCTGGCTAGTTTTTTTGTATATTTTAGTAGAGACGAGGTTTCACCATGTTAGCCAGGATGGTCTCGATCTCCTGACCTCGTGATCTGCCCGTCTCGGCCTCCCAAAGTGCTGGGATTACAGGCTTGAGCCACCGCGTCCGGCCTGCCTTTGGCTCTCTTAACTCCAATACTTTAATCTTAGAAGGAGAGTCCACAGACCAGTTGAGAATGAGGACACACCTAAATCAGACTGAGTGACATTCCTGAGCCCTGTCCCCATCCCCACTCTTGTGGTAAAATCTTCAGGTTGGAAATCCAGCCTTCCCTCTAACACCACACATCTATTCCGCAGCAGCAGCCGTCACATCCCTTAGGAAACCTTCTCTGACAGCCTCTGATACACATCCACAAAAAGACCTGACCCCTCCTACCTTTGAGTCTTCCCTCTCAGCACCTACGTGCTTAAGCCATCTGTTTCCCTCTCCCCTGTGAGTTCCTTGAAAGCAGGGACTGTGTCCTGTTCTGTTTGGCACAAGGTTTGCATGTAATAGGCCCAACATACATTTTGTTGAATGAATGAGTCACTAAGGGAATGAAGAGTGAAGGTATTGGAAGACTGAAGGTAATTTATGTAATGACTAAGAGCTCAAGCTTGAAGTAAAACGGACCTGAATTCAAATTCTGACATCATCACTTAATAGCCAGTCTCAGGCAACTTTCTTTATCTCTTTAAGCCTTAGTTTCTTCTTCTGTAAAATGGAGATTTAATACGTTCTTCATGGAAGTGTTGTGAGGGCTGAATTAGATAATCCATTTAAAGCACTACACAGAGTTACTAGACTGTCTGTTTCCATATCCCTCTTCCCACCAACCTTCCCACTAGGCATACATTTTGTTGAATGAATGAGTCACTAAGGGAATGAAGAGTGAAGGTATTGGAAGACTGAAGGTAATTCATTTATGTAATCACTAAGAGCTCAAGCTTGGAGTAAAACGGACCTGAGTTCAAATTCTGACATCATCACTTAATAACCAGTCTTAGTGCTCAGCCCAGGGTCTGGCACGGAGAGGTGGCCTCTAAAAGTTCTGTTGAACAACCAAACTTAACTTGCATTTGCATTGCACTTCACAGTTTGTGAAGCAGTTTTACACCCACAATATGTAGAGTTACTGGCCTTTTCATTACCAAGAATATTCCCATTATTATTTAAGTCCCATGGGACCATATTTGGAAAAACATTAATCAAACAAATTCCATTTATGCTGGGTGCAGTGGCTTGCACCTGTAATCCCACCTGCTTGGGAGGCTCAGGCAGGAGGAACCCTTGAAGCCAGGAGTTCAAGACCAGCCTGGGCAACACAGTAAGACCCATCTCTAAAAAAATTTTTTTTAAGTAGCCAGATACAGTGTTGAATGTCCTTTAGTCCCATTTACTTGGGAGGCTGAGGCAGGAGGATGACTTGAGCCCAAGTTCAAGGCTGCAGTAAGTTATGATCATGCCACTGCACACCCAGCCTCGGCAACAACAGAGCAAGATCCCATCTCTTAAAAAAATTTCAATTTTCTGGCCAGGCACCATGGCTAACGCCTGTAATCCCAACACTTTGGGAGGCCAAGGTGGGCACATTGGGGTCAGGAGTTTGAGACCAGCCTGGCCTACATGGTGAAACCCAGTCTCTACTAAAAATACAAAAATTAGCCTGGGTTGGTCATGCACTGTACATCTGTAATCCCAGCTACAGGGTGGCCGTCCCAGCTCCCAGGCTGAGGCACGAGAATTGCTTGAGCCTGGGAGGTTGAGGTTGTAGTGAGCCAAGATCACATCACCGTACTCTAGGCTGGGCGACAGAGTGAGACTCTGTTTCAAAAAAAAAAAAAAAGAAAGAAAGAAAGAAAGAAAGAAAAACTTCCATTTTTAAATCAATCAAGGTCATGCCAACCGTTAACCAGAACTTCTGATCTACATGAAATAAGAATTTTTGTCCCCAACTCCCAGCACAGGATGTGGATACATAGTAAATACCCAAGAAATGCTTCCCAAATGATCACATGTATGGTTTCTTTCGTCTTTCTGAAATGTTGGAAGTGTCCCTCCTCCCTTACCCCTGGCTTTTATTATATCTTAGATCAGAGCTGAGCATCCCAGGTTGGGAACTCTTGTCTTCCTAACAACTCCATGTCCCCATTTTACTTCCTTTTTTTTTTTTTTTTGGAGTTGGACTCTCATTCTGTTGCCCAGGCTGGAGTGCAGTGGCACGATCTCGGCTCATTGTAACCTCTGCCTCCTGGGTTCAAGTGATTCTCCTGCCTCAGCCTCCTGAGCAGCTGGGACTATAGGCGTGTGCTACCATGCCCAGCTAATTACTATATTTTTAGCAGAGATGGGGTTTCACCATGTTGGCCAGGCTGGTTTTGAACTCCTGGTCTGAAGTGATCCACTCACCTTGGTCTCCCAAAGTACTAGGATTATAGGCGTGAGGCACCATGCCTGGCCTTTACTTTAAAAAAAATTTTTTTCCCTTAAACCTATTAAAAAACATAGAGATGGGGTCTCGCTATGTTGCCCAGGCTGGTCTCCAACTCTTTCCATGGCAGCCTCTTCCCATAACATTCTTCTGCTTTTGTAAGACAGAGTCTTACAATATTACAATATGTATTGACAGAATCTTACTCTGTCACCCAGGCTGGAGGGCAGTGGGGTGATCTTGGCTCACTGCAGCCTCCGCCTCCCAGGTTCAGGTGATTGTCATGCCTCACCCTCCCGAGCAGCTGGGATTACAGGCACGTGCCACCACACCTGGCTAATTTTTGTATTTTTAGGAGAGACGGGGTTTCACCAAGTTGGCCAGGCTTGTCTCGAACTCCTGACGTCAGGTGATCTGCCTGCCTCAGCCTCCCAAAGTGCTGGGATTATAGGCGTGTGCCACCGTGCCTGGCCTCCTCCCATAACATTCTATGACCTAAAATTAAGATGCTTGAATGGGTATTCTTTTTTCAAACAGAAACCTTTCTTCCTCCTTAAAATGCCCACTCTCGGCCGGGCGCTGTGGGAGGCTGAGGCAGGCGGATCGTGTGAGGTCAGGAGTTTGAGAACGGCCTAGCAAACGTGGCAAAACCTCGTCTTTCCTAAAAATACAAAAATTAGTCGGGCATGATGGCGGGCGCCTGTAATCCCAGCTACTAGGGAGGCTGAGGCAAAAGAGTTGCTTTAATCGAGGTGGAAGTTGCAGTGAGCCGAGATTGTGCCTCTGCAGTCCAGCCTGGGTGACAGAGTGAGACTCTGTCTAAAAAAAAAAAAAGCCACCCCCTGGAGCAACACAGCATCAATACAACCCTCTTTATTAAGATGGGCCTTTCACTAGCCGAAGCCAAACATTATGGCTCCCCTAAGTTTTTTATCCAGTTATTCTTTGGATAAAAATAAGTCATGAGCTCAGGGGAGACGGCGTGTTGGTTTACTCTGCCTCTTGTGCCCCCAGATGTCTACCGTTGTGGAGCTGAACGTGGGGGGTGAGTTCCACACGACCACCCTGGGTACCCTGAGGAAATTTCCGGGCTCAAAGTTGGCAGAGATGTTCTCTAGCTCAGCCAAGGTCCCCATGGATGCAGAGGGCCGCTTCTTCATTGACCGCCCCAGCACCTATTTCAGACCCATCCTGGACTACCTGCGCACTGGGCAAGTGCCCACACAGCACATCCCTGAAGTGTACCGTGAGGCTCAGTTCTATGAAATCAAGCCTTTAGTCAAGCTGCTGGAGGACATGCCGCAGATCTTTGGTGAGCAGGTGTCTCGGAAGCAGTTTCTCCTGCAAGTGCCGGGCTATGGCGAGAACCTGGAGCTCATGGTGCGCCTGGCGCGTGCAGAGGCCATAACAGCGCGGAAGTCCAGCGTGCTTGTGTGCCTGGTGGAAACGGAGGAGCAGGATGCATATTATTCAGAGGTCCTGTGTTTTCTGCAGGATAAGAAGATGTTCAAGTCCGTTGTCAAGTTTGGGCCCTGGAAGGCAGTCCTAGACAACAGTGACCTCATGCACTGCCTGGAGATGGACATTAAGGCCCAGGGGTACAAGGTATTCTCCAAGTTCTACCTGACGTACCCCACCAAAAGAAACGAATTCCATTTTAACATTTATTCATTCACCTTCACCTGGTGGTGATCCTCAGGAGCAGAGACTGTTACGAGTTCTGGCATGGCTTATGAAATTAAAAGTTGCCATCAATGCCATTTTCCTTTAATTTCACAAATATCAGGCAATTTCCAGGGTTGGTCTAGAGCCTTGCCCCTAAATATTGATCTCCCATTTAAGGACTTTCCACTCTATTGCAACTGACACCACTATATTTGCCTAGCAACTTGCAGCTGCTTCCTCTTCAAAGCCTCATGTATCTTTAAGAATGTTTCAACAATGCGTTGGCAAGAGATGTGGGATGACAACAGGAACATACAAGATACTGTGAATCTAGATGTTCTGACCTAAAGATGTAGTCTACCTAGCCCCAGCTTGTGGTCCAATCCATCTGTCTCTGGCATGTGCCCTCATGTAGCAGGTGCTTTCCTGATCCCCTTTGTGAGATGCTGTGGGTGCTAAAACCTCAGAGCTGTCCTCTTCTCTAGAGTGATTTTCAAAGTGAATCATCAGCATTACCTGTGAACTTGCTGGAAATACAAATTCTCAGACCCCACCCCACACCTACCGAATCAGAATTTCCAGGGGTTGGCACAGCATTCTGATTTACCAAACCCTCCAAGTGATTTTGATGTATTCTAATTTTGAGACCATCTCTAGAAAAGAATTGCTACCTCTTGTATGGAGGTACAAAAGACTGACCTCTTACATCGAGGAACTTCCTTTCCCAGAGCTCCTCATGGAATCAGGCTGAAGTCAGTCTTCTTCTGAGAGCACATTCTTACTTAATTTTTTTTTTTTTCCTGTTCTACGCTGCTTCCCTCACTCCCCTTCTCCTAAGAACACTCCATCAATAAACCATTTGCATGAGAGTCTCAGTTTTGGTTCTGCTTCTCAGCCTAATACAGGACTCATCCTCTAAAGGAGGATACATGTCGACGTTCATTCTTCTCCAAGTCCAGGTCTGAGATAGATGACCCCCTTCCCTGTGTAGTAGCTTGATCAGCTATTGTGGGTTGTCTGGAACTTTCTTGGGACATAGGGTTTCTTTCTTGGGACCAAAGGGTTTCTTGGGATACAGGACTTCCAGTATAAAAACTTGGAAGTCTCATCGGGTGCAGTGGCTCATAGCCTATAATCCCAGCACTTTGGGAGGCTGAGGCAGGTGGAGAACTTGAGGTCAGGGGTTCAAGACCAGCCTGGCCAACATTGTGAAACCCTCATCTGTATTAGTCTGTTTTCACACTGCTGATAAAGACATACCTGAGACTGGGCAATTTACAGAAGAAAGAGTTTTAATGGACTTACAGTTCCATATGGCTGGGGAAGCCTCATAATCATGGTGGAAATGTATATCTCACACGGCAACAGACAAGAGAGAGCAAGTGCAGGGAAACTCCCCTTTTAAAAACCATCAGCTCTCATGAGACTTACTCACTATCACGAGAACAACACAGGAAAGACCTGCCTCCATGATTCAGTTACCTCCCACGAGGTCCCTCCCACAACATGTGGGAATTCAAGATGAGATCTGGGTGGGGACACAGCCAAACCATACCACTGTCTCTACTAAAAAAAAGTTAGCCAGTCATGGTGGCACATGCCTGTAGTCCCAGCTACTCGGAGGCTGAGGCATGAGAATCGCTTGAACCTGGGAGGCAAAGGTTGCAGTGAGCCAAGGTCTCGCCACTGCACTCCAGCCTAGGTGACACAGGGAGACCCTGTCTCAATAAATAAATAAATAAATAAATAAATAAATAAATAAATGAAACCAACTTGGAAGTCCCAGGCAAGCTAGAATGAGTACTGCCTACCCAATTCTCTCTCACTTTGTTTATTTTTCCTTTGGGATACCTCTTCTGTGGTGACAGATCTGGAAGTGACCTCTATTCAAGAGAGACCATGTGTACCTATAAGAACCTGGCTTTGCCCCCTAATGGGATAACCACTGTCTCCATCCATACCTTTCACAAACCACTGAATTTTTCCCCTTATGATACCTTCCCCTCCTGCAGTGTCATGTATATTTCAATCAATGTCCAGAAGCTTTTCTTTTGGGTTAGAATCTGACTCTTTGAGGATATTTTCAGTTTTCTGTTCCTTGCCATTTCTTCAAAAGCCTGAGCAGCTGTCTCTAATACTTAGAACTGACAGCGGTAATTCATCCCATCCCTTTGAGAGCTCCAGGTTTGGGGCTGTTGGGTTGCTCCTATGCCCAAGTATTTTAAACATATTGACCCTTGCCCTTGAGAAAAAAGGCCTAGTCTCCATGGTATGAGAACTTTCTAGGCCAGGCATGGTGGCTCACACCTGTAATCCTAGCACTTTGGGAGGCTGAGGCAGGTGGATCACTTGAGGTCAGGAGTTTGAGACTAACCTTGCCAATATAGTGAAACCCCGTCTCTACTAAAAACACAAAAATTAGCCAGGCATGGTGCTGTGTGCCTGTAGTTCCCTCTACTCGGGAGGCTGAGGCAGGAGAATTGCTTGAACCTGGGAGGTGGAGGTTGCAGTGAGCTGAAATCGTGCCATTGCACTCCAACCTGGACAACAGAGAGAGACTCTGTCTCAAAAAAAAAGAAAAAAAAAAATTAACAAATCTAAAATATTACATGTAATGTATTATCTATTCTGACAATTGTTCAACACATGTATTTTATGGTATTTTTTAAAAATCCAATAAAAGTTCATGCATTACACTTGATTATTAGGTTTTCTTCAGTTCAGAGATTCTCACCTTGGCCACATTTCAGAATCAGTCGGTCAGGTAGCCTTAAGAAATATGGGCTCCATCCCTAGAGATCTTAATTTAACTGTTTTGGGTGTGGTCTGACCATTGGGTTTTAAAAATCTTCCTCAGGCATTTCTCGCCCAGGCTGGAGTGCAGTGGCCGGATCTCAGCTCACTGCAAGCTCCGCCTCCCGGGTTTTCGCCATTCTCCTGCCTCAGCCTCCCGAGTAGCTGGGACTACAGGTGCCCGCCACCTCGCCCGGCTATTTTTTTCGTATTTTTTAGTAGAGACGGGGTTTCACTGTGTTAGCCAGGATGGTCTCGATCTCCTGACCTCGTGATCCGCCCGTCCCGGCCTCCCAAAGTGCTGGGATTACAGGCTTGAGCCACCGCTCCCGGCCTTCCTCAGGCATTTCTAAAATTCATCAAAATTTGAGAAAAACAGCTTTAGTCTCTTTTAGTCTACAACAGTTTCCCTTTTTTCTTTGACATTGATCCAAACTTACGTGATGCACTAAGTCCTTATCTACTTGGCCTAAGAACTTTGACTTCCCTCTCCATCCAAGTCTTTTTCAGCTGCTTCTGGGAGTCCTTGGGATTGGTGGTGGGGCACTTGTAGTGTGAATCATTCCTTGTTCCAGCCTTTTTTTTTTTTTTTTTTAAATCATTACCTTGCTCCAGGCTAATCAGCACCACTTGGCCCATTGTTCAAATTGCTGTGTTTCCTGGATCATGATTTTCCTAGGGTCTATGTAGAACTACCATCAATGGACCTTACTGGTGAGATTTATTACTTTGGTCTGAGCATGGACACACCATGCTAATGCCAGGGATAATAGGCATCAACATTTAGCTAAAGGCTTGGGGATTGTGTATAGAAAAGTTCCCAACTTGCTACTCTATGTGATCGCTCCGAGCACAAGACCTTTGGTATGTTCTAAAGGGGTCCCATATTGAGCAAGTAGTGTTACAACTACTTCCAGGCTTACCAAAAAGCTGCCTCCTTTACCAACTCCAGGGTTGCCTCCACACCTGGCGACATGAATGCTTCCCAGAGTGGCTATAGGCTGCTTCACTGCTCAATGATAGAATTGCATAGCCCTCTCCCACATTGACTTTGGGCTAGGTGATGTGACTTGTTTGCCAGTGGGACATCAACAAATATGACACAAGCCAAGGCTTCATAAACATTTGTGCATGGGGCTTGCTCTCTTGGAATGCTTCCACTGCCATAAAAGAAAACCAGGCAATGCCACCAGAGAGGTTATGAGAAGGGGAATAGAGGAGGCCATCAAGCCCTAAATGAGCTACCAGATGACCCAGCTGAGTGAGTGACCCCAGGACTGCTCAGCACAGACCTGCCCAAATTGCAGAATCATAAGTAAATAATGATGTTTTAAACCTCTCTGCTCTATTGATGATTGTAGTTTGAAACAGAAAAATGAAAAATAAATACGTAAAACTCCTCTATGTTTTGGAGTGGTGTGTCATTCACTAATAGAAAATGGATACACTTCATTTTAAGGGACTTCACCAGAAGTCCCAGCCAACGACATCTGTTTACATTTTGTTGGTTAGAATTGTGACATATGGCCACACCTCTACAGAGTATGCAAGAGAGACTGGAAAATGTAATTGCTTTTATGTGTATGTGTGTGTGTGCTGGTCACAACACCATCTCCAGACAGTTGTCTTCTTTAAGAGAGAAGGAGAAAGTGAATATTGGAGATGTAACCAGCAAGCTCTGCCATACCTATACAGAGGTTCAAATCAGCTGTTTTGCTTTTTTAAGTAGCTTACTTTTTGTGTGTGTGTGTGTGACAGGATCTTATTCTGTCACCCCGGCTGTAGCGCAGTGGCATGATCTTGGCTCACTGCAACCTCAGCCTCCTGGACTCAGGTGATCCTCCCACTTCAGCCTCCCAAGTGACTGGGACTACAGGTGTGTACCCAGCTAATTTTCCTATTTTTAGTAGAAATGGGGTTTCGTCATGTTGCCTAGGCTGGTCTTGACCTCCTGGGCTCAAGCGATCTGCCACGTCAGCCTCCCAAAGTGCTGGGATTATAGGCATGAGCCACTGTGCTCAGCCAAGAGACAGACATTTGAAGAAAGCTTGTAATGTTAAAATTAGGAACAAATAAATGGCCAGGCATGGTGGCACATGCCTGTGGTCCCAGCTACTGGGAAGCCTGAGCCACGAGGATTGCTTGAGCCCAGGAGGTGGAGGGTGCAGTGAGCTGAGATTACGCCACTGCACTCCAGCTTGGGTGACAGAGTGAGGTCCTGTCTCAAAAATAAATAAATAAATTAATTAAATTAAATAAAAAGAAGAAGAAGAAACAATCAAAAATAACAGAATGTTTCTTGGAGGAAAGAGAATATGGAGAGCAGAACTTTGAAGCAACTGTGATAAATATCCCTAGAGATGCCTCTTTTTGGACAAAATGGAGTAACAGGCACTGGATTTACCCTTCTACCTGAAACAACGCAAAACTGGACAAAATATGTGAAACAATGGATCTCGACATATTGTACATTAGGCAACTAAGGACAAGGAACTCAGAGACAGGGAGCAAATGAGATAGGTCCCATGATTACCCCAGCTTGCTGACTGCAGACAATATTCAGGGCCTGGTGCAGAGAGGGGAACCCAGGCAGAGACTGGGAGTTACCTTGAATTGAGGAGAAAGATCTGGGAATCCCAGGAAGCCAAACAGCAAGAGTTTCAAGGCAGAGTATCAGAGAGGAGAGGACTCCACAGAGAGAAGACTCTGGAGACCTGCCTGAGGTCCCTCTTGAGTATTCAGTGCCGTACTCATCAGTGAACATATGTGAGGAAACCACCCAAGGCTGGGTAGAGAAAAGATTAGTGGGAACAGTGTCCAGAGATCAGGACCAGGAAAAGTGTATATTCCCAATAGCCAGAGAGAAAGACCTTATGATTCACAAGGCCTCAGTTAGAGTAAAAAGGTCTTG
Organism: Chlorocebus sabaeus; assembly: GCF_047675955.1. Taxonomy (NCBI): domain Eukaryota; kingdom Metazoa; phylum Chordata; class Mammalia; order Primates; family Cercopithecidae; genus Chlorocebus; species Chlorocebus sabaeus. The sequence goes on along the minus strand of NC_132904.1, from coordinate 74,525,150 downwards.
CATTAGTATTGGAGAAAATTTACCCTAAATTAAATACTGTTCTGGTTTTACTTAAAGTTTAAAAGCAAGCAGGGCCGGGCGTGGTGACTCATACCTGTAATCCCAGCACTTTGGGAGGCTAAGGTGGGCAGATTATTTGAGGTCAGGAGTCTGAGACCAGCCTGGCCAACATAGTGAAACACCATCTCTACTAAAAATACAAAAAATTAGCCAGGAGTGGTGGCGCATTCCTGTAACCTCAGTTACCTGGCAGGCAGTGAAATAATCAAACTTTTCAAGTTACTTAACCATGTCTATAAAAAAATGCTGAGGAGTTTGTTTAGGACTATAATGCTTGCAAAAAAGTGGAAAAATACAGCCCACAGGAGGAAAAGAATCAATCAGTAGAAACTGATCCAGAAATTATGATGATAGATGATAAACAAAAGCAGAGATGGTAGAAATAGTAGGCAAAGACTTAAAACAGTGGTTATAACCATATTGTATATGTTAAAGAAGCTAGCAGAAAGATTGAACATATGGAACAAAGACATGGAGATATTTTTAAAAGACCTGGCAAGGCATGGTGGCTCATGCCTGTAATTCCAGTGCTGTGGGAGGCCTAGGTGGGCAGATCACTTGAGTTCAAATTCACTATTATTATGTTGCCTGGGCAACAGAATAAGACCCTGGCTCTACAAAAAAATTTAAATTAGCCAGGCATGGTGGTACTGGCCTGTAGTCCCAGCTACTCGGGGGACTGAGGTGGGAGGATGGCTTGAGCCCAGAAGGTTGAGGCTGCAGTGAGCTGTGATCACACCACTGTACTCCAGCCTATGCAACAAAGTGAGACATCGTCTTAAAAAAGAAAGAAAGAAAGAAAAAAGTCCAGATGTAGTGGCTCACGCCTGTAATACCAGCACTTTGGGAGGCCAAGGCGGGTGGATCACTTGAGGCCAGGAGTTTGAGACCAGCCTGGGCAACATGGAGAAGAAACCCTGTCTCTACTAAGAAATACAAAAAAAAATTAGCTGGGTGTGGTGTCGGGCACCTGTAATCCCAGCTACTCAGGAATCTAAGGCAGGAGAATCACTTGAACCTGGGAGGCAGAGATTGCAGTGAGATGAGATTGCACCACTGCACTCCAACCTGGGCAACAAAGTGAGACTCACTCTCAAAAATAAATAAATAAATAAATAAATAAATAAATAAATAAATAAATGAAATGGAATAAAAAGTACTTGTGGCAGCACCTGGGACATAGAAAAAGCTCAATCAACATTGGATATTAGTACAGGCATACCTCACAGATACTGTGAGTTCAGTTTTAGACCATCACAATAAAGGGAATATCACAATAAAGTAAGGCACATGAAGTTTTTGGTTTCTTATTGCCTACAAAAGTTATGTTTACACTATACTGTAGTCACTGAGGCTGAAGTATAGTGGCTTGGGGTTCATGGCTCACTGCAGCCTCGACCTCCTGGGCTCAGGTGATTCTTCCATCTCAGCACCCCCAGTAGCTGGGACTACAGATGCAAGCCACCATGCCCGGCTAGTTTTTTGATTTTTGGAGAGACGAGGTCTCATTATGATGCCCAGGCTGGTCTTGAGCTCCTGGGTTCAAGCAACCTTCCCGCCTTGGCCTCCCAAAGTGTTGGGATTACAGGCCACTGGACCCAGCCTACACTATAATCTATTAAGTGCACAGTGGCATTGTGTCTAAAAAACAATGCATATACCTTAATTTAAGAATACTTCATTGCTAAAAATGCTAACTATCATCTGAACCTTCACTGAGTCATAATCTTCTTGCTGGTGGAGGGTCTTGCCTCTATGTCGATGGCTACTGAATGATCAGGATGGTGGTTGCTGAAGGTTGGAGTGACTGTGGCAATTTCGTAAAATAAAGCAACAGAGAAGTTTGCCACATCAATCGATTCTTCCTTTCTTTCTCTCATTTTTACATATTTTTTGAGACAGGGTCTTGCCCTGTTGCTCAGGCTGGAGTACAGTGGTGCAACCATGGCTAAGTGCAGCCTCAACCTCCTGGGCTCAAGTCATCCTCCCACTTCAACCTCCTGAGTAGCTGGGACCACAGGTGTCTGTCACCACACCCAACTAATTTTTAAAATTTTGTAGAGACAGAGTCCTGCCTTGTTTGCCAGGCTGGTCTCCAACTCCTGGGCTCAAGTAGACGTCCCACCTTGGCCTCCCAAAATGTTGGGATTATAGGCATGAGCCACCGCGTCCGGCCAATCATTTCCAACTTTTGATTTAAAATAGGAGATGTGGGACTCTTCCTTTGTTTATTTTTATTTTTTTTGGAGATGGGGCTCTGCTCTGTTGCCCAGGCTGTAGTGCTATGGCGCAATCTCAGCTTACTATAGCCTCAACTTCTTGGGCTCACGTGATCCTCCCACCTCAATCTCCCAAGTAGCTGGGACCACAGGCATGTGCCACCATGCCCAGCTAATTTTATTTTTTGTCTCACTATGTTGCCCAGGCTGGTCCAAACTCCTGAACTCAAGCAATCCTCCAGTCTTAGCCTCCCAAAGTGCTGATATTACAGGTGCAAGCCATCATGCCTGGCCTGGGACTCTTCCTTTCACTTGAGCACTTAGAGGCCATTATGTAGGGCTATTAACTGTTCAATATTATTTTGTGTCAAGGAATTTCAATATTGTTGTATCTCAAGGAATAGGGAGGCCTGAAGAGAGGGAGGGAGACAGGGCATTGCCAGTCAGTGGGACAGTCAGAACACACACGTTTATTTATTGCGTTTTCTGTCTTATATGGATGCTGTTTGTGGTGGCCCCAAATAATTAGAATAGTGACATCAAAAATCACTGATCACTGATCACCATAACAGATATAAAGTCTTGATTTTATGTATAAAAAAGTTGAAATATTGTGAAAATTACCAAAATGTGACACACACTTCGAGTGAGCACGTTACTGGAACAATGGCGCCTATAGACTTCCTCAACACATGGTTGCCACAAACTTTCCGTTTATCAAATAGGCAATATCTGTGAAGCACAATAAAGCAAATGCAATAAAATGAGGTGTGTCCACATTGTTACTGTTCTATGGCGATGTCAACAAAGTGTGGCATAATTGAAGGAACACTGGAATTCGACTATAGACCTTACTTTGCTTTTTTTGAGACGGAGTCTCGCTCTGTCACTCAGGCTGGAGTGCAGTGGCATGATCTCGGCTCACTGCAACCTCCACCTCTCAAACTCAAGTGATTCTCATGCCTCAGCCTCCCGAGTAGCTGGGATTACAGGCACCTGCCACCATGCCCGGACAATATTGTTATGTATTTTTAGTAGAGATGGGGTTTCACCATGTTCTCCAGGCTGGCCTCGAACTCCTGACCTCAGGTGATCCGCCTGCCTCGGCCTCCCAAAGTGCTGGGATTACAGGTGTGAGCCACTGTGACTGTCCGAGACCTTACTTTGAATGGCAGCTCATCAATCACAGTGTTCTTAAGCAAGAAACTCTGGGGGAGTTCTTGAAAGGGGATCTGCTCCACAAGGTTGTGAGAGTGCAGTGGGTTGAATGGTGGTCCCCCAAATGCTATGTCCATCTCATAATCCCCAGAATCTATAGATGTTACCTTATTTGGAAAAAGAGTTTTTGTGGATGTAATTAAGTTAAAGATTTGAAGATGAGGAGATTCTCCTGTATTATCTGGATGAATCCTAAATCCAGTGACAATCTTTCCTTATAAATCCTTACAAGAGGCACACAGAAGAGAAGATAATGTAAAGGAGGGGTGATACGACCATAAGCGGCCAGGTGCAGTGGCTCACACCTGTATCCGAACACTTTGGGAGGCTGAGGGGGAGGATCACTTGCATCTAGGAATTCGAGACCAGCCTAAGCAACATAGCGAGATCCCATCTCTACTAATAAATAGCCAGGCATGGTGGCACACAACTGTAGTCCCAGCTACTCAGGAGGCTGAGGTGGGAGGATTGCATTAGCCTGGAAGTTTGAGGCTGCAGTGAGCCACGATCACACCATTGCCCTCAGCCTGGGTGACAGAGTGAGATCCTGCCTCAAAAAATTAAAAAATTAAAAAAATAAAAATGACCACAAGCTCAGGAATGCTGTGGCAGCAGCCAGAGGCCATAAGAGGCAAGGAACAGATTCTCTCCTACAGCCTCCAGAGAGAGGACAGTTCTGCCAATAACTTAATTTTGGAATTCTAGCCTCCAGAACTGTGAGAGAATAAATGTTTGCTGTTTTAAGCTACCAAGTTTGTGGTTGGCAGCCTCAGGAAACTAATACAGAGAGTAAAATCAAGTAATATATTTAAAAATATCCAGCACATTTTAGGGCTCTGATATTGCCTAGTCAAAATTTCAAGCCTAAAAGAAATGTAGGGCAAGGGCAAGGCCAAGGTCACAGTGTCTCTTACAGACTCTCCTGAGAAGTAGTAGGGCTGTACATCCTTCACATCTTTAAACAGAGAGAGCAGCCACTACTTCCATCATTTTGTAGAGCAAATGTTTAACCTGAAGCCACATGAGATGGATCATAGCAAACATAAAGTTCCCTTGTGACTGTTTGGAATTTCTTTTTCGATTCTTCATTTTACTATGAGGTCCAAAGGTTTAGTTTTCTGTTTTTCGATTTTTTAGTTTGTTTTCTTTTGAGACAGTCTTGCTCTGTCACCTAGGATGAAGTGCAGTGGTGCAATCATGGCTTACTGAAGCCTTGACCTCCCTGGACTCGGGTGATCTTTCTGCCTCAGCAGCCCAAGTAGCTGGGACCACAGGTGTACACCACCACAACTGGCTAATTTTTGTATATTTTGTAGAGAAGGGGTTTCACCACATTGCTCAGGCTGGTCTCGAACTCCCAGGCTCAAGCACTCCTCCTGCCTTGGCCTCCCCAAGTGCTGGGATTACAGGTGTGAGCCATCGTGCCTGGCCATGATTTGTGATTTTTGTAAGTACAGTATATATTATAAAGACTGTCATGATCCATAGCTACTTGAGAGATTTACTTCGACAGTTACCTATCTTTCTTGTCAGACTTAAAATATTTTTCGACTTGACATCAGAGACAACTGTTTAAGTATTTACGGTATTGTTAACTTTTGAGGTTTAAGGAATTAATACGTAGGAAGTTTCAATCACAAAATTGTTCAGAACAGTCATTTTCAAAGAACATTATAACTCAGGAATCACATCTGTTTGTAAATGTTTTTCTTGTTTTCAAGGTTGGTCTGTGGTTTCCTTTCTTGGTTTTAATATGGCTGACAATTTAGGGTGGACATTCTTGAATGTCTGCTTAATCTTCTTCATGAAGAAACTCAACGTTATCAAGAGCCTGGGGAAAAGAGTTCATACTTTGATCAGTAATTACTCCTATGATATTAGATTCCAAGGCAGTACTTAAGAGATTCAGATATTTTTGTCACCCGCATTTTCACTGGAGACATCCTGCTCCTTAAGATCTAAACAGGTTGGCTTACCATCTCAATTTCATGAGTTATGGAAAGGTAATGTCCTCCCTAAGGTTTCTGCACATTCCTGGAGTGCTTGTGTTCTCATGGTCTGTTCTGGTCTTCCACTTCTGCTCCTCATCTGGGTGTCTTATACCCATTGTTACTGTTCTACACAATGCTCACCAGATTTAACACACAGGTCTTTAATTTTTTTTTTTTTTTTTAATAAATGCCACTTTCATTACCTATTTGTGCACACAGCTGATGGTGGAAAATATAGGCAATTAAGGGGAGAGGATTTATAATACAGAACCACAATTCCCAGTTGAGTATTGGACATATTTATTCTTAACAGTGTGCCAGTCTTCCCATCACTGGGGACTTCTTACTAGTAGATTGTATTTGTTAACTATTCTCTCTTCTTTCCATTTTCTTGCCATGCTCCACTGTGGGTGGGGCTATTCTTCCCTTCTCCACTAACTTACGCCAGCCAGTGGAATATGTGTGGAAATGACAGTGTGCCAGTTCCAAATCAAGGCTTTAGAAACATGACAATTCTCCATGAGCCCTCTCGTGTTCCTTCTATTTGCAAAGGGAAGACCATGCTCCAGTTTAGCTACCTCCTTTGTTGCTTGGTTCTAGATTGCATGCATGTTCTTAAGGTATGACTCTCCTCCTAAGCAACTTCCAAACTATTTTATTAAACAAAGGCAATTCCAATATCTCCTCAACTCACAATTCATAATACGGTTAAGATGACATACTATTGACCAGGCACTGTGGCTCACACCTGTAATCCCAGCACTTTATGAGATCAAGACAGGTGGATCTCCTGAGGTCAGAAGTTCATTTGACCAGCCTGGCCAACATGATGAAACCCTGTCTCTACTAAAAATACAAAAATTAGCCGGGCATGGTGGTGCACACCTGTAATTCCAGTTACTTGTTGGGCTGAGGCAGGAGAATTCCATGAACCCAGGAGGCGGAGGTTGCAGTGAGCCAAGATTGCACCATTCCACTCCATCCTGGGCGACAGAGCAAGACTCCATCTCAAAAAACAAAACAAAATGAAACAAAAAACAAAACATTTTTATCTCACGATAGCAAAACTTTTGGAAATAAGTAGTATTTTTTCTTTTAATACCCTATTCTGAGAAGCAACAAATAGTTTTAAGTAATTATATTATGTCTGAATAATGTAATGTTATACTGCTATTAAAATTACATTTATGGATGGCTTAAAATTAAGGTGAGGAGAATGCTCATTTAATTCAATGTAATTTAATTAAATTAAATATTTGCTCCAAAAAGGATTTAAGGTAGAGGGACTTACAAGACTGTACAAAAAAGAAATATCCAAAAAGATATAAATTATAAGTACACGGCCAGGCACGGTGGCTAATGCCTATAATCCCAGCACTTTGGGAGGTCAAGGCGGGTGGATCACCTGAGGTCAGGGGTTTGTGACCAGCCTGGCCAACATGGTGAAACCCCATCTCTACTAAAAATACAAAATTAGCCGGGCATGGTGGTAGGTGCCTGTAATCCCAGCTACTTGGGAGGCTAAGGCAGAATAACTTGAACCCGGGAGGTGGAGGTTGCAGTGAGCAGAGATCACACCATTGCCCGCCAGCCTGAGAGAGTGAAGCTCCAACTCAAAAAAGAAAAAAAAAAAAAAAAAAGCCGGGCGCAGTGGTTCACGCCTGTAATCCCAGCACTTTGGGAGGCCAAGGCGGACGGATCACAAGGTCAGGAGATTGAGACCATCCTGGCTAACATGGTGAAACCCCGTCTCTACTAAAACTGCAAAAAATTAGCCAGGCGTGGCGACGGGTGCCTGTAGTCCCAGCTACTTGGGAGGCTGAGGCAGGAGAAGGGCGTGAACCTGGGAGGTGGAGCTTGCAGTGAGCCGAGATCGCGCCACTGCACTCCAGCCTGGGCGACTGGGCGAGACTCCGTCTCAAAAGAAAAGAAAAGAAAAGAAAACTATAGATAGATAGATAGATAGATAGATAGATAGATAGATAGATAGATAGATAGATAGATATAGATATAGATATATTAGGCACGTGGCTCACACCTGTAATCCTAGCACTTTGGGAGGCTGAGGCGGGAGGATCACTTGAGGACAGGAGTTCAAAACCAACCTTTTGGTGAGACCCTGCCTCTATAAAAAACAAATAAATAAACAAATAAAACAATTAACCAGGTGTGGTGGCACAAGCCTGCTGTCCTAGCTTTTCAGGATGCTGAGTTGGGAGGATCACTTGAGCCTGGAAGGTTAAGACTGTAGCAAGCCATGATCATGTCACTGCACTCCAGCCTGGGCGACAGAGTGAGACGCTGTCTCATATACACAAAAATTACAAGTACATAAATTATAAGAACATTGTTGGTTGCCTACTCATTAATACCATCTCCTCCCTTCCTCCTTCCTAACAGAAAGGACAAAATAGCAGGCCAGGCGCGATGGCTCACGACTGTAATCCCAGCATTTTGGGAGGCCGAGGCAGGTGGATCACCTGAAGTCAGGAGTTCGAGACCAACCTGGCCAACATGGTGAAATCTTGTCTCTACTAAAAATACAAACATTAGCCAGGTGTGGTGGCGGGCACCTGTAATCCCAGCTACTCAGGAGGCTGAGGCAGGAGAATCGCTTGAACTCGGGAGGCGGAGGTTGCAGTGAACCGAGATCGCACCATTGCACTCCAGCCTGGGTGACAAGGGCAAGAATCTGTTTCAAACAACAACAACAACAACAACAACAACAACAAAAACCCAAAATAGCAATGATAGTAATCATGTTCAAAAGGCAATCTCTGTTTCATTTGTATGAATATCTGAGACTTCTTAGATCTGTTGGGACTAACCAAAGAAAATTACAGAGTCACAAGAGAAAATCTTAAAACCGTATGCTAAACGTAACTGTCATCATAATCTAAAGGAAAAACATAAAGAAAGATGACAACCTTTGTAGATTACCCTCATGAAGATACCCTAGTTCATAGCACTGCATCAGGTTTTCAGTTCTACATTTTTTCTCTTAGGGTACCTTTTTGTGTGTGTGTGTGTGTGTCTGTGTTGTTGTTGTTGTTGTTTGTTTTTAATTCTCTACTTATTCCCTCATCTTCCCCTGCATTCCCCCAACCACCACTCATTATCTGCTCTTTTCTGCTGTGCTTAGTGTCCTGGGAGGCTGATTGTTAGGTCCTTAGGTACTGCATGCCCAGGGCCCATTCCTGGTTGGGCCAGAGACTTGGCAAGTTCAAGAGTGAAAGATGGGTAAAAACCTGGGAAGAAGATGGGCCTAAGAAAGATGGGAAGAAAGCTGGGGAAACTGGTATAGGTGAAAATGTGAATGCCCTTGTGAATGCCCACCAGAGGGCACCCATTCTAGAAGAGGGTCTCAAAAATCAAGGGCATAATGATCCAACCTTTAGATGTCAGCCAGTCTCTTTCGCCAGCTCCTCAGTGCTTGCTCGATGGAGACATGAACAAAGTGGCCATAATGGCAGGGATAGAGGCTATTCATGTGCTGTACAGTATAGACTTCCTCCCCACAAAGCTAACCTAGCCACTGATGTATTGATGTATGTCCAACCTGCCAACAGTAGAGAGAAACCAACACTGAGCCCCCGATATGGTATTATTCTCAGAGGGTACCAGGCACTTCTTAGTGGGAGGTTTATTGCACTGCAAATCAATTAAGAAACTGTTGGGGAAAATTCTGGTGTTTCTGAGCAAATGGCATCAAAAGCTTTGTTTGAGGATGTTTGCAAAGCTGCTTAGGAGCAGGGAACAGATTTACTTATATTCCAGGGTAATAAAGCTAATATGGTCCTCAAATCCTGGAAACATTTCAGAGTGATAAAAAAATGTCCCCCATGGGTTGGAAGGCAGATTTCTTTCCTGACCAGTATAATAAAGTCTCTCTCCAGGGGGCAAGTTTCTCAGCAGTCTTCTTTTAAGAATGGGAGGTTCCTAAGCTCAGTGTTTTCAGCTGTTACAGATCTATTGTGTGCATGGACATTCACCTGTATAACTGCCATGATGGTTGTTTGGCAAGGAGAACTGAAACAAATTTGGAGTTCATGCCACCTGCTATGCTGTGGATAATCAACTGCCTAAGTCATCTGGGCTTGTTGTCTCCTTACCAGATGAAGCCATGAAGTGTGGCAAGTTAACTTAGCGCTTAGGGAGTGCCTGACTGTGTGACAATTTCCTACCACCAAATGTAATGACTTAAGACTACAGCCATTAATTATTCTCACAGGCCTACAGGTTGGGCAGTTCTGGTCTCAGCTGGAATAACGCATACATCTGTAGTCAGCTGGTGGATTAGCTGGGGTGGAGCTGGTCTCAGATGGCTTCAGGTAGGTCAACTTGCCTGTGTTCCATGTGGTCACTCACTCTTCAGCAGGCCAGGTTGGATTTGCTGTCATGGCAATGGTGGGGCTCCAAAATCAAACAAAAGGTCTGGGAAATTGCATGTGGGTGGGCCTTGAGGCTTACACTCAAAATTAGCACACGGTCACTTCTAGCACATTGTATTGGCCTGTCACAAGGCCAGCACAAATTCAAAGGGTGATAATATAGATTTCATCTCTTAATAAAAGCACCTTCAAAGTCACATTTCAAGGGGTATACATACCGAGAAGGGGAGATTTGGGGCTGTTTTTGCAATCATTCAGCTACATACTGGATCCTTTCCATCATGGAAGGAGCAGTGATTTGTCCTCACAGGAATAGATTCATATTCCAAATTCAGATTTGACTTCCCTACCTGCAATACTGCTGCCAGCTCCATCATCTACGGATGCCTAATTCATTATCATAGTATTCCACACATTGCTTCTGATTAAGGAACTTATTTTATGCTGAGAAAAATGTAGTGAAGAAACTCCTTGGTCTTGCCAGGAACCCTATCACTCAGATGTAGGTGCTATAATAAAGCAGCATAATAACCTTTTGGAGATTCAGTTATAGTGCTAATCAAGAGCCAACACATTGTGAGTTTGGGCTGCTGTTTATGGTATACGCCTTATACCAACAGCTAAAATATAGTACTGCTTCTCCCACAGTTAGAACATTGGTCTGGGTATCAAAGGGTGGAGGTAGGAGCAATTTCTCTCTCTTTTACACCTAATAATTCATTTATGAATTCTTGGGCTCAGTAGGTTTGGAATACTTAGTCCCCAAGGGAGAAACAGTTGCCCTAGAGAACATAGTCATTGTTCATTACATTAGACATGTAATGAGACTGTCCCCAGACCACTGGGGCTCTTGTTGCTGAACCAATAGGCAGAGAAGAAGTTACTAAATTGGGCTGCTGTTACGCAAGAGACAGAGAAGACTGAAGCTTCATAGATTCATTCACAGGGGAACCTTGACATATTCTCATAAGTAATAATAAAAGTCAAAGGAAAATGGCATCAATACAATAAAGACAGTTTTTCAAGTCAACATTAAAGAATGTGTGTTCTTGTTTCTATACCAATCTGGTTCATTGAGAAGTTGGCTATACTAACTTCTCAAATTTATTTATTTATAATTTAAAAAAAAAATTATATAGGCAGGCATGGTGGCTCACGCCTGTAATCCCAGCACTTTGGGAGGCCGAGGTGGGCAGATCACTTGAAGTCAGGAGTTTGAGACCAGCCTCGGCAACATGGTGAGACCCTATCTCTACTAAAAATGCAAAAAGATTAGCTCGGTGTGGTGGTGCATGCCTGTAATCTCAGCTACTCATGAGGCTGAGGCAGGAGAATCGCTTGAACCTGGGAGGTCAAGGCTGCAGTGAGCCATGATTGTGCCCCTGCACTGCAGCTTGGGTGACAGTGCTAAACTCCATATAATTTTGTTTTCTTTTAATATAGAGACAAGGTCTCTTTCTGTTGCACTGGCTGGTCTGGAACTCCTGAGCTCAAGTGATCCTCTCACCTACCACTTCCCAAAGTACTGGGATTACAGGCGTGAGGCACGGTGCCTGGCCTTAACTTTATTTTTATTGCTTCTTCCTGTTCCTTGCACGCACTTTACTTTCAACATGAACTGAAGTTCCTTTGGTTTTTGGAATGCACCAAACTGCTTCCTAAAGCCATGCATTTATTTATTTATTTATTTATTATTTTGAGACAGGGTCTCATTCTGTCACCCAGGCTGGAGTGCAGTGGTGCGATCTCAGCTACTGCAACCTCTGCCCAGTGGGCTCAAGCAATCTTCCTACCTCAGCCTCCCAAGTAGCTGGCACTACAGGCATACGCCATCACGCCCAGCTAATTTTTTGTATTTTTGGTAGAGATGGGTTTTCACCATGTTGCCCAGGCTGTCTCCAACTCCTGAGCTCAAGCTATCCCTTTACCTTGGTCTTCCAAAGTGCTGGGATTACAGGTGTGAGCCACCACACCTAGCCGCCATGTATTTAGTAACAACGATAATAATCGTATCATTGATACTATGATGCACATTTAATGTCTCTGAAATCAGGAGACGTTGACCAGTTGCTCCTATGTAGATTGAGTCGTAGAAGTTCATAGTGTCATTGCTTCAACTGAGCTCTGTGCAATTTTGGTACTACATGTGTTATTTTAAATTACTATTTAATATATCTCCAAATAGATTATCCTAAAATTTGTCATTAAAAAGTTTTTATGTGCACAGAAAGACATGGAAATAGCAGTGTGATGTAAGATACAAATCTATGTCTAAATAAGTTTAAAAGAGCTGTTTCTGTAAGCATACATAACAAATCTAAGCAATTAGAAACCATTGTTTTTAATTTCAGCATTTTCTTAACATAAATAAAATATTGATTTTATAATTGCTGGCAGCTTAGATTTGATAGAATATGATAATGGTAATAATAGCAGCTAAGCTTTATTAAAGGTATTGTTTGTTAAATGTTTTTCATTTCCCTTGACATATTTGTATATCTTATCTAGGCGGTCTGGGATGCCTTTGTTTCTGGAAAAACTCATTCTTTTAAAGCCTCATTAGAAATAGTTTCCTTTTTTTTTTTTTCTTTTTTTTTGAGACAGTCTCGTTCTGTTGCCCAGGCTGGAGTACCGTGGCCTGAACTCCGGCACTGCAGCCGCTGCCTCCTGGGTTCAAGCGATTCTCCTGCCTCAGCCTCCCGAGTAGCTAGGATTATAGGCACCCACCTCGACGCCTGGCTAGTTTTTGTATTTTTAGGAGAGACGGGGTTTCACCATGTTGGCCAGGCTGGTCTCGAACTCCCGACCTCAGGTAATCCGCCCGCCTCGGCCTCCCAAAGTGCTGGAATTACAGGGGTGAGCCACCGCGCCCAGGCTTTTTTCTTTTTCTTTTTTGAGACAGGGTCTCACTTCGTTGCCCAGGCTGGAGTGCAGTGGCTCGATGTCGGGACACTGCAACCTCCACATCCCAGGCCCAAGCGATCTTCCCACCTCAGCCTCCGGAGTAGCTGGGACTTCGGGCGTGGGACACCATCATGCCCTGCTAAATTTTGTATTTTTTTAGTAGATTTCGCCATGTTGCCCGGGCTGGTCTCAAAACTTCTGAGCTAGGTGATCCGCCCGCGTTGGCCTCTCGAAGTGCTGGGATTACAGGCGTGAGCCACCACACCCAGTTTCCTCTAATTTTAGGAAAGCCTTCCCTAAGGCACTCTAAGGAAATTAGGTCTGTTTGAACTACATTCATTCCCGTTACCCAGCACATTTCAGTTGCACTGTCACCATCCGTTTGGGTGTCTGTCTTCTCAGACTGTAGGACCTTGAGGATAAATACTATCTTTTGTTTATTTTTGGGTCCTCTGTATCCACCTATCCACCTCAGCCTTTTTTTTTTTTTTTTTTTTTTTTTAACAATCCCTCTCTTTCTTTCCCTCTTTTCTTTCCCTCCCTCCCTCCCTCCCTCCCTCCCTCCCTTCCTTCCTTCCTTTCCTTTTTCTTTCTCTCTCGCTCTCTCTTTCTTCTCTCTCTCTCTTTCTTTCTTGATACGGAGTCTCGCTTTGTTGCCCAGGCTGGAGTGCAGTGGCGTGATCTCGGCTCACTGCAACCTCCGCCTCCCAGGTTCAAGTGATTCTCCTGCCTCAACCTCCCAAGAGGCTGGGATTACAGGTGTGTGCCACCATGCCCTGGCTAATTTTTATATTTTTAGTAGAGAGGGGGTTTCACCATGTTGGCCAGGCAGCTCTCGAACTTCTGACCTCAAGTGATCCACCCGCTTCGGCCTCCCAAAGTGTTGGCATTACAGGCATGAGCCACCGTGCCTGGCCCACATTAATTTTTTTGAAAGACCAAAACAATGAACAGCTAATTTCATGTAGGTTGTAAAACTTGACCTTGGATTTACTAACACTAACATGTACACTACACCTTACAGTCCATAAAATGTTCCTGCATTGTTTCACTCCACCGTCACATCTTTGTCAGGTTATTATAAATGCATTTGTAGTTGAGCCATTTGCTTAAGAACCAGAACTGTCGTCTGTAGCTTCGTTGCTTTATCCTTGGTCTCAGATGTCTTTCTACTGTACTATAGCTATCAGAGCAGGGACTGATGCCTCAAAGGATGGCAGCTTTTGCAAAACGGGAATAAGGGAGTATGGAAAGGCACCCCAAAACAGGAGAGGGGTGGCGCACAGCTTGAACAAAGGCAGTGCTCAGGAAACCTATAAGCCGCATCGTGTACAGAAAAGGATGATGGGAATGTCAGCTGTGCCTCTTTAAGTTCTTTTACTAGTCAAACCCCTTACAGGGCTCCGGGTTTTGCCTCTAGCTCTGGATCGCCCCGCCTCTGCCCTTTAACCTGTACTTCCTCCCTCCCTTCGCGCTGCACCGCGCAAGTCTCTTAGCCACTCCAAGGCCACCAGCCAGCCTCCCAAAGCTCCCATTGGGTTGCCCAACCTTTCAATCTCGGCTCCTCCCACCAGAGGCCCCGCCTCCCACAAGCGGCGCTCTTGTTTCCGTTCTTCCGGCGCAGGAGGCTTAGGCCGCCAAATCAGGCCGTGCAGCGGCGGGGCAGTCGAGCAACAGGAAGCGGTCGCTCTTTCCCCAAACCCCACTGCCTTGTGGGATCTCGGCAAGTCATCCACCCACCCCCGCGCCTAGACAAGTTTTCCGGATCCGTCCACCCCTCCTCCTCCCTCCTAGTGTACGGAAGCTGAGAGGGCCCGCAGGCAGGCATGGCGGCGCACCTTAAGAAGCGGGTTTATGAGGAATTCACGAAAGTGGTTCAGGTAAGCTCTGGCGGGAAAGATCCAGAACCGATCCGGACCAGGGTAGATTATCCAAAACCCATGCACTTTGCCAGAACAGAACAGGCTCCATACGCCCGTGTTAAGTGCAGACTTGTTGATAATCTCTAATATTGCACGTTAGTGGGCGTGTTAGTTTGCAGCCGCTGTTGTCATTAATATGTGAAGTCTGACAGAATTTTAAAAAAATTATTAGGAGGGACAGTGTTTTTTAATTTGCGAAACTGTCTTATCCGTTATCTCATTTTATTCTCTCACACAACTTTGCTACATCGCGTTATATTAGCATCCTCGTTTTCCATATGTGGACATTGAGCCTTCCGGTGGGGTACGAGGATTCACCAGTTAGCAGCAGAGACCCTTCTAGCCTCCCCACCCCCACGTTCCAAAAAAAAGCTCTCAGGGACCAGTTGGAATATACACAAGGTTCTAAGGGGCTGAAAGAAGGGTCTATAGAATTCCTTCAGGCGCAGTCTAAGCAGGCGGGAGTCACAGACTTCATAGGGCAAGAGCTCTCCATTGGTGGAACGGCTCACCTAGGAAGGAGGACAGTACCTTTCTCACCATTAAGTTGTGACAGGTGGACAGAGCCCATGTCAGAGCGGTCAGTGATGCTCCGTGTGTCTCCATGTAGATGTTGCTAGGGTTGATCCCAAATCATCCTAATGTCTTATTTCTCAGATTTTAATGTGTATACAAATCACCTGGGGACGTTGTTCAAATGTCGATTCTATTTGATAAGTCAAGCAGAGGAGGTGAGGCAAGATTCTGCATTCCTGACATGCCCCCAAATTCATGCCAATGCATCGATTGCATTCTTAGATCCTTAGACTTGTAGAGTGGCAAGACAGAGCATCCAGCAGGATACTGATCCTTAAACATAACATTGATTCATTCATCCAGCAGTAAAATATGTTAATACATAATATAAAATATGTTAATACATAATATAAAATTTAGAATTTTAACAATTTTAAGTGTAAAGTTCAGTGGCATTGAGAACATTAGTACTGTAATACTGTTTGCGCAATGTAATTTCCTTTCTTCCCAACATTCTGTTGTTCCCATTTCCCGAGACTGCTCACCCCTCTTCCACCCATCCTCACATGACCAGATATGCCATGTGTTCATGTGTCTGCATATCTCCAAACTCTTGCACTGGTTGTCTCTTTTATACAGAATACATGCTATTCTTCCCTTTCTTTTTGTTCTCCACCCAGTGGACTTAACATTTGTGCTGCAAGACCCAACTGAAACCTCGTAAAGAGCTTAGTCTCTTCTTCACCTGTTTCTGTAGCATTCTGTGGTACTAATCTTTTTGTACTTTTCGTTCAATGCTACTGTAATTACCAGTGTACCTATCTTCCCACCAGTCTGAGGTCCTTGATGGCAGAGGTAATGCCTGGTTCGTCTCCATGTCCTGGAGATGGACAACAGGGCCTGGCTCACTAAAGTGTTATTAGTGGTTGAATGACAGTTGATATTGGTTGTCCTCTCCCTTACATAATACTTAGGGAAAAAATTCCTAGCTTTTGACCTAACTACAGCTTTGATAAGACTGAAAACTGAGTTTGAGAGGAATAGGATAGAAATGGCTAAGAATTTTAAGGGAAGAGCTAATTTCTTCACTTAATTTTTCATCAGTTATTAACATAAAGTGATTAAATGAGATCTTAGTGCTTCTGTTCTTTTTTCTCTGCTGAAAAGATGAGGAAGGAGAACTGATATGTGCCTAGCACTTACGTATATGTATAATAAAGTTATGTTTAGTAACTTAGATTTATCGAATAACTCTGTGATATAAAGTATTGGTATGCCCTCCTATAGAAGAAGGCCTTCCCTAGCTAGTAAGTTGTTATTGAATATAAATTCCTCTGACTCCAAAGCCCTTGTTCTTTTTATCATGTCATACTGTGTTCTTGTCTAGAATAATTCTAGTCTCTTTTCTATGGAAATGTGAATTTGTAAGGAGGTGATTGCTCAGTACATAAAAATGCACTGTTAAGGAAATTTATTTTATTTTATTGTTATTATTATTATTTTTAAAATAGAGACAGGGTTTCACCATGTTGCCCAGGCTGGTCTCGAACTCCTGGGCTCAAGGGATCCTCCTGCCTTAGCCTCCCAAAGTGCTAGGATTACAGGTGTAAGCCGCTACGCCCATCCGATATTTGTTTCCTTTTCTTTTGTTTTGAGATGGAATTTTGCTCTTTTCGTGCAAACTGGTGTGCAGTTGCACGATCCTGGCTCACTGTAACTTCTGCCTCCTGGGTTCACACGTTCCTCAGCCTTCTGCATAGCTGGGACTGCAGGCATACACCACTACCCCCAGCTAATTTTTTTATTTTTAGTAGAGACGGGGTTTTGCCATGTTGGCCAGGCTGATCTTGAACTCCTGGCCCCAAGTGATCCGCCTGCCTCAGCCTCTCAGAGTGCTGGGATTACAGGCGTGAGCCACCACGCCCTGTCTGATATTTGTTTTCTAATGAAGAATGGACTTTGAGAGACTGAAGCAGAGGGCTCACTTGAGGCCAGGAGTTTGAAACCAGCCTGGGTAACATGGAAAAACCTGTCTCTACTAAAAATACAAAAATTAGCTGGGTGTGGTGACATGCATCTGTAATCACAGCTAGCTGGGAGTCAGGGAGGTGAATTGCTTGAACCTAGTAGGTGGAGGTGACACATACCTACAATCCCAGCGTGTTGGGTGTCAGTCAGAGAATTATTTGAACCTAGGAGGTGGAGATCGTAGCAAGCCAAGATTGCACCATTGCACTCCCGCCTGGGCGACAGTGTCTTGCTCTGTCTCAAAAAAATGGAGTAGATCCTTCGTGTTACCTCTAAACCCAAAGGCTACCACAACCCTCAGAGATAGGTAGAGCAAAATGTTGGTGTAAGGCTGGGCATGGTGGCTCATGCTTGTAATCTCAGCACTTTGGGAGGCTGAGGTGTGAGGATTGCGTGAGCCCAGGAGTTAGAGACCAGCCTGGGCAACATAGAGAGACCCCATCTCTAAGAAAAAATAAAGTATACCTATTTTGCAGAGAAATAAACTGAGACTTGGAGAAATTAAATGACTTGCCTAAAGTCATAGGAGCTAGTAAAGGCAAAATTGAGACTCATGACCTTGTCACCAACCCGGTACTCTTTCGAGTTTATAACACTGTATTTTCCTAAGTCTGTCAGCTAAATATATTATTTGGTATAATGGAAAATTATTTCCACCAAATGAGGCAAAGTTATATTTGCAGATTCTGTGTTTTCAGTTTTCTCTACCCCTTGCAGCAACAACAGGAGGAAATTGCTACTAAGAAACTCCGACTAACAAAACCAAGTAAATCTGCAGCACTCCACATAGATCTGTGTAAAGCTACCTCCCCAGCAGATGCTTTGCAGTACCTGCTCCAGTTTGCCAGGAAGCCTGTCGAGGCAGAAAGCGTAGAGGGAGTAGTCAGGATTCTCTTGGAACATTATTACAAGGTAAGAAAATCTTGAGGATCTGATGGGAGTATATCATGGGAGTTGTATCATGTCTGCAGAATGGTTAATATTACAAATAAATAAGGTATTCATTAGCAAGCTTTTACTGAGTGTCTTCCATGTGCTAGGTACTATGGATACAGAGATAAAAAAGATGCAGATCTTGTCCTCAGAAAGTTACAGTATAGTAGATGGAAATAAAATGTGTCAATGATAAAGTGCATCATACTGCTGAAGTTACTGTGAGTGCAATATGTGCAGAGTGCAGTGGAAGCACAAAAGAGGAGTTAACATCAATCATGACCATCTCTGGAATGTGGTCCCCTTAACATCCTGCTGTTCCTGTCCTAATTCATGGCCCTCATATCTAATTACAGTAGCCCTCTTTTTTAATGAAAAATAATTTTTTTTTTTTGAGACAGAGTCTCACTCTTGCCCAGGCTGGAGTGCAGTGGTACAATCTTGGCTCACTGCCACCTCTGCCTCGTGGGTTCAAGCAATTCTCTTGCCTCAACCTGCTTAGTAGCTGGGATTACAGGCACGTGCCACCATGCCCTAATTTTTGTATTTTTAGTAGAGACGGGGTTTTGCCATGTTGGCCAGGCTGGTCTCGAACTCCTGACCTCAAGTGATCTGCCTGCCTCGGCCTCCCAAAGTGTTAGGATTACAAGTGTGAGCCACTGCGCCTGGCTAAAAAAATTTTCTTTGAGACAGAGGCTCACTGTCACCCATCCTAGAATTCAGTGGCACCGTCATAGCTCACTGTAGCCTGGAACTCCTGGCTTAAGTGATTCTCCTGGCTCAGCCTTCCAAGTAGGTGGGACTACAGACATGTGCCACTACTCCAGGCTAAGTTTTGCTTTTTTTTTTTTTTGAGACCGAGTCTTGGTCTGTTGCCCAGGCTGGAGTGTAGTGGTGCAATCTTGGCTCAGTGCCACCTCCGCCTCCTTGGTTTAAGTGATTGTCCTGCTTCAGCCTCCAGAGTGGCTAGGACCACAGGTGTGCAACACCACACCCAGCTAATTTTTTTTGTATTTTTAGTAGAGATGGGGTTTTGCTGTGTTGGCCAGGCTGGTCTCATGTGGCTGGTCTCCTGATCTCAAGTGATCCATGCACCCTGGCCTCCCAAAGTGCTGAGATTACAAGCGTGAGCTACCATGCCCAGCCCAAAAATCATTATTATTATTACTATTATTATTTTTGAGACAGGCTCTTGCTTTCTCTCCCAGGTGGGAGTGCAGTGGTGCTATCACAGCTCACTGTACCCTTGACCTCCAAGGTTCAATTGATCCTCTTGTCTCAGCCTTCTGAGTAGCTGGGACTACAGGCATGTACAGCATGCCCGGCTAATTTTTTTTTTTTTTGTAGAGACAGGGCTTTCTATGTTGCACAGGCTGATCCCGAACTCCTGAGCTCTAGCAGTCCACCCACCTTGGGCTCCCAAATTCCTGGGATTACAGGTGTGAACCACGACACCCAGCCCCCAAATTATTAAGCTTATGGAAAAGTAGATAAAATACTGTAGTCACCTACCAAATACCCATTCCTAGAATTTAACAGTTATTAGTAATTTTGCCAAATTTGTTCTATTTGTTTTGCTGAATTTTATTTTATTTTATTATTATTTTTTTGAGATGAGTCTCACTCGGTTGCCCAGGCTGGAGTGCAGTAGCACCGTCTGGGCTCACTGCAACTTCCGCCTCTTGGGTTCAAGCAATTCCCCTGCCTCAGCCTCCCGAGTAGCTGGGACTACAGGCAAACGCCATCACGCCCAACTAATTTTGTATTTTTAGTAGAAACAGGATTTCACCATGTAAGCCAGGCTGGTCTCGAATTCCAGACCTCAGGTGATCCACCTGCCTCAGCCTCCCAGAGTGCTGGGATTACAGGCGTGAGCCACCGCACCCAGCCTTGTTTTGATGAATTTTTAAAAGATATATCATTTTTTTCTAATTATTTCATTATATATCTATTAAAAAGGGATATCTTTTTGTTGTTTTCTTTTCTTTTCTTTTCTCACTGCTGTGAGAAAGTAGAGGGACTTTTTATTTTTTAACGTAACCACCTAACCATAATGAATAAAGTTAAGTAATTCTTTAATGTCATCTAAGAATTACTTGATATTCAGATTTTTTTAGTTGTTCCCCCAATATCTTTTTATAGTTGATGTGTTCAAATCAAAATGCAAACCAGGTCCCCACATGGCATTTAGTCTTTTTAAAAAATCTACAACAGTTACTATTTTGGTGACATTGATTTGATGAATAAACTGAGACAGTTCTTTTGTAAAATGTCTTGTTTTCCGAATTCATTTACTTTTTTGAGGATTAACTTGTTCCTCTGTTCTCTGTGTTTACTATGAACTGAAAGTTAGACCTGTAGGCTTTGTTATATTTAGGTTAAGCATATCTTTGACAATTTTAAGACTATGTTATAAATGGTGAGTTGTACTTCATATTGCAGCTATCAGCATGCAAATGTCACCGTTACACTGAGGTCTTCCTTTACCCTTCTGTTTCATATCGAAACTGCCTATCGCCACCCAGCACTTCCTAGTCCCCTTCCTTGATTTTGTTTTCTCCATGGGACTTACCATCTTCTAATATTCTGTATAATTTCTTGTTAATTATGTTCCTTGTCCATTTCCCCATACAGGAACATAAGCTTGCCTTGAGCAGGGATTTTTATTTTTTTTAATTGTTGTTTCTGCAGAATCAAGAACAGTGCCTGGTAAAATAAATATTTGTTGAATGAATAAATGAATTGACGCTTTTTACTTAGCAAATAGATATCAGACGTTCTGGGCACTGGACAGTGTCCTATTAGCACAATTATTAAGTTTTATGCTTTGCAATTGTTTGTCGTATGTGTCTATCTCCTTCAGACTTTGAGCTCCTTAAATTCAGAGGCTGCAGATCCATTAATCTCTATCCCAGTGCCTGGCAGGTTCCTTGGAACATTGAAGGGACATTATAAATGTTTCACTTATGTTTTACATGAATAAAATCAGGCTTTCTTTTTTTGTTGTTCTTTTCTTTAAAAAAATTTTTTAAAAATCATATCTATTTATCTAGAGACTGGGTTATGAGACTGGCTAAAGTTGTGTATTTTTGATAGAGATGGGGTTTCACCATGTTGCCAAGGCTGGTCTCAAACTCCTGGGCTCAAGCGATTCACCTGCCTCAGCCTCCCAAAGTGCTGGGATTACAGGCATGAACCACTGTGCCTGGCATCTGTTTGAGTGTTGCTGTTTCTCAGTCTAGAGTGCAATGGCGCGGTCACTGCTCACTGCAGTCTGGACTCCCAGGCTCAAGCCATCCTCCCACCTCAGCCTCCTGAGGAGCTGGGACTACAGGCACATGCCACCACTCCCAGCTAATTTTTTCTTTTTAATTTTTTTTGTAGAGATGGAGTCTCTCTGTGTTGCCCAGGCTGGTCTCGAATTCCTGAGCTCAAGCAACCCTCCTGCTTGGCCCTCCCAAAGGATTGGGATTATAGGTGTGAGCCACCACATCTGGCCAAAATCAGGATTTCTGTTCTCAAGAAGTTTTCAATCTCTCAGTGATCTATTTTCCGTTAGTCTTTTTCTTAGCAATATCTACCATTATTATTATATTAAAGTTCTATTACCAATGATAATCTATAATAATACTTCTAAGAGCAGTTAACATTTAGTTTGCTTGTTAGAGTTTGTAAAGCACTTTCCATGTGTAATATTTTATTTAATCCTGATGACAGCACCATTGTTATCTCTAAATTCCAGATAATGGAACTAAGCTTAGCGCTGTTTAGTATTCAAGGTCACCCAGCTAGTAAATGGAAGGTATGGATTTGAACTTCGTTTTTTTTTTTTTTTTTTTTTTTTTTAAACCTTTTGTTATGGAACATTTCAAATATATACTATATGAGTAGAGAGAATAGTTTAATTAATTCCCATGTACCCACTACCCAGCTTCAAAATTTATCATTTTGTGGCCAAACTTGTTTCATTTTCCCTCTTCCCTCCAATCCACTTCTACTTCTTTACCCTCACCTTCTCCACCAGATTCTTATGAAAATAAATTCCTGGCATCGTATTATTTTAATCATAAATTTCGATTTATATCTTTAAATGGTGAAGACTTTTTTTATTATTATACTTTAAGTTCTAGGGTACATGTGCACAACGTGCAGATTTTTTACATAGGTATACATGTGCCATGTTGGTTTGCTGCACCCATCAACTCATCATTTACATTAGGTATTTCTCCTAATGCTGTCCCTCCCCCAGCCTCCCACTCTCCAATAGGCCCTGGTGTATGATGTTCCCCACCATGTGTCCAAGTGTTCTCACTGTTCAGTTCCCACCTATGAGTGAGAACATGCGGTGTTTGGTTTTCTGTCCTTGTAATAGTTTGCTGAGAATGGTGGTTTCCAGCTTCATCCATTTCCCTGCAAAGGACATAAACTCATCTTTTTTTATGGCTGCATAGTATTCCATGGTGTATATGTGCCACATTTTCTTAATCCAGTCTATCGTTGGTGGACGTTTGGGTTAGTTCCAAGTCTTTGCTATCATGAATAGTGCTACAATAAACATATGTGTGCATGTGTCTTTATAGTAGCATGATTTATAATCCCTTGGGTATATACCAGTAATGGGATGGCTGAGTCAAGTGGTATTTCTAGTTCTAGATCCTTGAGGAATCGCCACACTGTCTTCCACAATGGTTGAACTAATTTATGCTCCCACCAACAATGTAAAAGCTTTCCTATTTCTCCACATCCTTTCCAGCATCTGTTGTTTCCTGACTTTTTAGTGATCACCATTCTAACTGGTATGAGATGGTATCTCATTGTGGTTTTGATTTACATTTCTCTAATGACCAGTGATGATGAGCATTTTTTCATGTGTCTGTTGGCTACATAAATGTGGTGAAGACTCTTAAAAAACAATCTTTTGTCATGTCTAAAAGCAAAATTTAACTCAGGTGTTCTGAAGTCAGCTCTCAAGCACTTTAATCAGTCCTTGCTGCGTGCATTAATCAAGTGGACCCTAGCTCCAAAAGAAATGAAGAGGGATGCCAGATGGACCCAGTTCTAGATTGGTGACCATAGTGTTTTTTATCCTTTCTTATGTTCTGTCCAGAAATGTGGTATCTTATATTAATATTTTAGTGGATAAAACTACTCTGGCTTCTGCTTTTTACTACTTTTTTTGTGTGTGTGTGATCAGGCAGTAGTATCTGAACTTATTTCACACGATTGATTCTTCACTTATGCTACTGTGCTAGTAGCTATGGAGGATGCAGAGCTATGAGACATGTTCCTTGTCCTTTAGGGGCTAGCAGTGTAGTCAGCAGACCATATATGTAGTATGTAGATAGTAAGTGCTAAAGTTTTCCATTTGCTCATTTTTTCATTTGCTCAGCATGTCTGAATACTTATTCTGTACCAAACTTTGTGCTTTATGTTGGTAATAGAGATGTATCTGATGTAATCCCTGATCTGAGTCTTGAGTAAATAAGAAATGAATTAATAATATACTGTTTCAGGTCTTCTGAAAGGGGTAGGTTATGATATGGCCTCAGAGAAGGGGGTGATTAATTTTTGGAAGCAATGTTCCAGAAATGCATTTTAGAGTGGTAGCGATGCTTGAGAAAAGTCCTAAAAATAGATTTTGGCCAGTTGGAAAACAGGGGGAAAGACATTTTAGTTGTGAGCAACCGTAACATGGGCATGGAGATGTGAGACACGCTATCACATTAGAAGAAATGCAACTTGTTTGGCTGGTGCAGATTTTAGGTTGGGAGCTCATCAAGAGATAAGACCGGAAGATTTGGAAGGGATCCAATTCTAAAGGGCCTTGTATTCTACCTTGTCAGTTTTTGTTTTAGAAATGTCACTCTGAGGGAAAGTATGGAGGATAAAGGAATTGGATGACTGGAGTTACAGTGACCAATTAGAAGACTCTAAGTTTGGAGAAAGGTGATGCAAGCCTGAACCAGGACAGTTTTAATGGTCAGAAGAAACAATTATTAGAGAAGGCCTCCCTGGAGGTAATTCTGTTTTTAGCTCAGGTGTGAAGGAGATCATTTATGTGTCATAGTAGAAGGAGTGCTAAGGGATTATTTCAGAAAGTAAAAGAACTTGAGTAAAGTATCCAGATGGATAAGGAATGTCACTAGGTCAGATGCTCTCTTATCTCCTTTTTTTTAATTTCATTTTCATTTATTTTCTCCCCCCGCCTTTTTTTTCTCACAAGGTCTCACTCCACACTGGAGTGCAGTGGTACGATCATGGCTCACTGAAACCTCCACCTCCCAGGCTTATGCAGTCCTCTCACCTCAGCCTCCCAAGTAGCTGGAACTATAGGCATGTGCCACCATGCCTGGCTAATCATTTCTTAGTTGTGGTAACAATTAAAATTTATTTTCTTAACCATTTTAAGTGTGCAGTTCATGTGTATTAAGTACATTCATATTGTTATGCAGCCATCACCACCGTCCATCTCCAGAACTCTTCATCTTGTAAAACTGAAACTGAAACTCTTTCCCATTAAACGGTAATCCTCCATTGCACCCCCTCCAGCCCCTGGCAACCACCACCATTCTACCATTTTTTTTTCTTTTTTTTTAGACAGAGTCTCAATCTGTCCCCCAGGCTGGAGTGCAGTGGCGTGATCTCGGCTCACTGCAACTTCTGCCTCCTGAGTTCAAGTGATTCTCCTGCCTCAGCCTTCTGAGTAGCTGGGACTATAGGTGTGTGCCACCATGCCCGGCTAAGTTTTGTATTTTTAGTAGAGACAGGGTTTTGCCATGTTGGCCAGTCTGGTCTCAAACTTCCTGACATAGGTGATCTGCCCGCCTCAGCCTCCCAAAGTGTTGGGATTATGAGCCACGGTGCCCAGTCTCATTCTACATTTTGTCTCTGTTATATGCATAATAAGTGGCATAGCATGCCAACGCTGTATCTATTGCCCCTTCCCCTGCTTTAGGCCTCCTTATTGTGCCTGGTGACCTCCTTAGAAACTGAATATAGGAGGTGGGGAGTTGGTCTTATTTGAAAAGTACCTCATCCTTTCAGCATACACTTAATTAGTTTTGTCTTTAGTATAGAAAGATGATCTATTCTCAGCACTGGCAAGGTACTTTTTTTCCCCTCTCATTTCATATATATTTATTGGTCTTTTTAGTGTCAGGTATTGTGCTATATTGAGATATGGCAGTGAACAAGAGAGCATTCCTTTTTGTCTTTGGAAGAAATTTCTTACCACAGGAATTTTGGTGCCCATTGGAAACCACCTCTCACTCTCTAAGCTAAAACAGCCAGACTGTTTCTTTGTCAGTCTCCCCTGCAGCTCGGGCCCAGGCACAAGACTTATACTCAGACAGTCACACTTGCCTCCTCCAGACTTTTAATCAGGATCTGGTGATTCAAAAAAGCAGGTAAGACTGAGCATGGTGGCTCACACCCGTAATTCCAGAACTTTGGGAAGCCGAGGCAGGAGGATTGCTTGAGCTCAGAAGTTTGAGACCAACCTGGGCAGCAAAGCAAAAGCTCATCTCTACTAAAAATTTTAAAAAAGTGGCTAGGTGTGGTAGCATGTACCTATAGTCCTAGCTACTTGGGAGGCAGAGGTTGGAGGTTCACTTGAGCCCAGGAGGTTAAGGTTCTAGTTAGCCATGATTGCGCCACTGCATTGTGACCTGGGAGACAGTGAGACCCTGTCTCAAAAAAAAAAAAAAAAAAAAGGTAGAATGAAAGATTCTTTCTGGTGATAGCAGTAGTAGCTGCCACACTCACCTTCCAGGGAATCCCAAGAGCAGTGGTGCTGGCAGCAATGTTGTATCCCCAGTGTTGTTGGTGCAAGTTGCTGTGACTTGTGTCTAACATGACTACTCAGTGGAGGTCAGGTACTTTTAATGCCAACAGCACATTTTTTATTAGAAGTTAGTGACATCAGAATGGCATAGAAAAGTTCTCATTCACTTTGCAACATTTGGATGTAATGTATCAACTGAGAAAGCCGTCTCAGCAGCAGAGGTTGCAGTGAGCCAAGATTGCGCACTGCACTCCAGCCTGGGCAACAGAGTAAAACTCCATCTCAATAAATAAATAAATGAATGAATGAATAAATAAATAAATAAATAAGTAGCTGTCTCACCAGAAGTATATAAAATTAATTTTTCAGGAATGATGCCATAGAATACTTGGATCATTGAATCTCTTTTGGGATGTTAGTTTTCCATATTCCTGTTTGTTGGTTAGCTAAGTGTAAAGCATCAAAGTGATAATTGCTTCTTTTTTTCCAGGAGAATGATCCATCTGTGAGACTGAAAATTGCATCATTGTTGGGTTTATTATCAAAGACAGCAGGATTTTCACCAGACTGCATTATGGATGATGCCATTAACATCCTGCAGAATGAAAGTAAGTTGCAATTTAAAAGCTCTATAGTCAGAGCAGAAGTCTTTAGTTCTTTCTTATAGAAGTTAGGACAAAATTTTGTTGTGTTGGTTGTTGTTGAAAAGGAATTTGAGGACATGTATATATATTTACATTAGAGTAGAAGTACAGTTTCTCTCTTAATAACTGTCATTTATTGGCCAAGTACCATATATTTGAGGTAGTTTACATATGATATAGATATTATTATCCCTTTTTTTTTTTGCTTGCTTGTTTTTTATTTTGTAGCAGGGCCTTGATATGTTGAGCAGCCTGACTCCAGGCCGGAGTCCGGAAGTCCAAACATGTTAATGACTATGTATTACCCCATTGCTTTCTAAAAAGATTATTCCAGCTTACAATGAAACCTGTAACTGAACATGCAGTACTCGTTTCATCAAGAAATTCTTTTTTTTTTGATGGAGTCTCGCTCTGTCTCCCAGGCTGGAGTGCAGTGGCACGATCTCGGCTCACTGCAAGCTCCGCCTCCTGGGTTCACGCCATTCTCCTGCCTCAGCTTCTGGAGTAGCTGGGACTACAGGTGCCCGCCACCACACCCGGCTGATTTTTTGTATTTTTAGTAGAGACAGGGTTTCACTCTGTTAGCCAGGATGGTCTCAATCTCCTGACCTTGTGATCCTCTCGCTTCGGCCTGCCAAAGTGCTGGGATTACAGGCGTGAAGCACCGCACCCGGCCAAGACATATTTTTAAAAGCACTAAAACAGGCTAGGCACAGGTTAGGCTAGGCCTGTAATCCCAAAACGTTGGGAGGTCGAAGTGGAAGGATCCCTTGAGCCCAGGAATTTGAGACCAGTCTGGGCAACATAATTAAATCTTGTCTCTACAAAATATTAAAAAATCAGCCAAACCTGGTTGCTCACACCTTTATCCCAGATGCTTGGCAGGCTAAAGTGGGAGGACCGCTTCGACCTAGGAGATTGAGGCTGCAGTAAGCCATGATCATGCCACTGTATTTCAGCCTGGGTAACAGAGTGAGACCCTGTCTCAAAAAATAAATTCAAATAAAATAAAATAAATACAAGCACCAAAAGAATAACATTGTTTCAGTAAGAAGTATCATTTTTTCCCATGGAAAATTCTTATGGTAGCTATGTGAGAAGTGACATTTTAAGGATAACTAGACTGGGCGTGGTGGCTCACGCCTGTAATCCCAACACTTTGGGAGGCCGAGGCGGGCGGATCACGAGGTCAGGAGATCGAGACCATCCTGGCTAACATGGTGAAACACCGTCTCTACTAAAAAGACAAAAAATTGGCTGGGCGTGGTGGGGGGCACCTGTAGACCCAGCTGCTTGGGAGGCTGAGGCAGGAGAATGGAGTGAACCCGGGAGGTGGAGCTTGCAGTTAACAGAGATTGTGCCACTGCACTCCAGCCTGGGTGACAGAGCAACACGCCGTCTCAAGAAAAAAAAAAAAAAAAAAAAGGGATAACTAGGTGTTCAGTGGTGAGTGGAGTCAAGAATGGAGTCAGGTGTGGGGGAAGGCATTGTACGTTGAGAAGTTAGCCTGAGCAAAGATGGGGGACATGGAATTTTAAGTAGTTGGAAAAAAGAGTGTTAAAGGAGACCTGAAAGAGATGAAGCTAGAAAGATAGGCAAGGGTAAACATCATGGAAGGCCTGGTGTGTATGTATTATATGCCTTCTAGGATATTTGGACTTTATCTTGAAGGCGATGGAAAACGTTTTTTTCTTCCTTTTTTTTTTTTTTTTTTTTTTTTATTTGAGACAGAGTCTTGCTCTGTCGCCCAGGCTGGAGTGCAGTGGAGCGATCTCGGCTCACTGCAACCTCTGCCTCCGGGGTTCAAGCCACTCTCCTGCCTCAGCCCCCTGAGTAGCTGGGATTACAGGTGCGTGCCACCATGCCTGGCTGTTTTTTGTATTTTTAGTAGAGACCGTGTTTCACCATGTCGGTCAGGCTGGTCTTGAATTCCTGACCTCGTGATCCGCCCGCCTCGGCCTCCCAAAGTCCTGGGATTACAGGCATAAACCACCGCGCCTGGCCTTTTTTTTTCTGTTTCTTAGTGTGAAAAAACTCTTGAATCAATCCAGCACTAAACATTTTTGGAGCGCACTATGTATATAGAACTGTACTCTATCCTGTGGAGAACTCAGACATTTAAACATGATCCCCTTAGGAAATTAGCTTTTAGTTGAGGGCGTGAAGGATCACACAGTAGAACCCAGTTGACAAAAGTCTACTTTTTTTTTCTTCTGTTTTTTTTAAGACTGGGTCTTGCTCTGTTTCCCCGGCTGGAGTGCTGTGGCGCAATTACGGCTCACTGCTGCCTTGATCTCCCAGGCTCAAGCGGTCCTCCTACCTCGGCCTCTTGAGTAGCTGGGACTCTGGGTGCACACCACCTGGCTGACTCATTTTTTCAGATTTATTTTTGTAGAAACAGTCTCCCTCTGTTGCCCAGGCTGGTCTTGAACTCCTGGGTCAAGGGATTCTCCTGCCTTAACTTCTCAAAGTGCTGGGATTATAGTTGTGAGTCACTGCACCTAGCCAATCTACATTCTTTACCCAAGTAAATTAGTTTATATTGTTATCCCCTTTTGAAATTTTCCAAGCCAACTTTCCATCTCCCTCTCTAGAGTCTCATCAAGTCCTAGCTCAACTGCTGGATACCTTGCTTGCAATTGGCACTAAGCTACCAGAGAATCAAGCTATCCAGATGCGATTAGTGGATGTGGCCTGCAAGGTAAGAGTATAATGCTCTTCTTTCTTGAACTGCTTTGCATTACTGGAAAGGTGGTAAGAGCTATAAAATCTACTCAGATCTATCCTAAACCGGTAACTGAGGACTGCTAAGGACCTTTAATGGTTTTAAGAGCTACCTCATTTTTTCATCTCCTTGTGTTGGATTAGGAATAAAGTTAAGTATACTTGTTATAAAATGAATTTCCTCATCCTTTCAAAACAAGTGAAAATAATTACAGTACATAGTTACTGTGTGTATTGTGCCTAATAATGCACTCTGCTTGTTATGGTGCTTTGTATTCAGTTTTCCATTTCGTCCTCACAATCCTTCAGGTAAGTACTGTTATTTCTGTTTTACAAAGGTGAAAATTAAGATTTATGGAGTCTGATTTGTCTAGGTTTGCACAGCTAGGAGGTTGTAGTACCAGGGTATAAACTCTGTTTTTTCTGACCCCAAACTTGTTTTGTTTTTATTATGCCTTTTGCTTCAATAAACAGGCAAACTATACACAAGTAAATGTATGGAAAAAGTTTTGTACATTCTTTTTTTCTGATTTTAAAATAAATACATGTATTAATACATTAATTGTGCCTTTTGATTTAATTTGGAGGTTAATTAGCCTCTTTTTCTGTATACACCCTTAGAACCCTTAGAACCTTGTATAATTGATTTTACTTTGTATCTTTTTGATAACTTTGAGAATATAAAAAAGTCAAATGCATTTGAATTGTGTTAGAGTATTATATTCTTGAAATTAGAAAGCTATTTCAGAGTCCCAGGAAAGACTACTTGATTTATCGTAAAAAAGCAAATATACATAAAAACTAAAACACTTTGACAAGTACGATACTAAAAGCTTAAATAGGGCCAGGTGTGCTGGCTCACACCTGTAATCCCAGCACTTTGGGAGGCTGAGGTGGGCAGATCCTTTGAGATCAGGAGTTTGAAACCAGCCTGACCAACATGGTAAAACCCAATCTCTACTAAAAATACAAAAAAAATTAGCCAGGCACGGTGATGCACGCCTGTAATCCCAGCTACTAGGGAGGCTGAGGCAGGAGAATTGCTTGAACCTGGGAGACGGAGGTTATGTGAGTGGAGATTGCGCCACTGCACTCCAGTCTGAGTGGTAGAGTGAGACTCTATCTTTCAAAAAAAAGGAAAAACTAGGGATTATGTGTGTGGGAGAGTGAGTACATCTCCCGTGTGAGAGAAAATATATATCTGTGAAGTTTGCTTCTGAGAGTTGTCATAATGAGTGGGTTGTGATATCTGCAGTAACTCTTTCTTAAATCTGCTTTAAATATATTTTTAACTATAAGATTTTATATTATTATATACTTAAATGTATTTTTTAAGAATTTGTACTCATAGAAAATTTGGAAAGATATTGAAAACTATAAAGAAAAATGCATTCATAATTCACTACCCAAAGGTAATCATTATTTGTCTTTTGATATATGGCTTTCTGATTTTTTTTCTGTATGAAAATCATTTGCTGTTGTTTTTTCTTTAAACACATTGCTGTAATCATGTAATTTTGCTCCTTTTTTGCTAACATAAGTATTTTTCTTGTATGTGTTTTATAAACATAATTTGTAATGGCTGTGTAATATTATATCCGATAATTAAGTCATACTTTTTACTTAACTTCACCTATTACTGAATTTACATTGCAGCCATTTATTTAATTGGAAGTAATACTGCAGGGAATATTGCTAGTCTAAAATATTTTCTGTATTTAAAATTATATCTGAAACACAGACTATCAAAAGTAGAATTACTGAATTACTAATTGAAAACATTTAGAATTTATTTTACATTTTTTTTTTTTAGAAGATTAGAGTCTGGGTCTCATTGTGTTGCCTAGGCTGCTCTCGAACTCCTGGACACAAGTGATCCCCCAGCTTTGACCTCCTGAAGTGCTGGGATCACAGGCATGAGCCACAGTGCCTGGCCTAGAATTTTTTTAAGGCTGTGTTCTTTATTTTTTTGAAAAAAAGACAAGGGTCTTGCTATGTTGCCTGAGATTACATGCGTGAACTACTGTGCCCAGCTAAGGCTCTTAATACTTTTTGTCAAATTGCTTTCCAAAGTGTTCCAATTTGTATGCCCACAAGCAGTATATGAGAGTGCCTAGTTTCAC
The DNA here is from genome assembly GCF_047675955.1 of Chlorocebus sabaeus. Classification (NCBI taxonomy): domain Eukaryota; kingdom Metazoa; phylum Chordata; class Mammalia; order Primates; family Cercopithecidae; genus Chlorocebus; species Chlorocebus sabaeus. The sequence goes on along the minus strand of NC_132904.1, from coordinate 74,493,694 downwards.
TGCTTTATTCTAGCATTAGATATTAATGTTTAAAAATCAAAGATAAACCTGTTAATTTGGTATGTGGAAAACGATACTTCATTTTTAAAAAATCTCTTTTTTGAAGAGACTGCTAATGAGGTTTCTTTTTCATGTTTTTCCTGTATTTGTATTTCCTCTCATGGGAATTTACTTTTTATGTCCTTTGCCAGTTAAGCATATAGAGTTTGTGTGTGTGTGTTTTTAAATCATTTGTAGAGGTTCCTTTTTTTTCTTGAGACAGAGTCTCTCTCTGTTGCCCAGGCTGGAGTGCAGTGATGTGATCTCGGCTCACTGCGACCTCCGCCTCCTGGGTTCAGGCAATTCTGCCTCAGCTTCGTGAGTAACTGGGACTACAGGCACGTGCCACCGTGCCCAGCTAATTTTTGTATTTTTAGTAGAGACGGGATTTCACCGTGTTAGCCAAGATGGTCTCGATCACCTGACCTCGTGATCTGCCCACTTCGGCCTTCCAAAGTGCTGGGATTACAGGTGTGAGCCACTGCACCCAGCCTGTAGAGGTTCTTAATAGGATAAAAATTGGAACTGTTTGTCAATGGCAAATCTGTCACAAGCTTTTTCAGACTACAGTAATGAAGGCTATCTATGATTCATAAGTACAACCACTGTTTCTATTGCCAAATGCCATTTTGGTTTATGACTTTATCATACAATGTGCCTAAAAGTTTTTTGTTTTGTAATTGAGATGTAATTTATATACACATATTTACTCTTGATAGAAAAGATACAAAGTATGTTTTCTGACCACAGTGGGATGAAATTATAAATTAATGGGAAGAAATTTAGTAAACCCACAAACATGTGGAAATTAAACAACATACTTTTCTGTGTAACTAATGAGTCAATGAAGAAATCAAAAGGGAAATTAGAAAATACTTTGAGATGAATAAAGTAGAAAATGATGCAGCTAAAGCAGTGCTTATAGAAGTTTATAGTTGTAAGTGCCCATCTTAAAAAACAAAGAATAAGGATCTAAAATCAGTAACCTAACCTTCCAGCTTAAGACCCTGGAAAAAGAAGCGCCCATTAAACTTAAAGCGTGTGAAGGAAGGGGATACTAAAGATTAGAGTAGAAATTAATGAAACAGAGAATAGAAAAACAACAGATAGTCAACAAAACCAAATTTGCTTTTCTGAAAAGATCAACAAATTTGACAAACCTTTAGTTATATTGACCAAGAAAGAGAGAGAAGACTCAAATTACTAGACTCAGAAATGAGAGGACCAGAAGATGGACATATTAGAAAAAAAAAGGAAAAGCAAGGATACTGTCTAGGGCGGTGCTTATGTCTGTAATCCTGCAGTTTGAGAGGTCAAGGCAGGAGGGTCACTTGAGCCCAGAAGTTGAAGAACAGCCTGGGTCACATAGGGAGACCCATATCTACAAAAAACAAAAAAATTAGCCGGGTGTGGTGGCTTGTACCTATAGTCCCAGCTACTTGGGAAGCTGAGATGGGAGGATTGCTGTGCCTGGGAGGTTGAGGCTGCAGTGAGCTGTGATTATGCCACTGCACTCCAGCCTGGGTGGTAGAGCAAGACCTTGGCTAAAAAAAAAAAAAAAAAAAAAAAAAAAAAAAAAAAAAAAGACATTATTACAGACCTGACAGAACTAAAAAGGATTATAAGTTAATATTATGAAAAATCATAGGCTGGCTGCAGTGGCCCACACCTGTAATCCCAGCACTTTGGGAAGCTGAGGTGGGCAGATCAGGAGGTCAGGAGTTTGAGACCAGCCTGACCAACATGGTGAAACCCTGTCTCTACTAAAAATACAAAAATTAGCCAGGTATAGTGGTGCATGCTTGTAATCCCAGCTACTCAGGAGGCTGGGGCAGGAGGAACCTGGGAGGCGGGGGTTGCAGTGAGCTGAGATTGTGCCATTGCTCTCCAGCCTGGGCGACAGAGCGAGACTCCATCTCAAAAAAAAAAGAAAAGAAAAGAAAAGAAAAATTGCATACCAATAAATTGGATAACTTAGTTGAAGTGGACAAATTATTAGAAAGACAAAAACTACTGAAAATGACTAAAGAAATAGACAATCTGAATAGATCTATGACAAGTAAAGTAATTAAACTAGTGATTAAGAAAAACAACTAAACAAATCTCTACAAAGAAAAGCTCAGGCCTCGATGGCTTCACTGGTGAATTTTACCAAATATTGAAATAAGAATTAATGAAAATTCTTTACAAACTCTCCCAAGAAATAGAGCAGGAGAGAACGCTTCCAAACTCATTCTATGAGTTACCAGAAACAGACAAAAGACATCACAAGAAACGAAAGCTACAGACCAGTGACTCTTACGAATGTGGATCCAAATATCTTTAACAAAATACTAGCAAATCAACTCCAGCAACATACAAGTAGGAGTATATACCATAATCAAGTGGGATTTATTCCAGGAATGCAAGGTTGGTTTAGTATCTGAAAATAAATGAATGTAATACACTATCGAGGATAAAAAACATGATCATAACAATAAATGAAGAAAAAGTATTTAACAAACTCTTAACACCCTTGTATTGTAAGAACGCATAAAATATCTTGTAATATTTTTAGGTTTTTAGGATAGTATAGGTCAGGTATAGACTGGAACTTCCTGACCCTCATAAATAGAATCTAAAAAGAAAAAATACTGACAGGAAACATCATACTTAATTTGAACAGATTGAATGCTTTTCCCCTAAAATGAGAAACAAAATAAATAGGTCATTATATTTACCTTCACTTCTGTTTAACATTGTGCTAAAGGTTCTTCTCAGGGGTATTAGGCATAGAAAAGAAATAAAAGGCCTCTGTGTTGGAAAGGAAAAAGTAAAATTATCTCCTCATATTCACAGGTGACATAACCTTGTATGTAGAAAATCCTAGGGAATCCACTAAAAAACTGTTTGAAGTAATAAATGAGTTTAACAAGTTTGCAGGATACAAAATCAGCCAACAAAATATAAATTGTATTTATATACACTAGCAGTGAATAATGTGAAAATGAAATTAGGAAAACAATTCAATTACAGTAGCATCAAAAATAATACTTATGGCTGGGTGTGGTAGTGCCTCTTGCCTGTAATCCCAGCACTTTGGGAGGTTGAGACAATAGAATCTTTTGAGCTCAGGAACTGGAGACCAGCCTGGGCAACTCAGTGAGGTCTCATCTCTACTAAAAATTGAAAAAATTAGTCGGGTATGGTGGCACATGCCTGTAGTCACAGCTATTTGGGAAGCTGAAGAGAGAGTTGTTTGAACACAGGAGGACAAGGTTGCAGTGAGCCTCATAAGCCTTGATTATGCCACTCCACTAAGCCTGGGCAGCAGAACGAGACCCTATCTCTATTAAAAAACAAAAACAAAAATAAAACAAAACAAAAAAACACTTATGAATAAATCTAGCAAAAGAAGCACCAGTAATATCTAGATACTATGGTACTATATGAAGGTAGATATAAAGATAAATGGAATAAAATTGAGAGTCAAGGCCAGGCATGGTGGCTCACACCTGTAATCCTAGCACTTTGGAAGGCTGTGGTAGGCAGATCACTTGAGGTCAAGGGTTTGAGACCAGCCTTGCCAACATGGTGAAACCCTGTCTCTACTAAAAATTCAAAATTAGCCAGGTGTGATGGCACACACCTGTAATCCCAGCTACTGGGGAGTCTGAGGCAGGAAAATTGCTTGAACCCGGGAGACGGAGGTTGCAGCAGTGATCTGTGATCGCACCACTACATTCCAACCTGGGCGACAGAGTGAGACTCTGTCTCAAAATAAAAAAAAGAGTAAAAAAAAAAAAAAAAAAAAGAATTGAGAGTCAAGAAATTGGCCAGGTGTGGTGGCTCACACCTGTAATCCCACTACTTTGGGTGGCTGAGGTGAGCAGATCACATGAGCCCAGGAGTTTGAGACCAGCCTGGGCAACATGACAAAACCCCATCTCTACAAAAAATATAAAAATTAGCCAGGAATGGTGGTGCGCGCCTGTAGTCTCAGCTACTTGGGAGGCTGAAATGGGAGGATTGCTTGAGCCTGGGAAGTTGAGGCTGCCAGTGAGCCGAGACTGTGCTACTGCAGTCCAGCCTGAGTGACACAGCAAGACCCTGTCTCTAACGAAAAAAGAAGAAGGAGAAGAAATAAACTCATGTGTCTTCGGTCAACTGATTTTCTATATGGATGCCAGTACTATTCAGTGGGGAAAAAAATTGTCTTTTCAATGCATGGTGTTGGGACATGTAAAAGAAGGAAGCTGGAAACTTCCCGCACACCATGCAAAAATTAGCTCAAAATGAATCAAAGACCTGAATATATGTGAGCTAAAATTATAAACCCCTAAGAAGAAAATATAGTGGTAAATTTTCATGTCTTTGGATTTGGCAGTGGATTATTAGATGTAACAAAAGCACATGTAATAAAAGAAAAAAGTAAATAAATTGGGTTTCACTAAAACTGAAAACTTGTTTTTCAGAGAAAATACAACCCACGGAATAGGAAAAAATACTTGTAAATCATATATATAATGAGGTAATTGTATTTTTTTTTTTTTTTTTTTTTTTTGAGTCAGAGTCTCACTTTGTCATCCAGGCTGGAGTGCCGTGGTGGCTTGACCTCAGCTCACTGCAACCTCTGCCTCCCAGGTTCAAGTGGTTCTCCTGCTTCAGCCTCCTGAGTTGCTAGGATTACAGGCGTGTGCCCAGCTGTTTTTTGTATTTTTAGTAGAGATGGGGTTTCACTATGTTGGTCAGGCTGTCCTCAAACTCCTGACCTCAAGTGATCTTCCCACCTTGGCTTCCCAAAGTGCTGGGATTACAGGTGTGAGCCACCTCACCCGACTGGTAATTGTATTTAGACTATCTAAGGAACTCTTACAACCCAATAATAAAAATTCAAATAACCCAATTAAAAACATGACAGAGAAGGGAAAGTGGCAAATTAAAAAAAAAAAAGTATTAAACTAACATGGGCAAAAGATCTGAATAGGTATTTCTCCAAAGAAGATACACAAAAGAGATAAACACACAACACAAAAGCTTAACATCACTTGTCACTAGGGAAATGCATATCAAAACCACAATGAGCTGGGTGCTGTGGCTCACGCCTGTAATCCCAGCGCTGTGGGAGGCCAAGACGGGTGGATCACTTGAGGTCAGGAGTTCGAGACCGGCCTGGCCAACATGGTGAAACCCTGTCTCTACTGAAAATACAAAAATTAGCCACGTGTGGTGGTGCGCGCCTGTAATCCCAGCTATTCGGGAGGTTAAGGCATGAGGCTCGAACCTGGGAGGCGGAGGTTGCAGTGAGCCAAGATCTTCCCATTGCATTCCAGCCTGGGTGACAGAGCAAGAGTCTGTCTGAAAACAAAGAACAAAAAACCCACAATTAGATGCCATCTCACATTTCTAGGATGTCTGTAATATAACTGCCTCCCAGGCTCAAGTGATCCTCCTGCGTCAGCCTCCCAAGTAGCTGGGACTACAGGTACATGCCACCATGCCTGGATAATTTTTGTGTTTTTTGTAGAGATGGGGTTTTGGCATGTTACCCAGACTGGTCTTGAACTCCTGAGCTCAAGAGATCTGTCTGTTTCAGCCTCCCAAAGTGCTAGGATTACAGGAGTGAGCCACAGCGCCTAGTGTTCACTCAGCTGCTTTCAAAAACAGTGTGGCAGTTCCTCAAAAAATTAAAAATAGCCTTACCATAGGACCCAGCTGTTCTACTTGTAGATATCTACCAACAAACTGAAACATTAACTCGGAAGTTTGTATATGAATTTTTTTTTTTTCCCCAGATGAAGTCTCACTCTGTTGCCCAAGCTGGAGTGCAGTGGTTTGATCTTGGCTCACTGCAACCTCTGCCTCCTGGGTTCAAGCAATTCTCCTGCCTCTGCGTCCTGAGTAGCTGGGACTACAGGTGCTTGCCACTACGCCTGGCTAATTTTTTTGTATTTTTAGTAGAGACGGGGTTTCACCATGTTGGACTGACTGGTCTCGAGCTGTTGACCTCAGGTGATCTGCCCGCCTCAGCACCCCCAAAGTGCTGGGATGACAGACGTGAGCCATTGCACCTGGCCCTATGGATGTTTGCAGCAGCAGCATTCACAATAGTCAAAGGTGGGAGCAAGTCAAATGACCATCAACTGATGAATTGATAAAGAATGCACGTTAGAATATTATTTGGCCATTAAAAAGAATAAAATACCAATACATTCTACAATTTCGTTGGACTTTGACAACATTATGCTAAGTGAAAGAAGCCAGACACAAAAGACCACCTATTACACGATTCAGTTTATATTAAATTTCCATAATAGGTTAAGTCTATAGAGACAGAAAGTACATTAGTGGTTGGTTAGGACTTAGGCAAACAGAGAGATAGGAATTGATAGCTAAAGGGTACAGAATGGCTTTTTTTTTTTTTTTTTTTTTGCAGGAGGGGGATCTTTCTGTAATGATAATGTTTGAAAACTGACTGTGGTGATGGTTGTGCATATATGTGCAATACTGAAAGCATTGAATTGGCCAGGTGCAGTAGCTCATGCCTGTAATCCTAACGCTTCCCAAGGTGGGAAGCTCACTTGAGTGCAGGTGTTCAAGATCAGCTTGAGCAACACAATGAGACCTCATCTGTGCAAAAGAACTAGCAGGTGTGATGGTGCACATCTGTAGCTTCAGCTACTTTGGGAGGCTGAGGCAAGAGGATTGCTTGAGCCCAGGAGATCAAGGCTGCAGTGAGCTATGATGACATCACTGCGTTCCACCCTGGGCGACAGAGTGAGGCCCTGTCATTTATTCATTCATTCATAAATACATATATACATATACATACATACCATTGAATTGTACATGTTGTCTGGTAGAATTGCATATGTTCTCTGGGAGAATTGCATGGTATGCGTATTGTATCTTATCACAACTATTAAAAATTTATACTTCAGGCCTGGCGTGGTGGCTCACACTTGTAATCCCAGCACTTTGGGAGGCCAAAGCAGGCAGATCACTTGAGGCCAGGAGTTTGACACCAGCCTGGCCAACATGGTGATAACCCTGTCTCTACTGAAAATATAAAAATTAGCTGGGTGTGGTGGTAATCCCAGCTACCCTGATGGCTGAGGCATGAAAATCACTTGAACCAGGGAGGCAGAGGCTGCAGTGAGCTGAGATCACACTGCTGCACCCCAGCCTGGGTGACAGAGTGAGACTCTGTCTCAAAATAAATAAATATAAGGAAAAAAATTATACTTCACTGATTTTGATGAATTTATCAACATTTACATTTTTTTCCACATTTTGGCTGATTTGAATAATGCTGCTATGAATATTCACTTTCAAGTTTTTTGCTTAATATGTGTTTTCAGTTCTCTTGGATGTATACTAAGAATATTCACTTACAAATTTTTGCTTACTACATGTTTTCAATTCTCTTGGATGAATACTAAGGAGCAGAATTTTGGGGTCATATGGTAATTAAGTGTTTAAGTTTTTAATAAAATTGTCATAAAATAGAGATAACATAAAATTTACTGTGTCAGCCATTTTAAAACATACTGTTTAGTGACATTAAGTATATTCACAGAGTTGTGTGATCATCACCACCTTTCACTGACAGAGCTCTTTTTGTTTTGCAGAAGTGAAACTCTATACCCGTTAAACAATAACTCCCCATCCCCTAGTCCCTAACAACCACCTTTCTATATACTGTTTTTATAAATTTTTCTACTGTAGGGATTTCATGTAAGTGGAATCATGCAATATTTGTCCTTTTGTGCCTAGCTTATTTTACTTAGCATAATGTCCTCAAAGTTCATCCACATTGTAACATGTTTCAGGATTTTCTTCCTTTTTACAGCTGAATAATGTACCATTTAAGTAAATTGGAAAAATCATGCCCTTTTTCCACCGAAGTAAATGCTTCATATGTATTTTTTAAGGGTATCAATTACAGCATGCATCACTTAATAATGACATTTCAGTCAAGGATGGACTGCATATACGACAGTGTAATGTATATTAGTATATATAGTATAACAGTAATATTATAACGTAAGGTTATATTATAGTTTTACTGTACTTTTTCTATGTGTAGATATGTTTAGATACACAAATACTTACCATTATGTTACAGTTGCCTACAATATTCAGTACTGTAACATGTTGTACAGGTTTATAGCTTAGGAGCATTAGACTGTATCATGTAGCCTAGATTTAGTAGGCTTTACAATCTAGGTTTGGGTAAGAACACTCTGATGTTGGCACAGTGATGAAATCACCTAATGATGCATTTATCAGAATGTATCCTTTTTGATAATTGATGCATGACTATATTTAGTTTTCATGTCTCTTTTGTTTTCCTTAATCCGAAAAGATCACTCAACCTTTCTTTGTCTTTCATTACCTTGACATTTTTGAGAAGTGTAGGGCATTTATTTTGTAAAATGTCTTGCAATCTGGTTTTATCTGATATTTTCAGTTTAGATTCAGCCAATGCATTTTGACAAGAATATAACAAATAATTTTGTGTCCCTCACAATGTATCATATCATGAGGCACAGATGACGTTTGACTTGTTGATGATGTTGCCTTTGATACTTGGCTAAGGTGGTGTCTGCCAGGTTTTGATTATAGAGTTATTTGATCCCCAAAATTAAAAATAGAATTGCCATATGATCCAGCAATTCACTTCTGGGATATACCTCTCTAAGGGCTGCCATAACAAAATGCCACAGGCTGGATGGCTTAAACAACAGAAATTGCTCAGGTTTCTGAAGTCTAGAATCTAAGATCAAGGTGCTGGCAAATTCAGTTCCTAGTGAGGGCTCTCTACCTGGCTTGAAGACAACTGTGTACTCGCTGTGTTCTCTTATGGCCTCTCCCCTGTATATGAGGAGAGAGAGCTCTCATAAGGGCACCAGTCCTATTGGATTAGAGTCCCATCCTTATGACCTCATTTAACCTTAATTACCTCCCGAAAGGCCCCATCTCCAAATGCAGTTATAATGTATTGCATTTCTTTTGTAACTATGACTATTGGGTCATGAGTTCCTTAAGGAAACTTACTTTTCCAAAGAAGACATATAGATGGCCAATAAGCCAATAAGAAAAGATGCTTAATATCACTAATCATTAATCATTAGGGAAAGAAAGTCAAAACCACAGTGTGGTATCACTTCATACCCATTAGGATAGCTATTGCCAAAAAGAAAAAAGTATTGGCAAGGATTGGAACCCTTGTGCATTGATAGTAGTAGTGCAAAACAGTGCAGCCATTGTGGAAAACAGGATGGCAGTTCCCTAAAATTCATGGGTTGGAAGAATTAATATGTTAAAATGTCCATACTACCCAAAATGATCTACAGATTCCGTGTAATCCCTATCAAAATTCCAGTATCATTTTTCACAGAAATAGAAAAAAAATCTTTAAAATTTGTATGAAACCACAAAAGACTGAATGGCCAAAACAATTTTGAACAAAAAGAACAAAGCCAAAGACATTACATTCCCTGTTTTCAAAATATATTATAAAGCAGTTGTAGTCAAGACAACATGGTACTGGCATAAAAACAGTACCAAAGGAACAGGATAGAAAGCCCAGAAACAAACCCATGCATTTATGGTCAGCTGATTTTTGACAGTGGTGCCAGGAACACACACTGGGTAAAGGACAATTATTCAATAGATGATGCTGGGAGAAGTGGTCATTCATATGCAGGAGAATGAAATTAGACCCTTATGTCATATACATACTTGAACTGAGTGGATTAAAGACGTAAACAAAAAACCTGAAACTGCAAAACTGCTAGAAGAAAACACAGGGAAAGCTCTGTGGCATTGATCTGGGCAATGATTTTTTTGTGTGACTGTAAAAGAACAGGCAACCACCAACAACAAAAAATAGACAAATGGGACTGTATCAAACTAAATAGTTTCTATACAAGAAAAGAAACTAAGTGAAGAGACAACCCATAGAGGTTAAAAAAAAAAAAAAAAGATGTGTAAACCATATATCTGACAAGGGCTAATATCCAAAATATATAAGGAATTCAACTAAGTAGCAACAACAACAACAAAACCTGGCTACAAAAATGGGTAAAGGACCAGAACAGACCCTTCATACAGATAACCAACAGGTTCATGAAAAAGTGTGCAACATCACTAGTCATTGGGAAAATGCAGATTGCAGATTAAATGAGATATCACCTCACATCTATTAGAATGGTTTTTATAAAAAAATGAACAATAACAAGTGTTGGCATGGGGAGACAAGGAAACCCTCGTACACTGTTGGCAAAGATGTAAATTAGTACAGCTATTTATGGAAAACAAGATGAAGGTCTCAAAAAACTAAAAATAGAACTAGCATGTGATCTAGCCATCCTACTTCTGGGTATATATCTAAAGGAATTGAAATCAGTATGTTGAAGGGATGCTTGCACTCCAATGTTCATTGCATCAGTGTTCACGATAGCCAGTGTATGGAATCAACCTGTTTATCAGCAGATGAATGGATAAAGAAGATGTGGTATATAACATGCAATAGAATACTATTCAGCCTTGTAAATGAAGGGGATCCTGTCATTCATGTCAACATGTATGAATCTTGAAGACATTATACTAAGTGATATAAGCCAAGCACGGAAAAACACATGCCACATGATCTCATTTATATGTATAATTTTAAAAAGTTGAACTCAGAGAGTAGAGTGATGATCACCAGAGGCTGGAAGCGGTAGTAAAGTGAGGGAGTGGGGAGTTGCTGGTCAAAGGTTACAAAGTTTCAGCTCAACAGGAGGAATAGGAGGAATAGGTTTTGAGATCTATTACATAGCAGGTGACTATATAGTTCACAATAATGTATATTTAAAAATAACTAAGAGGAGGGAGGTGCAATGACTCACACCTGTAATCCCAACACTTTGTGAGGTCAAGGTGGGAGGGTTGCTTGAGCCCAGGAATTCAAGACCAGCCTGGGCAACATGGCGAGACTCTGTCTCTACAAAAGTAAAAAAAGTAGCTGGGTGTGGTGGCATGCACCTGTAGTCTCAGGCTGAGTCAGGAGGATTGCTTGAACCCAGGAGTTCCAGGCTGTGTGAGCTATAATCGTGCCACTACACTCCAGCCTAGGTGACAGAGGAAGACCTTGTCTCTTAAAAAACAAAAAAACCTAAGTGAATATTTCAAATGTCTCACCACAAAAAATGATAGGTGATGGATGTATGTTAATTAGCTTGATTTAATAATTCCACATTGCATACATGTATCAAAGTATCACATTTTATCCCATAAATATATATAATTATGACTATAATAATAAAATACTAAAATCAAAAATAGATAATTTGTGGAGAGATACTTTGAGATTATGTAAATATGCTCTTCCTCATCAAACTTTACCCACCATTTTAGCAACTGTTATTAAATCTTTCCTGACTTTGTTATTACCATAAAAAGAGCTTGCCTCCCCTCCCTCCCTCTCTTCTTTTCTTCCTACTTTCCTTCCCTCCCTCCCTCCCTCCCTCCAGTCTCCTTTCCTCATTCCTTCCTCCTTCCTTCCATTCATCTCCTGTTTTATTTACTATGTTATACTATAATCATTATTTTTTGAAGTTTAAATGGTCTCTTTATAATAATTTTTAAATACAGGATGTTACTGTGTTGTATTCTTTGTATCACAGTAGGAAGAAAGTCATGCTTTTGGATACTTTTCAAAGTTCTTCTCATTTATCCTCTCCTTAATCATTTTACTTATTGGATAGCTAATCCTCATTTGAGAGACGAATAGACATAGTTCAAAGACTTGACAGGAAATTAATGCAGTTTTCTTGTGTAGCATTTGCACAGCTGAAATTGAGGGTCTTCTGCTTTCTTTCCTATTTGTAAAGATTTTTCTGGGAGAACAAAGGTCTTGTTAAAAGAGGGTATTCATTAGAATCTGCATACAGAATACACCAAATTGTCATCTGTCCTTAAAAACCATCTATATCAAGGATCACCTGAGTCCAAGAGTTTGAGACCAGTCTAGGCAATATGGCAACATTCCATTTCTACAAAAATTTTAAAAATTAGCCAGGTGTCATGGCACACACCTGTGGTCCCAGCTACTCAGGAGACTGAGGTGGGAATATCTCTTAAGCTTGTTAGGCCAAGGTTGCAGTGAATACTGATCGCCACACTGCACTCCAACCTGGGTGACAGAGCGAGACCCTTATCTCATAAGAAAAAAAAATCCATATCGATGCTGAATGGGTCAGTATGTTATTTTTGTCTTATTCAACTTCATTCTCAGATTTTGTTGATATGCAGAACCATTTTTTTAAATATATAGCAAAATTGTAAACTAGTTTATTTTTATTTTTGACATAAATTGGTCTATTATTGGGGATGTGGTTTGCTTACTTGCTCCATTAATATACTTCAATGGCCTGACAAAGTGTGTAACACCAAAGCAGCATCTGCAGATACTTAGCAGTTTTTTTTTAATTAATAAGTTTTTATCCAACAGTATAAAGAAAAGCAGTTCTTAATGATGGTAACCTTGATGCAAGAAGTGACCTGTAGGGGAAGGACATCATAAAACTGTAATTGTTTCCCTGACAGCATGAGACTCTCTTTTGGGCTAAGATTCAGTGTGCAGTAATACATTGTGCATTATTGTTGCCTGGTTAACAGAAGCTGGAAGGATTTAGTTTGATGCTTGAAAAATCAAAGTATTTGTAACAGAGGTGCAATCAACAGGTTAGTCATGAGAAATGATGTTTTTATGCTAAATATAAATAGTTCATTTGTTTTGTTTTTGTTTTTTAGGGGGCGCAGTTTGAGACAGAGTCTTGCTCTGTTGCTCAGGCTGGAGTGCAGTGGTGTGAGCTCGGCTCACTGAAACCTCCGCCTCCTGGGTTCAAGCAATTCTCTGGCCTCAGCCTCCTGAGTAGCTGGAATTACAGGTGTGTGCCGCCATACCCGGCTATAAATTTTTTTTTAAAGAAATAGGGCCTCGCTGTGTTGTTCAAGCTGGCCAAATCCCATTCACTTTTCTCCAAACTAGTGGCTCACTTTGAGAATCATGATCCTTCAGTGGGTATTGCGACCAATTTCTTCAGACGTGATTTTTTTTTTTTTTTTGAAAAAGAAAATGAAATATAAATATCAGAGTAAATCACAAGCTATAAGGTAAATATTGTTTTGTTAAACTTGGTGTATGTGTGTTTTTATGTACTGTGTTGCAATATTATGTATGTTTCTTACTTTGGATGTTAGTCAAAAGAAGTTCGAAATCCAGAGTTTTGTACCTTTTTTATTACCTCATGTACAATCTCATTTCTTCAAAGTATTTTTAATTTATGTTACTGTATTATTCACATAGCTTGTTTTAGTAGCATTGGACTAGGGTAATGCAGGAGGAAAACTGATAATTTATTAAAATACCCAGTGAGAAGTGCTAACATAAAAAATATTGATGGTACTAAATGTTGACAAGGATGTGGCACATCTAGAACACTTATGCAGCACTGGTGGAAGTGTAAATTAGTACAGCCATTATGGAAAACTATTTGGCAGTATCTTCTTAAGCTGAAGCATGTCTTGTTACCTATCAATTCTACTTGTGCACATATATCCAACAAAAATGTGAACATGTACACCAAAAGCCACATACAAGAGTAATCACAGTAGCATTATTCAGAATAGCCAAAGACTGGAAATAACTTAAATATTCATCAACAGAAAGGCTAAATAGATTTTCATGTGTTTACAAATCAATACTGTATAAGTAACAAGAATAAATGAGCCATTGCTATCTGCCATACCTTGCATAAATCTCACAAACATAATATTAAGCCATAGAAGCCAGATACTATTTGATTTCATAAAGTACAAAAATAAACAAATGAACCTATGTGTTAGAAGTCAGGATAGTAGCTATTTTTGGTGGTGGTGTGGTGAGGTAGTTGCTTGGAGGAGGAATGAGGGATATTTCTGGTGTGTTGGTTATATACTATTTAATCTGGGTGCTTGCTATATATGTGTATTTGTGAAAATTTATTGAGCTGTACACTTAAGATTTTTGCATATTTCTGTGGATATTAAAAGTTTAAAAATTTATACATTTTTGTCTTGTTTTAAAATTTGAAAGCAAGTAAAAGGCAATTCAGGGACGAATTTTAAAGTACTTACTCTATACAAGGCAAAGTACTAGCTATTGGGAATACAAAGATGAAAAACTAGGACTTTTATTTTCTAAGGACTCATTTTTTTTTGAGAAGACACATACTCAAGTAACACGATGCTAAACAGACTGTCCTGAGAATGTAGGGCTTGAAATCACCCCTAAGGTTGATGCAATGCTTTTGTTTCTGGTGTTGTCTGTGTTTGTTAAGATATCTTAATCATGTCCTTTTTTTCTTTTTCTTTTTCTTTCTTTTTTTTTTTTTTTTTTTGATAGCATCTTACAGATACGTCTCATGGTGTAAGAAATAAGTGCCTGCAGTTACTTGGCAATCTTGGCTCTTTGGAGAAAAGTGTCACAAAAGATGCAGAAGGCCTAGCTGCCAGAGATGTCCAGAAGATTATAGGGGATTACTTCAGTGACCAAGACCCACGTGTCAGAACAGCAGCTATAAAAGCCATGGTAAACGTGATTATGGAAACTAATTGGGGCTAGTGTTCATTTTTGTTTTTTAAGTTTATAGCTAGTGCTGCCTTGGATACATTGTGAATCCTTCAGCATATACTTTCAGGAAGGTATTGGTGGTGGCCTCACAGAACTCAGTGACACGCATCCCTGTATACAACTGTGCTTTTTTTTTTTGGCTTTCTCTGGTAGCTTTCATGTGTATTTATGAAACATGAAAAGCACGGTAGGAACCTGTTATAATTCCTTCAACTTGGAGGGATACGAGTTGGTATAATATTATAATAGGGGGAGGTGGTGTTAAATCATTTTTTTCTTTAGCCTTCATATTATTATTTCATATTTTTCTAATGCCTTCTTGGGACAGTCCATGGGTTAGATTTATGAAATGCTCGAATGCTTCTCTTGAAAGGCGACAAAATTTCTTATTTATATAGCACCGATTTTGGCTAAATGGAACCATGTTAGCCTGATACAGTAGGGGAAAATATGTGAGATTGTGGGGAGACATTGGAAATATTGCTCTTTTCCTCCCAAGCACTTAAGCTATATATTTATTATCTAGTTGCAGCTCCATGAAAGAGGACTGAAATTACACCAAACAATTTATAATCAGGTACTTTAAATGATTACTGTCTGGAAGGGGAGGAGGTATCGTGAAGCTGGGAGGGTGGCACACTGGTTCTCAGAATTTGAAAACTTAAGGACTTCGTTGGTTAATAGTGGCAGTGTTGATTGGGATGGATGTGAAGTCATATTCCAAACATACTTTTCAGGAAGAGAATGGAGGTTATGTAATTAAATAGCAGTAGTACGTGTGAAAAGGACTTTTAGGAGGATTTACAACTCAGTATGAGTGTGAGAGTACCTGAAGAAAAGTGTAGCATTTAGAATAAGGAACGTTTTAGTCTTGCTGATCACTGCTTGGTTGGGCCATACATGAAGTCATTTCTGGGAACCACACTTCACAAACTAGAGGGTGTCTGGAGAAGGGTGACCAAAACCATAGGATCATATAAAAAAAAGTCACATGAATGTAGTATTAGCAGTAAAGAAAGGCATAATGAAGTTGTGGAAAAGCTGATTGAGGGCCTAACCAAAAGGCCTTACAAGGCTATATTTCTCTTGGAGAATAATTGACTGAATCTGGTAACAGGCAATCTAAATTCATGTTCAGAGATTAGGTTTTGTTAGTCTGCCGAGAGTGGTTTTATCTCTCATGGGAAGAAGATAATTAGCCAAACCCCTATCACGGATGTGTAAACTAAGTTTATTCTTCTGTTGAATGAAGTAGAATTGGTCCAGAATGCTTGTGGTGGGGTGACCATCGCCCTCTTTTTCTATAGGAAAACTATGCGGGAAGCCAAATAATTAAAGGAAACTTGGATAGTAAGGACTCAGAGGAAGGAAGGAAAGTTAGTTGGCTGATTCAGATGTTTGGTGGCATAAGAGTAGTCTAAACAAGCAGTAATGAGAGCCTCAAGGGAGTGAGGATGGATTGATAGTGTAGGATTTAAGACATAAGGTAGAATTTGGTTCCTTAGTGAGTTCATGTTTGGGTGTGTGGAGTATAAAAGTTGGGTGGGACATCCATGAAGAGAATTCCAGCCATAAGTAGTTATAAAGGTCTGGAGATCAGGAGAAATCAGAGCTAAGGGTAGGTTATTTGGAGCCATCAGTATTTAGGGAGTATGGGGCTACCCAGAAAGAGTGAGTGGATTGAAATGGAGGCCAATGATTTCAGACCAAAGTAAACAGAAGTGTGTGCTTTGATTTTTACAGGTGGAGGGAAAAACCCATATTTGGTATTTGAGCCTGTGAAAATAGTACTGTGGACTCCCAGCATGCTTTGCTGGGTTTGATGCTATTCTAAATGTTTTTATGCCGTCAGTCTGTGATTCTCCTTTCAGGTGTGGGGTAGGAGGGTGCCTAGTCAGAATATAGCCAGAGCAGCTGACAGAGGTCAAGATTCATTGTTCGGCAAAGATTCAAGAAGTTAAAACCACACACAAGTATTTTACTGGGCATCCTTATCCAATCACCCTATCTTCACTTTGAAAATAGTTTAAACATTGCCTGAGAGGACACAGAGCTAATAAACTTTTGGAATTCTTCTTTGCAGGCCTGTAAATTGCTCTCTGATGACTATGAACAAGTGCGCAGTGCTGCAGTCCAGCTTATCTGGGTTGTCAGTCAGCTCTATCCTGAAAGGTCAGTGTGGGTGTAAGCTGACCTTTGTTGATTGTGAAGCCATTTTCCTCTCTTCTCACCGTGCAGAAAGCCCACTTCTAGAAAAGAAATGTTGGTTAGATTTTTGGAAGGAATGGGGAGTAAGGGGCTGAAAATCAGATTGCCTGGTCCTCATTTTTCATCTCTGATAGGAACTTTCTGTACACCCTTGGAAAGATACTTCACTTCTTTGGTCCTAACCTTGTCATCTATAAGTGAAGAAATTGGAATATCTTTCTTAAATGGTTTTCAGTACTTTACAAAAAAATCTTTAAAATTGTTTGGGACCCATTTTAGTTTGGTTTGTGCCAAATGCCAGATAAAGATACCAGATGAGTTTGAGAATAGTGATCTCTTATGTACTATTTTCCTGGTTAAAAACATTTTCACAGCAATTAAATTATTATTTTCACAGTGATTCTTTGAGGAGGTAGGCAATATTATTATATTTTATGAAATAGAATATTTTCTTTGTATTTCTTTATATTTTATTTATAAATATTTATAGAATGTTTTATTTTTCCTCGTATAGGAAAAAGAGGTGTTTTTTCCTCTTCATTAAACTGCCAAAATTTGAAAACCAGAATGAATTAATAAACCTGTAGGAGTAGGCTCCATTTGTAGTGTTTTAGGACTTAGACACATACAAAGAAAAGGGCTAACTGGAAATTGTCTCTATTTTTAGGACTGGATTGACGAGTGAGTTTTATCTTGATTTATTCTGAGATTTACTGTATTTATAGAAGTTCAGTCTGGGCACGGTGGTGCCTGTAATCCCAGCACTTTGGGAAGCCGAGGTGAGTGGATCACATGAGGTCAGGAGTTCGAGACCAGCCTGGCCAACATGGTGAAACCTCGTCTCTACTAAAAATAAAAATATTAGCCAGGCGTGGTGGCACACGCCTGTAATCCCAACTACTAGGGAGCCTGAGGCAGGAGAATTGCTTGGACCCTGGAGGTGGAGATTGCACTGAGCCGAGATCATACCACTGTACTCCAACCTGGGTGACAGAGCAAGACACTCTCTCTCAAAAAAAAAGAAGTTCAGTTATAGGAGATAATAAGCTTAAGGATATGAAATATTCGGTGGGAGCTAGTTTTTGATAATTTCATAAATCTTTGAACCTTTGGTGGGTTACATGCTTTCTTTTTTTTTTTTTTAAAGGCAGAGTCTTGCCCTGTGGCCCAGGCTGGAGTGCAGTGATGTGATCTCAACTTATTGCAACCTCCATCTCCTGGGTTGAAGCAGTTCTCGTGCCTGAGCCTCCCAAGTAGCTGGAATTACAGGTGCACACCACCGCACCTGGCTCATTTTTTGTATTTTTAGTAGAGCTGAGGTTTTGTCATGTTGGCTAGGCTTGTCTCAAGCTCCTGGCTTCAGGTAATCTGCCTGCCTCAGTATCTCAATGTGCTGGGATTACAGGTGTGAACCACCACACCTGGCTGACCCTTTGGTGGGTTACACACTTTTATTCAGTACATTGAAAATTTGCACCTGGGTGCAGTGTTTCACCCCTGTAATCCCGGCACTTTGGGAGGCTGAGGCGGGTGGATTGCTTGATCTCAGGAGTTTGAGGTCAGCCTGGGCAACATGGTGAACCATTTCTACTAAAAATGTACAAAATTAGCTGGGTGTGGTGGCATGCTTTTGTAGTCCCAGCTACTCAGGAGAGTAAACTGGGAGGACCACCTGAGCCCAGGAAGTTGACACTGCGGTGAGCAGTGATCATGCCACTGCACTCCAGCCGGGGTGACAGAAGTGAGACCCTGTCTCCAAAAAAAAAAAAAAAAGCATAATTTGCAATGCAACTGAAAGAGTTGGTTTTTACTCCCAGAGTGATTTGTTTATTCTGAACTGTATTTAATCATTCTAGGATTTGAACTATTCAGTTATCATTTTCGTGTGTGTCAGTCTTCATTGACTGTTCTCAGTTTATTGAGCCTGCAGCCTTGCTTACTTATGTATTTATTTGTTTATTATTATTATTTTTTGCGATGGAGTCTCGTTCTGTTGTCCAGTCTGGAGTGCAGTGGCACTATCTCGGATCACTGTAACCTCCACCTTCCAGGTTCAAGTGATTCTTCTGCCTCAGCCTCCTGAGTAGCTGGGATTACAGGCGTGTGTCACCACGCCCGGCTAATTTTTATATTTTTAGTAGAGAGGGGGTTTCGCCATGTTGGCCAGGCTGGTCTCGAACTCATGACCTCAAGTTATCCACCTGCCGCAGACTCCAAAAGTGCTGGGATTACAGGCATGAGCAGCTGTGCCCAGACTGTATTTATGTTTTGAGACAGGGTCTTGCTCTGTCACCGAGGCTGGAGTGCCGTGGTGTGATCTCAGCTCACTTCTACCTTCACCTCCAGAGCTAAAGTTATCTTCCCACTTCAGCCTCCCAAGTAGCTGGGACTATTGGCGCATGCCACCATGCCTAGCTAATTTTTGTATTTTTTTTGTAGGGATGAGGTTTTGCCATGTTGCTCAGGCTGGTCTTAAACTCTTGGGCTCAAACAGTCTACCTGCCTGGGCCTCCCAAAGTGCTGGATTATAGATGTGAGCCACTGTGCCTGGCCTGAGTCTTAGGATCTTGTTTTGTTCTAAGTGATTTCATTTATTTTCTTTTAATTTAGCATTGTTCCAATTCCTTCTTCTAATGAAGAAATACGCTTAGTTGATGATGCGTTTGGAAAAATTTGTCACATGGTCAGTGATGGCTCTTGGGTGGTTCGTGTTCAGGCAGCAAAACTGTTGGTAAGTTATACTTTTTATGTATGTATGTATGCGTGTATGTATTTATTTATTTTGTTTTATGTAGAAGTAGGGCCTTTGTGGCCCAGGTTGGTCTCAAACTCTTGGCCTCAAGCAATCCTCCTGCCTCAGCCTCCCAAAAGACTGGGATTATAGGTCAGGTGTGGTGGCTTACACCTGTAATTCCAGCATTTTGGAAGGCCAAGGCGGGCAGATCATGAGGTCAGGATCATCCTGACCAACATGGTGAAATCCTATCCCCACTAAAAATACAAAAATTAGCTGGGAATGGTGGTGCACTCCTGTAATCCCAGCTACTCGGGAGGCTGAGGCAGGAGAATCGCTTGAACCTGGGAGGCAGACGTTGCAGGGAGCCGAGATCACGCCACTGCACTCCAGCCTGGCGTCAAGGGGGAGACTCTCGTCTCAAAAAAAAAAAAAAAAAAAAAAAAGACTGGGATTATAGATGTGAGCCATTACACCCGGCCAATAATCCTTTTTTTAAATGAACACATTGCTCGTTAAGTTTTTACAAACATTTTGAGAAACTACAGATGGGGCAGTGTGACCTGAATTTAAAACCCCAGAATTTCTTTTTCTTTTTCTTTTCTTGAGACAGGGTCTTACTCTGGAGTGCAGTGGTGCAGTCACGGCTCACTGCAGCTTTGACCTGCCAGGCTCAAGCGATCCCTCCACCTGAGCCTCCTGAGTAGCTGGGACTACAGGCATGTGCCACCCTGCCTGGCTAATTTGTATTTTTTGTAGAGATGGGGTCTTGCTTTTTGCCCAGGCTGGTCTTGAATTCCTAGGCTCAAGTGATCCTTCTGCCTTGGCCTCCCAAATTGTTGGGATTACAGGTTTAAGCCACTATTCCCAGTCCCAGAATTTCTTAATATAGAAAGAAATAGTTCACTCTCCTGTAGAGAAATAGCCTTTTAGAACTAGAAAGAATCTTAAAACATAATTCTATTAACCCTATTAGGAACCGAGATAGCCAGAGCCTAGAGAAAAAGGAAAATAATTTTAAAAAAAAGTTTTTCCCATTTATTAAGCACTTGTTATGTCCTAGTTCAGGAGGCTCAAACCCCTGGGCTGTGGACTAGTCCTGGTCCATGGCTTGTTAGGAACCAGGCCACACAGCAGGAGGTGAGTGGTGGGAGAGCAAGCATTACTGCCTGAGCTCTGCCTACTGTCAGATCAGCAGCTGCATTAGATTATCATAGGAGTGTGAACCCTATTGTGAACTGAGCATGTGCGGGATCTAGGTTTCATGCTCCTTGTGAGAATCTAATGCCTGATGATCTGAGTTGGAACAGTTTCATCCCAAAACCACCCTGCTCCACCACCCTCTCTGATTTCTTCCATGAAACTGAACCCTGGTGCCAAAAAGGTAGGGGACTGCTATTTTAGATAATTTGAAGGAGGCCCTTTACATACATTTTCTCATTATAGTAATCCTGCAAGATAGGTGCCATTATCCAGCTGGGGCATGGTGGCTCATGCCCTTAATCCTGGCACTTTAGGAGGCCGAGGTGGGTGGGTCACTTGAGCCCAGGAGTTCAAGACCAGCCTGGGCAACACAGCAAGGCCCTATCTCTATTTTAAAAAAAATTTTTTTAAATGTTTTTTTAAATGCTGTTATCATTTTCTAGATGAGAAAACTGAGGCTCTGAGGAGTTGAGTAAATTATCCAGCTTATACAGATAGAAAATTGTAGAGTGAGATCAGATCCTGATCTTGTGACTTTTAGCCTGGTACTTTTCTAGTGTTTTCTTTTTGAGGACTCAGCACGTTTATTAAAAATTTTTAACTTTTGTGGCTCACGCCTGTAATCCCAGCACTTTGGGAGGCCGAGGTGGGCGGATCACGAGGTCAAGAGATTGAGACCATCCTGGCCAACATGGTGAAACCCCGTCTCTACTAAAAATTCAAAAATTAGCTGGGCATGGTGGCGCACGCATGTAGTCCTAGCTACTCGGGAAGCTGAGGCAGGAGAATTGCATGAACCTGGGAGGCAGAGGTTGTAGTGAGCCGAGATCGCGCCACTGCACTCCAGCCTAGCGACGGTGAGACTCCATCTAAAAAAAAAAAAAAAAATTTAACATTTGGGCTGAGATGTAGTAGCTCACACCTGTCATCCTAGCACTTTGGGAGGCTGAAGCAGGCAAATCACTTGAGGTCAGGAGTTCGAGACCAGCCTGGCCAACATGGTGAAACCCCGTCTCTACTAAAAATACAAAAACTAGCCTGGCGTGGTGACACACACCTGTATTCCCAGCTATTCTGGAGGCTGAGGTGGGAGGATCACTTGAACCTGGGAGGCGGGGGTTGCAGTGAGCCGAGATTGTGCCATTGCGTTCCAGCCTATGCAACAGAGCGAGACCCTGTCTCAAAAAAAAAAAAAAAAAATTATTTAACTTTTAAGGGATAAAATTGTCTTGTAATAGAGTGTTGACCTAATGAACTTATTTTATATCTGTGTTACCTTGTATATGTCACTTGATATTAGTCTCAGTTTCCTCATCTGTTAAGTGGGGTTCTAATATCTCTCATATTTACCTGCTAGTGTTGTCATGATGGTCAAATGAGATATAGTCTATGAAAATGTTTATAAACTAAAAAGTATTATACTTTGTAGGATGGGTGGGGGCACAGTGTATAAATATATGTAAGTATCTATAAAAAATTGTATGCATGTCACAGCAGGAAAATCTGTGATTCTTTTTGGACACTTCCCCTTTGAGTGCCCCCAGCCCTGCTACTCTTGGTGAGATTGTTGGTTGAATGCTTTGTATCTGACTGTACTGAACACTGATCTGGTGATAGCTTTAGTCCTGTGACCAGTATTTATGGGAGTATTTGCTGAAACCTGTGTGAAGCATTTTCATGAAATATAGTAGTAATGGATGATTGGAGTATTTCCAATCTTGTGCATAGTAGAGTTAAACAAGCTAACTGTTACTGATTTTATTTCTGAATTCATATTTTAAAACGTTCTAAATTCAGAACAATCTAATCATTCATCAAATCCTTTCATTCAACATTTACAGAGGATCTACAATGAACTCTAGGTGGGAGTGGGGAGGAGAAAGATGTTTTAGAAGAATGAATTAATGATATATTTTTACTTGAGTAGGCAGTTTTAAAAAGTAATCGTTAAAGTAAGAATCATTCAAAATTTTCAGTTTTGTACTCTATAGGATCTGAAATTTATTTGCATAAAGTTGTGTGTATAATGTGTATATTGAAAGGATATCTACTTGAATGACTCTAAATTGAGTGACATGCCTTGTGTTGTAATTTCCTGTTAAATCTGAACAGCTTCAAATTATATAAGTAATTATGTTTGTATTCAGAAATAGTAATCATTCTAATCTTGCTGATAATAATAATAATAATGACTACTATGTATAGAGTTTCTGGCCTACTAAGTGAAGCATTTTTAGTCATACATACACACATAAATACACACACATTCACACATAAACATTAACCCACTTCTCTTTATATACAAGCACACATTCCTAACTCATTTGCTTACTTTTGCAAGTAATTTTTAATCTTTTTAAACTCTCTGAGGTAGATGTATTACTCATAAATAACAAAATTAAAATTTAGGAATGGGTATAATTTGTCTAAGACCACACAGATAGTAAATGACAGATGAGGACTTCAAACCTCATAATCTAAAGTCCATGTATAATCCTTTCCTGGTGAGCATCCAGTTACACATTGGGATTGGCCAGTTAAGGCCCTGCTGGTTTATTAGTATCTCTGTGCAAGCTAAGAGGTAAAGCTGCCCTACTCCAGCTTTCCAGCAGATAAACCTGTGATAAAGTGATTTGTGTATAATCTTTAATTAAAAATTTAGTAATTTTAAAAAATTGATGCATTGTAATTGTATATATTTATGGGGCACAAGTTGATGTTTTGATACACATCTATGTTGAATATTAATCCAATCAGGATAGTTAGTATAGTTATCACCTCATACATTTGTCATTTCTTTGTCATGAGAACTTTCAACAACCTCTCTTACAGCTATTTTGTAATATACAATGTTTTACTGTTAATCATAGTCACCCTTACATGCAGTTGAACACCAGAATTTATTCCTCCTAATTGTGACTTTGTATCCATTGTCCAGTCCCTCCCCATTCTCTCCTACTCCCTCCCCTCCCCAGTGTCTGGTAACCACTGTTATACTGTCTGCCTCTATGATATCAATTTTTTAAAAAAATACTTTAAGTTCTGGGATACATGTGCAGAAAGTTCAGGTTTGTTACATAGGTATACATGTGCCGTGGTGGTTTGCTGCACCCATAACCTGTCATCTACATTAGGTATTTCTCGTAATGCTATCCCTCTCCCAGCCCTTCACCCTCTGACAGTCCTTAGTGTGTGATGTTTCCCTCCTTGTGTCCATGTGTTCACATTGTTCAACTCTCACTTATGAGTAAGAACATGCAGTATTTGGTTTTCTGTTCTTGTGTTAGTTTGCTGAGAATGGTGGTTTCCACCTTCATCCATGTCCCTGCAAAGAACATGAACTCATCCTTTTTTATGACTGCATAGTATTCCATGTATATGTGTCACATTTTCTTTATCCAGTCTGTCATTGATGGGCATTTGGGTTGGTTCCAAGTCTTTGCTATTGTGAACAGTGCTGCGATAAACATACATGTGCATGTGTTTTTATAGTAGAACGATTTCTAATCCTTTAGGTATATACCCAGTCATGGGATTGCTGGGTCAAATGGTATTTCTGGTTCTAGATCCTAGAGGAATCGCCACACTGTCTTCCACAATGGCTGAACTAATTTACACTCCCACCAACAGTGTAAAAGCTTTCCTATTTCTCCACATCCTCTCCAGCGTCTGTTGTTTCCTGACTTTTTAATGATCGCCATTCTAACTGGTGTGAGAGGGTATCTCATTGTGGTTTTGATTTGCATTTCTCTAATGACCAGTGATGATGAGCTTTTTTTCGTATGTTTGTTGGTTACATAACTGTCTTCTTTTGAGAAGTGTCTGTTCATATCCTTTGGCCACTTTTTGATGGGGTGTTTTTTTTTTTTTGGAAATTTGTTTAAGTTCCTTGTAGATTCTGGATATTAGCTCTTTGTCAGATGGATAGATTGCAGAAATTTTCTCCCATTCTATAGGTTGCCTGTTCACTCTCATGATAGTTTTTTTTTTTTTTTTTTTGCTGTGCAGAAGCTCTTTAGTTTAAGTAGATCCCATTTGTCAATTTTGGCTTTGTTGCCATTGCTTTTGGTGGTTTAGTCATGAAGTCTTTGCTCATGCCTGTGTCCTGAATGATATTGCTTAGGTTTTCTTCTAGGGTTTTTACGGTTTTAGGTCTTATGTTTAAGTCTTAGATCGTGCAGTATTTGTCTTTGTGTGTCTGGCTTATTTCACTTTACATGATGTCCTCCAGGTTTATCGATGTTGCAAATTACAAGATTTTATTTATTTATTTTTTCTTTAAGTCAGGGTCTTGCTCTGTTGCCTAGGCTGGAGTGCGGTTCCACGATGGCACAATCATAACTCACAGCAACCTCAAACTCCTGGGGACTCCAGCCTGGACAACAGCAAAATTGTCTAAAAAAATTAAAAACTAGGTTGTTCTTTTTTGATGTAGCTATTTATTGCTGTACACTTATCTCTTAGAACTGCTTTTGTTGCATACTGTCGATTTTGGTATATGTTTTAATTCTTGCTTGTGAAGTATGTTTCTTCTAGGCAATGTGTACTTAGATTTTGTGTTTTAATCTATTCAGCCAATGTATACCTTTTTTTTTTTTCTTTCTTGCTCTGTTGCCCAGGCTGTAGTGTACCTTTTAATTGAGGAATTTAATCCATTTATATTCAAGATTTTTTTCTTCTTCTTCTTCTTTTTTTTTTTTGTTACTTTGAGACAGGGTCTCACTCTGTCACCTAGGCTGGAGTACACTGGTGTGATCTCAGTTCACTGCAACCTTCACCTCCAGGGTTCAAGTGATTCTCGTGCCCCAACCTCCCCAGTACTGGGATTACAGGCGTATGTCACCACGCCCAACTAATTTTTTTTGCATTTTTATTAGAGATGGGTTTTGCCATGTTGACCATGCTGGTCTCGAACTCCTGGCCTCAAGTGATTTGCCTGCCTTGGCCTCCCAAAGTGCCGGGATTATAGGCGTGAACCACCACACCCAGCTATATTCAAGATTGTTATTGATAGATGAGGTCTTATTCCTCCCATTTTGTTAATTACTTTTTGGTTCTTTTGGAGATCCTTTGTTCTTGTCTTCCTTTCTTGTTGTTTGTCTCTGTGATTTAGTGGGTTTTTGTGGGGCTAAGCTTTATTTTCATTCTCTTTCTTGTTTGTGTATCTGCTATAATTTTTTTCTACATAGTTACTACAGAGTGTTATTTAGGCCCGTGTGGTGGCTCTTGCCTATTATCCCAGCACTTTGGGAGGCAGATCACTTGAGCTCAAGAGTTTGAGACTAGCCTGGGCAACATAGTGAGACCTTGTCTCTAATAAATAAAGAAAAAAGAAATCAGCCGGGCATGATGGCACACACCTGTAGTCTCAGCTACCCGGGAGGCTGAGGTGGGAGGATTGCTTGAGCCTGGAAGATTGAGGCTACAGTGAACCATGATCAGGTCACTATGCTCTAGCATGGGCATCAGAGTAAGAGTGTCTCAAGGGGGGAAAAAAAGTCTTGCAGTTATAATAGAATGTTTTCAGCTGATAGCAACTCAACTTTGGTTTCATAAAAGGACCCTAGACTTTTTCTCTCCCCTCTTCAATTTATATTTTTGTTGCCTTAATTTTCTTCTTCATCTGTTATGTGTTCCTTAGCTACTATTTGTAGCTCTTGTAGTTTTTGACCATTTTGAATTTAATCTTCATACTAGCAGATTGAAAATTTTACATGACATTGTATCACTGTGGTTTGATCTGTTTGATTTATGAGTTTACCTTTACTGGTGAGTTTTATACTTTTGTGTGTTGTCATGATAGTGATTATTGTCCTTTTGTTTCTAATTGTAGCATTCAATACTTTGAATATATTAATACTATCCCATTCTCTCCTGGTCTACAAGGTTTCTGCTGAGAAATCTGTTGATGGTAATGGAGATTCTCTTGACAATTTTCTCTGGCAGCTTTAAAAATTCTTAGTCTTTGACTTTCGATAGTTTGATTATAATGTACCTTGGAGAGGATCTTTTTGGGTTGAATCTAATTGTGAATCTTTGAACTTCCTGAATTTGGATGTCCGTATTTCTCACACTACTTGGCAAGTTTTCAGCTATCGTTGCGTCAAGTAGGTTTTCTGTGCCTTTCTCTATCTCTTCTCCATCGGGCAATCTTACAGTGCAAATATTTGTTTGTCTATTGATGTCCTATATGTTCCAAGGCTTTCTTTTTTATTCTTATTTGTTTTTTCCCCCCCTTAATGGGTTATTTCAAAAGACCTGTCTTCAAGTTCAGAAATTCTTTCTTCTGCTTGATCCTAGTCTATTGCTGAAGCTCTCAATTATATACTATTTTTATTTTTTTCATTGAACTCTTCAGCTCCAAGATTTCTGTTTGGTTCTTCTTTATGATATTGATTTCTGTTGAATTTCTCATTCAGATCATGAATTGTTTTCCTGATTTCATTTAATTGTTTGTCTGTATTCTCTTGTATCTTACTGAGTTTCCTTTAGATCACTATTTTGAATTCCTTTTCAGGCATTTTGTAAGTGTCCTTTTCTTTGGGGTCTGTCATTGGAGACTTTTTTCCCCTTTCTTTTTTTGAGACAGGGTCTTGCTGTGTCACCCAGGCTGAAGTGCAGTGGCAAGATCTCGCTCACTGCAACCTTCTCCTCCTGGGCTTAAGTGATCCTCCCACCTCAGCCTGCTGAGTAGCTGGGACTACAGGCACATGCCACCACACCTGACTAATTTTTGTATATTTTGTAGAAACGGGTTTTGCCATGTTGCCCAGAATGGTCTTGAACTCCTGAGCTCCTGCTCTCTGGCTCTCTTGGCCTTCCAAAGTGCTGGGATTACAGATGTGAGCCACTGCGCCCAACCAGGAGACTTACTGTATTCCTTTGAGGGTGTCGTGTTTCCTTGATTTTCGTTTATCGTGTCCAAGATACTGGATGTTGATATCTGTGCATTTAGTAGAATAGTTGCTCTTTTCAATTTTATTGAGTAGCTAATATATAGTAACAGTCTTTTTCCTGCAGATGGTTTTTAGGGTATTAGCTGGGTATGGTGTGTTGCCTTTGGTTCTGGGTGGACTCAGTGGGTGGTGTAACACTCCTTGTCAGCTTCAGCTATAATCTTCAGCTATACTCCTAGTCAGTGATGTTTGCAATTGCTTCAGTTGCCTAGGCTATGGGAGTTTGCGATGGTGACGCTATAGATGAGGGTGCTGAGCTGATTTTTGGGCAAGTGAGGTTGCTAAGCTGATTTTGGGCATGACATGTGCAGGCTAAAATGGCTGCCAGGCTGTCTATCTGGTTTTCCAGGGAGGCAGTAGTTACTGCCGTGGTGGCTGTCGTGCTGGGCTCAGGCTGGGGGTGGCTGTCGTGCTGGGGCAGCCTGCTGGGCAGCTGTGTGGCTATCTAGGGAGATGGGGCTGTTGCCTTGTTGGCTATTACTTTGGGCTGGGCTCAAGTGCTTTTGCTCAGTGGGGCTGGGCAGTTTGGCAGCAGTCTATGGTGGGGGACCAGGGCTACCACAGGACCTGTGGATTGGATTGTGTGCTGTAGGACTCTATTGTGGCCTGTTTTAGCGGACAGGACCACTGAGTTACCAGCTATCAGGCAGGGCATGGGCAGGTGGTTCTGTGACGGGTTGTGAGAGGCAGTAGGGATGCTGCAGGATTGGCTTTTTGGCTGAGTACTGGCATGTGCATGCTTGGCAGCCCAGATGTTTATATGGTACAGGGGTGCTGGGTAAAGCACTGCCAGCTGTCTATTTGATGGCTTCCTTGCTGTGCAGGTCTGCCTGTTTTCTGGGTGGTTGGTAGTGCTGTGTGGGGTCTGATGCTGTGGTCATGGTCACTCTGTTTGACCTAGACTCTATGTGGATGGGGTTATGGTGCTGCAGGCCATTGTGTGATCATGGTAGAATGATGGCGGGTTCTCAGGGATGAAGAGAGTCAGTTGCTACTAGTCCCCAGGGCAGGATGCATACTAGTAGTGAGTCTAGCTTCAACTTGGTGCCATGCTACAGTAGCTTAGGACAAGGTGGGCTCCCACTCTGAGACAATACAGCTGAATGATCTCTTGGCTACTCTCCAGACTGGATTTGTGGCCACTGATGACTTAGAGACTCTCCTTTATCAAGAATTGCTGGTGCCTGTGGCAGCAGTGGGGACCACT
Source organism: Chlorocebus sabaeus (assembly GCF_047675955.1). Taxonomy (NCBI): domain Eukaryota; kingdom Metazoa; phylum Chordata; class Mammalia; order Primates; family Cercopithecidae; genus Chlorocebus; species Chlorocebus sabaeus. The sequence continues at coordinate 74,464,703 of NC_132904.1, read as the reverse complement.
GATAGGTATCTCCAGCTTACTTTTTCCCTGTAAGAAGTTCCTCTGATTTTAAGCTGATTTGGGCAAGGGAGACAGTGTGGTAGGTAGGAAGCCTCACTCCCTTCCCTGTGGTGCTATCTTGAAGCCTTCATGCTCCACAGGGATTTTGCCCTTTCTCTGGTGCTCAGCAGCATGTATCTACAGTCATGTTAGTTGAAATATTGTTATTTGTTATTTTTATTCCTTTTTGTCGTGGGTGATGTGTGCCAGGTAACTCTAGTAAGCCATTTTTAAAAAAACGAATCTGCATACAGATTGAGTATCCCTTATCTAAAATGCTTGAGACCAGAAGTGTTTTGGATTTTGTTTTGTTTTTGGATTTTGGAATATTTTATTTGCATTATACTTACTTGTTGGGCATCCCAAATCTGAAATATGCTCCAAAATCCAAAATCTGAAACGCTCCAATGAACATTTCCTACCATCTTGTTGGTACTCAAAAAGTTTTGGATTTTTGAGCATTTTGGATTTCAGATTTTTGGAACTGGGATGTTCAACCTGTATAATCTTTAGATCACCTGTTCAGCAAATCGACAAACACTGAGGACAGTTTCTGTCTTCAACAAAGTTGATAGTCAGGTGGCCAGGGATAGCTAATCAGTGAATAAGAATACCTGGTACTGGTAGGAAAGAGCACCAACCACAACCACAGGAGGCTTCTTGGAGGAGGTGATCTCTGAACTGAGTTTTGAAGGATGAGTAACTAGGTAGTGATGCAGGGAAAGAGAAAATATGAGCAGGGATATAAAAGCAGTACATTATCATGCATAGCAATATACTAAGCTGCAATATCATACTAAACTACAAGCAGTTTAGTGCTTCCTGGTTGGGGGTAGTGTTCAATATAGGGGATCTGTAACGAGGTAAGTTGGAGAGGAAAACAGAAGCCAGGTTCTGCAACAACTTAGCTTTGTAAACTTGAGTCCATCTTGCTTAAAAAGTGAATAGTTTCCAATCCCTTTGGCTTATAGCAGGATGAAAAATTATATCAGAAAATTCAAAACCATGTAAAAGAGGTTAGTTTTTACTTACTTATAACTGCCCTATTTGTGGGGCAAAGAAACTTGATGTCCCAGTAAGCTCATTCATGGGAGTATTTAGAATACAGTCACTACTTTTATAAGCTTTAAGAAGTCATTGACCTTAAAAATTACAACACTTTCAGACTGTTAGATTATAGGCTTTTGTGCCTGTAAGTCTCCCATGACTGGTCTTTCCCAGGGTAAATGCAGATATTCCTAGTTAGTGGCAGTTTTATGTCTGATGTACTTATCACCTAGTTGCATAGACTTATGTTATTTATACTAACTGAGCAGTTTTTGCTCTTAAAGCAGGTGTGATAATTGTTAAATATCCTGTATCTAAATTTCACATACATTTAATAAGGCTCTCTGGTGAAATGGTTTTCTCAGTGTTAAGTAAGGTTTTCGTAGCATTAACTACCTAAATTTAGGTTGTTAAGTAGTGCTAGTAGTACAGTTGGAGAGATTCCATCTTAATCTAAACATGTTTGTCTTGGTTAAAGTATACCAGAATGTAGCTGTTATTCTGATTGGTAAGGTGCACTTTTTTTTTTTTTTCTGATACAGAGTTTTGCTCTGTCACCCAGGCTGGAGTGCAGTGGCGCGATCTTGGCTCACTGCAAACTCCACTTCCCAGGTTCACGCCATTCTCCTGACTCAGCCTCCCGAGTGGCTGGGACTACAGGCGCCCGCCACCACGCCCGGCTAATTTTTTGTATTTTTAGTAGAGACGGGGTTTCACCGTGTTATCCAGGATGGTCTTGATCTCCTGACCTCGTGATCTGCCCACCTTGGCTTCCCAAAGTGCTGCGATTACAGGTGTGAGCCACTGCGCCTGGCCTGTAAGGTGCATTTTATAATGAACTCATTATCTTTTTGGTCCAAATCGGTTTCTCTATGTTTTCATAAATGATACTATCATCTGCTAAGTCATGAACCAGAGGAATGTGGGAATAGTTTTTCTGTGTCTCACATCCATTGAGTTACCAACTCATATCAGTTCTGCCTTCTTGACATCCCTAAATCCATCCCTTCTCCATTTCCACTGGTCCTGCAGTAATAGACATCTCACCATTTTTCAAGTGGATTACTATGCTATAGGGCTCTTTGTGTTTGTAGACTTAAAATGGAAAGTTTCACCTATTCTTAGGTGACATTGAAAATTTATTTCAAGTAATGATATTTAATTTGGCGGGGCACAGATTTGCATAGTACTCCCTCTGTGTTGCTGTGTTGGATGAGTGCTCAGCTGAGGGCATTGGAGGAGGGCACTGGGAATTATGGATGAAGCAACTTACTGTGAAGTCATGAAAACTTTTATTTTAGTAGGAAAAAGCCAACAGCTAATGCTGGTGGTAAAACTAGAGAGAGATTTAGGAGGTCTTAAGCATTTATAGTTCTTATTTATAAAATTGTTGTTTGGATTAAAAAAATGGATGTTAGCTATGACATTGGCTTAGATCTATGTACCAAAAGAAAAAGTGGTTTTGAAACTACTTTAGTCAAAATAGTACAGCAGTTGTTTTTGTGGAATCATAGGAAAGATGTTAACTTGAGTAAGGACATTCCCTAAGAACACATAATTTTCTATGGAAAATGTGATTAGAGAAAAGATCTGAGCCTGTATAAGCATTTCCGTGTTTATTAGGAATTAGAGAAGATCTCAGATAAATTTCTTAATGTTTAGGACCTGCTCCAGCAGCCCCTGAAACTGGTGTTTTTGCTTTCATTTTGATTCCTTATGGTCCATTAGTCATACTGTTGCAAGATGGGCTTTATGAAATATAAATCTATGTCCTCCCTTACTTGAAATGAGTAAGTTGCCTAATCTCAGCCTCAGTTCTCATCTAGAAAATGGAAATGAGAGGTATATGGGATTATTGGGAAGAATAAACTTGAAAAATGTAAGTAAAATATTTTATACATTGTTGAGCTCATTAGATGTTTAACAGGGATTATGTAATAATTATTTATAAGGCAAACCCCTTACTATGGCAAATGAGGCTCTTTATTATCCTATCTGTACTGCCTCATTTTCAGGAGCCCTATCTTATGTTCCATTCATAAAATCACTTAATATTTCTCACTCGGCATTTGCACTGTGATTTTCATTTCTCCAAGTGTACCTCTCCCTGCCTGTACCTGCTTGTTGTCTCCGTTCCCATGGCATCATTCATAGATGTGTATTACAGCATTTCATACCATATTGCAGTAATCTCTTTTCTTGTCAGTTTCCCTTACTAGTCTGTGAGATTGTTGAGTGTAGAGCTGTTGTCTTTTTATTTTTGTATTCTTGTTTCTGGTAACTGTAGACATATAATTGAATGGTTGCTAAATATTTGTTTAACTGAATGCATGAATGAATGAACAGAGGAATGGAAAGAAGAATGAAAAGTAGTGGAGAGTAGTCGTTAAGGGAAAGGATTTTGAAGCCTGGATATATCTACTGGCTCTGGAATTTATTCTCTTTGTGGCCGTCAATGTGTTACTTAATCTTTTTATATTTTTTTCTCCCTATATAAGATGGGACTAATATAGTATTTACTTTGCAGGGTTATAGTTACAGAAGATTTAAACGAGTTAATATATGTATAAAGCCCTTAGAATAGTACATGACACATAGTGGCTGGGTGCAGTGGCTCACGCCTGTAATCCCAGCACTTTGGAAGGCCGAGGCGGGCAGATCACTTGAGGTCAGGAGTTTGAGACTAGCCTGCCCAACTTGGCGAAACCCCATCTCTATTAAAAGTACAAAAAATTAGCCAGGCATGTTGGCGGGCACCTGTAATCCCAGCTACTTGGGAGGCTGAGGCAGGAGAATCGCTAGAACCTGGGAGGCAGAGGTTGCAGTGTGCCAAGATCATGGCACTGCACTCCAGCCTGGGTGACAAGAGCAAACCTCCATCTCAGGGGAAAAAAAAAGCATAGTACATGACACATAGTAAGCTCCATTTAGGTGTTAGCTGCTGCTAATATTTTTATTTTCCTGATGATTCAGAACCCATAGCATCTTTACTGTCATGAATAATGTTATCTTTATGCACTTAAATTGGCTACAGACTTTGAATTTTAAGATAATATTCAAATCATAAAAGTTGTTTTATATGCTCTGGATTCTTTCTTTTTATAGGGCTCTATGGAGCAAGTCAGTTCTCATTTCTTGGAGCAGACCCTTGACAAGAAGCTGATGTCAGATCTGAGGGTACCTTTTTATTCTTTGTTGTTTAAACTGGGTTTCTGTAACCAATATAGGGGGGCAGTATGCTGAGTTGTGTTGATTTAACTTAGCAGCATTTGTTAAATTAATGTATGATAACTGTATTACATTTTAATTAAAAATCTTAGTAAATTGAAGCAAATAACAGATGACTTCATTAAATTTTGTATTATTGTAATGAAATAATTTACACAGGTTATGCTTTACAAAAAAGAGGCAAGATTAATTTTCTAAGCCAGGTACAGTGGCTCACATCTGTAATCCCAGCACTTTGGGAGGCTGAGGCAGGTGGATCACTTGCAGCCAGGAATTTGAGACCAGCCTGGCCAACATGGTGAACCCCGTCTCAACTGAAAAACAAAAATTAGCTGGGTGTGGTGGCATGTGCCTGTAGTCCCGGCTACTTGGGTGGCTGAGGCAGAGAATTGCTTGAACTCTGGAGACCAGAGGTTGCAGTGAGCCGAGATCGCACCACTGCTCTCCAGCCTGGGCAACAGAGTGGGACTCTGTCTCCAAAAAACCCCAGAAAACAACAACCAAAAAAACCCCAGAAAACCCCAAAAGACTAATTTTCTGTTTGTTAGGAACTACAAAGGCCTGTTCTCGTTTTGTGAGATGGTATGACATTTTAGGACTCCTTTTCAGCAGCAGTTATCATGGAAGAGTGAGTAAAGCCTTTCTCTAAACAGTAACAAAATACCCCCGACCCCGCACCATTTTTTCCTTTTTTTTTTGAAACAGAGTCTCATGCTCTTGCCCAGGCTGGAATGCAGTGGCACAATCATAGCTCACTGCAGCTTTAATCTCCTGGGCTCAAGCATTCCTCCCACCCCACCCTTCTGAGTAGCCGGGACTACAGGCATGCCCCACCATGCCCAGCTAATTTTTTTTATCTTTAGTAGAGATGAAGTCTTGCTCTGTTCCCCATGCTGGTCTTGAACTTCTGAGCCCAAGCAATCCTCTTGCCTCTACCTCCCAAAGTGCTGGGATTACAGATGTGAGCCATTGTGCCCAGCCCCAACTGCCCCTTATGAAATGCCCTTAAGCTTTGATGGTGATGGTTCACTAACATGGTTTGCAGAACCAGATTTGAGTCTGAGAAAATAATTTGTACATTCATTGTTAGTACCTCAATTTTGAAATTATAAAAATGATTATAAAAGTGATATGAAAGTTGTGGAATTTTTGATGAAGGAAAGGAAAGCAATTTACCCATATGCCTGCTACCCTAATGTAATGACTTTGGTCATTTTGGTGTATGTCTCTCAGCTCTTTTTCTTGTGCATGTTTTTTTTTGTTGTTGTTTCTTTCTTTTGTTTTGTTTGAGACAGGGTCTCGCTCTGTCGCCCAGGCTGGAGTGCAGTGGCGCGATCTTGGTTCACTGCAACCTCTGCCTCCCGGGCTCAAGTGATCCTCTCACCTCAGCCTCCTGAGTAGCTGGGACTACAGGTGTGTACAACCACACCTGGCTAATTTTTTGTAGTTTTTTAGAGATGGGGTTTCCATGAGAGGCTGGTGTATAAAGCGGAGTGCCAGGTCATTCATTTGTAATGAGAACCATAACTGTCAAGTGGACTGGATACTTACTTTTCACCAACCAGTATATTCCACCTTAGGCAATCTCTCTGTAAAGTGAGTTTACTAGATTCGTGACTGTACTGTAACTGAAATAGAACGCAATGTTGCCAAATAGAAAAATACTTTTACTAGGACTTAAGATAATTGTTTTCTTTTCCTTTTTTTCTTTTTTTTCTTTTTTCTTTTTTTTTTTTTTTTGAGGTGGAGTCTCGCTCTGTCGTCAGGCTGGAGTGCAGTGGCACGATCTTGTCTCACTGTAATCTCCGCCTCCCGAGTAACTGGGACTACAGGCACGCGCCACCACGCCCAGCTAATTTTTGTACTTTTAGTAGAGAAAGAGTTTCACCGTGTTGGCCAGGATGGTCTCAATCTCCTGACCTTGTGATCAGCCTGCCTTGGCCTCCCAAAGTGCTGGGATTACAGGCGTGGGCCACCTGCACCCTGCCTGATAATTGTTTTCTTAGAGTAAATGTGTTGTCTACCCAAGATGGTGTTTGGAGGAGCACTGTCATTATTTACCTCTCTGGCTCTCTCTTTCCTATGTTGCTGCCACAGCAAACGTAACCAACTTTCTTAACACATTCTTCAGCTATCTTTATCCACTTTCAGCTGTTATAGACCAGCAAGGCTTTGGTTTTGTTTTAAGTTGAATTTGCATTTCTCTTGTATGAACTACTGATAATTTTTACAAACGTAACTCTCAAAAAGCAGTTTTATTTTCTGCCTTCCCATGTTCTCAGGGTTCATCTTAGCGTTCCTTCATGAACCTTCTACAATTGGTAATTATTGTTGTCTTCTGCAGAGGAAACGTACTGCACATGAGCGTGCCAAGGAACTTTACAGTTCAGGGGAGTTTTCCAGTGGCAGGAAGTGGGGAGATGATGCTCCCAAGGAAGAAGTAGATACTGGGGCTGTGAACTTGATTGAGTCAGGAGCTTGTGGAGCTTTTGTTCATGGGTTGGAAGATGAGATGTATGGTAAGTATGACTGTATAATAGCAATAACACTCTTTAATTGAGTGACTGCTATGTGTCTGGCATTGTACTGGGTGATACACATGTATCATTTCATTTAGTCCTTACAGTAACTCTGGGAAGTACTTACTATGCTTTTTATTTTACACACAGAAGAGACCCCAGTAGTATGAGACAATGGTGAAGAGCAAGAGATTTGGGTTCAGTCAATCTATATTTAAATTCCAGCATTTTTATAAAACAGGGATGATGATAACTATCTTTCTGAGTTCTGAGAATTAAATGAGGTTCTATACACATAAAACAGTTGGCATAATACATGTGCCTATTTATAATAAACACTGAATAATTGGCAATTAAAATTGATATTAATAAAAATAGTAACTTGATATTGCTTATCCAGCTAGTAAGAGACAGAGCAAGATTTAAACCTAGGTATGTTTGACTGCAAAGCCTTTATATGACTGATGAATATTTTATTTCACCTTCATTTTTTAAAGGTATTTTTGGGCCAGGCATGGTGGCTCACACCTGTAATCCCAGCACTTTGGGAGGCTGAGGCTGGAGGATCACTTGAGGCTAGCAGTTCAAGACCAACCTGGTTAACATGGTGAAACCCTGTATCTACTAAAATTACAAAAAATAGCCAGTATGATGGCATGCACCTGTAATCTCAGCTACTAGAGAGGCTCAGACACAAGAATCACTTGAACTCAGGAGGCAGAGGTTGCAGTGAGCTGAGATTGTGCCCCTGCACCCTAGCCTGGGCACGCAACAGAACAAAACTCTGTCTCAAAAAATAAATACATACATACACACATACAGAAAGATATTTTTGTGGAAATAAAATTCTAGATTAATAAACTTTTTTTTCCAAGAGTCTTTTTTATTTTTTGAGACAGGTTCTCACTCTGTCACCGAGGCTAGAGTGTAGTGGTGTGATCACAGCTCTCTGAAGCTTTGACTTCCTGGACCCAAGCAATCCTCCTACCTCAGCCTTCTGAGTAGCTGGGACCATAAGCACGTGCCACCATGCCCGACTAATTTTGTAATATTTTTGTAGAGACGGGGCCTCCCTATATTGTCCAAGCCAGTCTTGAACTCCTGGGCTTAAGTGATCCTTTTGCCTTGGCCTCCTAAAGTGTTGAGATTGCGGGCGTGAGTCACTATGCGTGGCCTCTATCAGTCTTTTAGTGATATTGCTCCATAGTTTTCTGTTGAGAAATTTATTGTCATTTTTATCTTCCTCTGTATATAATGTGTCTTTTTATCTCCAGCTGCTTTTAAGATTTATCTTTATCTGGTTTTAAGCAATCTGATTATGCTATGCCTGGGTATAGTATAGTTCATGTCATGTTTCTTTTGCTTGGAGTTTGTTGAGCTTCTTGAATCAAATAGTTTTTGTCACAGTTGGACTTTTTTTTTTTTTTTTTGCTATTATTTATTTATTTCTCTTTTTTGGGGGGTGGGGGTGGGGTGGGGACAGAGTTTCGCCCAGGCTGAAGTGCGGTGGTGTGATCTCAGCTCACTGCAACCTCTGCCTCCTAGGTTCAGGGACTACAGGTGCCCGCCACCACTCTCGGCTAATTTTTATGTTTCTAGTAGAGACGGAGTTTTGTCATGTTGCTGAGGCTGGTCTCAAACTCCTGAGCTCAACTTACCTGCTCGCTTCAGCCGCCCAAAGTGCTGGGATTACAGGTGTGAGCCACTGTACCCAGCCACTATTATTTTTTTAAATTTCTCTGACTCTACGGGCCCTTTGGCGACTTTAATTACATATGCGTTAGGATACTGATATTGTTTTACAGCTCACTGATGCTCTATTCTTTTTTCTTTCTTTTTTTTTTTTCTAGTTTTTATTTTCTCTTTGTTTGATTTTGGATAGTGTCTATTGCTTTGTCTTTGAGTGTTGCAAGATATAATCTGATGTTAATCCCACCCAGTATATTTTTCATCTCAGACATGTAGTTTTTGTCTCTAGAAGTTTGATTAGAATTTGGATTTTTTCCATCCTGGACCACATAAGGAGACCCTATCTCTACAAAAAATTTAAAATTAGCAAGACATGGTTGTACATGCCTTTAGTCCCAGCTACTTGGGAGGCTGAGGCAGGAGGATTGCTTGAGCCCAGGAGTTAGAGGTTGCAGGGAGCCGTGATTGCACAAGTGTACTCCAGCCTGGGTGACAGAGCAAGACCCTGTCGCAAAAAAAAAGAAGAAAGAATTTGGGTCTTTTTAGTATCTACCATGTCTTTCTTAACATACTTAATCTTTCCTCTAGCTTTGTAAACAGATAATATGTTTATAATAACTGTCTTACTATCCTTCGTTTTCTAAGTCTATTATTTCTGTGATTCCTAGGTTGGTTTTGATTGATTTTTTTCCTCCTGTATTACATATTATTCCATCTTGTATATATTCCATCCTGTGTCTTTTCATGTCTGATAATTTTTAGTTGGATGCCAGACATTATAGATTTCACTTTATTGGATACTGAACATTATTTTATTCCTATAAATATTTTTGAGCTTTGTTCTGGGATCCGTTTTTTCAGGTCTTATACTTTGTTAGGCAGGATTAGAGAAAACCTCTTTTTTTCTTCTTTCTTTCTTTCTTTTCTTTCTTTTCTCTCTTTCTTTTCTTTCGACAGGATCTTGCTCTATCGCTCAGTCTGGAGTGCCAAGGTGCAGTCACGGATCACTGCAGCCTTGACCTCCTGGGCTCAGATGACCTTCCCACTTCAGCCTCCCAAGTAACTAGGACCACAGGTGGGTACCACCACACCTGGCTAATTTTTGTATTTTTTGTAGAGACAGGGTTTTGTCATGTTGCCCAGGCCAGGCTTGAAGCCCTGGCCTCAAGTAATCCGGCCGCCTCGGCCTCCCAAAGTTTTAGGATTACAGGTGTAAGCCACCACACCTGGCTGCAAAATTCTTCTAAGTTAACTGAGGTTTTATAGGCCCTGTGTTAGCTCTAGGGATTGTTTCCTCTCATTGTTTTGAGTGCTGCTTTTCCAGGCCTCAGATGGTCTCTGTCTCACAGATCAGAATTCAGCTGAAGACTTGAGGCAACCATCTGCAGATCTCCCAAGCTTTCTGTCTCTCTGTGTAGTTCTTTCCTTTCCAGTAATTTGCTCTATGAACTCTCACCACATTGGACTTCCCAAACTCCCAGCTCAATCTTCTCAACTCAGGGAGAGAAGACCTAGTGCCTGGAGTCTCTCTAAACGTAATTGCTGTAATCATTGAGATCACCTCATTTATTTCCCATCTCTCAGGGACTGCAGTCCTTTATTGCCAGATGCCCAGTGTCTGGAGTGCTGTTGTTTCATATATTTTATCTCTGTCTCATGCTTAGAGGATAAAGCTAGTCCCCCATCTTGTAACAGACTTCCTATAAAGCCCTGTGATTTCCATGTGCTATCTGTCTCACGTAGATCTCAGAATTTCAGTGCTTTGAGATGATTGACTCCAGCCTCTTCATTATCAGCAAGGGTAACAGACCTGGTAAGGTAATGTTGAATGTCCACATTTTACAGTAAATTTGTGCCAGAGACCTGTTCCAGGTCTTAAAAATGCCTATAAAATCATACCTCAGGATAGAACTTCTTAGAAGAGCAAGAATATTATTTTTGAAAGACAGTTTTTCATCAGTAGATGTAAGAATTGGGTTATCCTATCATTTGTTCTAAAATGTTCCATATGTATAGAAAGTAAATAAAGCTACCCCTGCTTTTTGATTCTCTATGAACTTAAAATATGAATTACAATTTAAATAATATTGGATAATGTGGAAGTCCAGTTATTAAAACCTATTTTACTCTAAAATGAGTAACTGAAACCTATTTTGTTTCTATTAGCATTTTTGCTTTGTTTAGTTTCTACAACTGAATTTGGTCACTTTTAACATTCATATGATTTACTTACACAATTTCCAGTTTGCCATTAAGATTTTTTAAATACTTTTTTTAAATTTTTTTAATTTTTATTTTTTTATTTTTTATTTATTTTTATTTTTTTGAGACGGAGTCTCGCTGTGTCGCCCAGGCTGGAGTGCAGTGGCCAGATCTCAGCTCACTGCAAGCTCCGCCTCCCGGGTTCACGCCATTCTCCTGCCTCAGCCTCCCGAGTAGCTGGGACTACAGGCGCCCGCCACCTCGCCTGGCTAGTTTTTTGTATTTTTTAGTAGAGACAGGGTTTCACCGTGTTAGCCAGGATGGTCTCGATCTCCTGACCTCGTGATCCACCCGTCTATACTTTTAAGTTCTGGGGTACATGTGTGGAATGTGCAGGTTTGTTACATAGGTATACACGTGCCATGGTGGTTTGCTGCACCCGTCAGCCCATTGTCTACACTAGGTATTTCTCCTAACGCTGTCCCTCCCCCAGCCCCCCACCCCCCAACAGGCCCTGGTGTGTGATGCCCCCCCACCTCCCGTGTCCGTGTGTTCTCATTGTTCAGCTCCCACTTACGAGTGAGAACATCTGGTGTTTGGTTTTCTGTTCTTGTGTTAGTTTGCTGAGAATGATGGTTTTCAGCTTCATCCATGTCCCTGTAAAGGACATGAACTCATCCTTTTTTATAACTACATAATATTCCATGGTGTATGTGTGCCACATTTTCTTTATCCAGTCTATCATTGATGGGCCTTTGAGTTGGTTTCAAGTCTGTGCTGTTGTGAATAGTGCTGTAATAAAAATATGTGTGCGTGTGTTTTTATAGTAGAATGATTTTATAATCCTTTGGGTATATACCCAGTCATGGGATTGCTGGGTCAAATGGTATTTCTGGTTCTAGATCCTTGAGGAATTGCCACACTGTCTTCCACAATGGCTGAAGTAATTTACACTCCCACTAACAGTGTAAAAGCTTTCCTGTTTCTCCACATCTTCTCCAGCGTCTGTTGTTTCCTGACTTTTTAACGATCGCCGTTCTAACTGGTGTGAGATGGTATCTCATTGTGGTTTTGATTTGCATTTCTCTGATGATCAGTGATGATGAGCTTTTTTTCATGTGTGTTGGTTGCATAACTGTCTTCTTTTGAGAAGTGTCTGTTCATATCCTTCACCCACTTTTTGATGGGGTTGGTTTTTTTTTTTTTTTAATTTGTTTAAGTTCCTTGTAGATTCTAGATATTAGCTCTTTGTCAGATGGATAGATTACAGAACTTTTCTCCCATTCTGTAGGTTGCCTGTTCACTCTGAAGATAGTTTCTTTTGATGTGCAGAAGCTCTTTAGTTTAAGTAGATCCCATTTGTCAATTTTGGCTTTGTTGCCATTGCTTTTGGTGTTTTAGTCATGAAGTCTTTGCCCATGCCTATGTCCTGAATGGTATTGCCTAGGTTTTCTTCTAGGGCTTTTATGGTTTTAGGTCTTACGTTTAAGTCTTTAATCCATCTTGAGTTAGTTTTTGTATAAGGTGTAAGGAAGGGATCCAGTTTCAGCTTTCTGCATATGGCCAGCCAGTTTTCCCAACACCATTTATTAAATAGGGAATCCTTTCCCCGTTGGTTGTTTTTGTCAAGTTTGTCAAAGATCAGATGGTTGTAGATGTGTGGTGTTATTTCCGAGGCCTCTATTCTGTTCCATTGGTCTATATATCTGTGTTGGTACCAGTACTATGCTGTTTTGGTTACTGTAGCCTTGTAGTATAGTTTGAAGTCAGGTAGCATGAGGCCTCTAGCTTTGTTTTTTTTTTTGGCTTAGAATTGTCTTGGCTATGCAGGCTCTTTTTTGGTTCCATACTAGTATATGTATTTAAGGGGTACATGAGATATTTTGATACAGGCATGAAATATGAAATAATCACATCATATAGAATAGGTATCCATCTCCTCAAGCATTTACCCTTTGTATTATAAATGTTATTAATATGTAATCAAATTAACTTAAGTTTAAAAAGTGAGTATACCATAACTAGGTATCAGGTATGACAGCTTTCTAATTTTATCACATTTATACAATTCTGAGTACATTTGGGTTTTAGGGGTGCATTGCTGGGAATGGAATGGAGCCTTATTTCACTGGCTGTTCACTCTAGTGTAGTGCCTCACATGCTTCTAGTATTCTAATTTATCCATCTTCTCCCTCCTTTTTGGGACTTTGTGCATGCAGCTTTTCTTCTAGAAAGGCCTTTTTCTTTCTTTTGGCTTAGCAGCTCTTTTAGGTATTGTTTTTAGGGATCACGTATTACAGAAAGCCACCTCTGATCCCATTGATTGGGCTGTATTTCTTCATTTGCATTTTCTTATATCCCTGTGCTTTTCCATAGCAACAGTCATCACTCTGTAATGCAATTAACTGTTCTTGTTTGTAAGCCTGGGGGATAGTCTTGCTTTTGTTCATCTTTGTATCTTTAGTACTAAGTACAAAGCTAGTAAGTAGCTAAGTCTGGACCCAATTGTACATGTGCAGATGCTGAGGATCAGTCTTTTTTAAAATGTAGTATAGTAGATTCCTTTTCTCTGCTCTGTACCCATAGGGAGTCTGTGACATATTATTTATTTATTTTTAATTAACTTTTTTTTATAGAGATGGGGTCTCACTATGTTGCCTAGGCTGGTGTCAAACTCCTGGGCTTAAGTGATCCTCCCGCCTTGGCCTCTCAGAGTTCTGGGATTACAGGTGTGACTTGCCTGGTCAACATATTTTCAACATTCCAAAAAGTTCAGTGGAAAATGTCAGTTTACCTGCTTATAGTCTGGCTGTTCAGGCAAAATAAAATACCACATTTGTTTGCTTCTGCTTGGAATTGTATCAGCTGAGGTCACACTGATTATGTCTTTCTGGTCAGAAGTTCCTTCCTGATTGCCTTGGTGGACTTGCAAAGGTTACATATGAGTCAGTGTGGTGTAATGGATAAAATTCTAGGAGGAAGAGCCAACACTTAACATACTTGGATTTATCTCTAGCTTGCCTCATAATTAGCAATTTCATGTTTAAATTATATTATTGTGAAGTGAAGAAAATTGTTCTCTTCTGATGAAAAGGAGGAATTCATAACTACCAAGAAAAACCTGAATCATCTGTCTTTAATGTAGTAACTCTACTCTTAACATGTCTATAAAACCTTTCTTTATACTAAGAGGAAATTGTGTTTGTGAGTTTTAACCACAACTTTAGGTAGTTTTTGTTTTGTTTTGAAATAGTCCATTTTGTCACAGAAGCATATGGGAATCACTAGAAAAAAACAACCATGTATAGAAGTCTTGCGAGCATTTTCTGTGTCTTACTCATTTCTCATCTTTGTATCCTAGCCCTTAGTACTGCACCCAGCATATAGTACGTGTGCAGGACCCACTTATTAGTGAATGAAGAAAGGGTTTCCTCAGATCGGTGGCTTTATTGCTTACATGTTCTGAGCATACCAAGGGGTCGAAAACATGTCCCTGTTTTAAGGGTGCTTACAGAACCCAAATCTACACTGTAGGTGATACTTATTGAGCTCTTAAAATATGCCAGGCAGAGTCCCTATGTGCTTTACCTGTATTATCTCATTTAGTCCTAACAACTCTGTAAGGAAATGAGTATTATCTCCATTTACCAGGTGAGAAATTTGAGGTGCCAGGAAGTTACTTATTTAAGATCACCCTCCAACTTAGTGGAGGGATCATTCACTACAGTTTGGTCTGAGACCTCTATCATTCCAAGCGTGCATCCTTAACCACTATATGATTTTAACCTGCAGTCAACAGACCTGGGTATTAAGTCCTATTTCTGCCCTCATTTGCTTTGAGGCAGGTTAATCCATGTTGCTGAATCTTACCTCTAAAATTGGAACAATGATATTTAGTCTACTTTAATCTTAATAATAGTGATAACATGATTTACTAACTGACTTTTTAAAAAGTACTGTGGTTGGAATACTGAGATAAGTAAGACAGTTTAATTTTCAAGAAGTTAATATAGACAGACATGTGACTTCACACATATGTGGAGTCAGATTTAAGCCATAGTCCTTGTGATACTAAATTCCATGTTCTTAGATCAATGTTAAGGTGGGTGGTATGTGAAACTGTGGGCATAGAGATCTCCCAGGGAGAGTTTATAGAATGAGAGGAGTAGAGAATAGAAGACAGCCTGAAGGAGAAGGAATCCATCTTGGACTTTTCCCATGGCTCTTAATTTGATATGAGTTACTTTATATGTATATAAAATATGGGGCTTCAGTGTGTTGCTCAGGCCGGCCTTGAACTCCTGGGCGCAAATGAGCCTCCCACCTCAGCCTCCTGAGTAGCTGGGACTTTGGTGTATGGCACTGCACCTGGCTGATGTGCAGTTTTTGTTTTTTGTTTTTTGGGTTTTTTTTTTTATTGTTGTTGTTTTTATTATTGTTTTTTGTTTCTTTTTTTGAGACAGGGGCCCACTCTGTCACCCAGGATGGAGTGTAGTGGCACGATCATGGTTCACTGCAGCCTCAAACTCCTGGGCACAAGTGATCTTCCTGCCTCAGCTTCCCAAGTAGATGGTACTATAGGCGTGTGCCAACACACTTGGCTAATTTGTTTTTTTGTGTTTTGTTTTGAGATAGGGTCTCGTTCTGTCACCCAGGCTGGAGTGCAGTGGCACGACCTTGGCTTACTGTAATTTCTGCCTCCCAGGCTCAAGTGATCCTCGCACCTCAGCCTCCCAAGTAGCTAAGACAACAGGTGCATACTACCACACGCAGCTAATTTTTAAATTGTTTTTGGTAGAAACAGAGTTTTACCGTGTTTCCTAGGTGGGCTCAAGTGATCTGCCTACCTCGGCCTCCCAAAGTGTTGGGATTACAGGCGTGAGCCACTGTCCCCAGCCTGATGTGCAATTTTATTTTTTCTCTTTTTTCTAGAGGTTCGTATTGCTGCTGTGGAGGCCCTCTGCATGTTGGCCCAGTCTTCACCCTCTTTTGCTGAGAAGTGCCTTGATTTCCTAGTTGACATGTTCAACGATGAAATTGAGGAAGTACGTCTGCAGTCCATACATACCATGAGAAAAATCTCTAACAACATCACCCTCCGAGAAGATCAGCTTGACACTGTCCTGGCTGTGCTAGAGGTGAGTGTTTCTATTTGTTACTCATTAATTCATCCCTCACCCCCACTGTTAAAATCAGATATTGTGCTAGGCATTGGTGACAGAACAGTATATCAGACAGCACAGTTCTGTTTTCTCACCATACCCCACCCCCCAAAAATGGAAGAAATTGACTGTGAAACAGGAAATTTGAATAAGCTTGGTCTTTCTGTGATCAAGAAAGGATAGGATGCCTAGAGAATACATAGTGTCTAACCTGAATTGGCTGAGGTGAGGTGGGGAAGAAGGAGGAAGTGCTGTAGTGGACATTTGAAGGAGGAGTAGGACTAAACTGGGCTTTTTCTTTCCCTTCTTCTTTTGAGACAGGCTCTCAGTCTGTCACTCAAGCTGAAGTGCATCTTTTTTAAAGGAGAAGTGACACTGGTGATAGGATGAAAGGGTACCAGACAGAGGGAGCAATGTCTTTTTTTTTTTGTTAGACAGAGTCTCACTCTGTCGCCCAGGCTGGAGTGCAGTGGCGCGATCTCGGCTCACTGCAAGCTCCGTCTCCCGGGTTCACGCCATTCTCCTGCCTCAGCCTCCTGAGTAGCTGGGACTACAGGCACCTGCCAACACGCCTGGCTAATTTTTTGTATTTTTAGTAGAGACAGAGTCTCACTGTGTTAACCAGGATGGTCTCAATCTCCTGTCCTCATGATCCGCCTGCCTTGGCCTCCCAAAGTACTGGGATTACAGGCGTGAGCCACCGTGCCCGGCCCCAAGGGAGCAATGTCTAAAGATACAGAGATAAGATAGAATATGATATATTCAAGAAACTAAAAAGAGTTTATTATATAATGATAGCGTAGAGTTGAAGAGATGGGAGAGTGGAAGAAATGGCTATAGATAAGGGAGGGGCTAAATAATAAAGAGTTCTTTTCAACCTTTAATTTGATTTTATTCTTGTAGTGAAGCATAGGCTGTTATAGCAGCAAGTGCTCTTAGGGATTGATTCATTCTACCCTGGGAATTTTATGGAGAAAAAAATAAATTGTCTGAGTTAGTGGCTGAACCAGAATGTAAACACAGAGTTGCTCCCCAGGCCGTACAGCTCTAGGTGGTTCTTGGATTATTTTTCTAAAATGTCTGTATTTTAATTGCAACTACTGAAGTTCTTCAGAGTATTCATAAATGGGGTTTGGCCTCTGGTTTCCTTTTTTGGGGAAGATGGGGTTCAGATATGAAAGGGATAGTAATTAGGTGCTTAGTTTTTAGAACACTTGTAACAGATTTCTACTGCATACTTGAAAAAATAGCTAGTGCTTTGGTTTTGAAGGTTCCTACCATTCTCTCAACTGCTTAGCACTTCTACTAAGATTTTTCCTGAATTATAAATCTTTATAATTTTTTCATGTATCTTTTCCTAAAAATAAGTTTACATTCTATGTGTGGTTCTTCATGGGTGGCCTCACACATAGTCTAGCCACTCCTTTCCTTTTTAGCTTTCTTTTAGCTTTTTTTTTTTTTTTTTTTTTTTTTTTTTGAGATAGAGTCTTGCTCTGTCGCCCAGGCTGGAGTGCAGTGGTGCAATCTCCACTCACTGCAAGCTCCGCTTCCCGGGTTCACACCATTCTCCTGCCTCAGCCTCCTGTGTAGCTGGGACTACAGGCGCCCGCCACTGCGCCTGGCTCATTTTTTAAAATATATTTTTAGTAGAGACGGGGTTTCACCGTGTCAGCCAGGATGGTCTCGATCTCCTGACCTTGTGATCCGCCCGTCTCGGCCTCCCAAAGTGCTGGGATTACAGGCGTGAGCCACCACGCCCGGCCCTTTTTAGCTTTCTTTTCCACCATTCCTCACCTTGAACTTGATGCTAAAGTCACTTTCCTACACGTATTGCTTTTCCTCACAATTTTAGCTTCAATGTAATTTTCCCCCTCTATTTGCAAAACTGCCACTTCAACCTAGGAGATGTCCACTTATTCCCACAGCCTGTATTAGGTAACATATCCAGGAAGCCTTCCCTAACTGTTACTCCCAGCCCTGGATGGGCTAAATGCCACTTCTCTATTCCCATAGTACCCTGTGTATACTGCTCTAGCATTTTTCAGTAATTCTCTATTTCATAAGACTGTGAGCTTCTCAAGGTGTCTTGACTTTTCTTTTCTTTTCTTTTTTTTTGAGGCTGAGTCTCGCTCTGTTGCCCAGGCTGGAGTGCAGTGGTGCGATCTTGGCTCACTGCAAACTTCACCTCCTGGGTTCAAGCAAATTCTTCAGTCTTCCGAGTAGCTGGGATTACAGGCATGCACCACAACACTAATTTTTGTATTTTTTTTAGTAGAGATGGCATTTCACCATATTGGCCAGGCTGGTCTTGAACTCCTGACCTCAAGTGATCCACCCACCTTGGCCTCCCAAAGTGCTGGGGTTACGGTATGAGCCACCGTGCTCGGCCGACTCTTCATTTTTTTATTACCAATGTCTTGCAGCAGTGTCTGGCACAATGAAGTGCTCGGTAAATGTTTGCTGAATAGCTGAGCTATGTTCCAAGCTATGTTTTGATGTACAGAATTGTTCACAGGTATGCTTATTTATAAGTACTTATGTATATAGCTCATAGAGAATCCTTGCCTTTTAATTCTTTTCAGGAGTTCAGACCCATATAAACTTACAGTAGACTATTCTTCCACCCTGCTGTGCACTGCTCCTTTATATTTTCTGTGTCACTGTGCTTCATTGCTTTGAGCCTTACCTTGCTGACCCTTTCAGCTGGAATTCACTTTTTTTTTGTTTCCTGCTATGCCAGGATCCTACCCTGCCTAGAAAAATTCACTTCTTTATTCAACAAGCACTGTCTATGTATTAGAAATATAGGGGTATCAAAACAGATAGGCTCCTTGCTGTCATAAAACTTATATTCTAAAGAGAGGTGGAGTAAACAAACAAAATGATTTCAGATGGTGATAAATGTTATGCAGAAGATAAACAGTATGATGGAGGAATGGGGAATTTCACTGTAATTTGAGTGGTTAGTAAAGACTTTCCGAGAAGATGATTTTCAAGTTGAGTCTTGAATGATGAACAGAAGCTAGCTATGTAAAGACTGGGAGAATAACTTCAGGTAGAGGCAACAGCTAGTGGGAAGGCTCTAAAACACAAGTGATCTTTGTTGTGTTTGCAGAATAGAGAGAAAGCCAGTAGGAGTGAACTGCAGTGAGAAAGTAGAAATGTGGCATGAGATGAAGTCTGAGAAGGGATTAAGGACAGGTAGAAAGCCTTGTAGGCCATTTTAAGATGTCTGGATTTTATTCTAACATTATGGAAAACTGTTGCAGAATTTTATGAATAGGAGTGACGTTTCAATTTGCCTCTCTTTTAATATTTCTCATTCTCGAAGTCTTCTTGAAATTCACATCAGTTAGATTGACTCTCCCTCACTCCTCCATTTAACACATACAGGTATACCTCTCTTTATTGGGCTTTGCAGATATTGTGTTTTTTAAATAAATTGAGAGATTGCAGCAACCATGCATTGAGCAAGTCTATCGGTGCCATTTTTCCCATAGCATGTGCTCACTTTATGTCTGTGTCACGTTTTGGTAATTCTTGCAATATTTTGAACTTTTTCATTATTACATCTGTTACGGTGATCTGTGATTAGTGATCTTTGATGTTACTGTTGTAATTGTTTTGGGATGCCACAAACTGTGCCTATATGAGATGGCAAACTTAACAAGTGTGTGTGTTCTGAGTGTTCTGCTAACTGGCCATTCCCAGCCTCTCTCTCAGCCTTTCTTCTTAGCCTTTTTTCCTAGTTGCAAAAAGGCTCTTGTACCTTCAGCATCATGACTGAGTTCCAGATAGGATGGAAAAGGAAGGTTAAAGAACAAAGGGGACAAAGCTACTGCCTCTGGTCCTTTATTTATCAATAAAATGAAGCTGTTTCAGGAATTTCAGCCAAAACACTTCCACATACTTTGTTACATGGCCACCCTAGATGGGAAGGTGGCTAGGGAGAAGGGGATGGTAGATAGAGGCTGAGTCTGCTAACCAACAGTAACTACTATTATTATTACTTTTTTTTTTAAAGGATTCATCCAGAGATATTCGAGAGGCTCTTCATGAACTTTTATGCTGTACTAATGTTTCAACCAAAGAAGGGATTCATCTTGCATTGGTGGAGCTGCTGAAAAATTTAACCAAGTACCCTACTGATAGGGACTCCATATGGAAGTAATGACTTTTTTGCCCATTTACTCACTGAGTCCCATAATGTGGTAAATGTACAATGCTGACATTGTTCCATCCTTATAAATTGAGGATAGTATGGCCTTGAGTTTTGCCTTTACTTTAGAAACCTTATTCAACTTAACCAAACTCTCAGGAATCTGATTCCTAAGCTGAGTATCACATTTTAGATTACTTACTAATTTGTCCATCTATCCACCTAGCAAATATTATGTGCCTGCTGTGTGCTGACTATGCACCAACCATTGTGGTAGCTGTTAGAAGTACAGAAATGAATTAGATTTCCTCTTTCTCCTGTATAGTGTTTTGTTTTGTTTTGTTTTGTTTTGTTTTGTTATGTTTTTTTGAGACGGAGTCTCACTCTGTTGCCCTGACTAGAGTGCAGTGGCGTGATTGCAGCTCACTGCAACTTCTGCCTCCTGGGTTCAAGCCATTCTCCTGCCTCAGCCTCTCGAGTAACTGGGATTATAGGTGCACACCACCACACCCAGCTAATTTTTGTATTTTTTTTTAGTAGAGATGGGGTTTTACCATGTTGGTTAGGCTGTTCTTGAACTCCTGACCTCAAATGATCCGCCCACCTTAGCCTCCCAAAGTGCTGGGATTGCAGGTGTGAGTTACCACACCCAGCCTTTCCTATATAGTGTTAATTACTCCTGTGTCTACTTTGCATTTTTGTAAAGAATCAGATCCATCATCATAGAGATTAGAGACAGGGCAGGAGGCAGGGCTGGCACTTGACCTACAGGTGGGAAATCACAGTCATTTTGTCCCTTGATTATCTCTAGTTTTACTGACTACCATCAAGTTATTAATACTGTTTATGAACCTTTGTTTGAAGAATGACTTCCATACATGTAATTAATATAAAATGTGTGTTCCACATGTTTAAATACGTTTATATGATAAGACCAGTTCAACTGTGTTTAGTTTATCTTTAAAAATTTTGTTACTAAAAGTAGAAAAACCGTGGGGTGAATCAGCTACTTAGGAAATATATTAAAACTGACGAACATGGTGAAACCCTGTCTCTACTAAAAATACAAAAATTGGCTGGGTGTGGTGACAGGCACCTGTCGTCCCAGAGGCAGGAGAATCGCTTGAATCCAGGAGGTGGAGGTTACAGTGAGCCAAGATAGTGCCATTGCATCCTAGCCTGGGCACCTCAAAAAGAAAAGAAAAGAAAAGAAAAGAAAAGAAAGGAAAAGAAAGGGAGTATTAAAACCGAAAATACCAGGGGAATCTTACTCTCAGTAACATTTTTGGTATCTGGTTTTCTGTTTTGCTATTCCTTTGTATAGTCCCATTCAGCTCAATTTGACATATATTTATTGAGTGTCTTCAAGGAACTCTCAGTCATTTAGGGTGTGGGATTGCTGTGGGGATAAACACCTATATAAGTAACTGGAGTTCTGTGGAGACCTAGAATGAATACAGAAGGAATGCTAGAACATTCTTCTAGCATTAAAATAAGATTTGTGGTTATTTGGTCCACTTAGAATATTTACATAGGGCTGTCTTTATTGGGTGATTGTGGACAAAGAACTCCTCCACCACATAGTGCTCCAAAATATTTTGAAGTCACCTATCCTAATTTTTTTTCTTTTTTCATTTTAGAGACAGGGTCTCACTATGTTGCCCAGGCTGGTCTTGAACTCCTGGGCTCCAGCATTCCTCCTGCCTTGGCCTTCCAAAGTCCTGGGATTACAGGCATGAGCTAGTGCACCTGGCCTACTTATTCTAATTATCACTTACATTTTTTTCACCTTTTCCAATGAATGGTGGCTTTATTTAGAAATAAAAAATAGATGAACCTGGGCACGGTAGCTCATTCCTGTAAGTCCAGCACTTTGGGAGACCGAGGAGAGAGGATCACCTGAAGCCAGGAGTTTGATACTAGCCTGAGCAACAAAACCAGACCCTGTCTCTACAAAACAATTGAAAAATTAGCCCAGTGTGGTGGTACACACCCATAGTCCCAGCTACTTAGGGAGGCTGAGGCAGAAGGATTGCTTGAGCCCAGGATTTAAAGGCTGCAGTGAGCTATGTTCACACTAGTCCACTCTAGCCTGAGTGACAGAGCAAGACCTTGTCTCTTAGAAGGGAAAAAAATGATAAAAGAGTAAAGAAATAGAGTGACATATTTTTAAAATGTTGATAAACATATATGCATAAGTGAAAGTTCCGAAGGAGATAGTTTGCTCTGTTTATGTATCTTTAGTTCATTCCACAAATCCTTACTGGACATTTGTTATAACCCAGTCACTGTGTTAGGTGCTGTAGAGATTTAAAAATGGATTGGGCTCAGACCTAGCCCTCAAATAGCAAGAAGGGAGAGAGGTAGCAAATATGTGTATAGGGAGGTGGATGAGATAGTAAGAAATTAACTATATTAAGAAGCCAGAATTGAAGTCTAGCTTTAGAGAGGCCCACATGTGTAGGGGTCTGTAAGGTGACCCATTTAATAGCACTTGGGGTGCCCATCTGAGTTCTGAATAGAATAAGATCAAAATAAAGGAGTAGTACCTGGAAGCCAAAATTCTTCCTTTACAGTGTGCCCTGAGGTATAGTGAGTACAAGGGCTTAGAGAGGCCTGAAAATAAATGAATGAAGTTCTTTCCACATAGAAGGAAAAACAAAAGACTGGGAAAAGCATACTTCTCAAGAAGATCACATGCGTTAGATGAGATGACTTTCAGACCACATATATTAATGAATTTTTCAGTGTTTATTTTCTGTTTCTTTTGCTGATCTACCTATTCTCCAGTTCCTGGTAAAATCTCCTATGTGACCATCTGCTATGTGAATATTTCTCTGATCATATTGATCTCTTCTACCTCTGACACGTAGAAGTAGAATGTCATTCATTTGATAGTTCCTGCCGTGTAGTATTGGTCATCTTTGCCTCAGCTGAATTATAAATTCCATGAGGACAGAATTAAGATACATACATTTTCAATTTAGTGTGCCTGTTTTTTTATTTATTTTTTATTTTTTATTTTTTCCAGACGGAGTCTTGCTCTGTTGCCTAGGCTGGCCTGGCATGCAGTGGTGCAGTCTCGGCGCATTGCAACCTCTGCTTCCAGGGTTCAAGTGATTCTCCTGCCTTCGCCTCCTGAATAGCTGGGATTATAGGTGTGTGCCACTATGCCCGGCAGATTTTTGCATTTTTAGTGGAGATGAGTTCACCACATTGGCCAGGCTGGTCTTGAACTCCTGACCTCAGGTGATCCATCTGCCCTGGCCTCCCAAAGTGCTGGTATTATAGGCATGAACCACTGTGCCCGGCCCTACTATTTTTTATTTGTTAAGTTCTGGTTTAGAAGGTGCACTAAATTGGCCAGGCGCAGTGGCTCACTGCGCCTGGCCTTACGGAAGCCTTTACTTGCATAAGGCTACTTAGTTTCAGACAGATCTGTGATTTCAGAACTTCACCCAGGATATCAATTAGAATGTTTTTGCCCACAAATAAAAAAGATAATCTGATTAAAAATATCTTAGCCAATAGCTCTGTTTTTTCATAACAAGAAGTCAGAAAGTTGGTTTCAGGATTGGTCATTCAACAGGTTACCAGGGCTCTCTTTGGTTTCTCTGCAGTTCTCTTGGCTTTTTTGTTTTGTTTTGTTTTTGAGATGGAGTCTCTCTCTACCAGAGTGGAGTACAATAGCACAATCTCGGCTCACTGCAACCTCCACCTCCCGGGTTCAAGCAATTCTCCTGCCTCAGCCTCCTGAGTAGCTGGAACTACAGGCCTGTGCTACCATGCCCAATTAATGTTTGTATTTTTAGTGGAGATGGGGTTTCACCATGTTGGCCAGGATGGTCTTGATCTCTTGACCTCACGATCCACCCGCCTTGGCCTCCCAAAGTGCTGGGATTACAAGCCTGAGCCACCACGCCTGGCCGACTTTCTTCTCATAGTTGTAAGATGGCTGCCTCATAATATAGTATGTCAAGACAGAAAGGAAGGGTCATTCCCTTTCCTTCATTGCTCTTTTGATTTGCAGAAACATCCCTGAATAGCTCCCCAGCCAACCCAGCCAGCATACTCTCGTGCTCCATTGACTAGACTGGTTTACTTGCCTACCAGCAAACCAGTCACTGGAAAATGGGAATGGGATTGCCAAGATGGGTCTAGACCAATAGTGGTTCAGCTCTTGGGCTGGACCTGCCTTTTCCGAGCACATTGCTGCCTGCCTGATACCTGAGTAAACTCCGGCGCCTCTCAGGAAGATGGGGGAAATGGCTATTGGTTAAATAACCATTTCTTTTATCTTTATAACAACCAATTTTTTTAGATGAATTAACCGAGTTCCAGAATAATTGGGTGACATATCTGAAGTCATAGAGTTGGCAAAAGTATATGATCGAGAATTTCCAATTCCAGTTCAGGTTTTCTGATTCCAGTTCCTAGTACTTTTCAAAGGGCTAACTTTACTAATTTGTTGATGTGCATTCTTATTTGTTTGTTTCAGGTGCTTGAAGTTTCTGGGAAGTCGGCATCCAACCCTGGTGCTTCCCTTGGTGCCAGAGCTTCTGAGCACCCACCCATTTTTTGACACGGCTGAACCAGACATGGATGATCCAGCTTGTATCCTCCGTGCTTAGGATGGGCCCTGATGTGTTGGCAGACAGCTTTGGCATCCCCTTCTGCAGTGTAGCTAGGGTGATCTGAGTTTTCTTTTCTTTTATTTATTTGTTTTTTGGAGACAGAGTCTCATTCTGTCACCCAGACTGGAGTGCAGTGGCCTGATCTCAGCTCACTGAAACCTCTGCCTCTCAGGTTCAAGCAATTCTCCTGCCTCAGCCTCCTGAGTAGCTGGGATTATAGGCACCCACCACCACACCCGGCTCATTTTTGTATTTTTAGTAGAGACGGGGTATCACCATGTTGGCAAGGCTGGTCTCAAATTCCTAAGCTGTTGCTTGGGCTGGAGTGCAGTGGCACCACTCCAGCTCACTGCACCCTCCACCTCCCGGGTTCAAATGATTCTTCTGCCTCAGTCTCCCAAGTAGCTGGGATTACAGGTACCTGCCACCATGCCCGGCTAATTTTTGTATTTTTAGTAGAGACAGGGTTTCACCATGTTGCCCAGGCTGGTCTCAAACTCCTGACCTCAAGTGATCCACCCGCCTCAGCCTCCCAAAGTGTTGGGATTACAAGCGTGAGCCACCGCGCCTGTCCAGTATGTAATTTGGTAGGCAATATAGTTACCTACTTTACAGGCAAAATCATTTCCATTTTTTTGTATTCTTGGCAGCGTCTGGCATTTTTAAAAACCTTTGGTAATTGGGGGTGTGGGTGGAGTAGGGGAATGTATTTTCTTGTTTGTATTTGCATTTCTTTGATTATTAGAAAATCATAGTCTCTTGATGGAGATTTTGGAGGTGGAAAGTGAGAGTGCCAGATTCTGGCCAACCTTTTATACTTGCAAGTTTACTTAACCCACTGATCTATCAGATATTGCAGTTTTGGTCCTTATTTTCAATGCTGCTAAAACCTGTCCAACAATGCCAGCATTGTTCTCAGATCACACCTTCAGGCACTATGCCTACCTCCGAGATAGTCTTTCTCATCTTGTTCCTGCCTTGAGAGTATGTTGAAAACATCTGTTGTCCTTGTTTTTGTTTTGCATGGGGTAGGGGTGTTTTTGTTCATGTTTTCCTTTGAGATGAGGGTCTTGTTATGTTGCCCAGGCGGGTCTCAAACTCCTGGGCTTAAGC
Organism: Chlorocebus sabaeus; assembly: GCF_047675955.1. Lineage (NCBI taxonomy): Eukaryota > Metazoa > Chordata > Mammalia > Primates > Cercopithecidae > Chlorocebus > Chlorocebus sabaeus. The sequence goes on along the minus strand of NC_132904.1, from coordinate 74,438,911 downwards.
CATCCTCTTGGCTCAACCTCCCAAGTCGCTGGGATTACAGGTGCGCACCACTGTGTGCAGCTTGTTTTTGGCTTTTTCTTTTTTGTGCTTTGTAGTTATTAAATAGTAAAAAGCAGTCCATATATTCTCTGAAAACTTGTTCGTTCATTGTCTTTCTCTCTTGGGCTCTTTGCCATTGTTTTATACTTTTGCAGGTATGAGTTGATGCAAATAGAAAGATTAGACGAGCACCTGGGCCACAGCATTCACTAAGTGTTTGCTGCTATTATTATGATCCATTTCTAAATTTTCTTCTACATATCTCTAGGTTTTAAAAATAGTAACGGTTTTATTTTTAAGAAATAAGCACTTATGGAGAATCATGGCTTTATGTAATTGTTAAAATATAACAATTTAAATTCTTGATCTAAAATATAATCTATTGCTCCAGATTCCTTTCTTCTTGCCTAATATCAATAACGCAGGGACACCAAAAAAAAAAAAAATGAATCATCTTAAAAGGTAAAGGATACAAAAGCAAAAGTATAAAACAATGGCAAAGAGCCCAAGAGAGAAAGACAATGAAGTAATATGTGTTTATTTAGAGGAATATATATGTGTGTGTGTGTGTGTGTGTGTATGTGTGTGTGTGTGTGTGTGTGTGTGTGTGTGTGTGTGTGTATGTGTATATATATATATATATATGGTTAGAAAACAAACTTTATAAAAGATACAAAATGAGGCCAAGCGCAGTGGCTCGTGCCTGTAATCCAAGCACTTTGGGAGGCCGAGGCGGGTGGATCATCTGAGGTCAGGGGTTCATGACCAGCCTGGCCAACATGGTGAAACCTCATCTCTACTAAAAATACAGAAATTAGCTGGGCATTGTGGTGGGCACCCTATAGTCCCAGCTACTCGGGAGGCTGTGGCAGGAGAATTGCTTCAACCCAGGAGGCAGAGGTTGCAGTGAGCCAAGATCACACCACTGCACTCCAGCCTGGGCGACAGAATGAGACTCCATCTCAAAAAAAAGCCAAAAAACAAAAAACAAGGAGATACAAAATGAAAAGTGAAATACTCTTTGCTGTCTCCTTCCCATCCATCTTAAAAGGAAACCGCTTTTAACAGTAAGAATAAGTATGTCTAAAGGGCCAAAAAAAAAAAATTTTCTCATGAAAAAATTATATGCTATATAACTTATTTGGAAATAAATCATTACTCTTCTGTCAAGTGAAAGATAAGATAGTGTTTTAAAGATAAATGTGGCTGGGTGCAGTAGCTCATGCTTGTAATCCCAGCACTTTGGGAGGCTGAGGCAGGTGGATCACCTGAGGTCGGGAGTTCAAGACCAGCCTGACCAGCATGGAGAAACCCTGGCTCTACTAAAAATACAAAATTAGCTGGATGTGGTGGCATGCACCTCTAATCCCAGCTACTCAGGAGGCTGAGGCAGGAGAATCATTTGAACCTGGGAGGCGGAGGTTACAGTGAGCCAAGATCGTACCATTGCACTCTGGGCAACAAGAGCCAAACTCTGTCAAAAAAAAAAAAAAAAAAAAAAAATGTAACAACAGTTTAATTTTTAGTCTCCTTCCTTAGTCTGCTTCCTATGGTTGGCCCATTTATTTCAGTTAGCAATAGAAAATACTATACTTTTCTGTTCTTCTCCCAGCTGTGGCTGTATTGGGTGGACCATGTTTGCATTTTGTCTCTTTCTCTTTAACTCCCGATGTTGCTGAGGAAGGGGAGAAAGGTTATTTATAGAATCTCCTAGCCTTTTTTCCCCTTTGTTTTGTTTAGCTCACATTTTTAATGTGCTTTTATGTGTTTGTGTGTGTGTGTTACCAAAAGTTGAGCCACCAAACTTAATGGCTGTATAATCCCACTGTGTTTGCTTAGTTACCAGGTAGAAAACTAGTGTCATCAGCTGTTTCTCCCAGCATCATATCTCAAGAGGATCCTTCCCAGCAGTTTCTGCAGCAGAGCCTTGAAAGAGTGTATAGTCTTCAGCACCTGGACCCTCAGGGAGCCCAGGAGCTACTGGAATTCACCATCAGGTAAGGGTAATCATCCCTTCATCTGACAGAGTTAGTGCTGTTACACTCAGCTTGACTGTTCAGAATTCTAGTGTTGGTTACTAGGCGTGATATTCTGACTCTGTTGGTCTACATTCACACACGTTTTATGGTCTGTTTATATTTGGATTAGATTGTGATGTGAACATTTTTTAAAAGAGCTCTTTATAATTCATGACTCGATTGATGATTAGCACACAACACAAATAGTTACAAAGAACCTGTTTTTAGCTTTTTAATTTTATATATTAGGATGAGTGACCGAAATGCAAAGTAACAGTGGCTAAAACAGGAGCAAAGTTTAATTCTTTCTCATACGCAGGACAGGGCTGAGATAACCATCAGGGATCTAGGCTTGCTCATGCTTTTTTTTTTTTTTTCCCCAGACAGGGTCTCGCCCTGTCACCCAGTGTGGAGTGCAGTGGCATAATATCAGCTCACTGCAACTGCAGCCTCCTGGGCTCAAGTGATTCTCCCACTTCAGCCTCCCAAGTAGCTGGGACCACAGGCATATGCCACTATGCCCGGCTAATTTTTTTTGGCATTTTTTATTTTGTAGAGTTGAGGTTTCACCATGGTGGCCAGACAGGTCTCAAACTCCTTAGCTCAAGTGATCTTCCCGCCTCGACCTCCCAAAGTGCTTTAATTACAGGCGTGAGTCACTGCGTCTGGCCTAGGCTCATTGTTTCTTGTGTCTCCATCTTGTGCATCAAGCAGCCTCTGCTTAACAATCCAGAATCTAACTGTCCCCCCTGTATTCCATCCTGTGGGGAAAAGGAAACGGGAAGAGAAAGGTATCATCTCCACCCTGCAGGTTTTTTAAAGACATTTCCCAAAAGTTGTACGCTCTAATTTTACTTGCATTCCATTGACTAGAACTTAAGTCACATGGCCATCTCTCACTTCAAGAAACGAGGACATACCATCTTTATTCTGGGTGACTAATGCCTGGTTTACATGCGATGACTCTAATACTCAGGAAGAATGGAAGAAAGATATTGGGAAACAACCAAAAGGCTCTGCCAGACCTTCTCAAAATGGCCTGAATGTTATGAAAAGAATTTAAACTCATTTGCTTTTAGCAAAAGCAGTATCTTAAAAGATATATTTATCTTTTAAGAGCAAACAATACTGCCTTTGCTAAAAGCAAATGAGTTTAAATTCTTTATTGTTTGCTCTTAAAAGATAGAAAAATATTATATCGGCCAGGCGCAGTGGCTCACACCTGTAATCCCAGCACTTTGGGAGACTGAGGCGGGAGGATCACTTGAGGCCAGGAGTTCAAGACCAGCCCTGTTGAGTGAAACCCCATCTCTACTAAAAATACAAAAATTTAGTCAGGTGTGGTGGCACGCGCCTGTAATCCCAGCTACTTGGGAGATTGAGGCACACGAATTGCTTGAACTCGGGAGGCGGAGGTTGCAGTGAGCCAAGGTCACACCACTGCACTCCAGCCTGGGCAACAGAGTGAGACTCCATCTCAAAAGAAAAAAAAAAAGAAAAATATTATATCATTTGTATCTTGGTTGAGATCTCTTTTGATCTGCCCCAAAGAGTATTTGGTATCAGCCACATTCAATTAATAATTTTTAGTGGATGATTTCATTCCATACACTAAGAAACAAACTCTGTGCTAGATGCAGATCAGCTAGATAGGATTCTGCCCTTAGAGAGCCCATGTAGACAAGATGGATATAGACAAAGACTTATGATGGTGGATAACAGCGCTTTGTACTTTATTCATACTTTCCTGTCCATTATTGCATCTTAATATGTTATAAAGCAGGCCAACTGAACCATCCTCCAAGTTATGTTTTCCCATTGTATTAGGTCATTCATTGACTTAGCAGCATTAACTATTTGTTTATTCTAATAAGCCAGTTGCTGAGGGTAGAGAGAAATAAGAAATGACATTTGTTCTTAAGGTACTCACTGTTTATTACAGGACCCAGAAATCATCAATTTGATAAATGATACAGTGAAGAGAAGCGTAGATGCTGTGGAAAAACAGATGAAAGTCCCCGACCCATCACAGTAGTGGTGGTGAGGGATGCTTTACAAAGGAGAAGATCCTTTAGCTAGTATGAAATGATAACTGAGCATGTCAGTTTTGTAGTCCATGTGCAGAAGAGAATTCCAACTTCAGTGGACATTAGAAGATCTGGGAGACCTGAGGGAGAACAGTCCCCTAGAACTGCAGTGGTTTAGTATAGTGATTGAGTGAATGGAGCTTTGAAGGCAGACTCATTTTGGTTAACGTCTGAGCTAATACAGTCATGCACTGAATAACAACGTTGTGGTGGTCCCATGGTTATATTTTTACTGTACCTTTTTTATGTTTAAATATACAAATATTTACCATATTTACCAATGTTTACCATTGTAACCAGTGTTACAGTTGCCTACAGTATTTCGTACAGTAATGTGCTGTACAGATTTGAAGCCTAGGAGCAACAGACTATACCATATAGCCTAGGTGTGTAGTAGGTTATACCATTTAGATTTGTATAAATATACTCTATGATGTTTGTGTGACAAAATCACATAACAGTGTACATCTCAGAATATATCTCCATCATTAAGCAACACATGACTTGTAGTTGTTTGATCTTAGTCGTAAGCTTATTGCTCAGGGTTCATTTGCAGAAAACATAATAGGCTTTTAACTAAGCAGAAAGAAATTTATTACAGAATGTTACATGGCTCACAGAGTTGTTGGGAAGGCTAAAGAAACAGACTAGGTGGAATATCCAGGAATGATTTCCAGAGCCACACAATGAGTGGACCACCAAGGAGGCTGATGTTCCTGCTCTGATCAGGAAGCTGCCTGTTGAGTCAAGATGCTACCAATAAAGCTACTGGCTCCAGAACCATGTCTTGCATTCTGCCTTTCTCCCCACTTAACATTGTTCCCCATGCAAAATCCATGCGAATGTGTTTGATTGACTGATAATAAACCATGTCTGGAACCTAGCTCAAGGGAATCTGAGAAATGCAGTTTTTAACTTTGCAGCTTATGTAGTTTTGGAAGATACAGTAGATGAAGATAGGAATACCACATGTGAGTGAGCCAAATCCAGCGTATGCCATAAGTACCAACTGCTGTTAACTCCAGTTTACTCACCTGGGGGACTTGATGACTTGCTGGGTACAGGGGTGGGAGTGAGGAACTGAGAGAGATAGATGGGTGGTTTGATACTCTAGTAATCCAATAAAAAGTTGAGGGTGTCCTGGGCTCCCCTGGGAGTGCCATAGGCTTGGGCTGGACAGGCTGTGGGGAGAATGCTGGGTAGGTGGGTGCAGCTGCAGCCACAGGAGAGCCAGAGTGTGCAGCATGTGTCCAGTGTGAGCCTCCTGAGCTTCCACCTGGGTCACATAGTCTTTGTGCCCCTGGGAAGCCTCTAGAAGCCACACAGAGGCCCATAGCAACTCTCATGCCCTGGAGGGTCTCACCAGCTTACTCCAGTGATGGGACCCCAGTAGCTCTGGGACCCACGCAGGGATGATTCACAAAGTCCCTACCAAGCACAGGCCTTCACAGTTCAACAAGAAAATCCTACTGTTGACTTGATTTTCAAAAATCATCGGAGGAGATCACACTAGAAATAATAGATACTGCAAGAAACAAAGCTTGAGTGAAAGCTTGTTACCATAATGAATGGACTCACACATACCACTGCTTTGCAGTGATAGCATCAGCCAAAAGGGCCGCAGAATATGAGTCATTCACAGGTTGAAACACTGCAAAGACGGCTGTGTGGTGTGAAGAAGCTGCATTAGCTGCACAGGCTAAGCCCAAATAATACTCTGAATGGCCTGTTCTGAGTGTTTGCCTGAATACCATCACTGTAATCAGTAACAATAAAAGGGAAAACTGAATTTTTTTTAAGGTTGAAAAGATTTTAGCACAACAGTTTGTTCTCTTGCCACTGTACATTGAATCATATACTTGATATTTATTGTGTGTCTGTGATGTGCCAGTAACAGTACTCTAAACCAGGGGTCATCAAACTACAGCCTGTGGACCAAAGCTGGTGTGTTGCCTGCTTTTGTACGTAAGACCTGATTGAAGCACAGCCACGCTCATTTGTTTAGGTATTGTCTGTAGCTGCTTTCATGCTACAATCACAGAGTTGAGTAGTTGCCACAGAGACCATATGGCCTGTAAAACCTAATATATTTACTATCTGACCTTTTATAGAAAAATTTGCTGACCCTGCTGTAAGCTCTGGGCAGTCCACAGCTCTGTAAGCAGAGATTCCAGTCCTTTCTATACCTCTTGTGAAGTGATTTCTCTTCTCCCTCAACAAAGTGCTTAGTTTTGGAGGCCACTGAATGAGGTTGTTGGCCCTGAGCCCTGTAAAATAAAGTCTACTTCCTGACTCATCCCCACCTAAATAAACATTTGGATTTTGTCCTTGACAATTTTATCCTGTTGGCACTAAAGCAAGTGCAAAAGGCACAAAAGCTAGCCAGTTTGGTGATCAGCTGCAGCGCTGGCTCTTAGAAGGTACTCGCCTTCATGGTCTGGGTTTCCTGAAGTGATAGTCTTGCTGGGCAGTGGCTGGCCAGATCACTGTTCTAAGTTCGGGACTCTGTGTTTCTAGCTTGAGTGTGTATTCAGGAGCCTAGGCAGGATGGTGAAAAATCTGGAAAGGGAAGCAGATGGACCATAGCACTGAGGGCACCTGCGATGCTTTACAACCATCATTGCAGACATGAAGTAATTTGCTAAGAAGAGGCAGAACCAGGATTTGAGTTCAGCTTTGTCAACTCTAAAATCCATATTCTGTGATGTGCAGTGATAAACAGGGGATTCCTGTATCACATGAGATTAGATCAGTTGACCCCTGGGGTTCTCCACAACTTACATTTTCTGAGTTGTTATGGAGTGAAATGTTAGCCTTTCATACAGAAGGTTCTCTGATGAGGACTGGAGCCATGTATTTGATGTATTTGTTAGTATGAGTGTAAAACAAATTTCACTGTCATACACAATGCCCTGTTTTGTAATCCAAACAGCCATTTAACCCAATGAAGTTCTCACCTATGAGCCAGATGCTGTGGCTTGCGCCTGTAGAACTGTTGTGAAGATTATTGTAATAATATGTGGTAAAAGCATTTTGAGAATATCAGTTACATAGATAATAGTTGGACATTTATGGATGTTTGCTTTAAAATTTAAACTAACTATGGCTTATTTGACATACTGGACATGCTCTTGACATTTTGTAAGTAAATCAAATTTTATAAATGTAATCATGTTTAAATTCACTAGCAGGGTTGAAGGGGATTGTTTTTTAAGGAATGCTGCAGTCATTTGTCTGCTATTTCTCAGTATGAATAGTGACCTCCTGTCTTTCAAAGTTTACATTTTTGTGTAAGTCCATGAAAGTGCTGTTGCTATACACACTGTTGTTTCAAGAACCATATCACCTTAGAAGTGTTCTATAATAGAGAATTGTTCTTTTGGAGTAAAATAGCTCATTATAATCTGAAACAGAAGGGACTTCATTTATGAGAAATAGGAAGAAACGTACTACTTTTCTTTTTTTTTTTTTTTAATTTATTTATTATTATTAAACTTTAAGTTGTAGGGTACATGTGCACAACGTGCAGGTTTGCTACATATGTATACTTGTGCCATGTTGGTGTGCTGCACCCATCAACTCGTCATTTACATCAGGTATAACTCCCAATGCAATCCCTCCCCCCTCCCCCCTCCCCATGATAGGCCCCGGTGTGTGATGTTCCCCTTCCCGAGTCCAAGTGATCTCATTGTTCAGTTCCCGCCTATGAGTGAGAACATGCGGTGTTTGGTTTTCTGTTCTTGTGATAGTTTGCTAAGAATGATGGTTTCCAGCTGCATCCATGTCCCTACAAAGGACACAAACTCATCCTTTTTTATGGCTGCATAGTATTCCATGTGCCACATTTTCTTAATCCAATCTGTCACTGATGGACATTTGGGTTGATTCCAAGTCTTTGCTATTGTGAATAGTGCTGCAATAAACATACGTGTGCATGTGTCTTTATAGCAGCATAATTTATAATCCTTTGGGTATATACCCAGTAATGGGATGGCTGGGTCATATGGTACATCTAGTTCTAGATCCTTGAGGAATCACCATACTGTTTTCCATAATGGTTGAACTAGTTTACAATCCCACCAACAGTGTAAAAGTGTTCCTATTTCTCCACATCCTCTCCAGCACCTGTTGTTTCCTGACTTTTTATTGATCGCCATTCTAACTGGTGTGAGGTGGTATCTCATTGTGGTTTTGATTTGCATTTCTCTGATGGCCAGTGATGATGAGCATTTTTTCATGTGTCTGTTGGCTGTATGAATGTCTTCTTTTGAGAAATGTCTGTTCATATCCTTTGCCCACTTTTTGATGGGGTTGTTTGTTTTTTTCTTGTAAATTTGTTTGAGTTCTTTGTAGGTTCTGGATATTAGCCCTTTGTCAGATGAGTAGATTGCAAAAATTTTCTCCCATTCTGTAGGTTGCCTGTTCACTCTGATGGTAGTTTCTTTTGCTGTGCAGAAGCTCTTTAGTTTAATGAGATCCCATTTGTCAATTTTGGCTTTTGCTGCCGTTGCTTTTGGTGTTTTAGACATGAAGTCTTTGCCCATGCCTATGTCCTGAATGGTACTACCTAGGTTTTCCTCTAGGATTTTTATGGTATTAGGTCTAACATTTAAGTCTCTAATCCATCTTGAATTAATTTTCGTATAAGGAGTAAGGAAAGGATCCAGTTTCAGCTTTCTACTTATGGCTAGCCAATTTTCCCAGCACCATTTATTAAATAGGGAATCCTTTCCCCATTTCTTGTTTCTCTCAGGTTTGTCAAAGATCAGATGGCTGTAGATGTGTGGTATTATTTCTGAGGACTCTGTTCTGTTCCATTGGTCTATATGTCTGTTTTGGTACCAGTACCATGCTGTTTTGATTACTGTAGCCTTGTAGTATAGTTTGAAGTCAGGTAGCGTGATGCCTCCAGCTTTGTTCTTTTGACTTAGGATTGTCTTGGAGATGCGGGCTCTTTTTTGGTTCCATATGAACTTTAAAGCAGTTTTTTCCAATTCTGTGAAGAAGCTCAGAAACGTACTACTTTTCTTATGGGAATTCTTTTACATACTAACCATTGAAGAACATGGGATTTTTTAGTTGAATTCTTTAAAATCCTCTTTTTGCTTTGAAACTTTTATTGTCTTTAAGGGAGAGCGCCTATTTTGTAGTATGGGAACTGGTCTAGTAATTAAAGAGTACAAATGCACGTTTGTAATCTGTAATTATCTAGGCACAGGAATAAAGATGGCATTTTAGAAGTCACCAAGACTTTGTGTTTATTTTGTGTTTCCTAACATTCCTTTTTGCTCTACTAAGCTACTAAGAGACATTAATTATAAATTTGATTGTTAGAGATTCTACGAGATTGAAAAAAATAAACTACATTTGATTTGCACATCCAGAATCTTTTTGACTATCTTTAATAGTGATTTAAATAATTCAGCCTATTGTGTAAGCTTAAAAAGAGTCACACGATATGTAAATGTGTTTACACATAGTGGCATAGTGGCATCATATAGATTGCTAATGTGTGTGTTCCTGGGAGGAACTGTTTTGCTCTGCCTGATAGCGTCTATAGAAAAGTGGTCCAGTGTATCCAGTTTGTGTGTGTGTGTGTGTGTGGAGACGGAGTCTTCCTCTGTCGTTCAGGCTAGAGTGCAGTGGTGCAATCTCAGTTCACTGCAACCTCTGCCTCCCAGGTTCAAGCAATTTTCCTGCCCCAGCCTCCCGAATAGCTGGGACTACAGGCACACTCTGCCACACCTGGCTAATTTTTTGTATTTTAGTAGAGATGGGGTTTCATCGTGTTGCCCAGGCTGATCTTGAACTCCTGAGCTCAGGCAATCTGCCCGCCTTGGCCTCCTAAAGTGCTAGGATTACAGACATGAGCCACTGCGCCCAGCCGTATCTAGTTTTAAATTAGTTTTGGTCTCATCTGTGTTTGATGTAGTTAATAAATAAATGAAAAGAGTTTAATAGCAAATAAATAAGTGAGATGCAATATGATATGGTTAAAAAAATACTTTTGGAGTCAGAGCTAACTCTGTCTAGTTCATGTCCTGTTTTGTTGTTTATTCTGTGACCTTAGGCAAGCCACCTAAATTCTGATCTTTAGTTTCCTGTTCAGTGAAATAGGATTAATTGCAATTCATATTGTGAGGATTAAGTGAGCTCAAGTAAGGAAACAGCTAGCACAGTACAGTGCACATAGAATGTGCTCAGTGTACCTTTCTCATTAGAGCCTATAGTCTCGTGATGGATGTCTAGACTGAGGCTTCCTGAGAAGCCTCATAAGCATAAAGAGATAAAGAGAGGAAACACTGGGACACAGAGGATTTTTCCCAGAGCTAACAAGTTTCCATTTTTGTTTGTACAGAAGTTCAGATTTCTTATGGCTAATTGTGTTGGATTGGGTTACATCTTGTTCTGTGCACTTCAGAACAACTGCTACAATTCTGGGGCAGGGGAATAAAGTAACACTTGGAATCAGTTAGTTAATGTACAGTCAGTTGGTCTGTATTCTGTATAATTGTCATAGAAGGCAGAATCTTCCTGGAGAGGAAACACAAATGCTTCTGAAGTAGAATACTTCAGGGCTGTCTCTTGCAAGAGAAAAATCAGAGAAGTGAAAGGAAGAGACCATCTGGCCACCAAACTCACAGTTCACAGTTGGGCTTAGCTAGTCTGTGGTCTTGGCTTTCGTTGTGCTGGGTTCCCATGCTTTAGGTAGGCCCTCCAGGACCAGTTCAAGCAACCCAAACAAATAAGAAGTGATATGTATCATACATTAATTCTTCAATCACTTTGAGAGTAATTTACTCTGTGCCCCTTTGTAGGCATCTCTTTCTTGATGTCAAAGTCCCTAGGAGGCATCTTTAACTATCATAACGTTACCTGCCGAGCATGAGATGAGAGGAAGTGGCATAGTCCAGTGGACGGTTTTTTCCAGGCTACTGTGAAACCTGATGTATTATGCCAGCTCTGAAACAGACAGCTTCCCAAGTGACTAAAACCTTAAGGTTTCCCACAGTTTCCATTTCTATTCAGAATTTAATGTTGCTATTAAAAAGTAATGAGGCGGCTTTCTATGAATGCTGAGATGGTTAGGTAATACACAAACACATACACACATTCCTCCCCTAAAAAAGAAGAAAACAAAGAAAACCAATACTTTTTGTAAATGCATGGCATATCTCAAAATTCAAAAGAAACTGGTAATAGTAGTTGCCTCTGGGAAGGTGTATAAGGTGGCAGGGCTACAGGGTACAGGCATAGGAAGGGGGACTAATTTAATTTAATTTAATTGTATATCCTTTGAATTCTATACCTTAAGTATGTGTTACCTATTCAAAAAATTAAATGTTTTAAATCACCAATAATTATAGCACAACTATTTTATTTGTGTATGACACTTTCTAATTTCTTACTGTAGGCAGATATGTTTTCATATGGTTACAATCATTGTGTCTATACTTATATCCAGTTAGGATGCTTTTCACAAGCTAGCTTATAATGGCTATTTATTTCCTGCTGTGATCTGAAAGTTTATGTCTCCCCCAAACTCATATACTGAAATCCTAACCTACAAGGTGATGTTATGAGGAAGTAAGGTCTTTGGGAGGTGATTAGGTCATGAGAGTAGAACATGAATGAGATTAATAACCTTTAAAAGAGGCCTAAGGCAGCTCATTTGTGACTTCCACCATATGAAGATACATGTAAAAGGTGCAACCTATGAGGAAATGAGCCCTCACTAGAAACCAAATCTGTAGGTGCCTTGATATTGGACTTCCCAGCCTATACAACTGTGAGAAATAAATTTTGGTTGTTTATAACCCACCCAGTCTATGATATTTTGTTATAGCAGTTGAATGACTAAGATGTTTTTCCAGATGTCCAGAAATTGGAGATATGGTATGATTAAGTGGCTTGTTTATATCATTGAGGACCCAGTTTCTCTATTTCTCTTTGGACTTTTCTTGTCTTCAGCATTGGCTTTATCTTAAGGTTTTCCCCACTTAGAGTTACAATATGCCGCCAATGGCAATCAGGGCTATAAGCGAGATTATAGCCCAGTCCAGCGAGAGACAGATAGACACACCAATTTGTTGTAAACATGGAATATAAGTACTTTCATCTGAACTGATAAGGTCAACACAGGTCACATATCCAGATGGATAATATGCACTAATTGGCTTAGTTAAATCAGACACTACTTGGAATTGGGCTTGGGGACATGTTCCCTTGAACAAAATCAGAGTTCAGTTAGTAATAAAGAAGTGGAGAATGGTTAACTAGACAGGCAACCAACAGTGTCTACCATAATACCTTTTTAAAAAATGATGGTTTTTTTGGATACAAAAAAAATACTTGTTCATTGTCTTAAAAACTCGGAAAATAAAGCATAGTTGGGAGAAGGTACTAAAGAATACCCTATTACCACTATCCAGAAAACCAACTCAATGTATTTTTCTCCTCTTTACAGTTTGTACATAGTTGAGATCATACACCTTATTAACCATTTTGTATTTTAATGGCTATAAAATATTTATTTGGGCTGGGGGTGGTGGCTCACGCCTGTAATCCCAACACTTTGAGAGACTGAGGCAGGCAGATCACGAGGTCAGGAGTTGGAGACCAGCCTGGCCAACATGGTGAAGCAATGTCTCTACTAAAAATACAAAAATTAGCTGGGCATGGTGGTGTGCGCCTGTAATCCCAGCTACTCAGGAGGCTGAGGCAGGAGAATTGCTTGAACCCAGGAGGCGGAGGTTGCAGTGAGCCAAGATCACGCCACTCTACTCCAGCCTGAGCAACGAAGCGAGACTCCACCCCCGCCCCAAAAAAAAAACATGGGTGCAGCAAACCATCATGGCACGTATATACCTATGTAACAAACCCGCATGTTCTGCATATGTACCCCAGGACTTAAAGTATAATAATAATAAAAAATTTACTTGATTGGATGCATCATAATTTATTCAATGTTTCTTTCACCGTTGAATAAGTAGTTACTGAGTTTTTACTATAATAGTCCACGTAACAATGAATATTATGGCCCATAAAGCGTTTCATTTCTGTTGAATATTTCTCTTAGTATTACTTTTCAGTGTAAAGCTATGAATCAATATTTTACCATATATGTGCGTTTATAACAGTACGGTTTTGCTTTCCAAAAGGGGTACATCAGCTTAAACTACTATCATAGTGTGAGTGAACCAATTTTATTATAAACACTCCAGCATTCAGTGTTGTCATTTAAAAATGTATGACCAGTTTACTAGGTATAAAATGGTAAAATGCTTTTGACATGATCTTTATGTTGGTGGCATTATCCTGTGTTTGCCTTGGGGTTTTATTCACTATAGGGATCTGCAGAGACTTGGAGAACTTCAGTCTGAATTGGCAGGAGTAGCTGATTTCTCTGCCACCTATCTTCGCTGTCAACTACTTCTCATCAAGGTTGGTTTGCATCCATTCCGTTTACGATTGTGATGCTAAAAATGCATCTTTGTGGATCCAGCAGTGTGTGAGGGCATAAGTTGCAAAACTTATGGTCTTAGTGCAACCACTTGACAATGGAGAAATTATGTACTCTGCAGTGTTATTACATTTGTCTCTAATTAACAAAATATTAACTCATATAGGAATTTGTAAATTTTGGGAGAATTCGTTTATCATAATGTAATTAGAGCAGATTGGATAATCATTTTAGTTAGAATCCTAAGGTTGTAAATGTTTTGTATAATTTGATTAGCAAAGGAATTGTATGAAGTTTTAGACTATTTTCTTAAAATGCTCATTTGAAGGTGAGGTGTGGTGACTCACACCTGTAGTCTTAGCACTTTGGGAGGCCAAGGCAGGAGGATCACTTGAGCTCAAGAGACCAGCCTGGGCAACATAGTGACACCTCATCTCTACAAGAAAATTTAAAAATAGGTGGGTGTGGTGGTGCATTCCTGTATATCCAGCTACTCGGCTGGAGTTGGGAGGACTGCTTGAGCCTAGGAGGTCAAGGCTGCAGTGAGATTGCGCTCCAGCCTGGATGACAGACCAAGATCCTGTCTTTAAAGAAAACAAACAAACAAACAAACAAAAAAACTCATTGCACTTCATCAAAGTTAAAAGGTTAATTTCATTGCTCTGAAAAGGACTAACTTGCTGGCATTTCTTACTCAGTAGTCAGCTATACACAGAATTGGTACCCAAGAATCTATTTAGTTTTGCTGAGTTAAAAAACAATTAAATGAGTTCAGTATCTTTCAGCTTCTGTAGCAGAATTTTACTATAAATTTTGGCACAGAATTTAGGAGAGCCCTTCTCACTTGACAAACTTTTATCTTGGCCCTAGTTCAAAATGTTCTTTGTTTTCAAAGTGATTAATGATATTTGACTAAAGTCAGAGTAAATCAGGGAGTCAAAAGTTATTTTCTACTGTGTGATCTTGTGCTAAATGTTATATATACAGTTGTGCAGGTGTGCGTATACATGTAAAGGTGGGTATGTATACTTGGTACTTAAATGGTCCTTGTTAGGTTAGATACATTCTTTCTAATGTATATATCTGTGTAATCACCACCACAGGCAAGCCATAGAACATTTTCCTCACTCCAAGAAGTTCCTTCATGCCCCTTTGCAAAGTTGTTTAAACGGCTTTTCCAAGCCTCTGTGAAACCCCAGGAATTCAAGGAGGCCATGGAGAAGAATCTACTTTTCTATAGTAGCAAAAGATGGGTGAGGAAAGGGAAGCAATTGCTCCTAAAAAGAACACATAATTGTTGGTTATTCAATGACAAGGGGTGACAGTGTAGGTAAGGGGCTGAGCCAGAACCCAAGGCAAGTGTGTTTAATAACAGGAAAAAAGCTAAATAAATTGTGATACAGCTACCTAGCAGTATATTCTGTAGTCAGTAATGATCTTTATGAAGAATTACACAACAACACGACAAAATACTTAAGGTGTAATGTTATGTACCCAAAAGAAGGGGAGCCAATCATAATCCCAAAAGACAGTCCACAACATCATAGTCCTAAACTGTTTAAATTCCAAAAGACTAAAATCCCAAAAACCACAGCCCGGAAAAGATCAAAATCCCCAGAATACAATTATGGAAGAAATAATTTTAAAAATTTAAAGATATTTGTTTATTTTTTAAAGGGAAATTTATTTGAGAAACACAAAAACACAACAGAATACTTTATATACCACTTAATATAATAAAATAGACAATAACAACAAATTTGCAAGCATAAACACTCAGGGTACTAATGACAGTTGGGTAAGTATAACAGTTATGAGCAGATGAGCCATATTTATAAAGAAATTGGTCATAAAGGGAAAGGTATAAATGCATATCACTTGGTTGTTACTTGCGTATACCCAGTTTTTAACTGTGGTCATCTGAAATACTGTGCCCAGCAACCTCAAGTCTTTTGACGAGATTGATAGAAACTGTGTTGGGTCACCACTGCATATGCAGTCACCCAAAGAGCTGAGATCTCAAGAAATTTTATCTTTCACAAATGCAGATGTACGAAAAGGATATCTCTTCATTTATTGAGGAGGAAGTTTCAACATTTTATGTACACACTCAATGCTTATACACAAAGTCAGTATTGTGATAATGCAGTTTCATGGAGTCAGATTTCTGATATCCAAGCAGCAGAACCCAGAGAGTCCATTTTGCCATTTTGTCTTTTTTTTTTTTGGAGACAGAGTCTCACCCTGTCACCCAGGCTGAATACAGTGGTGTGATCTCGGCTCACTGCTGCAACTTCTGCCTCTTAGGTTCAAGCAATTCTCCTGTCTCAGCCTCCCAAGTAGCTGGGATTACAGGTGTGCACCACCACGCCTGGCTAATTTTTGTATTTTTAGTAGAGACAGGGTTTTGCCATGTTGGTCAGGCTGGTCTGTAACTCCTGACCTCAGGTCATTCACCCGCCTCGGCCTTCCACAGTACTGAGATTACAGGCATGAGCCACCGCTCCCAGCCCATTTTGTCTTTAGTATTTGTTCTCTCCTGGCCACTGGCTGATTGGATGGTGCCCACTAACATTGAGGGCAGGTAGTCTCCGCCTAGTACACTCAGATTTATACACTAATCTCTTCTGGAAACACTCTCATAGACATACCCTCAATGTGTAAAACAAAATAATGTTTTACCAGGTTTCTGATATTCCTTAATCTAGTCAAGTTGATACCTAAAATTAGGTCCACAAGTCCACCCCTTGTCAGCTTGGCACTCATACCCATCTCCTTAAGCCATACTTAATTTCCAAATAAAGACAATAACAAGGTAATAGTTGTGCCTAACATGATGCAGCTATCCTGCATACAACCCAAAACACACTAATCACTTCCCCAGAATTTGGATGTCAGGATTTCAACATTTGGGATTGCATGTTTTGGGATTATGATCTAATCCCCAAACTTAATTCTGCTTTCTGACTACAACTATCAAAAAACATGCATACAAGAAATAGATTACAAGTAAATATTCCAGAAATTCCTATAGTTTATCTATAGTTTAGACCTACTGCTATTTAATCTGATAGCCACCAGATCCATGAGACTCTTGAGCAGTTGAAAAGTTGTTAGTCCAAACTGAGATGTGTTAGTAAGTGCAAAATACACACTGGATTTCTTAGACTTAATATGAAAAGAAAATGTAAACTATCTAATTAATAATTTAAAAAATACTGTGTGGTGAAATGTTAATATCTTGGAGACTGGGTTAAATAAACTTTTTTAAAAAATTAACTTAGTCTTTGTATCTTCAAAATTAACTTACATCTTTGTAATTTAAAAACTGTGGCTACAAGAATATTTAAAATTACATATATATAGCTCATGTTATATTTCTATTGGACAGTGTCAGTCTAGGTTTTCTGTAATGTCATTTGATTACATCTGTAATTCAGAAGGACTGAGAAAATAAGAGGCTGTCACAGAAGTTTGTGCAAGATATGAGGTCATGTGGATGGATAGGTGAGGAGAGAGATGGAAGGTAAAATCGTGGCTCTTAGTGATGCTTTTGAATGTAGAAAGATTGAAAGAGAGAGAAATCTAGGAAAGCTGCTAGATTTCTAGTTGAATATGTTGGTAAAGTGGTTGGGGGCAGGTGTCATTCATCACATAATGAGCATAGGGGAAAAGAAAAAACCACAGTCAAGGAAGAAGTATCTAGGTGGCTTAGGTTAGTCCAGTGGCTCTGGGAACAAGGAGTACCTAGAGCCCGGAAGCTGGCTGCCCTGCGCATTCTGGTGACGCTTTCATGGTTCCTGTCCTCTGCTTCCAGAGGCACTGATCTGGGACACAGAGCCTTCGGGCCAGGAATTGGATCAAATGGTTTAGCCCAAACCATTGGTCTCATCTTTCTCCATAATAAATACAGCTTATTGGATTAAAAGAATAAGATTGAGAAGTCCTGTTCGTGGTAGACTTTCAAAGGAAAACAAAAATGTAAATCCCAAATGATATGCCAGTCTTTGTGACCTCTGTATTCTGTTCCCTCCTGATTTGTCTGTGTAGGCCTTGCAGGAAAAGTTGTGGAATGTAGCTGCCCCTTTGTATTTGAAGCAGAGTGATTTGGCCTCAGCAGCAGCAAAACAGGTAAGCTTATTCAGACCTTCCCTTCAAATAGGTCTCTGGCCAGGAATTGTCCAGTCCAAGGCAGAGCCAGAGGCCTTCCTATAGCTTTCTACCTCTGGTGTGGCCTCCCTAATTTTAGGCTAGGACAGAAGTTAGTGATATGAGAAGGAGCGTAACTAGGGGACACAGCACTCTCTTTGGACTCAGGGGACCTGGGTCCTAGTCCCAGGTCTTCCTCTGATTTGCTGAGTGATATTGAGCAAGTTACTTAAATTCCCTGGATTTTTTCTCTTCTATAAAATGTGGCAGTTGGGCCAGGCGCGGTGGCTCACGCCTGTAATCCCAGCACTTTGGGAGGCTGAGACGGGCACATCACTTAAGGTTAGGAGTTTGAGACTAGCCTGGCCAACATGGTGAAACCCTGTCTTTACTATCATGAATCTTTCATCTGAAAATGTAGCCCAACTCAATTAAGGTTGTTTATATCTTTAGCCTGTACCATCTCTTCAACGTTAAAAGGTCCTTACATATCTGGGTAGTTCATTAAGTAGGCTTTAATTTTATTTGCCTCTAGTTTATTTCTTTTTAGCTTTGAGCAGTTCCCCTTTGTACCTAAGTATTGAGACTTGGTGATCTCTTGCAGGTCAAGTCTTCCAGATAGGAAGTCTGTAAATGACCCAGCAGGAAGCTAATGATGGTGACTGTTATTGTTACATTACAGTTCACTAAATGATTTCAAATCTATTAGCTTAATTAACCCTCATAATAATCCCATGAGATAGGAATAAGTATTAAGTCTATTTTAGAGATGAGGCAGTTAAGGCTCAGCAAGGTTAAATTCATAGAGCTATAGGTAATACAGTCAGGACTTGAGACCAGATCCTCTGATACTCAGAACCTATTTTCTGCTACAGTGCTAAACTCTTGTCTGATCCAGACTCTCTCTCTCAGACCTGGTATGTGGCTTATTGTAGAGGAGTAGAATTTAATGACTAGAACCCAATAATTGAGCCATATTGGAAGGATGGGAGCAATAATTTGGAAGGAAAAGAGGAAAGGAATTACCATTGCTGTTTACCAGATACTGTGATAAACACGTTGCATGCTCGATTTGATACTTGAAACTTCATGATATTGGTACTGTTTCTTCCCTGTTTACAGAAAGGGATTGAGACACTCATGTAATTTAACTTGTCTTACTGCCAATTGTAAGAGAATCTGGAGTCATTTCTGTGACCCCAGAGTGTTCACTGGGAGGCAAGCACAGAAGGGAAAGAGAAGCATCATTTTGATGAAAGTAGCTTATTTGGATAGAACTGAGCAAGATCGTGGACTTGATCTAGGGTCATAGACAATGTTTTCTTGCACTTATTTCTGTCCCTAACTCCCTCAGACCAGGCCCATAGAACAGTCTGTCAGGATAACTAACATCTGGTTAATAGTTCCTGATGCTTAATTCTTGAGGACTTCCTGGGGATTGGGTTTCCATACATAATACATATTAATTTGTTCCCACAGCAGAGTGGGCTTCGTTTAGGGTAACAAGCGGTGCTTTCAGTGCTTTGCAGTTTGCTTAGTGATGAAGCTTTCTTATCTTCACATCATCAACTAAGATGATTTTATTACCAGGTCAGTCTTCTTTTTAAATAGGCAAAATAATTTATTCTCTTTTCACAAGGCATACTATACTAATTTCTTTCAACACTTAAAAGCATAGGGATGTAAAATCTCAGTTCAGAGTTTTACCTAAGGTCATTTAACAGTAGAATTCTATGCTGCTCTCAAGTAAGACTATGATATTTTTATTGATTGTTAATTATCTTTTCTTTATAGATTATGGAAGAGACTTACAAAATGGAGTTTATGTACAGTGGTGTGGAGAATAAGCAGGTGGTGATTATACATCACATGAGACTGCAGGCCAAAGCTTTGCAGCTTATAGTAACAGCACGAACTACACGAGGGTAAGATGTGGGGTTGGCCAAAATATGTGGCATGTTCCTTTCAAAGATACTTCAAATGCATTCAGACATCACACGAAAGTTAATGATAAGTAAAATGAGATTTAGGAAAGACGAGCTAAGGAATGTGTGATCTATTCATTTTTTTTCAGATATCACAGATTCTGTTGTTGGGTCACATTAGACCCTTGGAAATCCAGTTGTGTCTCTCCCTTGCTAAAAACCCTCTGGTGACTCTCCATTACATATAGCACAACACAGGACTTTATCTGGCAATAAGGACATTCTGTATCCTCCTACTTGATAGATTTCCTTAAGAATTTATTGTCAGGGACCATTTTTCTGTTCTGAAGGGACTAATAAGCTTTTTGTCAAGCAGAAAGGATAAATTAAGAGGATGTACTGGGAAGTCAGACTACTTCGTTCAAATCTTGCTTTATCTACTTACTAGTTGTTTGGTGATGAGCCTTTCTGTACCTTGTTTCCCTGTACAGAATGAAAATGAAGATAGCATCTATCTCATGGCATTTCTATGAAGAATAAATGAGATAATACATGTAAAAATACTTAGCATGGTACTTGATACGTAATAAGAGCTCAGTGTAATTATAGCTGTAAGACTTTCAGATAGCTGGAATTGCCACATTTCATTGATTCCAAGATACACATTTTTTATTATTGTAACTTCTCTGAAATCAGATATTTTGATGGTGTCCCCATAGTGTTTTTTGTTTCTTACTATTTCATAAAATAAAGGTGCATCTTAAGAATAATGGCATCATAGATTTGATACAAAAAAATACTTAGGTGACTCATTGCCAGCTCACAGACAGGTTTGACGCTCAGTCAAGCCACTGTGTCAACAAGAAAAGTGGCATAGAGATATAAATATGAATGTTTAAACACCGAAATATACTAGGTCAGATATGATATTCTGAAAAATAAAATATTTTTTCACTTATCTTGATAGTGACCTCATAAAGTCAGAGAACCATTTAATCATAAAGATATTAATATATGACCGGGTGCGGTGGCTTACACCTGTAATCCCAGCACTTTGGGAGGCCAAGGTGGGCAGATCACGAGGTCAGGACATCAAGAGCATCCTGGCTAACATAGTGAAACCCTGTCTCTACTAAAAATACATAAAATTAGCCGGGCGTGGTGGCATGCACCAGTAATCTCAGCTACTCGGGAGGCTGAGGCAGGAGAATCTCTAAATCTGGGAGGCGGAGGTTGCAGTGAGCCAAAATCACGCCACTACACTCCAGCCTGGGCAACAGAGCAAGACTCCGTCATAAAAAAAAAAAAAGAAGGTATCATATATTCATTTAACAAATGTTTAATCCCTACTATGTGCCAGTTACAGCTGAAAAAACAAAGGTGCTTGTGATGGCATCTATACTTTTTTTTTTTTAAAGTTTTTTTTAGTTTATGTATAATTGTTACAAAAATTAAAATATTACAGGGTAAGTGAAAGTTCCCTGGCAATCTACCACTTCTAAAACAACTGCCAGTATTTCATGTGTATACTTCCAGATTTTCCCAAACCATATAAACATAGATTATAAAGGTGTGTACAATATCATAAAGGGGATCATACCATTCTTTGCTGTTCTGCCTCCTATTCCTTTCACCCAACATTATAATATACTTATCTTGTCATGTCATTATATAAAGATACTAATGTTTTTAGGTCTTTACTCAGGCTATAATATTTTATATTTTTCTTTTTTTTTTTTCTTTTAGATAAAGTCTCTCTCTGTCACCCAGGCTGGAGTGCAGTGGTCCGATCTCAGCTCCTCCTCTCGGGTTCAAGCGATTCTCCTGCCTCAGCCTCCCAAGTAGCTGGGATTACAGGCATGCAACACCATGCCCAGCTAATTTTTGTATTTGTAGTAGAGACAGGGTTTCACCATGTTGGCCAGACTAGTCTGGAACTCCTGAGCTGAGGTGATCCACCTGCCTTGGCCTCCCAAAGTGCTGGGATTACAGGCGTGAGCCACCGCACCCAGCCTATATTTTTCGTTTGTATGCATTCCTGCTGTTTTTTATTTCTTTCTGAGTTTTGCTGGATTGTTTTCTTTTTTCCTCCAGGGGTTTCAAAATTATGCACCCTAATTCTAAACTCTTCAAGTGAGAGACAGTAGAACATACTGGTTAAGAGGGCTGTGGCATCACACTGCTTGGCTTCAGATCTTGACTTTGCCATTTGCAAACTAAGTAACCCTTGGACAAGTTACTTAACACTTCTTGGCCTCAGTTTGTTCTCATAAGTTAAATTGAGATTATAGTAGTACCTACCTCTTCCTCACAGGGTTATTGTAAGGGTTATTAAATTATTATATGCAAAACCATGTATTTATTTATTTGTTTTATTTGTTTATGAGACAGAGTCTTGCTCTATTACCCAGGCTGGAGTGCAGTGGCGCTACCTCAACTCACTGCAACCTCTGCCTCCCGGGTCCAAGCAACTCTCATGCCTCAGCCTCCCAAGTAGCTGGGACTACAGGCACGCATCACCACGCCCAGCTAATTTTTTGTATTTTTAGGAGAGATGGGGTTTCACCATGTTGGCCATGCTGGTCTCAAATTCCTGGCCTCAAGTGAGCCACCTGCCTTGGCCTCACAAAGTGCTGGGATTACAGGTGTGAGCCACCACCCCTGGTTGGATTATTACAGGCAAAGTCTTTAAAATGGTGTCTGTCACGTCCATTATAAATACTTGACACATGTTAACTAATATTAGTTTTAATAATACTGTTATTACTTACATTTTTAATGAACATACTGAACTTACATTTATCAGCATAAAAAGTTAAACAGAATTTATGGTCACCTCTCTAAGATCAAGATGATCTAAGAGATCTAAGGGATCAAGATGATCTAAGATCAAGATGAAGATTTTAGTATGCTTTTGTTTGTCTCTTACTGCTTAAATAATTTGGGCCAGTTAGCTGGGCATGGGGGCTCACGCCTGTCACTTTGGGGGGCTGAGGCAGGTGGATCACGAGGTCAGGAGTTCAAGACCAGCCTGGCCAAGATGGTGAAACCCCATCTCTACTAAAAATACACAAAATTAGCCAGGCGTGGTGGTGGGCGCCTGTAATCCCAGCTACTCGGGAGGCTGAGGCAGAAAATTGCTTGAACCCAGGGGGCGGAGGTTGCAGTGAGCCAAGATTGTGGCACTGCACTCCAGCCTGGGTGATAGAGACGCCATCTCAAAAAATAATAATAATAATTTAGGCCAGTTAAGGTCCAAATAATAATAACAATTTGGGCTAGATGCACTGGCTCATGCCTGTAATCCCAGACTTTAGGAGGCCAAAGCAGAGGATTGCTTGAGCCCAGCCAGGAGTTTGACCCCAGCCTAAGCAACATAGTGAGACCCTGTCTCTAAAAAATGAAAATGAAAAATTAGCTGGACATGGGTGGTGTGCATCCTGTGGTCCTATTTACTTGGGAGGATCCCTTGAGCCTAGGAGTTCCAGGCTGCAATGAGCCATGATCATGCCATTGTACTCCAACTTGGGCAATAGAACAAGACCCTATCTCTTAAAAATAATAAAAATATGGCCGGGTGTGGTGGCTCACGCCTGTAATCCCAGCACTTTTGGAGGCCGACGTGGGCGGATCACGAGGTCAGGAGATCAAGACCATCCTGGCTAACATGGTGAAACCCCGTCTCTACTAAAAATACAAAAAAAATTAGCTGGGTGTGGTGGTGGGCACCTGTAATCCCAGCTACTCGGGAGCCTAAGGCAGGAGAATGGCTTGAAACCAGGAGGTGGAGCTTGTAGTGAGCCGAGATCGCGCCACTGCACTCCAGCCTGGGCAACAGAGCAAGACTCCATCTCAAAATAATAATAATAATAAAATAATAAAAAAATAATAACTTGGAAGTTTGTTTCAGCTGATTATGTTTTTATAAGGTAGCTCGTATTAATTTTTATGTTTATAAATATAATCTTTTAAAGTTGTAAGTACATAATCCTATATCCTTGTTTATTTTTATTTTTAATTTTTTTATAAAGTATTTTTTATTTTTAAAAATAATAGAAACATGGTTTCACTGTGTTGCCCAGGCCAGTCTCGAACTCCTGAACTCAAAGGATCCTCCCACCTCGGCCTCCCAAAGTGCTAGGATTACAGACGTGAGCCACCACTTATAATCTTTATAAGTTTAGCTCCAGCTTTGCCACCACTGTTCTCCGTCGCTTTTTAAATTCCTTTGCTCTCATACATAAATGGAATTCTTTTCCAATATTTCCATATTGCTATGGTGCCTTTATTTATTTATTTTATTGGGCAACCCCCGCCAAACCAGAATAGGTTCATAGAGACTCTGCCTCTGCTATGTTCGTTCCCTTTTAGTATTTAATGTTACAGTTGGATGTCTTATGTCAGTCTGGTTCTCTTCCCTACAGCTTATTTTTCATGCTGACACCTTTAAAATTTTCTTTCTTTAATTTCACCAGGATATGTATAGGTATGTTTTTTCTTTCAATATTCTTGCTGATCTTCAGTGGGAGTTTGAAGTATCAGCTGTTTTTAGCTCAGGGATTTTCTTTTTCCTCCATTATTTCTTTACTTCTTGTATACACTTTAGTCTGTCACACTGAACGTTGGATTTTCTGGATCTGTTTTTCCTATACCTTTCCTTTTGTAATTTCAATTTCTTTGTTTTTCTATTCTATATTCTGAGTAAATTCTTTTTTTTTTTTTTTTTTTTTTTTTGAGATAAGAGTTTTGCTCTTGATGCCCCGGCTGGAGTGGAATGGCACAATCTCAGCTCCCTGCAACCTCCACCTCCCAGGTTCAAGCGATTCTCCTGCCTTAGCCTCCCAAGTAGCTGGGATTACAGGCATGCGCCACCATACCCGGCTAATTTTGTATTTTTGGTAGAGACGGGGTTTCTCCATGTTTGGTCAGTCTGGTCTTGAACTTCTGACCTCGGGTGATCCGCCCACCTCAGCCTCCCAAAGTGTTGGAATTATAGGCGTGAGCCACCGCACCTGGCCAGTAAATTTTTTAATATGCTGTTTTTAGTTTATCATTTCAGTTTACATTGTTGTCGATTCCACTGTTCTGAACTGTTGACTTTGATTTCATTATTATGTGTTTTATTTCCAAGTGTGCTTCTCTACTATTTTTTCCTTTTTTTTTTTTCTGCTGTATAGCTTCTCATCTTCTCATCTGCTGTTTCTGTAGCAGTTTCTCTTGCTTTGTCAGTGTAATATCCTTTTAAATCCCTGTTAACTCTCACCGAGGTTGTTGATTAGAATTTTTAAAAAAGTTTACTGTGCTTTCTTGCCTTAACTGTTTTTGAGAACTGCTTGGTCTCATTTACAGCTCCTGATTGTCGTTTACAACACCTAGTCATTTTCCATTGTCTTTGCATACTTACAATGAAAGTCTAGACTAGTTTAAATTGGTAATTTGTATTCTTCTTTAATGATTGTTAGCCCCGAGTGAGCCTTACTTTCATAGCTTTCCTTCCCTCACACCAAAGGAAAAGTAGGAGTTCTTAGTATTAGAGGCCTACTTCATATATATGGCATGTTGAAGAGGATGCCTGGTGTTTTTTGACGTTTGAGGAGAGTTCCCAAATCTTTTTGTATTTTACTGCCTGGAGTCTCTCCAAGATGATTCTCTATATAATCAGGGAAATAAATAAGGAAATGTCACTGCTTGGCCAAATTGCTTTCCTTTGTGCCCCTGCTTGGCTGGAATTCTCTCTTCTAGCCCTCTTACTCCTTGTGGTCTTTGGTGGGTGACCTCACTATGAAATTTCACTTCCATTTCTGGTAGAAGATTAGTTTAAAAACTTTCAAGTGCTACTTTTTTTTTTTTCCCGGAAAATAATTAGAATGAATGTTGCTTCCAGAGTAGGTTTCCCTTTGCCATCTACCCTCGGCCCCATTTTTTGTTCATTCAGCAAATACTTATTGAATGCTGCCTGTGCTAGGAAATGTATGATGAAGGATACAAAGTCTACTCATGGGGACTATTTTATTTTATTTTTTTATTTTTTTTTTTTTGAGACGGAGTCTCACTCTGTCGCCCAGGCTGGAGTGCAGTGGCCGGATCTCAGCTCACTGCAAGCTCCGCTTCCCGGGTTTACGCCATTCTCCTGCCTCAGCCTCCCGAGTAGCTGAGACTACAGGCGCCTGCCACCTCGCCCGGCTAGTTTTTATTTTTTAGTAGAGACGGAGTTTCACCGTGTTAGCCAGAATGGTCTCGATCTCCTGACCTCCTGATCCGCCCATCTCGGCCTCCCAAAGTGCTGAGATTTCAGGCTTGAGCCACTGCGCCCAGCCAAGGAGACTATATTTTAATAAAGAGACTAAACCTTGACATGATTCTCTTACATATTTTTATATAAGGAAAGAGTACTTGTTTTATCTCAGTGGGAACTTTATTCCTCCAACGAATAAAATATTAAAGAAAACAAGTGGGAAGTTTCATGCAGAAATTACATACAAGAAATAGGAAGAAAACATACAAAGGTCAAAATTTAGTAAGTCATATGGACCTAGCATGTTGCCTGGATTATTTAGGTATGCAATAACTTTTTCCTGAAATGAAATGTTCTCAAGTACTGTGAGGCCAAATAAATCAAGGTAGAGAGGAAGGAACACCATCTGTGTCCGTGGGCAAAGTAGTAACAAAACCTTTCCCCCTCTTGCGTAAGAATTTACTCAACTTTTTAGGTATGTTTCTTGGAGCCTTTACAGTGTCAACTACATTAGTAGGCTATACCGCTATGGAAAAAATGATCTCTGAGTAAACTGCATGTAGACCAGAAGGAAATATAAATAAAGTAGTTTCAAGATGCAGATACAATGGCTGTAGGCTTCATTGAGTGCAAGGATTCTTGAAACTGGATAGATCTTGTAGCAGTCCACCCAGCTATCTGGGAGCTTTCATCCCAATGCTGACAGCTCATGTGCAAGGAGATGAGCTCTAAATCAGGTAGGTATAGAGACCATACTAGCTGAGATGCTAATGAAGCCAGGACTCCCGCAGAAGGGGAACTTGACACTGTACTGCCCACATGCTATGCTTCTCTCCTGTATTCGTAGTGAGTCTAGTGCCAAGTGTAGCCTGCAATAGTCTTTGATTTTTAATATTCTTTGAGCTTAATGGGCACTGCAGTGGTTTAATCAGGTCTTGGGATCCCGACAGGTGTTTCCACCAGGTCCATTAGGAGTCTTCTGTTACTTTTAGAGATCATTTTTACAGTGTAATATACTAATTTTCCTTTAATTTAGGCTCAGGTTTCTGGGACTTTTGGTCCTCCTCAGTTTGCAGATTTCACAAGCAAATCCTTTTACATTTCTTTTCTACAGACTTGATCCCTTATTTGGGATGTGCGAAAAATTTTTACAAGAAGTGGACTTTTTTCAGAGGTAAGTATTTTATAACTCTTCTGGCTTATTAAATGTTGGTTACATGGAGAATAGCACTTACAGGCAATAGGAACAATCACAAATCACATTCCTTGGTATAGCTAGTGCAGCCAAGCTATCATCTGTGGCCATGTCGTTAACCTTAAATTAGGAAAAAAACCCTAATTTGTTTTTTTTCCTTAATGTTGTAGAAACTTCTTTGAAGTTAGAGCTTCAAAACTAAACCTATCAGGAATCACTTGCATTTAGCACTCAGCTAGGCTATAAAAATATGAAGAAAACGTGTAAATACGTTTGTTGAAAAAAATCATTAGTCATCTGTTTTTTTCACCACTGTTTGTTCACACCATTCTTATTTACTTATTTATTTAAGACAGAGTCTTGCTCTGTCGCCCAGGCTGGAGTGCAGTGACGCAATCTTGGCTCACTGCAGCCTACGCCTCCTGGGTTCAAGTGATTCTTCTGCCTCAGCCTCCCAAGTAATTGGGACTACAGCCACCTGCCACCACACCCGGCTAATTTTTGTGATTTTAGTAGAGATGGGGTTTCATCATGTTGGCCAGGCCGGTCTCTAACTCCTGACCTCAAGTGATCTGCCTGCCTTGGCCTCCCAAAGTGCTGGGATTATAGGTGTGAGCCACCACTGCATCTGACCTCATTATTATTTTTTGAGACAGGGTCTCACTCTGTCACCCAGGCTGGCACAGCTCACTGCACCCTTGAACTCCTGGGCTAAAGCTATCATCCCACCTCAGACTCCTGAGTAGCTAGGACTACAGGCATGTGCCACCATGCCCAGATAATTTTTAATATATTTTTTTAGAGATGGGGTCTTGCTGTGTTGCTCAGGCTGGTCTCAAACTCCTAGCTTCAAGAGATCCTCCTGCCTCTGCCTCCCAAAGTATTGGGATTACAGGTGTAAACCACTGCACCAGGCCCACACTATTCTTACACTTGCATATTTCTCTATAATCTACAAACAATTGTTTTGTAATTCTGTAGGTAAATTTTATTTTGTAGAATACATGTATTTTTTCAGAATTTTATATGGAATGAATCCATTAAAGCACATGCAGTAGTTGAATGGAAAGCTTGATGAAGAAATAGGAGTCGAGGGAATGACCAGACTTTTGGTATGCTGGCAGAATAATACTGGGAGAAGACATAGGATCTTAAAGCACTGATGAAGTCTGTTTCATTTCTTCCACTCATTGTCTCTGCCCTCATGAAGTTCACCAACCTGAGGTTTTTATGACTCTGTACTTGTCATTTCGATGATGACAGCTTCTTATAGGGCTGACTTGCAACACTACCTTTACCAGCAGGTAATGCTCTCTAGCAAATTGTACCATCTAGCTTGGCTTTTTAAGATCCTAGTTTGGAGGCTGAGTGTGGTGGCTCACACCTGTAATCCCAGCACTTTGAGAGGCCAAGGTGGGTGGATCACGAGGTCAGGAGTTTGAGACCAGCCTGGCCAATATAGTGAAACCCCGTCTCTACTAAAAAATACAAAAAATTAGCAGGGCGTGGTGGTGGGCACCTGTAATCCCAGCTACTCGGGAGGCTGAGGCAGAAGAATTGCTTGAACCTGGGAGGTGGAGGTTCCAGTGAGCCGAGATCATGCCATTGCACACCAGCCCGGGCAACAGTGCGAGACTCCGTCTCAAAAAGAAAAAAAAAAAAATTGTAGTTTTGAATCTGAAATAAGTTTGTGCCTTACTTTTGGCTTTAGATTCTTTAAACTAGAGAGTCTGTTTTTGCACCGTTGGGATGAAAAGATTTTTGGGAAGATGATAGCTCTGAATCCCCAAAGTTCTTCATCTGTTGTTCTTAATTCATCCTTTGAGTTCCTGCATAGATATCACCTCCTCAGTGAGATATTTTTTGACTGTCCCCTGGCACAAGGCACAAAATTGGATCAGTCCGAGCCAGAAGTGACGTACTTAACTTTTCTGAGCCTCAATGTGGCATCATCCCCTCTGAGTCTCAGTGTTTCTGCCACTTGAATGCAAGCTTCATTGAAGCAATCATTTTGTTCTCTTTTGTTCACTGTGTTTCCAGAACCTGAAATAGTGCTTGGCACTTCGTAGGTCTTAAAAATGTATTTGTTAAAATAATTAATGAATCTGTAATATGAAAATAAAAATTCTAATGATGCATAGGATTGCTGGGACTTAAATAAGATCATGTAAAACACTTAAGAGTATTCCTGGCACATAATGGTTATCAGTAAACAGAGGCCTTTCTGATGATCATGAGTGAGGCATGTTTGTGTAGGTACCGGTCTATCTTGGTCATAAACTGCAAGGTCCTCTCACTTCATCATTCTTCCTGCTTCAGGGTTTGGTAGGTGTCTGGGGCCCAACCTGTGGTGAATGAGTACACAGTTGAATGAGTCAGTTGCTTCTGTTTGTTCCTCTAGGTATTTCATCGCTGATTTGCCCCACTTGCAGGACAGCTTTGTGGACAAACTCCTTGACCTTATGCCCCGACTCATGACATCTAAACCTGCAGAAGTGGTCAAAATTCTACAGACCATGCTGCGACAGAGTGCTTTCCTGCATCTCCCACTTCCAGAGCAGGTCAGGGTCTATTTGGCCCTTACAGGCCAAATCTGTCCAGACGGACAAAAATCTTTACCTTGGTGATCTTCTTTGACCAATGGAACAGCTGGGCTAGGCTCTTCCTCTGAGTGGCTCCCACATGCCCACTCATTAGATAAAGAGACAGAAAAAAGATTGTGTTTTCTTATCCAGGAATGACCTGGCTTTAGAATCATAGTATTTTCTTCTTGCTTACAGATCCACAAAGCCTCAGCCACCATCATCGAGCCAGCGGGCGAGTCAGACAACCCTTTGCGGTTTACCTCCGGGTTGGTGGTGGCTCTGGATGTTGATGCAACCCTGGAGCATGTGCAGGATCCTCAGAACACTGTTAAGGTCCAGGTCTGTTGAGTGTGGGTCCTCACGGAGCTTCTAGACTGACCTTGTGTTGAAGTATTTAATGTTAGTACCCCTGTAGTCTCTACCTGAGGGACAGAAACTGGAACAGGAGAAGAAATGAGCCTCCATGGGAAAGAACCTAGGCTTGAATCTCAACCACTGCTGAGTGTGGTTTGGAGCAAGTTACTTTAAACTCTGAGTCTCAGATTCTACAACTAACAAACAGGAGGAGTTGACATAAAGAGATAATGTATTTAAAGTTGCCAGGACCCAGTAAGGGTTCACTGAATCATAAGACCTTTTCTAATCTTGTAATGTGATGTTAAGATTTGGTCTTTTGTTACAGAAGACTGTAATAAACAAGTTCCTTTCAGGCTGTGAGTCAGTGAGCTGGCAGATAAAATTTATGGATGGGAAAAGGCGATGACTAGGAAATATTCTTTCCCAAGTTACATAGATGTAATAGATACACGTGAGAAATGTAGTAGAGACACTAATCAATTCAGACAGTGCAGTTAAGCCTCACAATGAAGTGGTAGTACTTCATTCATCCATCTGTCCGCTCATTCATCCTTCCTTCTATCCATCTGTGCAATCGTGTTTACTCTATTGCAAGTGCTAAGTGCTGTGGTTGCCAAGGTAAATATGTCACAGTTCTTGCTTTCGGGGTGTGCACAGTTTCAGTGAGAGATATACAGATGGGCAGGCAATTAGAAAACAGGGTTTGGTGAGTAGACATGCACAGGATGGGTCATCTAGACTGCCTCCTAAAAAACCCCTTTCAAAGCACCTCTACCACATGCAGGGCTAAACCTTTTAGAGTACTCAATTTGGAGTGTGGTGGAGGCTCAGGAAAGGAAAGGAGAAGGGCACAAGGGATATGGGAGAAGGGCTGAAGGGATATGAGTCAAAGCAGGGATGCAAGCATTGGCAGGAAGTACAATAAGGAGACAGAAAAATAGGCTGGAACAGGCAGAGAAGGCTTCCTGGAGGAGGTAAGGATGAATCAGGCCTTGAAGATGATGCTTTTTTGGCTATGGTGACAGTAGAGGAACGGGCCTTCTGGCTTCCAAGCAGGAATTATTATAAATTATGAGACCTGCAGAGAACTAGTTCTGAGCTAGCTGTGAAGTTGTATTGCATATTGCAGTGTCTTTTTGTTTTTGTTTTTTTGTGTGTGTTTTTTCCCCACATTAATGGTTGTCCGGTTGTCCACCTTCACTGCACTGTAGGATTACTCAGAAATCATTAAGAAGAACAGATGAATAGGTGTCAGCCTACATTAACTAAATCAAAATCCTGAGAATAGGGCCCATGGACACTAGTGTTTAAGAGTTCATGGATGATTCTAATATGTAGTCCGTGATACCAGCAGAACTACTGTTTTACATTGTCCCTGAAAATAACTTCACTGATCAACTGAGCATGAAGGAGATTGTAGGCAGGTTATTTAAGGGTCATATCCTAGACTGTCTCCTAAAAAACCCCCTTCAAAGCACATCTACCACATGCAAGGCTAAACCTTTTAGATACCTTATAGGTAGAGGGATGGGAAACTCACTGCCCCATCATGGGACAGTTCCAGTGGTTCGAAAGTGCCATCCAGTCCAGTCACCACACCCTGAATCATCCCTCTGTTCTGGGCACTACTTCAGGTGCTTGATAAAGATATAGCAGTAAACATGCCTCAGAGATGACACTGAGATTACATTCCCCATTAAGATACTGTAGATCTATTCTTTAAAGCAGACCCTGCAGAACTCCATTCATTAACACTTTTGTAAGCCTAAGCTAGGTTAC
The DNA here is from genome assembly GCF_047675955.1 of Chlorocebus sabaeus. Lineage (NCBI taxonomy): Eukaryota > Metazoa > Chordata > Mammalia > Primates > Cercopithecidae > Chlorocebus > Chlorocebus sabaeus. The sequence continues at coordinate 74,407,079 of NC_132904.1, read as the reverse complement.
TGTATTCTACCTGATGATCATTCATACTGGCCGTTTCCTTCCTCTGACCTATTTGGGCCATAGGTTTCTAAGCTCCACTTTTGGAGTAGACAAATGAAAGAAGGCTTCCAGCAACCATTTCACAGAGCAGTCAAGGCCTTTCACCAAGGACAGTTTTGCTGAGAATGCTGGGAATTTTTTTTTTTTGTTTTTAAGATAAGGTCTCTGTCTGTTGCCTGGGCTGGAGTGCAGTGGCATGGTCACCTCAAACTCCTGTGTCCAAGGGATCCTCCTGCCTCAGCCTCCTCAGTAGCTGGAACTAGAGATACACACCATCACACCTGGCTAATTTTAATTTTTTGTGTGTGGAGATTGGGGGGGTCTTACTTTTTTGCCCAGTCTGGTCTTAAACTCCTGTCTTCAAGCAATCCTTCCGCTTCAGCCCCCCAAAGTGCTGGGATTATAGGCATGAGCCACCATGCCCACTGAAAACAAAAATTGTGGCCCCTGTTCATTTGTTTTTCCCAATATCATTGCTATTTCAGCCCTCCTCTGCCCTTCTTTTTCTTTCTTTTTCTCTTTTTTTTTTTTTTGAGACAGAATCTCACTCTGTCACCCAGGTTGGAGTGCAGTGGCAGTGATCTCAGCTCACTGCAACCTCCGCCTCCCAGGTGCAAGCGATTCCCCTGCTTCAGCATCCCAAGTAGCTGGGACTACAGGCACATGCTACCACATCCAGCTAATTTTTGTATTTTTATTAGAGAAGGGGTTTCATCATGTTGACCAGACTGGTCTTGAACTCCTGGCCTCAAGTAATCCACCTGGCTCAGCCTCCCAAAGTGCTGGGATTACAGGCGTGAGCCACTGTGCCCGGCCCTCCCCTTCATTTTCTTAAAAAAAAAAAAAAAAGAAGCCCAAGCACTTGTCTTTAAAGATAATAAGGATCAGGAAACTGAGACACCTGCATCTTTCTTCTATAGTAGGTTTGGGAGCTTGGAACCTAGAACTAGAGTGGGGAGTAGCAGCTTTAAGAAATAAGGGTAGGCCAGGCATGGTGGCTCACACCTGTAATCCCAACACTTTGGGAGGCTGAAGTAGGAGGATCACCTGAGGTCAGGAGTTCGAGACCAACCTGGCCAACATGGTGAAAACCCATCTCTACTAAAGATACAAAATTAGCCGGGCATGATGGTGGGTGCCTGTAATCCCAGCTACTTGAGAGGCTGAGGCAGGAGAATCACTTGAACCCGGAGGCAGAGGTTGCAGTAAGCTGAGATCGCGCCATTGCACTTCAGCTTGGGTGACAGAGTGAGACTGTCTCAAGAAAAGAAAAAAGAAAAAGAAATAAGGGTAGGCCCGGCACAGTTGCTCACGCCAGTAATTCCAACACTTTGGGAGTCTGAGGCAGGAGGATCACTTGAGGTCAGGAGTTGGAGACCAGCCTGGGCAACATAGCAAACTTTTTTCTCTACAAAAAAGTTTAAAAGAAAATTACCTGGTGTTGTGGCACGTGCCTGCAATCCCCACTCCTCAGGAGGCTGAGGCAGGAAGATCACTTGCACCCAGGAGTTTGAGGCTTCCATGAGTTATGATCGTGCCATTGCACTCTAGCCTGGGTGATAGAGTAAGACCCTGTCTTTAAAAAAAAAAAAAAAAAGAAAAGTGTAGAATCAGGGGGAGGCCCCATGACCTGAGGAGAGATGAAGGATTATATGGCAAGTGGGTGAGACATGCCTTCCACAGTTTCAACATTGACCACAGTTTCAACATTGGAAGACCTGTGTGGTTCCCTAGTCTGCCTTCATAAGCATATTTACATAGAGCAAGTCCTGGTCCTAGGATAAGCTTCATTTGTTCCTGTAGTTCCTTTGTATGCTGCAGTATAGTAGGCTGTCTACACAGGGAGCTGGGAGGTCCCCCAGGATGCTGAGGAAAGAACTCTGTCGCAGTTCGTGAGACTTAAAGAATTGGCCAATGATTTGAGTGGACCCTTCATTGAGCCGTGTCTTCGTAGAAAGAGAGATAAATGACTTCCTAGCTGCTTGAAATTTAGTGGAGAGAATGCAGTTATAAAATAACTCCAAATACTGGTGGTTGGTGATGGATGCTGGGCCATGGTGTGATTCAGAGCCAGGGAGGGACTGCTCTTCTGGTGAAGGTACCTGAGAACACTTTTCATAATCAGAATTAATGTTCTTACCTGTCCTTGCACTTAATAGCGACACTCTGTTCATATTACTCATTCACCATAAATTCAGGAAATGTTTACTGGACACTGCATCATGCTGGATCAGGGGAATAGAGATTTCTACAGTGTTGACCTCCCCTCAAGGCCCTGTCTTAGGAAAGTTGGTGTCATCTTTCTTCTTGTGCTTTGAGGTTCACAACAGATGTCATCATCCATTTTGTTAAATGCTCCTCTCGCTTCTGCCTCTTTTTCTCATTTCTGTCACCCTTTAGGTCTTATATCCAGATGGCCAGGCTCAGATGATTCACCCCAAGCCTGCAGACTTCCGGAATCCTGGCCCAGGGCGGCACCGGCTCATCACTCAGGTTTACCTCTCCCACACTGCTTGGACAGGTAAGGAGTCAGGGCCAGGGTGGGCAGGAAAATATACTGCTGGAGATCACACCTACCCTTAAGCGTTTGGTTTTTAAAGTTTGAAAAAAAAAAAATGTGGATGAATCAGGCCTTCTAAGAATTGAACTTGATTCCTTAATGAGTTTATAAGCCAAACTGGGTATATTTGGGCTACTTTGCTACAGTGCTTTGATTGCATGAGAGATAAGATTCTGTTAGAAGATATACAGGCGATTATGATAGAATGGAGTTTCATGGAAAGGGCCCTGGTCTGGACACCAGGAGACTATATTCTTATCCTAACTCTGCCACCAACTTGCTTGGTCACCTTGGACAAGTCTCTCCCTTTCTGAGTCTTTTTCCTCATCTTCCAAATGACAATAATAATTCTCAATCTACAAATTAGTTGTGAGGATTTTTAAAAATTTTTTTCGTTCTCCAACTTCTATGTCTGAATTTTGAGGATTTTTAATCCATAAGAATAAAATGGGAGAATACAAGTACAAAGGAGATTACATTTCAAGCCAGTAAGGCTGCTTTAAAAAACTTAAGAAGACCTCAGTCTGCAGAACCTAGAAGAGGGGGCAGAATTGACCTCAGTGGTGTTTCCCAAATAATTGGAGATGATTCAGGAGCACTATCACTGGAGGTGTTTAATGCCACCAAATTTGGTTTATTTTAGAGATAGGGAATGCCTTTGGAATTTTCTTTCACTCTGTGTTTTTAAATACATAATTATAAGGCTATTATTATTATTATTTTGAGACAGAGTCTTGCTCTTGCCCAGGCTGGAGTGCAGTAGTGTGATCTCGGCTCACTGTAACCTCTGCCTCCTGGGTTCAGGCGATTCTCCTGTCTCAGCCTCCCGAGTAGCTGGGATTACAGGTGCGCATCACTACACCTGGCTAATTCTTTTGTATTTTAGTAGAGACAAGGTTTCGTCATGTTGGCCAAGCTAGTCTCGAACTCCACCCGCCTTGGCCTCCCAAAGTAGTGGGATTACAGGCGTGAGCCACTGCGCCGGGCCTTTATTAATGGTTTCCCTCTGTCAGGGTGTTAGATGGGTAGTGATGACTTTATAAAGCTGTTGGATGTCAGGGCAGCCCCTTTGAGGTTCTGGTGGCGGTAGGCCTGGTGTAGTTGAGGGAGCATCCAGTGGTTCTGCTGCCCAGGATGTGCTTCCCTGAGCATTCCTCATTCCATAATCTGGCTGCCTGGAATGTTTTTGCACTATTTGCCAAACCACTGGCCCCCCAGGAAAGTAGATTCCTTATTCTAATACCTTCTGATGAAGGGATCCTGGATATGGGGAAGGAAATGCTGTGGGAGCATTTTGGGAGGGACAAGGCTCAGGAAAGCATATTACAGTATTTTTATGCTATAGCTCAAAAGATCGTGGAAGGTCTTGAGAGGGTAGTTACTTGTCCCTGGTCACACAGCAAGTCATTGCCAAGGCCAGAGTTAGAACTCAGCTGATCTGCCCCCAAGCTCAAGGTTTTTTCTCCTAGGCCCCATTTGCTCTTAAGGTATCCTAGTTCATTGCAGACTTCCTTGTTTGTTAATGCCAGGTGATCCTGAGCCTGAATAATTTTAACTTATATAAGATCACAGCCAGGCACGGTGGCTTGTACCTATAATCTTTGGGAGGCTGAGGTGGGAGGATTGCTTGAGCCCAAGAGTTTGAGACCAGCATGGGCAATATAAGGCAACCCTATCTCTACAATATATATAAAAAAGTTAACTGGGCATGGTGGCATGTGCCTGTAGTCCTAGCTACTCAGGAGGCTGAGGTAGGAGGACTGCTTGAGTCTGGGGGCATCAAGGCTGCAGGGAGCCCTGATCGTGCCACTATACTCTAGCCTGGCTAACAGCAAGACCCTGACTTAAAAAAAAAAAAAAAAACCATCAGAAACAAGAAAACAAGATCACCTCCTCTAAGTGGTTGCTACCCAGTCACTATTACAAATCCCTGTTTTAATTCTTTATATATTATAGCGTGTACTGGTGTCAGATGTGTTTTCACATTTAATTATTTACTGACTTTCCCATTAGGATGTAGGCTCCTGTAGAGCAGGGAACTTGCTTGTCTTTGCCTCTGTATCTCCAGTGTTTTAGTAGCATATGTCTCTACTGCCTGACGTAGTAGGCACTCAACAAATAATGAAAATTGAATACAAGGTTTTAAATGTGCAATAAAAATTCATTTAATCTTTAGACCAACTCTGCAGTGGGAATTGGTATTCTCTGGTTCATTTTACAGATACATAAATGGAGGCCCACATAGCTGATCAGTGATAGTGCTAAAGCTGGCAGTCACCCTTCCCAGCCCTCACTGTGCTATGTCCCTTCCGGTTTGGGGCACTGAATTGAAATATGTCTCATTGTAAATGAGCTTGCACTTTCTCCTAATCTAGGTGGTGGGGCCTGGAGTTTTTAGGGAGCTCCTTCAATCCCTCAGTAGCTCCCCACGAGGGAGGGGCCTCTCCTCTGGGAGGCAGGATGCTGCCACGTAGGAAGCTGAGTCACAGACCATGTTTCAAATTCTGCCTCCTTTGCTGTGTGATCCTGAGAAAGTTATTTTACCTCCCCGTCTCATTAAGATGAGAATAAGAATATAAACCTCCTAGGAGATATATTCTTCCAGGCATGACGCATAAGTTGCCTGAGTTGTCCTAGATGATCTTGTCTCTTTCTCCCTAGTTCCCCTCCCTCTTGTTTTCTTTCTTCTCCGCTTTACTCCTATGGCATTGCCTTGAATTGCCATTCTTATCAAATGTTGGTAAGGGAATGCAAAATGACCCTGTAGGGCTGAGTCCTACATCAACTCCCTCTGATCTTAGCAGGATTTATTTTGTTGTTGTTGTTGTTGTTGTTGTTTGTTTTTGAGCTAGGGTCTCCCTCTGTTGCCCAGGCTGGAGTGCAGTGGTGTGATCATCTCGGGCTCAAGTGGTCCTCCCACCTCAGTCCCCCTAGTAACTGAGACTATACGCCCGGCTAACTTATTTTTATTTTTTTGTAGAGACAGGGTCTCACTATGTTGCCCAGGCTAGTCTCAAACTCCTGGGATTAACTGATTCTCCTGCCTTGGCCTCCCAAAGTGCTGGGATTATAGGCTTGAGCCTTATCCAGCTTTTACCAGGATTTGGCTTCTTGAAAGTACTATGCCAACTGGGGCTTTGGTTGTGGTCTGCCACCTGGGATGGAATGGGAGGGTGTGGCAGGAAAGCAGATCCAGGTACCTATCTTGATTCCATCCTTAGTGGGAGATTCATCTGGAGTCTGGTATCAGAGAACAGTGTTAGTTTCATGACAGTTACACTCGTGGCTGCTGCATGACCCTCATGTTGTCATGTGAGTATGTGCTTACCACATGGCTGGTACTTGCTGATGCTGAGGCTGCACTTAGATCTCATGCTGAAATCTGAGGTGCACTGGATTGCTCTGGCCTTGGGCTGACTGCAAACCTTTTCCTTCCTGGAGGACAGCAATCCAGTCTCTACTCTGATCATAGAGAGAAGTTTGGATGTAACCAGGAAGAGGTCTGGGGAGGCATTGAGAAGTCCTGGAGTGTCTGCCCTTGTTAATTTAGATCCATCTAGCCTTCATTCATACCCTCTGAACTTCTTAGCCTTGGGATCATTTTCAACACTTGCACTTTTTACTCTGGTTGCACCAAATTAAGGAGACATTCCAAGTTCACTCCGTTTCTGGCCTTTGCACTTGCCCTTTCATTTTTCTGAAATTCTCTCCCTCTTCTTTATACAAGCATGTGGTTAATAGAATGATTAACTGCTTCAGTTTATGAACTGGGCTCGAATTCTTACCCAGGTGTGCATTCGGGGAGTCTCTGAGAACCTATCTGATTCTTGGAAGTTTTGCCAAGATTTTGACAGTCTTTCTTTCATAATGTAGCAGGATAAGAACTCTTGGGGTTATATGCTTGGCACAGAATGGATATTCTATTCCAAAGCCTTCCTGCACTCCCTTCCTCAGTGCTTCTTGCAGGCTTGGTTAGAGCGTGTATTGTACTCCATTGCAACTATCTGTTTCCTCAACCAAACAGCCAGCAACTTGAGGGGAGTTCTTATTTATTCTTGCTAGGACCTGCCACATAGAGACACTAGATGATTATATTGTAAGATAATGTAATGACAGAATGAAATGTTTTCAGACATTTTAGGTCCCTGAAACATGTTCCTGTTCATTGGCCAGAAATTTTTGGCCAACCATTTCCTATTCAAAGGCTTCCTCTCCACTAATAAAGTAGTCTGTGGAACATGCAGCCCTGAGGCTTGAGATGGAACTGCGCAGGAAGAGCCCAGCTGGGTATGAGAATAAGCCACAGGCACCTTCTGACCCTCTGTTCTGAGGCTGGAAGTCTTGAAACGCTGAGAGGTTCTCAGAAACTGCCCAAATCCACACCTGCGTAAGAATTTTAGCCCAGTTCATAAAGCAGATCATGAAACAATTAATCTTTCTGAAAGGGTTTTTAGCTTGCTCTCCAGTTGTCTCAGCAGCTTTGGCTCTGTGCCACAGTGAGCCCGAGGGGGAAGGTGATGGAGTAGCATCACATCTGCAGGCTCATTGTCAGCCTACCAGGATTTCACCTGGGAAGTGTTTTGTTTGGTGAGGGTAAGGGGAGGGATGCGGACGGATGAAGAAATTTCTTCCTACTGCTTCCATTTTGATATTTCTTTAACTTCACATTTCATCCTCATTCCTAGCAGGTGCCTAGTTATAGACGATTTCTTTTATCTTTTTTTCAGAGGCATGCCAGGTGGAAGTGAGGCTGCTGCTGGCCTACAACTCCAGCGCTCGCATTCCAAAATGCCCCTGGATGGAGGGTGGTGAGGTGTCACCACAGGTGGAAACCAGCATTGAGGGCACCATTCCCTTCAGCAAGCCTGTAAAAGTTTATATAATGCCCAAACCTGCACGGCGCTGAGGCAAAAACAGTCTTTCCAACCATGGCCTAGAGGGTCCTTCTTAGGTGTCAGAATGAGCCAAGCCTGAAACACTTCACCTGGAATTGATATGTAGGCTTAAGGAGTATGTGACCCTTACAGTCTCATCTGGTATCAAACACAGGATAAATTGTTTCTTCATTAAAAAATAAAAAACCTTCAAGTCTACTTCCCCTCCCTGTCTCCACAATAAAGTTGAGAAAACACCAAGCTGTTCTAGTTCCTGGTCTGTAAAGAAATGTGTGGCTATAGCTTCAGCTTTTATACTGCATGCTTACATGCTATTCCTCAGGTGTGAAACACAAAGGTCCAGCTACCTCCTGATAACTGGTTATTTGAGCTATAGTCTTATTTCTTAAAGTGACGGTGTGTTTGTCAGGGCAACTCCAAGGCCGCTTTAACAACTGTACTTTTTTACCATTGACGGTGGCTGAAGGACCTTAAACATGCGTTATCTTGCTAGGAAGTCTCTTCGCTAATGCAGGCAGTAGCTGGGCCAAGGACTGAATAGCTGGAGAATGAATCATTTTCATCTTTGAGGAAAATTCTTTTTTTTTTTTTTTTTTTGAGATGGAGTCTTGCTGTGTCGCTCAGGCTGGAGTGCAGTGGTGTGATCTTGGCTCACGGCAACCTCTGCCTCCCAGGTTCATGCCATTCTCCTGCCTCAGCCTCCTGAGTAGCCAGGACCACAGGCGCCCGCCATCACGCCTGGCTAATTTTTTGTATTTTTAGTAGAGACGGGGTTTCACCGTGTTAGCCAGGATGGTCTCGATCTCCTGACCTAGTGATCTGCCCACCTCGGTCTCCCAAAGTGCTGGGATTACAGGCGTGAGCCACTGTGCCTGGCTTTGAGGGAAATTCTTGATCTTGCCTGCCATTATTCTTAGGACCTCTATGGCTTTAAATAAATAATATAGAAAAGCTATATTTTAGAAAAGAATCAGGATTATGGGAAATAGGGAACCAGTGCAAGAAATAAAGTCATTTACTGCAGCATCTCTCACGAGTTGATGCTACATGTGAGTTAAAGTTTTAGGTGTGAGGCTGGGGGCTGTGGCTCATGCCTATAATCCCAGCACTTTGGGATTATGGGAGGCAGGAGGATTACTTGAGCCCAGGAGTTCAAGACCAGCCTGGGCAACATAGCAAGACCCCACCTCTGTTTTTTTTTTAAAAAAAAAAAACCTTGCAGGTGTGATACAATAACAGTCAGTGCTCCAGAGAGGTTACCCTTTGGTACCGCCTGTGCTATGTACTTCACCTGTCATTTAATCTTCACAATAGCCAAATGAGGCTCAGAAACTTAAGTCACTGGTGGGACAACTATACAGTAAGTAATAAAGCCTGTATTCATTCAAATCTGAGAAGATCCCAAAGGTCTACGCTATATCACCTCAGGGGAAGTATATGGGAAAAAGCTCTTTCTGCCTCTGTTTCCTCATCTGTGAAACAGAGATAATTGGACCTCAATGGTGGTTGAATAGGACGGATTAAATAACGATTGGTAGAATCTGAACCTGCAGCCAGTCTTGATTGTATTTGCCACTTGGCAAGCTTATAAAAATAATAGCAAGATAATACAATTACTCAGAGGTGGAGCTGGAATTTAAATTCAAGCATGTTTTAACTTTTGGTTTAAGGTACTTTGGTGTACCTGGCAGTTTTGTAAGCTCTTTACATTAATTAATTAACTCTCTAGGTACTATTGTCTTCATTTTATAAACAAGGCAGCTGAAGTCGAGAGAAATAAGTAACCTGTCCTAGGTCATACAATTAATCAATGACAGATCCGGCAGTCTATTCCTAGGCCGTCTATTTCCACGAGGTCATGAGTGCTAAAGAGGGACTAGGGGGAGAATGACTAACTCTAGGGAGCTGACTTTTCTAGTGTGCTTACCTGTTTTGCATCTCTCAAGGATGTGCCATGAAGCTGTAGCCAGGTGGAATTCTACCACAGCCCCGACATGAACATCTGATGGCATTTGCTGGGTTGGAGCCTAGACAAAAACATGAAGAACCATGGCTGCTGCCTGAGCCCATCATGCTGTAATTATAGAAAGCCTTCTAAGGGAAGAATATGCTGGATATTTTTCAGATAAGTACCCCTTTTATAAAAAAATCCTCCAAGTTAGCCCTCATTTTCCATGTAAGGAAACAGAGGCTTTGAGATAGTGTCTGTCTAAGAGACAAAGCCAGGACTTGATCCTGTCTTGAAAATGTAAAATGTAGTACTTTTTCCATTAAAGGTAGACAAGCACTAAGGGATAGGTTTTGGCTTAGTATCAGAATACATTTTTAAAAGCTGTATAAGAATTGAACGGGCTGCACTAGGGGATATGGAATTCTCCAGGCTAGATGAGTTTGAGCAAAGGTTGAACAAGCTCCTGAAAAATGTGTTGCTAAGGAATTCTAGTATCATATCGGGGTTGGACTCAACTTTTTAAATTGCTTTTACCCTGAATTTTCACTTTCTGGGGAATATGAGAATTTTAGGTTTTCTCTGGTTCTGTACTTTTCCACTGAAGTGAAAAAATAAAAAGACCTTTTTATAAAGGCTTGGAAGGGGGCATAAAGAGCATTCCAGTGTGGCACCTTCATTTGCAAATGAATATGCAGGCCCAGAGAGACTGAGTTAGTGGTGAAGCTAAGGCTAGAACCCAGGCCTCCTGTTTCTTCCCCAGATGACTTGCATCACAGGGGTCTGTTCTTAGTGAGTGGGCTAGCATGAACCCAGCAGTCAGAGCCAGAAACCTGTTTGTCACATTGGATTCCTTCCTCATCCCTCATACAGAAGTAGCCATCAAGTCCTTTAGATTCCTCTTCCTTCGTGTTTCTTAGTCCTCTTCTTATACTGTTTCTATATTGATGGAGCCACCATTAGCCCTCGTAAAGTGATGAGCTCATCTGACCAGATCAGGCCCTTTCAGTGGATCACTACTCATCCCAGGAAAAAGTCAAAACTCCTATCTTGAAGGCTCTTCATGCCTCTGCTTCATCTCCAGCCTCATACTCCCTGTCCCAAACTGTCTCTGTACTACTCCAGCTGAACAGAATTACCTGTAGTGTTCTCTCACCTCTAGGCCTTTGGACCTGCAAAGTGCTCCTCAGACTGTCTCCTATGGCTCCTTTCCTTCCATTCTTCACGACTGGGCCTTGTTCTAGGACATATCTGTATCTCTTATGGGCTTGGAACATTTCCTCTATGTTCCCACGGCCTCCTATATGATATTCTTCACACATAGTATAGTATTTATTAATACTGCATTGCAGGTTCACAAATGCAAACCCCTTAAGAAAGGTAGGCAGGAAAAGTAAAGGAATAAAGTGGCCTAGAATATAACAGCAATTGAAGAATCAGAGAGCACATTCTCTGTTGGAGAAGGCAATCAGAGAAGCACATTCTCTATTCCATTCCACTCAAGTTATTTTCATTTATAAATGTGGGCCTAGTGGTGTCAGTTCTTCCCATTCTTCCAAAACAGCCAGAAATCTTCATTTTCATGAAAGTTAAAAAACCTTGGTAACTACAGTAAATGTTAAAATTACTGAGACAAATAAAACATGTCTCCAGGTAGATTTTTGCCAATTTGCAACTTCTACATCCTCACTGTGTGTTTACATGTTTTATTTCTTCCAACTGATCTGTACCTGGACCGTAAGAATGTCTGTGCTGTATCCCCAGCACAACTCCTGGCACATACCCGGCAAGGAAAGAATGATTCCATGAATCCAGAGCAAAGGTAGCGGTACCATGGCATGCTGCAAAAAAAGATTCAAGTTTCTGAAAGGATTTTATATTTGCTTTGAGATAATTGAACTCAGCATACACAATTATGGAGAAGAAAGGTACACACCTACCCATGGCCAACTTCTTGTCTTGTCTTTTTTTTTTTTTTTTTTTTTTTTTTTTTGAGACGGAGTCTTGCTCTCTTGCCAGGCTGGAGTGCAGTGGTGCGATCTCAGCTCACAGCAGGCTCTGCCTCCCTGGTTCCAGCGATTCTCCTGCCTCAGCCTCCCGAGTAGACTAGCTGGGATTACAGGCACATGCCATCATGCCCAGCTAATTTTTGTATTTTTAGTAGAGATGGGATTTCACCATGTTGGCCAGGCTGGTCTCAAACTGCTGACCTCAGGTGATCTGCCCACCTCGGCCTCCCAAAGTGCTGGGATTACAGGCGTGAGCCACCACACCCAGCCAACTTCTTGTCTTAACCACTCAGGTTAGAAGAAATTACCTGTGGGCAGCTTGAGGGCTGTGCTAACTACAAACTAACTGAGATGCTTTAATGATTAAGACACAGTACTCAGTATAGTTATGTGAAGAAACAGCTTCTCTTCAAGCTCTACATATTTCCATCATTGACCATGTGCACCAGGTTCAAAAGTAGGGGCTATGTATTAGCAAGTTTTCTTAAAAGTTTAATAATGTCACTGACAGATACTTCTGTCTCTAAGAAGTTTGCACTAAGTTCTCTTTAATTGGAGACAACTCAGGAACAATGATTACACCCACACTGAATTCAACACCCATTGGAGCTGTCTCACTTTACATTTGACAAAAAAAAAAAAAGACTGCATCACTAGAGAAAACAGTCTGAATTTTATCAAACATCCCTCTTAGCTATACAGAGGGCTGGCTTTATGAGCTGAGGGAACAGATCTAGAAGGATCTGCCATCTGACAAGTGAAAGGGCTGTGGAAAGGGCACCAAGCAGATCCTTCCAAGACTTCAGTGCTTGGTGTCGGGTCTGTGAAGCACTCACTCCCGTTTGCTTCTAGGGAGCAAGGAGGTGTATGCCATAAAATGATCAAGACACAGTGCTGGGTTCTAATCCTATGTCTGCCACTTACTTGGTGAACTTGGAAAAAAATAAATCCCTTCACTTTCCATACTGTTTCAGCTTTTCTTGCCAAGCCACATCTTAAGTTGCTGTCCAGTCTATGGATTGGTCCCTGTAGGTAAGAAGCCTAACTATATAGTCAGGTGGCAGGATCATGTGAAGCAGAAATCATCTTTCCACTGCTGCTGCTCCAATGATGGCTGGGGTGAAGCGATTTTATTTAGTTATGGCTGTGATAAATACCAAAGCTAGTAAATGTCTAGTTAATAGAGCTGCCAAGTAAATGTTTTTTCAGTGAATTAATGAACCTTCCATTTTTTAAGACTCAGCTAAAATGTCATCTCCTTAGTGATGTCTTCCCTAATTTTCCTTCCATCCTAGTAGGATAAATTAGTGTTTTCTTTGTGCCACCACTGGACGTAGTAACTATTATAATATTAGCATTGTATCATTATTGTTTACTTGTCTTTCTCTCATACAACATAATTCCTAAGAGCAGGAATTGTAACATTCATCCTTATTCCCCCAGGGCCCAACAATAACTGGTTATAAGAAAATTAGTAATAGGCTGTCTGCAAATGGATATGAAAGAAGATTACTGAATAAATGAGTGAGATAGTTCCTTTGGGCTCCAACATTCTATGACTCTTTGAAATAATAAGCTGCTATATTAAGACATAAAATGAAACTAGTTGGCTTTACACAGTATCCCCATTAGTAGAACGAAAAGGACAACAGTTGTTTAATGTATTGAGTCCTTACTAAATGCCACGCAGTGAGTTAATACTTTCTATGAATTGCCTCATTTAATACCTACAGTGACTCCAGGTACTGATAATGTTATCCTGATCTTACATATGAGAACAGTGAAACTAAGCAATTAGACAAATGCCCAATCAGTGAGTGGCAGCAGTTGCAGTTCAAAGTCAAGGCTATTTGACACCAAAGCCCATAGTTCTTTAAAAAGAAAGAAAAATTAAAAATAAGGTGATGCTGATAACTTGTAATTCTCTCAGTCTATTCTAAGGCTTCACAAAGGCCATCTGGGTATTTAGTAGAACAAAGACTATCTGAGCCAGTAGGAACCTTTAAAGGGCATCTAGTCCAGCACAAACATTTTACAGTTGAATTTTTTTTTTTTAAACAGTCTCTCACTGTCACCCAGGCTGGAGTGCAGTCGTGCCATCTTGGCTCACCGCAACCTATTCCTCCCAGGTTCAAGTGATCCTCCTGCTGCCTTAGCCTCCCAAGTAGCTGGGACTACAGGCTCGTGACACCACGCCCAGCTAATTTTTGTAGTTTTTTTTTTTGAGACGGAGTCTCGCTCCGTCGCCCAGGCTGGAGTGCAGTGGCGTGATCTCGGCTCACTGCAAGCTCCACCCCCCAGGTTCACGCCATTCTCCTGCCTCAGCCTCCCGTGTAGCTGGGACTACAGGCGCCTGCCACCACGCCCGGCTAATTTTTTGTATTTTTAGTAGAGACGGGGTTTCACCGTGTTAGCCAGGATGGTCTCAATCTCCTGACCTCGTGATCCGCCCGTCTCGGCCTCCCAAAGTGCTGGGGCTACAGGCCTGAGCCACTGCGCCCGGCTAATTTTTGTAGTTTTAATAGAGATGTGTTTCACCACGTTGGCTAGGCTGGGGTTGAACTCCTGACCTCAAGTGATCCGCCCACCTCAGTCTCCCAAAGTTTTTGGATTCCAGGTGCGAGCCATGGCACCTGGCCTATAGTTGAAATTCGAAGTCCAGAGAGAACGATCTGGCTCCAGTCTCAGGGTTGGTTAGTAGAACAGCCTGTCTAGAACCCAACTCCCAGGACATACTCTTACTGTTCCTGTTACTCAAATGTTCCCTCAGTTCATTCACTACATTATTAAATTTCTGTCTCCTCTTTTTTTTCTTTTAACACCCTCAAGGACAGGGACCTTGTCTTGGTCATCCCTGCATCCCAAGAGCCTAGCACAGCCTGGCATGAGCAGGTGTCCAAAAATGCTTAAGGAAGGCTGGTTTAGAGAATGGTGAGTGACAGTCACAGGCAGAGGTACTTAGTGATTTATTCTCCGAGTCTCAAGGCTCCATCAGCAGGTGGAATGGAAGACACCTCCCACCCTGACCCCTTGGGCAACCAAGGCATTATACTCCTTCACTGCCTGCTCTGTCTGGAGGACCCGCACATCAATGCCATGTTTCTTGAGGTACTCCACAGTTGATGAAGGCACCTGGGAAGGTGGAAAAGAGATGAGTAAGTAGGGGGAAAGGCCCCCCAGGGTTTCCTTTACTGCCATGAGGCAGGTGTACTCTACAGAATTAGACGTTGACAATCGCCACTTCACGATCACTCAGTGTATCACCAGTTCAAAATTGGGCAGGGAGCCCCATTGAGTCAAAAAGCCCTCTTTGACAGAGGTATCATAATACCCAAGCATAAAGCTCAAGTGAAATGGAAATGAAAGAACATGGAATTTGCAGTTAGCCTTGGATTTACATCTTTACTAGCACTGTAACCTTGGGTAAGTAAATTAAGTTATCTGAGTCTTTGTTTTCATGTCTGTAAATTAGGGATATTAACACCTAGCTCCCAGGGTTGGTATGACAACTAGCTGAGCTAAGGGTATGTGAAACATCTACCTTGGTGTGCAAGCTCCATAAATGTTAAATGTTTGAGGTAGTCTAAACTGAGTCTAAATGTCTTCTTTGCCGCATACTAAGAAATGTTAGGCTAGCTCTTTAAAGTCTCCCAGCCCCAATTTCTTCACTTGTAAAATAGGTATAATAGTGCTTACATCACAGGGTTGGTGTGAGGATGAAATTGACTCATGTATGTACACTGCAGCTCAAAAGTCTTCTCAGAAAGGCCTTTCTTGCTCACCCCATAGTAGCCCCGCATAAGTCACCATTTTCTTCGCTGTTTATTATTATCTGAAGTTGTCTAGTTTTTTATTATCCATGAGGGGCATGAACCTTGTTTGTCTTGTTTATCACACCATCCCCAGTGCCTAGAATAGTGCTTTACCCATAGAAAATGCTTAATAAATATTTGTAAATGAATTTATATAAAAGATATTATTAATAGTGACACCTATTATTAGATGATATTTTCTCAACTCTCCTTGTCCTGAATATTTTTTAAAAATAGATTTTAATTAGACTCTGCCTCAGAAAGAACTCAAGTGAAATATTTTTTAATATGCCCTATATTTTCTATATATTTCAGATTTATAAAAGTAGCCTATCAGATAGGAATTATTGTATTGGCGAAAAAAAAAAAAAAAACTAGTTTAAATTTTTAAAATATAAATAGGCTGGGCATGGTGGCTCAAGCCTTTACTTCCAGCACTTCAGGAGGCCGAGGTAGGAGGATTGCTTAAGCCCTACTGATGAAAGTGCCCTATATACATAAAGCCCTAGATATAAGGGGCACCTTCATCAGTAGGGAACAGGACTGTAGGACATCTATAAAGGAAAGAATAAGGTAGGCCTCTATATGGAAGACTATACAAAATATAGTAATATAAGTGGGGGAAAAAGTTACAGAATACATATTTATGTAAAATGGTCATAAGTATATAAACGTATATCTATATATGTAAGTGTGTATATATTTGCAGATGCATTCAGAGAAGACTGGAGAAATATACACCAAATGTGAAGACGGGGAAGGGAATATCTCACCTTTTTACTTCTACATTTCTGCATTGAATTTTTAAATATTTTGCAATGAGCATGTATTATTTCTGTAAGAAAATTAAAAAATAAGCCAGGTGTGGTGGCTCACACCTGTAATCCCAGCACTTTGGGAGGCTGAGACAGGTGGATCACAAGGTCAGGAGATCAAGGCCATCCTGGCTAACACAGTGAAACCCCATCTCTACTAAAACTAAAAAAAATTAACCGGGCGTGGTGGCAGGGGCCTGTAGTCCCAGCTACTCGGGAGGCTGAGGCAGGAGAATGGGGTAAACCTGGGAGGCAGAGCTTACAGTGAGCCAAGATGGCACCACTGCACTCAGCCTGGGTGACAGAGCAAGACTCCATCTCAAAAAAAAAAAAAGAAAATTTAAAAATAGGCCAGGCGTGGTAGCTCACATTTGTAATCCTAGCACTTTGGGAGGCCAAGGCGGGAGATCATTTGAGTTCAGGAGCTCAAGACCAGCCTGGGCAACAATAGTGAGACCCCATCTATATTTTTTAAAAAGGAAAAATAAAATTACATTTTTTTCTGAAGAGGGGAAAAACATAAATGTGTCCAAGAAAAGAAAAATTAGAAGTACTATAAAATATACTATGAGGATAGAAAGTATTATTAAAATGTAAAGAACCAAATAGTGATCCTTGTAGAACTTGAGAGATTCTGAGAAATAGTTGAAATGACACTGTCTCAGGGTTAGGTAGACTGGAGAGCCCAACGCTGATGAGGCAGAGGAATGTATGCAGCCATTGCTATCCTGGGTCAGCAAAACGAGGGTACATGATATATAAAGATGACCTCCCAAGAAGGACAAATCTGTAAGACAAAGGTCCAAGAGATCCCCACCTGTCCTCAGAAATGCTGTGCATACCAGCACCTACCTTCAAGGCCTCACTCATCCCTCGACCAATCACAAGAGTCTGTACACCCTTCTCAACAACTTCCTTCACATCTGCAGGCTGCACACCAGGAGAATGCTGGATGTGGAAAGAGAAAGTAGACAGTTACCTGCTCTCAATCTTTCATTGCAATAGGCATTCTTGTGGGATTCATTCATTCAAGAAATGTCTACTGAGGTTCACTTTGTGCCAAGCATCACTCATAGGCTCTTTAAGGCACTTAGGGAGGCTGACGAGGCAGGATCCCTTGAATCTAGGAGTTCAAGACCAGCCTGGGCAATATAGGGAGACCCTGTCTCTACAAAAAATAAAAAATTAGCTGGGTATGGTGACTTAGGCCTGTAGTCCCAGCTACTCAGGAGAGCTGAGTTGGGAGGATTGCTTGAACCTGGGAGGTCAAGGCTGCAGTGAGCCATGACTGCACCACTGCACTCCATCCTGGGCAACAGAGTGAGACCCTGTCTCAAAAAAAAAAAAGAAAAGAAAAGAAAAAAGAGATAAATCAAGGAAATCAGGGAAAGAAGGCATTCCAAGTACAGGAAAAAGCATTTAAAAAGGCTCAGGACCTTTTGGCTGGAACAACCATCTTCCAGTAATTTGCCAAAATGAAAAATACAAAGGGAAAGAGGAGATGCCCCCAATATATGTCCTCTAGGCCTTTTAGAAAATATGGAGTTGTTCCTTTGGCCACATGGTACATGTGAATCTATAAGACAGGTGATATTGTAGACATCAAGGGAATGGGTATACTGTTCAAAAAGGAATGTCCCACAAATGTTACCATGGCAAAACTGGAAGAATCTACACTATTACCCAACATGCTGTTGGCATTGTTGTAAACAAGTAAGTTACGGGCCATTTTCTTGCCACGAGAATTAATGTGCCTATTGAGCACATTAAGCACTCTAAGAGCCAATATAGCTTCCTGAAATGCATGAAGGAAAATGTTCAGTAAAAGGAGGAAGCCAGAGAGAAAGGTACCTGGGTTCAAATGAAACACCAGCCTGCCCTGCCCAGAGAAGCACACTGTGTAAGAACCAATGGGAAGAAGCCTGAGTTGCTGGAGCCTATTCCCTGTGAATTCATGCTATAATTTGTGTAAAAAAAAAAAAAAAAACAACCTCTGGACTGTACATTTAAAAAAAAAAAAAAAAAAAAAAGTGGCCAGGTATGGTGGCTCATGCCTGTAATCCTAACACTTTGGGAGGCTGAGGTGGACAGACCACCTGAGGTCTGTAGTTTGAGACCAGCCTGGTCAATATGGCGAAACCCCGTCTCAACTAAAAATACAAAAATTAGCTGGGCGTGGTGGCATGTGCCTGCAGTCCCAGCTACTTGGGAGGCTGAGGCAGGAGAATCACTTGAACCTGGGAGGCAGAGGTTGCAGTGAGCTGAGATCACACCATTGCACTCCAGCCTAGGCAACAAGACTGATACTTCATCTCCAAAAAAAAAAGCAGCTAGGCACGGTGGCTCATGCCTGTAATCCCAGCACTTTGGGAGGCCGAGGTGGGCGGATCACAAGGTCAGGAGATCGAGACCATCCTGGCGAACATGGTGAAACCCTGTCTCTACTAAAAATACAAAAAATTAGCCGGGCGTGGTAGCGGGCACCTGTAGTCCCAGCTACTTGGGAGGCTGAGACAGGAAAATGGTGTGAATCCTGGAGACGGAGCTTGCAGTGAGCTGAGATCTTGCCACTGCACCCCAGCCTGGGCAACAGAGTGAGACTCTGTCTCAAAAAAAACAAAAAAAAAGGCTCAGAGGAAAGAAAAAGACTAGAAGAACAGTTAATTCAGTACAACTTGTATGTAGAGTGACAGCTGAGGTGGGAAAAGAAGGCACTTGCGTAGCATGCTAAAATTTTGACTTTAGAAAAATTTCCTAAGAATCTCTATATTGTTACTTTTTTCTGAACTTCCTAACCTTCCCAGCTAACTCCAGGAAACTTCTTTTTATGCTTTAAAATCTACCTATCAC
The DNA here is from genome assembly GCF_047675955.1 of Chlorocebus sabaeus. Lineage (NCBI taxonomy): Eukaryota > Metazoa > Chordata > Mammalia > Primates > Cercopithecidae > Chlorocebus > Chlorocebus sabaeus. The sequence goes on along the minus strand of NC_132904.1, from coordinate 74,388,151 downwards.
CCTGAAAAGTCTTCCCAGTCTTCCAGGCACATTTAAGGTGAAGTGTTTAATAAAGATGAATTGAGCATTAAAGGATGGTGGCTTCTTGAACTACCTCTATGTCAGCAGAGGGGATATGGGAGTTAGAGTTTGGGAACTACCAGCCCAACCTACCGGTCTCTGCCTGGTAGGCATCTGCACAAGGACAATGCTTTTAGCACTGAAGCTCTCAGAGACAAAGCATTCCTTTCCTGACCCATATACCTCTATCCTTTCATTCATTCATCTAGCATTTACTGAGAACTTAACTCTGTGCTGTGTCTCAGTATTTCTAAGCAATAGAAATACTGAGATGAACTAAATGTTCCATGGAGTTTCATTCAGGTAAGGTTAGTGAAAATGTGCAAATATTTATAGTAGGATGAGAAGAAATGGAGTTGAGGATCTCAGAAGACAGAGTGAATAAACCCAAATGGGAAACTGTCATTGAAGACATGCTGTTTCAACTGGGTCTCGAAGTATGAACATGAATAGGCCTTGAAGCAGTGGTTGTAGAAGGGGTACATTCTAATGGTAGTGATGGTATAGGAAAAGAGCTGTTGAAATTCTCAAAGAGATAACAAATGGGCCAAAGAAGGGTTTTCCAGTTCAGGAAGATGAGGCGTCATGGAGATAGGACTAAAATTTATATATTTATGAAAGGTATGGGGACCAGGCACAGTGGCTCACGCCTGTAATCCCAGCACTTTGGGAGGCCAAGGAGGGCGGATTACCTGAGGTCAGGAGTTCAAGACCAGCCTGGCTAACATGGTGAAACCCTGTCTCTACTAAAAATACAAAAATTAGCCAGATGTGGTGGTGTGTGCCTGTAATTCCAGCTACTCAGGAGGCTGAGGCAGGAGAATTGCTTGAACCCGGAAGGTGGAGGTTGCAGTGAGCTGAGATCGTGCCACTGCATTCCAGCTGGGCGACAAGAGCGAAACTCTGTCTCAAAAAAAAAAAAAAAAAAGAAACGTATGGGGAGGATGAATGAGTTTTCATTAAATCCTGTAATAATAATGTCTTACATATTTACATGTGCAGTTTTATTTATTTAATTTTTTTTTTTTAGATGGAGTCTCGCTCTCTCACCCAGAGCTCACATTCTAGTAAAATGAAACAAGGCCACTGACTGCTGGAAATCCAAGTGTAAGGTCATAGGAGACTGCAGACCCATAATCCTCTGGAGATTAGACTAGAGACAGCCACAGCCCATTGGAGTGGCTGGATCAATGGAACTCAAGTGATGAATTGGGCTGCTGCTGCTTTACTGAAGGCTCACAGTGTCATGTACAAAGCAATGAAAGATAACTGCAAAGGCCTGTGGATCCAAGCATTGGCAGTGATTACTCACAATTTTGTGCAGAGGCCTGGGATTGGAGCATGAGACTGTTATTGAGGCATCCTCAACCTGCCACTAGCAATTCCTGTGCTGTTTCCAATCCCTCAGGGCAAATGACTAGGCTCTTGTTCCTATTGAGTGTCTGATTCTGTTCCTCTACTTTAAGAGGCTTTCTGTCACACGACCTAAAGTGGTAAAAGCTTACTGTTTTTTCTGTGGGAGAAGCTATTAATTATGGAAAAATGTCCAGCTAATATCCATTATGCTGGCTAAGCAACAAGATGGCATCCTATCTGTCTTGAACGTTTCTCCCTATTTCATGTTAACTTTAAAAAGAAAACATTCCTAAACTACACTTCCAAAGAAGTATTTCCTTCTGCCAAAATTAAGTGAGCACAAATGGGTAGTAGCAATGCTATCATCTTGCTGTATTGCTGATAAAAGCAGATTCTGTGAGTGAAGGTTAAAGGATCTCTGGAATCTATCCCCTGTGGACGCTGCCTGAGTCACACTGTCATTATTGCTTGTCTGAATTAACAGGCTCTTAAATAATCTTGCTGCCTCTGCCAGGGCAGAGGCCTGTTTTTGTGCTACAGGCCCCTCTGGCAATCTATTGAGGCCGATGGTCCCCTTCTCAGAATAATGTTTTAGAATATACAAAAGAAGATATGTAAGATTATAGAGGAAACATTTCTTACAAGTGGAATTATCAAAATATTAACAAACTTTTGGTCTAGTATTATATGTTTCTTTATTAGTTTAGGACAATGGAAATCTTTTCCAAAAGTCTGCTAGCCAACTTACCCTCCCATCTCATAATGGCAGATGACTAGTTTTTCTTTCAAAATCTATTCTGCCTATTTTCTGGGGCACATAGCTGATAAGCTAGACACTCCGTTTTCTGTCCTTCTTGCAGTTAAGTGTGGTCATGTGACTGTGCTGTCCCTAATATAAAATTCAATGGAATGTGAGCAGAAGAAACGATTTCATATCTAGGTTTGGCATGAGCTTTTCTTCTCTTTCCTCTTCCTTGCAAGTTAGAGCCCTGCCATGCCCAGAACTGGTTCCTACAATTCAAATGTTCTAGGAGATGGTAGAGCAATAAAAAGGAAAAAACCAAGGTCCCTAAATGAGCCTGTGCTATTCACATCTCTCTCAACCCACCAAAAGTTTGGACTGGCCACAATAATTTATCAGAGAAAGACACTTCTATCTTCTTTATGCTACTGAATTTTGAGACTTCTATTACAACACCTTGGCCTTCACACTAAGTAATCACGCTAAGTAATCCATTACTAAACTAAACCATGACTAGTTAGGCAAATCATGAGCTGTAGAATAAATATTGGGGACTCAACCACATTAGACACTATGTCTAATTTGCAAAATATATATAAGAGAGCCATATTATAGGGGCCTTTACCTTTTGGGGATTCAGCTATATGGTCCAGAGAAGGAGAGAGTAAGAACTATGGAAATAGAGTAATTCAGTCATTCTTTTTTGTTTTTGAGACAGGGTCTCACTCTCTGTCACTGAGGCTGGAGGGCAGTGGTGCCGTCAGGGCTCACTGCAGCCTCAACCTCCCAGGCTCAAGTGATCCTCCCACCTCAGCCTCCCAAGTAGCTGGGAATACAGATGCATGCCCCCGTGCCTGGCTAATTGTTTAACTTTCTGTAGCGACGCGGTCTTTCTCTATTGCCCAGGTTTGTCTTGAACTCCTAGGCTCAAGCAATCCTCCTATCTTGGCCTCCCAACATGTTGAGATTACAGGTGTGAGCCACTGTGCCTGGCAATTCAGTCATTCCATTCAAGGAACATATGCCCTGGATTGTACATGAGATAGCAGACAAGTATCTACTATTCCTTCTATGTCAATTTCATAGTTGCTGCTTCCAATATGAACCTTTGACTCACTGAGTGTATTTCTAGTGTTTAGAACTACAGTATGCATTTTTTCATATAATATACACCCTAAATGCAAGGCAACTAATTAATCTGGTGGTTCTCAATCAAGAATAACCACTATGTTCTTTTTTTTATTTTTTATTTGTTTAGATGGAGTCTCGCTCTGTTGCCCAGGCTGGAGTGCAGTGGCTTGATCTCGGCTCACTGCAACCTCCGCCTCCCAGGTTCAAGCGATTCTCCCTGCCTCAGCCTCCAAGTAGCTGGGATTACAGGCGTGGGCCACCACGCCTAACTAATTTTTGTATTTTCAATAGAGATGGGCCCAAGAATAATCATTATGTTCTAACATTAAAGGGATCATCTTGGCCAGGAGCGGTGGCTCATGCCTGTAATCCCAACATTTTGGGAGGCCAAGGCGGGTGTATCACCTGAAGTCAGGAGTTCGAGACCAGCCTGGCAAACATGGTGAAACTCCACATCTACTAAAAATATCAAAATTAGCTGGGCGTGGTAGCAGGCACCTGTAATCCCAGCTACTCGGGAGGCTGAGGCAGGAGAATCGCTTGAACGTGGGAGGCAGAGGTTGCAGTGAGCCAAGATTGTGCCACTGACCTCCAGCCTGGGCGGCAAGAGTGAAACTGTTGCATAAAAAAAAAAAAAAAAAAAAAAGGATCATCTTAAAGGATTTGAACTATTTGCAAATTTTACCATAATTGCCAACTTTAAAATATAATCCCTTAGTAAGATTCAAGTCCACCATATTAGCTGCAATAATAAGAGTTATAGGGGTAGGCAGAGGGGCTCACACCTGTAATCTCAGTGCTTTGAGGGGCTGAGGCAGGAGGGTCACTTGAGGCCAGGAGTTTGAGACCAGCCTGAGCAACATAGTGAGAGTTTGTCTCTATAAAAAAATCAGTCAGGTGTGGTGGCTCATGCCTACAATCCCAGCACTTTGGGAGGCCAAGAGTGGGTGGATCTCTTGAGGCCAGGAGTTCAAGACCATCCTGGCCAACATAGCGAAACCCTGTCTCTACTAAAATTATAAAAATTAGCCAGGCGTAGTGGCACATGCCTGTAATCCCAGCTACTCAGGAGGCTGAGGCACAAGAATTGGTTAAACACGGACTACCCTCTTTGGGTCCCCTCCCTTTGTATGGGAGCTCTGTTTTCACTCTATTAAATCTTGCAGCTGCACTCTTCCATGTCCACCACTGCTGTTTGCCGCCGTCACAGACCTGCCGCTGACTTCCATCCCTCTGGATCCAGCAGGGTGTCCCCTGTGCTCCTGATCCAGCAAGGTGCCCATTGCCGCTCCCGATCGGGCTAAAGGCTTGCCATTGTTCCTGCACGACTAAGTGCCCAGGTTCGTCCTAATTGAGCTGAACACTAGTCACTGGGTTCCACGGTTCTCTTCCGTGACCCATGGCTTCTAATAGAGCTATAACACTCACAGCATGGCCCAAGATTCCATTCCTTGGAATCTGTGAGGCCAAGAACCCCAGGTCAGAGAACACAAGGCTTGCCACCATCTTGGAAGCAGCCCACCGCCATCTTGGGAGCTCTGGGAGCAAGGGCCCCCCGGTAACATTTGGCGACCATGAAGGGACCTCCAAAGCAATGGGAAACGTTCCCCATAAGGCAAAAACGCCCCTAAGATATATTCTGGAGAACTGGGACCAATTTGACTCTCAGACACTAAGAAAGAAATGATTTATATTTTTCTGCAGTACCGCCTGGCCACGATATCGTCTTCAACGGGGAGAAACCTGGCCTTCTGAAGGAAGTATAAATTATAACACCATCTTACACCTAGACCTCTTTTGTAGAAAAGAAGGCAAATGGAGTGAAGTGTCACATGTACAAACTTTCTTTTCATTAAGAGACAACTCGCAATTATGTAAAAAGTGTGATTTATGCCCTATAGGAAGCCCTTAGAGTCTACCTCCCTACCCGGCGTCCCCCCAACTCCTTCCCCAACTAATAAGGAATCCCCTTCAACCCAAACGGTCCAAAAGGAGATAGACAAAGGGATAAACAATGAACCAAAGAGTGCCAATATTCCCCAATTATGCCCCCTCCAAGCGGTGGGAGGAGGAGAATTCGGCCCAGCCAGAGTGCACATACCTTTTTCTCTCTCAGATTTGAAGCAAATTAAAATAGACCTAGGTAAATTCTCAGATAACCGTGATGGCCATATTGATGTTTTACAAGGGTTAGGACAATCCTTTGATCTGACATGGAGAGATATAATGTTACTACTAAATCAGACACTAACCCCAAATGAGAGAAGTGCTGCCATAACTGTAGCCTGAGAGTTTGGCGATCTCTGGTATCTCAGTCAGGTCAATGATAGGATGACAACAGAGGAAAGAGAACGATTCCCCACAGGCCAGCAGGCAGTTCCCAGTGTAGACCCTCACTGGGACACAGAATCAGAACATGGAGCTTGGTGCTGCAGACATTTGCTAACTTTCGTGCTAGAAGGACTAAGGAAAACTAGGAAGAAGCCTGTGAATTATTCAATGATGTCCACTATAACACAGGGAAGGGAAGAAAATCCTACTGCCTTTCTGGAGAGACTAAGGGAGGCATTGAGAAAGCATACCTCTCTGTCACCTGACTCTATTGAAGGCCAACTAATCTTAAAGGATAGGTTTATCACTCAGTCAGCTGCAGACATTAGAAAAAACTTCAAAAAACTTAGAAACCCTATTGAACTTGGCAACCTCGGTTTCTTATAATAGAGATCAGGAGGATCAGGCAGAACTGGATAAACGGGATAAAAAAAAAGGCCACTGCTTTAGTCATGGCCCTCAGGCCAGCAGACTTTGGAGGCTCTGGAACACAGAAAGCCTAGGGAAATTGAATGCCTAATAGGGCTTGCTTCCAGTGCAGTCTACAAGGACACTTTATAAAAGATTGTCCACATAGAAATAAGCTGCCCCCTCGTCCATGCCCCTTATGTCAAGGGAATCACTGGAAGGCCCACTGCCCCAGGGGACGAAGGTCCTCTGAGTCAGAAGCCACTAACCAGATGATCCAGCAGGACTGAGGGTGCCCAGGGCAAGTGCCAGCCCATGCCATCACCCTCACAGAACCCCGGGTATGCTTAACCATTGAGGGCCAGGAGGTTAACTGTCTCCTGGACACTGGTGCGGACTTCTCAGTCTTACTCTCCTGTCCCAGACAACTGTCCTCCAGATCTGTCTCTATCTGAGGGGTCCTAGGACAGCCAGTCACTAGATACTTCTCCCAGCCACTAAGTTGTGACTGGGGAACTTTACTCTTTTCACATGCTTTTCTAATTATGCCTGAAAGCCCCACTCCCTTGTTAGGGAGAGACATTCTAGCAAAAGCAGGGGCCATTATACACCTAAACATAGGAAAAGGAACACCCGTTTGTTGTCCCCTGCTTGAGGAAGGAATGAATCCTGAAGTCTGGGCAACAGAAGGACACTATGGATGAGCAAAAAAATGCCTGTCCTGTTCAAATTAAACTAAAGGATTCTGCCTCCTTTCCCTACCAAAGGCAGTACCCTCTTAGACCCGAGGCCCAACAAGGACTCAAAAAAATTGTTAAGGACTTAAAGCCCAAGGCCTAGTAAAACCATGCAATAGCCCCTGCAATACTCCAATTTTAGGAGTACAGAAACCCAGTGGACAGTGGAGGTTAGTGCAAGATCTCGGGATTATCAATGAGGTCATTGTCCCTCTATACCCAGCTGTACCTAACCCTTACACTCTGCTTTCCCAAATACCAGAGGAAGCAGAGTGGTTTATAGTCCTGGACCTTAAGGATGCCTTTTTCTTCATCCCTATATATCCTGACTCTCAATTCTTGTTTGCCTTTGAAGATCCTTTGAACTCAACGTCTCAACTCACCTGGACTGTTTTACCCCAAGGGTTCAGTGATAGCCCCCATCCATTTGTCTGGGCATTAGCCCAAGACTTGAGCCAGTTCTCACACCTGGACACTCTTATTCTTCGGTATGTGGATGATTTACTTTTAGCTGCCTGTTCAGAAACCTTGTGCCATCAAGCCACCCAAGCGCTCTTAAATTTCCTCACTACCTGTGGCTACAAGGTTTCCAAACCAAAGGCTCAGCTCTGCTCACAGCAGCCTAAATACTTAGGGCTAAAATTATCCAAAGGCACCAGGGTCCTCAGTGAGGAACGTATCCAGCCCATACTGGCTTATCCTCATCCCAAAACCCTAAAGCAACTAAGAGGGTTCCTTGGATAATAGGCTTCTGCCAAATATGGATTCCTAGGTATGGCGAAATAGCCAGACCATTATATACATTAATTAAAGAAACTCAGAAAGCCAATACCCATTTAGTAAGATGGACACCTGAAGCAGAAGTGGCTTTCCAGGCCCTAAAGAAGGCCCTAACCCAAGCCCCAGTGTTAAGCTTGCCAACAGGGCAAGACTTCGTATATGTCACGGAAAAAACAGGAATAGCTCTAGGAGTCCTTACACAGGTCCGAGGGATGAGCTTGCAACCCATGGCATACCTGAGTAAGAAAACTGATGTAGTGGCAAAGGGTTGGCCTCATTGTTTACGGGTAGTGGCAGCAGTAGCAGTTTTAGTATCTGAAGCATTTAAAATAATACAGGGAAGATATCTTACTGTGTGGACATCTCATGATGTGAACGGCATACTCACTGCTAAAGGAGACTTGTGGCTGTCAGACAACCGTTTACTTAAATATCAGGCTCTATTACTTGAAGGGCCAGTGCTGTGACTGCGCACTTGTGCAACTCTTAACCCCGCCACGTTTCTTCCAGACGAAGAAAAGATAGAACATAACTGTCATCAAGTAATTGCTCAAACCTACGCCACTCAAGGGGACCTTTTAGAGGTTCCCTTGATTGATCCCGACATCAACTTGTATACTGATGGAAGTTCCTTTGTAGAAAAAGGACTTCGAAAAGCGGGTATGCAGTGGTCAGTGATAATGGAATACTTGAAAGTAACCCCTCACTCCAGGAACTAGTGCTCAGCTGGCAGAACTAATAGCCCTCATTTGGGCACTAGAATTAGGAGAAGGAAAAAGGGTAAATATATATATACAGACTCTTAAGTATGCTTACCTAGTCCTCCATGCCCATGCAGCAATATGGAGGGAAAGGGAATTCCTAACTTCCGAGGGAACACCAATCAAACATCAGGAAACCATTAGGATATTATTATTGGCTGTACAGAAACCTAAAGAGGTGGCAATCTTACACTGCCAGGGTCATCAGAAAGGAAAGGAAAGGGAAATAGAAGAGAAGCGCCAAGCGGATATTGAAGCCAAAAGAGCTGCAAGGCAGGACCCTCCATCAGAAATGCTTATAGAAAGACCCCTAGTATGGGGTAATCCCCTCTGGGAAACCAAGCCCCATTACTCAAAAGAAGAAATAGAATGGGGAACCTCACAAGAACATAGTTTCCTCCCCCCAGGATGGCTAGCCACCGAAGAAGGAAAAATACGTTTGCTTGCAGCTAACCAATGGAAATTACTTAAAACCCTTCACCAAACCTTTCACTTAGGCATTGATAACACCCATCAGATGGCCAAATCATTATTTACTGGACCACGCCTTTTCAAAACTATCAAGCAGATAGTCAGGGCCTGTAAAGTGTGCCAAAGAAATAATCCCCTGCACTGCAGGCCATACATTTCAATCCCTATATCTTTAACCTCCTTGTTAAGTTTGTCTTTTCCAGAATCAAAGCTGTAAAATTACAATTGGTTCTTCAAATGGCACCCCAGATGCAGTCTATGACTAAGACCTACCATGGACCCCTGGACTGGCCTGCTAGCCCATGCTCTGATGTTAATGACATTGAAGTGAAGACACCCCTCCCAAGGAAATCTCAACTGCACAACCCCTACTACACCCCAATTCAGCAGGAAGCAGTTACAGCAGTTGTCGGCCAACCTCCCCAATAGCACTTGGGTTTTCCTGTTGAGAGGGGGTACTGAGAGACAGGACTAGCTGGATTTCCTAGGCCGACTAAGAATCCCCAAACCTAGCTGGGAAGGTGACCGCATCCATCTTTAAACACAGGGCTTGCAATTTAGCTCACACCCAACCAATCAGGTAGTAAACAGAGCTCACTAAAATGCTAATTAGGCAAAAACAGGAGGTAAAGAAATAGCCAATCATCTATCGCCTAAGAGCACAGCGGGAGGGACAATGATCAGGATATAAACCCAGGCATTCGAGCTGGCAATGGCAACCCTCTTTGGGTCCCCTCCCTTTGTATAGGAGCTCTGTTTTCACTTTATTAAATCTTAAAACTGTAAAAAAAAAAAAAAAAAAAAAAAAAGAATTGCTTAAACGCAGGAGGCGGAGGTTGCAGTGAGCCGAGGTTGCACAAATGCACTCCAGCCTGGGTGACGGAGCAAGAGTCTGTCTCAAAAAAAACAAAAACAAAAACAAAAGCCATATATATATACACACACACACACACACATATATGCACACACACATATATACACATACATATATACACATATGTATATATGTGTGTGCACCTATACACATATATGTATATGTACATGTATATGTACATGTATGCATATATGTATATATATATACACACACATATACACACATATACACACACATGTATATATGTGTGTGTGTACATATATGTATCTGTATATATATACACACATGCCAGGCATGGTGGCACACAATTGTAGTCTCAGCTACTCAGGAGGCTGACATGACAGGATTGCTTGAGTCCAGGAGTTTGAGGTTATAGTGATATATGATCATACCACTGTACGCCAGCCTGGGTCACCCTGTGAGGGACAGTATTAGGACAAATACCTAATGCAAGTGGGGCTTAACACCTAGATGATGGCTGGGCACAGTGACTCACACCTGTAATCCCAGCACTTTGGGGGGGTGAAGGTGGGCGGATTACAAGGTTGGGAGTTCAAGACCAGCCTGGCCAATACTGTCCAGTGAAACCCTGTCTCTACTAAAAATACAAAAATTAGCTGGGCATGGTGGCACCCGCCTGCAGTCCCAGCTGCTTGGGAGGCTGAGGCAGGAGAATCACTTGAACCCAGGAGGTGAAGGCTGCAGTAAGCCAAGATTGCAACCTGGGTGACAGAGCGAGACTCCGTCTCAGAAAAAACAAACAAACAACAACAATAATAACAACAAAACCTAGTTGATGGGTTGATAGGTGCAGCAAACCATCATGGCACATGTATACCTATGTAACAAACCTGCATGTTCAGCACATGCAAAACTTAAAGTAAAATAAAATAAATAAATAAATAAAACAAAATAATCAGAGTCATAGGATCCAAGGATTGGATGGACCTTAAATATCAATCTAGCCTCAACCAATTATATGACTTTAGAGCTTCCTATAAAAATAAATATTTATAGATATTGGTGACCAACTGAAGAGCTCTTCCCATGATTCTACTCCTGCTTTTTTTCCTACACTTCTACATCTAGACATATGTTTTTCCCGCCAGTAAGCTAGTTACCATTGTTTACCTGGGAAACTTCTCCTTCAAGAGTCAGGTCAAAGATTCCACTTTCGGCTGGGCTTGATGGCTCACGCCTGTAATCCCAGCACTTTGGGAGGCAGAGGCAGGCGGATCACGAAGTCAGGAGACAGAGCCCATCCTGGCTAACACAGTGAAACCCTGTCTCTACTAAAAATACAAAAAATCAGCCGGGTGTGGTGGCGGGCGCCTGTAGTCCTAGCTACTCAGGAGGCTGAGGCAGGAGAATGGCATGAACCTGGGAGTCGGAGCTTGCAGTGAGCCGAGACCGCGCCACTGTACTCCAGCCTGGGCGACAGAGCAAGACTCCCTCTCAAAAAAAAAAAAAAAAAAAAAAAAAAAAAGAAGATCCCACTTTCTGTGAGGAATCCTTCTAAGTCATCTAGGCAGTCTTAGGTATTCTTTCCTCTCATTACCATTATACCTCTCTTGATTCATCTACTGTGGCACTCATTACAATTACCTTTTTGCTTCATTCCTCTGTAGAGCTGCTTGAAGACAGAAACAGGTGATTTATCTTAAAGACAATGCCAGTAAGCAAACCCTACATATCTTTTAATGTTGGGTGACGATATATGCACTATTACTTCATAGTGAATTAATGGTGCTTCACATCCAAATTCATTTTTGGATGCTAGAATGTTTGAGCTTAAATGAAGGATTCTCACATGCTCTGAGAAATCACCAGTCTGTCCTTTCATTCTTGGGAGCTTCCACCTTGTATTCTGTTTTCAACTTTGACTTCAGTAATGAAAGAAATATGGAATACTGACATGGTTTGGATTTGTGTCCCTGCCCAAATCTCATGTCTAATTGTAATCCCCAATGTTGGAGAAGGGGACTGGTAGGAGGTGAATGGATCATGGAGCCAGTATCCCCCTTGCTGTTCTTATGATATCGAGTGAGACCTGGTTGTTTAAAGTGTATAGCACCTCTCCGCTTGCTGTCTTCCTCTTGCTCCAGCCATGTAAGATGTGCCAGCTTCCTCTTCACCTTCTACCATGATAGTAAGTTTCCTGAGGCCTCCCCAGCTATGTGTCCTGTACAGCCTGTGGAACTGTGAGCCAATTAAAACTCTTTTCTCTAGAAAGTAACCAGTCTCAGGTAGTTCTTTATAGCAATGCAAGAAGAGACTAGTAACAGAAAATTGGTACCAGGAAGAGGGTATTGCTACAAAGATACCTGAAAATGTGGAAGCAGCTATGGAACTACGTAATGAGCAGAGGGTGGAATAGTTTGAAGGGCTCAGAAGAAGAAAGGAAGATGAGGGCAAATTTGGAAATTCCCAGAGACATGTTGAATGGTTGTGACCAAAATGCTGATTGTGATATGGACAGTGAAGTCCAGGCTGAGAAGGTATTGGAGATGAGGAACTTATTGGGAACTAGCATAAAGGTTACTTGTGCTATGCTTCAGCAAACAGACTGGAGGCATCGTGCCCCTGCCCTAGAGATCTGTAGAACTTTGAACTTGAGAGTGATGATTTAGGGTATCTGGTGGGAGATGTTTCTTTTCTTTTCTTCTTCTTTTTTTTTTTTTTTTTTTTTTGAGACAGGGTGTCACTCTGTCACCCAGGCTGGAGTGCAATGGGGCAATCTCATCTCACTGCAACTCTGCCTCCTGGGCTCAAGGAATCCCCCTACCTCAACCTCACAAGTAGCTGGGATTATAGGTGCACACCACCACACACAGCTAATTTTCTGTGTTTTTGGTAGAGCCAACGTTTTGCCATGTTGCCCAGGCTAGTCTTGAACTTCTGAGCTTAAGCAATCTGCTCGCCTTGGCCCACCTCATAACCTCGGCCTCCCAAAGTGCTGGGATTACATGGATGAGCCACTGCACTTCGCTGGTGGAAGAAATTTCTAAGTAGCAAAACACTCAAGACAAAGTCTGGCTGCTTCTAGCAGCCTATGCTCATATTCTTGAGCAAAAAAAAAAAAAGACATAAAACTGGCACTTACATTTAAAAGGGAAGCAGAGTATAAAGGTTTGAAAAATTTGCAGCTTGGTCATGTGGCATAAAAGAAAAAAAAGGCCGGGTGCGGTAGCTCACACCTGTAATCCTAGCACTTTTGGAGGCCGAGATGGGTGGATGACGAGGTCAGGAAATTGAGACCATCCTGGCTAACATGGTGACACCCCGTCTCTACTAAAAATAAAAAATAAAAAAAAAAATTAGCCGGGTGTGGTGGCAGGCACCTGTAGTCCCAGCTACTCAGGAGGCTGAGGCAGGAGAATGGCATGAACCCAGGAGGTGGAGCTTGCAGTGAGCTGAGATTGCGCCACTGCACTCCAGCCTGGGCAACACAGCAAGACTCAGTCTCAAAAAAAAAGAAGAAAAAAAAAAAACATTTTCAAGGCAGGAATTTAACCCAGCTGCAGAAATTTGCATATGTAAAGAGGAGCCAAATGTTCATAACCAAGATAATCGTGAAAATTCCTGGAAGGAATTTCAGAGACCTTCACAGTAGCTCCTCCCATCACAGGCCTGGAGACCTAGGAGGAAATAATGGTTTTGTGGGACAGGTACAAGGCCTCAGTGCTCTGTGCAGCCTCGGGTCATGGCACCCTGCATCATGGCCACTCCAGCTCTAGCCACGGTTAAAAGGGGCCAAGGTACAGATCAGGCTGATGCTTCAGAGGGTGCAAGCCATAGGCCTTGGTGGCTTCCATGAGGTGTTAAGCTGGTGGGTGCACAGAGTGTGACAGTTGAGGCTTGGGAGCCTCTACCTAGCTTTCAGAGGATGTATGGAAATGCCTGATGTCCAGGCAGAAGTCTGCTGGGGGTACGTAGCCCTCATGGAAAACCTCTACAATGGCAGTATGGAGGGCAAATGTGGGGTTGGAGCCCCTACGCAGAGTCCCCACTGGGACACTGGTTAATGGAGGTGTGAGAAGATGGCCACCATCCTCCAGACATGAGAATGGTAGATCCACCAATGGCTTGCACCATGCACCTGGCAAAACCACAGGCACTCAATGCCAGCCCATGAAAGCAGCCACAGGGGTTGCACCCTGCAGAGCTACAGGGGCAGAGCTGCCCAAAGCCTTGGGAACCCATTCCTTGCATCAATGTTACCTGGATGTGAGACATGGAGACAAAGGATATTATTTGGGAGTTTTAAGATTTAATTACTGCCCTGCTGGGTTTCAGACTTGCATGGGCCTGTAGCTTCTTTGTTTTGGCTGATTTCTCCGTTTTGGAAGGGAAGTATTTAGCCAATGCCTATAACCCCATTGTATCTTGGAAGTAACTAACTGTTTTTGATCTTATAGGCTCATAGGCAGAAGAGACTTGCCTTGTCTTAGATGAGACTTTGGACCGTGGACTTTTCAGTTAATGCTGGAATGTGTTAAGAATTTGGGGGATTGTTGGGAAGGCATGGTTGTATTTTTTGTTTTTTTTTTTGAGATGGAGTCTCACTCTGTCACTCAGGCTAGAGTGCAGTGGTACAGTCTTGGCTCACTGCCACCTCCACCTCCCGGGTTCAAGTGATTCTCCTGCCTCAGCTTACCAAGTAGCTAGGATTACAAGGCTGTGCCACCATGCCCGGCTAATTTTTGTATTTTTAGTAGAGACAGGGTTTCATTATGTTGGCCAGGCTGGTCTTGAACTCCTGAACTCAAGCGATCTGCCCTCTCTGGCCTCCCAAAATGCTAGGATTACAGGGGTGAGTCACTGCACCCAGTCCGGCATGGTTAGTGTAATTTGAAATGTGAGAAGGACATGAGATTTGGGAGGGGCCAGATGCAGAATGATATGGTTTGGATTTGTGTCCCTGACCAAATCTTATGTCAAATTATAATCCCCAATGTTGGAGAAGGGGGCTGGTGTGAGGCCACTGGATCATGGGGCCAATATCCCCCTTGCAGTTCTCGTGATAGTGAGTGAATTCTCTTGAGTTCTGGTTGATTAAAAGTAGCACCTCCCACTCTCCTTCTGCCTCCTGCTCTGGCCATCTAAGACATGCCAGCTTCTTCTTTGCCTTCTGCCATGATTGTAAGTTTCCTGAGGCCTCCCTAGCAATGCTTCCTGTACAGCCTATGTAAACCTGAGCCAATTAAACCTCTTCTCTTTAGAAATAACCAGTCTCAGGTAATTCTTTATAACAATGAAAGAATGGACTAATACAAATACTGTTAATTTTTACTAACAAATTTAAACATTTCTACATTTTAAAATTGGCCTTTTCATAAATTGTTAGTAATACTAAAATATGGTACAACACCTATAAAGGAGAATTTGGCAATATCTAACAAATCTAAATTTACATTTACTCTTTAACCACAATCTCAATTCCAAAAATTTACCCTGGATATACTCTTTCAACAATACAAAAAAAGATATACATGGTTATTCAATGTAGTATTGTTGATAGTACTAAAATATTGAATGCAATAGAGTGCCCACCCCTTAGAACTAAATTGAATAAACGATATTACATTCACAAAGTTGGTTACTATACAGTGGTAAAAAAGAAAAAGACATATCACTATGAACTGATATCCTGATTTTCTGTATATATTAAGTGAACAGAATATAAAGAAGTAAGGCTTGCTACCTTTTGTGTATGGAAAACAGGGAAAAAAGAAAAAAATGTATTTATATACGTATATTTGCATTTGCTTATTTTTTCCAGAAAAATACAAAAAAGGATAAACCAGAAACTAATACAAAATAATTACCTACATGGAGCAAGGTGGGAATGTGATGGAAGAGATAGGGAGGTGAGTAAGACTTTCCAAGTGCATCTATGATATGGTTTGGATTTGTGTCCCTGCATAAATCTCACATTGAATTGTAATCCCCAATGTTGGAGGAGGGACCTAATGGGAGGTGACTGGATCATTGATGTGGATATCTCCCTTGCTGTTCTGGTGATAGTGAACAGCAAGTGACTGTCATAGTTTGAAGTTTGAATTCTGAATCATGTAAATATTTTACATATTCAAAGAGTTAAATCAAGAAAGACAGGAAATGGGAGGCATCTAAAATTGTATGCCAACAGAAACAAATAAACCAAATTCTGTATGTCAAATTGACAACATTAAAAATAATTAATTTCAGTGACTTTTTTCTTTCTTTTCTTTCTTCTTCTTTTTCTTTTTTTCTTTTCTTTTCTTTTCTTTTTTTTTTTTTTTTTTGAGATAGGGTCTCATTCTATTGGCCAGGCTGGAGTGAAGCTCATTGATGCAATCATGGCTCACTGCAGCCTTGACCTCTTGGGCTCAAGTGATCCTTCCATCTCGTCTTCCCAAAGTGCTAGGATTAGAGATGTGAGCCACTGTGACTGCCCACAACTTACTTTCAAATTATTTAGTAAAAATAATTATGAGAAGGAGAGAAGAGGGCCACAGAGGGCTAGATAAAGCAAATATGGCAGAATGTTAACAACTAGTGAATCTCAATTGATGGTATACAACTGTTTATTCTATTTCTTTTATAATTTGTTACATCAGTTTGAAAATTTTCAAAATTCAAGAAGTTCAACAGAGGCCTTTCTTACATTGCTATAAAGAAATACCTGAGATGGTAATTTATAAACAAAAGAGGTTTAATTGGCTCACAGTTCTGCAGGCTGTACAAGCATGATATCAGCATCTGCTTGACTTCTGAGGAGGCCTCAGGGAGCTTTTACCCATGGCAGAAGGTGAAGTGGGAGTAGGCATGTCACATGATGAGAGCAGGAGCAAGGTTGGGGGAGGTACCACACACTTTTAAATAACCAGATCTCCTGACAACTGACTCACTATCACCAAGACAGCACTAAGTCAATCATGAGGGAACTGCCCACATGACCCAATTACCTCCCACCAAGCCCCACCTCCAACATTGGGGATTACATTTCAACCTGAGATTTGGGTGGAGACAAATATCCAATTAGATCAGCCTTCTACAACAACCAGCTTTAGAAGGTGAATAGGAAAACAAAAGCAAAAGCAAACAAAAACACAAGGAACAGCTAGGAACAGCTCATCGGTCTTAAGAAGAACTGTCCTGAGCAGAAGAAACTCTAGCCTGGTCAATTGTACAATTCTCTGAGAATCGACAAAAGTTATAGAGAACATTCTTGGGACACTGGGGAAATCTGAAGACAGACCGTATATTAGATATTATTGTATCGGCTGGGTGCAGTGGCTCATGCCTTTAATCCCAGCACTTTGGGAGGCCAAGGCGGGTGGATCACGAGGTCAGGAGTTTAAGACCAGCCTGGCCAAGATGGTGAAACCCTGTCTCTACTAAAAATACAAAAATTAGCTGGGCGTGATGGCACATGCCTGTAATCCCTGCTACTCAGGAGGCTGAGGCAGAGAATTGCCTCAACCTCCCGGGAGGCGGAGGTTGCAGTGAGCCGAGATCATGCCACTGCACTCCAGCCTGGGTCACAGAGTGAGACTCCATCTCAAAAAAAAAAAAAAAAAGAAGATATTATTGTATCAATGATAATATCCTTGTTTTTGATAATAGAACTGTAGTTATAGAGGAGAATATTCATGTTCTTAGGAAAGAAATACTGAAATATCATATCTGTGATTTATTGTCAAATGATAGGGGGACAAAGAGTGTGTGTGTGTATGTGTGTTTAGAGCGAGAAAAGAAACAAACATGGTAAAATGTTAACAACTTGAGGATTTAGGTAAAGGATATATGGAAATGTATTATATTATTCACATAACTATTCCGTAGGTTTAACATTTTTAAAAATAAAAAGTTGGGGTAAACATTTCCATACTTCCTTTAATTTTCTTTGGGTGGCTACTAATTGGTTTTTTCTTTTAATTTTATACTTATATATTTATACCTTCATTCTTGACCCCTTTCAGTCTAACGAAAAGGACACATGAATGAATGATCTATGCATGTTTCCATATAGAAAACTCTTCTATAATAAGATAGGTATTGCCGTAGGATAGAAATGAGCAAGAATAGTATAAAACAGAAGGAAAGTATATGGTCTTTAGAGAAAGAACAACTTCTGCTCAAATTTTGGTTCCAAAAAGTATTAGTTATGTGACCCTGAAAAAGTTATATTTAAAGGTACACATTAGTACATATTAGTACATACATATTAGTACATATGTATATTAGTAATATGTACATATTAGTACATATTTAAAGGTACATAAAGGTACACATTAGTACCTATTTAAAGGTACATAAAGGTACATATTAGTTGTTTTAATGACTGGTAGAGATTTTGGAGTTTATACTAATTATTATTTCAGGATACTGCTTGAAGACCTTAAATTTTCTTGTTTCCATTCTGTAATCACTACAAAATCTGCTCTCTCCTTTTTTAAACTAATAAAAAAGGAATTATAACATTAACCTATCTCAGAGGGAATGTTAAAAAGGACAAAAACAGTTTGTTTAATGACATTTATAATGGAAATTTCAATTCAGCAAACATTTATTGAGTTCTTGCTTTACTGGCACTGTGTTAAATGCATAGTTCTTGCTAACCTTAGGGAGTTTACCACTTAGTGGGGGTAACACATCCTCATTATAATACAAGTGAACTGTGCTAAGTACTATAATAGAAGCACAGAGTATTAAATAATGGAAGGGAGTAAGCAGCTCATTCTCAGGATTAAGAAAATGCTTCATAGAGGAGATAATGCAAAAGCCAAGAATAGAGGAATGTATAAGATTTCATCAGATACAGAAGGAAATGGTTTTAGCAAAGGTGCAGAGGAAAGAAAGATCATGATAAGTTTGGAAGAGAAAAAGCATTTGATATGGAATAGCTAGGTCTTCAAATATGTGTTTTGAAATATAGGAGGGTGAAAGGATAACTGGGAACTGCATCATTTAAAAACAAAAAACAAACAAACAAAAAAACCAGATCCAGCACTTTGGGAGGCCAAGGCAAAAGGATCATTTGAGCCCAGGAGTTTGAACCAACCTGGGCAACAGAGTGAGACCCTGTCTCTGCAAAATATTAAAAAATTAGGCCGGATGCAGTGGCTCACACCAGTAATCCCATCACTTTGAGAGGCTGAGACGGGCAGATCACCTGAGGTCAGGAGTTTGAGACAAGCCTGGCCAACATGGTGAAAGCCATCTCTACTAAAAATACAAAAGAAATTAGCCGGGAGTGGTGACGCACGCCAGTAATCCCAGCTACTCAGGAGGCTGAGGCAAGAGAATTGCTTGAACTTGGGAGACAGAGGTTGCAATGAGCCAAGGTCACGCCACTGCATTCCAGCCTGGGCAACAGAGCAAGACTCTGTCTCAAAAAAAAATAGTAAAAATAAAAAATAAAAATAAAAAATTAGCCAGGTATGGAGGCAATTGCCTGTAGTCCCAGCTACTTGGGAGGTTGAGATGGGAGGAGTGCTTGAGCCTGGGAGATCAAGGCTACAGTGAACAATAATGGTGACATTGCACTCTAGCCTGGGGGACCGAGTGAGACCTCATCTTTTAAAAAAAAAAAAAGGAGGACCACTTCAGGCCAGGAGTTTGAGACCAGCCTGAGCAAAATAGACAGACTCTGTCTCTACAAAAAATAAATATAAATTAGCCAGGCATTGTGGGACATGCTTCTACTTCTAGCTCGTTGGGATGATAAGAGCAGGCTGGAGGATCGCTTGAATCTAAGAGGTTGAGGTTGCAGTGAGCTATGATTACAACTCTGCACTCCAGCTTGGGAGACAGTGTTGTGGATATAAGAGGAAACAATATATAGTAGAAAGAAACAGGAAAGAAAGTTACAGGCCGGGCGCGGTGGCTCAAGCTTGTAATTCCAGCGCTTTGGGAGGCCGAGATGGGTGGATCACGAGGTCAGGAGATCGAGACCATCCTGGCTAACACGGTGAAACCCCATCTCTACTAAAAAAAAAATACAAAAATCTAGCCGGGCAAGGTGGCGGGCGCCTGTAGTCCTAGCTACTCGGGAGGCTGAGGCAGGAGAATGGCGTGAACCCGGGAGGCGGAGCTTGCAGTGAGCTGAGATCTGGCCACTGCACTCCAGCCTGGGGGATAGAGCGAGACTTCGTCTCAAAAAAAAAAAAAAAAGAAAGTTACAGTCTGACCTGAGCTTACTGTTTGCTTTCACACGTTTCTAGCTCTGTGCCTACACAAGTTATATAACTTCTCTGTGCTTAATTTTCTATAAAGAATGAGGTTGGCCAGACGCGGTGGCTCACACTTGTAACCCCAGCACTTTGGGATGTCAAGGCAGGTGGATCATCTGAGGTCAGGCATTTGAGACCAGCCTGGCCAGCATGGTGAAACCCCATCTCTACTGAAAATACAAAAAAAATTAGCCGGGCATGATGGTGGGCGCCTGTAATCCCAGCTACTTGGGAGGCTGAGATAGGAGAATCACTTGAACCTGGGAGGCGGAGGTTGCAGTGAGCCGAGATCGCGCCCTGCACTCCAGCCTGGGTGACAGAGCAAGACTGTGTCTCAAGAAAAAAAAAAAAGAATGAAGATTAACTCATATGGTCTCATGTGGGAAAAATAGAAATATACAGTGCTAAAGCCATTTCTGAAGGGAAACGAATCTCTCAAGTGTGGAACCCATGTAAGTTTGTGCTCCAGTATAACTTAAACCCAAGGGAAACGAATCTCTCAAGTGTGGAACCCATGTAAGTTTGTGCTCCAGTATAACTTAAACCACAGTCTGGATAACCTTTGTCAGACACATCAGCTGTCCCACATAAGTACCTTTGATGGTTAATTTTACATGCCAGCTCAACTGGACAACAGACTGCCCAAATTAAATATTATTTCTGGGTGTGTCTGTGAGAATGTCTATGGAGGAGATTAGTATTTGAAATGGTGGACTCGGTAGACTACCCTCCCCAGTATTGGTAGGCATCATCCAATCCATTGAGGGCCTGAAAAGAACGGAAGGCAGAGGAAGGAGAATTTGCCTCTTTTTTTCTGCCTCACCACTTTAACTGGGACATCTCATCTCAATTTCTTCTGCTCTTGAACTGGGATTTAAACCTTCAGCTCCCGGGGTTTTTAGGACTTCAGACTTGCAGACAGCAGATCATGGACAAGTCAATTTCTCATAGTAAACCTTATTTTACATATATGTATCTCCTCCTAGTTCTGTTTTTCTGGAGAGCCCTGACTAATACACTAGCTACAGTGGTTCTGACTTATTCACTGAATACAATATAAACTCAGTTCTGCATATATAGATGCTCCATTAACCACACCACCACCTATTCTTCCCATTCTCCAACTTCACTCCGATGGAGCCATTTGGTTCAAGTAGACTACATGATTTAAGGCTTCTTATTCCTCAGTTTTCTTTCATTCTGTCCCTTCTATATCTCCATGCCCTTCTATTCTTTTTACCAATCTAGGTATATTCCATCCATTATGATCTAGGTTAGTAACTAACAAACCAAACTGGGTGTCACAATCATCAATGAGTGCATGCAGTTCAAAACCAAGGCATACACAAAGAGTATGTGTTAGGGCTCTCTTTCTATGTGGGGCCTAACTTTGTAGGCATAACTGTTTACAATGAAGAACAATGTGATAGACTATACAACCTACAAAGTTTCCTTAAACAAAATGCCAGATAAAAATAAACATCCTCTGAAATATGTAACTGAGCTTGCAGAAAGGAAAGGGAAATTCCCAGAGGCCAAAATGAAGGGGGAGTTGGAAATCAAAATGGTGAACTGATATTAAAGTTACCCTGAGGCACTGCCATTCTCAGAGTCTTCCATTTTACACACATTCTGAGACCCAAAAATTCCACCCCTTGGCAAATGAAAAAGATGAGGAAAGCTTTCTGCTCAGTCGTGGCGCTAGAGGGGAAAAATGTCTTCCCTGATAATTTATAACCACAAACCTGCTCACACGTCAGTTTGGGGCTCAAATTTACACTATCAGCCTAGTTTTAGAAGCCGTCAAAAAAATTAAAAGTGGTCCTGGCGCGGTGGCTCACGCCTGTAATCCCAGCACTTTGGGTGGCTGAGGTGGGCGGATCACAAGGTCAGGAGATCGAGACCATCCTGGCTAACACAGTGAAACCCTGTCTCTACTAAAAATACAAAAACAATTAGCTGGATATGGTGGTGGGTGCCTGTAGTCCCAGCTACTCAGGAGACTGAGGCAGGAGAATGGCATGAACCTGGAAGGTGGAGCTTGCAGTGAGCAGAGATTGCATCACTGCACTCCAGCCTGGGCGACAGAGCAAGACTCTGTCTCAAAAAAAAAAAAAGTAAAAGTGATCCCAGATTGAGAGTAACACAGGATACAGAAAAGAAGCAAATATGAATCTTCCTTTATGGGACAGATCTCAAATGGCATAGTCTGATTATTCAGGATTCCTACAAATAAAGTTCTAAAAAAAATTGTCAACTTAGAATACAAGACAAATTAGAATTAAAAAACGAAGACTTTTTCAGACAAATAAAAACTGGGAGAGATCACCAAGAAATCCTTATTGAAAGAACTTCTAAAGGATACTAATTTCTTTTTTTTAAGACGGAGTTTCACTCTTGTTGCCCAGGATGGAGTGCAATGGCGCGATCTTGGCTCGCTGCAACCTCAACCTCCTGGGTTCAAGCGATTCTCCAGCTACTCCCAAGTAGCTGGGATTACAGGCATGTGCCACCACACCTGGCTAATTTTGCATTGTTAGTAGAGACGGGGTTTCTCCATGTTGGTCAGGTTGGTCTCAAACTCCCGACCTCAGGTGATCTGCCCGCCTCGGCCTCCCAAAGTTGAGGAGACAATGGGGTTTCACCATGTTGGCCAGGATGGTATCAATCTCCCGGCCTAAAATGAGCTACCCGCCTTGTCCTCCCAAAGTACTGTGATCATAGGCGTGAACTACCACGCCCAGCTGGATACTGATTTTTCTAAAAGAAGAAATTGACCTCAAAAGATCTAAATTACAAAAAGGAATAATAAGAAAGGCAACTGGTAGACACATGGGTAAATCTAAACACCTGATTCCAGCAATGTAAAGAAATCTCAGTCAAATCATTAGCTCATCACTAAGGTAAATGAGCCACAAACAAAGAATACAGACTTTTCAGACTTTACAGAACCACATAGGAACAAATAACTGCAAAAAATAGCAACAACAAACCCTCAGAATCAGAAGGGGGAGTTGATTTCCAGTGTTGCCACATTATATTATATAAATGTCCAGTTCTCAACAAAAAAATTGAGAAATATAAACAAAACAACAAAGAAAGACATAAAGAAAAAGAAAGGCAGGTCCATATGGGGATTGGGGGAAGCAGACAGTAGAAACTATCCCAGAGGAAACCCCGACACTGGACTTACAGAGAAAGACTCTAAATCAGTGATTTTAAATATGTAATAGGAGCTAAAGGAAACACTGTTCAAAAGAACTAAAGGAAAGTATAACAATATCTTACCAAATAAAAAATATCAATAAAGAAATATAAATTGTTAAAAACAACCAAACAGAAGTTCTGGGCCAGGTGTGGTGGCTCACGCCTATAAACCCAGCACTTTGGGCCGGGCGCCGGTGGCTCACGCCTGTAATCCCTGCACTTTGGGAGGCCGAGGCGGGCGGATCACGAGGTCAGGAGATCGAGACCATCCTGGCTAACACGGTGAAACCCCGTCTCTACTAAAATACAAAAAAATTAGCCGGGCACGGTGGCGGGCGCCTGTAGTCCCAGCTACTCGGGAGGCTGAGGCAGGAGAATGGCACGAACCCGGGAGCGGAGCTTGCAGTGAGCCGAGATGTTGCCACTGCACTCCAGCCTGGGCGACAGAGTGAAGACTCCGCCTCAAAAAAAAAAAATAAAATAAAAAAATAAACCCAGCACTTTGGGAGGCCGAAGTGGGTGGATCATTTGAGGTCAGGAATTTGAAACCAGCCTGGCCAACATGGTAAAACCCTGTCTCTACTAAATATACAGAAAGAGCTGGGCATGGTGGAGTGCACCTGTAATCCCAGCTACACAGGAGGCTAAGGCAGGGCGGAGGTTGCAGTGAGACGAAATTATGCCACGGCACTCCAGCTGTGGTGACAGAGCAATAGTCTATCCCCTGCCAAAAAAAAACAAAAGAAAAAGAAATTCTGGAGTTAGAAAGTATAATGATGGAAATAAAAATGTCACTACAGAGGCTCAATAGCAGATAAGAATCAACAAAATTGAAAATAGGTCAATTGAAATTATCCAATCTAAGACAAAGAAAAGAAATAAAAGGCCGGGCGCGGTGGCTCAAGCCTGTAATCCCAGCACTTTGGGAGGCCGAGACGGGCGGATCACGAGGTCAGGAGATCGAGACCATCCTGGCTAACATGGTGAAACCCCGTCTCTACTAAAAAATACAAAACAACTAGCCGGGCGAGGTGGCGGGCGCCTGTAGTCCCAGCTACTCGGGAAGCTGAGGCAGGAGAATGGCGTAAACCCGGGAGGCGGAGCTTGCAGTGAGCTGAGATCCGGCCATGGCACTCCAGCCTGGGTGACAGAGCGAGACTCCGTCTCAAAAAAAAAAAAAAAAAAAAAAGAAATAAAAATGAAGACAAAGAATACAGACTCAGAGACCTGTAGGACACCCTAATGCCTACCAATATATTCATAATGGGAGTCACAAGAAAAGGGAGATAGGAGTAGAAAGAATACTTGAAGAAATAATGGCTCTAAACTCCCCCAAATTTGATTTAAAAAAACAATAATCTATATCTTCATGAAGCTCAATAAATTCCAAGTAGGACAAACTCAAAGATAATCCATATCTAGACATATCATAGTTAAATTACTATGATGTGTTTTGAAAGCAGTTAGAAAGAAGCAACTCAACAAGTCCAAGGGAGCTCTAATAATGCTAATGGTTGATTTATCATTAGAAACCAATGAAGCCAAAAGGTGGTGGGATGGCATATTGAAAAGAAAAAGACTATTGATCAAGAAATCTATATCCAACAAACTATTCTTCAAAAATGAAGGATCTACTTCCATCATTACATCATGATGAGCTCCACTGACTCACTCCTATGTGAAAATTATTAATAATAACAACAAAGAAAAACTCAAACCAAGAACTCACCAAAACAACAACAAAACCCCTAAAGCCTCTGGAAATGGTCCTAAGAGCAAATACCCAATGAATAAACATGTATTCAAGAAAATTTGGCTGGGCATGACGGCTCATGCCTGTAATCTCAGCATTTTGGGAGGCCAAGGTGGGAGGATTTCTTGGGGTCAGGAGTTCAAGACCAGCCTGGGCAATGTAGTAAGACCTCATCTCTATAAAAACTAAAATAATAAGCCAGGTGTGACTGCATGCCTGTGGCCCTTGCTACTCAGGTGGTTGAGGGAGGAAGATCCTTTTCACCCAGGTGGTGTAGACTGCAGTGAGCCATGATCTCACCACTGCACTCTAGCCTGGATGACAGAGGGAGACTGTCTCCAAAAACAAAAAAGAAAGAAAGAAAGAAAAAAACTGTAAAAAAAAAAAAATTGCTGCAATGGACTTAATACGATTGTCCCTTAAAAATGTATACATTGAAACTCTAATCCCAATGTGATATTATTTAGAGGTGGGACCTATAGGAGGTAACTGGGTCCTAAGGGTGGAGCCCTCATGAATGAGATGAGTGCCCTTATAAGAAGCTCAAAAGCTAGCTACCTCTCTTTCCACCACGTAAGGACACAAAGAGAAGTTGGCTGTCTACAAACTGGAAGAGGGCTGATATGGTTTGGCTGTGTCCCCACCCAAATCTCATCTTGAATTGTAACTCCCACAATTCCTGCATGTTGTGGGAGGAACTCAGTGGGAGGTGATTGAATTATGGGAGTGGGTGTTTCCTGTGCTGCTCTCGTGATAGTGAATGAGTCTCATGAGATCTAATGGTTTTAAAAACGAAGAGTTTCTCTGCACAAGCTCTCTTTGCCTGCCACCAACCATGTAAGATGTGACTTGCTCCTCCTTGCCTTCTGCCATGATTGTGAGTCCTCCCTAGTCATGTGGAACTGTAAGTCCATTAAACCTCTTTTTCTCCCCAGTCTAGGTTATGTCTTTATCAGCAGTGTGAAAACAAACTAATGCAAGGACCAGAACCTGACCATGCTGGCATCCTAATCTCACACTTTCAGTCTCCAGAACTGTGAGAAATAAATGTTTATTGTTTAAGGTACTCAGTCTATGACAATTTTTTTACAGAAGCCAGATCTCATTGAGATATTTGGTAAGACAAGTAAGAATCTGTGCACATGTACAGTGGAGGCATCAAGATAAATGCCTCCCTGCCCCATCCCCATTGTGAGGCAGAGACTACTCTCCAGACGGCTGTAGCCAAGAACACAAGACCTTTTCTCCCCTCAGCATCTAGCTGGAAGGCTTCCTTCCCAGGAGGAGCAGGACTTTAGTGCCTCTCATCCTGCCCCCATCTTTCTGTTGTTGAGACTACATCCCAGGTGAGTGGGGTCAAAAGGTAGAGGCTCCCTTGTTTTGCCCAACTTATACTCATGGAAAGGAGGCTCTACCTTGGGCATGGCACACTGGGAATCCTTGAGGAAATGTAGGGAAAGGCAAATCAAAACCACAATGAGAACAATACTTCACACCTAATAGGATGGTTCTAATAAAAACAAAACAATGAAAAGAACAATGTGTTGAGGAGGAATGTGGAAAAACTGGAACCTTCCTATATTCCTAGTGGAGATGTAAAATGGTGCAGGTGCCTTGGAAGATAGTCTGGCAGTACCTCAAAAGGTTAAACATTATATAACCCAGAAATCCACTCCTAGGAACACACCTAAGATATCTGAATGACGTCATTTATAGAAAACATCCAGAATAGGCATATCTATAACAACAGAAAGTAGATTAATCATTGCTAGGGGCTTGGGGTGGTAGTGAATGGGCACTGACTGGTAGTGGTTATGTGGTTCCTTTCTGAGGTGATAAATATATTCTGGAACTAACAGTGGTAACTGTTGTACAAGTTTATGAATATAAGTCACTATAATGTCACTACAGGGGCATTGAATGTAAGAAGTCCATTGAATTGCATACTTTAAAAGGGTGAATTTAATGGTATATGAATTACATCTCAAAAAGACACAAGAGAAATAGTTTTTCACTTAGTCATTGCAGATTAAGAGGTTGGAAATCACTTGGCCAGCCTCATGTAGTGTCAACCAAAGACTAATATCTTACCTCAGTTCCTGTTTCTCTCCAATCCCAAGTCCGACTGCCCCCTGGCCATACTTTGCAGTCCTTATAGGTTGTATTAGAGCCTTTTACTTTCATTTGCCCCCATGATAAGGAAGCAATTTCAGGGGAAGTCATAAGGAACTTCACTGAAATCTGAAATTAAAAGAAAAATATACTAAATCAGTTATAAAGTAAGGCTGAAACAGTTTCAAAATACAGTGATAGTAAGTCCCGATTCTCCATGATTTAAGAAGCATCTTTTCATTCATGTGGTTGTCACTTCTTCTTTAGAGATCTAAAAAGTAACTATTATTCTTGGAATCATCCAACCATAGAAACCAGATACTACAATTACTTATCAGACTCCAGAGGGAATCCTCAGGATATTTTTGAGAGATAAAAATTAAGAGATGAAGATTTACTTCAGCATGATGGAGTGAAGTTGACACATTCTCTTCCCAAGAAGAAACTATAAAGGTAGAAAAAAACTGTCAAAACCAAAAATTTGTCACTCTAGAAATAAAATTAAAGGCATATACCACAATCAGAGAAATGCTTATTCATGAAGATCACTGAATTTCAGGTAAGAACAACAATTTTTTTGTTGTTCTTGCCTGGAACGACTCCCATTCCACCACTCCAGTTCTGTTGTAAGTGAAGTTCAAGTAGGCTGGGGCAGGACATGAAAATGAACAGCTTTGCCGCCATGGCCAAAGCAGGCTTACTTCACTTAGAGCCATTATCAGTTTAAACAGGTGATCTCAGTGGCAAGCAAACATGGATAGAAGGTAGCTCTGCTTCCCTTATGTTGCCTTTTGTTTAGGACAAGCAATGGATTGGCAAACTAGGTGGGATTTAACAGGAATTTCCCAGGGATGACACAGCCATAGGGGGTTTTATAAGCTCTCTACATATCCCAAGTGGACTAGAGGCTGCAAGGATTTGCATCAAAGACTTGGAAGATAGACCCAAGACACCCAAACATTCTAGGCTGATGGATCCTGACCACATACACAGTGGATAAGCAAGAAGGTTCAAGAGGGCCTTGCAGAATGTAAAAGCCAGTGAAGACATACAACAGCTGGACTTTGCACGCACTCCCCAGTACACACAGTGATCCATTAGTAGAGAGAGAAAGTCTTACGGGCTCATAGTGTTTGAGCCAAACGTTTAATTAATGTTTGGCTGAACACTAAGCTATATACACACCAAGGAGAACCTTGGGAAACCGGGTTTAAGAAAAAAATCAAAGAAAAAACCCTAACAGAACAGAGACTTCAGTAGACACATATTGCATGGGAGAATTCATAGATTTAGTTTAGTGCTATGGTTTGCATGTCTGTACCCTTCCAAACTCATGTTTAAATGTAACTGTCATTATAACAACATTAAGAGGTGGGACCTTTAAGAGCTGATTAGGCCATGAGGGTTCCGCCCTCATGAATGGATTATGCTGTTATTGCAGGAGTGGTAGGTTCATTATAAAAGAATGAGTATGGCCCTCTCTTTGAGCTTCCACCATGTGATGACTTCCACCATAGGATGATGCAGCAAGAAGACTCTCACCAGATGAGAGCCAATTGATCTTGGACTTCCCAGCCTCCAGAATTGTGAGACAAAAATTTATTTTCATTATAAATTATAAATTACCCAGTTTCAGGTATTCGGTTATAGGAGCACAAAATGGATTAAGACACGTAGTATAGGCAAACAGCT
Source organism: Chlorocebus sabaeus (assembly GCF_047675955.1). Taxonomy (NCBI): domain Eukaryota; kingdom Metazoa; phylum Chordata; class Mammalia; order Primates; family Cercopithecidae; genus Chlorocebus; species Chlorocebus sabaeus. The sequence goes on along the minus strand of NC_132904.1, from coordinate 74,359,516 downwards.
AAACCCACACACACACACAAAGAACAACTTTCAAGGGGAAAAGTTGTTTCCCCAGCCTGGATGCCTGGATATCCAGACTTTCCTACAATATGTTATCTAAAATGTCACTTTTCAACAACAAATTACAAGGCATGCAAATAAACAAAAACTATGACCCACACTCAGTAAACTGAAACTGTTATCTGGGGCTGGGTGTGGTGGCTCATGTCTGTAATCCCAGCACATTGGGAGGCCAAGGTGGGAGGTGGGAGTTTCACTTGAGGCCAGAATTTCAAGACCAGCCTCAGTAACACAGAGATACCCAGTTTCTTTTATGTTTTTACTAGAATTTTATTTTTCTAATAGAAATACATTAAACACTTTTTTTTTTTTTTTTTTTTTTTTTTTTTGAGATGGAGTCTGGCTCTGTTTGCCCAGGCTGGAGTGCAGTGGTGCAATCTTGGCTCACTGCAACTTCCACCTCCGGGGTTCAAATGATTATCCTGTCTCAGCCTCCCAAGTAGCTGGTATTACAGGCGTGCACTACCATGCCTGGCTAATTTTTGTATTTTTGGTGGAGACAGGGTTTCATTATGTTGGCCAGGCTGGTCTCAGTCTCCTGACCTCAGGTGATCCACCTGCCTTGGCCTCCCAAAGTGCTGGGAATACAGGCGTGAGCCCCTGTGCCTGGCCTAAAGACACTTTTAAATTCAAAAGGTACTAAACAGTACAGAGTGAAAGTTTCCTTGCTCCCATGAACCCCAGATACCTAGTTTTCATGTTTCTTTTCAAAGGTATATTGTGTATTAATCATTCAAATCTCTGGGTGCTGTGTTTGTGTGTGTACTGTCCCCCTCTCCATACTCTAATATTACACAAATGATAACATGCTATCAACCCTGGTCTTTATTTTGCTTTTTTTGCTTTCTGATACCTTGGAAATTGTTATATGTATGTAACATCTTTTTTAAGTTCCAGGATACATGTGTAAGACATGCAGGTTCGTTACATAGGTACACATGTGCCATGGTGGTTTGCTGCACCTATCAACCCACCACCTAGGTATTAAGCCCCACATGGATTAGCTATTTATCCTGATGCTCTCCCTCCCCATGACCCCCACCAGCAAGCCCCAGTGTGTGTTGTTCCCCTCCCTGTGTCCATGTGCTCTTTGTTCAGCTCCCACTTATAAGTGAGAACATGTGGTGTTCAGTTTTCTGTTCCTGTGTTAGTCTGCTGAGGATAACGGCTTCCAGCTCCATCCGTGTCCCTGCAAAGGACATGATCTCATTCCCTTTTATGGTTGCATAGTATACCATGGTGTATATGTACCACATTTTCTTTATCCAGTCTATCACTGATGGGAATATGGGTTCATTCCATGTCTTTGCTATTGTAAACAGTGCTGCAATGAATATATGCATGCATTTATCTTCATAACAGAAAGATTTATATTCCTCTGCGCATATACCCAGTAATGGGATTGCTGGGTCAAATGGTATTTCTAGTTCTAGGTCTTTGAGGAATCGCCCCACTGTTTTCCAAAAAGGTTGAACTAATTTACATTCCCACCAATAGTGTAAAAGCGTTCCTATTGGGAGACCCAGTTTCTTTTTTTTTTTTTTTTTTGAGACAGAGTCTTGCTCTGTCGCCCAGGCTGAAGTGCAGTGGCACGATCTCAGCTCACTGCAAGCTCCACCTCCTGGGTTCACGCCATTCTCCTGCCTCCTAAGCAGCAGAGACTACAGGCACCCGCCATCACGCCCGGCTAATTTTTTGTATTTTTAGTAGAGACGGGGTTTCACTATGTTAGCCAGGATGGTGGAGACCTGGTTTCCACAAAAAAAAAAAAAAAAAAAAAAAAAAAAAGGCCAGGTGTCCAGGTGTGGTGGCTTGCACCTATAGTGCTAGCTACTCAGGAGGCTGAGGCAGGAGGATCACTTGAGCCCATGAGTTTGAGGTTGCAGTGAGCAATGATCTTGCCACTATACTCCAGCCTGGGTGACTGAGCAAGACCCTGTCTCCAAAAATTAATTAATTAATTAATTAAAAAATAAACTGAGTAATTGAGTATTCCCAGAAGTCTGACATTTAGCAAAGACTTCAAAGAAAGTATTGTAAGGGAAATAAAGCACAGAGAAATAAACAAAAATATGGTAACAATGACTCAGCAAATACAGAATCTCAATAAGGAAACATTTCAAAAAGGAATAAAATGGAAATTCTAGAACTGTTAAGCACAGTAAGTAAAAGGTACTTGTATCAGTCAGGGTTATCCAGAGAAACAGAAGCAGATGACTATAAATATTGACAGACTTGTTTCAAAAAAGTGGCTCACAAAAGTTTGGAAGCTGGCAAGTGTAAAATGTGTAGATAATACTGGTAAGCTGCTCTCTCTTGGGCAAGAGTTCTTATGGTACTGAGGCAGTGTTTCTTCTTCTTCACGGAAACATCAGTTTTGCTTGGACTTTAAACTGACTGGAAGAGGCCAACTCAGTGCATCAAGGATAATCTCATATATACACTAGTCTACTGACTGTAGATGTTAACCATATCTACAAGATATGTTCACAGCAACACTTAGATTAGTATTTGGTTAAATAACTGCATACTATAACCTTACCACGTTGACACATAAAACTAACAGTCACAGTGTACCTCTTGTCAATTTGGCACCTATATGTATTTCCTTAACCATATTTAATCTCCATATAAAGATGATTAGAAAGTCTTACTTCTGATTAACATTAACAACTAAGAACCCATTTTTGCAAGTTCAACTTATTATTAATATCAAAGAGACAGGGTCTCATTCTTTCATCCAGTCTGGAGTGCAGTAGCGTGATCTTAGCTCACTGCAACCTCAAGCCCCTGGGCTCCAGTGATCTTCCCACCTCAGGCTAGTTCCTAGCTGGAACTAGAGGTATGTGCCACCACGTCCAGTTAATTTTGTAATTTTTGTTTTTTTTATTTTTAAGAGCCAGGTTCTCACTATGTTGCCCATGTTGGTCTCCAAATTCTGGGCTCAAGCAATCTATCTTCTCTCCTCAGCCTCCCAAAGTGCTCGGATTACAGGGATGAGCCACTGTGCCCAGCCTCGATTTCTGAATGTCCATCTAAAAAAATAAGTACCAGAGCTGGGCGTGGTGGCTCACACCTGTAATCCCAGCACTTTGGATGGCCAAAGCAGGTGGATCACTTGAGGTCAGGAGTTCAAGACCAGTCTGGCCAACAGAGTGAAAACCTGTCTCTATTAAAAATACAAAAGTTAGCCAGGCGTAGTGATGCACACCCGGGATGTAATCCCATCTACCCGGGATGCTGAGGCAGGAGGCGGAGGTAGCAATGAGCCAAGATCGCACCACTGCACTCCAGCCTGGGTGACGGAGCGCGACTCCGTCTCAAAAAAACAAAACAAAACAAAAAAACCAAAGGAACGGGCGCAGTGGCTCACGCCTGTGATCCCGGCACTTTGGGAGGCCGAGGCGGACGGATCACGAGGTCAGGGGTTAGAGACCAGCCTGGCTAACATGGTGAAACCCTGTCTCTACCAAAAATAACAAAAATTAGCTGGGTGTGGTGGCGGTCGCCTGTAATCCCAGCTACTGGGTAGACTGAGGCAGGAGAATTGTTTGAACCTGGGAGGCAGAGGTTGCAGTGAGCTGAGATCGTGCCACTGCACTTCAGCCTGGGCGACAGAGCGAGACTATGTCTCAAAAAACAACCAAGCAAACAAACAAACAAAAAACCCAAAGAAACAAAAACAAATAACACAGAAGTTCAATATATTGTTTTGGGTGCTATGGAAGGAAGATACAAATTCATAAAACATGATTCCTGTTTTTGAAGATCTAATACTACAGTATTAGATTATAGTAATTATACACATATAATTACAAGGTAACTTTTTTGTTTTTTTGAGATGGAGTTTCGCTCTTGTTGCCCAGGCAGGAGTGCAATGGCGCAATCTCGGCTCACGGCAACCTCCGTCTCCCGGGTTCAAGCGATTCTCCTGCCTCAGCCTCCTGAGTAGTTGGGATTACAAGCGCCCGCCACCATGCCCGGCTAATTTTGTATTTTAGAAACGGGGTTTCTCCATGTTGTTCAGGATGGTCCCGAACTCCCAATCTCAGGTGATCCACCTGCCTCGGCCTCCCAAAGTACTGGGATTATAGGCATGAGCCACCGCAACCAGCCACAAGGTAACTTCTTAAGAAAAACCAAAGTAACTTTAAAAAAGTGATATAAGGAGAGACATAATGAGTATGTTTTGAGGATTTCTTTATTAGTCTGATAGGGCTTCCATTACAAAATACCACAGATTGGGTGTCTTAAACAATAGAAATTTATTTTCTCACAGTTCTGGAGGCTAGAAGTCCAAGATCAAGGTGCCAATAGGATTGGTTGGTTTATGGCGAGGCCTTTCTTTTTGGCTTGGAAATGGACGCCTTTTTCTGTTTTCTCACATGGCTTTTTCTGCTTGCATGGGCACACCTGGTATTTCTTTCTCTTCTTATAAATTCACCCATCCTATTAGATTAGGGCCTGACTCTTACGACCTCATTTAATTTCAACTACTTCCTTGAAGACCCTATCTCTAACTACAGTCATTTTTAGGGTTAAGGCTTTAATATATGAAGTTGGTGGGGAGTGTACATTCAGTCCACAGCAATTTCTAGGTAGGAAATTAAAGAAATATGTTTGAGGGAATAGTATTTGAACTGGATCTTAAAATTCAATTGAGAAAAAAAAGGAATATTTATTGGGAACCTACTATGTACCAGATATTTTAGATCTATTATCTCAACAACATCAAGATTCGAGAGTGGTTAAGAACTTTGTTCCAAATTATATAGCTAATAAGTGAGAAAATGAGAATTTGAATCCAGGTCTGTCTGACTCTACAGCCTGTATTCTTCAATTTACTTTTACCATTCTCCTCCAACCAATATTATTATTTTCTTTTTTGAGACAGAGTCTCACTCTGTCACCCAGGCTAGGGTGCAGTGGCATGATCTCGGCTCACTGCAACCTCCAAGTGATTCTTGTGCCTCAGTCTCCCTGGTAACTGGGATTACAGGTACATGCCACCATGCCTGGCTAATTTTTGTATTTTTTGGTAGAGACAGGGTTTCGCCATGTTTGCCAGGCTGGTCTCAAATTCCTGACCTCAAGCGATCTGCCCACCTCAGTCTCCCAAAGTACTGGGATTACAGGTGTGAGCCACCACACCTGACCCCAACTTAAGATTCAACAACTATTAAATAAGGAAATGTATAGGAAAATTATAGAATTCAGTATTAGGAAAACAACTTTTTGGTAGATAAAATGTCACTGTTGCTTTTTTGGGAGTATCAACAAGGAAGATGAGTCTGATTTAGAAAATAAACCATAATCATTACATGAGTTAAACATACCCCAAAGCATAGTGGCTTAAATAAGACAAAGTTTAAAGTCCAGAGGTAGTCAACATAGGGCAGGTATAGTGGTTATCTCAAAGTCTAGGAATTAGGCGGCTTGCAGGTTTCAGCCTCACAGTCTTGATGATGAGGCCTTCACTCTCATAGTTTAATATGGAGCTCTGGCGATCACATCCATGTTCCAAGCAACAGAATAAAGAGATAAAGTGGGAAGGGGCAAAGGGTATATGTCTGGTGTCCTTTAAGAAATTTCCTGAAAGGTTTCAGAGAATACTTCTGTTTGCATGTTATTTGCCAGAATATAGTCATGTGGTCACACTCAATTGCAAAGAATGCTAGATCTATCTGTTCTAACAGGCAATGTGCCCAGCTTAAAAGTAGAGATTTCAAGGGGAGAATATGTATTAAGGAGGTACTAGTCTCCAAAATAATTATTTATCCTTATACATCAGGTTTTTGTTCTTTCTTTTTATAAAAATATGGATACCCTTTGGACTACTCTGGTGTAGCTCATGAGATAACATTCATTTTTTTAACTTCTATATTGCACTTGTAGTATTAATTATCAATAATGTTACAGTTTCTGAGTGGTAAAGGTGAGATTTGGAACTAAAGTCACCAGATGTCAAACGTTATGTCCTTTCCATTATACCTCCTTATCTTGATACTAGAAACATTCTTCTGCAAGTACTTAATCAGTCTTTTACTAGGCATTTGAATTTCCCTTAAAATCCATTTTCTGGCCGGGCGCGGTGGCTCAAGCCTGTAATCCCAGCACTTTGGGAGGCCGAGATGGGTGGATCACGAGGTCAGGAGATCGAGACCATCCTGGCTGACACGGTGAAACCCCGTCTCTACTAAAAAATACAAAAAACTAGCTGGGCGAGGTGGCGGGCGCCTGTAGTCCCAGCTACTCGGGGGGCTGAGGCAGGAGAATGGCGTGAACCCGGTTGGCGGAGCTTGCAGTGAGCTGAGATCTGGCCACTGCACTCCAGCCTGGGCCTCAGAGCGAGACTCCATCTCAAAAAAAAAAAAAAAAAAAAAAAAAAAAATCCATTTTCTTAGCCAGGCTCAGTGGCTCACGTCTGTAATCCCAGAACTTTGGGAGGCCATGGTGGATTTTAACATATTTAACATATGTTAGAAGCTAGTCTCCTAAATAGCTGGGATTACAAGTACATACCACCTTGTTCAGCTAATTTTTGTATTTTTGGTAGATACGGGTTTTCACCATGTTGGTCAGGAGTTCGAGACCAGCCTGACCAACATGGTGAAAACCCTCAGGAGACTGAGGCAGGAGAATCACTTGAACCTGGGAGGAGGAGGTTGCAGTGAGCCGAGATTGCATGACTCTGTCTCAAAAAGAAAAAAAAAATTTTCTCCATGAAATTCATCACAAAAGATGTAATGGTTTCCTCATGCCCTTCTCACTTTGATAATAAAATCATAATTAAGAGGTTCTCTGATCTTCATTATGTTTTTACTTCTGTAGAAACTTTGCATCTTCTCATTTCTTCAAAACTACTTAAAGTGTTTAGTTCTTTGTTGGGAATGAAACCATTGCTTCCTTAACCATTAAGTGAGTTTGTTTACCATTTGTATTTGTTGATATGTAATTTGCATTTTATTCATTGAATTAGTATTTATAATCTTGGTTTCTGTATGGAGTATATATGAATCTGCATGACTATGTCTAGGATTATAAGCTTTTAAAGCACCATAAAAAAAGACATATAATGGGACGCTTTTTCTGCTGTTGACTTTACTTAATACCTGGTGGTAACGAGTTTCAAAAGCAGTTTTCTTCATCTACAGTTTGTATCTGCTTTCAGTTGCCTTTTCAATTTATTTCTACTCAAGAGACATTTTTGAGCTTCTAACATGTATAACTCTTTGTGCTAAGAGCTGGCAGAATAAATAATTAGGAAGGTAGAATTACTCAAAAATAAATGGAATCATTTCATGACTTCAAGAAGAAAGGTCAAAATCTAGACGGAATGGTAGATAAATATTAATATACAATTAACTGTAATACAAATCAGATTGTGCTAAGTCCAGGGTGAGTAGAGAATTTTAATGTTACGTATTGATAAACATTCTAATAGGTATAAACAAAGTACAAGGGGATATTAGCAGGAATAGTGATTAACTCTGAGAAGACTTATAGAGCAGTGATCTGAGATCCACCACTGCACTCCAGCCTGGGCAACAGAGTGAGACCCTGTCTCAAAAAAAAAAAAAAACATATATACACACACACACACACATATGTACACATACATACACACACACACATATATATACAAAATAAAGTGCACAATAAATGTAAGGAGCTTGGATCATCCTGAAACCATCCCTGCCCCGGTCTGTGGAAAACCTGTCTTCCACGATACTGGTCCCTTGTGTCAAAAAGGTTAGGGACTGCTGTTACAGAGCACAAATGGACTGAATTCTTCTTTGACAACATCACTGTAAGCCTGGGTATAAAAAAAACTTCAAGAGGCAAATATGGGGAGAACTGAGGGGTAGGGGGACTTTTTTTTTTTCTTTCTTAAAACAGAGGGTACTACATGAGAAAATACTGGAAATACATTTGAAGAATAAACATAAAAGTTCCTCTATGGCTGGGCACAGTGGCTCATGCCTGTAATCCCAGCACTTTGGGAGGCCAAGGCGGGTGGACCACCTGAGGTCGGGAGTTTCAGACCAGCCTGATCAACATAGAGAAACCCCGCCTCTGCTAAAAATACAAAATTAGCCTGGCGTGGTGGCGCATGCCTGTAATCCCAGCTACTGGGGAGGCTGAGGCAGGAGAAGCACTTGACCCAGGAGACGGAGGTTGCAGTGAGCCGAGATCACGCCATCGCACTCCAGCCTGGGCAACAAGAGTGAAATGCCATCTCAAAAAGAAAAAAAAAAAGTTCCTCTATTTGTGAAGTTTCATTTTATAAACTTATAAACTCAAAGAATAAATTCATATATGAGAATCAACCCTGCCAGAAATACATGATGCTGATGGTTATTTGTGTATTGCCACTTCCAAACCTGTAATTTTGTAAGTACAGTTATCTATTGTCAGTGTGATTAGAGTACAGTGAGTGATGTAGCTGGAGAGGTAAATTGAGTTCAGATTATGGTGGATATCATAGGTATGTCAAGAGATTTGGACTTTAGAGAAAATGCAGTCACAAGATGTTTGTCAACAGAACAGTGACATAATTTCATACAAGATTTAAAAAGATACCTGGCCAGGCATGGTGGCTCATGCCTGTAATCCCAGCACTTTTGGGAGGCCGAAGTGGGTGGATCACTTGAAGTCAAGAGTTCAAGACCAGACGGGCCAACATGGTGAAACCTCATCTCTATAAAAAAAAAAAAAAATTAGCCAGGCATGGTGGCACATGTCTGTAATCCCAACTACTTGGGGAGGCTGAGGCAGGAGAATCACTTGAAACTGGGAGGTGGAGGTTGCAGTGAGCCAAGATCATACCACTGCACTCCAGCCTGGGTGACAGAGTGAAACCCTGTCTCAGGAAAAAAAAAAAAAAAAAAAAAAAAAAAAGATACCTAAGTAGTGCGAAAGGCGGCTGCTTCTTTCATGTTGTATGGAAGAAATTATATCCCATAGTAGGCATGGCTTGGGAGAGTAAAATCAAGAAGGTAAGGGTAGAGCAGGGTATATTAAGATTGGTTCCCAGAACACCAGAATGATAATCACATCATGTGCTTGCAGATACCAAGGCTCCAACAGAGATCTACTAAGTAAGAATTTCAAGGAGTAGCCAAAGAATCTGTATTAATCAGCTGATGGCCATTGGGTTGTCTCCAATTTTTGGTATTAGAAACAATGCTTGTTATGAACATTTATGTAAAAATTTTTGCATGGACATATGCTCCTTTCTCTTGAGTATAGCTAGGAAAGGAACTGCTGGTTCAAATAACTTTATGTTTATCATTTTGAGGAGCTATCAGACTGTTACATAGCAGATCCAAAACTTTGTAATTCCACCAGCAGTGACGAGGGTTCTGCTTTCTCCATATCCTTGTCAACGCCAATTTCAAGCTGTCATTGTGGGTGTGAAGTGATATTTATTTATTTCTTTCTTTCTTCTGAGATAGGGTCTTGCTTTGTTGCCCAGGCTGGAGTGCAGTGACATGATTACAGCTCACTGAAGCCTCGACCAATTCTCCCATCTCAGCTTCCCAAGTAGCTGGGACTACAGTTGCATGCCACCACACCTGGCTTTTTTTTTTTTTTTTTTTTTGTATATTTTGTAGAGACAGGGTCTCGTCATGTTGCCCAGACTGGTCTCAAACTCCTGGACTCAATCAATTCTCCCACCTCAGTCTCCCAAAGTGATGGGATTACAGGCATGAGCCACGGTGCTCAACCATAAAGTGCTATTTCATTGTGGTTTTCATTATTTATTTCCTGATGATCAAGATGTTGAGTATCTTTTCATTTGCTTGTTGCCTATTTGTATATTTTCTTTGATGAAATGCCAATTTTTTTTTATTATTGACGTATTTTTGTAGAGCACCCAATCCTGTTGCTGTTTGGGGTGCCACTATGTAACCCACATGGACCTATGGGACTGAATAAAGCGGGGCAAATGCGGGAATAAAAGAGACAAAAGAGTGTATTTGGAAGAAGGGGTCGGGGGCACCTTGCCTCTAGTGGACAAGGGCCCTGAGCTTTACACAGCCCTCCGTATTTATTAGGCAAAAGAGATAGCAAGAAATGGAGGTGGGTGGGGAGTGGGTGTTGGCGGGCTTGTAAGACTGCATTCTTCGAACAATAGGCGCTAGATTTCTTAACAGATAACTATCCCAGGGCCAGGGAGTGAGGTCCTCAGCAAACCTTTTGGTGGCAGGGCAGTATCAGTTTGCCAACATCCTGCATTCATGATAAACAGTTTGCTGTTTGATCATATAGCCTCCAGCGGAATGCTGAGTTGGTCACGATCCCTTTGGCCTTTTCAGCTCCCAACATGTTTTTAACATATTCTAGATGAATCTCTTACTGGATATATTTTTTCCTATTTTGTAGGTTGTCTTTTGACTTTCTTTTCTTCTTTTATGTACAGAGTCTTGCTCTGTTGCCTAGGCTGGAGTGCAATGGCACAATCATAGCTTACCACAGCCTCAAAATCTTGGGCTCAAGTGATTTTCCCACCTCAGGCTCCTGAGCAGCTAGGACTACAGGTGTGCAGCACCATGCGTGGCTAAGTTTACAAAAAAATTTTGTAGAGATGGGGTCTCACTATGTTTCCCAGGATGGTCTCAAATTCCTAGCCTCAAGTGACCCTCTGGTCTCAGTCTCCGAAAATGCTGGGATTACAAGCATGAACAACTGTGCCCAGACTTGATTTTCTTTCTTAAGCCCCACATTTGGACTGATGATCTTGACTTTTGATACATGTTTTTGTAAAGCACACAGGTTTTTAATTTTGATGAGGTCTATTAATTTATTTTTCCTTTTGTTGCTTGTGGATTTGGTGTTAGAAATTTCTAAGAATCCATTGCCATATCCAAGGTCTTAAAGATTTACCCTTGTTTTCTTCTAAGAGTTGCATAGTTTCAGGTCTTACAAATGTAGTCGTCTGAAACATTCTGAATTATTTATATGGAATTAATTAGGGGTTCACCTTCATTCTTTTCTATGTGGATCTCCAGTTTTCCCAGCATCATTTGTTGCAAAGACTATTCTTTCCCCATTAGATGGTCTTGGTATCTTTATTTTAAATTAATTTACTCTAGATGTACAGGTTTATATCTAAGTCTCCATTCTATTCCACTGACCCAAATGGCTATTTGTTATTCAGCCTGACTACTATAAAAAATACCATAGATTGGTAACTTAAACAACAAAAATTTATTTTTGACAGTTCTGGAGCTGGCATATCCAAGATAAGGTGCTGGCCTGACTGTTGTCTGGTGAGGGCTTTCTCCTCGGGTTGGAGATGTCTGCCATCTCTCTGTGTCTTCACATGGCCTCTCCTTGGCATATGCATGTGAAGAGAAAGAGCTCTCTATTTCTGTTCTTATAAAATTACCAGTTCTATCACATTAGGGCCCCACCCTGATGACATTGTTTAACTTTAGTTAACTCCTTCCTATAGGCATTATCTCTAAATAGAGTCACATTAGGGGTTAGGGCTTCAACATATGAATCCGGGGGAGACACAGCCTGTCATATGCCATTACTACACACAATCTTGATGACTGTAGCTGTGTAGTAACTTTGGAAGCCAGGAAGTGTGAGTCCTTCAACTTTGTTCATCATCTGAAAAACTGTTTTGGATATTCTGGGTTCTCTGAATTTCCATATTATTATTAAGATCAACTTGTCAGTTTCTGCAAAGAAGCCAGCTGGAATTTTGATGGAGAGTGAATCTGTTGAATCTGTACTTCAACTTAAAGAGTATTGGCATCTTATCGATATTAAGTCTTCCAATCCATGAATATGTGTTTTCTTCCCATGTACGTCTTTTTAAATTTCCTTGAACAATGTTTTATAATTTTCAGTCTTGTATTTCTTTTTAAGAAATCTCTAAATATTTTTTGATTCTATTGTAAATAGAGTTATTGATATCTTTTTTTGCTGTTTGTGTATTTTATTTTGTTTTTTTGAGATAGAGTCGCGCTCTGTCACCCAGGCTGGAGTGCAGTTGTGCAATTTTGGCTCGCTGCAACCTCTGCCTCCCAAGTTCAAGTGATTCTCCTGCCTCAGCCTCCCTAGTTGCTGGGAATACAGGCGCGCATCACCATGCCCAGCTAATTTTTTGTACTTTTTAGTAGAGATGGAGTTTCACCATGTTGGCCAGGCTGGTCTTGAACTCCTGGCCTCAAGTGATCCACCTACCTCACCTCCCAAAGTGCTGGGATTACAGGTAGGAGCCACCATGCCTGGTCTGATTTCATTTTTGGATTGTTCATTGCTAATGTATAGAATAACACGTGATTTTTGAGTATTTATCTTGTATCCTGCAAACATGCTTATCTATTTGTTCTAATAGCTTTATTTGTGGATTCTTTAGGATTTCCTATATACAAGATCAGTAATTTACGATAGAGCTTGTTTTACTTCTTCCATGCCAATCGGGATGCCTTTTTTTTCTTGACACATTACACTGGCTACAACCTCCAGTATAATATTAAATATAAGTGGATATAGCAAACATCTTTGTCTTGTTCCTGACCTTAGGAGGAAGGAATCAGTTTTCAGCATCTCGTATATTAGATATGGGTTTTTCATAATGGACTTAAAATCAGGCTGAAAAAGTTCCCTTCTCTTCGTAGTCTATTATTTTTAACATGAAAGAATATTGCATTTTGTCAAATGAGTTTTCTGCATCTATTGAGATTTCTGTGTTGTTTCTATCTTTTATTCTGTTAATATATTATAATATATTGATGTTTAGATTTTAAGCCAATTTTGCATACTTGGGATGAATCCCACTTGTTTATGGTGTATAATCCTTTTTATATGTGGCTGGAACGGGTTTGCTAGTATTTCATTGAGGATTGCTGCGTTTGCTAAATTCACATGAGGTACTGGGCTTTTCTTGTGATATTTTTCGCTATCTTGCTACTAGGGAAAATCTGTCCTCACAGAATGAGTTGGGAAGTGTTCCCTCTCTTCTAGTTTTTGGCATGAATTTGTGAAGCACTGGTATTAATTCTTATTTCAACTTTTGGTAGACTTGACCACGAAGCCATCTGAATCTGAGCTTTTTTTCTTTTTTGAGGGGGGTGGGGGCAGGGGCAAATTTCAAATTCCCAATTTGATGGTTTTTTTTTTTTTTTTTGAGATGAGTTTCACTCTGTCACCCAGACTGGAGTGCAGTGGCCCCATCTCAGCTCACTGCAACCTCTGCCTCCTGGGTTCAAGTGATTCTCCTGCCTCAGTCTCCCAAAGTGCTGGGACTACAGGCATGTGCCACCACACCCGGCTAATTTTTGTATTTTTAGTAGAGATGGCGTTTCACTATGTTGGCCAGTCTGGTCTTGAACTCCTGACCTCAGGTGATCGCCCACCTTGGCCTCTCAAAGTGCTGGGATTACAGGCATGAGCCACTGCACCCGGCTCCAATTCAATATTTTTACTTATTATGGGTTCATTCAGATTTTCGTTATTCTTGAGTGAGTTTCCATAGTTTGTGTTATTCTAGAAATGTGTTCATTTCATTGATATTATCTAATTTGCAGGCACAGTTATAGGGTCTGGTGTATCTGTTTCAAAGGTTCAGTTGCTGGGTGTTGTTGGAGAAAGACTGGGTAGCTGGTGTAGCAGGGGTGTACTCAGGAGGCTCACGGTAGCGACTATGCTGCAACTGGCATGTAAATTTAGTATCTTAACAGTTTAGCAGTCAGTACAGCCTTTCTGGTCCATACAAGTGAATATCAGGCCTTGCTGTACAGGATGTCAAACTGCCAATGATTATCCCTGTTCTGAAATATTTAATAATAAAAATTTTAAATGTAGACACATAGCTATAAGACATAAAACATAGTAACACAGGCTGTCCCCCATCTTTTTTTTTTTTTTTTTTTTTTTGAGATGATGTCTCACTCTGTCACCCAGACCAGAGTGCAATGGCGTGATCTTGGCTCACTGCAACCTCTGCCTCCTGGGTTCAAGTGACTCTCCTGCTTCAGCCTCCCGAGTAGCTGGGACTACAGGCATGCACCACCATGCCCACCTAATTTTTGCATTTTTAGTAGAGATGAGGTTTCACCATGTTGACCAGGCTGGTCTTGAACTTCCACCTTGGCCTCTCAGAGTGCTGGGATTACAGGCATGAGCCACTGTACTTGGCCCCCAACTCATTTTTCTTTTCAGTAAAAATCTTTATTCCATCAGAGAAACTAATCATTTTTTTTTTTTTTTCTTTTTTAAGACGGAGTCTTGCTCTGCCGCCCAGGCTGGAGTGCAGTGGCGGATCTCAGCTCACTGCAAGCTCCGCCTCCCGGGTTTACGCCATTCTCCTGCCTCAGCCTCCCGAGTAGCTGGGACTACAGGCGCCCACCACCTCGCCCGGCTAGTTTTTTGTATTTTTTTAGTAGAGACGGGGTTTCACCGTGTTAGCCAGAATGGTCTCCAACTCCTGACCTTGTGATCCGCCCGTCTCGGCCTCCCAAAGTGCTGGGATTACAGGCTTGAGCCACCGCGCCCGGCCCTACCTCAGCTTTTTTGAGCTGAAGGTACATGAAGCTAAAAACCTTTAGCTGTTTTTTTGTTTTGTTTTTTTTTTGTTTTTTTTTTGAGACGGAGTCTCCGTCGCCAGGCTGGAGTGCACTGGCGCGATCTCAGCTCTCTGCAACCTCTGCCTCCCACGTTCAAGCGATTCCCCTGCCTCAGCCTCCCAAGTAGCTGGGACTACAGGCACCTACCACCACACCTGGCTAATTTTTTGTATTTTAGTAGAGACGGGGTTTCACCATGTTGGCCAGGATGGTCTCAATCTCCTGACCTCGTGATCCACCTGCCTGGGCCTCGCAAAGTGTTGGGATTACAGGCGTGAGCCGCCGTGCCCAGCTTATTTTAGCTTTTTTAAAGTGAGTTTTAAATATACCTAATTTGCTCATCCTTGATTAGGAAATCCCCAAATTGGCTCTAAAATGGAATTCAGTTTGCCTCAATATACATCTAGTGAGCTTATAATATTCACTAAAAAAAAAAAAAAAAAAAAAAAAAAAAGGCAGCCAGGCGTAGTGGCTCACACCTGTAATCCCAGCACTTTGGGAGGCTGAGGAGGGTGGATCATGAGGTCAGGAGATCGAGACCATCCTGGCTAACACGGTGAAACCCCGTCTCTACTAAAAATACAAAAAAAAACTAGCTGGGCATGGTGGCAGACGCCGGTAGTCCCAGCTACTCGGGAGGCTGAGGCAGTAGAATGGCGTGAACCTGGGAATCGGAGCTTGCAGTGAGCCGAGAGTGCGCCACTACACTCTAGCCTGGGAGCGATAGAGCGAGACTCTCTCAAAACAAAACAAAACAAAACAAAACAAAAAACTGTGTAACAAATGCAAAGATAACATATGAAAGAGACAAAAATGTGTGTAAATTTTGATAAAAGGCAGACTGGTACCAGTGCTAATTGGGATTATATAGGAATAAACCATTAACTTTTAAAATTGAAGCATAATTGCATTGCATTTAGTTGAATGCAGTGTTTATAGAGTTCAATGAATTTTGAGAAATAAACTTGCCAATAAAGATATAGAAACTATCTACAAAGTCCCCTTGTGTCCCTTTCTAGTCAATACCCTACTAAGCTCAAAGGAAACAACTACTTTGATTTCTATTGCCACAGATTAGTTTTGACCTTCATATTGATGGAATTGTACAGTACTTAACTCTTTTGTGTCTGCCTTCTTTCACTCAACATGTTTTTAAGATTCAACCAGGCTGTAGTGTGTATCAACAGTGTGTTTATTTATATAGTTTTCCTTTCTCACTCTTGAGTAGTCTATCACAATTTATATTTTTGTTGATGAATATTTGGGTTGTTTTTGACTTTTTGTTATTTTTAATAAACTAGCCATTCATTCTTATTGAGCAAAATATTTCCCCCAATAGGACATGAAATTTGAAATACCTTAAGAAATTTCTTATTCATAAACAAGATGGAACCAAGTGTAACTTAATGCTTATTTAAAGGCCTCTTCATGGCAGTAGCAATAAATCAAACACAGGTTTTAAAAATAGCTACTCTTTTTTGCACCTTTACATTTCAGTCAGATAAATATAACTCATTTACATAATTACATAAATTGTGGTTAAGCTCTGTGTTCCACAATTTCTCTTAGCCCAGGAAGGCAAGAAGTGATGACAGCATTATGGGTGTCATTTATTTTCAAGAACAGACTTCAGTGAAGGAAGGCATGACTTAAACCTTGTTTTGTAGTAAAACACTTCATATCTTTGGGTGGATGTAACTTTCTGATGCCAAAGGACTCTGTTTCCGTGCCCATCTAGATTAGAAAAGGTAGAAACTCTAACCTTATTTATCAGTCTCTGACTAACAGTGTGAGCAGTGAGAAAAGAAAACTATAGTAATAAAGCTTTATTTCTTTTTTAGAATGTTATTTCACAACCTCACTGGAATGTGGGAAGTGGAGTACTGCAAAAGCTGGAAGCAAAGATAGAAAGTACAGGCAAGGTTCACATAATTAATCTTCCTTTTAGGTTTGAAGGTTCTTTCCATAGATATTCCTTCACAAAGATATAATTTTATTTTAAAATAACCTGTACCTAGCTTTTATTTAAGGTCAGTTAAGTAACCAGTATATGAAAGTCTTTGTATGTTTCCACAAACTGTAAAAACTGTATTCTGGGTCGGATTACTCCTTTTTTTTTTTTTTTTTTTTCCTGAGACAGGGTCTAGTTCTGTCGCCCAGGCTGGAGTGCAGTGGCAACTACTGCCCCTACATTGGATTACAGATGAAGTTTCACTAC
This sequence comes from Chlorocebus sabaeus, assembly GCF_047675955.1. Classification (NCBI taxonomy): domain Eukaryota; kingdom Metazoa; phylum Chordata; class Mammalia; order Primates; family Cercopithecidae; genus Chlorocebus; species Chlorocebus sabaeus. Next base: position 74,342,650 of record NC_132904.1, on the reverse strand, counting down.
CTTGCCCAGGCTGGTCTCCAACTTCTTGGCTCAAGGGATACGCCTGCTAGGCCTCCCAGAGTGCTTGGATTACAGGCGTGAGCCACCCCACCTTGCCCAGATTACTCTTAAACTGGAGTCTTCAGGTCCTCAGGGTCAAGAGATATATACTTGACAGTTTGGGAGTTCTATAAAAATGTTTTAATTTAGTGTTTCATTTCAGTAATTGCTTAAAAACAATATTTTCCCACTCATTAAACTAAAACTTCTTTGGCAGTGATAATTCATAACCATAAAGATATTTTCCTGAAGTAAGATTTTAATTTCTTAAAAACTTTTTTATTGTGGTAAAATACATGTAACAAAATACGCCATTTTAACCACTTTTAAGTGTATTCTTCAGTGGCATTAAGTACATTTACAGTGTTCTTTAGACTTTCATTTCTTACATCAGTATTTTTTACAGTGAAATTTTCAAAAGTATTTGTCAAGTTTCAAAAGAACCTTTTTCCTTTAAAAAGGGTTTGTATACTACTCAAGACTACGAATCACTATTCAAGGTAATAAATTATTCTTACAACATAGAATTTTTCTCTTGATAAATTGAGCATTCTTTCTTTAGATAATGGGAATAATATACACCGTTATGGTTTTTCCCCTTTTTAAAACCTGGAAATGAAGAACAAAGTTCAGTGTTTGTGTCACTATTTTTCCTGTTACTCATATAATTATTTGCCCCTCTATTTCTTATCTTTCTTTAATTATAGATTTCTCTTTTTTACAGGGTTTGTGTTGTACCTTGCTTCAAATTCTTTTTTTTTTTATTTGAGATGGGAGTCTTGCTCTGTCGCCCAGGCTGGAGTGCAGTGGCGCGACCTCTGCTCACTGTAACCTTCGCCTCCCGGGTTCAAGGGATTCTCCTGCATCAGCCTCCCAAGCATTTCTGGCTAATTTTTGTATTTTTACTAGAGACGGGGTTTCACCATGTGGCCCGGGCTGGTCTGGAACTGTTGAGCTCAGGTGATGCACCCACCTCGGCCTCCCAAAGTGCTGGGATTACAGGCATGAGCCACCGCGCCGGGCCAAATTCTTTTTAGGAATTAGGTACTACGTAAGTTTTAAATGCACTCAGAAAATTCTCAAAGTAATAAATTGTACACTAAATAAATATAGCGGAATTCAGTCTCAATTATAGGAACTCCTTTTTTGATAACTAATATTTTTAAAGTACTCACTATGTGCTAAGGCACTGTGCTAATCACTTTTCTGTGATTTATCTAGTAATACCGTATGATGTAGGTACTAGTATCACCCCACTTTAAGGAGTTTAAAGAAATGAAGAAACTTCCACAATGTCATGAAGTGGTCCCGCTAGGACTCAAGCCTGGCTGAATCCAAAGCTCAGGCTTCTAAGCACAACCTGCTTCTCAGGCTGCACATTCTATTTTACATTATTGGTAGTTTCTCTCTGGGGTTCTTTGTGGGAATGTTCACTGTCCCCCCACCCCGCCCCGCCCCGAAGTGGAACCCTGTCTTCTAACAAACTTTTTGCTGTTCCACCGTCTCCTGTCATGTTCGGCCTCTCAGTGGAGTCCCAGCCCACACTCCGACTCTGGTCCCTGAACAGAGCCCCTTCCCCTCACACCATAGTCCCCTAGCAGAGCCTGGTCTCCTCAGACCCTCTTCTTCCAGCAGGGCCCCAACTCCTCACTCCGACGATTCCCCCAGAGTTCCGTTCCCTCAGATCCTGCTTTTCCAGCAAAGCTGCGATTCCTGTACCTCAGCAGAGAGCAATACCCCCTCGGCAAACTTTCACAGAGACGTCTTACAGAAGTCCCAGCCCAGCTCCTAATTAAGGGTACCTCTCTACCTTTCCCCTTCCCAACCTTCTCCCACAACTGGGCTTTCCCCCGCCCTATTCTCTTTTTCTGTTTATTAATTCTCCTCAACCTCACCACCCTCTCGTGGCCCAGTTTCAGGATTCCCCCGAAAACTCACCCACCGCACTGTCTCCTCAAAGTTGCGTTCCCAAAGGGCGCAGTGCTCTCCCCGCACTTAGGTTGCCAACCAGCGCTGCTCCGGGATCTGCGCTCCCCAACGGCCCTCGGGTAATACGCCTTGCAGTTGATCAGCGCCCGAAGCCCCGCCCCCTCTGCCTCCATTGGCCATTGTTCTCGAGAAGTCCCGCCCCTCCCGCTTCCAGCCCGCCTCCCCGTCCCGCTTCCCTTGTTTTCATTCCCCCTGTCACACGAGGCAGTGGCAAGCCCGAAGGGGAGGAGAGAAGGGGGCGGAAAGAGGGCGGAAAGTGAAAGGCGCAGAGGGCCTCTCTGTCTCCCGTCTGACTCGGTTCTCGACTGCTCCGGGCCGCCGATGTATTGTGGGATCGCAGAGCCGTCCCTGAGACGCTGGGATCCGCAGAGGAGCCCACTTGAGAGCGCCTCCTGTCGTCCGTAAGGCTGTCCTGCCATCCCTCGGCACCCCAACTTCCCCCGCCCCCCCATCGCCTCCTCCTCCATCCTCCAGTTCAAAATGGCGACGGCGGCGGCAGCGGCGGTGGTGATGGCTCCTCCAGGCTGCCCGGGTTCGTGCCCCAACTTCGCCGTAGTCTGCTCCTTCTTGGAGCGCTACGGGCCGCTGCTAGACCTGCCTGAGTTGCCGTTCCCTGAGCTGGAGCGGGTGCTGCAGGCGCCGCCGCCGGACGTCGGCAACGGAGAAGGTAAGCGAGGGGCCCGAACGCCCGGCGGGAAGCGGCCCTGGCGCGCTCCTGTTCTCTGCTCCTCACAGACGCTCCAGTTCTTCGCGGCTTGGGCCTCCGCGACTCTGTCCTCCCCCTGGGACGCAACTCCGCCGGGCTGGTCTTCTCCGCCCAGCCCCCGGGGTCTTGGGCAGTGGGGAGGCGGGGCGGAGGCCCCCTAGGGCCACTCGGCCGGGCGGGGAGCTGAGGTGGGGGCGTTGCGGGCTAGGTGTGGGCTGCAGGCAGGGAGGGGTCATTGTGTCGGTCGGCAACCCCAGGGACTGCTGCTTCGCGGCGGAGGGCGGCCCCCCACCCCGTCTCCCCCTTGGCGGCGGGGGAAGGGGAGCGCAGGTTCCGGCCAGCTTTGCGCTTTTCTCCTCCTCCCCACCCTTACTCCCTCCCCTCCTCCCACCAGTCTTCCCGACCATCTCGGGGAAGGCTGGGCTCGGCTGCTCCGGACACCTCCTTATCTCCCTTCACCTGGGTGGGCGGGGGCCAGCGGATACTCAACTCTCCCTCCCTCTGTTGGGAACTCCCCCGACAGATTTGTCCCTTTTCCCTTCCCCTCGAGGGCTGGTTTAACCCCTAAAACTCCTTCCTCGGAGTGGGGAGGTCTGCTCCTCCCCCACAGGAGGGGGTTCTTCTCCATTCTCGGTAGGGGGGCGAAGTCGGTTCAGCTCCACTTTGGAGAGGAGAGGGTTAATTCCTCCTCCATAGTTCTTCTCCTTCCTCTCCCCACCTCCCCCAAAATAATAGACTAGCATCTCCCCACTTTTCCAATCCCTTCCCCCTTCGTCTTGGCAGCCGGGCTTAGGCGAAGAAGTCGTCTCCCTCCCATTTGCACGGTAGGGTGGGGTGGTTAGTATGTAGGCTGGAGGAGGGGCTCTGACGGAGGGGGAAACAGTTGAAGAAGGTGCTTGTTGCTCATGTTTCTCTCTCTGGTGCCGCTGGTCTATTATTGGTGTTCGCAAGTGGTGCTCCTTCCACATAAGGCCACCGCGCGGGTGCAGGGCGCATGCTCTGCCCGGCCCCATTGAAACTTCCTGCTGCTGCTGCTGGTTCTTTTGCTGGAGCATCTCAGCGCTGTGCCTGCTGCCTCCAGCCTTCACACTGAGTGCTTATACTCATCCCCATTTATTCCCGATCCCTGCCTCTCCTTTTCTGGCACTTTTCTTTCCTCAGAGAAGGCTTTTTTGTTATACTCTGAGCATTGCCTTTATCTGGAAACAGCCCTTGGCTGGAGAAGAAACGTTTTCCAAATAGATCTCTTTTTTGTCCATATTAGCTGGCCAAAGTGGACTGGGTATTGTACAAGACAGATAGCTGTTTCCTTTCCAAGAAAGCAGGATCGCTCTTCTATTCTCTATGTAAATGTAGAAGTTTCTGTTAACTGAATTTATTTGCATTGCTAGGAAGTGCCAAGTATAAAGTTCTTCAGAATATTACCTATAAAGAATCTGTATGATGTTATAGCTACCGAAGATTCAGATTAATACAACAGTTGTAAGGCCTATTATACAGGCCTATTAATCTCTTCTTACCTGTCCACATCCCCTCTACCCATAACAAACTGACTTACAAAAAGCTTATTTTTAAAAAATAGTACAAAATAGGAGGGTGACATTATATAAAGGCTTCCCGCAGAATTTCTTTAAAAATTAAGCCCCATTGTGGTAATTTCATTATCAAATTGTATCTGTCTTCCTTTTCTTATTTTTATTTATTTGTTTTTTGAGACGGAGCCTCACTGTGTTGCCCAGGCCGGAGTGCATTGGCAGGATCTTGGCTCACTGCTACCTCTGCCTCCCAGGTTCAAGCGATTCTCCTGCCCCAGCCTCCAGAGTGACTGGGATTACAGGCGTGCACCACCACACCCAGCTCATTTTTATATTTTTAGTAGAGACGGGATTTCACCATGTTTGCCAGGCTGATCTTGAACTCCTGACCTCGTGATCCACACACCTTGGCCTCCTAAAGTGCTTTACAGGCGTGAGCCACCACACCTGGCCTCTTTTTTAATTTTTAAGAAAGTAGTCATTGTGAAGTAGAATGCCTTAGTAAGTTGCTTTTAGGATGCCTTGGGAAGTGATAGTAATGTATCTCTCAGAGAACGAACTGTGGGCGTGTGGGGAAAGGATGGCTAGTAAATTGTTTTGTTGATTCCCTTGGACCAAGTTGAAATGCAGGTTTTCTGGGGTGGTGTGGTATTTTGGGTAGTATATGAGATTTCTTGCATCTCCATTTCTTTTAGGTATTTTGACCACTGCATTTAGTTTATATTAATATCAGAGGAATAAAATATTAGAGTCAGTTGAATTGAATAGTGGACCACTAAGTAAGTAAAAATGACAGGTAACCTGGGCTAAGGAGGGTCATTTATTTCAACCACTGCATTACCGTTGGTATAGAGTTGCTAAGGGGACTGATAATAGATCCTGTCATAAGGTGATCTTAGAATAATTATTAATTAATGTTACACAGTTCAGAACACCTGGCAAATGAGAAGTCTCTGCAGGTGAAATGCTGTTACTGTGCAGGGAAAAGATTTTCAGAACTTTGATGATGAACCATGATATCATCATCAAAGTTAGCTTGTTGGGTGAACCACTATCGTTTTATCAGCTATTACAGACTTTCTGCCTGTTTCAAATAGCTGATAAGACGATAGTGGCTCAGCCAACAAGATTTGAACTGAGTCTTTTTGGGAAACAGTTGTGGTGTACAAGAGTTAAAAGACATGAATTTAATTCTTGCTACTGTTCTCTGAAGTTGATAGTATTATTCCTATTTGGCAGGCATAGAAACTAAGTAAGGCTCAATAGATTAAGGTGCCCAAGATTATATAGTTAAGGGTGAAATATTATTTCCAACCCAAGTATGAGTCCAAAGCCACAAAATTATATACCTTGCCATAGGATCATGGTTTCCAAACTGCACCAAGGCACCCTAGAGCATTGTTGCCAACTCCATCTGGTAGTTTAAATTTTCAAGTAGGATACAGTGGTAGTCGAAATTTGCTGGTTGCCAGGCGAACTACTGCCTTGACATAGTTCATGATTTCAAGATTGTGCTACATTTCTATAGATGATATGTCTTTGTGAAGCTGGCTTTTTAGTGGTTGCTGTGGTAAAATGCACAAAAAAATCTGTATGCAGCAGGAAAGAGGATAGCAGGGCCCACTCTGATTCCAAGGTTTGAAAAGTTGTGCAGTGCCCAACAGTAATACACATTTCACAAGTAATTATGGTTAAGAATGAAGTAAAAACATTATTTGTTGAAATGTAGCTAGGTTGTTTTTTCACGTGGCTACTGACTGCTTAATAAGTGGAAGTGTTATTATTTCTGGCCCAGGGCTGCTGAGAGAAAATTGCTGAGATACTGAGGGTGCTGTGAACGTAGAACGTTTGGGAACCTTTGTTCTAGAAACTATCATTGAGTTTTGGGGCCAGAAAGAAGGGACTATTTTATCATTGCCTTTATTTTTCAGGGAGGAAAATCAAGCTACAGAGAGAGATTTCAAGTGTATACAGCTAACTGTTGGTGTTAGTCAAATTCTTATTTGAAAAGCCCACGTATATGCTGAAATTGTCAAAAAATTTAGATTTATAGTTGATACTCAGTATAAAAGGATGTGCCAAATGAAGGTGGTGTTTTATCCTCCTCTCTCTGCAGTCTACTTTAGTCCTTCCGATTCTGTGCTTTGTGTGGGCTTCCCCAGGTTTCTCCTAACCAGAGGTAGATAATGGTGGTTATGGATAAAGTCAACATTGACTTTGTGAGATTCCTGACACCCAAGGCTCCTAAGTATCTTTCCTCTCCTGCAGAGAATATTTCTTTTCAAGAGGAAACTATACCACTTTATTCTTTAAAAACAGTCTGGATATTGGTTGAGATGTTATATATATCTAATAAGTTTATTAAGGTAAATACAGATAACGTGTTAGGATTCTCATAGGTTATACTATGGTTGGCTGAATTAGTTGTATATTAAGTAAGTTGAGCCATTAGTTTTTTGTTTCATTTTTGATTTAATTTTAATGATTTGAATTTTAAGTCTTGAAGTCAAAATATCAAGGTTAAAAAAAAAGTATGCTTTTTTAACTGGAATTGTAACTATAACTATGATCTCTCTTACTGGTACTGTAACTGATCTGTGTGTGACAATATATTTTTAGATATATTTGATAAAGTAGAAGGTGACTACTGTAACTGGGGCCACCATGTGTTGATTTAAACAAAAGATTTTACCAAGTGCGTGTACTAGAGGTTGCACGAGTCTACAGTGGTAGACACTGATAGGGCATACATACATTCATAGTAGCATTGCTGGAGCCCCAGAGCCTGGTTAGGTTGAAACTTTTTAGTTGTGGCTCTTCTGCCTTTGAAAAAGTAAATCTTCTTTGGGGCACTTATTAGAGGGAAAGAGAGAAATAGATTTCATCTCTACCGTTTTTGATATGTCCTAAAGTTATGGAGGTTTGGAAGGAGGTTGTTGGCATTGTCCTAGGAACTAGGAGGTAATGGAGACAGAGGGACTTGTCTGGCTAACATGAGCCTGTTAATGCAAACTGGCTGACTTTTTAGTCTTTTAATGATTAAAAAGTTTGCATTAAATTTAGATGTTTTGTTAAATTCTCAGACCGCACCGGTAAGAAGGTAAGTAAGCATTTATTGTGAGTTCATTCACTTGATATGTAATATTGAGCATCTGCTGTGTACAGATGTAGCTACAGTAAATATTGCGGAGATTTTTTTTTTAAAAAAAAAAACATTAAACATAAGCCTTTTAAAAGAAATTTCTTATCTAGTAAGAAGTAGCTAATGAGCTTGAAACTAATGACATCATTCAAAGACTTATTTTTTTTCTCTGAGATTTTATCAAGTGGAGCAATAGTCTGTGCATTCTAGTCTACAGTTGTAGACTAAAATTATCTAACAATTTTATGGTGCGATGTATGACCACATGCAATATGAAAAAGTAAGAATAATTCAGGCCTAAAATACATGTTAAACTGAATCATATGTTCAAGGAAGACAGTTATGTGTGTTGTTGGATTTAATAAAATTTTACATGATGAGTATAGTCTTAATATATTATGCTTGTTTTTTTCTGGTTGTTTTCTGTTTTTATTGCAGAGTAGATCCCACAAAGGTATTAGGGTATTTTCTATTTTGTTTTAAAAACATTTAATTATATGGGCAAGTATAATGTACATTTTGTAATTACATATATTCTAGCAGGATTTGATTTATAATTTGTTTAGCTTTATATGGTCATATCTGTAAGTTAGGTTTATATTAGCTAACTTTTAAACATTTTTGCTCACTCTTGCACAGTTGGGCACAAGCAGTGCCTCCAGGCAAATTGATGCCCAAACTAGAGAGAACAGCAGGCATTCTCTCCTTACTCTTCCACTTCCCCTCTACTTCCATTTCCTGATCCTTATGTCTGAAGTTGCACCACCTTTAGCCATTTGAAGGGGCTGCTTCTTCCATATTATGCTTTCTTTCACTTGTATGCCATAAATGCAGTGCCTGCTAGTTCAAGTGTGCTCCGTATGAGGTTTGTACCAGTGTGTTAGGAAGAAGGGAGGCACTGAAATTCAAAAAAACCCATGTTTTTGGGGTTTCCAAGTGACTAAACAATTGAACCACAATAATAGAGGAAACTGACTTAAACAGTATTAAACTGGTATTGCTTCAAACATTATCAAAGGATTTCTGAGGTGAATGCCTACTTTATAAAAATGTATTTTTTTGGTTGGGCGTGGTGGCTCATGCCTGTAATCAGCACTTTGGGAGGCCCAGGTGGCAGATCACCTGAGGTCAGGAGTTCGAGACCAACCTGGTGAACGTGGTGAAACCCTGTCTCTACTAAAAATACAAAAATTAGCCGGACCTGGTGGCAGGCACCTGTAATCTCAGCTACTCGGGAGACTGAGGCAGAAGAATCGCCTGAACCCAGGAGGCAGAGGTTGCAGTGAGCCAAGATGGTGCCACTGTACTCCAGCCTGGGTGACAGAGTGAGACTCTGTCTCAAAAAAAAAAAAAATCCCCCCCCCTCCCAGAGTTAGGACCTTGAATTCCTGGGCTCAAGAAATGCTCCTGCCCCAACCTCCTGAGTAGTTGGAACTACAGGTGCATGCCAGCACGGCCAGCTAATTTTTAAAGCTTTTTTTGGTAGAGAATGAGATCTTGCTATATTGCCCAGGCTGGTCTTGAACTCCTGACCTCAGGTGATACTCCCACCTTGGCCTCCCAAAGTGCTGGGGTTACAGGCATGAGTCAGCACTTGTGGCTAGAACTCCTTTTTTTTTTTTTCTTTTTTTTTTGAGACAGTCTTGCTCTGTCACCCAGGCTGGAGTGCAGTGGCACGATCTTGGTTCACTGCAACCTGTGCCTCCTAGGTTCAAGTGATTCTTCTGCCTCACGCTCCCAGGTGACTAGGATTACAGGCATGCACCACCATGCCTGGCTCATTTTTATGTGTTTAGTAGGGACAGGTTTTGCCATGTTGGCCAGGCTAGTCTTGAACTCCTGGCCTCAGGAGATCCAGCCACCTCGACCTCTCAAAGTGCTGGGATTATAGGCATGAGCCACTGTGCCCAGCCACTTCTTATTTTTATCCTGAGTTTAGGGATGTGTTAAATTGTATTAATTCTCCATTATCTCTGTGTGTGTGCGTGTGTGTGTGTGTGTGTGTATGTGTGTATTTCCTTTTACAAATTATAAATGGCTGCTCTTTGAGGAAGACGTGGTGTAGGTGCTGTGGATCGGTGATCCGCAGGCTCCTGCTTCTTAACTCACCACTGTTCGCTCTCGCCGAGGAACAAGTCGGTCAGGAAGCTGCGCAGCAGCCATGGCTTTTAAGGATACTGGAAAAACACCTGTGGAGCCAGAGGTGGCAATTCACCGAAATCGAATCACTCTAACGGGCATCACCGTAAAATCCCTGGAAAAGATATGTGCTGACTTCGTCAGAGGAGCAAAGGAAAAGAATCTCCAAGTGAAAGGATCAGTTCGAATGCCTACCAAGACTTTGAGAATGACTACAAGAAAAACTCCTTGTGGTGAAGGTTCTAGGACATGGGATCCTTTCCAGATGAGAATCCACAAACGACTCTATTGACTTGCACAGTCCTTCTGAGATTGTTAAGCAGATTGCTTCCATCAGTTTGAGCCAGGAGTTGAGGTGAAAGTCACCATTGCAGATGCTTAAGTCAACTATTTTAATAAATTGATTACCAGTTGTTAAAAAAATTATAAATGGCAAACTTGATCCCATTCATCATTAGACTACTTTTTGCTCTCATGTTTTGCTCAGAATTAAGTTTTAATACTCATTTAAAAATACTTAAATAAATTTGGTTTCTCTCAAAGTAAGTTGTGTAAGATATTCTGATAGCAAATTATTTCATAATTTGTGCCTTTCTGTGAATAAAAGGTAAAATTTCTGAAGAAGCAGGGATGAGGTGATGGGGAATTTGCAGTGTTTATTTAATCTTACCAGTCCGGATATGGACAAAGAGCAAGAACTAAAAGTTACGCTTAGAATGTTTGTCCCAAATCAAGGTGATCTTTTTCAATGTAAGAACATGAGCTGTGAGGGCACACCAAGCAGAAACTACACCAGACTGTTTTTGTTTTTGTTTTTTTTTGAGATGGAGTCTCACTCTGTCGCCCAGGCTGGAGTGCGGTGATCTCGGCTAACTGCCACCTCTGCCTCCTGGGTTCAAGCAATTCTCCTGCTTCAGCCTCCTGAGTAGCTGGGATTATAGGTGGCTGCCACCATGCCCAGCTAATTTTTTTGCATTTTTAGTAGAGATGGGGTTTCATCATGTTGGCCGGGGTGGTCTCAAACTCCTGACCTCGAGTGATCTGCCCGCCCTGGCCTCCCAAAGTGCTGGGATTACAGGCGTGAACCACCACGTCCAGCCCAAACTGATTTTAAGAAAGAAGAGCATAAGGGGATAACTTGACAGGTACCCCACCAGTAGACAGACCAGGCTTCAGCCTCCTGTAGTTGAACAAAGATTGCTTGAGGAGCAACATAAAGTATATAATGTGTATATGGCTCATGTAAGCAAGAGTTCCTCCAGAAAGCTCTCATAGTGAAGGTTTAGTCTGTGTTTATTTTAGACTCCTAAGTTTTTTTTCCCCAGTATTTGTACATGTTTATCTTAATCATTTTCTGGATAGTAGGGTTATATAGGTTTTTTTCCTTTGTTTTTTCTTACATTTTTTCACATTTATTTTCTATGTTAATTGCGCATTTCTTTGATAATCACCACAAAAATTATTTAAAACGAGATTTCTAAAGAGGCTTTATAAAAGGAAAATTGAATTTCTGCTTGTATTTATTTACCCTTTTTTTTTTTTAAAAGACAGAGTCTTACTCTGTCATCCGGGCTGGAGTGCAGTGGCTTGTTCTCTGCTGACTGCAACCTCTACCTCCCAGACTCAGGTGATCCTCCCATTTCAGCCTCTCAAGTTGCTGGCACCACAGGCATGTGCCACCACACCCAGCTAAATTTTTTTTTGTATTTTTAGTAGAGACAGAGTTTCATTATGTTGCCTAGGCTGGTCTCAAACTCCTGGGCTCAAGCAATCCACCTGACTCAGCCTCCCAAAGTGCTGGGATTACAGGTGTGAGCCACGAAGCTCAGCCTATTTATTTATTCTTAATCTTGAATTACCTCTTACAATGAATGTTACTGTCATCTACCCAAGTCACTCAGATCAGAAACAAAGGAGGCATCCTAGACCTTAGCCCTAAACACTTTCTACTTTGATACCAAGTCATATTGAGTCTATTTATCCCCTTTTATATTTAACTTTGCTTTTCTGTTCTCATTGCTAGTTTTAATGACACTGAACTGCTTTCACATCTCTGAAAATGTGAAAGGTTGTTTTACATTTGTGCTTTTTCCTCATCCTCCTCCCACTGAGTCGAATATCCCATCCCCATCTTCCTTCCCTTGCCTGTTCACTCTACCCGTCATTAGTCTGCTCGTTAAGCATCAAGTGCTCTGTGAAAAATTTCCTGCTTTCTGTCTCTCAAGTTAAATTAACCACTTCTGTCTCCTTACCCTGCATGTACACTTTGTAGATTTTATGTCACAGTACTCATAAAACTTTTTGCACTTACTGCCTAGCCTACGAGATGGTAAACTCTTTGAGGACAGGGATTCTTATTTTATTTTATTGCTAGCAATTGGTGAGTAATAGCAAATATATGTAGTAAATGTTTGTGAAATTAATAGTTTTCCTCAACTTACAGGACCATGTTCTGCTCTAAAACTTTGAAGTTAAAGCCTAGTCTGTGATAGCTTACTACAGGGGTGGGCAATCTGCAGCCTGTCCTCTATTGTTGTAAATAAGGTTTTATTGGTATACAGCCACGTTCATTTGTTTACATACTGTTGTCTGTAGCTGCTTTCACACAACTGTGGTAGAGTTGAGTGATTGTAACAGAGAACATATAACTTCAAAACCTAAAGTATTGGGCTGGGTATGGTGGCTCATGCCTGCAATCCAAGCACTTTCGGAGGATTATCTGAGCCCCGGAGGTTGAGGCTGATCATGCCAATGCATTCCAGCCTGGGTGACACAGCAAGACCCTGTCTCAGAAACAAAACAAAACCCAAAACCTGAAGAACTTATTATCTGTCTAGCCCTTTACGGGAAAAAATTTGCTGATCCATATTCCAGTGTGTGAAGATGGAAGTCTTATCAGATGATGATCGCTGTGTTTGAAAATACATTTAGAACGAGTATAATACAAATTTCCAGCCTGACCAACGTGGTGAAACCTGGTCTCTATTAAAAATACAAATTAGTTGGATGTGGTGGGATACACCTGTAATCCCAGCTACCTAGGAGGCTGTCACACGACAATTGCTTGAACCCAGGAGGCAGAGGTTGCAGTGAGCCGTGATTACGCCATTGCACTCCTGTCTGGGCGACAGAGCGAGACTCCACCCCTCCCCCCGCAAAAAATAAAAATAAAAAAGAACGAATATAATACAAATTAAATGCCTAGAATGTCCTGTGAATGAAACTATTAGTGGAACAGTAGTCTCAGTATTGATCTAATTTTACATCCAACTGTTTTGGTATTAATTACTCCTCTCTCTTGGGTTAGGTGAGTCTAAAAGCTTTTTTGTTAACAGGGTGATGACATTACATTGAACTAAATTTCTTTCATTCAAGAATAGCCACGGCTACCGCTGCCTAATTGTCATAAGGCAATGCTAGGATGGGAGCCATGTGACATAGTAATTGGTAGTAAGGGTAAGAGTTATTGTAACATTGCTGCTATACCAGTCTCAAAGTCTTATCCAAGTGAACTGATTAGGTGAGGGTAAGGTTGGATGAATGGTGATGCTGTGTGCTCAGATGGGAAAGGATGTAGTTATTAAAGATAGAACTTAAAAGATTTACTTAGGTTACTTAAAGGACACAGGACTGGGAAAGAATCTACTAGATAATAGCTTCCTAGAAAGTGGGATTAAATGCCTTGGTCATCAGTGTATTTTGCAGCAAAAGGGCAGTACTGGTTATGAAGCTTAGGCATGTGTTATGCTAGATGTCTCAGGGAATTTGATACTTACTCTTTTCCTTTTGTCCTTAGCATCCTCACAGTTGGCTCTGCAAATAAATATAGTTGTCACTTCTTCGAAGTTTAGATGTTAAAAGTGTTTTAGGAAAAGAAAATTAGATAGAATGAGTTATTCCAAATAATACATTCTAACTTGCTTTTGGTATTTGGAATTTGGGGATATAGCAATATTGTAATGTTGGAAAACTTTGATTAATCAGAAGTATAATGGAGCTTACTTTATATTCCCATTAAAGTCTTGCCAACCTCCAGTTTATCAGAACCGTAAGTAAGCCATCTACAGCAGCACTAACTTGGTCTGGCATCTGAATTCAGACATTCCATAATATTCCTCATTTTTGAGATTTTTTGTCCTGTGAATTTTGACTGTGGTCAACTGGTTTTTCCTTGCTATCTTTTTGTCTCATGGCCTTTTCATTTTATACCCTATCTTCTATTATTACCTAGTTTTATTCACCATGATAACTATATCTCACTCCTTTAGTGTCCTATTTTCCCATATTTTGGACCTCCCCTTTAAACCTTAATTATCTTCTCCATTCTTATCTTTCACAGAAAAATAAATTACAAAAATGCAAAAATAAGGGGCTTTGTAGGATGCATGCTTTACCATAATTTTATAGGTTAAATGCCTGGAGTAGTACTGTTGTAATTATCAGAGCTTACTGTTGAGCCAGACTCCATGCTAAAGCCATCTACCAAGATTACCTTATTTAATCCTTAGAGCCACTCTATTTATAGTATCATTATTTTCATTTTATAGATAAGGAAACTATTTAGAGAGGTAAAGTAACTTGCCTGAAGTCACACAGTGTTAAAGGGTTGGAGAAAATTTTGATAAAAATGTGTTTGTAATGCTGTGGGAATTTAAAACTGGGTAAGTCTGGCGTCGGAGCCCAACTCTTAACCAGTGTTTTGTCCCCACAGGTATGCTCTTACAATGATTGTAGTGTGATCCACAGTACTATGGTTGTGGTCTGAACACTAAGCAATGATCTGAACACTTAGGCTTCTGAGTCAGATAACGTAGCATATATCCCCACTCACCTCTTTTTACTTTAAAAGTTTAAATTTTATTAGCATGAACATTATTTTTAAAAGGTATAATATTTGAATGGGATACTAAAATATATTGAAACCAAAGAACTACAAGTCATAGGTACAGTTGATGCCTTGATATTTGAACATGAATCTTAACCAGCTTTTCATCATTGTTTGGGAAAATCCTAGTTTTCCTCACACTTTGAAACAATTTTCTTCTTCTTGGTTTTTTGGGTTTTTTTTCTTTTTCTTTCTTTCTTTCTTTCTTTTTTTTTTTTTTTTTTGAGACAGGGTCTTTCTCTGTTGCCCAGGGTGGAGTGCAGTGGCATGATCTCGGCTCACTGCAACCTCCACCTTGGGTTCAAGCGATTCTCCTGTCTCAGCCTCCTGAATAACTGGGAGTCCAGGCACGCACCATCATGCCCAGCTAATTTTTGTATTTTTAATAGAGACGGGGTTTGACTATGTTGTGCAGGCTGGTCTTGAGCTCCTGACCTCAAGTGATTCGCCTGCCTTGGCCTCCCAAAGTGCTGGGATTACAGGTGTGAGCCACCACACCCAGCCTAATTTTTTTATTTTTAAAAATTTTTTTAATGGAATTGGCTCAATGAAATAATTTTCTTCTTGAATATTTTGGAAATTAGACTCCATCTCCTATAATTATAAAAGTTTTGTGCATTGTGTTATCAGATGCCTCCAGGGTGTGTTCCCATACTACCTTGACTTCCATTTACCCTAATTAAACCAATTGTCTTATTTTTCCTTGTAGTTCAGTGTTTTTCAACCCTTATAATAATCATGTGTCATTAACTAACTCTGTCTATGCATTAGAATCCCTTGAATCGCTCTGAAAAGTGTTGATTCTTAGGCCTTAACAATGCTCCATTGAAATCAGAATCTCTGGGGATTGAGGCCCTGGCATCAGTGATTTTAATGTGTAATCAGGAATGTCTGTTCTTACCTATTTGTCCTAATACTTCAAACTTTGTCTTAAACTCTGTGCTGAGATTAAAGTCTGTTTTGTCTGGTATTAGCATAGCCACTTCAGCTGTCTTTTGTTTACTTTGCATGGTGTGTTCCTTTCTATCCTTTTAACCTCCTTGTGTCTTTGATTCTAACCTTTGTTTCTTGTAGACAGCATATATTTGTATCATGTTTGCATGATCTTGTTTGCATGAATATAATTATGCAGGCAGTTATAATACAAAGTATAACTGCTGTTTAGAGTAATTCTAAGGTGCTTTGAGAATATAAATGAGCAAGTACTTAATTTTGGCCAGGGGAAATCATAACATCACTGTAAGCATTATGGAAATTTGAATGGTTGAATAAAAGTTGGAAAAGCGTTCAAGGCAGGGAACAGCATGGGAAAAGGCATAGAAATTTCTGATAATATGGCATGTATGGGAAATTGTAACCTAACTGTATACATTAGGTTTCTGATAAGGTTTGTGGTTGAGGAACTTAAGACCATATGAGAAAATTAGATTGGGAGTTATAAATGCTTTGCATGTATTTTTCCCTTCTTTAAAGTAAAAATGTAGCACATTAAATAAAGGCAACATGCCAGTGACTGACAATAAGTTCCATAAGGAATTCATTTTCTCTTATTCACTCTATTTCTAGCCTAGTATTTAGCATATAGTAGATGCTCAAGTGTTAGTTGAATGAATGTGTCACATATTTCAAAATATTTTTAGATTTTCTCTTCATCCCTTGTTTGCTACACATTTTTCATGGTATAACTCTTTTTTCTTTTGGGTATTGCTGTAAAGATATACATTACTGAATTCCCCCTCCCCCGCCCCCTCTTGTTTTTTCACTTATTTAATTTTTTTTTTTAATGACTCAGGTATTTCCTTTTGGTCTTTCTCAGGTGTTTCCCCATCTTTGGTCTGTCTTTTCTTCCTTTCTTTCTTTCTCTTTATTTAGAGAGAGGGTCTTGCTCTATTGCCCAGACTGCAGTGCAGTGGCACAGTCATAGCTCACTGTAACATAGAACTCCTGGACTCAAGTGATCCTCCGGCCTCAGCCTCCCAAGTAGCTAGCACTACTTGTGCCCTCACACCTGGCTAATTAAAAAAATATATATATACTTTTTTATAGAGATGGGTGTTGCTACGTAGCCCACGCTGGGTTGTATAATAGTGCCTGAGATGCCTGAGATGGAAAATCTTTGGGTAATCCCTCAGCTCATTTCTTGGGTTATTTGGTTATACCATGTCTTAACTGCATGAAAAGCATTTGTTATTAACCTCTGCTAAGCTTATTACTTTTTATTTGAATCCTCTGAGTATAGTTAAAAATCCAATTTTTAATTTATCTTTCCCAAGACAACATGAGGGAAAAGTCATTATTCCGTTTCTTTATTTACCTTTTTTTTTTTTTAAGAGCCCCACCCCAGTTTCTCTGAATTGATTTACATGATCTTCACCAGGGGTGATCTGAAATTCTCATTTCTGAAACAATTCTTTTGCGGTGTTGGAAAGGCAGTGGGCAGTTCGGGGTGGTGATAGGGAAACCAGCTGGAGGTGGTTATAATATTACATTCATATTGTAAGATGTGAATTGGGCAAGTGTCAGTAGGGAGTGAGAGAAAAGGCTAGATCTGAGAAAGAGAATTTGCAGGTAGAATAGATAAGGACTTAGTTAATGGATTGAATTAGAGTACCTTATTTATGTACTTAAGGTAATTAAAATTAACTTTAACTATCTTGGCATTTGTGCCCAGTTGTTTTCTGTTATAAGTAAAGTTTTCTTTAATGAAATAATCTTTTGTTTTCTTTTTTTTTTTTTTTTCTTTTTTTGAAATGGAGTCTCGCTCTGTCTCCCAGGGTGGAGTATAGTGGTGTGATCTCGGCTCACTGCAACCTCCACCTCCTGGTTTCAAGCAATTCTCCTGCCTCAGCATGCCACCCCACCTGGCTAAGTTTTGTATTTTTAGTAGAGATGGGGTTTCACCATGTTGGCCAGGCTGGTCTTGAACTCCTGACCTCAGGTGATCCACCTACCTCAGCCTCCCAAAGTGTGGGGACTACAGGCACAAGCCCGTTCCCTGCTGAGATATGTCATTTTTATTTGCAAAAAAAGTTTGTTGTAAGTTTAGAGATTGCTTTTTTCTGCTTGGTACAGAGATTTGATACTCGTTAGACATCCTTTCTGTTCCTTTCTCCCCACAAAGAAACAAACGGGAACTTCAAGTAATTTGAAATACCACTCTAGATAAACAAACACATACGTTTAATACATAGTGTGGATTTAGTTCATTGTAAATGAGAAGTACACATAAGTGATATGTGTGTTTGTGGGGGTTGAAAGTTGATGAAGAGATTCTTGATTGATGTTGAAAAACTGTCTAGCAGAAATACAATTTGACTTGAATTCCATCTGGGGAACAACTCTTTCTCCAGCCTTTTTTGAGACAAGGTCTTGCTCTGTTACCCAGGCTGGAGTATAGTGGTGCAATCATGGCTCACTGCAGCCTTGACCTGAGCTCAAGCTATCCTTCTACCTCAGCCTCCTGAGTAGCTGGGACCACAGGAACGTTCCACCATACTCAGCTATTTTTTTTTTCCTAGAGATGGGGTCTCACTGTGTTGCCCAGGCTGGTCTTAAACTTCTGGGCTCAAGTGATCCACCCACTTCGGCCTCCGTAAGACTGGGATTACAGGCATGAGCCACCGTGCCTGGTTCCCCAACTATTAAATGTGCTATTAGACACCATGTATTAATGTAGACCCGTAATATTATTTGAGCTATAAGTAAAGTCTGGTCTCATGCCATTTAATTAGTGAAGGATGGTTCTATCATTTTACAAGGTAGAATGTCACCAACAAGACTGTCCCCATTTCACATGCCAGCCACAGGTGGGGTCCCCATGCTACCTGCACTTCTACCCAACTGGCTACAAATCTGAGGAGTTCTCATAACCCACCTCAAGTTCTGTAATTCACCGGAATGACTCACAGAACTCAAGAAAGTGCTTTATTTACAGTTATGGCTTTATTATAAAGGATACAACATAAGACCAGCCAGATGCAGAGACACATAGGGCAAGGTCTGGAAGGGTCTTGGATGTAGAGCTTCTGTGCCCCTCTCCCTGTAGAATCAGGGCATGTCACCTTCCCAGCATATCATTGTGTTCACCAGTCAGGAAACTGCTCAGTATGACAGGTTTTTGTTTCTCTTTTCAGGCAGGGTCTTGCTCTCTTGCCCAGGCTGCAGTGCAGTGGTGCAACATGGCCTACCCTGAGCTCCTGGGCTCAAGCGATCCTCCTGCCGAGTAGGGGGGACTACAGGCACATGTTACCACGCCCAGTTAATTTAGTTATATTTTTCTAGAGATGAAATCTCACTATATTGCTCAGGCTGATCTTGAATTTCTGGCCTCAAATGATCCTCCTGCCTTAGCCTCCCAAAGTGCTAGGATTGTAGGTGTGAGCCACCACACTTGGCCACGCATAACAGCCTTTTTATTTATTTATTTTTTGAGATGAAGTCTCACTCTGTCGCCCATACTGGAGTGCAGTGACAGGATCTCGGCCCACTGCAACCTCCATCTCCCGGGTTTAAGCGATTTTCCTGCCTCAGCCTCCTGTATACCTGGGATTACAGGTGCACACCACCATGCCCAGCTAATTTTTGTAATTTTAGTAGAGACAGGGTTTCACTATGTTGGCAAGGCTGGTCTGGAACTCCTGACCTCAAGTGATCTGCCCGTCTTGGCCTCCCAAAGCACTGGATTACAGGCGTGAGCTACTACACCCAGCCAGCATAACAGTTTTTATTAGGGTTTTTGTTTTGCAATAGAACTCCGTCTTGACTGGGCACAGTGGCTCATGCCTATAATCCCAGCACTTTGGGAGGCCTAGGTGGGTGGATCGCTTGAGCCCAGGAGTTCAAGACTACCCTGGGCAACATGGGGAACCCTGTCTCTACAAAAAATACAAAAATTAACCAGGTGTGGTGACATACAAATGTAAGTCCTGGTTACTTGGGGGACTGAGGCAGGAGGATCGCTTGAGCCTGGGAGGTAGGGGCTCCAGTGAGCCATGATTGTGCCACTGTACAGACAAACAAAAGAACTCACTCTCTAGCTCCTATCCTTTCCCTGGAGGTTGGGCTGATACTATGTGGCTTAAAGCCCCTACCATCTAATCTCACAATAGGTCCTTCTGGCATGGCTAGCCCCTATCCCGTCCCATTTGTTCATAGTATATAATGTCTTTCATATGTTGCTGAATTCAGCTTGCTAGTTTTTTGTTTGTGTTTTAGAGATGAGGCCTCACTCTGTCACCCAGACTGGAGTGAGAGGCACTGGAGAGGCACTATATATCATAGTTTGCTAGTATATTGTTAAAAGTTTTTTTCTTGTGATATCTGTTAAATGGTTTTGGTGGTTCACTCCTGTAATCCTAGCACTTTGGGAGGCCAAGGCAGGTGGATCTCCAGAGGTCAGGAGTTTGAGACCAGCCTGGCCAACATGCCAACATGGCGAGACCTTGTCTCTACTAAAAATACAAAATTAGCCAGGCGTGCTAGTGCGTGCCTGCAATCCCAGCTACTTGGGAGGCTGAGGCAGGAAAATCGCTTGAACCCAGGAGGCAGAGATTGCAGTTAGCTGAGATCGTGCCATTGCATTCCAGTCTGAGCAATAAGAGTGAAACTGTCTCAAAAAAAAAAAAAAAAAAAAAATTAATTAAATGGTTTTGGTATTAAAGTAAATGAAAAATTGTTTCTTCTATCCACAGAATACTCTGACACCAAATTTGTGGTTTTTCGACATCAAGCAATTTTCCATTTCTTTGCACACACCAACTGGGTGTATTACAATTTAGTTTGATTCTGACACTACCTAGAGTTACCACAGTCCCGCAAATTAAAGACTCAGACCCACAAGACTGCCTTCCCACTTTAGACATCAGTTGCAAGTGTTGGGTGCCAAGGGTCCCCACACTTCTGTCTGACTTGACTACAAATTGGGGGTTCTCACAACTTCCTTCTTAGGTTCAATAACCTGCTGTATTGGCTCACAAAACTCAGGGAAACACTTTACTTCTGTTTCAGGTTTATTATAGAGGATACAAATGAACAGCCAGATGAAGAGGTACACAGGGTAAACAAGGTCTGGAAGAGTCCCAAGTGCAGGCGCTTCAGTCCCCCAGCAAATTAATGCGTTCACCAACTCAGAAGCTGTCTAAACCCTAGTTTAGGGATGATGATGATGATGATGATGATGATTTTGTAGAGATGGAGTCTCTGTATGTTGCCCAGGCTGTTCTTGCATTCCTGGGCTCAAGCGATCCTCCTACCTCAGCTTCCGAAAGTGCTGGTCATGCCCAGTCAGTTTAGGGATTTTTTTTTAATGGAGGTGTCATCATGTAGGTATGATTGATTGTTAACTCAAATCTCCAAACTCTCTTCGTTCTCTGGAGGATGTGGATGGGGCTGAAAGTTCCAGGCTCTAGGCACGTAATCATGGCTTGGTCTTTCTGGTGACCAGTTCTCATTCTGAAGATTCCAGGAGCCCACCAAGAGTTCCCTCATTAGAACAAAAGATGCTTCTGTCACACAGGAAATTCCACGAGATTTAAGAGCTCTGTGTAGACATGCCTGTTACCCCATTGCTCAGGAAATTGCAAGGAATTTAGGAGCTCTGTGTCAGGAACCAGGTCCAAAGAGCACATATTAGAACAAAAGATGCTGCTAGCACCCTATCACTCAGGAAGTTACAGGGATTTTAGGAGCTCTGTGTCAGGAACTATGGAGCAGAGATCAAATATGTATTCTTTTTTGAGACGGAATCTCGCTCTGTTTTGCCTAGGCTAGAGTGCAGTGGCAAGATCTCAGCTCATTGCAGCCTCCGCCTCCTGTGTTCAAGTGATTCTCCTGTCTCAGCCTCACAAGTAGCTGGGACTACAGGCATGTGCCACCACACCCGGCTAATTTTGTATCTTTAGTAGAGATGGGGTTTCACCATGTTGGCCAGGCTGGTCTCAAACTCCTGATCTCAGCCACCTTGGTGTCCCAAAGTGCTGGAATTACTGGCGTAAGCCACTGAGCCCATCCCCAACCATGTATTATTATATCATACAAGGTAATCCTGGCCTCATAAAATGAATTGGAAAGTGTGGGAAGTGTTCTATCCTCTTCTGTGTTTTGGAGGAGTTTGAGAAGGTTTGGAATTAATTCTTTTTTTTGAGAGAGAGAGAAGGTCTTGCTCTGTTACCCAGGTTGGAGTGCAATAGTGCGATTGTGGCTCACTGCCACCTTGACCTAGTGGGCTCAAACAGTCCTCTTGCCTCAGCTTCCTGAGAACTTAAGGTGTACCATCACACTCAGCTAAATGAAGAGACAGAGTCTCACCGTAGTCCAAGCTGGAGTGCAGTGATGCAATCATACCTCACTTCAGCCTTGAAGTCTTGGACTCAAGCTGTCTTCCCATCTCAGCTTGTTGTGTAGCTAGGAGGACAGGTGTTTGCCACCAAGCCTAGCTAATTTTGAGTGTTTTGTAGAGATGGAGTCTTGCTGTGTTGCCCAGGCTAGTCTCATAGTCCTGACCTCAAGTGATCCGCCCTCCCTCTTCCAAAGTGCTGAGATAACAGGTATGTGCTACCACATACCTGGTGTTAATTCTTTTTATAAATGTTTGGTAGAATCTACCAGTGAAGCCATCTGGTACTGGACTTTCTTTGTGGGAAATACTTTTTTTCTTTTCTGGGTTTCTTTTCTTTCTTTCTTTCTTTTTTTGAGACAGGTTCTTGTTTTGTTGCCCAGACTGGAGTGCAGTGGTGTGATCTCAGCTCACTGCAACCTCCGCCTCCTGGGTTCAAGTGATTCTCCTGTCTCAGCCTCCCGCAAAGCTGGGATTACAGGTGTGTACCAACACACCTGGCTAAGTTTTGTATTTTTAGTAGAGGTGGGGTTTCACCATGTTGGTCAGGCTGGTCTCCAACTCCTGACCTCAAGTGATCCACCCACCTCGGCCAGCCTCCCAGTGCTGGGATTACAGGTGTGAGCCACTGCGCCCTGCCACGGCCAAATTTTTCCTTAAAAAAAAATTTTTTTTTTTTTTTTTTTTAAGAGAATGGGGTGTTGCCACATTACCCAGGCTGGAGTGCAGTGGCTGTTCACAGGAGCAATCATAGGGCACTTTGGCCTTAAATTCCTGATCTAAAGTGATCCTCCCACATTAGCCTCCCACATAGCTGCAATGCTTTGTGGGAAAGCTGATTCGTGACTCCATCTCTTTACTCTGTACAGGGATATTCAAGTTTTCTGTTTCCTCTTGAGTACATTTTGGTAGTTTGTTTCAGTGAAGTTGATAATTTCATCTAGGTTATCTAATTTGTTGGCATGCAATTTTCATAGTATTCTCTTATAATCTTTTTATTTCTATAAGGTGGTTAGTACTATCCCTGCTTGCATTTCTGACTTGGGAAACTTGAGTCTTCTATTTTTCTTTATCAGTTTAGTTAAAGGTTTATCAATTTTATTTATCTTTTCAAACAACCAGCTTTTGTTTTCTTTGAGTAAGATTCCATTTACATGACAAATTCAGAATCGGCAAATTCATAGAGACAGGAAATAAATTAATGGCTGCCCGAGATTGGGGTGGTGAAATTTGAAAGGACAATATTTCCTTCTGGGTTAATGGAAATATTTTGTAATTATGTAGTGGTGATGGTTACACAATAGTGTCTATTCATATCCTTTGCTTTTTTTTTTTTTTTTTTTTTTGAGACGGGGTCTCACTCTGTCACCCAGGCTGAAGTGCATAGATGAGATTATGGCTCACTGCAGCCTCAACCTCTCCTGATCTCAAGCGGTCCTTTCACTTCCTGAGTAGCTGGGACTATAGGCACATGCCACCACCCCTGGCTAATTTTTGTATTTTTTTATAGAGATGAGGTTTTGCCATGTTGCAAGCTGGTCTCAGATTCCTGGGCTCCAGTGATCCTGCTGCCTCATACTCCCAAAGTGCTGGGATTACAAGCGTGAACCACTGCAGCCTGCTTACCCATTTTCTAATGAAATTTATTTTTAGTCTTTATTATTATTTTTTTTTCTATTTAGTTTGAGTTTCTTGTATATTCTAGATTTTATTCCTCTGTCATATGAGCAGTTTGTAAATATTTTCCCCCCTTCAAGAGGTTGTGTCTTCACACTGTCGATTGCTTATTTTTCTGCATGTAGCTTTTTAATTTAATATAGTCCCATTTGTTTATTTTTGTTTTTGTTCTAGGCTTTTGAGCTCTTTTTTTTTTCTTTTTTTTTTTTTAAATTATGCTTTAAGTTCTGGGGTACATGTGCAGAACGTGCAGTTTCGTCACATAGGTATACACATGCCATGGTGGTTTGCTGCACCCATCAACCCGTTACCTACATTAGGTATTTCTCCTAACGTTATCCCTCCCCTAACCCCCCACCCCGCAACAAGCCCTGGTGTGTGATGTTCCCCTCCCTGTGTCCATGTGTTCTCATTGTTCAACTCCCTGTTATGAATGAGAACATGCAGTATTTCGTTTTCTGTTCTTGTGATAGTTTGCTGAGAATGATGGTTTCCAGCTTCATCCATGTCACTGCAAAAGATGTGAACTCATCCTTTTTTATGGCTGTGTAGTATTCCATGGTGTATATGTGCCTTTTTTGTTTTTTAAGGTAGAGTCTCATTCCTGTCGTGCGGGCTAGAATGCAGTAGCACAGTCTCGACTCACTGCAACCTCTACCTCCCAGGTTCAAGCAATTCTCCTTCCTCAGTCTTCCGAGTAGCTGGGATTAAAGGTGTGCATGCGCGCGCCAGCATGCCTGGCTAATTTTTGTATTTTTAATAGAGACGGGGTTTCACCATGTTGGCCATGCCGGTCTCGAACTCCTGACCTGAGGTGAGCCACCCACCTTGGCCTCCCAAAGTGCTAGGATTACAGGCATGAACCACTGCGCCTGGCCTATGTGCCACATTTTCTTTATCCACTCTGTCATCGATGGACATTTGGGTTGGTTCCAAGTCTTTGCTCTTATGATTTGTGCTGCAATAAACATATATGTTCGTGTGTCTATAGTAGAATGATTGATTTATAATCCTTTAGGTATATACCCAGTAATGGGATTGCTGGGTCAAATGGTATTTCTAGTTCTAGATCCTTGAGGAATCGCCACACTGTCTTCCACAATGTTTGAACTAATTTACACTCCCACCAACAGTGTAAAGGCATTCCTATTTCTCCACATCCTCTCCAGCATCTATTGTTTCCAGACTTTTTAATGATTGCATTCTAACTGGCGTGAGATGGTATCTCATTGTGGTTTTGATTTGCATTTGCCTAATGACCAGTGATGATGAGCATTTTTTCATATGTCTGTGGCTGCATAAATGTCTTCTTTTGAGAATTGTCTGTTCATATCCCTTGCCCACTTTTTGATGGGGTTGTTTGGTTTTTTCTTGTAAATTTGTTTAAGTTCTTTGTAGATTGTGGATATTAGCCCTTTGTCAGATGGATAGATTGCAAAATTTTTTTCTCATTCTGTAGGTTGCTTGTTCACTCTGATGATAGTTTCTTTTGCTGTGCAGAAGCTCTTTAGTTTAATTAGATCCCGTTTGTCAATTTTGGCTTCTGTTGCCATTGCTTTTGGTGTTTTAGACATGAAGTCTTTGCCCATGCTTATGTCCTGGATGGTATTGGCCAGATTTTCTTCTAGGATTTTTTGGTCCTAGGTCTTACATTTAAGTCTTTGATCCATCTTGAGTTGATTTTTGTATAAGGTTTAAGGAAGGGGTCCAGTTTCAGTTTTCTGCATATGGCTAGCCAGTTTTCCCAACACCATTTATTAAATAGGGGATCTTTTCCCCATTGTTTGTTTGTGTCAGGTGTGTCAAAGATCATATGGTTGTAGATGTGTGGTGTTATTTCTGAGGCCTCTGTTTTGTTCCATTTGTCTGTGTATCTGTTTTGGTACCAGTAGCAATGCTGTTTTGGTTTCTGTAGCCTTGTAGTGTAGTTTGAAGTCAGGTAGCTTGATGCCTCCAGCTTTGTTGTTCTTGCCCAGGATTCTCTTGGCTATGCAGGCTCTTTTTTGGTTCCATATGAAGTTTAAAGTAGGTTTTTTCCAATTCTGTGAAGAAAGTCAGTGATAGCTTGATGGGGATAGCATTGAATCTGTAAATTACTTTTGGCAGTATAGCCATTTTCACGATATTGATTCTTCCTATCCATGAGCATGGAATGTTTTTCCATTTGTTTGTGTCCTCTCTTATTTCCTTGAGCGGTGGTTTGTAGTTTTCCTTGAAGACGTCCTTCACATCCCTTATAAGTTGGATTCCTAGGTATTGTATTCTATTTGTAGCAATTTTGAATGAGAGTTCACTCATGATTTGGCTCTCTGTTTGTCTGTCATTGATGTATAGGAATGCTTGTGATTTTTGTACATTGATTTTATATCCTGAGACTTTGTTGAAGTTGCTTATTAGCTTAAGGAGATTTTGGACTGAGACAATGGGATTTTCTAAATATACAATCATGTTATTTGCAAACAGAGACAATTTGACTTCCTCTCTTCCTATTTGAATATGCTTTTTTTTTTTTTTTTTTTTTTTTGAGACGAAGTCTCGCTCTGTCACCCAGGCTGGAGTGCAGTGGCACAATCTCAGCTCACTGCAAGCTCCGCCTCCTGGGTTCACGCCATTCTCCTGCCTCAGCCTCCCGAGTAGTTAGGACTACAGGCGCCCGCCACCTTCTTTCTGTTGCCTGATTGCCCTGGACAGAACTTCCAATACTATGTTAAATAGGAATGGTGAGAGAGGGCATCCTTGTCTTGTGCTGGTTTTCAAAGAGAATGCTTCCAGTTTTTGCCCATTCAGTATGATACTGGCTGTGGGTTTGTCATAAATAGCTCTTATTATTTTGAGATATGTTCCATCAATATCCAGTTTATTGAGAGTTTTTAGCATGAAAGGCTGTTGAATTTTGTCAAAGGCCTTTTCTGCATCTATTGAGATAATCATGTAGTTTTTGTCATTGGTTCTGTTTATGTGATGGATTACATTTATTGATTTGCATATGTTGAACCAGCCTTGCATTCCAGGGATGAATTTGACTTGATCGTGGTGGATGAGCTTTTTGATGTGCTGCTGGATTCGGTTTGCCAGTATTTTACTGAGGATTTTCACATTGATGTTCATCAGGGATATTGGCCTGAAATTTTCTTTTTTTGTTGTGTCTCTGTCAGGTTTTGGTATCAGGATGGTGCTGGCCTCATAAAATGAAATAGGGAGGTTTCCTTCTTTTCCTATTGTTTGGAATACTAATAAGAAAAGAGAGAAGAATCAAATAAGACACAATAAAAAATGATATAGGAGATAAACCTCTTTCTTTTGTAAATTGCCCAGTCTTGGGTATATCTTTATCAGCAGCATGAAAACAGAGTAATACAATAACTTGATACCAGTAGAGTGGGGTGTTGCTGAAAAGATACCTGAAAATGTAGAAACGACTTTGGAACTGGGTAACAGGCAGAGGTTGGAACAGTTTGGAGGGCTCAGAAGAAGATACGAAAATGTAGGAAAGTTTAGAACTTCCTAGAGCCTTGTTGAATGGCTTTGAGCAAAAGCCTGATAGCAATATGGACAATAAGGTCCAGGCTGAGGTGGTCTTAGATGGAGATGAGGAACTTGCTGGGAACTGGAACAAAGATGACTCTTGTTCTGTTTTAGCAAAGAAACTGGCAACATTTTCCCCTGCCCTAGAGATTTGTGGAACTTTGAACTTGAGAGAAATGATTTAGGGTTTCTGGCGGAAGAAATTTCTAAGCAGCAAAGCATTCAAGAGGTGACTTGGGTGCTGTTAAAGGATTTCAGTTTTATAAGGGAAGCACGGTATAAAAGTTTGGAAAATTTGATAGTAACTAAGTCTCATGAGAGCTGATAGTTATTTTAAGGGGGAGTTTTCCTGCACAAGCTCTCTTTGCCTGCCACCATCCATGTAAGATACGACTTGCTCCTTCTTGCCTTCTGCCAAGATTGTAAAGCCTCCCGAGCCATGTGGAACTGTAAGTCCAATAAACCTCTTTCTTTTGTAAATTGTCCAGTCTCAGGTATGTCTATAACAGCAGTGTGGAAATGGAATTAATATAGTAAATCAACATGAAAATGGACTAATACAGGCTCTTAGGCAGCCAGCGTGGCATGGTTGATGGCAGTGGCAGGACTACCCTCTCAGTCCTGAGCAGTGTGTACTGGTGTTGGCAGTGGCTGTGATAGACTGGGCCAGCTACTCCCAAGGCCTACAGGTGGCATCTGCAGGTAGTTATAGCTGTGGTGGTAGTTGCGGGTGGACAGGCCCAACCTCAGACCCCTGGGAAGTGTGCTCACATACCAACAGTGGTAGGCTGGGCAGTCCCCTGTTTCCAGAATGTGTGTCTGGGATGGCGTGAATGGGGGTGAAGCTGGGCCAGAAGGACTTACCCTCAGGCTCCCTGTTGGTGTGTGCAGGTGCAATCAGTGGTGGGCAGGTGTGGGGCATTCCCCAGGCCCTGGGCAGAATAATTGACTTGGGGACCATCAGGGATGTGTTGAGGCCCTGCTACTGTGGAGGGTGGAACTGCCTTCTATGGTAGTAGCTTAGACTGGTGGGTAGGGAGCGCAAGCTCTGCTCACATCTCAGCTCCTGATCAGCCTGTGGGGTGCTCGCTCCTCAGCTGTGGCCACAGTGGCCTGCAACTTACTCATGCTTCAACCCTGGCTGTGGTAGCCTGTGCCTTGCTTGTGCCTCAGCCCCAGTAGCAGTAGTCCATGCATCGCTTGTGCCTCAGCCCTGGTGGCATTGGGCCCCAGGACAATGGGCAATCTGTTGGGGACAGGACTCTAAAATGACACCTTGCTACAGCTGCCTAGGTCTTAGGGAATCTGTGGAACCCAGGACAAGCTCCCTCCCTGGAGCTGCATCTTTATACAATCTCCCGACGGTTTCCTTTGTTAGTTTCAGGGCCTGTGAGAGTTGAGGCCCTCTCCCATGGCTAGAATTGCAGAAATCCATGGTGGGAACGTGGACCGCTCAGTTCTCTCACTTTCTCTTTTTCCACGTTGGGGAGTTCTGCTGGCTCCCATTTGATGGGGGTTGAGCAGGCTGCCTTTTTTCTCTCTCCTTCCTTGCCGTAGATGTTTCCTGTCCTTTTTCTGTTGAATTCCAGTGTTCTGTTTTTTAAAATTAGTTTTTTGAGATGAGATCTTGCCTTTTGACCCAGGCTGGTCTCCAACTATTGGCCTCAAGTGATCCTCCCATCTCACCATCACAAGTAGCTGGAACTATAGCCACATGCCTCTCTTTTCCTGGCATCTATCTCTTGGGTGATCTATTCAAAGTGTTGTTATCACTATTTTGGTTGTTCTTAGTAGAGGAGGCCTCTAGTTAGCAATCTTAAATCTCTCCCTTGTTGCCTTTTAAGGTAAAAGCTTTGGTCATAGATTTGAGACTTTTCTTTTTTTCTAATGGATTTTTAGTTTTGTAATTTTCCTTTTTCTTTAACTGTATCCACTGGGATTTGTAGCATATAAATTTTTCTACAAATACTGCTTTAGATGCATGCCACAACTGTTATTTTCTTTATATTGGATACCTTTTTCACTAGACTAAGACAGGTTTTTTTTCTCTGTATCATTTTGTTTAGTTTTCATTGACATTTTTAAATTTGCCTTTTTTTTTTTTTTTAACCTGTCTGATCTACCTTTTACCCCATTCAGTATTAGACCTTAGAGTTTCCCTTTCTAGAATTTTCGTTTGGATCTTTTTTTATATTACCCTTATCTCCCTCAACATGTTTTCAGTTTTTCCTCTAGGTTCTTGAACATATGGATTATAGTCATAATCATGTAAGAACTTTTCATGTCTTTTTCTACTGATTCTATTATCAGTAATTTCTGGGTCAGGTTTGATTGTTTTTTTGTTTGTTTTTCTCACTTTGGGTTGAATTTTTCTGCTTCCTTTGCATGCCTGGTAATATTTTACTTTTTTTTTGCCCCTACTTTTTTTTTTTTTTGAGGCAGTGTCTCACTCTGGTTGCCCAGGCTGGAGTACAGTGGTGTAATCTTGGCTCACTGCAGTCTTGACCTTCCTGACTCAAGTGACTCTCCTACCTCAGCCTCCCGAGTAGTTAGTATTATAGGCATGCACCTCCATACCTGACAAATTTTTTTGTATTTTTAGTAGAGGTGGAGTTTCACTGTTACCCAAACTGGTCTCAAACTGCTAGACTCAAGCAGTCGCCTGTCTAGGCCTCCCATAGTGCTGGGATTACAGGTGTGAGTCACAGCTCTCAAACTTTTTTTTTTTTTTTTTTTAACTGTTCTGAAGGTGCATCAGTAATGCCTGGTAAGATTTTAGTAGATACTAAACTCTGAACTTTACTGTGCTATATGCTGGATATTTTTATATTCCTATGATATTCTTGATGTTTGCTCTGCATTATGATTAAGGTGATTGGAAATAGATTGATTATTTAGCATCTTGATTTTTAAGCTTTGTTAAGTGGGACTGGATATGCATTTAGTCTAGTTTTTATTTTTTTCTTATTGAGGCAAGACCTGTTTTTCTGTAAAGACCCAGATAGTACGTATTTTAGGCTTTGTGGGCTCTACAGTTTGTGTGTCAGCTGTCTCTCTCTTCTACTGAGTATAAAAACAACCATAGATGGTATTTAAAAGAATAGACATGGTTGTGAACTTTATTTTTAGATACTATAATTTTAATTTTTTTTTTTTTTTTTGGGAGACCGAGTCTCGCTCTCTTCCCAGGCTGGAGTGCAGTGGCGCCATCTTGGCTCACTGCAAGCTCCACCTCCGGGATTCACGCCATTCTCCAGCCTCAGCCTCCCGAGTAGCTGGGACTACAGGTGCCCACCACCACGCCCGGCTAATTTTATGTATTTTTCAGTAGAGCCGGGGTTTCACCATGTTAGCCAGGATGGTCTCGATCTCCTGACTTCGTGATCTGCCCGCCTCGGCCTCCCAAAGTGCTAGGATTACAGGCGGGAACCACCGCGCCTGGCCAATTTAAATTTTATGCGGTTTTAAATTGTCATGAAATGTTCTTTTTTTTCTGACCTTTTCCAGCCATTTAATAATGTAAAAGTCATTCTTAGTTCTTGGGCTATACAAAAATAGGTGCTGAACCACGTTTGATCTGTAGGATATAATTTACTGACCCCGTGCTGCTCTAACCAGTGTTAGTCAAAAGATGAGCTTTTCCATTCTTGCTGTTGGGGGGCAGGCCTTGTTCATAGGCCTGTGTAGGTGTTGGGTGCTATTCCCTTTATTCCTTTGGAACAGTTCTATCCCTGACCTTGGATAATTTCCTCGTGTACATGCACTGCTCAGTCCTTTGCTGAAGACTCACAGGGACTCTGCAAATTTCCACAATACTTTCTGCAGGTTTCTTCTCTCTTTTCTCTGTGAATTCTACCTTTGCCTTCTCTACTCTTAACCTCATCTCTCTAGAGGAGGTTGCCAGGCTTTTGATTGATCCTCCCTCTTTGCCTCTTTACCCAGTTTGTAAATTGGGGTAGTTACAGGTTTTATCTCTGTTTCGCGTCTCTCATGTATCACTATTCATAGTCTTTTGTTACTTGTGTAATGTCTTGAGTGTCTAGTTTCATATGTTTTTGTTGTTGTTTAGTTGTTTCAGTAAGGTAAACTTTGTCCTTATTACTCCATGCTTATTGGAAACACAAGAACAGCCCTTTTTTTTTTTTTTTTTTTTTTAACTGTATTTTAAGGGATTTGGGCAGGAGGGTCAGCCCACCATCTTGATGTAATATGCCTCCATCATTATAGTTTTAGGAGAATTAAAATTATGGGGATCTTTTATTCCCCAATGTATATTGAGTGTCTAGTGTATGCTAACCCCTTCTCTAGACCCTGTGACTAAAACTTTAAAGAAACATATATTCTAGTGGTCTCAACAACAGATCATAAATATAATGTTCAACTATATGAAACAGGAAATATATGTGTTCCTTGGAGTACTCCTGGTTTGAGTGAAAAAGTGTCCAAGGCTCCATTTTAAATATTTTTAAATGCCAATTTTAAATTTAAATAAATAATACGTTTATTTACCAAAATGTGGTAATTTTTTATTCCCATGCTGATCAGATATTCCGAATGATAGTTCATAATAATCTTGCTAACCACAACATAGGATACTTAATAAATTCAGTTTGGTTGACTATATCTCTTAATATGCATAGTATTTGTGGTGATAAATTAATGGCATGATGGTACGTCGTAAATGTCATGATTTTTAGTATTAGCTGGGTTGGAATCTTAGCCTTGCCACTTGGCATTCGTATGACCTGGCAGTTTATGAACTTCAGAGTTTCTTCATAATGGAGACAGTAATATCCTCCTATAAAGTTTTAAGGATCTTTTTCCTTATGGAAACGTTAAAAACCACTATACGGTATGCGGATGGTTTCTTTTTAGAGTTCGTAGTTCATGTTTAACAAATAGATGTACGTATAATTCACTTTTTTAAAAAATATATATATTTTTTGAGACAGAGTCTCACTCTTTCGCCCAGGTTGGAGTGCAGTGGCATGATCTTGGCTTACTGCAAGCTCTGCCTCCTGGGTTCACGCCGTTCTCCTGCCTCAGCCTCCCGAGTAGCTGGGACTACAGGTGCCCACCACCACTCCCGGCTGATTTTTTTGTATTTTTTTTTTAGTAGAGACAGGGTTTCACCATGTTAGCCAGGATGGTTTCGATCTCCTGACCTTGTGATCTACCCGCCTCGACCTCCCAAAGTGCTGGAATTACAGGCGTGAACCACCGCACCTAGCCAATTCACTCTTAAAAATTCATATCATCTGCTCAAGTACACATCTTTATTTCTTTAATGTTGCTTTTTTTTCATTTTTTGAGATGGAGTTTCGCTCTTGTTGCCCAGGCTGGAGTGCAATGGCATGACCTCGGCTCACTGCAACCTCTGCCTCCCAGGTTCAAGCAATTCTCCTGCCTCAGCCTCCTGAGTAGCTGGGATTACAGGTGCACGCCACCATGCCTGGCCAAGTTTTGTATTTTTAGTAGAGATGCAGTTTCACCGTGTTGGCAAGGCTGGTCTCAAACTCCTGATCTCAGGTGATCCACCAACCTTGGCCTCCCAAAGTGTAGGGATTACAGGCATGAGCCCCTGTGCCCGGCCAATGTTGCTTTAAAAATTGAGAATTCTCTCTGGACATGATGGAATAAAAGGGCTTTTACCTACTTGTCATAAACAGCTAGTAAACTGCATCAAGACACGTGAACCATCTCTTTTTAGATATTGTACTAAGGCAAATCAGGACTGTTATCCCTGGGTGATGGCTGAAATAAAAGAAGTGAGCCCTGTACCACAACCAGGGTTTCCTGCCTGGAAGCAGCTTTAGGACTGCAGAAACAGAGATAGAATCTAACGAGAATCTGGCAGCTTCACTCAATTGAGGAGGCAAAGATTGGATTTCAAGAGGCTTAGGCAGCTAGAAGTTGCAGGGCCAGCTTCTGAAAAGAAGAGGGCTATGCAGAAGAAAAAATTCCAGAAATCTATTGGGCTACCTTGAGTCTTTCCTGAAGACTAGGTCATATGTGCAAACAGTGAAAATCCACAAGGCTAGGCATTAAACATCCAGGTTATTATTAGCAGAACGTTTCCCAGAACTTACACTGGAGATGTTTGAACTCTGACCAGAGTGAAGTATTTTTTGTAGCACTCAGGACATTAATGGAGAACCCAATTGATTCATTGTAGTAAACCTGACAGGAAAGGCCTTAAAAAGATCAGATGAATCTGCAAATAAGTACCTGCCAAAACAAAGCCCAACTCATTTTTACAGCACATTGCAAAATCTTAACAGCACATCTTAGCAGCACTTAGCAGCATTGTAACATTGATATTTTCCAACATCCAAGCTTAATTTACTCAATATGGCTCAAATTACTAGATACGCTGAGAAACTGGTCTAACTCATAAGCAGGAGAAAAATGAACCCAAAGAAGCAGATTCGGAAATGATGGAGATACTAGTAGCAGACAAGGATAGTAAAATAAGTATTAGTAAAAGTATTTAAAGAAAAATATGAACATACTGAGAGAAATGAAAGATATGAAAAATAAACATATAGAACTTCTAGAGATTTAAAAAAATACTAGTATCTTAAATAAATTACTGAAAGGCATTTCACAGAAGATTGGATGCGCAGAACAAACCAGTGAACTTAAAGACATGTCAGTAGACTTTATCCTAAAATGAAGCAGTGAGAAAGAGAACTGAAAATAATCAAGTGGTTCACTGGTCTGTGGAATAGTATCAAGCAGGCTCCATAAAGTGTATTTGAGATCCTAGAAGGAGGATGGAGCCAAGAATATTGGAAGAATAATGGCTGCAAAATTTCAAATTTGATGAAAATTATAAACCCACAAGCCCAATAATCTCAACAAACCTAAAGCAGGACAAACACAAACAAACATTCACGGACATTTGTATGTTTGTCAGTTGTCAGAAAGCAGTGACAGAATCTTGAAGGCAACCTAAGAAAAAGACATATTATATACAGAGAAACAAGACGTTTTGTTGGAAACTATACAAACTAGGCGATAATTAACTTTTTTTTTTTTTTTTTTTTTTTTTTTCTGAGATCAGGTCTTGTTCTGTCGCCTAGGCAGAGTGCAGTGGAATAAACATGGCTCACTGCAGCCTCAACTTCCTAGGCTCAGGCGAGCCTCCCAGTTCAGCCTCCTGAGTAGCTGGGACTCCTGATACACAGCACTATGCCTGGCTAATTTTTTAATTTTTTGTAGAGACTAGGTCTTGCTGTGTTGCCCAGGCTGGTCTGAAACTCTTGGGTTCAAGCAATCCGCCCACCTCAGCCTCCCAAAGTGCTGGGATTACAGGAGTGAGCCACTGCACCCAGCTGATAACGGATGTTGCAAAAGTACTAAATGAAAAGTATTAGATGAAAACTTCTATATCCAACAAAATATCCTTCAAAAATGAGGGTGAAATAAAAACTTTTTCATGCAGGTAAAACCAGAGAACGTGTTATGAGCTAGCCACTTACACTACAAGAAACATCTTCAGATGAAAACTTGGACCTAGACAAAGCGATGACAAGTGTAAGAAAGGATAAATATGTTAAAATTAAATTTTACCCAATTTTTAAAAAGTCTTTAAAAAAATAATTAACTATTTGAAGCAAAAATCACCAGGTATTGCAAATTTCACAATATATGAGGAAGTGAAACATGAAAGCTCTAGTACTAAGGATGAGAACAAGGAAATGCAAGTATAATGTTGTAAGGGTAAAAAGTGTTCACGTTGTATGTGAAGTGATAGAATATTATTTAATAGTAGACCATATTGAGTTAAAGATGCTTTGTTTTGTAAAACCTGAAGCAACCACGAAAACTTAAAGAAGTATAATTAATTAGCTAAGAGTAGATGTTAAATGAAGTTAATTTTAATCAGGCTAATTCAAAAGAAGACATTAAAAGGAGTAAGAAAGGAACAAATAAATGTATAAGAACAAAATAAATGGTAGGATTATAGATTTTAACTCAGTTAAATCAGTTACTGCATTGAACAGAAATAATTTTGGTTTGGGGTCAGCCAAGTTTTTCTCAGACATTAAAGAATATCTTAGGCTTTGTGGTCAATACAGTGTCTATTAAAAGTGTTTAATTCTGCTCTTGAGGCACAAAAGTAGCCATAGAAATTACATTTTTTGTGTTCCAGTAAAACGTTACAGACACTAAGATTTGAGTTTTGTGTTGTTGTGTGTCAAAATATTATGCTTTCTTTGATTTTTTTTCCCCTCTACCCTTTTTTAAAATGTAGAAACACGGTTAGTTACAGGCACTGCTAAAGCAGGTAACATGCTGCATTTGCCCTGTGGGCAGTAGTTTGCTAATCCTTGTTTTTTTTGTTTGTTTTTGTTTTTTGTTTTTGTTTTGAGACGGATTCTCGCCCTGTGGCCCAGGCTGAAGTTCAGTGGCATGATCTCTGCACTGTAGCCTCTACCTCCCAGATTTATGCGATTCTCCTGTCTTAGCCTCCCGAGTAGCTGGGACTACAGGTGCACGCCACCACACCCAGCTAAGTTTTGTGTATTTAGTAGAGACGGGGTTTCACCATGCTGGCCAGGCTGGTCTCCAGCTCCTGACCGAAAGTGATCTGCCTGCCTCAGCCTCCCAAAGTGCTGGGATTACAGGCATGAGCCACCGCTTCTGGCCTAATCCTTGTTCTAAACCTGCTCTCTCCAATATGTCACCACTAAACCACATGTGGTATTTTAATTAAAATTAAATGAGATTGGCAGAGTGGATAGAAAAGAAAGACCCAGCCAGGTATATGCTGTCTACAGAAATTCACTTCAAACATAAAGATATAGGTTAAAAGTAAAAGGATGTAAAATGATATGCAAAAACTCATCATAAGAAAGCTGGAATTACTATATTAATATCGGAAAATGAGATGGCTATATTACTATAGCCAACTAAAATGAGAAGACTAATGACTATATTAGTATCAGAAAATGAAATGGAATATTAGAAATAAATAGGGGTGTTTCATAATGCTATTCATTAGGAAGATAAATTCTGACAGTATTTTCACTAATAGCAGAGCTTTAAAACACATGAAGCAAAAACAACTTAAAAAATATATATAATGCACAGTTATAATTGGAAATTTCAACACTTCCCTCTCAGTAATCGATAGTGCAACTAGACAAAATCATTCAGAATATAGAAAACATGAACAATATTATCAACAGATGATATTATTGACATTTCTAGAACACTATCCAAGAAAGAAGAAAACGTTCTTTTAAAATGACTGACACCTCAAGTGTTTTTGAGGATGTGAAACAGTTGGAACTCTTAGACAATAATAAATGGTACAGCTTACATTTGCAAAATGTTTGGGAGTTTCTTATTAAGTTAAACCTATGTCTACCACACAACCCATGAGCTCCACTGCTATCTACTCAAGAGAAATAAAAATGTATGTCCATACAAAGACATGCACAGAAATATTCATAGCAACTTTATTTATAATAGTCAAAACACAGAGGCCAAGCACAGTGGCTCACATCTGTAATTCCAACATTTTGCGAGGCTGAGGTGGGCGGATCACTTGAGGTCCGAAGTTCGAGACCAGCCTGGCCAACATGGTGACACCCCATCTCTACTGAAAATACAAAAATTAGCCGGGCATGATGGCACATGCCTGGAATCCTGGGTACTCAAGAGGCTGAGGCAGGAGAATTGCATGAACCCAGAAGGTGGAGGTTGCAATGAGCTGAAATTGAGCCACTGCACTCCAGCCTGGGTGACAGTGAGATTCTGTCTCCAAAAAAAAAAAAAGACAGTTCGTTCATCAGCCAATGATTGGATGACCAAATTTTGATAAATTCATACAAAGGGACACTGATGTTACAAAATGTGAATCTCAAAAACATCATGTGAGGCAAAAAAGCCAGACAAAAAAGAGTTCATGTTATATGAAACTCTAGAAAAGACAAATCTGTAGTATGGAAAATAGATCAATGGTTTTCTGAGTTCAGAAGTAGGGTGACTGACTGCAAAGTGGAGCATGGGAGAACTATTTAGTAATAACCTTTTTTTTTTTTTTTTTTGAGACGGAGTCTCGCTCTGTTGGCCAGGCTGGAGCGCAGTGGCACAGTCTCGGCTCACTGCAACCTCTGCCTCCCGGGTTCAAGCCATTCTCCTGCCTCAGCCTCCCGAGTAGCTGGGACTAGTGGCATGTGCCACCATGCCCAGCTAATTTTTGTATTTTTAGTAGTGACAGGTTTCACCATGTTGGCCAGGCTTGTCTCGAACTCCTGACCTCAAGTGATCTGCCCACCTCGGCTTCCCAAAGTGCTGGGATTATAGGTGTGAGCCACAGCACCCGGCCCATAGTCTCTCTCTGTTTTGTTTTTTATTATCTTAGGTAGCCTACCTTTTGTCATGTATTAATTAGCAAACTCACTAAACTTCCTAAAACTTCAGTTTTCATAAAAGCCAGTTTATGGTTGGCCACCTGTAAGTTGATGGCATGGAATGGTCGATTGCACATCCTGAAGACAGATATTTTATTTTACATGTTTCCTTAGTGGTTTTAGAAATTTGTTATTTTTTTCTGTTTGATTCTTTATGTATGAGCAAGAAACATGTATTATTGTTTGCTAATCGATTAGTTACTTGGGTTAGAAGTTCATGTTTATCAAAAACAGTTATTTGGTTTTTTTTTTTTTTTTTTTTTTGAGACGGAGTCTTGCTTTGTCGCCCAGGGTGGAGTGCAGTGGCCGGATCTCAGCTCACTGCAAGCTCCGCCTCCCGGGTTTATGCCATTCTCCTGCCTCAGCCTCCCGAGTAGCTGGGACTACAGGCGCCCGCCACCTCGCCCGGCTAGTTTTTTGTATTTTTTGGTAGAGACGGGGTTTCACCGAGTTAGCCAGGATGGTCTCGATCTCCTGACCTCGTGATCCGCCTGTCTCGGCCTCCCAAAGTGCTGGGATTACAGGCTTGAGCCACCGCGCCCGGCCCTATTTGGTTTTTTAAAAGACCAAACCCATGCAATCGAACAAGTCTTTATGGAATGCATGGTATGTGCTAGCCACTGTCCTAGGTGCTGAAGATACAGGCCTGTTTAATGTGGGATAGAGCTAATTAAACAGGCATTTATGATACAATGTGTTGCATAAGTACAAATTAGGATCATTGAGGACACCCAGCATTGGCTCTTAGTCTGGATATAGTGGGATAAAAGAATGATTTCCAAAGGAAGCAACATCTAAATTGAACCCCATGATGGGAGGAGATGGAGTGAGAATAAAGGGAACTGTACATGCTGAGCCCTGGAGGGTAGAAATAGCATGGTAAATTTGGGAACTCCAAGAAGTTCGGTATGATAGATTTGTTGAGTCTGTAAACAGAAACTGGCAACTCATTACCCGGGACTTCTTGTTACATGAGAAAAACGAACCTTTTATTTGTAAAGTCACTCTAGTAAGGTTTTCTGTTACCTGAATGTATCTTTAACTAGCACAGCAAGACAATAATATATTTAAATTTAAGCAGCCCGTGTCTAGAAAGAATTTTTTAAGAGACTGGGCACGGTGGCTCACACCTGTAATCCCAGCACTTTGGGAGGCCGAGGTGGGCGGATCACCTGAAGTCAGCAGTTCAAGACCAGCCTAACCAACATGGAGAAACCCCATCTCTACTAAAACTACAAAATTAGGCGGGCGTGGTGGTGCATGCCTGTAATCCCAGCTACTTGGGAGGCTGAGGCAGGAGAATGGCATGAACCCAGGAGGCAGAGGTTGCAGTGAGCCAAGATTGCGCCACTGCACTCCAGCCTGAGCAACAAGAGCAAAACTCCATCTCAAAAAAAAAAAAAAAATTTTTTTTAAGAAATAGCAAGGCATAGTGGTGTGCCTGTAGTCCTAGCTGCTAGGGAGGCTGAGGCAGTGGGATCACTTGAGCCCAGGAGTTGAAGGCTGCAGTGAGCTATGATCACACCACTTCACTTCAGCCCAAGTAACAGAGTGAGACTCTGTCTCTAAAAATAAATAAATAGCCCAGCGCAGTGGCTCATGCCTATAATCCTAGCACTTTGGGAGGCTGAAGTGGGTGGATCACCTGAGGTCAGGAGTTTGAGACCAGCCTGGCCAACATGGTGAAACCCTGTCTTTACGAAAAATACAAAAATTAGCTGGGCATGGTGGTGCACGTCTGTAATCCCAGCTACTTGGGAGACTGAGGCATGAGAATCGCTTGAACCTGGGAGATAGAGGCTGCAGTGAGCTGAGATAGTGCCACTGCACTCCAGCCTGGGCGAAAGAGTGAGACTGTCTCCAAAAAATGAATGAATGAGTGAGTGAATGAATGAATGAATGAATGAATTAAAAGATAAATTGGAACAAAACGGTGGATCAGATAACTTAGGGACTAAAGAAATGAAATTCTAAAATGGAAATAACTAGCTTTCAAGGATAGACCAGAGACAAAGGGCTTGCAGAGGAATCTAAAAAAGGACAGAGATAAGATAAATCAGAAAAGTGATGTCACAGAATGCCCAGGTTTCAAGAAGGAAGATATGATCAACAGTGTCACATGTTCCCAAATTAAGACAAAGACTGAAGAGTCCATTTAGTCCTGGGCAACGTAGTGAGACTCACTTCTGCTAAAAATTGTTAAAAATTAGCTGGGCACGGGGGTGTGCCTGTAGTCCAAGCTACTTGGTAGGCTGAGATAGGAGGATCACTTGAGTGCAACAGTTTGCAAAGAACTTTTTTCAGAAAGAGAGAAGAGGGAGCATATGTTAGAGGGGACTTTATCATACTCTTAACATGGTAATAGTTGATTTAAAAAAAACAGTTTCCACATGTTTGATAACCTTATATTATTGTTGTTTGAGACCAACAGCAGTGTAAAAGATTTGTTCAATGTCACATATAAATGAAAATACTTATTTTTATGTTTTATGATTTTTCAAGGGACCCAGCCTTAGTAAAACACTGCTAGGAACATTGTTTTTCTCTAAAACCTGAAGGTATTTTTCACCCTCCCCTTTCCCCTCCCCCTCTCCTTCCCCTCCCCCCCTCTCTTTCCCCCCCTCCCCTTCCCCTCCCCTTCCTGAGACAGGATCTCCCTATGTTGCCTAGGCTACTCTCAAACTCCTGGTCTCAAGCGATCCTTATGCCTCAGCCTCCTGGGATTACAAGCATGAGCCACCATGCGTGAAGTTTAAGATACTATTTGTCTTATTTTCTGTTAGGTTAGATTTTATACACATAAGAATAGGTATTGAGATAATGATGCTTCTTTGCCAACAATGAAGAGTAGTAAGGATGTTAATTTTTCAATACAATTGAATAATTTTGTTTGCTTGTTTGTTCGTTTGTTTGTTTGTTTTTGAGACAGGGTCTTGCTATGTTGCCCAGACTGGTCTTGAACTCCTGAGTTTATGCAATCCTCCTGCCTCAGTCTCTAAAGTAGCTAGGATTACAGGTGTGTGCCACCTCACCCAGCACAACTCAGTACTTTTGGTGGAACTCTTTTAAAAATGTCATTAAGATCTCAGCTTTCCTGAACCTTTAGAAGGAAATATTACTTTATTTATTTATTTAGAGATGGAGTTTCGCTCTTCTTGCCCAGGCTGGAGTGCAATGATGCGATATCGGCTCACCACAACCTCCACCTCCCAGGTTCAAGCGATTCTCCTTCCTCAGCCTCCCAAGTAGCTGGGACTACAGGCGCCTACCACCATGCCTGGCTAATTTCTTGTATTTTTAGTAGAGACAAGGTTTCACCACGTTGACCAGGCTAGTCTCGAACTCCTGACCTCAAGTGATCCACCTGCTGCGGCCTCCCAAAGTGCTGGGATTACAGGCGTGAGCCACCGCGCCTGGTGTGGATTACTAATTTTGAAAATGTGGTAATAATGATATCGTTATTTTAAAATAATTATGGTTAATATCATAATGGTATTATGATTATTTTCAAAGAGATAATAATGGTATTATGGCAATTTTATCTTTTAGAGATGCACACTGAAGTATTTATGGATGAAATAATGATATCTAGAATTTGCTTTTCTTCCATTGGAGAAGAAAAAACGTCTCTTGTTCATTTATTTATAATCGTTTAAGTGAGGTGATGAGGTCATGGGGTTTTATTGTACTAGTCTGTCCTTGTGTTTTTTTCTAAATGGTTTAGTGTCACCATTTTGCTGGGCAGAAGTTTTTCTGTCTGTAATTCAAGAAGTTCAGTGTGGAATGAGTGGTTTAATAATCTATATAGGATTGCCAGAAACGCATTCATTGTTATCTTTAATTATCAGTTTGCAAATGTTCACATAGAGAAAACG
Organism: Chlorocebus sabaeus; assembly: GCF_047675955.1. Lineage (NCBI taxonomy): Eukaryota > Metazoa > Chordata > Mammalia > Primates > Cercopithecidae > Chlorocebus > Chlorocebus sabaeus. Next base: position 74,301,378 of record NC_132904.1, on the reverse strand, counting down.
GTTCCTTTAGAAGTCTTCAGACTTCTAAACCTGTTTTTTATTGCTTGTGTTTGCTGATGTTCCATTTGATTGTACTTAAAAATCACCAGCATTTTATTCAGATACTCTAGTTTGCTTATTGATCATTTTTAGCAGTTGGCTGGCTAGCCCCTGAATAAGGTGTCAGAATTTTTCTTTAAGTAAGACATGATCACCATCTGCTGGTGAATAATGGTAACTTTGGCTTGGGTGTTGCTTTATGATATATAAAGTGCATTCATATACATTTTCTAATTTATTGAAATAACTAGAAACTATAATGAGCTCATTTCATTCTGCTTTATGGTAAAATCTCAGGAAATTATAAGATGACATAGTATGCTACCATCTAGGTACCTCTGCTTGTCAAATGAATGTTAACTGAAAAAAAGGTATGAGCTGATCACTAATTAGCAAGGAGTAAAGATAGAATATAAATTTCACCATGAAATGGAGTTCTTATAAGTTTGTAGTTCTGTAGAATTGTCTATAAAAGAAACATCTACTGATTTTGTAACACCTAAAATTATGGTTTTGAATCATAAAGGAATCTTTTAATATGCTGTTGAAGGTATTTTCCCCGTTTTTGTTTGTTTTTAATGGTACAGTGTCTCACTTTGGCACCTAGGCTGAAGCGCAGTTGGTGCAATCATAGCTCACTATAGCCTTGAAGTCCTAGGCTCAAGCATCCTCCTCCCTCAGCATCCCAAGTAGCTAAGGACTACAAGCACATGTTAGCATGCCCGGCATCTTTTTTGAGGGGTGTAGGGGAGCTGCGCACAGTGACTCACACCTGTTAATCCCAGCACTTCGGGAGGCTGAGCCCGGAGGATAACTTGAGCCCAGGAGATCAAGACCAGCCTGGGCTATAGTAAGGAAACCTGAACTCTACAGAAAAATTTAAAAATTAGCCAGGCATGGGTGGGACATGCTTATGGTCCCAGTTACATGAGAAAGCTGATCTGCCAGGTGTGAGCCATTGCAGCACCTGGCCTGGGAACTCTCTTTTCTTTCTTTCTTTATTTTATTTTGTTATTTATTTACTATTATTATTATTATTTTTTGAGACAGAGTCTCGCTCTATGGCCAGGCTGGAGTGCAGTGGTGCGATCTCAGCTCACTGCAACCTCCACCTCCCGGGTTCAAGCGATTTTCCTGCCTCAGCCTCCCGAGTAGCTGGGACGACAGGTGCACACCACCATGACTGGCTAATTTTTGTATTTTTTAGTAGAGACCGGGTTTCACCATATTGGCCAGGCTAGTCTCGACCTCCTGACCTCGCGATCTACCCGCTGCAGCCTCCCAAAGTGCTGGGATTACAGGCGTGAGCCACCGCGCCCAGCCTGGAACTCTCTTTTCTAGCTGTCTGCAGAAATATTTTACTTTGCTTACTCCGCTCTCCCTGTTGCTTTCCTTCTCTTTTTATTTTCTTGTCCCTGTTCCAGTTCAAATAGTTGAGTATCTACCATTAAGTAGGAACTGTGCTTGGTGCTGGGAATACAGTGATGAAAAAGGCAGGTGGATGTGCTCATGGAGCTTACATCTAAGGATGAGAGAAAAGGAAGAGGAGATAGAAGATAGATCATCAGGACTGGAGACTTAAAGATAATTAGGACTATATGAAGTTAAAGAGCTTACCTTTATTTTCTTTCTCTTTTCCTTTCCTGGTTTTACGTAGTTCATGTGTTCTGTATTTTTTGTTGTTGTTGTCGATATTACACTGATAAGAACCGATATTACACTTGATCTTAGCCAGAAATCTAAGTATTTGTTTTCTCTTAATTATCAGCATTTGGGATAAATTTAAGACACTTTTTTAGCTAGTGTACCTGCCTTTTCTGCTTTAAATATTAAAATTACAAGATAATTTTATCTATTGTAGTAAACATTATTGATAAAATTAGTTTTTGAGGGGTAACTGGGTGGTTTAAAGTTTTGTGTGGGTTTCAGTGGGATAGAGCCACTTTGTAGGTTGGGCATTGTCTATGATAGCATATTACATTTTAAGTAACAACACTTGCTTTTGAATTTTTAAAAAATATTACACCACTGAAGAGAAAAGTGTAATTTAATTTTAAATTAATTTTTCTCTAGCAAGAGACATTAAATATAAAGGAATAAGATTTTGACAGGTAAGGTTAAGTAAGATTTAGAGGACCAGATTTAGAATTTTTTCCTCCAAGAACGAGCGTTTCCCCACATTGAGCATATATACTATAGCAGACTCTGCTTTTTGTATTTAAAATTTTCCAAAATCAGTTTGGAAGTAGAATGGCTGCTTCAAAATTTGACTGTAAGAATAGATTGGGAAATAGTGTGATGGTTGTGCAATGCTGGGCGTGTAATTGGTGCCACTGATTGTACACTAAAAAAAGATTAAAATAGCAAATTTCATAGTAAATATATTTTACCACTGTTAAATAAATAATGTAATATACTAAAAGCCATTGGATGGTACACTTTAAGTGGATGAGTTGTATGGTGTGTGCATTCCATCTCAATAGTGCTGTTTTTTAAGAAAGGGAGAATGGATTGGAAGGAGTATTAATAATTTTTCTGTTTCCACAGTAACTGTTTGACAGGGTTATGTTTTAGAAATGGATAATGCCTCAAGGTGCATAGACAGGAACAACCAAATATCAAAAACGAGATACGAAGCTGTGCAGAAAGAGTGGTTTGATTCATAAGTTAGGTCTTGTGAACTATTCCTTCATCCATTTGAAAGTTGGAGAAACATTGGAAAGAGCCCTGGAATAGAAGGCTAGAAGTCTGGGTTCCTCCTGGCCTTTTTTTTTTTTTTTTTTTTTTTTCCATCTTGGGCAAGTCTTGTCACATCTCAGGTCTAAGTTTTCCAGTCTGTCAAAGTGTGTCAATTAGATCATTGCTTCCAGTTCCAAAATTCTAAGATGGTATTATCAACTGTTGCCTTGTTATAAGGCAAATAAATACATACCTCAATACCTAGACATAGACATTGAATATTAGAGCTGGAGGACTTTATATCATCTTGTGTAATTCCTTCAATTATGAACGACAAATTCAATGCTTGCACCCCTCTCTCCTGACTTTCTAGTGCTTTTGTAATATACATATAACGTAGTTTTTAGTAATGTCATAGTTGTTATATTAAGTGCAGGTTTTTAAATGATATGTGACTTTTGAAATGAAGAAGAGTATGAGAAACCAGCCAAGCATGGTAGCTTACAGGTGTAATCCCAGCATTTTGGGAGGCCGAGACGGGCAGATCGCTTGAGCCCAGGAGTTTGAGACCAGCCTGGCCAACATAGTGGGACCCTGTCTGTACAAAAAAAAATACAAAAACTAGCCGTGTATGGTGGTGCCTGCTTACAATCTCAACTACTCAGGAGGCTGAGGTAGAAGGATCAGTTGAGTTCAGGAGATCGAGGCTGCAGTGAGCCACGATTGTGCCACTGCAATTCAGCCTGAGTGATAGAGTGAGACCCTGTCTCTCAAAAAAAAAAAAAAAAAAGTGTCAGAAACAAAATGTGGTACAAATACATTTATTTGACTTGATTATTAAATGTCTGTGAGTACCTATTGCCTTTCTGAAATATGAGTGTGATTAAACTAAAAGTCATGATTGCTGCTTTTCAGAACGAATAAACTAATAGGGATCATCGTACGGGACACATAAAGCAGTCACTTATTTGGATTAGGATTGGCAAAGGTGCTTCTTAGAAAATGTTTTAAAATCTTAGAAAAGTTGTAAATTTTTGCAATTTTCCTTCAGGGTACTTTCCTACATCTCTGCGCCACAGCCTTAGTCCAAGCCATCATTATCCGGTCTGAAGTATTGCGATGTCTTCCTAATTAGTCATATTTATACCCTCTCCAATTTGTTCCTCACAGTGCAGCCAAGTAATCTTTCTATCCTATGGACATTTTTAAATTATGAAAAATATGAAATATATAAAAGTAGTAAGTTTTATAATGGACTTTCATGTGCCCGTCACTCAGCATTAGTACAATTTTGTTTCTTCAGTAACTCCATCTACCCCTGCTTCCTGCCCCCTGTCAAACAGACCCTGGATTTAAAAGAGTGATCTTTTAAGAACTTAAATCATGACACTTTCCTGCATTCCTCCTGTGGGTTCTCATTACCCTTAGAATAAAATCTAAACTTTTTACATAGCTCAAAGACGTGGCCTTTGTTCCCTTCTCTAGCAGCATCTTGTATCCTTTTCTTTTTCTAGCCACATTGGAAGAAGCTGTTGGCCTCCTCAGGACTTTTACACCTGCATTTCCTTTTTCCTGGCATGCTCCCTTCTTCCTTGGCTTGGTTGGCTGTTTCTTATCTTTATGGTGTCATCTTTATTAAAAAGGCATTTCCTGATGGTTTTAACTGTGTGTCATATGTTTCCCTTTCAGTGGCAAAAATGTTAACAAGTGGTGCATCTAGGTAAAGAGTGTACTAGTCTTTGAACTTTTCACTAGATTGAAATTACTGGGGAAAGAAATTAGTTTGGGGGAAAAAATCCCTCCTTCCCCCTTAAGTACTGTCACATCACTCTTTTTAAATTTGTTTTGACTCTTTCTGTCCCTTTCCTTCTTCCCCCCAACTCCTCTCTGTGATCATTAAATTGAGTTAGAAAGAATAGAAAGAGGGAAATGGGGTCATCTGATTGGAGCTGGAGACATCTGGTACTGGAAGCCATTGCCTCAAGTACCACAAATTCCCTCTACCAGGATGGTGGTTGTAAGTATAAGCAAAGAGTATCGCTTTAAAGACTGACTGCTGTGTAGGTTATTCACTTCATTTTATAGAGGCCGTGCCTCTCTTTAAGGAATTCTTCTTCAGGAAGGGTGGTTTCACAGGGTGCTGCAGTTTTACAGGGTTTCATTTCTCTTAATACTGTTCTTCTTTCTGAATTGCTGGTCTGATCACCACCTCAAGCCATGCTGATATTTGTAGTATGCTGATGACTTTCTTTGTAGCAGATAAAATTTTCTAGTTTTTGGTTCTGAAATAATCTGAGCCATGTTTGGTGTGTTTATGTATATGGGAACAACAGTATAATTCTCAATAGAACTCAGAAACCTAAACTGGAGCAGCAGATACCCCTTGGTTTATCTACCTGTATAACAGTTATTCTCAGATTTATATTTTCCTGCAATGGTAATGAGGTGAGCTTATACTTAGCTGGAATCTCTGTACTATACTTCTGTTTTGTTTTGTTTTGTTTTGTTTTTTGAGACGGAGTCTGACTCTGTCACCCAGGCTGGAGTGCAGCGGCACAATCTGGGCTTACTGTAACCTCCGCCTCCCAGGTTCAAGCAATTCTCAGCCTCCCAAGTAGCTGGGACTACAGGTGCACGCCACCACACCCGGGTAATTTTTTGTATTTTTAGTAGAGACGGGGTTTCACCATGTTAGCCAGGATGGTCTCAATCTGCTGACCTCGTGATCTGCCCACCTCGGCCTCCCAAAGTGCTGGGATTACAGGTGTGAGCCACTGCAACCCAGCCTTTCTGTACTATACCTTTTTAGATGATCGTCTAAGTTACAGTTCATAGTCTTGAGCTGTTTCTTTGCTTTTCAGAAAACTAGGATGATTAAGTGAACTCTTCGAAGATAAGGTATATGAATACATGACAGTGATTTTGAGGATCAAGTGGCCTGTGGGATCAGTCTCATTATTCTAAAACTATGCTCCCCCAACGGAGTTTCTAAAAAGAAGGCAGTAAGTGAAAGCTTATTGTAAGCTTGTCTTTGAATCACTGTATCTGAAATCAGTGTTTTTTATCAATGGCCTAGATAAAGTCAACTGTTTTCATGACTGTATTTCTGCTTATAAGCTTAAACTAAATTTAAGTAGAAGACTTTATTGAAGAATGATAAGAATTATGTCTTTAGCCATTATGAGGTGCTGTACATTTCTACCATTCAAAAAAGTAAAATTGTAAGTAACACAATAGAATTGCAGGAGCGGTGACATTTTTAAGACATGGTGCTAGAAAGATGCCTAGAAAAATGTCAAAATATAAAACATCTTCGAGTAATTGGATCAGTAATGTAATCTGGGATTCTACCACTTTGCTGCTGCTTCATACCTACAACCCTTTGTGAATTCACGTAGCCCCTAACTGTTTCTTTCTCCTTCAGAATCTTTCACCTCCTGAGGCCCTGTGAAAGAAGAGGGTTTGTTAAAAGTTATTTTATGAAATTTATCATGTGAAAAGGTAGAGGAATTTCAGTTTAATTGGGACAAATACTACTGTTTTTTGGATTGATGGGAAGTAGTTAATAAGTAAATCTTTGGAAGGAAGTTCATAATTATCTTCTGGAAATGAAACTATTTTAGAAATCTTACAGGCGATAAATGAATTTAGAGCTTGTCAGTGTTTCAGAAAATGATCGTGTATTTAAAAAATATGATTGATGGCTGGGCGCAGTGGCTCACACCTGTAATCCCAGCATTTTGGGAGGCCAAAGTGTGGTGGCACGTGCCTGTAGTCCCAGCTACTTGGGAGGCTGAGGCAGGAGAATCATTTGAACCCAGGAGGTGGAGGTTGTAGTGAGCTGAGTTCGCACCACTGCACTCCAGCCTGGGCAACGGAGCGAGACTTCATCTCAAAAAATGTATATATATGATTGATACTTTACAGCTGTCCAAAGCCATAGCAACTTACTACGTGTTTATTAAAATTTAAGATAATTAAAAATAAATAAAATTAATAATTGAATTCTTTAGTTTTATTAGCCACATTTCAACTTCTCAGTAGACACATGTGACTAATGGCTACTGCACTGAAAAGTGCAGATACAGAACATTTCAATCATCCTGGAGCAATCTGTTGAATAGACAGTGCCGTTTTAAAGCATAAAAAGTATGGTGGTTTTAATGTTTAATAAACTATAATGTTGATTGGTTTTCCTGTAGCCTGTTTCTTATCAATTGACAGATTATACTAGTGCGCTTAAAGATTATCAGCGTATCAGTTCTATTTGTAACAAAATATTCATTCAATTGGTATGTTTAGTGGGTTATAAATTTTAATTTTAAGCATACTAGGTCTACACTATGCAGTACTATCCAGTACAGTAGCCTCTAGCCACATGTGGCTCTTGAGGACTTGAAATATAGCTAGTTTGAATTGAGATGTGCTGTCATTGTGAAATGCACAGTGTATTTTAAATAGTCCGAAAAGTAAAATCTTTTGCTTAGTACAAAAGAAAGTAATACTTTAAAAATAGTGATTGGCTGGGCGCGGTGGCTCACACCTGTAATCTCAGCACTTTGGGAGGCCGAGGTGGCAGATCATGAGGTCAGGAGTTCGAGAACAACCAACATGGTGAAACCCCGTCTCTACTGAAAATACAAAAATTAGCCAGGCGTGGTGGCGCATGCCTGTAATCCCAGCTATTCAGGAGGTTGAGGCAGAAGAATCGCTTGAACCCAGGAGGCGGAGGTTGCAGTGAGCCAAGATCACACCACTGCACTCCAGCCTGGGTGACAGAGCAAGACTCCGTCTCAAAAAAAAAAAAAAAAAAAAAAATTGATTATATGTTGACATAACTTTGGATATAGGGCATTAAATAAAATATATTATTAAAATTAATTTTAATCTCTTTTTACTTTTTATAATATTTTACTAGAAAATTTGAAATTATATGACTCATCTTACATTTCTGTTGCATAGTGCTGATTGTAGAAGAGCCAGTACTCTAATAAATCAAGTAATATATAATCTATTTGTACATGCCTAAATCAACAATGAGTAGATTTGTAAAGTGGGATGAAAACATATTTATTCACTTTTATTTTTGTCTTGTAATGGCTTTTAAAAAATAATACCAATAGTATCAAAATCTTTCATGATTCTATGTAGCATAGAACACTGGTGGGGGACGTGCGTAAAACACTGGTGCAAAGGTTTTAGCCAACTGCTAAATGAGTGACACAGACAGTAATGAATACAGTGGGCATTCCAGGGACAAAGAGGTTGCTGGTACTAGAAATCTGTCACAGAGACTTTTGGAACTTGTATTGCCTAGACATTGAAAGATAAATATGATTCAAGTGGGCAGAAAACAATAAATAACTCTTTAATAAAGTCCACATAGGTAATGGGCTGAGTATGTTTAGTGGACCATTAGCTGGCAAAATGATTCAAATCGAGGATATTAGTGCAGGAAGTAAGAGAGAAGGATTGCAGTTAGGATGAGACTGAATATTGGGGCTCTGAGGCTAGGGTAAGAAATCTGGCTGGGTTTATGTAGGTATTTAGGAGCCATAAAAAATACTTACCAACTGGGAAGTAATATGAAAGCAGTCTTTTTGGAAAATTGGTTTGATTGCAGGAGACTGTCCATAGCTGTTTTTCTGACGCGAGAAGGTATAGTAATGTCCTAGGGAAAGAAGGAAATAGGAGGCAAGTTTAAGATGTATAGGAAGGGAGAACCCTCAAGACTTCTGCGTTTGGGGAAAAGGAGAAATTGAAGAAGGTAACCTTGGTTTTAAAACACAACAGAAATAAACGTGTTTTATATTTATACAATGCTATACAGTTTCAAAATTCTGTGAGATAACCAACACAGCCTTTTTTAATGGAGAAATTGAGCTTCATTGTTTAAAGGACTCGACCAGAACCATTGTCTCCTTATATAGGTGGGGCAGCTGAGAATCCAGCCCAGATCTTTTATCACTGCACAACCAGTCAATCACTAAGTTTTAATAATTTTGTTTCCTAAATATTTCTCAGATCTGTCCACTTCTCTCTGTACCACCTCTACTTTAGTTTAGGCTACTCCTATCTTCTGGATTGAGGTTTTCCTGAATTTATATCTAGCTTCGGCCCTGTACCCCACCTCCTAAAACAAAAAAGCAAATAAAAACTTATTTTATGAATATTTAAAAATCTGTCTTCCTCTAATTCAGTCATTAAGGTCTTCTAAAATGCAGCAGACTTTCCTGCTTAAACTTTTACATAAAATCTAAACTTCTGAGCCTGGCCTCATTAGGCTGTAATTATCTTTGTCCATTCCTCCAGTTCCATGTTCTTTTTGGGTTTTTAGCTATTTGCATCTGTTATTTTTGTGCAAGCAATGCCCTTTCCCTCCTTTTCTCCATTCCACCCTTAACCCCATACTTCACATCTTAGTAGATTTGTCTGTTTACTTGTTGTGAATGCTCCCCACTCCCACCCCCAACCCACCACTCTACCTGCTATGAAGATTCACTCAAGTAGGCTCATTAAGGAGAGAGGGACTGTTTCTTACTAATAGTTGACCCATTGAAATTAGTTGAATGGGTGAATGTTTTTATATTTCAAAGTGTTTCAAATGTAGAAGGAACTTTAGTAGGGAAGGAAAGAATGACTGAAAAATATTAGGTCATCATTTCCCAACCTGTCCCTCAGAGTGTTTGTATCCTACAAGATGCTGGATCAAATATGTTAGAGAATGCTGCAGATTGTGTGCCTATTTTGGATATTCACAATGCACAAAGGGCGTATGATAAAGACAACAGTCCTGTGGTTTAAAAAAGAAGAAAAACTTTTTTGTTTTCTGATCCAACATTTTGCCAATATATTTGAGTATGGGATCTTCTTAGGTAGTATACTGTAATTTCTCTTAGGTTACTAGTGGTATTTGGGATTTGAGAAATGGTCGTTTTAGACCTGGTGCAGTGGCTCATACCTGTAATCCCAGCATTTTGGGAGGCCAAGGCGGGCAGATCACCTGAGATCAAGAATTCCAGACAAGCCGGGCCAACATGGTGAAACCCCGTCTCTACTAAAAATACAAAAACTAGCCAGGAGTAGTGGTGGGCACCTATAATTCCAGCTACTTGGGAGGTTGAGGCAGGAGAATCACTTGAACCCAGGAGACGGAGATTGCAGTGAGCCAAGATTGTGCCACTGTACTCCAGCCTGGGCAAAAAGTGAGATACCGTTTCAAAATAAAAAAGAGAAATGCTTCTTTTGACAGCCGTATGTGTCCCTCTGGTCTAATTAATATAATTAAATACAATCAGACCATGCCTAAATAATATTTAGAGGACTTCTGATTGTTTACAGTCAAAGCAGAGAATCTGAGGGAAGATAATAGCAGTCCTCAAATATTTGAAGGTTCCAACAGAAGAGGGATTAAAAGTACTCTCTTTGAGACTAGAGAGTAAGAGCCAGAATTAGGAGAGGAAGTTGTCAGAGGGCAGATTTTGAGAGTAAGGGTAGCTTTCTAGTAATTAGAACTATCCAGAAAACAGAACTAAGTGCTATGCAAAGTAAGTCATTTTTTTGTCCGTGAAGCTTGTCAAGCAAAGATTCCTAGAAAGGCTACAGAGAAGTTTAACACATCAGACAAGGGATAGATTGGAAGAGTTTTCCAAAGCAGTTTGGAAACCGTTAGTTTAATTTCTGATATATCTATCAACTTGGAATTCATATTTCTTGATTGCTTTCTAATTCTATGAGTATATGTCTTTGAAATCTCAGCAGGGGAACCAAATATTTGTTATTGCAGATAAACAGAATACAAACTTTAGTTGTATAGTTAAGTGCTTTTACTTGATGGTAGTTTTTTTTAACAAACTATTTTTTAAGAGCGATTTTAGGTTCACAGAAAAATTAAGCAGCAAGTGTGGAGAGTTCCCATATATCCCTGTCCCCACACACATACAATTTCTCTACTGTTGACTCCCACAATAGTGGTACATTTCTTATAACTGATTGACATCTTATAACTACATTGACATATAATTATCACCAAAGTTCGTAGTTTATATTAGGTTTTACTCTTATTTGACGGTGTTTTGAAAGAAAAATGTGAATATTCCTGCTTATCTTTAAGAAAATGGTTTTTGGTCATTTCTTGCTGTAGTTTAGGCTTTTTTGATTCAGAGGTCTAAAAGTTAGCTAGTATCAACACTGTCTGTTTTGAGAAAGTATCCAGGGTTGGGGAAGGTTATTTTTTTTATAATCTTAAATGTTTACAAATGTTTTATTTTGTTGGCTAACAATATTTTTTTTTTCTTTTAAGTACCGAAAGAATTGGTGGAGCTCCATTTGAAGCTGATGAGGAAGATTGGCAAATCTGTTACTGCAGACAGATGGGAAAAATATTTGATCAAGGTAACTAGTATTTGTAAATTTCCTGCTCTATTACTGAAATACTACTGTAGCATAAATTGATATGTTTTATAATACACATAATTTTTAATTAGTTTACTAAAAGTAAGACTATGGCTCCAAAATCCACGTGACTACAAGTATATGATTCTCTTCTTTTCCTACTGCTTGGTAATAATATAGCTCTTTTGTGCCTAACACTGTGCTCAGGACTTTTCATGTCTTTTCTTGTTTAATTCTTACAATCACCCTGATCACATCAAATAAGAAACTGATAAGGCTCAGGGATGTTGTCATTTTTGCTTTAGTTCACATAGTATGCATAGACTTATTTAGTGATTCCCCTAGACTCTATTATATAGAACAGGGGTCCCCAACCTCTGGGCCACAGACCAATAGCGGTCCTCCCCATTTCTCTCCTTACCATCTGAGCTCTGCTTCCTGTGAGATCAGCTGCAGCATAGATTCTCGTAGGAGTGCGAACCCTATTGTGAACTGCGCATGCGAAGGATCTAGGTTGTGCATTCCTTATGAGAATCTACTGCCTGATGATCTGTCACTATTTCCCATCACTTCCAGATGGGGACCATCTAGTTGATTCAAATGTAATGTATTTGAATCATCCCAAAACCATCTCCCTCCCACACACCACCCCCAGTCTGTGGAAAAATTATCTTCTGCAAAACTGGTCCCTGGTGCCAAAAAGGTTGAGGACCACTGATGCAGAAACATGCCATCTTTTTTGTTCCTCCGCATTTTTGCATATATGGTATCTTCTGCCTGGAATACCTTCCCATCAGCTTGTTTTCCTAGCCAACTTATTTGTCCTTTAGGTCTTAGCTCAAGTAGTACTGTCTCCTTGAGTCCTTCTATCAGGAAGATGTTCCTTCATGGATTTGTTTAACCCTGTTTTACAAACTGTCGTATGGTTTTATATTGAATGTTCATTATGTACCAGGCGATGTTTAGGGCTTTCTTTGCATTATCTCAACTTTAAAATACTGATTATCCTCATTTTACTCAAAAGGAAATTGATTTTGAGAAACTAAATACAGTAACTTGACTGGTCTCACATTGCTAAAAATGACAGAGCCAGCATTAAAATCCAGGACTTGGTGAATCCAGTGCTTTAAAATATCACTGATGAAGTGTTCCTCACATTTTTCTTTCTTGTATATTGTAAGTTTCTTGAAGGCTTCTTGAAGGCTTCTTTTAATCTTTTTTTTTTTTTTTTTTTTTTTGAAGACATCGTCTCACTCTGTCACCCAGGCTAGAGTGCAGTGGCACTGTCTCGGCTCACTGCAACCTCCACCTCCCGGGTTCAAGCAATTCTCCTGGCTCACCCTCCTGAGTAGCTGGGACTACAGGCGTGCGCCACCACGCCCATCTAATTTTTTTTGTATTATTAGTAGAGTCAGGGTTGCACCATATTGGCCAGGCTGGTCTCGAGCCCCTGACCTCGTGATCCGCCCACCTTGGCCTCCCAAAGTGCTGGGATTACAGGTGTGAGCCACCATCCTGGCGGCTTCTTTTAATCTTTTTTTTTTTTTTTTTTTTTTGAGATGGAGTTTCGCTCTTTTTGCCCAGGCTGGAGTGCAATGGTGCGATCTCGGCTCACCGCAACCTCCGCCTCCTGGGTTCAAGCGATTCCCCTGCCTAAGCCTCCCGAGTAGCGGGGATTACAGGCATGCGCCACCATGCCTGGCCAATTTTGTATTTTTAGTAGAGACGGGGTTTCTCCATGTTGGTCAGGCTGGTCTTGAACTCCCGACCTCAGGTGATCCGCCTGCCTCGGCCTCCCAAAGTGCTGGGATTACAGACGTGAGCCACCGCACCCGGCCTCTTTTAATCTTTTATGCATCAGTATTACATGGATCAATTAATCACTGAGACAATTTTAGTTTTCTTTCCCTTGACTGCCAGTAAGCTTAACTTTGTTATATTTATTTCTTAGTTATAATCATTAGCTAGTTTTCTGATGGAATTTTTACCTTCCATTACATGGCTCTTATGGCTCTCTCATCTTTCTCCTTGTGGCATCATTGTACATATGTGTTACTGAAAGCTGTTTCTTTTCCTTTTGAAGTAAATGGAATATAATTAATATAAATATCTGTTTAAATCCAGAGCAAGTATCTGACATCTGCTAGGCCTTGTTGCTTTGCTCATAGCAGACATTACCAACCTAAGCCTTTCCTGCTAAGCCTAGACTTAGCAGACTACATTATTACACAAATCAGTCAGCATTGGCATGTATTTGTCAACTCCTGTTAGTAATTCCTGAAGACAGCTGAACTAAGACCTATAGAATGAGCAGAAATTTTGTTAGGAAATAACCAGTAGCTTAGCCCTACTGTAATACAAAGTACCTAGAGAAAATGACAGTGAGTGGAGGCCTAGCAATCATGTGTTCAGGAGGTTACTGTGATAATCCAACTGAGCAATAAGGAGACCTGAATTAGGGTTTTGGCACTAGGGATGGAAAGGAGGGGGTGGATGTAAGAGCTATTTGGAAGGTAAAATCAACAACTTTTGATAATTGATAGAGAGATAGAGAGAGGTGTCTAGGAACTGAGCTTAACCAAGGGCATTCATTTTTTATTGTGCTGTATCTTGCGTTTGCTAACATACATTCATCCGTAGTAGACAGGAACTCAAAAATCTAGGCAGATGACTTTTTACTTTTACAGTGCAATTACCCTTCTAAAAATAAAGAAACCCAGCCAGGCCCAGTGACTCACATGTGTAATCCTAGCACTTTGGGAGGCTGAGGCAGGTAGATTGCTTAAGCTCAGGAATTCAAGACCAGCCTGGGCAACATGGCAAAACCCTGTCTCTACAAAAAAAAAAAAAAAGAAAATAATACAAAAAATAGCTGGATGTGGTGGTGCAAGTCTGTAGTCCCAGCTGTGCAAGAGGCTGAGGTGAAAGGATTGCTTCAGCTAGCCCAGGAGGTCGAGGCTGCAGTGAGCCAAGATTGTGCCACTGCACTCCAACCTGGGCGACAGAGTGAGGCCCTGTCTCAAAAAAAAAAAAAAAAAAATCATTGAATGGAAATTTAAACTAGCAGTTCTGCTAGGACCTGTTAACTCTTGCTTAGTTGGATGGGCCTTGGCCTTATTCTTCACATTCCTTTTACTTGGCAAGTCATAAAGAAATTTCTCTGCCAGTGAACCCTTACGCTTCCCTTATGCTTCCATGAAATTCCCCTGTTTTCTGTGATTGTTAATGATTGATTGATGAGCAATTTCAGACACCTTGACCATGGATAATGAATACCACTATGCTAAGTAACAATTTGCCTTCACATGCCTTCGCAAATTTAGTACACGCACCTCTACTTCCTTCTGCCCTGCCTCTTCCCTGAAGACAACCATGTGAAGACCTTTAAAACTAGTGGGATAACCGATTTTTCATAAGTTATCCCTTAAAAGAAATCACACTTGATTTCTTTTAGCCTCAGAATAATTTCTAAGTAAATAGGAGTTGTTTTTTAAAAAAATACTATAACATCAAATATAGTGTTTCAAAGAAATGTTAACAAATGAAAGCAAATATATGTCTTAGAATACACAGAAAGTATTTTGGGGGGCTCAGTACTTGAAAGATGATGTCGTTAAGTAGAAAATAACCTAATGTGGCCGGGCACGGTGGCTCACGCCTATAATCCCAGCACTTTGGGAGGCCAAGGCAGGTGGATCACAAGGTCAGGAGATTGAGACCATCCTGGCCAACATGATGAAACCCCGTCTCTACTAAAAATACAAAAAATTAGTTGGGCATGGTGGTGGGTGCCTGTAATCCCAGCTACTCAGGAGGCTGAGGCAGGAGAATTGCTTGAACTGAGGAGACGGAGGTTGCAGTGAGCCAAGATCACAGCCCTGCACTCCACTCTGGTGACAGAGTGAGACTCTGTTTCAAAAAAAAAAGAAAGAAAGAAAATAACCCAATGTGTCTTTTCTGGGGTGTTTTTCTACCCCTCAACAGGAAATGACCGTATTCATTTGTCCCTTGAAAGTAAAGTACCTAGTATTAGGTTTAGAAATCCCTTGAAAATGAATACATTTGGCAATAGATGCCCTTGATCTAAACAGCAATTTCAGAAAGACCCATTTTCATCTGTTAGCAAATCATAAAGGCCGCTTTTTGTCATTTTTTAATTTGGTTATATTTTGACAAGAACTGGATGTTCCTTTACTGTTGTATTTCTCAAAAGTAAATTAAGATTAATACTCTTTATTTGCATTGTTAGTATTTTGTGTTTTTATTTTTTGAGATGTAATTCACGTAACATAAAATTCACCATTTTAAAGTGTACAGTTCATTGGTTTTTAGTGTATTCACTATGTTGTGCAAACATAGCCACTAATTCCAGAACTTCTCTAACATCTCAGTAAGAAGCCTTATATCTATTATCAATCAGTATCAATCACATCCCCACCTTTTCCCCTGTATCCATCTGTATGGATTTGCCTACTGTGGACATTTCTTATAAATGGAATAATAAAATATGTGGTCTTTCCTATTTTCTTTCACTTAGTATAATGATTTCCAGGTTTATGTACATTGTATCATAAATAATAAATAATATGTATCATATTATTCCTTTTTATTGCCAAATACTAATCCATTATATGGATAATAGCATCTTTTATGTATCCGTCATCAGTTGAGGGACATTTGCTTGTTTCCTACTTTGTTGTCTATTAGGAATAATGCTGCCATAGACATTTGTGTACAAGTTTTTCTGTGAGCATGTATTTTCATTTCTCTCCTGTATATAACTAGGAGTAGAATTGTTGGGTCATATGGTAATTCTGTGTTTAACTTTTTAAGGAACTGCCAAACTGTTTTCCATAGCGGCTGTACCATAGCAATTTATATTGTACTGATAGCAATTTATGAGGTTTCCAGTTTCTTTGTAACTTTTTAATAATAATGATAATAGATAATATTTGACAGCTTATTATAAACTCAGTGCTGTGCTTGTTTTGGGTTTTTTTAACATGCATCACCATTTAATTCTTACCACAATCTGGACCATAGAATGGTAAATTACTCCCAAGGTCACACAGACACCAGGTGGTAAAGCAAGGATTGAACATGGGTTTGTCTGATAGCAGAGCATGAATGCTTAATGCTTTATATATTGCAAAGGATTTTCTTTTTCTTTTTTTTCTTTTTGAGACGGAGTCTTGCTTTTTCACCAGGCTGGAGTGAGTGCAGTGGCTCAATCTTGGCTCACTACAACCTCTGCCTCCCGGATTTAAGCAGTTCTGCTGCCTCAGCCTCCTGAGTAGTTGGGATTACAGGCACACGCCACCACGCCCAGCTAATTTTTGTATTTTTAGTAGAGAGACGGGGTTTCACCATGTTGGCTAGGATGGTCAGGCGTGAGCCACTGCGCCCTGCCTTAGCATCTTCATATAACTTTTACAAAGTTATATGAAGCATTTAACTTTGTAAAATGTTCCTTAGAGAATACCATTTACTCTGTGCTAATGTATGAGCAACCAGGATTTATTCTCATAACTGAATTGCAGGTGGTAGTGCAGAAAGGACACTGGATTTGTATTGGGGAAAACATTTACGTGAACAATGCTAATTACTAGGTGTATAAGTTTTTTCATGAAGGTATAGTCTCTGCATAGTGTCTTTCAAATAGTTGGAACCCAGCAAATATTCTTTAAATATTAATAATAAATTACCAAAGCAACAGGAGAGTAATTTTAGAGAAGTTTTCTTCTCTTCTATGGCTGGCATTCCTTTGGAAATTGGTGTGAACTTGGGTCAAATTAT
Organism: Chlorocebus sabaeus; assembly: GCF_047675955.1. Classification (NCBI taxonomy): domain Eukaryota; kingdom Metazoa; phylum Chordata; class Mammalia; order Primates; family Cercopithecidae; genus Chlorocebus; species Chlorocebus sabaeus. Next base: position 74,284,470 of record NC_132904.1, on the reverse strand, counting down.
TTATACTTGTGGATGTAGAAATGTTAGGTTGCATTTTCTCTAGTTTTCTACTGAACTGCTGTGTGACTTCAGATGGTCCAATGAATGTTTTGTAATACTAAAATACCTAAATATTTTTCCCACAGAGACGCATTCGCTAAATACCTTAATATCTGGGAAACCTCCTGTGGCAAGAGTGCTCTTGAATTGTTTTTTCAAGTGTGCAAGATTTGTTTTAGTTATAAAATATCAATTATATACTGTTCCAGCTGAGTGTGGTGGCTCATGCCTGTAATCCCAGCACTTTGGGAGGCCAAGCCAGGCAGATCACCAGAGATCGGGAGTTCAAGACCAGCCTGGCCAACATGGTGAAACCCTGTCTCTACTAAAACTACAGAAATTAGCTGGGCGTGGTGGCGGGTGCCTGTAATCCCAGCTACTCAGGAGGGTGAGGCAGGAGAATCACTTGAACCTGGGAGGCAGAGGTTGCAGTGAGCTGAGATCACACTACTGCACTCCAGCCTGGGTGACAAAGTGAGACTCCATCTTAAAAAAAATAGAAAAGGTACTATTCCTTCATAGTCACAGAACTTGCTTAGTAAAGAATGCCTGTAAGTATAATGTCAGTGTGTTTTGAAATAAGTTACATAAAAATAGCATTTTAAAGTTGTTTATCATTGCTTTCACTAAGCAGATAAATGTGGAAGTGAAAAAAAGTCTTTTCTTAAAATTTCATGACTATAAAAAGTTTTAGGAATTCATTGTAAAGTATTACTATATTAATGACATACTTTTCTTGATTTTCGACTGAGCTGAATATGATGGAAGAATGCAGTATATAAGATTTATTGAGTTTTTATTGTGGTATTTTTATTTGTATTTTGTTTATGTATTTATTTTAGAGATAGGGTTTCACTCTTGTCACCCAAGGTGGAGTGCAGTGGTATAATCATAGCTCACTATAATCTCTAATTGCTGGGCTCAAGTGATTCTCCTGCCCCAGGCACTTGAGTAGCTAGGACCACAGGCAAGTGCCACAATGCTAAGCTAATATTTTTTATTTTTCGTAGAGATGGCATCTCGCCACGTTTGCCCAGTGTGGTCTCAAACTCCTGGGCTCAAGTGATCCTCCTGCCTTGGCCTCCCAAAGTGTTGGGATTACAGATGTGAGCCACTGCACCTGGTTGGTGGTATTTTTAAAATATCTTTTGACTGTTGCCTATAGTATAAAATACTTTTTTGTTGAACTATGACAACTTGCAAAATACAATGGATACACTCTTTCATATCTTATAGAAAAATTAACTGAAAATGGATCAACAACCTAAATATAAGGGCTAAATCTATGAAACTCTTAGAAAAAAATAAAGGGAAATCTTCATGACCTTGGATCTGGCAATGGATTCTTATATAGAAAACCGGAAGACTGAGCAATAACATAAAAAATAGATTAGTTAGACTTTGTCAAATTTTAAAACATTTGTACATCAAAGAACATTATGAAGAAAGTGAAAAGACAGCCTACAGAATGGAAGAAATTATATTGCAAATTGCACATATTGCAAATCATATAACTGATAAGCATTTAATGTTTGAGATACATATAAGGAGCTCCTAAAACTCAACAACATAAAGACAACCCAATTGGCAAAATTTTGAATAGACATTTCTTCAAAGAAGATACACAAAGATCAAAAAACACGTGAGAAGATGTTCATCATTTGTCCTTAGGGAAATGTGATTCAAAACTGTAAGATACCACTTTATACCTAACAGGATGGCTATTTTTTTTTTTTTTTTCTAAATTAAGTGTGCTGATTTTGTGGAGAAATTAGAACTCTCCTAAATTCCTTGTGAGAATGTAATATGGTACAGCTGTTATGGAAAGGAGTTTGGCAGTTCCTCATAAAGCTCATCAGAATTGCCATATGACCTAGCAATTCCACTCCTACATATATAATTACTCCAAAGCAGGGACTCAAACAGATCTTTGTATGCCAATGTTTATTGCAGCATTATTCACTGTAGCCAGAAGGTAGAAACAACCTGTGTTCCTCAACAGATGGATGGATGTTGCATTGAAAAGAAATCTTATGTATAATGTAAAAGAAAGATGAATTGGACTTTTTTCAGAAATCTTGTGGTTTTGCTGGACAGCCCCTTAAAAATGGAATCTGTGAAAGTTCTTTTGTGAGTGGTAAAACCATGTAAACTTGTTACTGCTTTTATTTATTTATTTTTTAAAGACTGGGTCTCCCTCTGTTGCCCAGTCTCGAGTGCAGTGGCTCAATCACAGCTCACTGCAGCCTTGATCCCCTGGGCTCAGTGATCCTTCCACTTACTTCAGCCTCCCCAGTAGCTGGAACTACAGACTCACACTACCACACCTGGCTAATTTTTAAAATTTTTTTATTTTAGAGACAGTGTCTCACTATGTTGCCCAGGCTGATCTTGAACTCCTGAGCTCAAGTGATCTCCCAGCCTCCCAGAGTGCTGGGATTACAAGCATGAGTCACCACGCTCAGCCTGAATCTGACTTCTCTTGAATATCCTCTGCCACAGTGTAGCTCAAGCTTCGTTACCTTTCCTTTGAATTATTACAACAGGCTTTAGTTGTTCTCTTGACATCAGAATCTGTGTTCCTATCTGTCCTGCAGTGCCAACAGGACTATTTTCTTTTTTTTTTCTGAGACGGAGTTTCGCTCTGTCACCAGGTTGGGGTGCAGTGGCACAGTCTTGGCTCACTGCAACCTCCACTTCCCGGGTTCAAGTGATTCTCCTGCCTCAGCCTCCCAAGTAGCTGGGATTACAGGCATGCACCACCTCGCCCAGCCAATTTTTGTATTTTTAGTAGAGATGGGGTTTCACCATGTTGGCCAGGATGGTCTCGATATCCTAACCTCGTGATCCACCCGCCTTGGCCTCCCAAAGTGCTGGGATTACAGGTGTGAGCCACCGCGCTTGGCCCCAGGACTATTTCCTATTAGTACCTCCAGAGCCTCGTTGGGTCTCCATATTTACTAGGCATGACTCACTTTCATAGACCTGCTCACTGTCTTCCTTCATGGTCTTGTCTCTGTCCATTGCCAGTCCCAAAAACGTTTATGCCAGGGCTCTATGCTAGCCTTTATGCTAGAGCTCTAGCATAAAGAACTGTATTCAACTCCATCTTGACAGAACATGCCATAATCATTCACATCTCCCCTTAAAAAAAAAAAGTTTTTTTTCTTTCTGAAATGAGCTGTACCTCCTTATCCATTTAAACCTCTATCATCCTTCTGGTCCTAGCACAGATGTTACCACCTGAAGAAAAGTTTCCTCGGTCTCCCTTCATCCCTTGGCTTGAGTTAGTGTTTCCTCTCTGTTTTCATAGTACTTTATACCTATGTCAGTTACTCACTTTGTAGATAACTCACTGACTACTTCTCCCCTGATAATTGTTTGTTTACGAATTGTCTCTTCCTCTCTGAATTCTGAAATTCTTGGAGCAGAGACTTTTAATCCATCTTTGCCCTTCCAGTATTTAAAACGGGGTATGTCTCGTAGCACTGTTCCATAAATGCTTCAGTCCTCCAGAATGATTATTGCAATTCCTGTTTCTCTCATTCTTTGAGTAAAGTACATATCCACTTTGCCCTACTTTCCTCCTGAGGTTAACATTACTTTCAATCTAAGGGTTGTTAGAGAATTTTATCATGTTACTATTTTCTTTTCAGTGTAGCATTTTCACTGCTTGATATTTTCTTACTAGTTTACCCATTTTAGTGCCTCCATGATGACAAGTTGTCTTCTTCACCATGGTATCCAAGCGTTTGACTAGTTCCGGCCATATAGTCTGCACATAGTAAATGTTTGTGGAATTATTGAAAAGGTTGTTATGAGAATTTACTGAGTTAATATTTTAAAGTATTTAGAATAGTATTTGGCACATAGTAAATATGCAAAAAATGTTATTATTCTAGTAAAATTTGAAAAGTTTCTTTTTGTTTTGTTTTGAGACAGAGTTTTGCTCTTGTTGTCCAAGCTGGAGTGCAGTGGTGTGATCTCAGCTCACGGCAACCTCTGCCTCCTGGATTCAAGCGACTCTCCTGCCTCAGCCTCCCTAGTAGCTGGGTATTACAGGCATGTGCCACCACCCCCGGCTAATTTTGTATTTTTAGCAGGGACAGGGTTTCTCTGTGTTGGTCAGGCTGCTCTCAAACCCCCAACCTCAGGTGATCTGCCCACTTCGCACTCCCAAAGTGCTGGGATTACAGGCGTGAGCCACCACGCCTGGCCTGAAAAGTTTCTTTAGGATGTGTTGTGTTACCTAAAGAAATTATTGCTAGTTAAGATAATTTTTTAAAATTAAGATAAAAACAGTACCTTTGTGTGTCTTTTGAATACTCATCATGTTTGTTTTGTACTTGCTCTTTGTCTCAAACTTTGTCAAGGGATATGAATATGAGTAAGATGCAGCTCTTCACTTCCCAGAGCTCAGCTATTAAATTCTTCTTCACACCTGTAATCCTAGCACTTTGGGAGGCCAAGGCAGGCAGATCACGAGGTCAGGAGTTCAAGACCAGCCTGGCCAATATGGTGAAACCCCGTCTCTACTAAAAATACAAAAATTAGCCAGGTGTGGTGACGCGTACCTGTAATCCCAGTTACTTGGGAGGCTGAGGCAGAAGAATTGCTTGAACCTGGGGGGCAGAGGTTGCAGTGAGCTGAGATCATACCATGGCACTCCAGCCTGGGCAACAGAGCAAGACTCCGTCTCAAAAAAAAAAAAAAATCTTGATTCAGATATGAAAGGTTTGAGTAAAGACAGTGTGACCCAGTCAGAAGATCTCTGAATGACTTTCAGCAACACACTTTTTAGATGTCTGATACATACCATCATCTTTATATACAAATAAATCTCTTGTTAACTTCCTTCTCCCAGTTTTAATACCTTAGTTAAAAGCATTTTTCCTGTTTATTCAAGCCAGGGAACCTTGATAAATCCAGGGGTTACCCTTGATTTTTCTTTCCACTTGCCCTCCACATCTGTTCCATCAGCTGTCCTGATAATTCTACCTCCAAATCACAGCTTACTTCTCTCTGATCCCCACTACCCTCATAATGCATGCCACCATTGGCCTTCAGGTTGGTTTCTTAGTTTCCTCTTCTTGCCCCTCTGCAATCCATTTTCTACACAGCAGCCATGATTTCAAATGAAGCGTAATTCAGATCATACTATTTTCCCCTTATTTAAAATCCTTTAGTGGTATCCCATCATATTTGAAATAGAATCTTAATTCCTTACCCTGACCTACATAATTTGGCCTTTGGTTATCTATTTTGCCCTGCCTTTTGCCACTTGCCTCCTTAGTCTAGTTAATTTACACTGGTCTTTTTTCTTTTTTGAGACAGAATCTCACTGTCTCACCCAGGCTGGAGTGCAGTGGCAAGATCTCGGGTCACTGCAACCTTGACTTCCTGGGCTCAAGCAATCCTCCCGCCTCAGCCTCCCTAGTAGCTAGGATTATAGGTGTGTACTGCCATACCAGGCTGGGACTACACACCTGAGCCACCATGCCTGCTGATTTTGTTAGTTTTAGTTTCTGTTTTTATGCGTTTTTGTTGTTGTTGTTGTTGTTTGGCACAGAGTCTCACTGTCACCTAGACTGGAATGCTGTGGTGTGATCTCAGCTCATTGCAACCACCATCTCCCTGGCTTCTGCCTCAGTCCCGCCCCGTCACCCCAACCCCACAACCTTAACTGGGACTACAAGCATGCACCACCATGCCTGGCTAATTCTTTTTCATTTTTTGTAGAGACAGGGTTTTGCCATGTTGCCCAGGCTGGTCTCAAACTCCTGGGCTCAAGCGATCCTCCTGCCTTGGTTTCTCAGTGTGCTGGTATTACAGGAGTGAATCACCACACACCAAGCCCTAATTTTTAAAAGTTTTGGTAGACACAGATTCTCCCTACATTACCCAGGCTGGTCTCAAATTCCTGGGTTCAAGTGATGCTCCTACCTCGGCCTCCCAAAGTGCTGGGATTACAGGCATGAGTCATTTACTCCAGTCTCAAATGTCAACTTTTTAATGAGGTCTTCAGTAAGCGCCCAAAGTAGTACTCAAACTTTCTGTATCACATTACTGTTTTTTATTTTCAGCATATCATTTTTAGCGCTTGATATTTTCTTACTAGTTTTCCTGTTTGACTGCCTCATAGGATATAACCTCCATCATAATGGTAGAACCACCGAATGCCCTTTGTCCATGCAGAGCAGGGGAATTGCAATAGTGGAAGAGTTTTACCAAGATAGAACCAGCTAAAGGGAAGACCAGAGGCATAATTATTATTCAAATTAGTCTCCCCTAGCATTTGGGGGCTAGGGTTTTTCAAACACAGTTTAGGGGAAGGGGCAGGGTGGCTAGGCAGTGGGGTGCTTACTGCTTATTGATTGGAGGTGCAAGAGAAATGGTCTTCCTGCATACTTGGTTGTTGTTGGGTGGGGCCACAGGTTGGCAGGTCCAGGTGGAGCCACTGGTCATTAGACATGCAACAAACCTGGAAAGACCTCTCGAAAGGCCAATCTTAGGTTGTACAATAGTGATGTTATCTGCAGTAATAATTGGAGAAGTTGCATGTCTTTTTACCTTCTGAATAATGGCTGGCAGTCCTTTACCTGTACCGGGGAAGTCCAGTCTTTTGGCTTCTCTGGGCCACATTGGAAGAAGAGGAGTTACCTTGGGGCACACGTAAAATACACTAACGTGAATGATAGCTGATATGCTTTAAAAAAACACAAAAATTCTCGTGTTTTAAAAAAGTTTACAAATTTGTATTGGGCCGCATTTAAAACCATCCTGGTGTGGGCCACGCGTTGGACAAGTTTGCACAGCTTAGTTAGTTCAGGCTCCTCTGTCCTCCTAGCCTAGTGGTGTCTCATTAGCTTTACAAAGGCAGTTGAGTTTTGGGGAAGGGCCTTTGTCATTTAAATTGTAAACTAAATGTCTCCCAAAATTTAAGCCCAGGAATAATTAAGGGCAGATTAAAGGCAAGATGGGAGTTGGCTAGATCAGACCTCCCCCATTGCCATAATGTTCTCACTAGTATAATTTTTGCAAAGGCGATTTTGTTACCAGAAAGAGGTCCCAATCCAGACCCCAAGAGAGAGTGTTCTTGGAGTTCACACAAGAAAGAATTCGAGGCAAATCCATAAGGTAAAATGAAAGCAAGTTTATTAAGAAAGTAAAGGAATAAAAGAATGGCTGCTCCATAGGCAGAGCAACCCTGAGGGCTGTTGCTTGCCCGTTTTTATAGTTATTTCTTGATTATATGCTAAACAAGGGATGGATTATTCATGCCTCCCATTTTTAGACCATATAGGGTAACTTTCTGGTGTTGCCATCTCTTTTGTAGGCTGTTTTGGTCCAGGGGGAGTGTAGCAGTGAGGACAAATAGGTCATTCTTGTGGCCATCTTGTGATTTTGGGGGGTTTGGGGCGGCTTCTTTACTGTTTTATCAGCAAAGTCTTTATGACCTTTATCGTGTGCCGACCTCCTGTCTCATCCTGTGACTTAGAATGCTTTAACCTCCTGGGAATGCAGCCCAGTAGGTCTCAGTCTTATTTTGCTCAGCTCCTATTCAACATGAAGCTGCTCTGGTTCAGATGCCTCTGACAGTTTTCGACCTCATCTGGGGTGACATCCAAGGTTTATTGTTTCACAGCCAGGGACATCAAGGACTCAGATACATAGAGAGTGAGGTTAAGAGTGGAAGTTTAATAGGCAAAAGAGAGAATAGCTCTCAGCCACAGAGAGGGGTCCCAGGAAAATGGGTTGCCAATCCACCGTGACGTGCAGCAGGTTTTATAGATGAAATGGTGGGGAGGTGGTGTCTGATCTACATAGGGCATGAAAAAAGTTAAGAACATGTGTGCCATTCGCATAGGAGCGAATCTCTGGCATCCCCCACCTTAGTCTTTTATTATGCAGGTGAGTTTTCAGCCTGAGCTGTGCCATGTTCCCCATTTCTTTGTTACTGTGCACGTGCTAATGAAAAAGGGAAGATAGAGTTTCCATGGTGGACATGCCTGGCCCCCAGGTAGCCCTTTTCTATTGGCACAGCTGCCAGCCTTCCCCCGTGCAAGCTTTCAGCTTCCATATTTATGTTTGCAGCTCGATTTTTCAGGCTGTTCTTTGTTAGAAAAATAAATAACTTCTTGGGCCGCTTTTTGTTAGAAGGGAAGTTGTGCTGAGGACTCTTGCCCTCACTGTCTGCCTAAATAATTTCTTTCTATCTCCTGTATCAGTTTCAGTGGGTTGTCTTTTTCACCACGGTATCTGAGCTCCTAGACTAGTTACTGCCATTTAGTCTGCACATAGTAATATTTGTGGAATCACTGGTTAAGTGAATCTCTATCAACTTTATGTTTCTCAATTGTAAAATAAGGATTTGGATCTAAATGATCTCCAAGGATTCCCCTTGTCAAAGATAAAGCCTGACACTAGTTAAAGCTGATAAAGACAGATTTTACTTAGTAATTATCGCAGTACAGGAAGGAGCTGTGTTGTGTTCGAATTTGTGCAGAGGTGACTGGGTGTTTATAAGGGAGAAAGAAGGAATAGGGAAAGGAGTGGGAGGAATGGGGGAGCTTTAGTCAAGTTATGGAAGTGAAAAATTTAAAAAGCAGCTAAGAGCATTATTGATTTTCTATGATTATGTCATTTTTGTCTTCTAACTAGCATTAATGGAAATTAGGCATCTACCTTCTCACAGAGACTGGTAGACTAAGGCCCTGTCTGTTGGTTACATTTCAGAGGAATGGCCTTCAGGTCCTTCAGAAAGATATTCTGAGTCTTAGGAGATACACATGCATCTCAAGGGGACAGAAGAAGGATTTACAATTTTAAATTTGTTTGTTTAATAAATGGGAAGGGAAAGTCTGGGACCTGTTTTCAGTCAGATGTTGGCTGGAATCAGAAGTAAATTCCTTTGAGAGCCTTGGGTTTTTTCAGACTGGAACTAGCTCCTCCCCCCAGGGGTGAGACTTTAGGCTCTTAGCATCTCTTTTTAAATTTCTTATGAGTTATCCGAAAGAATTATTGGTACTTTGATTGTTTATATAAATCCAAGATAAATCAGTTAATGATCCCACTGAGATAAAGTCTATATATTTGCTCTGTAGGCATGTGAAGTCAGCTTTCCTATATATATTGAGCTGATATGGAACCTTTAAAAAAGCTCCTGCCCAACATTTTCCATCCTCATCCTCCACTTTGTTTACCTGTATGTAGAGGTTAGGAGGAAAAGATGCAGGGGGTATTGGAATGGCAGTAGACTGGTGGCCAGGATGCCTCCCTGGCCACATATTTGACTTTCACCCTTGAAGGCACTAAACATTGATTCTGGTGTTGTATCAGGAGAACGGTTGTCCCTCAAGCACCATGCAGGAGAATGCAATAGGACCTGACCTGTCAGCTAGATTTATAGAGAATCAAACAGAACAAGTATTATAGAATAATGATTTATGGTGATAATAGGTATGAATGTTATGTCAAATTGTTCATGTTTTAGATATTAGAACATTCTCTCCCTCAAGAGAAATTGCATGTAAAACCAAATTATAATTATAAGACTTCTTGGTCAGAATCAAGTTGGAACATGGGGAATTAATATGAATTACCAATGTAATTAGGATCTGGTTGCTTCCAGAACCCAAGAATTCACCGTTATAGACAGTCTCTGATAGACACAGCTAATTTCTGGCTCCCTAGGCAGATTATAGCTCATGAGCCACATCCTGCCTGGTACCTGTCTCAGAAAGCTAAGAGTGGTTTTTACATATTTAGATGATTGGGAGAGAAACTCGAAGAATAATATTTGGTGACATGTAAAAATTAAATTCAAATTTCATTATCCATAAACAAAGTGTTACGGGAATACAGCCATGCTATTCATTTATGTATATTCTATGGCTGATTTTGCACCATGATAGTAGATTTGAATAGATTCAAGAGCGACCCTATGACCCACAGTGCCTAAATTATTTCTTGTTTTGGCCCTGAGAAAAAGTTTGCTTGTCCCGGGTGTACATTAAATAGTTTTGCCTAATAATTATTTAGCTGTCTTTTTGAATAATCTTTTTATTTGCAAGTTTTATTTGCAGTGTTCATTTTGTGGTAATAGTAGGTTATGGCTGTTTTGTGCATAGCTAATTAGTGGATTTTTTTTTTTTTAAACATCAAATGGCACAGCAGTGTGTCTAAATTGCCCTTAAAGAAATACAAAATGGGCCGGGTGTGTGGCTCACGCCTGTAATCCCAGCACTTTGGGAGGCCAAGCCAGGTGGATCACAAGGTCAGGAGTTCGAGACTATCCTGGCCAATATGGTGAAACCCCGTCTCTATAAAAAATACAAAAATTAGCCGGGCATGGGGGCGGGCGCCTGTAGTCCCAGCTGCTCGGGAGGCTGAGGCAGGAGAATCGCTTGAACCTGGGAGGCGGAGGTTGCAGTGAGCCGAGATCGCACCACTGCACTCCAGTCTGGGCGACAGTGAGACTCTGTCTCAGAAATACAAAATGAGTAGTAAATTTATCTTTGAAATCTGCAAAACAAATATATTATACCCTAAATGCTATAAATAAAGGTCAGTAAATTTAAGTTAAGCAGTGTGGGGGCAAAGGATTTTTATCATCTTTATATCCATTTCTCTTTTTTTTATCCTCCTCTTTTACACATAGATGCTAATCAGTAGTTGTTGTTTTTGGAATTTGTGACACCGTGAGCCGTTGGCTGTGCTTCCGTATCTGGTTTGTTGGCCAAACTTTGGAGCTATGTCATTTTTCACCTCTCAGATACTAAGGATGAGTTTCCCATACTCGGCATTAGCCTCTGGGATAGTCAGCCAATGTTATCTTCTTCTAGGGGCCTGGTACTCAACCAAGCACTCAATAAATGCTTCATTCAGGTCATAGCCGGACTCTGCATTGTTGATTGTCTCTCTTTCTTTTTTTTAAATTTGAGATATTCACGTACCAGAAAATTTACCCTTTAAAAACAAACAATTTAGTGTTTATTAGTGTATTTACAGGAAATGTACAACCATCATAATTATCTTAATTTGAGAACACTTTTATTACTCTGAAAAGAAATTGCCTACCCATCAGCAGTCACTTCCCATTGCTTCCTTCCCCTATCCACTGGGAACTGCTAATCTACTTTTACCTATATGGATTTGACTGTTTTAGACATTTCATATACATGGAATCATGCAATATGTGTCCTTTTGTGTCTGATTTCTTTCACTTAAGATGTTTTCAAGCCTCATCCATGCTATAGTATATCATTACCTCATTTCTTTTTATGGCTACATAAAATTCCGTTGTGTGATGTACCACAGTTTATCCGTTCACCTGTTAGTGGACATTTGGGTTGCTTCCACCTTTTGGCAGTTGTGAATAATACTGCTAGGAACATTTGTATACAAGTTTTTGTGTGGATGTATGTTTTCCTCTTTCTTGTGTAAATAGGAGTATAATGGCTATGTCATATGGTAGCTAAATATTAACATTTTAGAAACTGCCAAGCTGTTTTCCCAGGCAACTGCACCATTTTACATTCTCACTAACAACCTGTGAGCATTCAAATTTTCCATATCCTCACCAACATTTATTATTATCTTTCTCATTGTGGTAAAGTGTCTATTCAGATTCTGACATTTTAGCTTCTGGTATAATCACTTTAGGGTCTTCCTCGTGTAATATTTCTATTTTTCCCTTTTTCTGTATATCTGTTTTTTTCCTCTCTAGAAACATAACACTGTCAGCCAGAGGAAGTAATATATTCTAGGGAATGGGAAACTTATGCTTCCTGTGAGTCTTTTAAGACTGTCCATTGTCCATCTGGACAACATGGAGAAACCCTGTCTCTACAAAAAATACAAAAATCAGCCAGGCGTGGTGGCACATGGCTGTAACCCCAGCTCCTTGGAAGGCTGAGGTAGGAGGATCACCTGAGCCTAGAGAGGTCAAGGTTGCAGTGATATGTGATTGTGCCACTGTAATCTACCCTGGGTGACAGAGTGAGACCTATCTCAAAAAAAAAGATCCTCTATTATATTGTTCTTGGCCATACTGCTTGTTTTGTATTCTTTTTCTATATTAATACTAATCTATTATTTTATTACACAAATCAATGAAAAGAGATGACACTAGTGCAGGCTAGGAAAAGGGTAACCCACCTGAGAAAGCCAGCTTGTTTTTCTCCTGTCTACCTCATTCCCTGTACTCCAGGTTAATCTCTTGCCTTGTGTTGGTTCTTCTCCTTTGGCCCTCATTATGCTCTTTGCTCCTTGAATTGCAAGAAATATGTGAAATTGCTGGCATTTTGTATCATTTTATGCCTACTTAATGGCCTTTAAGATAATATTATTACTGTTCTGGTTTTATTGCTGAAAAAACTAACTCACAGAGGTCATAGAACCTGTTTGCATTTCATAGAACCCATTTGCATTTCACTGTGTGTTAACTTCCCTTACTGGCTTCCTCCGACCTCTAGGTTAGGGGGATGCTGCTAAAATGAGAAAAAGTTTCTTGCACTGGCTTTGAAGTGCAGTGGTTATTCAGATCTTCTTTGGTCTGTTACAGTGGCTCTGGTTTGCCTGAAATGCTTGTGTAGAAAGAGAAGCCTAGACATTTATCTTGAAGCCAAGTTACATAAGTTTTCATATGCCAAGAATGGAATTTTAGCTTTACTCTTATATAGTAGAATAATAAGTTCGAGAGAGGCGTGGTTAAAAGTATGTATACAATTTGGCATGTTTTTTGAACTAATTCTGTCCTGGGCATAAAAATGAATAAATTTTTGTCATCGCCCTAAAGGAACTTCCAGCCATTTGGAGAGATGGAATCGAATAATTACTCTCATGTGGGAAATGTGTCTAGAAAGTATGTATAAAGTTCTTGATAGCGGAGAAGAGAGCTACAGAGATCCCTTCTTACCCTAAATTCGATTATCAAACAATAGTAAATACTTTTTATCATTTTAAGTAGTATGCATTTTAGGGTGCAGTTGGATTGGACTGTTTGGTGTAACCTCTTTCCTTTATAAACATGTATTAACAAGAACAGATAGCATAGTTGTACAAGCCTACCAATATAAATAAAACAAAAATTGCTTTCATGTATTAAGATGTTAACTTTATCTGACAGATATGCCAAGAGTTTAACAGTACCTGGGCATGGGAGATGGAGAAGAAGGGCTATCTTGAAATGAGTGTTGAATGCAAACTAGCACTCTTAAAGGTAATAAATTTATTATTTGTTACAGTTATTTCAATTTAAAATTTAATTTTTGACTCCTGGTTAAATTGGAAAATAAAAAGTAGACATTTTTATTATTAGCAGAAGAGGAGTCTATTTTTTGGTGACAATCTGTTCTTTAAAGTGCTGTTTTTTTTTAATGCATACGTATATCTAGGTTTAATTATCTCTTCTTGTAGGGACAGTAATAACATGGGCAAGCAGTTGGTTCAAATTAGTTTTATTCATTGTTTTCAACCTTTACAATCATTACTATATACTGTAAACTGTGGATAATTTTCTACTGATTTACTAAATTAGCAATTTGATACTGTTTTCTGGATGACTGGGAGCATGTCATTTTGTACTTAATACAACCCTCACATAACCAAACCAACTTGATTTCAATGGGTCATCTCAAAGTAGGCTTTTTTACAAGTTTGAGTTTTCCTTTCTTTTCCTGCCCACTTCCTGTCGTTGGCCCTAATTAGTAGCAAAGTGGCCAGCATAATAGAGGGGAAAAATATTCTTTGTGAAAACATTAATGAAGTTTTTGCTACTTCTAAAATTTATAGTATTTTGTAAGTAGGCTTCTTTATTCAAAAGACCTCAAGATGTTATGATGAACCTTAAAATACAATGTCAGTATACATATTATTATTTTGGAGATAGATAAGACTATAGAGTACGTGTTATTTTGCTCTTAGATGTTGATTGCTGTTGGTGCCTACACAGAAGTCTTCAAGATCAAAAAGATACCTGTCTTAGAAAACCAAATGTCATAGTAAACTCAGATTTCAGGGTGTATAATCATGCAGGTTCATCTGTCTCTAGACCAGCTTGTGGTCCCAAGGGGGTAATTAGGGTGATTCCTTGCTAGTCAAAGTTATAGAAATTATACTCATAACTTTTATTAATCCCAATTTTTGAAATACCTTTTTGTGCATTCCTATAATATATGTAATACTTTAGTATCCATACTGACCTCTAGGTTAGGGGGATGCTGCTGAAATGTATATAATACTTTAGTATTACATATATTATATATTAGTGCATATATATATATGTTAGTGTATTATGTAAATACATAAGAAAGTGGATATAATACACACATATAACTTTTCAGGATGTGTTACAAATTTTTTTAATAGTAAGGATGCTTGATCAAAAATGTTTAGAGACCATTGGGATAGCTGACATAGGCAAAGGCATAAGGGCTGTAATACAAAGTAACTTAATGTGTTGTCTGCCTGGGCAGCGATACCCAGGAAGAAATCTGACTTATACCCTAATCATATATGAAATATATAACAAAAAGTTAGTTCTTCCAGTCTAGTATGTGAATATCTTTTTTTAAGAGAATTCTCTAGAGCCAGCTATCAGTGAAAATCTACCTTCCTTGAAAACTGCATATGTCTCAGGCTTTCAAAAACAGATAGTCCTTTGAAGAATAATGTTCACCTAAAACCTGGAAGAAAGATTATAGAAAGTTTTATACCGTGTATCCTGAATAACCAACATGTTAATAAAAAAAAAAAAATCCAAAGGAAATTTTAAAACTCTTGAGAGAAATGAAAATGGAAACTCAACATGCCAGAACTTACAAAATGCAGCAAAAGCAAATCTAAGAGGGAAATTTATAGCAATCAATGGCCACGTTAAAAAAGAAGAAATCTCAAGTAACAACCTAATTTTACACTGCAACAAACTGGAAGAACAAACTAAACCCAAACTTAGTAGAAGGAAGAAAATAACCAAGATATGAGTAAAATTAAATGAAATAGAGACTAAAAAAATGGTAAAAAAGATAAACAAAACTAAGAGTTGGTTTTTGAGAAGATAAACAAAACTGACAACCCTTAGCTAGGCTAATAAAGAGAGAAGACTGAAATCAGAAATTAAAGTAGAGACGTTATAACCAATACCACAGAAATACAAAGGATCAAAGAAACAACTATGAGCAATTGTTTGGATTATATAGAAAAAAAATGGATAAATACTAGAAGCATGCATCTTACCAAGACTGAATTACAAAGAAATAGAAAATCTGAACAGACCACTAACAAGTAAGAAAATTGAACCAGCAGTCAAAAATGTCCCATCAGAGGAAAGCCCAGGGTATGATGGCTTCACAGCTAAATTCTACCAGACATTTAAAGAATAACTAATGTTAGTCCTTCTCAATGTCTTCTAAAAAACTGAAGAGGAGAAAATACTTCCAGACTAATTTTACAAGGCCAGCATTATACTGATCCCAAAGCTGGACACAAACACTATAAGAAAAGAAATATTCCCGATGAACACAGATGCAGAAATCCTTAACAAAATACTAGCAACCAAATTTAACAGCACATAAATGGGATCATTCACCATGATCAAGTGGAATTTATCCTGGAATGCAAAGATTGTTCGTCATATGCAAATCAATAAGTGTGATACATGGCCAGGTACAGTGGCTCACACCTGTAATCCCAGCACTTTGGAAAGCTGAGGCAGGAGAATCACTTGAGCCCAGGAGTTCAACACCAGCCTGGGCAACACAGCAAGACCACTTCTCTGCAAAATATTTAAAAAGCTGGCTAGCTGGGTGTGGTGGTGTGTACCTGTAGTCCTAGCTACTGGGGAGGTTGAGGCGGAGGATTGCTTGAGCTGTGATTGTGCCACTGCACTTCAGCCTGGGTAACAGAGTGAGACTCTGTCTTTAAAAAATAAATAAATAAGCCAGGCGGGGGTGACTCATGCCTGTAATCCCAGTACTTTGGGAGGCTGAGGCAGATGGATTACTAGAGGTCAGGAGTTCAGGACCAGCCTGGACAACATAGTGAAACCCCATCTCTACTAAAAGTACAAAAATCAGCTGGGCATGGTGGCGCATACCTGTAATTCCAACTATTAGGGAGGCTGAGGCAGGAGAATCGCTTGAGCTCAGGAGGCAGAGGTTGCAGTGAGCTGAGATCGTAACACTGCACTCTAGCCTGAGTGACAGAGAAGACTCTGTCTCAAAAAATTAATTAATTAACTAAATAAAGTTGTGATGCTCCACATTAAGAGAATGAAGGACAAATATTATATGATCATATGAATATATGCAGAAAAAACATTTGAGAAAATTCAACTTTGCTTTCATGATAAAAACTCACAACAAATTAGGTATGAAAAGAGTATGTGTCAGTGCAATAAAGGCCATATAAGACAACCCCACAGCTTACATGGTACCCAACTGTGAAAAACTGAAAGCTTTTCCTTTAACATCAGGAGCTAGATAAGGACACCCACTTGCCACTTATATTCAATATAGTACTGGAAGTCCTAGCCAGAACAGTTAGGTACAAAAAGAAATAAGTCATCGGAATTGGAAAGGAAGAAGTTAAATTGTCACTGTTTGCAGATGACATGATTTTACGTATAAAAAATTCTAAAGGCTTAACCAACAGACTATTAGAACTAATAAATGAATTCAGTAAAATTTCAAGATATAAAATCAATATACAAAAATCAGAAGTGTTTCTACTCACAAATCACAGACTATCCAAAAAAGAAATTATAAAAACCGATTCATTACAATAGTATCAAAAAATAAAATATTTAGGAGTAAATTTGACCAAAGAGGTAAAAGATCTCTGTACTGAAAACTACAAAACATTAATGAAAGAAAATACAAATGAGGCTGGGCGCAGTGGCTCATGCCTGTAATCCCAGCACTTTGGGAGGCCGAGGCGGGCGGATCACGAGGTCAGGAGATCAAGACCATCCTGGCTAACACCGTGAAACCCCGTCTTTACTTAAAATGCAAAAAAATTAGCCGGGCGTGGTGGCAGGCGCCTGTAGTCCAAGCTACTTGGGAGGCTGAGGCAGGAGAATGGCATGAACCCAGGAGGCAGAGCTTGCAGTGAGCTGAGATCGCGCCACTGCACCCCAGCCTGGGCAATAGAGCGAGACTCTGTCTCAAATAAAAGACAAATGAAAAGATGTCCTGCGTTCATGGATTAGAAGAATTAATCTTGTTAAGATGTCCATACTGCCCAAAGTGACCTACAGATTCATTGCAATCCCTATCAAATTCCAGTGGCATTGTTCACAGAAATAAAACACAACCCTAAAATTCATATGGAACCACAGGAACCTGAATAACCAAAGCAATCTTGAGCCAAAAGAACAAAACTGGAGGCATCATGCTACCTGATCTCAGAATCTACTAAGTTATGGTAATCAAACAACATGGTACTGGTAAAAAGCAGATACATCGACCACTGGAACAGGACAGAAAGCCCAGAAACAAACTCCTATGTTGATGGTCAGTCGCTTTTTGACAGTGGTGTCAAGATTACACACTGGGCAAAGGACAGTCTATTCAATAAATGGTGCTGGGAAAACTGGTCATCCACATGCAGGAGAATGAAATTAGACCCTTATCTTACACCATACACAGAAATTATCTTAGTGGATTAAAGACTTAAATATAAGACTCGAAAGTATAAAACTACTAGAAGAGTTCAATATTCAAACCATATAAAGAACTCAAGCAACAGCAAGAAAACAATCTGATTTAAAAATGGGCAAAGGACTTCAATAGACATTTCTCAGAAAAAGACGTAGGAAATGGCCAACAGATATATGAATAAATGCTCAGTATCACTAATTATCAGGCAAATGCATTTTAGAACCACAATGGAATATCACTTCATGCTTGTTAAGATGGCTGTTATCAAAAAGACAAGACAAGAGATAACAAGTTTGGCAAAGATGTACAGAAAAGGGAACCTTTGAGGCCAGGCACAGTGGCTCGTGCCTGTAATCCCAGCACTTTGGGAGGCCGAGGCGGGCAGATCACGAGGTTAAGAGATCAAGACCATCCTGGCCAACATGATGAAACTCTGTCCCTACTAAAAATACAAAAATTAGCTGGGCATGGTGGTGCACCCCTGTAGTCCCAGCTACTTGGGAGGCTGAGGCAAGAGAATCGCTTGAACCCAGGAGGCAGAGGTTGCAGTGAGCCGAGGTCGCGCCCCTGCACTCCAGCCTGGTGATAGAAAGAGACTTTGTCTCAAGAAAGAAAAGGGAGCCCTTGTATGCTGATTGTGAGAATGTAAATTAGTTCGGCCATTATGGAAAATAGCATGGGGGTTCCTCAAAAAATTTGAAATAGAACTACCATATAATTCAGCATCCTACTACTGGATATGTATCCAAAGGAAGTAGAATTTGTTTCTTGAAGTGGTATCTGCACTCCCGTGTTCACTGCAGCATTAATCACAATAAGGTTGAACCTGGAGGACATTATGTTAAGTAAAATAAGCCAGGCACTGAAAGAAATACCCCATAATATTACTTAATGTGGAATCTAAGAGTCAGACTCATAGAATCAGAGTAGAGTGGTGATTACCAGGGATTAGGGAGGTGAGGGGTAGATTGGGGAGATATTGGCCCAAGCTACAAAAAGTCAGACAGGAGGAATTAGTTCAGGAGATCAGTTGTACAACATGGTGAGTATAGATAATAACAACATATAGTATATTTGAAAATTGCTAAGGGGCTAGATTTTAAATGTTTTCACCACTAAAAATTCTAAGTACATTAGGTAGTAGATGTGTTTATTAGCTTGATTTAGCCATTCCACACTATACACATATATCAGAATACCATGGTGTATACCATAAATATATGCAATTTTTATTTGTCATTTTAAATAAGGAAAATGGAAAAAAACTACATGAAACTTTTTTAATAGAAAATTTTTTTTTTGAGACAGGGTCTTGCTCTGTTGCCCAAGCCAGAGTGCAGTGGCGAGATCATAGCTCACCTCATCCTCAACCTCCCAGAGTAGCTGGGACTGTAGGTGTGCACCACGATACCTGGCCAATGTTTGTATTTTTTGTAGAGACAGGGTTTCACCATGTTGCCCAGGCTAGTCTTTAACTCCTGGACTCAAGCGATCCTCCTGCCTTGGCCTCTCTAAGGGCTGGGATTACAGGTGTCAGCCACTGTGCCTGGCCTAAAACAGAAAATCTTACACCATGAGATGATTTGGGAGTTTTTAGTGCAAACGGGCTCATTCCTTTTGAAATAAAACTTGATTTGTGTGTCAGTGATTGTGTTAAACCTATAAATTGGTATGGTGTTAATATAAAATGTTCCTTAAAATGTTGGCTATTCTAAACAGTATGTATGAAAGTGGGGAGAGGATAGTGAAAGAAGGAATGCAGTATGTTTGTTCTGTCCACTGCTTTCCCTGAATCAATTCTACGGTTGTATCATCTTTATTGTGATGGAGAAATATTTGTGAGGTATTTTAAGCCATGTTATGACTATTTTTCAGTACCTCTGCGAGTGTCAGTTTGATGACAATCTCAAATTCAAGAATATTATTAATGAGGAGGATGCCGATACTATGCGTCTCCAGCCAATTGGGCGAGACAAAGATGGCCTCATGTACTGGTACCAATTGGATCAAGATCACAATGTCAGAATGTACATAGAAGAACAAGATGATCAAGATGGCTCTTCATGGAAATGCATTGTCAGGTATCTTTTATTGGAACCTTTTTACACTTATTTATGTGTTTTGTACATTGATCTCGTTTAAAAACTAGGATGTTATCTATGAGACAGAAGTGGTTTTTTTGTTTATGGGTTTTGGGAGTTTTCTTTTTTTTTTTTGAGACAGAGTCTTGCTCTGTTGCCTGGGCTGGAGTGCAGTGGCCGGATCTCAGCTCACTGCAAGCTCTGCCTCCCGGGTTTACGCCGTTCTCCTACCTCAGCCTCCCATGTAGCTGAGACTATAGGCGCCCACCACCTCGCTCAGCTAGTTTTTTGTATTTTTTAGTAGAGACGGAGTTTCACCGTGTTAGCCAGGATGGTCTTGATCTCCTGACCTCGTGATCCGCCCGTCTCGGCCTCCCAAAGTGCTGGGATTACAGGCTTGAGCCACCGCGCCCAGCGGGTTTTGGGAGTTTTCAAGGCCTCACCTAGTATCCAGCATAGTATCCATAGTACGCACTTAGTTTTTTATTTCAAGTAACTGAAAATATTCAGCAGTTCAGTCCATATTGTATACACATACTTTATACATCAGGAAGCCAGAATCTGAATAGTTATAAATAATATGGACAGAAAAATACATTGTTAGACAAAAGCACAAGAAAAGCATTGTTTGGTTCTTATTTAGCTATAGTTTTCTTTTTTTTTTTTTAAACAGAGTTTCGCTCTTGTTGCCCAGGCTGGAGTGCAATGATGCAATCTTGGCTCATTGCAACCTCTGCCTCCCGGGTTCAAGCGATTCTCCTGCCTCAGCCTCCCGAGTAGCTGGGATTACAGGCATGTGCCACCACGCCTAGCTAATTTTGTTATTTTTAGTAGAGGCAGGGTTTCTCCATGTTGGTCAGGCTGGTCTCGAACTCCCAACCTCAGGTGATCTACCTGCCTTGGCTTCCCTAAGTGCTGAGATTACAGGTGTGAGTCACCGCGCCCAGCCTTTAGCTATAGTTTTCTATTCAGCGTTAATTAGTTCTAATTATTTTAATTTATTCATTTCATCTTGACACAGTATATATTCTATTTGCTGTGCATACGTTTCGTTATTGGAGTTCTGAGGAAATCTTGGGAACATTGCACTTTTTTGTCATAGTTCTCTTTTTAAAAGTCTTGATTTTTTAATTTGTGTTGACATATACTTGAACAGAAACATTTAATATATAACCATGAAATATAACTTTAAAAAAAACCCTGTAATACTAGAACCATTATTACAGAATCTTTGTGTCTTTAGTTTTCTGTCACTGTAACTTTATTATTTAGAAATATTCCACAAATACAGTATATATTAATTTGGAAGATATCAGGGGTCCTATAAAGTAGGGAAAACTCATAGCTATCCGCTAGCTTATGAAAAACTTTCTTGACATTAACTCATATCTGTTTTTTGTCCCATTTTGAATTTCAGCAATTTCTCTTAGTGATTATTTATTAACACTTTGAAGAAATAAGCCGTCGAAAAGCTCAATTTTCATTCCCTAAGAATAAATGTGTATTGATTAATCTCATGGGAGATTGTTTTATAAGCATGTGTCATTACATTATTTTCCTTGTAATTAATTTGCTAAATGCAGGTAAACAAAGTAGTCCTAAACTAAAATTTATTTACCATTTCTCCTTTGAATACAAAGACCAAATATGATCTATTCATGACATTATACCACTGTTTCTATTATTTCCCATATTAACCTTGTGTAGTTGTTTAAAACATTCTTTTCTTCTTTGTAGATGAAGAAAATACGACAGTGAAATAACGATTACTATTCATCAGTCACAGTTGTTTAAAATGATGTGTAATGGGCTGGGTGCGGTGGGTCACATCTGTAATCTCAGCACTTTGGGAGGCCAAGGCGGGAGGATCATGAGGTCAGGAGTTGGAGACTAGCCTGGCTAGCATGGTGAAACCCCATCTCTTACTAAAAATACAAAAATTTAGCCAGGCATGGTGGCACACACCTGTACTCCCAGCTACTCGGGAGGCTGAGCCAGGAGAATTGCTTGAACCTGGGAGGCAGAGGTGTAATTTATGAGAGGAGTTCAAAATAAAAAGAACTGGAAGGCTGGGCACGGTGGCTCACGCCTGTAATCCCAGCACTTTGGGAGGCTGAGGTGGGCGGATTATGAGGTCAGGAGATCGAGACCATCCTGGCCAACATGGCGAAACATCGTCTCTACTAAAATACAAAAAAAATTAGCTGGATGTGGTGGCACACGCCTGTAATCCCAGCTACTCGGGAGGCTGAGGCAGGAGAATCGCTTGAACCCAGCAGGCAGAGCTTGCAGTGAGCCAAGATCACGCCACTGCACTCCAACCTGGGCAACAGAGCGAGACTCCATCTCAAAAAAAAAAAAAAGGTCTAATGTATACTGTTTTAGGTAGATTATACCTTAATGCATGATGTGAAATTTCAGAGTTAATAGTTATTTTTGAATCTGGGTTCATCTACTTACCATGTGTAGACACATTACATTTGTCCCTTGGTATCCATGGGGCACTGGTTCCAGGACCCTCATGGATAACAAAATCTGCAAATGCTTAAGCCCTTTACATAATATTTGTGTATAACCTGTGCACATCCTCCCATATACTTATAATACTTAATGCTATGTGAATGCTAGGTATAAAATTGTTATACTGTAGTTTTAGTTTGTATTTTTATTGTATTAGCTTTAGTTTATTTTTTTCTAAATATTTTGATCTGAGGTTATGGATGGCTAACTGTACTTAATTTTTCTGAGAGTTACATTCCTGTACTTTAAAATGAAAGTGATAATACTTCCTCAAAAAGTTGTTGTGAGGAATGTATGAGAAATGGTGCTGGCACTGTAATACATGCTCAATAAACCTTTTCTCTTTTTATTTCCACCTTTTAACTTTTTAACTATTCGCTTTTCTTTTGTTTTTTGTTTTTTGAGACAGAGTCTCCCTGTCACCCAGGCAGGAGTGCAGTGGCACGATCTTGGCCTACTGCAAGCTCCGCCTCCCGGGTTCATGCCATTCTCCTGCCTCAGCCTCCTGAGAAGCTGGGACTACAGGCGCCCGCCACCATGCCTGGCTAATTTTTTTTTAGTTTTAATAGAGACGAGGTTTCACTGTGTTAGCCAGGATGGTCTCGATCTCCTGACCTTATGATCTGCCTACCTCGGCCTCCCAAAGTGCTAGGATTACAGGCGTGAGCCACCGTGCCCGGCCAACTATTCGCTTTTCTTACAAAACCTTTCTAATTCCAGAGACTGAAATTTAGTTTATTCACTAAAGAAATACCTGTCAGCAGAAAGGTCGGAAAATTTCCGTGGTGTTACTTTCACCTCTTCTCATGCTTGACCATTTCTCCATGTTTTATTCCTTGGGCTTCTGCCCTTTTTAAACACATACACACACACACACACAAAACTTCTTTCCATTTGTTAAAATTTGTTTTTGATAAACAAAATGGTGTATGTGGCAATTGTTTAGAAGGAGATGCTTTTGTAGAATAATGCCTACAAACAGTTTTCCTTTCTTTTGTTTTGGAGACAAGATCTCGCTTTGTCACCCAGGCTGGAGTGTGGAGTGCAGTGGTGCAATCTCAGCTCCCTGCAACCTCTGCCTCCCAGGTTCAAGCAGTTCTTCTGCCTCAGCCTCCCAAGTAGCTGGGATTACAGGTGTGAACCACCATGCCTGGCTAGTTTTTGTACTTTTAGTAGAGACGGGGTTTTGCCACATTGACCATGCTGGTCTCGAACTCCCGAGCACAAGCTATTCACTTGCTGTGGCCTCGCAAAGTTCTGGGATTACAGATGTGAGCCGCCAGGCCCATCCTATACTTTTCTCATTTTCACAACCACAAATTTCTTTAGAAAGTGGTGCCAGGTTATTTTTAGACATTTTGATGGCATCTATTAATACATGTATTTCTATTTACAGTGAGCCAGGGAACATTGCCCAAGTAATGTAGAAATATTTGGGACCATTCAGAAATCATTTGGTTTATTGACTCTCTGGTTTTGAATAATGAAATTCAATTTTTCAACACCTGATTGTCATACTAACATTCCTTTATTTCATTAAATTTATAAATTCTGTTACATAGGTGCCTGTGTAATAGGTACTATGCTAAACAATTGGTGATGTAATAGTGAATAGTATGGCTCTAAGATCTCTAAGAGGGGCTGCAGGCACCTGTGAAAGGCCTCAACTTGTAAGGAATAGATTTTAGGTGAATATTATATGCATATTTTCTGGGGAAGGACGGTAATTTATCTCAAATTTTCAGTTGCATGTGTTTATGCTTATTATAAATGAGATGTACTATGACATGACATTCCAATTAGCTTTAACCCAACACAATGGAACTGTTATTGACAAACATAGTAAACTGTCTTGTTCACATAGGTCTCTCATTGTTGCAAAGGTTGAATGTAGAAAACATTGTAATGATTTTTGCCTTCTCATAAAGATAAGGATCTTAGTTGTCACTAATATATATTTAGTGCCTAAAATAATGTGGGGCATCATCTCATTTGACTTGGATGAGATCATCCCTGGAGCATGGTATTTCTGTTTGAATGGCAAACTCTAAAAGAAACATTAATATAGTGAAGTCCATTATGGGAACAACCAACCGCAAAGAAGACGATTGAATGAACTGAAAATGCTTTATCTAGCAGAAATTTACTCAGACATAAATGTCTTCAGACATTTAGAAGATTGATTAGTGGAAGAATATCTCAAAGGCTGAGCCAGGATCACTGGATTCAAATTATGGGGACGCAGAATTGAGTTTGACAGGAGCAAGAATGTTTGTTTTTCATTTTACATTGCAGTGGAGTGATTATCTTAAGGCTGATAGATGTTGTCAAAGCATTTTTCAATTAAACGTGCAAGTTTATGTGAAGTGGAGTTTTGTAAGAGGCACTAATCTTTTTAGCAAGAGATTCCTTTAGAAAATCAACTGATGGCCAGGCGTGGTGGCTCACTCCCGTAATCCCAGCACTTTGGGAGGCCAAGGCGGGCAGATCATGAGGTCAAGATATCGAGACCATCCTGGCCAACATGGTGAAACCCCGTCTCTACTAAAAATACAAAAATAAGCTGGGCGTTGTGGTGCGTGCCTGTAGTCCCAGCTACTCGGAAGACTGAGACCGGGGAATCACTTGAACCCAGGAGGCAGAGGTTGCAGTGAGCCGAGATCGCACCACTGCACTCCAGCCTGGCGAAACAGAGTGGACTCCATCTCAAAAAAAAAGAAAAGAGAAAATCAAGTTAAAAGAACAAGTAAAGCAAATAAGATTTTGACTTTGACTTTTTCATTGAATAGGTTGCATTTGGGTGCTCTTCTTAGCTAGTAAATATTATTTTTTACTAGTAAATTAAAAGCCTCTTGTTTTTTCTTAAAACAATTTCTTTAACAGTATTATTTTCTTGGCGATCAGCTGGTGTTGGAAACATATTTCTACCTAATTCTTTTTTTTTTTTTTTTGAGACGGAGTCTCACTCTGTCGCCCAGGCTGGAGTGCAGTGGCGCAATCTCAGCTCACTGCAAGCTCCGCCTCCCGGGTTTACGCCATTCTCCTGCCTCAGCCTCCCGAGTAGCTGGGACTACAGGCACCCGCCACCTCACCTAGCTAGTTTTTTGTATTTTTTAGTAGAGACGGGGTTTCACCGTGTTAGCCAGGATGGTCTCGATCTCCTGACCTCGTGATCCGCCCGTCTCAGCCTCCCAAAGTGCTGGGATTACAGGCTTGAGCCACCGTGCCCAGCCTCTACCTAATTCTTAAAAGAGCATTATATAACAAAAATTATCTGGTCTTTAGGGTTCCGTTTTCTAAAGCCAGTAAGTCAGCCTTCTTAATGATTGATAAATTTAGAAATATAACTGAACTTTGTAAATTAAAAATCAAATGGAATTTTTTAAAAAATGAGAATCCACCAAAAAGAGATAATTTTACATAGTTGATCTACTGAAAATTTCATACCATAACATCACTACAGTCTTAAACTTGTACTGTTATGTAGCAACTTCCATTTCTGCTAGTTGCAAAATTAATAATATAAATATATATATTAGATGAATAGATAGGAAGCAATTAACTCATATATAAAGAATTATACTTTAAGTTGAAACAAGATTTAGTATGTGATTTACAAAACAATAAAAGTAGTTAAGTTTCATGAAACTATATGAAATTGTTAACATTTGAACATTTTGACCTGTAAAAATGGTGATTTCATATGACTCAACCTAGTATTGTAACAGGTTTCAATAGCAAAAATATTTAAGCTTCAGCCAGTGTCCTACTTATTCCGGTTAATGTTTAAAACAGAATTGCCACAAAAGTATTATTTCATCTCTAGTTTAGGCCTCAATGAAAGAAGATAAAAGTACAGAAAAAAAAACCAATTTTACGTCTAATCAAATATGATACAATAAGTGATTTTATTCACCCCATGAGGTATGTTAATAGAATTTGTTTAGGAATGAAAAAGATGGGCTCAGCACGATGGCTCACACCTGTAACCTCAGCACTTTGAGAGGCTGAGGTGAGCAGTTTTCTTGAACCCAGCAGTTTGAGACCTGCTAAAGCAACAAGACAAAACCCTGTCTCTACAAAAAATACAAAAATCAGCCAGGTGTGGTGGCACTTGCCTGTAGTCTCAGTGACTTGGGAGGCTGAGGTGGGAGGGTTGCTTGAGCCCAGGAGCTTGAGGCTGCAGTGAGCTGTGATTGTACCACTGCACTCTAGCCTGGGCAACAGAGTGAGACCCTGTGTCTCAAAAAAAAAAAAAAAAAAACAACAAGCAAAGATGTAAACATAACAAGGTGGTAGTGTTTAGTTATTAATGATTAGAGAATTTTAGCAAATAAAAACCTTAGACCAGATTCTATCACAAGCTTCTTCAGGATCTTAGTGGGACTACAGAAAGTACTTTTATATCGAGTATACTAAGGAAGACAAAGTTATATGCGGACTGTTGAGCAGTTACTTCATAAAGAATATATACATATGGCCAGTATTCATATGAAAAAGTGCTTAGCATCATTATTCATTGTAGAATTTCCAATTAAAACCACAATGAGGTATTATCTTCTATTAGAATTAGTAAAACAAAAATGGCTTACAGCACCAAATGTTAGCAAGGATATGCACCAACTGAAACTCTTAACACCTTGTTGTATGTGTAAAATGATACAACCACTTTGGGAAACAGTTTTGTGGTTTCTTCAAATGTTAACAAACTGTTATCCCATAACCTATAAATTTCATTTCTGGGTATTTATATTAGAGAAATGAAAGCATGTTTACAAAAAGCCTTGTATAAGAACGTTCATAGCATCTTTATTCTTAACATTACTCATACAATGAATTATTACTAAGCAATAAAAAGGGGTGATCTATGAAACTGTATAGATTTGTCTCAAAATTCCTTGTATGTGAAAGAAGCACATACTGTTTGATTCCATTTGTGATAAGTTCTAGAATTAATAAAACTAATAATCTGTTGTGTTAGTCCATTTTCATGCTGCTGATAAAGACATACCCAAGACTGGGCAATTTGCAAAAGAAAGAGGTTTAATTGGACTTACAGTTCCATGTGACTGGGCAGGCCTCAGAATTATGGCAGAAGGCAAGAAGGAGCAAGTCATGCCTTTCATTGATAGCAGCAGGCAAAGAAAGAGAGAGCTTATGCAGGGAACTCCTGTTTTTAAAACCATCAGATCTCGTGAGACTCATTCACTCACAGGAAATGAACCTGCCCCCTTAATTCAATCACCTTCCACTGGATCCCTCCCACAACACGTGGGAATTGTGGCAGTTACAATTTAAGATGAGATTTGGGTGGGGACACAGCCAAACCATATTTTTCTGCCCCTGGCCCCTCCTAAATCTCATGTTCTCATAGTTTAAAACCAGTCATGCCTTCCTAACAGTTCCCCAAAGTATTGACTCATTTCAGCATTAACTCAGAAGTCCACATCCAGCATCTCATCTGAGACAAGGCAAGTCCCTTCTTCCTGTGAGACTGTAAAATCAAAAGCAAGTTAGTGCTTCCTGGATACATACAGTGGGAGTACAGGCATTGGGTAAACACAGCCATTCCAAATGGAAGAAATTGGCCAAAACAAAGGGGCTACAGGCCCCATGCAATTCTGAAATCCAGCAGGGCAATCAAATCTTAAAACTCCAAAATGATCTCTTTTGACTGTCTTACATCCAGGTCATGCTGATGCAAGTGGTGGGTTTCCATGGTCTTGGGCAGCTGCGCCCCTGTACAGCCTCCCTCCTGGCTGTTTTCATGGGCTGGCATTGAGTATCTCTGGCTTTTCCAGGCACACAGTGCAAGCTGTCAGTGGATCTGCCCTTCTGGGGTCTAGAGGGCAGTGGTCCTCTTCTCACAGCTCCACTAGGTGGTGCCCCAGTAGGGACTCTGTGTGGGGTCTCTGACCCCACATTTCCCTTCCACACTGCCCTAACAGAGGTTCTCCATGAAGGCCCCACCCCTGCAGGAAACTTCTGCCTGGGCATCTAGGCATTTCCATACATCTTCTGAAATCTAGGCAGAGGTTCCCAAACTCCAATTCTTCTGTGCATTCACAGGTTCAATACCACATGGAAGCTGCCAAGGCTTGGGACTTGCACCCTCTGAAGCCATGGCCTGAGCTCTACATTGGCCCCTTTCAGCCATAACTGGAGTGGCTGAGATGCAGGGCACCAAGTCCCTAGGCTGCACACAGCACGTGGACCCTGGGCCTGACCCACGAAACCATGCTTTCCTCCTAGGCCTCCAGGCCTGTGATAGGAGGGGCTGCCGTGAAGACCTCTGACATGCCTGGAGACATTTTCTCCATTGTCTTGGGGATAACATTTGGCTCCTTGTTTCTTATGCAAATTTCTGCAGCCAGCTTGAATTTCTCCTCAGAAAATGGGATTTCTTTTCTATCACCTTGCCAGGCTGCAGATTTTCCAAACTTTTATGCTCTGCTTCCCTTATAAAACTGAATGCTTTTAATAGCACCCAGATCACCTCTTGAATGCTTTGCTGCTTAGAAATTTCTTCCTCCAGATACCCTAAATCATCTCCTTCATGTTCAAAGTTCCACAAATCTCTAGGGCAGGGGAAAATGCCACCAGTCTCTGCTAAAACATAATAAAAGTCACCCTTACACCAGTTTGGGAACAAGTTCCTCATCTCCATCTGAGCCTACCTCAGCCTGCACCTTATTGTTCATATTGCTGTCAGCATTTTTGTCAAAGCCATTCAACAAGTCTCTAGGAAGTTCCAAACTTTCCCACATTTTCATATCTTCTTCTGAGCCCTCCAACTGTTCCAACCTCTACCTTTTACCCACTTTTTAAGCTGCTTCCACATTTTTGGGTACCTTTTCAGCAACGCTCCACTCCCAGTACCAGTTTACTATACTAGTCCTTTTTCATGCTGCTGATAAAGACAAGACTGGACAGTTTACAAAAGAAAGAGGTTTAATTGGACTCATAGTTCCACGTGGCTGGGGAGGCATCAAAATCATGGCAGAAGGCAAGGAGGAGCAAGTCATGTCTTACATCAATGATGGCAGGCAAAGAAAGAGCTTGTGCAGGAAACTCCCATTTTTAAAACCATCAGATCTCATGAGACTCATTCACTATCACAAGAACAAAACAGGAAAGACACACCCCATAATTCAGTCACCTCCCACTGGGTTCCTCCCACAACACGTGGGAATTGTGGGAGTTACAGTTCAAGATGAGATTTGGGTAGAGACACAGCCAAACCATATCATCTATGATTATCATAATCAAGACTGATTTCTTCTTGCTTTGGTGGGGAAAAGGAATTCAGTAGGAAAGGACAGGAGGGAATTTTTGTGGGAATAGTGATATTCCTTATGTTGATTGTGGTCTAGATTACACAATGTATGCATTTGTCAGAACTGATGAACTTAGTGCTTAAAATATGTTTATTTTACAGTATGTGAATTATACCTCATTAAAAATATTTTCAAAACTGATAATGGTTTGATAGTCATTTTCAAAAAGCTGAATTTGAAATAGTATATACAGTTTTCATGTACCCATAATTACAAACTGTGTGAATGTATTTCTAAACCATATATGTATAACCTGCTAATATTGCACAGTGATTAAGATGGGCTCTAAAGTCAGACTACTCGAAATTCAGTCTTGCTAAATTGTACTAACTTACCTTAGGCAAATTACCATTCCTCTCTATGTGTCCTCAGTTTCCTCAGTCATAAAATGAGAATAATTTAATATCTATTTAATTGGGTTATATTGGAATTATATGAACTAATTAATATAAAACTCTTGGAATAATTAATGCTTGGAACACAGTACTCATTCACTAATGTTAACATCTTAGATTAATAGTACTGCTATTGATATTACTAATTAATGCTTTTCTTCAGTTTTCTTGGCCTCCATAATTTTTTTTTTTTTTTTTTTTTTGCCTACTGAATAATTTGGAATTTATACCAAAAAGTTGGCATGTTGTTGCTCAATTCTGGAATCATATATTTTAAATATTTACAAAAGACTTGTTATATTTATACTGTGCTATGCTCTGTAGATGTGAAGATCTGGTCCGATTTCTTAAGGAGTTCTTGTTATGGAAGAAAGGTACAGGGAAATTTTAAATAATACAGTCACAAAGTCTGTGATGGAGATTATCAAGGGTGCTGTGGAAGAACCAGATACTTGGCTCATACTTGGTAGAAGATAATACCTATGCTTGACTTTTTTTTTTTTGCCAGTGGGGGGCGGGTGGTCAGGAGGGTCTGTTTTTTTTTTTGTTATTTATTTATTTATTTATTTTTCTTCATTGCTTCTGAAATGTTTAGCACCTACCACTAATTCAAACTCTGAACAACTCCTAGGCTGGGAGAAATCATATTTCACAATAATAATGGTTAGGATGATGTGTTCCATTTCATTGAAGTCTAGATTAACTTAAGGTACATATAGGAACTACAGTTTAGAATCTGGTTAAGTCAAAGTCAGTAACCAGTCTGCTCAAAACTAAACTTTGAACATTTCTACCCTAATATGAGCATCTCATCTCAGTTAATGGCAGCTACATTCTTTCACTGGCTCAACCCTATGGAATATGTCAATAGAATTTCTTTAGGAATGAAAAAGATAAGCAGAGATGTAAATATAACCAAGTGGTAGTGTTTGGTTATTAATGATGAGAGAATTTTAGCAAATGGAGACTTTATACCAGATTCCATCAGGTGCTTCTTCAGGAACAGAGTGGGACTACAGAGAGTGCTTTTATACCAAGTGTAAACCCCAAGGCCCAAAACCTTGGAGCACATCTGTAACTTTGCTTTTTCTCTCACTCCACATCTACCCTAACAGCAAATCCAATCAGCTCTTCATGCATAATTGTGTCTAGAATTTGATCAGTTCTCCTTCATAGCTACATTCTTGTCCAAGCCACCATCTCTTTTTTGTAAAATGTATATAATTGAGTAGTTTTTAGTTTTTGTTTTGTTTTGTTTTGTTTTGTTTTTACAAGTTATGCAACTGGTACCACTGTCTAACACCAGGATATTTTTCTCACCCTAAAAAGAAAACCCAGTACCCATTAGCAGTTATTCTTCATTCTCCCTTTTCCTAGCCCTTAGCAACCACCAATCTTTCTGTGTCTATAATTTGACTATTCTCAACATTTTATAAACATAGAATTATATGATATGTGACTTTTGTGTGCAGCCACTTTCTTTCTTTCTCTTTTTTTTCTTTTTTTTGAGATGGAGTTTCGTTCTTGTTGCCCAAGCTGGAGCACAATGGCATGATCTCAGCTCACCACAACTTCCATCTCCCAGGTTCAAGGGATTCTCCTGCCTCAGCCTCCCAAGTAGCTAGGATTACAGGCATGCGCCACCACACCCGGAAAATTTTGTATTTTCAGTAGAGATGGGGTTTCTCCATGTTGGTCAGGCTGGTCTCGAACTCCTGACCTCGGGTGATCCGCCTGCCTTGCCCTCCCAAAGTGCTGGGAACCACCACTAGCCATGTGTGACCACTTTCAAGTAGAATAATCTTTACAAGGTTTATCCGTGTAATATAAATCAGAACTTTATTCCTTTTTATGGCTGAATAGTATTTCCATATGTAGATATACTAGATTTTGTTTATTCATTCTATTCTTGTCTTTGAGAGAGTAATTGGAATTAGCCATGGGGAATACATTCCAGGCAAAGAGAGCAGAAGTATAATCAGTCACCTGATATCCTAAGAAAGCCTGGTATTTTGGAGGGATATATCTGATTTAACATGCCTGAGAGAAGAAATGGTATGGAGAACAGAGAACAAGTGAGGGAGGGGTAGCAAAACAACTGGATTGTTGTTAGGGTCCTTAGTCTAAAAGATTCTGCAGATAGTGTTAAGAAATGTGGATGTGATTGGCCGGGCGCAGTGGCTCACGCCTGTAATCCCAGCACTTTGGGAGGCTGAGGCAGGTGGGTCACGAGATCAGGAGATGGAGACCATCCTGGCTAACACACTGAAACCCCGTCTCTACTAAAAAAATACAAAAAAAATAGCTGGGCGTGGTGGCGGGCGCCTGTAGTCCCAGCTACTCCAGAGGCTGAGGCAGGAGAATGGCATGAACCTGGGAGGCGGAGCTTGCAGTGAGCCGAGATTGCGCCACTGCACTCCAGCCTGGGCGACAAAACGAGACTCCGTCTCAAAAAAAAAAAAAAAGAAAAGAAAAAAAGAAATTTGGTTGTGATTTGAAGGAATTCATAAAAATTTCCTCTAACTCAGATTTAGGATTTTTTTCATTATTCAAAATAGGAAAAACCCAAAGATGGGTATTCTGTTTTCATGTAATAACCACTACCTTAGGCTTGTGTTTAAACACATTAAATAGATTAAAAGCCTTTTAGGGAGTTGTTCTTTAATAAATTTTACTGCTAAATTCCCTTTTTGCTTAAAGTAGTGGAAGTAGGCCGGGTGCAGTGACTCACGCCTGTAATCCCAACAGTTTGGGAGGCTGAGGCAGGCAGATCACCTGAGATTAGGAGTTGGAGACTAGCCTGACCAACATGGTGAAACCCCATCTCTACTAAACATACAAAAAAATTTAGCCAGGCGTGGTGATGGGTGCCTGTAATCCCAGCTACTCGGGAGACTGAAGCAGGAAAATCGCTTGAACACTGGAGGAGGAGGTTGCAGTGAGCCAAGATCCTGCCGTTGCACTCTAGCCTGGGTGACAAGAGTGAAACTCCATCTCAAAAAAAAAAAAAAAAAAAAGTAGTGGAAGTAATTGAAATAGATTTTCCTAACAATATTAGCTCTTTTACGTTTTGAAGCTTTTTAAAATTGGTATGTTGTATAACTTCAGTATACTCTTCAGTTCCCACCATGACTTTGAGATATAACAAATAGATTGAGCCATTTGTTGTATATGGAATCCTCTTTTTCTTTTTTTTTTTTAACATGGAATTCTGAATGGAATATGAGAAGTAATAAAGCATAGATCCTTAAGTTAGAAGAAGGTTGTAATGAAATTAGGGGACTGGATCTTTGCCAAAAATAAATAAAGTCTCTGAGTCTTAATTTTCCTTTCTGTAAAATGGAGGCAAGACCAGACAAGACAAAACATCTAGTCTTACCTTTTGATATTAGATAATTAAAATTCTAGACTGTGTATTATATATGCTCATATAATATGTATGAACATGTGTGTTTCATTCTCATGCATAATAAATTGTTGTCATTTTAATTTCTGATTTTTATCCGTGACAATTTTACTGCTTTCTTCAGAAGACCAATTTAGTAATACTCAAGAGAATCCATTCTTTTATAAATAAGAAAGCCGAGGCCTAATGAGGATATATGACTTGTCCAGGGGCTCTTTGGAATGCAGAGTTCCTACTCTAAAGCAGTAGAATCTAGCTGGCATGGAATTGGAAAGGGAGAGGAGGGTAGGAGGCATATGTGTGACATGACAGATAAGAAAAAGAGTCATTTCATCTTAACAGTTTTCACTTTGAATTAGAGGTATTTACATCACACATTGAGAACACAAATGGGAGGATCTTGTTGCTAATTAATAACCTAGTGGCACATCTAGAGCTAAGTTTCCCAACTCTTAGTCCAGAGTCGCTCTTTATCTTCAGCCTTATGCACTGCTTGTCTGAGCAAGAAAAATATCCAAGTAAGTTTTCTCAGTTGTAAGTGGCATTTAAATTAACCATACCACACCTTTGTTTTTGCCAGTAAAAATATAGGATTTTATTTGCCAGATATAGGGATGTACAACTGGAGTCCTAGCTACTTGGGAGGCTGAGGTAGAGGGTCTTAAGCCCAGGAATTTGAGGTTACCTTGAGCCAAGATCAGGTCACTGAACTCCAGCCTTTTTTTTTTTTTTAAGTATAATTTATACGTTAGACTCTTATTTATTTGGAATTTTCTGGTATTGTTGAATCAGTTATAAACCATTATTAACAAAATAAAATCAGCTACCAAAATTTTTTATGTTTTTAAATTGTGTTATTGGAACTGATGTTTTGCTGTAATTATTCAGAAAGTTCTGGTTCTTAATTATGTAGCAATATCAAATGCTGTTGTCTCTGAAGGTAGAAAAGAACTATTTCCAAATGAATCAAGAACAAAACAAAAAATGCTTTTGCAATCAAGTTTTACACTGATTTCATCTCCTTAGAGATTACATACTACTTTTAAAGTTATTAAACGTTGATTTTTGTTTAATTTTGTTCCACTTTTCTTTTCAACCAGAGATATTCATTGTCATTCCAAACAGTAGAGAGGAAAATCTAATATTCCTCTCTGAAGAATAGTATATTTTAATGTGTTTTTCTTAGTGCCTTTAAAATTCAGGATTAATTAGGGCTAGCTGTACCTGTGTTTTTGATGTTCTTAATGTATTTTTCTTTTTTATTTTAATTTCTATCGGTATTATTCAGAAAGTTCTCTAGAACAGGAAAAAGATTTTTATGCTGTCTTATTTTTTTCCTTGTTTAGAAATCGAAACGAGTTGGCTGAGACTCTTGCACTCCTGAAAGCACAAATTGATCCTGTACTATTGAAAAACTCTAGCCAACAAGACAACTCTTCTCGAGAAAGTCCCAGCTTAGAGGATGAGGAGACTAAAAAAGAGGAAGAAACACCTAAACAAGGTTTTTTTTGTGTGTTTTGTTTTGCTTTGTTTTGTAATCTCTTCCATATTCTTCCACTCCTCTTCCCAACTATGTAATTCTGAATTTCTATCTCAATTTGAATTGGGAACCTTCTTATAAAAAGAGGTTGATTTTTCCTTAATTTAAAGAAAATGAGGCCAAAAACATCAAATATGTTGCTCTTTTATATAGAACATTTAAAGATATCTTAGTAAAAAATGGGCAAATCATCAAAACATAGTATTTTTTACTAAGGAATGTGAAGACATTTAATGAACTTTTTTATTGTGGCAAAATATAACATAAAATTTACCATTTTAACCATTTTTAACCATACAGTTAATGTGGCATTAAGTAGTACATTCATATTGTTGTGATGCACTCATCACCACCATCCATCTCCAGAACTTTTTTGATCTTTCTCAGTTAAAACTCTGTATGTTTTAAACATTAAACTGCATTTTTCCTTCCCCTTAGCCCCTAGCATCTCTCATTCTGCTATCTGTCTCTTATGAATTTGATCATTCATATCTGAGAAATCATATAATGCTTGCACTTTTGTGACAGGCTTATTTCATATAGCATAGTGTCTTCAAAGTTCATCCATGTTACAGGGGTCCCCAACCCCCGGGCCAAGGACTGTTACCAGTCTGTAACCTGTTAGGAACTGGGCTGCACAGCAGGAGGTGAGCAGGGACGAGTGAGCATTACCACCTGAGTGAGCATTACTGCCCAAGCTCCACCTCCTGTCAGATCAATGGCAGTATTAAATTCTCATGGGAGCACAAACCCTATTGTGAAACACTTATGTGAGGGATCTAGGTTGCACACTCCTCATGAGAATCTAATGCCTGATGATCTGAGATGGAACAGTTTCATCCCAAAACCATCTCCCCAGCCCACCTCCTGTAGAAAAATTGTCTTCCACGAAACCGGTCCCTGGTGCCAAAAGGTTGGGAACCACTGTTGTAGTGTATGTCAGAATTTTCTTCCTTTAATAATAATAAATTATTGAATAATTGTCCATTGTATGTATATACCACATTTTGTTTATCAATTCATCCATCAGTGGGCACTTGAAGTGCTTCCACTTTTTGGACATTGTGAATAATGCTGCCATGAACTGGGTGTACACATATCTCTTGAGTCCCTGCTTTCCCTTCTTTTAATCCAGGAGTGGAATTGCTGGATCATATGTGGTAATTCTGTGTTTAATTTTTTGAGGAAACACATACTGTTTTCCACAGCAGTTGCATCATTTTACATTCCTTCCAGTAATATCCAAGGACTCTAGTTGCTTCCCATCCCCACCAACACTTGTTTGTTTGTTTTTTATAGCAGCATCTCATTGTAATTATTAGTTCCTATTGACAAGTGATGTTAAGCATCTATCTTTTCAAGTATTTATTGACCATTTGTATATCTTCTTTGGAAAAATGTTTATTCAAGTTCTTTGTCCGTTTTTTTTTTTTGGGTTAATTTCTTTTATGCTTTGAAAACTCTTTAAGTCTATGATAATTGTAATTGTTAAACCTGATTTCGATTGAGTTTTCTAATTTGCTTAACTAGGCAGATCAAATTCTAACCATTCTAGGAAGACAGAGCCAAGTCCTGAGCTCTCCAAAAGGAAAGAAGCCAACTGAAATTTAGACCAACATCTTAATGTTTGTTATCGATAACCTTTTAATGACAAGGGAAGGAATTTGCTTTCCTTACCATGTTTTCTTTGCTTTTAGTTTGCCTCTACTAGTTTTGATTAGAACCTAAAAATAATGTGTTATTCCTTTATTTGCTGCTCTTAGGAAACCATTTATAGAAAGCATTCTATATCTGCAAGCATTGCTTGTAAACAAGGAATTATGCCTTACCGTGTAGTATATAATAATGTTCCTATATATTAAGCATTTTTTAGCTGAAATGTCGATTACCGTCCTTCGTTGCTTATGTGGTTTTATTTCAAATGTCTGTGGTGGTTTTATTTCTAAACCCAATTTCTGCTTTGAAGAATTCTTTTTCATATGTTAAAATTAAACTTACAGACTACTTTAGGAAAGTTTTTTTTTTTTTTTTTTCCTTTGAGACAGGATCTCTCTCTGTCGCCCAGGCTGAAGTACAGTGGTGCAGTCATTGCTCACTACAGCTTAGAACTCTTGGGCTCAAGTGATCCCGGCCCCTCAGCCTCTCCTGAGTAGCTAAGACTACAGCCATGTGCCATCAGGCCCGGCTAGTTTTCATTTTTTATTTTTTGTAGAGATGGGGTCTTGCTCTGTTGCCCAGGCTGATCTTGACTTGGCCTCAAGCGACCCTCCTGCCTTGGCTTCCCAAAGTGCTGGGATTACAGGAATGAGTCATTGTGGCCAGCCATGCATAATAATTTTAAAGTAGTCTAAAACTCCTATTGAATTTCTATTCTTTTTTAGTAGTATTTTCCAGGGATTAGTTCTAGGTTTAAACTTAATATTATTTGTTCATTTTGGTCATTCATTCACATATTTTCTTATTCCCATACACAATTAAAATCAAAGCCAGAGAAAATGTGAATTGGAAACCACGGTCAGAATAACAGAAATTTAAGAGGCAATTATTTCTAATACAAGACCTCAAAATTGACCCTGATCTTGAACGGAGACTGATTATGTAGTTTAAAGTAGAAAGAAAAACAGAAATACTGTTTTTCTAGTTAAGCTCTTCCTAATAGTTAATGCTGAAGTTTATTTGTGGGGCCTTATAGTACATAATGGGGGATTTCAACAATAACAGCTAACATTTATTGGGCACATCCTGTTTTCTTTGCAGTCTACCAAATGCTGCATATGGATTTTCATTTAATCCTCATAGCAACTCTTTGAGGTAACTACTATTATTATTTTAATTTTACAGATGAGGAAATTGGAACATTTATAATGTTGCCTCAGGTCATATACATAATAAAGTATCAGAGTCTACATTTGAAGCCTGATCCTTCTTTAGCCTGTGCTCTTAAAGTGGTCTAGAGTAGTACTTCTCAAACTTTAATATGCGTGGTGTTCACCTCAGGAGTTTTTTAAAATACAGAATCTGGTGAAGTAGGTCTTGGCTGTCTGCTGATTGGCTGTTTTAACAAGTAATGCTGATACTGCTGGTTAGAGGACCACATTTTGAGTAATAAGGTCATCTCCTAACTTCTGAAACAAATACACCAAAGGCTGTTATACACCTGTTTCTGAAAACATTTCTCAATGAATGCTGATGTTATACCTCTCAATACAACTAAGAGAAAATGGTCTGTGAAGGATGGCATCTCATGAAAAAGTAGAAGAGGAGGAGCAGGACATTTTGTTCTCTTTGTTTTTCTGTCTTCTATTTTTATTTTAGAGACAGTCTCACCCTGTCACCTGGGCTGGAGTGCAGTAGTGCAATCAATAGTACGCGGCAATCTGGAACTCCTGGGGTCAAGTGATCCTCCTGCCTCAGCCTCCCACGTGGCCGGGACTACGGGTGTGTGCCACCATGCCTGGCTAACATTTTTTAATTTTTAATTTTGTAAAGACATGGTCTCACTTTGTTGCCCAGGCTGGTCTCGAACTCCTGACTTCAAGCAATCCTCTTGCCTCAGCCCTCCAAATTTCGGGATTACAGATGTGAGCAACTGCGCAGAGCCTACCTTCTCTTTTAAATAAGGCTTTTCTGCTTCTCTTTCTCTAACAACAAAATGTTTCTTATTAATGCGTTCATTCATTCATTCAGTGAATACTTACTGTGCACCTTCTCTGTGTTAAGCATGATTTTAGGCATATAGTTGAATAAAGAAAGACTAAAATCCTTGCTTTTATAAAGCTTACACTATGGTAGATAAAATAGTAACACATAAACCATTTACTATGTGCCAATACTGTTCTAAATGCTTTGCCTGTATTGTCAGATCATTTTCACAACAAACCCTGTTTAGTAGTATAATATTATTACTTCCCTTTTTTCAGATGAGGGAAATTAGATAAAGAGTTATTTCAGTAATAGCTTGTTAATGGCAGACCTGGTATTCAAAACTAGGCAGTCTGTCTCCAGAGTCCCTGTGCCCTTTTAATGCTGCACTTACATACAATTTCAGCCCCCAAAACCCTGCCTCTCACCCTTGTCCTCTCAGATGTAGTTCTTGTAGTCTATTCCATGGCAAGACCAAAGAAATATGATTCTGTTCTGTCATTTTTATTCCTTTCGTATGTAAACAAACATTACCCTTGGACTGTGTTGGGGGATCATGGCCAAGTGGGAAGGAGTAGGTCAAAAGCCGGAAACAGTCCTGGGGAATGTCTAACATAGAGTGTTGAAGCAAAATGTGACGAAAGTTAAAAATTAAGCATGGTTGGATATTTGCAAATTGGGCAGCAAGAAATAAAAATAAATAGGCACTGGAGAGGGAATAAACAACCACTCTTATTCTGGTAGCTAAAATAGATTTTTCTTTAGTCATTAGTTAAATTGCCATGCCTTGTATCTTAACTCAGTAAGATAAGTTTTTAAATTTTTGTATGGGTGCTAAGGAGAAACGTATTAACTGTAAATGTGGGCAAAAAGATGAAAAATGGCAGCAAGTGGCCTGGAAAATGGTGGCATCAACTAAATAATTAAGTTGACTTTGTTTCAAAGGTAATTAGAATTGCCTTCTGAAAGTCTAAATTTGCTAGACTAACATTCAGAATCTCAGTCTGGTCGCTCTCTCTCTTTCTAGCGATAGCTCCTGCTTTTTCTTATATGAGTACTGGTTCCAGATCATTTAGATGCTTTTGTTTTCTCTGTATGTCTTGGGCATTCCCTTCTGTGTCTGCATGCTGTTTCTCTCTCCCTCAGATGTTGTCTCCCCAACTCCCATGAAAGTCTGGTTATACTTCAAGGACCATCTGAAACTTTATTTATACTATTTGTATCCCACTTATATTAGGGCTAGTCATGGCATCCAACTTGAAGCTCTCAGATACTTTTTGAGTTGTTATTCTCAGACTATGGTAGATTTCCAAGTAAGTGTTTGGTGTCATTTACACCCTTTTATGGGAGTTTAAGATCTAGTGTCTTAATTTAGGTGAAAAACTACCTGGAAGGTATTGTGCATATAAAACACCATGGAATTTAATATATAGTTTCTCTCTACATTGGACACTGTATTCTAATTTAGAAGGGACCAAAAAGTTAAAAAGAAACTTTACCGGGAAAAACAAAGTTGAGGGAAGCTCAGCTAACATTTAGTTTTTAATTCTACTAATTGAAAGAAGATTGTCCTTTTGTTAATTTTTGTAGTCATGCACTTCTGCCTACAGGTGATCAGATAAGATACCATTTGAGAATTATAAAGAATAGAACTTACAGATTGGCAGCTCACAGACCTCATTTAGCCCAAAAATGTGTTTATTTTGGTTTCCGCAGTGCTGCTTTGTTTTTTAAAAGCTAAGATAAAATTCACCATTTTAGTGATTTTAGTATATTCACAGCATTGTGCAACCATAACCACTAATTCTAGAACATTTCTAGCACCCCACGAAGAAACTCTACCCACTTAGAAGTTACTTGCCATTTCTCCCTACCCTCATCCCCTGTAAACCATTAATCTCTTTGTCTTTATGGATTTGCCTCTTTGTAGCATTTCATAAAAATAGAATCATACAGCATGTGGCCGTGTGTGTCTGACATTTCCATTTAGCGTAATGTTTTTAACATTACACTACCATGATGTTAAAAACATATGCTAAATATTACAACATACATGTTGTAGCATGTATCAGTACTTCATTCCTTTTTATGGATGAATAATATTTATTTGTATGAATATACCACATATTATTTATCTGTTCACTTGATGGACATTTGGATTTTTCCACTTTTTGGTATAAATAATGCAGTGGTAAATGTTAATGTACAAATTTTTGAGGGAACATATGTTTTCGTGTGACTGATTTTTTAAATGAAGTTGCTGTCAACATCTAAAATTGAAAATTAGAAAAGTTGTCAACTTTGGATCATCATTTTTGTATGTCAAAAATACTCTGTAACTGAGTAATGGTTGTTTCTATTTACGTGAGATTTATATTCCATTTCGCCATACTCCTTTCTTGTGCCCTCTAAAATCAGGCTCAGTCTCACATGCTTAGACTTATATATTTTTTTCTTACAGTGTAGTTAACATGAAAATAAGATACTTATTGTGTTCATGTCTTTATCAGTTTTAGAAAAACAAAGACCAAGAATTATTTCAGAAAAAGGAGAGTAGCTAATTGTTGAAGTAAAGTATGTCAGTATATTTGTTTTTTTGTATTTATTTATTTTTAGAGTCAAGGTCTTGCTCTTATTGCCCAGGCTGGAATCTAGTGCCACAATCACAACTCACTGTAACCTCCATTTCCTGGGCTCAAGGGATCCTCCTGCCTCAGATTCCTGACTAGCTGGGTCTACAGGCACTTGCTACCATGCCTGGCTACTTTATAAATTTTTTGTAGAAACAGGGTCTCACTATATTGCCCTGTCTGGTCTCAGACTCCTGGCCTCAGCAATCCTCCCCCCGATCTCCCGGCATGTTAAGATTATAGGCGTGAGTCACTGCACCCAGCCCAGTATAGTTATAGTAGGTAGATTAACTTACTGATGATTTTCCTTTGATCATTATTAATGTGATGTCAGATATAAAGCTTAAATTCTATGTGGCAAAATAATATAACTTAATGTAGTTTATTAGTCTGTTCAGGCTATCCATAACAAAATACCACAGACTGAATGGCTTAAAACAATAGAAATTTATTTTCTCAGTTCTGGAGTTAAAAGTAGCAAATTTGATTTCTGATGAGGGCTTTTTCCTGGCTTGCAAATGACTCTTTTCTCTGTGTGTGTGGAGAAAAAGCTATCTGTTGTGTGTTCCTCTGATCTTATAAGAGCACCATTCCTGGCCGGGTGCGGTGGCTTAGGCCTATAATCCCAGCACTTTGGGAGGCCGAGGTGAGCAGATCATGAGGTCAAGAGATCGAGACCATCCTGGCTAACATGGTGAAACCCCGTCTCTACTAAAAATACAAAAAATTAGCCGGGTGTGGTGGCGGGCGCCTGTAGTCCCAGCTACTCAGGAGGCTGAGGCAGGAGAATGGCATGAACCTGGGAAGCAGAGCTGCAGGTTCCCACTGCAGCCTGGGCGACAGAGGGAGTCTCCATCTCAAAAAAAGAAAGAAAAAAAAAAGCACCATTCCTGTAATGCTAAAGTTCCCCCCCCATGAGAATTCATTTAACCATAATTACCTTACCAAAGGCTCTGTTTGTAAATACAGTCACATTGGGGATTAGGGCTTCAATATATGCATTTGTGAGGGACACAGTTGAGTCTGTAGCATGTAATATTATGAAACTATCCATTATAAAAACTGTGATGGTTAATATAAGATACCTGAGGAAGAAATTGGGAGGGGGAGGACTGATATGTTTAAGGAGATTTATTTTTGAATGCTATGATGTGCAGCTATATATTCTTAAGATAAAAATATTATGTGTATGAAAACTTTTTTTTTTTCTTTTTTTTTTTTTTTTTGAGACGAAGTTTTACTCATGTTGCCCAGGCTGGAGCACAATAGCGCAATCTTGGCTCACCACAACCTCCACCTCTTGGGTTCAAGCGATTCTCCTGCCTCAGCCTCCTGAGTAGCTGGGATTACAGGCATGCACCACCAGGCTCAGCTAATTTTGTATTTTTAGTGGAGTTGGGGTTTCTCCATGTTGGTCAGACTGGTCTTGAACTCCCGACCTCAGGTGATCTGCCTGCCTTAGCCTCCTAAAATGCTGGAATTTCAGGTGTGAGCCACCATACCCAGCCAAAACTTTCTTTTAATTTTGAGTTTGAGTGCAGCAAAAAAGCATTTGTATCAAACTGGAATGAGCATTTGCATATGTAAGTACAATTGGCAATACTCTTGTTCATAGTGAATAGATTACTAGTAATAAATGAGACAAGATAGTAAATCATTTTTTATATTTTCTATTGTACCTGATGAAAGCACAGATGTTTATGATGTTACTCATAATGATTTCTTTGTAACTTTGATGAGAAGTTTAATAGGATTGGAGGTAAAAGAACTCACTTCCCTATATCGTTATCTAGGGACTTTTTTGTATTAAAAAAATTAAAAGTGGAACATGGCATTGTCATGGTAAACTTGTGAATTGGATAAGCTCCCATACATGAGTCAATGTGTTGATTAATATATGAGCTACACAACACAGTATTTTTCCATACATTGCAGTTTTATATCTTTAGTGCCTGTCGGGATCCTTCTTAGGTTTAAGTATTCAGATTCGCAAAACTACTGTAGACAACACTTGGCATCAGTATACTGAGATTGATGTAGGACAGGGATCATAGCTTGCCAGCAGGAGCAACATCTAGCCTTAGGAATAGTCTTTGCAACAATTCTTACGGCCATCCAGAAGCTGTTTTCTCCCAGGTAACAACTGGAGAAACGAGTAGCTGGGATTTACATTGAGCGGGTCCAGGAACCACTCTATCTCAAAAGCCTCATGTTCCATGGAAGCTGATATCTCTTATATCAACTCTATGGACCAAAGTTCCAGGATTCTCACTGCATTCAGGAGGTCCCAAGGGTGACACCTTTGTCCTGTATTTATATATATTTTTTATTCTAGATTGCAAGATTTAATTTTTTTGGGGGGAGGGGTCCATGCTGGAGTACAGTGGTGCGATCTTGGCTCACTGCAACCCCCACCTCCTGGACTCAAGTGATCCTCCAACCTCAGACCCCCAAGTAGCTGGGCCTACAGGCACAAGCAACCATGCCTAGCTCATTGTTGCCTTTTCTGTAGAGATAGGGTTTCACTATGTTGTCCAGGCTGGTCTCGAACTCCTGAGCTCAAGTGATCCACCCACCTTGGCCTCACAGAGTGCCAGGATTACAGGCATGAGCCACCGTGCCTGGCTGGGTTTAAATTTTTTAATTGACAAAGAAAAGTTGTATATATTTATGATGGAATATCAAAAACTAATTCCATTTTGTGAACTGTCTAAAACTAATTACCATATGCATTGACTCACAGACTTATCTTTTTTTGTGGTGAGAGCACTTAAAGTCTCCTGTCGTAGCAATTTTCAAGTGTACAGTACATTGTTGTAACTGTAGTCACCATATTGTACAGTAGATCTCTTGAACTTATTCATCCTAACTGAAAGTTTTTATCTTTGACCAGCATCTCCCCACACCTTCAGTCCCTCATAACCACTATTCTACTATGCTTCTGTGAGTTCAACTCTAAGATTCCACATGTAAGTGAGATCATAGGGTATTTCTTTCTATACCTGACTTATTTCACTTAGCATAATCTCTTCCAGGTTTATCTGTGTTGTCACAAATGACAGGATTTCTTTCTTTGTTAATGTTGAATAATATTCCATCGTGTATATAGATCATATTTTCCTTATCCTTTCATCTGTTGATGGACACTTAGGTTGATTCCATATCTTGGCTATTGTGATTAATGCTGGAGGGAACATGGGAGTGCAGATATCTCGTTAACAAACTGGTTTCATTTTCTTTGGATATATACCCCGTAGTGGGATTACTGAATCCTATAGTACTTATATTTTTAGTTTTTTGAGGAACCTTCATACTGTTTACTATATGGCTATACTAATTTACATTCTCACCAACAGTGTACAGGGATTGTCTTTTTTTTTCTTTCCTCATTTTTGCCTACACCTGTTGTGTTGTCTTTGATAATAACCACCCTAACAGGTGTTAGGTGATATCTCTTTGTGGTTTTGGTTTACATTTTCCTGATGAGTAGTAAGATTGAACATTGTTTGGTATTTGTGGGCAATTTCTAGAAACTTATGGACGGGGATCCAAAAGTTTCTGTACTGAATTTATAATAATG
This sequence comes from Chlorocebus sabaeus, assembly GCF_047675955.1. Lineage (NCBI taxonomy): Eukaryota > Metazoa > Chordata > Mammalia > Primates > Cercopithecidae > Chlorocebus > Chlorocebus sabaeus. The sequence continues at coordinate 74,239,640 of NC_132904.1, read as the reverse complement.
CACTAACCAAGCATGGTGTTGCACGCCGTTGGTCCCAGCTACTGGGGAGGCTGATGCAGGCTTGAGCCCAGCACACTGAGGCTGCAGTGAGCTGTGCTCACACCGGCATACTCCAGCCTGTGCGACAGAGTGAAACCCTGTCTCAAAAAAGGGAAAAGAAAGTACTATTTTTATTATCATATAAAACATTGTTTTGGCAGGGTGTCCGTTCACGCCTGTAATCCCAGCACTTTGGGAGGCTGAGGTGAGAGGATCACTTGAAGTCAGGAGTTCAAGACCAGCTTGGCCAACATTGTGAAACCCCATCTCTACTAAAATTACAAAAATTAGCTGGGTGTGGTGGCACGCGCCTGTAATCCCAGCTACTCGGGAAGGCAAGGCAGGAGAATCGCTTGAACCCAGGAGGCGGAGGTTGCAGTGAGCCGAGATTGCGCCACTGCACTCCAGCCTGGGTGACAGAGTGCGACTCCCTCTCAAAAAAATTAATAAAATAAAACATTGTTTTACTTTAAACAAGTATAGGGAGACTAATAAATACAGATGTTATTGTTACAACATTATGATATCTAAAAGAGTTTCCTTTTATAGGAATAAAAGAAAAGATACTCTTTATTATCACCATCTGTCTTTTACATCATGTTTGAGTTAAGTAGTAAAAATGACAAGAAATACACTGATGTTTGCATTTCTTTCTCTTGTTTTTTTGCCATGAACAATAGGACACAGACCATAGTGCTGCTGCTTTTTTTTTTAAGAACTTAATTAATGTTTTTAACTCCTCTATCATTCCCAATAATTTAAGAACTTTTTTAAAGAGATAAGGTATTGCTCAATTGCCCAGGATAGAATACAGTGTCATGATTATAAATCACTGTAACCTTGAACTCCTGGGCTCAAGCAATCCTCCTACCTGAGCTTTCCGAGTAACTGGGACTACAGGCGTGTGCCACCATGTCCAGCTAATTTAAAAAAAAAAAAAAATTGTTTTTGTAGAGATGAGATCTTGCTATGTTGCCCAGTCTTAGACTCCTGGCGTCAAGGAATCCTCCCACCTCAACCTTCTAAAGCAGTGTGATTACAGGAGTAAGTCTTTTTTTTTTTTTAAGACAAGGTTTATGCTCTATCTCCAGGCTAGAGTTGAGTGGCTCAAACATGGCTCACTGCAGCTTTCGCCTCTTGGGCTCAATCAGTCCTCCTACCCCAGCTTCTTGAGTAGCTGGGACTACAGCCATGCGCCACTATGCCCAGCTAATTTTTGTATTTTCTCTAGAGTCAAGGTTTCACCATGTTGCCCAGGCTGGTCTCAAACTCTTGTGCTCAAGTGATCTGCCTGTCTCAGCCTCCCAAAGTGTTGGGATTACAGGTGTGAGTCACCACGCCTGGCCTATAGTGCTTCTTATATGAAAGATTTTTCCTTATTGGAGAAGGAGGGAGGGAGGAAGGGAGAAAGGAAGGAAATCTTTCATGATTGGAGGAACTGTTGAAGTTGGTTTTCTCTGATTGAGTTTGTTATGGTTTGAATTAGAAGGGGAAAATTTATCATTCATGAATTTTGGAAAGTAATAGTGGTGTGGATTTTAAGTCTCTACAGATTCCCCCATAAAAGGAACATATTGGTGGTAATAACAAATCATATAGACAGAATCTACAACAAAGGTCTTAAAGATTCTCAGGTACTATGGGCCTCATGAATTCTCAATCCTCACCACCCAAAGCCTTTCCAGGATTAAGCTCCACGCTGACGTGAAACTGCTGGGCATAGGCTCCAAATTAAGTAGGACAGGGACAACAGGACAAACAAAAAGAAGGTTCAAATAAAATTATGGGAGAGGAATAGAGTTAGGTGATCTCATAAAGTACATTGCTTTAATTTTGAGTATTTCACAAAAATAGCGGGAGCTCTAAAGTTATGAAATTGGAAAAACTATCATAAAAATGACTTTTTTCTAAAAGTTTAGGGAATCTTCTTGTACGTAAAACCAGACAACTAAAAGGGAGCAAGTTCAAATCTCCTGGGATTATAAGAACAAAAGAGAACAAGAAGCAGAATAACATCCCTACAGACAATGAAAGCTTCTCAGAAAGACATGCCCATCAAACATGAAAACTATAATAAGTGGTAGGACTCAGAAGAGTTAAATTTTAAAAAGACTAAGATAAACATCTGAGTCAACAAATATAAGAATTAATTTACAAAATAGAAAAATAGAAACCAGGGTATTTGTAAAAAACAAAAAGGAACATAGGATATAAGGATTTGAGAGAAAATGCTATACTGAAAATAGCCAAAGAAGATCCAAGAGATATGTGTCCACAAAATAGAAAAAGCGGGGGAACAGATAAATAACTAAAGACTATGTTGGAAAACACTTTCCTGAAGTAGATGGAAACTCAATGCAGACCAATCAACATCAAGACATTTTCTAGTAAAATTACAGGGCTTTGAAGAAAGAAATACTTTGGGTATCCAGACAAAAAGACCAAATGACTTTCAAGGGAAGGAAAATCAGACTGCCTTATGACATCAGTGCTTTATGCCAGAAGAAAATGCCATAATGTATTTGAGAGACTCTCAGCAGGGAGAAAATGTCAGCCAGGGGGACTTTATGTCCAGCCAATGTGACTTTCAGATAGACTGCAGATAAGCTGTTACCAAAATCTATAATCTCTTTTCCCGTGAGTGTTTTGTATAGGAATCTTGTCGTGAATAAGCTTTAGGTAGCCAAAATGACTAACAAAACATCAGTAGTAGGTGATAAAAAAATAAATAAAAGTTTAATCACATGTATGAGTTAGTATACCTGCATATATGTGTTTATGAGAGGAATCTAAGAGCAGTGACACCCCAGTAACAATGAACACAGCCTCCAGATTTTGATTTCAAAATGTCATTCTCCTGTAAGAGGAACCAGAGCTCCTTAGAGAAGAGATTGATCCCAAGAACAAGCAGGGAAAACACAAGATGAGCCTGGAATGTCTGGTAATGCTGGAAAATAAGGATGTGCTCAAAAAGGGATTTGGGCATATCATTAGGACATAGGTGCCAAGTAAAAGGAGTTTGCCAATATTGAAAGCAGTAAGAGTTTTAGTAACAAAATATATAAAGATAGATGGATTTTAATCCATAGAATAGTATCTATGAGTTCAGACTTACGTAAGTACAATTTGAATAATAAATAAAAGTGAAGGGTCGTCTTTTCTCTGCAAGTGAACATCTGTTAAAACATGTAGATGTAATGAGGGAAGTAGAAAATCACCATTAAGAAAATGCTACAGTAATAATTGTTGCAAGCAAGATCCCTGATATATACTAAAATTAGTGGGTGAAAGTTTATTTAGAAGCAGGATAATTAGCATAATTTCAAAGTATCTCCCCCAAGATATTGAACTGTTACAAAGGTGAAAATGGTAATGTTACAGTGAAATAACCCCAGTTGACGTCACCTTAACCAAATAGTTAACCTCACCAGTAAGATGTTGTATTAGTCTGTTCTCCTGCTGCTAATTAAGATACACCTGAGACTGGGTAATTTATAAAGGAAAGAAGTTTAATGGACTCACAGTTCTGCATGGCTGGGGAGACCTCATAATCAGGGTGGAAGGCAAAGGAGAAGCAAAGGCATGTCTTGGCAGGAGGCAGGAGAGCTTATGCAGGGGAACTCCCGTTTGTAAAACCATCACATCTCTTGAGACTTATTCACTACACGAGAACAGTATAGGGGAACCACCCCCATGATTCAGTTATCTCCACCTGGCCCTGCACTAGGCACATGGGGATTACAATTCAAGGTGAGATTTGGGTGGGGACACAGCCAAACCATATCAGGTATATTGACATCATGTAACTCTTTATACAAAGCATAATGTAACTGTTGTGGAATTGTTGTCAAAAAATTCCACATTAGATTGTATAACCTCAATCTAATCTAGAGAAAACACCAAACAAGCCCAAATTAAGAGGTATTCTACAGAATAACTGTGTTGGGGTCAGAAGAGACCAAAAAAATGAGGAATGGAGGAGACTAAAGGTTGGAGGAGACCAAGGAAAAAGAATACACTGAGACATGGATCCTGGAATAAAAAGGGGCATTGAAGGAAAACTGGTGAAATTTGAATAAAATATGTTTAATAGTATTTTACCAATGTTAATTTTCCGTTTTGGTAATTGTACTCTAGTTATGTAAGTTCTTAACATTAGGAAAAGTAGGGTGAGAGTGCACTTGAAGTTTTTTTTCTTTTTCTTTTTTTGTTTTGTTTTGTTTGAGAAGGACTTTTGCTCTTCTTGCCTGGGCTGGAGTGCAATGGCTTGATCTGGGATCACTGCAACCTCCACCTCCTGGGTACAAGCAATTCTCCTGCCTCAGCCTCCTGGGTAGCTGGGATTACAGGCACCTGCAACCACGCCCGGCTAATTTTTTTGTATTTTTAGTATAGACAGGGTTTCACCTTGTTGGCCAGGCTGGTCTCAAACTCCTGACCTTGTGATCTGCTCGCCCCGGCCTCCCAAAGTGCTGGGATTACAGATGTGAGCCACTACACCCAGCCACCTACTGTATCATCTGTGTCCTTGAAAACCAAGATTTTCAGTGTGGGGGAAAAGCAAATAATATGTAAGCTAGAAAAGGTTAAGAAAACACAAACTATCAGAATGAACTCATTAGTTTTGTTTTGCCTTTTTTTTTTTTAGTTAAAAGTGTGTGTGTGTGTGTGTGTGTGTGTGTGTGTGTGCGCGCGCTAACCCTGTTTACTAAAAAGGCTTGGAAACATTGGTCAACCCAGTACCTGTGAGCATCCTCAATGCCCAGATTGTGGTCTTGAAATACAACTTCCCAGTAAACTAAACCAATTTAAAAATCGGAAGAATGGTTGATTTCAGTTCTGCAGCATGATAAGCTCAGAATCATCTTGTCACTCCAGGTAGTAAGGAGGTTATCAAAGTCATGTTAAAATTACTCAAGATAAAGAGTCAAACACTTATCCTTCCTTTTGTATATGAACTTTACCACTGTGTAACAAGATAGTAAATGAGTAAAGCACTTTTGTTTTTATAAAAGTATTCCAGCTAGTCACAGATGAATGAATGATTGAATGGGAATGTCATCATTTTGAAATCGCTAATAAGTTAAAAGATTTTATATTGAGCATCAACATCTGCTAATAAAAAGAGAAATAACCAGATATCATATGCCTGTTAATAAAGAACTCCCCAACACCAGATAAGTAGTTTTGTCACAGAAATTGAACCTGAATCTGTTGAAGTGATGATTCACAGGATAAACAAAGAGTAGAGGAACATGGGAATGTAGTCCGCAGTATCTAGAAACTGTAGGACAGTGGATTTAGTATCTTGAACAAATAAATTGCAAGAAAAATAAGGGATAGAGGGGATAACATTAACGTATCCTTAAAAAGAAAATAAACTTGTAAAACTAAACTATCAACAAAATAAGGAATAAGTTTAAGAGATACGTACTATGTGATGACTGGTTAATAACACTGTATGCCTAAAATTGCCAAATAGATTTTAAGTGTTTTCACTACAAAAAAAAATTATATTGTGAGGTAATACGTATGTTAACTAGCTTGATCTAGCCATTCTACACTGTATTTATATTTCAAAACATCATTTTGTCTGCCATATATACAAGTTTTACTTGTCAACAAATTTGAATTTAAAAAAGTCAGAATAATAGTTATTTTTGGTAAAGAAAAGAATTATTATTGGAAAAGGCATGTATAGCTCTCTTGGGGTAGCTGCTAAATTTCTTTTTCATTTTTGCCTTCTACTGTATTAAGCTATGCATTTGTTTTGTGTGATTTTCTTTGCTATACTTAATCATTAAAAAATTCTTGATACCTTTGTCAAGTAAGTACCATGAAATTTTAAAGTAAGTTATAAAAGAATTGTCACTGGTCAGGTGCAGTGGCTCATGCCTGTAATCCCAGCACTTTGGGATTAGCTTGGCATGATGACACTGGCTTATAGTTCCAGTTACTCAGGAGGCCTAGGCAAGAGGGTCGCTTGAGCTCAAAAGTTTGAGGTTATAGTGAGGTATGATCGTGCACTCCAGCCTGGGTGACACAGCAAGACATTGTCTCTAAAAATAAAAAATAAAATTTAAAAAAAGAATTGGCACAAATTCAGATGCCTTTATCATACAGCGAAATGGTGCAGGCAGCTTGCATAAAATTTTCCATTATGTGCATCTTGATAGTATCAAATGATAATTTCAGTATTTGAACCCATTTTGGAAACTGTTAAGTCTGTTGACATTTTCAAAATGGTGAAAGTTTCTTTGGCAAACAAAACTTCAATTGCAGAAATATACTCTTAGACACAGGTTATTTCACCTGTCATGTTTCACTCATTTCAGTCAACAAATATTTATTGAGTATATGCAATTTGTCATGCACCATCTTCAGTATTGCGAATGTAGCCGTGAAAAAAAATCAGTCAAATTTTTCCCATCATGGAGGTTACATGTCATAATTATCAAACAATAAACAAGATTAGTAAATAAAATATACAGTATAGATGGTGATAAGGAGGTATGGAGGGAAAATAATTTGGGGAAGAAAGTGGGACGTAATTTTAGACTGAGTTGCTAGAAAATGACTCATCGAAGAGCTGGTACTTAAGTAGAGTCCTAAAGGATCTGAGAGAGCAAGCCATGCAAATACCAGAGAAAAAGGACTTTTATGCTGACAAAAACAGGCAGGACCCTGAGGTGGAGCAAGCCTACTTACTTACTATGTTAGAGCAAAGATTGACTGACCAGGGTTTATCTTCCAAATCTGGCCTGCCACCTGTTTTATTAATTAAATTTTATTTATTCATTTAATATTTGATTGTCAGTGACTCCTTTTTCACTACAATGGTAGACTTGAGTAGTTGTGACAGACTCCATGGCTTGGGAAGCTAATAATATTTACTCTGACCCTTTATGGAAAGTTTGCTGATCTGTTTCATAGAAAAAGCAAGATTATCAATATAGCTGAAGCAGAATGAGTGGGGACTATTTGTAATAGGGGAAAAAAGAGGTTGGGCAGGTAAGGCTCTGGAAGAGCGGGGAGAGGGACATGCCAGTTGTACTGGGCCTTGTGGTTTATTGAGAATTTTGGTTTTCAATACGAATGGCCATGAAGAGCTTTTATAATTAGTTATCTTGCAATAATCCTTTAACTATTCTTGTTTCTGTCATCATTCACTTTAATCTGTTGTCAATACTACAGCTAGTGAGAGCTCATTAAAACAAGTGAGATGATGAAACTTTGATTAAAACTCTTTCTGAGTAGGCTAGAGGATATGAAATGCAAAACATTGATGGAAGGATTGGCCTTAACTTAAAATGGACATCACTGGCTTTTTTTTATTTTGGGGATTTTTTGAGGACAGAGTTTCACTTTGTTGTCCAGACTGGAGTGCACTGGCGTGGTCATGGCTCACTGCAGGCTCAGCCTCCCGGGGCTCAGGTGATCCTCCCACCTCAGCCTCTAGTATAACTGGAACTACATGGAACTACAGGTGTGCGCCACCATGCCTGGCTAATTTTTCACCATGCCTGGCTAATTATTTTTGGTCGAGACGGGTTTTGTTATGTTGCCCAGGCCAGTCTCAAACTCCTGGGCTCAAACAATCTGCCCACCTTGGCCTACCAAAGTGCTGGGATTACAGGCGTGAGCCAACATGCCTGGCCCAAGGTACCTTTTCTGAAGTGCAGATCTGATCCTGTCACTCCACTCCCTGCATTAAACACACTGGGTTTCTTATTTATCTAATTAAAAAGATATTACATGTTCACTATAGAAAACTTGGTAAAGTGTAAAGCAAAAAATAAAAATTAATTGTTATCCTATTATCAAGATGCAACAATACTGTTGACATTGTGTTCTGTTTCTTTCTAGTCATTATTCTAGGCATGGTTACAGATTTATTGGTTTATTTATGTGAATTAGGATTACATGAAAAATGCAGTTTTATTTTCTACTTTTTGCATTTAACATGCTACCATGATAGTTTCCCTGTCTTTGAAAATTTCTTTAATGAGGTTTCCAAGTATAAAGCAAGCACTCAGTAAATATGTATTGAATAGTTATTGAATGGTTTTGCCTAATTTATGCTAATTCCTTTTGCCATATCTAGAAGCTTTGAACATTATGACTAAATAAAAACTTTGCTGGTTGGTTAAATTAAAAATCTCGCTGCTTTTTGAATTTTAATTTCTTTGATTACTAGTGGAGTTTGAATGTTTCAACCACTGTATTGTTGGTTGATATCCATGGCTAATTTTGTTTTGGGATCTTTAGTTTTAGCTTATATTTTAAATGGTCTTCTAAGTAAATGCATTTATTAATCCTTCAATGCAATATACCTTAGCATCTGTTAAATGTATCATGTCCTTGCCCAAATCTCACTTTGTAAGTTGGTGAAATATGCTTCATAGAATTTTTAATTAAATATTGCTTTACAGTTTACATGAGACTTCCTGTTAGTAAAAGCTACCTCATGAAAAGTATTGATGTTATTTGCCAGCATTTAGACTAGAATTTGTTGCCATTTCAGTTTATTCAATTTAGTCAGCACATGTTTGAGTGTCTTACTGCAGGTGAATAATCCATGAGTAGTTCATAAGACTGGTAGGACACATAGATTTGTAAAGAATTATAATTCTGGGCAGTAAGTGCTACTATAGAAGTCTGTATAAAGCAATGTGCAAACACAAGAAAAGGAGCTGTTAATCCTTCATAGGGAAAGGATCAGATAAAATTATAAAATGGAGTGATATTTTAACTGGGCTTGAAGGAGGTAAGATCTTGCCTATAATATAATAATATTGGCAAACATTGAGTGCTTGCCTGGTATTACTCTTCTGAAGGCCTTATATGTAGTATTGTATGCAATCATTGGCAACCCAGGAGATTGTGCCTGTTATTTTAGTTGTTTTACACATTAGGAAAGTGGGTGGGAGGAGGGTCAGGATCAAAACACTACCTATCAGGTACTGTGTTTATTATTGCCTGGATGACAAAATAATCTGTATGTCAAACCCTGGTGACACGCAATTTACCTGTGTAACAAACCTGTGCACGTACCCTTGAACCTAAAGTAAAAGTTAAAAAAAAATTAGGAAAATGAGGAATCTTAAAAGGTACAAAATAGCAATTGCTTACTAGGCAGAGTTAACAGAGTAAAACAAAAAAGTGATGGCAGCTTTGGGAAACTGAATTTTCCTATGTGGCTGAAGTTTGTGGTAAAAAGACAGGCCAAATAATTAATAATAGCTCCCAAGTACTATGTAAAAGTACTTTGCATGCTCCATTTTCAAAAATTCCCCTTAGATAAAAAGAAAAAAAAATCCTCACAGTTACTCCTTGAGGTATAGATATTTATGTTTCAGTTTTTAAAAGAGTTTAGAGTCTAAAGAGACTTAGAAAGTTTCAAGTAATTTTCTAAAGGTCCCACAGCTGGCCAAGGTGGAGGTGACATAAGAGCGTTAAGGTTTTTCTGACTCTTTGAGAGTCTTATTTTTCTTTCTTTCTTTCTTTCTTTTTTTTTTTTTTTTTCAGACAGAGTCTTGCTCTGTTGCCAGGCTGGAGTGCAGTGGGGCAATCTCAGCTCACTGCAACCTCTGCCTCCCAGGTTTAAGCCATTCTCCTGCCTCAGCCTCCCAAGTAGCTGGGACTACAGGCCCACACCACCCCACCCTGCTAATTTTTGTATTGTTAATGGAGACGGGGTTTCATCATGTTGGCCAGGATAATCTCAATCTCTTGACCTTTGTGCGACCCACCTTGGCCTCCCAAAGTGCTGGGATTGCAGGCGTGAGCCACCGCACCTGGCCAAGATTCTTAATTTGTAATGAAATAGTTCAAATAAAAAATAGTGTAAAACACTTGTATATCCAACATTTTATTTGTGTGGTGGGTTTTTTTGGTTTTTTGTTTTTTGTTTTTTGAGACAGGGTCTTGCTTTGTCGCCCCAGCAGGAGTGCAGTAGTGCAATCATAGCTCACTACAGCCTTGACTTCCTGGACTCAAGCAATCCTCCCACGTAGCTGGGATCACAGCTCCTTCTCCAGGTATTGTGTATAGAATCTGGACCCAAAGAAGGGAAAAGGGCAAAAGGCACCAGTCAGCTGACTCCTTTCTCACCCACGACTTCCTCATGCATGTCATTGGTCATAACTGGATCACATGACTCACAGCTTTAAGGTATTTGAGGAGGCAAGTGCCTTCCTGAACAAAATTCGTTCTGTTTGTAAGAAAGAAGAGGAGAATAGATAATGGGCAGGCAACTCGTAGTGTCTTCTACTGTTAACTTATATAGAATATTCAATGTATCATTACAGAGTGATTCTGCTAGGGGTGGTGGAGAAAGCACATAATAAGTGATCAATAAATATTTGTTGAGTAAATGAATGAATCACCTTTAAAAACCCACAGTAGATACAACTTCTCTTGAGTCACCTCATTTGTGAAGAAATGTGATGCTGTGTTTCAATTTTTGGAGTGAATTTTTCCTTTGGTCACTTCAAATTTTATGCCTCTTAAACTCGTTTATGTGCTCTTTTACAACTTTCTTTTGACAAACTCTGGGAAACTGACCTTTTCACTAGTTTTTATAGTGCTTAAAGGTTCATATTCTGTCCTAGTTCTTCCTTTCTCTATACTATTTTGGAAACATTTATTTAATTTAGAGGAGCTAGAATATTAATTATTGTCATTTTTTTTTTCTTAAAAGAACCAAGCCGGCCAGGGCGGTGGCTCACACCTGTAATCCCAGCACTTTGGGAGGCCAAGGTGGGCGGATCACCTGCGGTTGGGAGTTCGAGACCAGCCTGACCAACATGGAGAAACCCCGTCTGTACTAAATATACAAAATTAGCCCGGCATAGTGGCTCGTGCCTGTAATCCCAGCTACTTGGGAGGCTGAGGCAAGAGAATCGCTTGAACCCAGGAGTCAGAGGTTGTGGTGAGCCGAATCACACCACTGCACTCCAGCCTGGGCAACAAGAGCAAAACTTCTCAAAAAAAAAAAAAAGAACCAAGCCAAATACACAAAAACCCAAGAGTTTAACATTTTTGGAATAAAAGAAAAATAACACCAGTGGAGAACAATAGTTGAGGTTATTTAGTCCAGCTGCCTTATTTATAGATGAAGAAAGATCAGTGAGTTTGTGACACACCCAAAGATGCATCACTAGCTAAATTCGTTAACCTGAGAATCTTGAACCTAATGTCATTTCTTGTTTTATTTTCCTGTGTTGTTACTCAAACCAAGATCAGTTACCTGCGAATGAAAACATAAGAGAAATCTGCTGAAGAAACTGAGAAACTTACTTTACATTGGATCATGGTCATGATGAGATCTTTAGATACTTTCTGAACCATAGAATAGAGATAAAAAATATTAACTTGTGCTTAGCGCACACTTAGTGGGTTGAGGTTTTTTTTTGTTTTGTTTGTTTGTTTCTTTTTTTGAGACAGGATCTCACTCTGTCACCAATGCTGGAATGCACCCAGGCTGGAATGCAATGGCATGATCAGGGGTCAGGGTTAACCTTGAACTCCTGGGCTCCAATGATCCTTCCACCTCAGCCTACCTAATAGCTGGAACTACAAGCACACACCACCATGCCCCGGCTTTTTGTATTTTTTGTAGAGACAAGAGTTTCACCATGCTGCCCAGGCTGGTCTCGAACTCCTGAGCTCAAGCGATCCACCCAATTTGGCCTCCCAAAGTGCTGGGATTAAGGGCGCGAACCATTGCACGTGGCGGTTGAAGTTATTTTTAAAGATAGTAATCAGTATTTTAACTGTCAAACAAGGTGTTCATTTAGTTAAATTTCCTGATGTACTAGCTAATCTCATTAAATGAGAATTTATCAAACCTGTTTTATCAGTGGGAAAGAGAAAACATACAAATTAGGTAATTACTGTCATCTCTGTTTTTGTCTTACCTTATTTATGCTGTAGAACTATTTTATATTTTGAATTAAAATTTTTTTTTTTTTTTGCTGTCATCTCTTGAAATATTTTAGCAGCATTCCCTACAGCACTGACTTTGTAAAGAAGGAAGAAATACTGATTACAGTTGCTTAACTCTCAGACCCTGAATGGTTCTAAATGGTTCTTGGCTTTTTTATTTGCAACATCATTGGACATAAAAGAAACGGTGGTTTGTAATGAAAATATTCACTTTTAATGAAATGTTAAATTTTCATTTCAAAAAACATATCCTGCTTTATCTTCTCACTTCTTTCCATCCTATTATTCCCATGAAATATATCCTAACTGGTTTATCAACTTGATGCGAATCATTTCAAAATTTTAGGAAAAAAACTTGTATCTTAGTAAAACTTTGTTTAGAATTAGGTTTTTCAGTAGCAAGGATAAGGTGAAGGGATTAAAAATGTAGGTAAAATTAGTAGTTAATATATTCTGTAATGCAATCTCTATAATCCTATTCAGAGATTATGCTATTTACTGAATATAGCTTTGGTTATGTTTAAATCTGCACCATTATTAGGTACTCCATAAAAGTTGAAAATATATAGCCAATAAGGTATAAAGAAGAATTGACAGATAAATCTAAACAGTTTCTTTGTATAGTACTAACTTCTAAAATGTTCATTGGTGGCATTTGATAAAGTAAGTTGTAATATGATCACGTTGAAGAATGTTATATAATTATTATACTCAATTTTTATAAAAGGCATTTAGTATCATAAGAAAGTGCCAGTGTTTCAACGAATAAATTGAGGCAACATGATACCAACTTAGTGAAAAATATACAAGACCAGAAGGAAGTAACCTAAAATATTACTAGTGATTGCCTCTGGGTAATAGGATACGGGCTTTTTGTCTTTCTATATTTTTCATTTTTCCACTGCCGTGTTCCTGGTACAAGTAAAATGAAGTGCTCAGTGACTTGCGAAAAAGAACAGTTGTCAGTTTGTAAAACAAATATGGTCTTTTGGAAATGTTTTATGTAGCATTTTCAATTTTATGTTTTTAAGCCATCTCTTGAATTTGAATAAATTATTTGAACTGCATAAATATTTGCAATCCATTGAGAACACTGAAACAAAAAGTAAAAATCAGAAACCTAAATTTTTCTAAATGTTTTTTAATATCTAGAAGTTGTATTTCAACTTTTTTGTAATTTTCTTCATTGTCAGATTTTATTATTGTCAAATATCCAATGACAAAGGCCACCTCTTTTAAAATAGAAACTTTAAATGGAAATATACATTATACTAAGACTTATATTTTATAGCCTTGAAAGTTTCTATTCATGTAATTAAACTTTTTCTAATTTTTAGAGGAACAGAAAGAAAGTGAAAAGATGAAAAGTGAGGAGCAGCCTATGGATATAGAAAACCATTCTACAGCCAATGTTCTAGAAGAGACTACTGTGAAAAAAGAAAAAGAAGATGAAAAAGAACTTGTGAAACTGCCAGTCATAGTGAAGCTAGAAAAACCTTTGCCAGAAAATGAAGAAAAAAAGATCATCAAAGAAGAAAGTGATTCCTTCAAGGAAAATGTCAAACCCATTAAAGTTGAAGTGAAGGAATGTAGAGCAGATCCTAAAGATACCAAAAGTAGCATGGAGAGGCCAGTGGCGCAGGAGCCTGAAAGGGTCGAATTTGGTGGCAATATTAAATTTTCTCATGAAATTACTGAGAAATCTACTGAAGAAACTGAGAAACTTAAAAATGACCAGCAGGCCAAGATACCACTAAAAAAACGGGAAATTAAACTGAGTGATGATTTTGACAGTCCAGTCAAGGGACCTTTGTGTAAATCAGTTACTCCAACAAAAGAGTTTTTGAAAGATGAAATAAAACAAGAGGAAGAGACTTGTAAAAGGATCTCTACAATCACCGCTTTGGGTTATGAAGGGAAACAGCTGGTAAATGGAGAAGTTAGTGACGAAAGGGTAGCTCCAAATTTTAAGACAGAACCAATAGAGACAAAGTTTTATGAGACAAAGGAAGAGAGCTATAGCCCCTCTAAGGACAGAAATATCATCATGGAGGGAAATGGAACAGAGTCCTTAAATTCTGTCATAACGAGTTTGAAAATAGGTGAGCTTGAGAAAGAAACAACCCCTTTGAGGAAAGATGCAGATAGTTCAATATCAGTCTTAGACATCCATAGTCAAAAAGCACAAATAGAGGAACCCGGTCCTCCAGAAATGGAAACTTCTCTTGAGTCTTCTGAGATGGCAAAAGATGTCTCTTTAAAAACTGCTTTATCTACCACTGAGTCATGTACCATGAAAGTTGAAGAAAAGTCTCCCAAAACTAAGAAGGATAAGCGCCCACCAATCCTAGAATGTCTTGAAAAGTTAGAGAAGTCCAAAAAGACTTTTCTTGATAAGGACACACAAAGATTGAGTCCAATACCAGAAGAAGTTCCAAAGAGTACTCTAGAGTCAGAAAAGCCTGGCTCTCCTGAGGCAGCTGAAACTTCTCCACCATCTAATATGATTGACCACTGTGAGAAACTAGCTTCAGAAAAAGAATTGGTAGAATGCCAGAGTACAGGTACTGTTGGTGGTCAGTCTGTGAAAAAAGTAGACCTAGAAACCCTAAAAGAGGATTCTGAGTTCACAAAGGTAGAAATGGATAGTCTGGACGATGCCCAGACATCTGGCATAGAGGAGCCTTCTGAGACAAAGGGTTCTATGCAAAAAAGCAAATTCAAATATAAATTGGTTCCTGAAGAAGTAACCACTGCCTCAGAAAATACAGAGATAACCTCTGAAAGGCAGAAAGAAGGCATCAAATTAACAATCAGGATATCAAGTCGGAAAAAGAAGCCTGATTCTCCCCCCAAAGTTCTAGAACCAGAAAATAAGCAAGAAAAGACAGAAAAGGAAGAGGAGAAAACAAATGTGGGTCGTACTTTAAGAAGATCTCCAAGAATATCTAGACCCACTGCAAAAGTGGCTGAGATCAGAGTTCAGAAAGCTGATAAAAAAAGAGGGGAAGGAGAAGATGAGGTGGAGGAAGAGTCAACAGCTTTGCAAAAAACTGACAAAAAGGAAATTTTGAAAAAATCAGAGAAGGATACAAATTCTAAAGTAAGCAAGGTAAAACTTCTACTTGTTTTAATTTTTAATTAAAAATATTTGTCTCTATATATTCATAGGTTTTTTGGTTTTGTCTAAAACTTAGTCATCAAAGACAACTCAAAAAGTGTCTTTCTTCCTCTGAGATACCTTTTCAGACTTTATACTCTTATACTCTATACTCTTGTCATCTTTTAACTTTTTTAAGAAATTAAGAGTAGTATAGAAATATATTCTCCTTGTTAACTATTCAAATAATATCCAACCTGTAGAATTATAGAATGAGAATTCCCCATTGCCATTATTAACAGTTTGGGGATAATTGCCACTATTAACAGTTTGGGGTATAGCATCTTTCCGGTCCTTTTTTTTTTTTTTTTCTTTTTGAGACAGAGCCTTGCTCTCTCATACAATGGCACAATCTCGGCTCACTGCAATCTCTGCCTCCCTGGTTCAAATGATTCTCTTGCCTCAGGCTCCCAAGTAGTTGAGACTACAGGCGCAGGCCACCACACCCAGCTAATTTTTGTGTTTTTAGTAGAGGTGGGATTTCACCATGTTGGCCAGGATGATCTCTATCTCTTGATGTGGTGATCCGCCCACCTTGGCCTCCCAAAGTGCTGGGATTACAGTCATGAGCCACTGCACCCGGCCCTCCAGTCCTTTTTCATGCATTTATGTAGATGTTCATAAATATGTACTTATTTTTAAAAATTGGGTCAAATACGTTCATTTTTTCTGTGAGTTTTTCACTTAAAGTGTCTCTGAATTCTTCATGTCAGTATAGTATACTTTTGCTTGTTAATGGCCACACAGTACTCCATAGTGTGGATATACCTCAGTTTATTTAACCACTCACTTACTGATTGACATTTAGGTTGTTTCCAATTTTTCACTATTACAGGCAATGCTGCATTGAAGATCCTTTTGGACATGAGTGAGTATTTCTTTAGAATAGACTCCTAGAATTGGAATTGCTGGGTCAAGGGACATGTATATTTTAAGTTTTGATAGCTACTTCCACATTGCCCTCCAAAAAGGCCCCATTAATATAGCATCTTATTACCAGTGTATGACAGTGCCTATTTTCCCCATTTTACTCATTAATATTGGTGTTACTCATCAGAATTCACTTTTTTATGACCCTGTTATTTTAAGCAAAATATTTTACAAGTCTTTTGCTAGTCTGTGGGAATTTTTCATAATCATAAGTGCTACTTTTCTTTTTAATTTATTTAAACAATCAGATCATTTTTCATTGTAAGTGATCCTGTGTTCCCTGAAATACTGAATTTTTAATTTTTTTTAGGGTTCCTCTTTTGTTGTTAGAATTAATTTTGTTCTTTGCTAGAGACCTATAGTGTAGGAATAAACTAAAGTACAGGTTTAAAGAGTAAAAAACTAAACAATAAAAAGCTGTTAATCACATTGTAAATTTGTTCTCTGAATGTATATGTTTTTAAGTTTGTCAGGATTTTTTTTATGCAGTTCTGGATCATTTAAAATTTAAAATTTATCTCCAATACAGGATTTTAAATTTTTACATGAAAATATGTGAGAATATAGTCATCATTCTTTATAAAGTATTTAAAATGTGCATGACCTTTGACCCAGAATCCTCTTCAAGGAATTTATCCTAACCACAGAGATGTGTGTAAAAATATTTATAAAGATACAGTACATTGTTGACGAAAGTGAAAAACATGGGAAACAACTACCTAAATGTCTAGTAGAGGATTAGATAAAAACAGTTATGTAATGGCATTTATAGTAATGTTAGGAGAATATGACTAGGAAAAATATAAGACCAAATGTTCATTATAGTTCAATTTTAAGAAAAAAGAAAACAAAAATTAGAAAAAATAGTGGAAATATATACCAAAATTTAACCATAGCTATATCTGATGATGAGATGATAATAATTTTCTCCTTTTTTTGGTATATTGGCTGAATATTATACAATGGACATGGAATCAGGAGATTTTTAAAAGACATCCTTATATCTAATTATCCCAATTTTTTATTTTATACAAGGTAAAACCCAAAGGCAAAGTTCGATGGACTGGTTCTCGGACACGTGGCAGATGGAAATACTCCAGCAATGATGAAAGTGAAGGGTCTGACAGTGAAAAATCATCTGCAGCCTCAGAAGAGGGAGAAGAAAAGGAAAGTGAAGAAGCCATCCTAGCAGATGATGATGAACCGTGCAAAAAATGTGGCCTTCCAAACCATCCTGAGCTTGTATGTACCTGATATAAATGAACAATACTCATATCACAGACATGGCGAGGTTGCCCAGAGCAACTAACTCTTCTGGGTTTTATCATGGTTTGAATTTCTTGATGATAACTTGTATGCTACAGAGTAACCTTTATTTCTGTTTCTCATACAACCTAATTCTAGGAAGGCCAGCGATCAAGATCCTACTTTCATTCTACTTAGCTTATACATTGATGTTTCCTCTACATAATAATACAGCTCAATCTCTTCTCACAAATTGATGAATGTATTCAAGTATTTTTAGTTTGTTCTTTTAAAGTTTTTCTTCTTTCCCTTTAAATTACTTTATAATGGTATTTCTGCCTGGCATGGTGGCCACATGCCAGTAGTTGCAGCTACTCAGGTGGCTGAGGTAGGAGAATTTGAGCCCAGGAACTCAAATGCAACCTGGGCAGCATGGCAAGACCCTGTCTCATGGATGGTTGGATAGATAAATAGGTAAGATAAATAGGTAACTTTATAAAATGATATTTTTGAAGTGCCAGCTTTAAGTAAATTAGGCCTGAAGGCCTTACTGCCTTCCTATAAAAACATGTAAGTCAAGTAGTAATGTAGTAGGGCTTTAAATTTTTTTAATGGCAGAAGAGTGGCATTGGAATGTTTCTAAAACAGAGAAATGATGAATGCTTGAGGTGATGGATACCCTAGTAACCCCATGTGATTATTACTCATTAGATGCCTTTATTAAAACATCACATGTACCATATAAATATATACACCTACTATATACCCACTAAAAATTTTTTAACGTAAAAATTTTTTTTTAATTTATAAGAGATAAATCATAGACCAGATATATTCCAAAAAGAATCGTACTGCATTTATAGGGAGCTTTTTTCCCCAGGAAGTAAGTGCTTCAAAGGCTGCCTGAATCAGGAGAATCAGTATCTAATCTATTTTATATACTATATCTATATATATAATATATATATAATTTGCAGTTCATAAGTGAGTCTGTTGAGGAAATAGCCTTGTTATACCTAATTCTATGCACCTGTGCTGTTCTTTTGACTAGATTTTACTTTAAAGGCAAACTCCAGCTATTAAGTAGAAGAAAATATAAAGAAAGATGTTTCTACCTGAGTAGAATCATGTGGACCAGAAACATTTGAGATCCTCTAAAGTTTGGAAAATTCCTAAGGAGTGGTTCTCCAGGCTCTTTTTTCCTGCAAGGCGTTATGATGTGATGGGAAAAGCATAGGGCCAGACATCCTAAATTCAGATCCTACTTATCAGGATACCACTTATCAGGAGCTATCTTCTCTATATTTTGATTTCTTTATTGTAAGGTGTGACTCATACCACATACTTCTGAGGGGCATTTTTAACAACTCATGTAAAGTTGCCTAGCACCGTTTCTGATACATATTATGTGCTAGGTAAAAGTTAATTCTGGTTTACTTAGTCTTTTCTTTCTTACTGTTAATATCATATCTGGAAACTAAATGTTATCAATGAAGTTTATCATAACCCAATAGTTTTTAAGGGCTCAAGTAAAAACCAGTGAATGACTTGAGCTCTGAGAAGAATAGATGTTGAAATTATGCTGAGAAGATTCCTCTAAGCATTTTATGATCATCAAGGTCTATGCAAGTTAAATCAATATTTTTATACAGAGAAAGGCCAAGAGGACATTTGAGATAGTAGTCTTTTTCTGCTTTCTAAATCAAGAAAAAAAGCAACACTTGGTGTTCTCTCCTTACCATTTTCTAATGTCCCTTTAAACTAAAAGAGTGCATTTTACCTAAGGCATCAATGACTGCTGTAAGGAACTGATGTGAAGAAATGAGAAATAAAATGGGGTGAGCAGAAATTATATTGTGAATGACATTGGAAACCGAAGATCCCAAATATGGTAGATTTCTTATGTCAGGTGCTTAAAGATAAACGTCAAGTCAAAATATCAAGCAGCTATTCTATGTTAAATCGTAAGAATATGCTGCTGAGCCAGAAAGACATGGTCCTTGTCTTAATTGAGCTTTAACAGCAGAAAAGCAATAAACGTATAAATGAATATAGAATTCTAAGGGATTTTCCAGATGTTTTAGTCAAAATAAATGGATTATTATCTGAGACTTGGAAATCGTACATGGTAGTATTTATTTAGTGAGACTTTAACTTTACTGCAGAGTAGAAACAATCTTCACTTTAGAAATAAATTCTAAAAGTTTACCTGTAATTTTGATATTTGAAATTCAGGTTATGTCTTATAGAAACTATGTGATAAATGGATTTAGGTGGCCAGGTTAGTCTGCATGTGCCTATGTAATCAACTGTATACTAGAAGTATACTACTAATGTAACTACCAAACACTGGGTATTGGGAGCAAGTGGTGATGCATTGTAATGGTGTGCCTCCTCCCACACCCATGGTACAGGTTAGGATTGCAGAAACTTCATCTGTACTAGGGTTGAGCAAATAAAGAAAGCATAGATAATAGGAGCTATGATGAACCCTATGATGGTAGATTAGAACTGGAGATATTAGCATGAACTCCATGTTTATTTTAATATAGGCACAGAAAGATATATGTGTATATGTATACATACATATATAAACACTGTCCTCTGAGAGAGATGAAAAGTAGTTGCCAGTAGCAATGAGCTTTCAGAGCATCCAGATCTTGGTTTCCAAGTACCATTATCCAGTAAAGGAGCTAGGGCTTCTTGAAGAAATGGTTGGTTCTAAGGCTTGGCATGGAAAATACAAGATGTTCCTGAAACATCCTGTAGTGCCAGAAAGTAAGGAAGTACTTTAAAAAAAAAAAAAAGAAAGGCAGGCAAGTCCTAAGGACACAAGAGACAAGCTGAAAGAGCTTCCATTGTGTCCATGGCTGGAACAGTTCCAACAACAAATTAAATAATGATAGCTTTGGATTGTAACCCAAAGACTAAAATAAATATTCATTAATTCATATTGATATAAATAATTGAATAAACAAATGTGGAGAAGAAGGGACTTATTTTCCTTACAGAATAATTCCTAATAACATATGTAGAAGGCATAAGAGAGAGGCATAAGAGAGATAGAAAATCACCATCAGAACACCACAGTAATAATCGTTGCAAGCAAAATCCCAGTGATTGCTAAAACTAGTGAGCAGAACTCTAAGGAGAGAGAAGATATTGGCTTAATTTCAGTGCATTTCCCCCAAGTTATTTATTGATTTATTACTATTGAGATTTTAATATATATCCACAAATTATTTGATACTCATACTTCTAGAAAACTTAATTCCCTTACCCTTGAGTGTGGGCTGTACTTATCATGAGAATAGAGTGTGGAAGGTGACCTTACAGTGGATAAAACCAACAGATACTACTTTAACCAAGTGACCAAAGTTAATACCAGCAGTAGTAAGTCATACTGATAACATGTATCCACTGATACAATGCAGTGAGCAGGGCACTTCCCCTCTGTGAGTTCTTCTCCAAAACCCAGAACCCCAGTCTAATCCTGAGTAAACATCAAACAAACTCAAATTTCAAGACAGTCTACCAAAAATATCTGACTACTATAGTACTCTTCAAACTGTTGGTCAGAGAAAACAAAAAAAGGACCAAGAAACAGTTATGTACTGGGGGATACTAACAAAACATAACTGAATGCAATATGATATCCAAGATTCAAACTCAACAAAAGACATTAATGGAAAAACTTGTGAAATCTGAATAGCCTGTTGTTTAGTTTATAGTATTGATGTTAATTTCTTAGTTTTGATAAATGTACCAGAGTTATATGAGGTAACAGTGTTGAAAATTGGGTGAAGGGTATATGAGAACTTTGTACCATCTTTGCAACTCTTCTGTAAATCTAAAATTATTTAAAAATAAAAGATTTTCTTTTAAGTTAAACATTTTCGAGCATACTATGTTAAGTTTTAGACCTTGGTCCTCTTAAATACCGATAAAGCAACTATAAGACTAAGTGATGTTACGAACCTTTGTATTATATCATGACGGTTCTGAATGTAGTTGTATTCTTTTTCTATACCTCATTCTCTTCCTTATTTGAATTTACATGGTAAAAAGAACCATGAGTGTTTCTTACAGGTAAGTAATTGAAATGCTGTTTAAAATGGAAATTTTTTGTGTTTTAAAAATTCTATGTGGTAGGGTAGTCTTTGGTACTTGAGCTTTAAAACTTTGTTATAAAGAATATGTTGTTATAGCCTTTATGGCTATATGCTGAATGAAAAAGGATTCTAACTCTAGGTCAGAAAGGATTTGTTATTTTCAACTAAATTTTGTAGCTTAATTTTTTTTTAGGTTTTTTAAAAAATTAGCATGGGCCGGGTCGGTGGGCCCACGCCTGTAATCCCAGCACTTTGGGAGGCCGAGGTGGGTGGGTCACAAGGTCAGGAGATCAAGACCTTCCTGACCAACATGGTAAAACCCCGTCTCTACTAAAAATACAAAAATTAGCCAGGTGTCATGGCAGGCACCTGTAGTCCCAGCTACTCAGGAGGCTGAGGCAGGAGAATGGCTTGAACCCGGGAGATAGAGGTTGCAGTGAACCAAGATTACGCCACTACACTCCTGCCTGGGCTACAGAGCAAGACTGCATCAAACAAACAAATAAATAAATAAATAAATATTGGTATGTCAGATCCCTAATCATCAGAGCTTTTTATTTATTGGCTTTATGCAAATAAAGAATGCTTTGCAGTATAGTACTCAGAAATATTGAAATGTCTTTAACCTAAGAGTCATTTAATTTTAGCCATAGTTAGATTGACGTCAATGTGGTTATTTCAGATTCTTCTGTGTGACTCTTGCGATAGTGGATACCATACTGCCTGCCTTCGCCCTCCTCTGATGATCATCCCAGATGGAGAATGGTTCTGCCCACCTTGCCAACATGTAAGACCCCGCCCACTTCTGTTTTCCTAGTCTTTGAGTTTGTATTCAAATTAATAATAACTGTTTAATAGCTACTGAATGAATATTTTTAACCTTCAAAGCAATGTGTAAATAATATTTACCTCTGTTTGGATTTCTACCTTTTATTAATAGCTTTAAGGTTTTCCTTTCTGTTTTTTTTTCCAAAGCAATTATCAGAAGCCTTCTAAGTTTTGTAAAATTATGAACGATTTTTTTTATTGTATTTGTTATAAGCACAAAAAGCACCAAGTGTAGATATGTCAAAGGAAGGATATATGTTTCTTCCTATGTATCACTTTGTTTCATCCTCTTTTTTGGTTTCTGCCTACTTTGTATTTGTCAGTAGTTTTATAGATGGTGTTATCAGGGTTAGGAGAAACAGATTCTCTTTCTCTTCTATCTTAGGCAGATTTTTTTTGGAAGCTGAAGAATCAGGTTATTTCTGTGCTGCTGTGCTCATTGGTTACTTTTCTCTCACAAACCTACTTTCATTTCCCTTAAAAATGATAGATTAGGCCAGACGCAGTGGCTCACACCTGTAATCCCAGCACTTTGGGAGGCTGAGGTGGGCGGATGGATACAAGGTCAAGAGATCGAGACCATCCTGGCCAACATGGTGAAACCCTCTCTCTACTAAAAATACAAAAATTATATAGGCGTGGTGGTGCACGCCTTTAGTCCAAGCTACTCGGGAGGCTGAGGCAGGAGAATTGCTTGAACCTGGGAGACGGAGGTTGCAGTGAGCCGAGATCACGCCATTGTACTCAAGTCTGGCAACAGAGCAAGACTCTGTCTCAAAAAAAAAAAATATGATGGATTAAGCCAGGCATGGTGACACATAGCTATAGTCCCAGCTCCTTGGGAGACTGAGGCAGGAGGATCACTCAAGGCCATGAGTTTGAGGCCAGCCTGGGCAGCATTGCAAGACCCCATCTCTAAAAAATTTAAAAGTAGTAATAATTATTTTTTTTTAATGATAAAAGTTTGGCCAGGCATGGTGGCTCATGCCTATAATCCCAGCTTTTTGGGAGGCCAAGGCAGGCAGATCACTTGAGGCCAGGAATTCAAGACCAGCCTGACCAACATGGTGATACCCCATCTCTACTAAAAGTACAAAAATTAGACAGGCATGGTGGCACACTCCTGTAATCCCCGCTACTTAGAAGGCTGAGGTACCAGAATCGCTTGAACGTGGGAGACAGAGGGTGCAGTAAGCCAAGATTGTACCACTGTAGTCCAGCCTGGGTGACAGAGTGAGATCTGTCTCAAAAAATTAAATTAAATTAAATTAAATTAATGAGCTTTATGCATTTTTCTGTGAAATGGACTTCTGTGGCTTAGCACAGTTTTATTATCAATTACATTTTTCAGCTCTGTTTTGACTCAGTAACTGTGTAGCATTGTTTGTATATTTTTTTCCAGTCTCTTTTTTTTTTTTAAGGATAGTCAAGTGAAGTAGTGGGAGTGGAGAAAGAACAAAAAAATCTGTAACTGGTTGTGATCAATTAGTTGTAAATACCACTGCACTCACACCAGCCCAGTCTCTTTTATTAAAAAATAGTTTTTGGCATCATTATGTTTTATCGTACATATAACCTTCTCCCTTTAAAACATCTTTGAATCTTTTTTAAAAAGTATAATCACTGTTGCATACACATATCAAACCAAATGCTATTTTAAATATTGATGATTGCCAGCATGATAGATACAGAATGCATTTCTTTTGGCAAAGCTGTATGTTTCTTTAACATGTGCTTTATTTCAAAGGTACTGTGCTCATCTTCTGTTCAAAGGATGCTGAGGCACCTTTTATTTGGTTAAACACAAGAAAAGCTTCATTGTTCACTTACTGTGTGGTCCCTTTCTAGCTCTCAGAGCACAGTACCCATGAAGTTAACATGTATGTAATAAATGATTGCTAAAAGTTGTTTAAAATGACCCTTATCTATTTTGCTTCTTCAGAAACTGCTCTGTGAAAAATTAGAGGAACAGTTGCAGGATTTGGATGTTGCCTTAAAGAAGAAAGAGCGTGCCGAACGAAGGTATTTTTATATGTGTGTTAATGTTTTGTTTGGGAATATGAGAGCAGAATTCTTTCACTGTATGGATAAATGGATCCATCTAAAACAAGGATTGGCATACTGTGGCCTGTGGGCCAAATCCAGCCTGCTTTTTGTTTTTGTACTGCCTGCTGACTGAGGATGTTTTGTATGTTTTTAAATGATTGGGGGAAAAAAACTAGAATCATATTTCATGACACATGAAAATCATATGATGCTCAAATTTTATTGTCTGTGAATAAAGTTTTATTGACCACAACCTTGCTCATTTGTTTATATATTGTCTGTGGCTGCTTTTGCCCTATGACAGCAGCATTGAGTAATTGCAACAGAGACCTTTTGACCTGCCATGCTTGCATGCTTATTATCTTTCCTTTGCCAACTTTTGATCTGAAGTATTTATCAGAACTAGCTGGGCATGGTGGCTCCTACCTGTAATCCCAGCACTTTGAGAAGCCGAGGCAGGCAGATCACCTGAGGTCAGCCTGGCTAACATGGTGAAACCCTGTCCCTCCTAAAAATACAAAAATTAGCTGGGCGTGGTGGCGCACACCTGTAGTCCCAACTACTCGGAGGCTGAGGCAGGAGAATCGTTGCAGTGAATGCCACTGCACTGCAACCTGGGCAAGAGTGAGACTCTGTCTCAAAATAAATAAATAAATAAATGAAGTATTTGTCGGAACCTTCTCTGAATAAATATTGGCCCAAGTATTCTGGAGGGTGTGTCCATAACTAAGTATTGTAGAGAATACAAGAAAACTATAAGAACTGATCTATAATTTAGTTATCCCTGTCATCTCCTTGGGTGGGCAGCTAACATTGGTGAAATAAAGAGTATTAAATGCTGAATTGTGTCCTACTAACTATAAGAGATGCCCTCTTCTCAATATAGCATTGCAATGGTGGTCTAAAGCAGTTGGAGAAGGCTTTTTTTTTTTTTTTTTTTTTTGGAGACGGAGTCTAGCTCTGTCACCCAGACTGGAGTGCAGTGGCACAATCTTGGCTCACGGCAACCTCACGCCTCCCAGATTCTTTTGCCTCAGCCTCCTGAGTAGCTGGGACTACAGGTGCCTGCCATCACACCTCGCTAATTTTTGTATTTTTAGTAGAGATAGGGTTTCACATTTTGGCCAGGCTAGTCTCCAACTCCTGACCTTGTGGTCCACCCGCCTCGGCCCCCCCACCCGCCTCGGCCTCCCAAAGAGCTGGGTTTACAGGTGTGAACCACCCTGCCCAGCCTGGAGAAGGGTTCTTAGATGAAGTTCTTAAGACTGAACTTGAGCTTAATCTTTAAAAGGAGATTCATAATCAGGACAATAGTTTATATTTATTTGTACCTTCTTTAATTAATCTATTTCTGAACATTCATTTTCGCCTACTGTGTACCAAACTGAAAAGGAAAGATCAAAAACAAAGCTCTTGTTTACATGGAACTCACCTTCTATTAGAGAATACAGTCATATGAACCAATGATACAATAAAGTAGAAAAGTGGAGGTATATTAAAAGCAATACAAGAACATGGTGGAGGAACATTTTAGTTCCCATAGCATTTGGGGTTCTCAGGAGAGGCATTGGAAGATAAATTGAGGTTATACCGATGAACGTATTTCAGACAAAGAGCACAAACATGAGCAAAGGCAAAGTGTAAAAGTGACAGTAGATGAGTGGTAGTAGATAGATTTTTGTAAAAGCTGAGGAAGGCCAAATTGCGAGTAGCTTTTCAGGCTGGGGAATTTGACTTATTCTCTATAGTAAGTGGGGCGGCCATCAAAGGAGACATAGGTAAGTATATCTTTATTTCAGGAAAAAATGCTCTGGTAACAGAAGAATGAATTAGAGTTGGGACTGTTGGAATAGCAAACCTGAGAGGCCTGAATTAGGCCAGGCATTGTGATAATAAGGTGAAGGTGTTAGGGAGAATTTTCAGAGGATTAATCTGTAGGACTTGATGCCCATTTATATACTAGTATGATTGAGGAAATCTAAGTATTATCTCCTGATTTTACCTTCATTTGCTACTTCTTTACCTTATATCCCCTGACTCATAGTCTTGCCCTCCAAATTTAGCTTGCTTTAAGGCAATCAACTTGTCCCATGATCCTCTCACTTTACTTTGTGCAAAGGTGAACCATAATAATGGATGCAGCCTCCAGAACCTAAAGGTTTTGTTTTTTTTTGCTACCCAGTTTGAGCACTCTGGCTTGTAATGGATGCTACTTAGTTTAAAGGCAAGTTAATCTCTCAAATTGACTAGGACATAAAAGTACTTTGAATTGAGAAATGCTAGGTTATTTCTTTCTTTCTTTTTTTTGAACACAGGGTCTCACTATGTTGCCCAGGCTGGTCTTGGAACTCCTGGGCTCAAGGGATGTTCCTGCCCCAACCTCCCAAGTTGCAGGGACTACAGGTGCCCATCACCACACCCAGCTAAACCCTGGGTTATTTCCATAAACTGCTTGTGTTTCAGATATTTGGAATATCTTCCAAGAACATTTTAAAAAATAAAGAATGATCCTGTATGAAATTACTAGGACTATTTTGATGTGCTATTTCTCTTGTTTTTATTTTTGACACTGCAAAAGATATAACTAAAGATATTTAAATTAAATCACAAATAAAAACTAGATTTTTCCTTTGCCTCCATCTTGCTCAAATCTGCTTATCCTTTTCAGAAATTAGTGGTTTTCCCATGTCCTGAAGCTGATTTGTCTCAGAAATGTAGATAGCTAATAGGCTCACCGACTAAGGAAGAGAGTTTTGTTTTGTTTTATTTTGAGACGGAGTCTCACTCTGTCACCTAGACTGGAGTTCAGGTGCAGTGGTGAAGTCTCAGCTCACTGCAACCTCCACCTCATGGGCTCAAGCAGTTCTCCTGCCTCAGCCTCCCGAGTAGCTGGGATTGCAGGCATGCACCACAATGCCCAGCTAATTTTTGTATTTTTAGTAGAGACAGGAATTTCACCATGTTGGCCAGGCTGGTCTCCTGACCTCAAGTGATCCACCTACTTTGGCCTCGCGAAGTGCTGGGATTACAGTCATGAGCCACTACTCCCAGCTGAGAATGTATTCTTTCTAAAAGCCAAGAATGTAAACCACTAAGAATGTCTTATCTGCTTATTCTTTGGAG
Source organism: Chlorocebus sabaeus (assembly GCF_047675955.1). Lineage (NCBI taxonomy): Eukaryota > Metazoa > Chordata > Mammalia > Primates > Cercopithecidae > Chlorocebus > Chlorocebus sabaeus. The sequence goes on along the minus strand of NC_132904.1, from coordinate 74,212,208 downwards.
CCCTTTGATGCATATACCATTTATATGTGTAAAAGCCTGGTGAAAACTTTTGACAACAGCCTCATGTACTATAGGATATGCCACTGCAATTACGAAATATTTTGATTTTTAGAAATTGATGTTTTAAAGTATGCCACAATATTTGTTTATATTACTGTCTCCAATTTACTAGTTCCTTTACTTTCTCTCCTACTCTAGGTAATCCTCTTTTTTTAAATGGCATCTTTTTTATTTTTTGGAGACAGAGTCTCGCTTTGTCATCCAGGCTAGAGTGCAGTGGTGCTATCACTGCAACCTCTGCCTCCCACCTTCAAGCGATCCTCCCACCTCAGCCTCCTAAGTAGCTTGGACCACAGGCACACACCACACGCCTGACTAATTTTTGTATTTTTTAGTACAGATAGGGTTTTGCCATGTTGGCCAGGTTGGTCTTGAACGCCTAGCCTCAAGTGATCTGCCCACCTTGGCCTCCCAAAACTATGGGTTTACAGGCGTGAGCTACCACACCCAGCTTTAAATGTCATCCTTTAAGAGGACATCTGTAATTATGACTTTATATCACATACTAAGTTCTCAGATTGTGTATAGAAAGGAGAGGAAAGTTACTGTTACAGGAAGACCAGTCTGACACAGAGCTGGTTAACCAATTGTTGTTGGTATTTGCTGATTCTCCCTAATAATCTGGATAACAAAGCTGTTGCTGTTTATAGTTCCTAGAATACATGTATGTGTGTGTGTGCATGTATACACACACGTATATATGAATCTTAGGAGCTCTAAACAGCAAAATATGTGTGTTTCTAAAATAAATACTAGCTGTAAATTCTAGCCATCGTCGTTCAGTTTTCTAAAGTAAGCACTTATATTCACTTCTAAAAAATCTGTGAAATAACTTATTTAGCATTCATCCTAGCAGCTTAGAGCCGTACTTACTCCCTGTGTCGTAATACAAGAGCATTTTACTCCCTATTTACTCCCTAAGCAACCCTTGTTTATGCATTCATTCAACATTTAAGCAACATGTATTGGGTACCTACTTTATGCCAATGAGTGTAATCAAATGAGGAAGTATATAATGTGGTCTTTACCTTAGAGGTCTCTACAGTCTTGTGGAAAAGAGGGATGGATGTACATTTCAGTGAGTATTTAGTGGCTAACCAGCAACTGTCTACAGACCTGATGGTGTGATGCTCTGTGATGTTTTAGAAGTCCACTGAATGATTCTTAAACATACTGGTTTTAATAGCATCACAATCTATCTCTAAAAAGACCATGAATATTCTTGTTAGAAGGGCACTAAAGGCTGCACTCTAAAAGACCTAGCCAGCTGGATACATTAATATCCTTATATAAGGAACATTACAAGCAGAGGGAGACAGAATGGTTACTATTTCAGTTCAGTTCAATTTAACATACAGAGGCATGTCAGAGCTCAGCTGTCCTTGCATTGGATTAACTTTCGGAGAACCAGGGAAAACACCTGCATTTTTTTTTTTTTTTAACAAGAGACAAGGTCTCACTCTTGATACCCAGGCTGGAGTGCAGTGGCATGATCAAAACTCACTGCAACCGCAAACTCCTGAGTTCAAGTAATCTTCCCATCTCAGCCTTCTGAGTAACTGGGACAATAGGTGTGTGCCACCATACCTGGCCAATTTTTATTTTTTTAATTTTTATAGAAACAGGCGTCTCACTATGTTGCCCAGCTGGTCTTGAATTCCTAGTGTCAAGGGACCTTGTGCCTCGGATTACAGGCATGAGCCACCACACCCAGCCATCCTGCTGTTTTTTTATATATAATTTAATTAAAGTCAGCAAAGGTTTGTTTCTTGGAAATCAAACTATGGAGATGTCATTGGCTCAAGTCTTCATTTCCTGGCTATAGTTATCTTCAGTTATGGCCTTCTAGAGCAGAGCTATATGTCTGCATTACTTTCTTCTCTTTCAACAGGAAGGAATGAATGGTCTCAGTGTCATTCACTGGGACCTTGATAAGGTTTTGTTTACATAATTTTTATAGCAATATTTATTACCATGCGATTATAAATGTTAATACATACACCCGAAATATTACTAAAAACTTTCTCCAGCATAACAAAGGTCTAATTTGTCTAATCAAAGGTGGCTTTCCATCTAATTGTATCAACTCGTCATAGCGTAACTCTTTATGAAGTTGCTTGTCTTATTTCAGTTATAGGTTTTATTTAACCAATGTAAGCCATTTCTGAAAGATATTGTTATATTGTTATCTTAACCCTAGGAAATGTTGAGCTCCCCATACATACTAATACTATATTAAAGTTTTATACTTAATAGCTAACATGGGCCAGAAGCAGTGGTCACGCCTATAAGCCCAGCACTTTGAGAGGCCAAGGTGGGTGGAATTTGAGACCAGGAATTTTGAGACCAGCCTGGCCAACATGGCAAAACCCCATCTCTACTAAAAATACAAAAATTATCTGGTTGTGGTGGCACTCACCTGTAATCCCAGCTACTTGGGAGGCTGAGGCAAGAGAATCACTTGAACCTGGGAAGTGGAGGTTGCAGTGAGCTGAGATTGCACCACCGCACTCCAGCCTGGGCAAGAGAGTGAGACCTTGTCTCTAAATAAATAAGTAAATAATAGCTAACATTTCTGTGACTTACCCACTGCTATTAACATGAAATTGTAATTTTAACATTGTGTGTATTCGTGATGTTTATGTAACAATTTTATTTTCAGCAAATCTCATGTATTTTGTTTGTTTTTCACCTAAAGAAAAGAACGCTTGGTGTATGTCGGTATCAGTATTGAAAACATCATTCCTCCACAAGTAAGTTTCTGATTTGTAATATTTTTAAATGGGAGATTGTCATAATGCTCTAAAATTTTACCCACCTTATGTAATGTTAGTGGTTTTATTTATTTACTTTGAGAAGGAGTTTCATTCTTGTCATCCAGACTGGAGTGCAATGGCACGTAATCTCTGCTCACTGCAGTGTCTGCCTCCTGGGTTCAAGCAATTCTCCTGCCTCAGCCTCCTGAGTAGCCGGGATTACAGGTGTCCGCCACCACACCTGGCTAATTTTTGTATTTTTAGTAGAGACAGGATTTCATCATGTTGGCCAGGCTGGTCTTGAACTCCTGACATCAGGTGATCCGCCCGTCTCAGTCTCCCAAAGTGCTGGGATTATAGGTGTGAGCCACTGTGCCTGGACGGTGGTTTTAAATCTATGATATACCAGTATTAAAAATGGAAATTTAAGACCTTGGAGAAATCACCCATAATCCCTCATGATTGAAATTTTATATATGCAGGTGACTCCAAAATGTGATATCACATCTAAACTAAACTTACGGCTTTTACCTTTGGAGTATGTTTCGTGTTTTTACGCTGAACTTTATAATGTGTTGTTAGCTTGTTTTGCATGCTGTTTATGTAAAATGACTAAAGAATAGTTAGGAGAGATTTGATTTTTAATTTTTACTTTGGGGATTGTTGAAAACTTCAGTTTGTATTGTTCATCACAGTTTGGGTTTTTTGAAGGATTACCTTTGTTTTGCATTTATTAGTCTAATTTATAACTAAGGTGTATATATCATGAGTGAAAGTGCATATAATGTGGTTTTATAATTTACATAGTTTGTAAATTTTTGTAATTTGTAAAAATGTGTGTAAGTAATTTCATTCCGGCTTAATTAAATCACAAGCTTAAATGGCCTGTCAAGTTATTTCCTTGAGTAGCAACCCCTTTCTTCTAAATCTTTCATTCGGGCAGCATACCTGTTGAACATCTTCTGTTGCAAGTTTATTTGTTAAAAGATGTATCAGTGGAAAAAATTCATCATGACTGTTGTAAAACAAGTACTGGTTGTAAACTCACAAAAGCATAAGAATTTTAATACAGAAGGATTTCATCCTTTAATCACCAGCATTCTTTTTAATCTGTATACTCGATGTTGCCATGTTTATTCACTTCTGGAGGGAATCATCTCGAACTTTTTCAAACCTTTCACATGTGCTACCTAGATGGAGATTACAAAACTTTTTATCCCAAGGAACTTTGTTCTCTCATAAGGAATAACCTCGATGCTTATTACCATATTTTTTAAGGAGCCAGACTTTTCTGAAGATCAAGAAGAAAAGAAAAAAGATTCCAAAAAATCGAAAGCAAACTTGCTTGAAAGGAGGTCAACAAGAACAAGGAAATGTATAAGTTACAGGTATGAAATGTGTGGAAATGTCTACAGTGAAAGAGGATTTATTTTGCAAGTACACAGCATGATCCAGAAGTATATGCTTTTCCTATCATGCTGATTATTAGCAGTTGTATATATATATTTCTTGCCTTCTATCTTTAGTCATATAATTTTTTTTCTTTTTTTTTTTTTTTTTTTTTTTTTTTTGAGACTGAGTCTCACTCTTGTTGCCCAGGCTGAAGTGCAGTGGCACGATCTCAGCTCACTGCAACCTCCACCTCCCGGGTTCATGTGATTCCCCTGCCTCAGCCTCCCAAGTAGCTGGGATTACAGGTGCCCACCACCACGCCCGGGTAATTTCTTTTATATTTTTGATAGATACGGGTTTCACCATGTTGGCCAGGCTGATCTCGAACGCCTGACCTCAGGTGATTTGCCCTCCTCAGCCTCCCAAAGTGCTGAGATTATAGCCGTGAGCTACCACTCCCGGCCTAGTCATAGAATTTTAGAGCACAGTGATCTTTTCCAAATGTAAATCTGTTCGTGTCATCCTCTTTTGCTTTAATATAGTTTGTCAGATTTCCATAGCTCTTGGGATAAGGATTGTTCCTTTTTTTTTTTTCCCCCGAGATGGAGTCTTGCTCTGCCACCAGGCTGGAGTACAGTGGCGCCATCTCCGCTCACTGCAACCTCCACCTCTCGGGTTCAAGCAATTCTCGTGCCTCAGCCTCCCAAGTAGCTGGGACTACAGGCGCCCGCCACCACGCCCAGCTAAATTTTGTATTTTTAGTAGAGATGAGGTTTCACCATGTTGGCCAGGATGGTCTCAATCTCTTGACCTTGTAATCCGCCTGCTTCAGCCTCCCAAAGTGCTGGGATTACAGGCATGAGCCACCACACCTGGCCAAGCACTGATACTTTTAACAAGGCCAGTAAGGCACTGCATAGTCTCATCTCTACTTCCCTCTCCAACTCTGTCTTATCACATTCTCCCTTACGCTCTCTGCATTTGTTGCATCTCCTTTTAGTCCCTTTGTACATACTGTTTACCTGCACTTTCCTTTTCAGTTTTAGCTTGTTAACCTCCTCTATATGAAATCCCCCCATTATATGCCTTCATAGCAACCAGTTCTTTTCCCTGAAAGCACTTACAATTGTAATGAGTGTGGTTGTGATGACTTACTAACATTTTTCATCATCACTAGATTGTTAGCATGAAGGTAAGGACTATGTCTCTTTTACATGGACTTGTGTCCCCTATACCTAGCATAGTGCTGACAGATAATTAATGCTTTGTTAGTACCTAGTGAAAGAATCAGTAAATATTACCTGGTTTACTTTTTAACACCAGAGACACCAGAAAAGGAAATTTTTCCATGGTCATTGTTAGTAGCTAGTCCTAGAAACCTTATCTTCTAAAACCCTATCTTCCAGTCTAGTGTTCTTTCCACTAAATCACGCTGTCTCATTCAAATAATAAATAAATTACATTTTAGTTATTTTAGATCATTTTTAGGCCTATAGCTTCTAAAATCTGGGATAACACCAAAGCAGTTTTTTAACTTGAATAACTGGAAATGGAAAAGGAAAACAGTGGATTTTATAAAACTCTTAACTTTGAACTTGATTCTTATTTATAAACTTACATCAGTAATCATGGAGGAATTTGCCTCTATTGTTAGTGTTAAAACTTTATAAAAATATGGTAGAATCAGTTAGGGTAAAATCTCGTATACACGGGAATAGTGCCCATCCTAGTCTTTAAAAAAACACTTCAAAAAATAAAAAGTATTCTTCTATATGTATGAAGTCAAAGCTGACAGATGGAAAGTGCAAATGTAAAGTCAGTTCTGCTGCAACATAACATGTATTTTTAAAAATCACCATGCTGTGCAAAATTATACAGGAGAAACCATAGGGATTATGGAAAATATGGGGTTAGAGACATACATTAAAGACTTCATTGGCAATGCATTAAAAAAGATAGGAATATACTAAAAATGAGAGCACCATTTGACATATGTTAAATAAGTAAGAAATACATAAATACTACATTAACTATGGCGTTTTATACTGAGAAAAGACCTGAAGCTTGTCTGTGGAAGCAGAGAATTGCAGTTTGTAAATTATGGTGTGGTGGCAGAAGGAGTTTTATCTGAAATCAGAAAAGTATAACATTACATGCAAAAGGCTATAGTTTATAACACATAGTGAACTGATGTTACTGGTAGATGTCTTGGGTATGTGTGTTTTGTAGATTGCTGTGCAACTCAGTTCAGCTAGGTGCAGTTTTCTGCGTTCACCTAGCGTTTCTCACAAATGAAATTGCACATAAATTGGCTGGGCATGGTGGCTTACACTTGAAATCCCAGTACTTTGGGAGACTGAGGCAGGAGGATCATTTCAGTCCAGAAGTTCAAGACCATCCTGGGCATCATAGACTCTGTAAGAGAGAGGATGGCGGGGAGGAGGGAAGGAAAGGAAGGGAAGAAAGGAGGGGAGGAAGGAAATTGCACATAAGCATGTACGAATGAAATACATACCATGTTTGAGTTGTTTTGTAATGTGTCAGTCATTTTGGAACTAGGTAGAGTATGAAATAAATGCATTACATAATACATTTTATACGAAAAAACGTAGTTTACCCTAAATTCCTATTTTACTCGTATATAATTTTAGAGCTTAAAGGGATAATCTGTGTTAATCCACCATCACAGATGAGACAACCAAGACCAAGGGAATATAGATACATGGAGTGTTGTGTTCAGAAATCTTTTATCTGATTATCTTTTATCTGCATCTGGGATATAAATCAAGACTGTTTAGTTGCATTAAAAATGACTTAGATTATCACTAAGGCAAGAGTGGAATGTTTCATTCTTTCTGAAATAGTTTCAGATACCTGAAGTTCTGATGGTCTTTGATTTTAGCAAACAAATTTCTCAGTAAGAAAGTAGTCACTCAAAGAAATAGGTTATTATGCGACCTTAGAGCTGCACCCTATCCTCAGGACAAACGCTGTTTTCAGTTAACTTTGCATGTGGCATCTGGCTTTATCTGTATCTGCTATTCTACCCTAATGAATGGATGTGCTAAGTTTTACTTTCTCAGAACTTAAGAAAAATCCGCACTACAGCTACCAGAATGTTTCTCAAAATATTGCAGTTGTGAAAAATTGGAAATAAACTGTTTTGACTAAATCTGGTACATGTGTAAGATGAGATACTATGCAGCCAGTAAAAATTACATTGTAAAAGAAGAGCTCTCCATCTGAAATTTATGAGTCCTTTGAAATTATATATTCTAACTCTGAAGGCCAGATATTTAGTTTTTAGAGATGGTGTCTTGTTATGTTGCCTAGACTGGACTCCCAACTCGTGGGCTCAAGCCATCCAACTGCCTCAGACATCCAAGTAGTTGGGACTATGGACTCAAGTCATCCTGCTGTCTCGACCTCCCAAGTAGCTGGGACTATGGGTGTATACAACTACTCCCAGCCTCCAGCTTTTAGTCTTTTTTTCTTTTTTTGAGACAGGGTTTCACTCTGTCGCACAGACTGGAGTGCAGTGGCATGATCACAGCTCACTGCAGCCTGGAACTCCTATGCACAAACAATCCTATTGCCTCAGCTTCCCAAAGTGCTAGGACTACAGGCACACATCACCATACCTGGCTAATGTTTTTAATTTTTAATTTTTGTAGATAACAGGGTCTCACCATATAGCCCAGACTGGTCTCAACCTCCTGGGCTCAAGTTATACTCCTGCCTCAGCCTACCAAGAGTGCTGAGCCACTGCACCCAGCCCCAGCTTTTAGTTTTTATGCTGTTGTTAATCCATTGTGTGCTCATAATCTCACCCTCTTCAATATAATGTACTCTGGTGATGGAAGTATTCTATTTCTTTGATGTCTGATACAGTGGCCGTAGCCATATGTGACTATTAAATACTTGAATTATATCTAGTGAGGAACAGAATTTTAAATTTTAATGAATTTAAATATAAATAGCCACACATGGCTAGTAATTACCATTTTTAGCATAGTTTTAAACAAGTTACTTCATAACTTGTTTTGAGGTTTGGCTGAGCCCTGAAGTAAAAGGCATTTTATATGTGAAGAAATCTTAGGAATCCTTTAGTCGTGATCCTTTTCTTTAAGTCAAGGTAAACAGCTTCAAGAAGTACTTTTACCTAGTTCTAAAATTTTAACCTTTCATGTATGAATTTTAGTAATAATATAATTTTCTTTTTTTTTTCTTTTTCTTTTTCTTTTTTTTTTTTTTTTTTTTTTGAGACGGAGTCTCGCTCTGTCGCCCAGGCTGGAGTGCAGTGGCCGGATCTCACCTCACTGCAAGCTCCGCCTCCCGGGTTTACAGCATTCTCCTGCCTCAGCCTCCCGAGTAGCTGGGACTACAGGCGCCCACCGCCTCGTCCGGCTAGTTTTTGGTATTTTTTAGTAGAGACGGGGTTTCACCGGGTTAGCCAGGATGGTCTCGATCTCCTGACTTCATGATCCGCCTGTCTCGGCCTCCCAAAGTGCTGGGATTACAGGCTTGAGCCACCGCGCCCGGCCAATAATATAATTTTCAATAGCAGTAATAATATAGCCCTACTATTGGGACTTTTTTTTTTTTTTGAGACAAGGTCTCACTCTGTCCCCCAGGCTGGAGTGCAGTGGTTCAATCTTGGCTTACTGCATCCCCTGCCTCTTGGGCTCAAGCAATCCTCTTGTCTCGGCCCCTCAAGTAGCTGGAACTACAGGCACACACCACACACCCAGCTAATTTTTTATATTCTTTATAGAGACAGGGGTTCACCATGTTGCCCAGGCTGGTCTTGAACTCCTGGGCTCAAGTGATCTACCTGCCTTGGCCTCCCAGAGTGTTGAGATTACAGATGTAAACCACTGTGCCCAGACATATTATTAGGACTTAATAGTATTTATGGAACTGTAATTTTATTTTACTTACTTTGCCATGTGATTTGTATAATTAGGAGTTGGCAAATTATGGCCTGTGGGCCCAATTCAGCTCACTTCTAGTTTTTGTACAACGTGACCTCAAAGTGGTTTTTATAAATGCTTGAAAAAAAGGATCAAAAGAAAAATAATATCCTGTGAAAATTATATGGAAATTACCTATAATTCAAATTTTAATGCTCATAGAGTTTTATTGAAACACATCTGTATCATTTACTTACATGTTGTCTGTAGCTGCTTTGCACTACAATAGCAGAGTTGAGTAGTTACAACAGAGACTGCATTGTCTGAAAAGCCTAAAATATTTATCATCTGGCCCTTTATAAAAATATTTGCTGACATTGCCTCAGTCCAATTTGACTGCTATCACAAAGTAACCATAAACTGGATAACCTATAATCAACAGAAATTTATTTCTCACGGTTCTAGAAGCTAGGGAGTCCAAGATCAAGGCACTGGCAGGTATGGTGTCTGGTGAGGGCCTGCTTTCTGGTTCATAGATGGCACCTTCTAGGGTGTTCTTAATCACAGAAGGGATGAGGGGACTCTTTAGGGTAGACCTAATGCCTAGTAAAGGCCTTCTCCTTCGTAGATGGCCATCTTCTCACTGTAACCCCATATGGTGGAAGAAACAAAGGGTCTCTCTCTGGTTTCTTTTATGTGGGCACTAATCTTATACATGAGGGCTCTGCCAAAGACCCCACCTCCTAATACCATCACCTTGAGATTTATTATTTCAACATGTGAATTTTGAGGGGACGTAAACAATCAGACAGTAACAGACATCTGCTAAAGGTAATCTTTAAAAATAAAAGGCTGCTGGGTGCGGTGGCCCACACCTGTAATCCCAGCACTTGGATCACGAGGTCAAGAGATGGAGACCATTCTGGCCAAATAGTGAAACCCCGTCTCTACTAAAAGTACAAAAATTAGCTAGGTGTGGTGGCACATACCTGTAGTCGCAGGTACTCGGGAGGCAGAGGTTGCAATGAACCGAAATGGTGCCACTGCACTCCAGCCTGGTGACAGAGCAAGACTCCATCTCAAAAATAAATAAATAAATAAAAATAATTAAACCAAAAAAAAAAAAAGCCAGGACAGGCTATAATATGATCATTGTATATATTTTAGATTTGATGAGTTTGATGAAGCAATTGATGAAGCTATTGAAGATGATATCAAAGAGGCCGATGGAGGAGGTATGTGTTTGTCATTCTCTCTTCTTCGTAGAACTCTGCCAAGAAGTTCATTCAGGTGCCAAATTAGGGCAGTGAGCATATTTTTTTATTATCTTTCCCAGTGTGTATTATGATTAGTACTGATGTTAGTTGTCTCAGATTTAGAGTAATTTTTGGACACGATGTCAGTGTATAGACTCAGATCTTACTAATTACTTTTAAAGCAGTTTTGTTTTACAACCTGATATAAAACATTGATGTTCCTACATAGGTTAAAAAATTTACTTCTGATTCCATATAGAAAACTGAGGAAACTTTTGTGTTGTCTTTGAGACTACAAAGTCTCAACAATTATGGATAATCAGAACCAAAATAATTTAAACCAAAATTTAAGTTAACCTATTAAAAATTGGTTTTCTTAGTTTCATAGTCTTTAGTAAGTGGCATTAAAATAGAAGAACTTGAAGGTAATTTAATTAAAGCACTATTAGCCAATGCTCCAATATGGAGCATTCTGGTTTCTACTTAGTTATTATGAAAACTCTGGAAAAGATTGATAAGTAGGTCGTTTAAGGCTTTTCCAGAAATGTTTGTCTTGTTTACATCTTTGCTGCTGAATTCTCACTTTTTCTGTCCTGCAAACACTGTTTTTAAAAACTCTATTGGCCTCTTTCTAAAGCCTTGTCCAAAAGACAGCTTTCAAGAAGAGATTCTTGAGTGACTGCTCATAGGTATGAGGTTTCTTTTTTGGGTGATGAAAATGTTCTGGAGTGAGTTAGTGGTGATGGTTGCACAGCTTTGTGACTATACTGAAAACCTCTGAATCGCACACTTTAAGAGGGTGAATATTATGGTGTGTGAATTATATAAAAATTTAAAAAACAAGAGGTTCCCTACGTAGTAAACTTCTATTCAGTAGGATAAACGAATGCTAAAACTCTGAGACCTCTGTCAGCTGAAGTCATGAGAAAACTGCGTATTTGTAGGAAGAAAATAAAGAAATGAAGAGCTGCTAAGCATGAATAAGGACTGTCTCTAGAAATTAAAGGGAAGCTTTTAATAAATACATATTTTTCTCTCCCTGAACTTCCCTCCTCCAAACTCAGGAGTTGGCCGAGGAAAAGATATCTCCACCATCACAGGTCATCGTGGGAAAGACATCTCTACTATTTTGGATGAAGAAAGAAAAGAAAATAAACGACCCCAGAGGGCAGCTGCTGCTCGAAGGAAGAAACGCCGGCGGTTAAACGATCTGGACAGTGACAGCAACCTGGATGAAGAAGAGAGCGAGGATGAGTTCAAGATCAGTGATGGGTGCGTGGTCTCCCACTAGACCCCAATCCCTAGATACCAGCAGGAACAGGACTGGGCTAGCAGAGAGGCTTGCCCGTGCCATGATGAGGGTTTTCTTCTTCATGTCCATAGACTAGCTCTGTTTATTTTCAGGATATTTAAAGCAGATTCGAGAATACTAATTTTGGCCCGTTTTTAAAATTTAGAACAGAAAATAGATTTATGGTTGTTTAACATTCAAAATTATATTTAAATTTTACTGACTACAATTAAACTTTGATTTGTCAAGAGCTTTCTCTGTAACTCTGTGCCACCTTCTGCCAGGTCTGTGAGGGGTTTCCAGTCCTATGTGAAAAATAAATAAGTAATTAGATATTATCCTCTCATGACTCATAGGAGTTGGACTTGGGACAGGTAATCCAGTATAGAAGATCAAGAAAGGCTTCTTTGCATAGTTGAAATTGAAACAATATTGCAGAGTTTCTCCTTTCAGATTATTAGAAGAGGAAACAAGCATATAAACCACAAAAAAAAGTCATTCTGCATAACTGCTACTGAAATACAGGGAAAGATAAATTAGGGTACAGAGGAAAGTTGGCTTAAAGTAAAAGTAAAGCTTGATCTGAAATTTGAAGAATAAATATTTGGAATCAACAAGTGTGGGACTAAAAGCAGGATAAGATAAAGGTATTATAAGCATAGAAGTTTTATGTCCAAGACAGCAAGCCATAAAATGTCATGGAATGTTTGGGAAACTCCTGTTGGCTCAGGATAGCAGGAATAAGGGGATGAAGTAGAGAGTGCCCTGCTGGAGATGTGGTGAAGTGATAAAAAGAACCAGATTAGGGAGTGTTTTATTAGTCATGCATAAGTGTTTTGACTTATCCTGAAAATTATACAAAACCAGTGAAGGGTTTTAAACACAAAATTAATATGAGATTTATGCTTCAGAAAGATTCATCCTGGCATTCGTTTGGAGAATAGATTGAGGGGAAATGAGACCAGATATTAGAGAAACTATTTGTGGAGTTGCTTTTGTAGTTTAGGTGAGTATGAAAAGCTGAAAACAGAAGAGATCAGGTTTGAGAGATTATCTTTTAAGAGGTAGACTCTAGAGAAATTAGCAATTGATTAGATATGATCAATGAAAGGGGGAAAGTTAGGATAAATACCACGCTTCTGGTTGGAGTTACTGGATGAGCGATGACGCCAAATACCAGGCCAGGGAACAGAAGAGAGAAGTAGATTGGGAAATAATGAATTCACTTTTGAATATGTTGAATTTAACATAGGGGACATCTCAAGAGGTCAAACCAGTACAGAAATCAACATTAATTCATCTTTACAACCCCTCCTAAGAGGATAGGGGGCAAAACATTTTCCCCATTTTATAAATAGGGCATTTGATACAATTATCTGGATATGTTGCACTATACTTAATGATTCACTGGGCTCACTAGAATTTGAACTTAGTACTCTTAAAAAATGGGTTCACTCTTCTAAATACTATTGTATTTTATCTGGTTTCTCTTGGACAGATCTCAAGATGAATTTGTTGTGTCTGATGAAAACCCAGATGAAAGTGAAGAAGATCCACCATCTAATGAAGACAGTGACACTGACTTTTGTAGCCGTAGACTGAGGCGACACCCCTCTCGGCCAATGAGGCAGAGCAGGCGTTTGCGAAGAAAGACCCCAAAGAAAAAGTATTCCGATGATGATGAAGAGGAGGAATCTGAGGAGAATAGTAGAGACTCTGGTAAAAATAATCTGTATCCATATGATACCTCAGCTCAACAAATTCTTTTTTTTTTTTTCTTGTTGCTCATGCTGGAGTGCAATGGCACCATCTCGGCTCACCGCAACCTCTGCGTCCCGGGTTCAAGCGATTCTCCTGCCTCAGCTTCCCAAGTAGCTGGGATTACAGGCATGCACACCATGACCGGCTAATTTTATATTTAGAAACGGAGTTTCTCCATGTTGGCCAGGCTGGTCTCAAACTCCCGACCTCAGGTGATCTGCCCGTCTCGGCCTCCCAAAGTGCTGGGATTATAGGCACGAGCCAGCACACTGCCCAGCTCAACAAATTCTTATGACTTCTGGAGTTAAGAGTTCTTTTTTTTTTTTTTTTTTTTTTTTGAGACGGAGTCTCGCTCTGCCGCCCAGGCTGGAGTGCAGTGGCCGGATCTCAGCTCACTGCAAGCTCCGCCTCCCGGGTTCACGCCATTCTCCTGCCTCCGCCTCCCGAGTAGCTGGGACTACAGGCGCCCGCCACCTCGCCCGGCTAGTTTTTTGTATTTTTTAGTAGAGACGGGGTTTCACCATGTTAACCAGGATGGTCTCAATCTCCTGACCTCGTGATCCACCCGTCTCGGCCTCCCAAAGTGCTGGGATTACAGGCTTGAGCCACCGCGCCCGGCCGAGTTAAGAGTTCTTAAAATTCTGTTCCTAAGACTTATTTCTGACTAAATTTTTCTCATAGAAAGCACATCTGAGAAAATACATACAGATTGATATGTTAACTTCATATCAGATGCCTAGTAGGATTGTGATGACTCCTTGGTGTCAGATGTTTCCATGCCTAAACCTTCATCTTCATAGGGTTTCTTGGAAATCATTTTCAATAAACCGTGAACATTTCCATCAGATGCCCAGCTGTTGGAGAGAGAAGAATATAAGTTAACTCACATTTAGACCACAGTCAGTGTTGAGTAGTTTTTACAGGTTAACAGTAGTTGGTGTTGTTATAGAGTATGCTTATCCTTATTAAGTGAGTAAATAGAGGCTCAACCACTAAAAGAAATGCGTGCTCATCTTACTGGAGCACGCATTTACTTACTGGATAGGTGTCATCTTACTGGAGAAGAACCATAGATAGGAGTGTCAGACTCTGGCCATCTTTGTGGGGGTTTTTTGGTTTTATTTATCTTCTTTCCTAAACTGTCTAAATAACTGATGATAATATCATGCCGCTTTATCAGTGATTATTTCTTAAGAACAAGGACATTTTCTTACATAACCACAGTGCAGTTACCAAATTCAGATATTTTAACATTGATATAATGCTATTACCTAATTAACAGTACACATTCAAATTTTTATCAAGTATCTCCGTATTATTCTTTATATCTTTTTATTTTCCTAACCCAGGATCCATTCCAGGGCTACGTGTTTATTCACATCTCTTTAGTCTCTATTAATCTGGAATGTTCCTCAAATTTTGTCTCCTCGATCTTGATATTTTTAAAGAGTACATACTAGTTGTTTTGTAAGATGTTTCTCAGTTTGGATTTCTTTTGTTTCCTTGTGATAAGATTCAGATTACGCATTTATAGCAGGAACAGCACAGAGAATGTTGCATCTTCTGAGTCTCTTTATTATTTTTCCTTATAATTAATAAGTAATTTGTGGGAATTTGAGACTATTTAAATATCCTGTTCCTTATATTTCACCTACTAGTTTTAGTTTCTGTGGATAATTCTAACTCTGTCATGTCTGTTATATTTATGTATTGTTGTTCTGTAAGGAAGAACATTTCCCTTCTCCTCCGTATGTTTATTTATGTCAACGTATACTCATGGATTCTTATTCTGATCAGTGGATATACTACATTCCCATCACTATTTAGGCTCCATTTGTCCGAAATTTGGCCAATGAGAACCACTTCAACCTATTGGCAAGCTATTTTGAAATGTTTGAAATCCATGAAAGAATAAACAAGCTTGAATGTAGTACTTTGGTGGAATTTAATGTTCTGAAAAACAGCGGTGACATAATGCAATAGCCTCACTCTGGTTTATTGATCAGAGATGACAAGAACAATCCTATTTAGCAGTGCTTTGCAAGTTTAGGTCTGTGTACTTTTATTTAGCAGATTTGTATTCTTTATGGAGAAAAGTCAAAAATATAACTTGAGTTCTATATTTATGTGGAACAGATTCATGAGTTTTCTTTGGTTAGAGGGCTTAACCTCTGCAATACATTATGACTATAGCCACATGTAGAACAGCAGATTATCAGGAGGCAGATTTGTGGTAGCCGTCTACCAAGAAGAGCAGTCATGGCAACTGTGTACCTGACCAGGTAGCTGTAGGTCAGTTGCAATAAGGACTATTTCTAAAAAAGTATAAAACATTTAGGCCGGGCACGGTGGCTCACACCTGTAATCCCAGCAATTTGGGAGGCCGAGACAGGCAGACTACCTGAGGTCAGGAGTTCAAGACCAGCCTGGCCAACATGGCAAAACCCCATCTCTACTAAAAATATAAAAATTAGCTGGGTGTGGTAGCGGGTACCTGTAGTCCCAGCTAGGAGGCTTAGGCAGGAGAATTGCTTGAACCCAGGAGGTGGAGGTTGCAGTGAGCCAAGATCACGCCACTACACTCTAGCCTGGACGACATAGTGAGACTCTATCTCAAAAACAAACAAAAAAGGATAAAACATTTTCTAATCTTGAGGATTCACTGCTAAGAGTATACATTGTGAGGTTTGGCATTAAAAACCCCCACAGATTGACTCATTCTTTTTTTTTTTTTTTTTTTTTTTTTTTTTTTTTTTTTTTTAAGTGAGACTTAAAGGCCAGGCATGTTATAATCTCAATGCTTTGGTAGGTAGCCAGGCGTAGTAGTGCGTGCCTGTGATCCTAGCTCTAGCTACTGGGGCGGCTGAGGCCAGAGGATCTCTTGAGCCCGGGAGGTTGAAGCTGTAGTGAGCTGCGTTCATGCCACTGCACTCCAGCCTGTGTGACAGTGAGATACTCTCTCAAATAAAATGAGACTTACAAAAGTTACTGTTCACTTAAAAATATTTATGACTGAACTCTACTTAGTAGCTTTTCATTTTTATAACCTAAGCTACATTTCTACTTAATAGACTTAAATTTTGTACTTTTTTCTTCCTTTTTTTTAAAATAGAAAGTGACTTCAGTGATGATTTTAGTGATGATTTTGTAGAAACTCGGCGAAGGCGGTCAAGGAGAAATCAGAAAAGACAAATTAACTACAAAGAAGACTCGGAAAGTGACGGTTCCCAGAAGAGTTTACGACGTGGTAAAGAAATAAGGCGAGTTCACAAGCGAAGACTTTCTAGCTCAGAGAGTGAAGGTAAGGCATAGGTCTCCTACGTATAGAAGTTTGGACAAGGCAAAATAGACATTATAAAGTGAACTCAGGATTGTGATTCTGTACCATTCTTTAAAATTAATGTAACCAGGCCAGGCGTGGTGGCTTATGCCTGTAATCCCAGCAGTTTGGTAGGCCAGGGCAGGCAAATCTCTTGGGGCCAGGAGCTCAAGACCAGCCTGTCCAACATGGTGAGACCTTGTCTCTACTAAAAATTAAAAAATTAGCCTGTGTGGTGATTTGCATCTGTAATCTTAGCTACTCAGGAGGTTGAGGCAGGAGAACTGCTTGAACCTGGGAGGCAGAGGTTGCAGTGAGCCAAGATCGCACCACTGCATTCCACCCTGGGTGACAGAGGAAGACTGTGTCTCAAAAGAAAAAAAAATCATATAACCAATAGTATCTTTGAGATAAAACCTATAATTTTGTGCATATTATAGTTTAAATAAAGGATACTTGATAAGAGGCTAATTTTTAAGATCTCCATTGTAGTTAAAATTTTCATTGAAACTAGAAGAATCTCAGAAAATTGTGATCTGATCAAAATTTATTCTGCTTTTTTTTTTTACTCCCTTATTCATGGCCCTCATTTTGAAATAACCTCTTATGTCCTCAATAGCTGAAAGGTTTCAAATAAAAGTGCCTACTGTCTCTTTCCACCTTTACTATGATTTCCGTTGGAAACTGTTTTATTTCCTAATAGCTATAGCTGTGCCCCCTACCAGTAGTACAAGACAAGCTCTAAAATATGAATTTCTGACATCCATTTAGTCTTTTTTATTATTTATTTTATTTATATATATATATATATATATATATAGAGAGAGAGAGAGAGAGAGAGAGAGAGAGAGAGAGAGAGAGTGTGTGTTTTGTTTTTTTTTTTGGAGATAGAGTCTCACTCTGTCGCCCGGGCTGGAGTGCAGTGGTGGGATCTCGGCTCACTACAACCTCCGCCTCCCAGGTTCAAACAATTCTCCTGGCTCAGCCTCCCAAATAGCTAGGATTTTAGGCATGTGCCACCACGCCTGGCTAATTTTTGTATTTTTAGTAGAGACGGGGTTTCACCATGTTGACCAGGCTAGTCTCAAACTCCTGACCTCAGGTAATCCGCCCGCCTCGGCCTCCCAAAGTGCTGCGATTACAGGCCTGAGCCACCGCGCCCAGCTTTATGGCCTATTTTGAAGATTGTTTTGCTTTCATAGATTAAACATGAATTTAAGTTTGAGCCCAAGACAAAAGAGGAAGGGGAAAAAAATGTTTGGATGTGAAATGCTAAAGAAGGGAGGTGAACATCTTTTTTGAATGTGTACTTACCTTCATGTGTCACAGAGACAAACATAAATGCATTAGTTAAGCCATTAAATATGAATATTTATTAAACTAGGCCCTATTCCAAGCACTGGCATATAACAGCAGACAAAATAGTTCTTATGAAACTCTTATTTTAGTTGGGAAGAAAGCGACAATAAACAAGATAAGTAGAATATATAATATATTAGAGATGAGTGCTGTGGAAAAAAATAAAGGAGAAAAGGGGATTGGGAAAGTAGTTGAATTTCAGATAATATACTAAGGAAATCCTCACTAAGAAAACATTTGAGTGAAGACCTGAAAGAAATGTTGTGTGTGAGTCATGCAGTTATCTAAAAGAAGAATGATACAGGCAGATGGAACAATAAGTATGAAGTCCTTGAGATATGTTTGTGCTTGTCATGTTCAGCAAACAGAAGGGAGTGCAGGGTTGTTGGAGCAGAGTGAGTGAAGGCAAACATAATGAGATGAAGCAAAGAGGTCAATGGGGACCAGTCAGCAAACGACAGCCCACCTGCTTACATAAATAAAAAAGCAAGGTTTTGTTTTTGTTTTTGAAACAGAGGCTCACCCTGGCTGGCGTTCAGTGGCATAATCACAGCTCACCATAGCCTCAATCTGCTGTGCTCAAGCAGTCTACCCTCCTCAGCCTCCCAAGTGGCTAGAAGTGGCATAAGCCACCACACTGTGCTAATTTTTAATTTTTTTTTTTAATAGAGATGAGATCTTGCAGTGTTGCCCTGGCTGGCCTTAAACTCCTGGCCTCAAGTGATCCACCCCCCACCTTGGCCCCCCACAGTGTTAGGATTACAGGTGTAAGCTACTGCACCCTACCCTGTAATACAATTTTTATTGGAAGACTACCATGCCCGCTTGTTTACATATTGTCTATTGCCTGCTTTCTCAAAAAGCTGAGTTGTTGTGACTGAGAGTATAGGGCCTGCCTCTTATATAAAAGATGTGCTAATCTCTGATGATAAATAGTGCCGTGCAGTTTAACTTTCTGCAGTGATTATATATGTGCTGATGGTTACAATAGCCACTAGCCTTCATATGGCTTGAGCACTTGAAATGTGGCTAGAGTGACCATGGAACTGAATTTTAATTTTTATTTAATTTTGACTAATTTAAATTTAAAATAACCACATGTGACTAGTGTTTACCATATTAGGTAACACAGAGTAGGGTATTGTATGGACTTTGGATTTTTATTTCGTGTGAGGTGAGAAACATTTGGGCCAAAGCACAGATGAGTATTGAGAAGCAGATGAGGAGGAGGAGGAAAGCAAACCATCACACATTTTGAGCAAAGGAGTGATGTGATCTGACTTAGGTTTTAATTTGCTGTGGTAGCTGTGTTATGAATAGATTGAAGGGGGCTAGGGCAGAAGCTAGAAGACCCATTGGGAAGTTACTGTAATAGTCCAGGTGAGAGATGATGGAGGGTAGAACTGGGTCAGTAGCAGTAAAGGGGCAAAAGCAGTCACATTAGGGATATGTTTTAAAGTGAGACCGAAAGGATTTACTGTTGGGTTGGGTGAGAGAAAGAAAATAATCAAGGATGACTGAGAAATTGGAGGAGCAATTGTGGAAAACTAAGATGGTAGAGACCACAGTGCTGCAGGATTAAGGAGAAAATTTAGGAGCCCACTTTGAGACACGTCATTTGAAATGCCTGCTTAGAGATACCCAGGCCTAGATGTCAAGTAGGCAGTTTGATACACTAGTCTGGAATTCAGTGGTTGCCTAAAATAAATATGAAAGCCATTAGCATATAGATGGCATGCCAAGTTGTGAGACTAGGTGAGCTCTTCTAAAATGGAAGTAGAGTCATCTTCAGTATCCATTGGGGATTGGTTTCAGGATCCCCGCAGATACCAAAATCCTTGGATTTATAAGTCCCTCATATAAAATGGTGTCATATTTGCATATAACCTACCCATATCCTCCATATACTTTAATCTCTAGAATATTTAAAATACCTGATACAATGTAAATGCTATATAATTGTTATACTGTATTGTTTAGTGAATGACAAGAAAAAAGTCTTATGTATGTTCAGTTCAGACACTACCATCTATTTTTTTCCTGAATATTTTCCATCTGCAGTTGGTTAAATTCATGGATAGGGAGGCCCAACTGTATAGACAAAGAAGAGAAGACAATTAAGACTACCAAGGGTGTCTGATAACTAAGATGAGAATTGGCACAGTGTTTAAGATGTACAGAGTTGGGTGTCCAGTTTAAATCTTTCCTTATCAGCATGTTGACATGATAACCTAATTTGTGTACTAGTGGGAAGGAGTTTCTTAGTTTGTAACTAACCTATCTTCATTTAATTCAAGCATTATCAGACATCTTCCCCAAGAAATATGCTGTTGGCCAGGCACAGTGGCTCACGCCTGTAATCCCAGCACTTTGAGAGGCCAAGGTGGGCAGATCACTTGAGGCCAGGAGTTCGAGACCAGTCTGGCCAACATGGTGAAACCCCGTCTCTACTAAAAATGTAAAGAAATTAGCTGGGTGTGGCAGCACATACGCCTGTAATCACAGCTCCTCGGGAGGCTGAGGCAGGAGAATTGCTTGAACCTGGGAGGCAGAGGTTGCAGTCAGCCGAGTTTGCGCCACTATGCTCCAGCCTGGGAGACAGAGTGAGACTCCGTCTCAAAAAATAAAGTAGGCCAGGTGCGGTGGCTCACGCCTGTAATCCTAGTACTTTGGGAGGCCAAGGCAGATGGATCACAAAGTCAGGAGTTCGAGACCAGCCTGGCTAACATAGTGAAACCCCGTCTCTACTAAAAATACAAAAAGTTAGCCTGGTGTGGTGGCAGGCACTTGTAATCCCAGCTACTCGGGAGGCTGAGGCAGGAGAATGGCTTGAACCCGGGAGGTGGAGGTTGCAGTGAGCCAAGATCACGCCATTGTACTCTAGCCTGGGCGACAGTGTGAGACTTGGTCTCAAAAAAAAAAAAGAAAATATTCTCTAAAATGATAAATAAAGTATACCATGAATCATATTGGGCACTGTTATGGGACTGAGAAGAGAGAAATCAGACCAATTATTGAAAGGACATTTTTATGTACAAGCAATTCTGAAAGCAGGCCGTGGTGAATATGGGGAGGAAAAGGAGAATTAAATTCGTTTATGGTTACCCATGCCAATGGCTTAAATGTGCTGTTTATTCTAGAGAGCTATTTGTCCAAGAACTCTGAAGATGACGAGCTAGCTAAAGAATCAAAGCGGTCAGTTCGAAAGCGGGGCCGAAGCACAGATGAGTATTCAGAAGCAGATGAGGAGGAGGAGGAAGAGGAAGGCAAACCATCCCGCAAACGGCTACACCGGATTGAGACGGATGAGGAGGAGAGTTGTGACAATGCTCATGGAGATGCAAATCAGCCTGCCCATGACAGCCAGCCTAGGGTCCTGCCCTCAGAACAAGAGAGCACCAAGAAGCCCTACCGGATAGAAAGTGATGAGGAAGAGGACTTTGAAAATGTAGGCAAAGTGGGGAGCCCATTGGACTATAGCTTAGTGGACTTACCTTCAACCAATGGACAGAGTCCTGGCAAAGCCATTGAGAACTTGATTGGCAAGCCTACTGAGAAGTCTCAGACCCCCAAGGACAACAGCACAGCCAGTGCAAGCCTAGCCTCCAATGGGACAAGTGGTGGGCAGGAGGCAGGAGCACCAGAAGAGGAGGAAGATGAGCTTTTGAGAGTGACTGACCTTGTTGATTATGTCTGTAACAGTGAACAGTTATAAGACTTTTTTTCCATTTTTGTGCTAATTTATTCCACGGTAGCTCTCACACCAGCGGGCCAGTTATTAAAAGCTGTTTAATTTTTCCTAGAAAACTCCACTACAGAATGACTTTTTAGAAGAAAAATTTCAACAAATCCTGAAGTCTTTCTGTGAAGTGACCAGTTTTGAACTTTGAAGACAAATAATTGCTGTAAATTCCTTTTGATTTTCTTTTTCCAGGTTCATGGTCCTTGGTAATTTCATTCATGGAAAAAAATCTTATTATAATAACAACAAAGATTTGTATATTTTTGACTTTATATTTCCTGAGCTCTCCTGACTTTGTGAAAAAGGGTGGATGAGAATGCATTCCGAATCTGTGAGGGCCCAAAACAGAATTTAGGGGTGGGAGAAAGCACTTGTGCTTTAGCTTTTTCATATTAAATATATATTATATTTAAACATTCATGGCATAGATGATGATTTACAGACAATTTAAAAGTTCAAGTCTGTACTGTTACAGTTTGAGAATTGTAGATAACATCATACATAAGTCATTTAGTAACAGCCTTTGTGAAATCAACTTGTTTACTATTGGAGATAACCACACTTAATAAAGAAGAGACAGTGAAAGTACCATCATAATTAACCTAAATTTCTGTTATAGCAGAGTTTCTTGTTTTAAAAAAAATAAAATCATCTGAAAAGCATTTGTACAGTAAAATGTATAATGAAGCTTTGCCAACCAGACTGTGCTAGCAACACATTTTTTTAAATAGCTTTATGCAGTGGTAATAAGGTGGCCTCAAATATATTATGTCTGATGGAGAGTTATTATTGAAATGGATGTGGTCTTTGTTAAGGCCTGGGTGGACCGTAAACTTTGCCAATAGTATAACTCTTGTCTTCTGGCCACTTGATGTTTAAATATCTGAAATATCATTTTGAAAAAAATACATCTATATATAACATACATGAAGAGATGCTAAGCTGACAGTGATATTTTAGCACATTTGAAGACTGGGAAGAGATTTTCAGGTGAATTTTAACTGGTCTATTCTTGCCCTTAGTATCTACTTCAAATTGAAGTCTACAAACAAAGCAGTTCCTTTGGGAGGTTTTTAGTTTGAGTTTTAGCATGTGTGCGTGTGTGTGTGTGTGCGCGTGTGCGTATGTGTGTGTGTTGGAATTTCCTATCTGCCTGGATATATTAGCAGAGTTTGAATGTAGTTTTGGCCTTTGGCCGTTAGACTTCTATTAAAATTCATTAATAGTCATACAACCAACATAGAGTTGAATGAGAACTGCCGATGTAATTAATAGGCATGACATCCATTTCAAACATCTCAACACTTTAAAGAAAAGCCCTTTATTTAAAAAAAAAAAAAAAAAAGGGTTTGTAACTAACTAAATACCTAACATGTAATTGACACTAAAATATGAACTTTGTCTTATTTAGTTTCTGTTATAGCTGTAAAACTTCAGGCAGAGCCATAACATTGTACAGAGTGTAGCACTTGTGATTAAACCTAGCCTGTTAAATCCTGAAACCTTCAACCATTACTTCTGTGAATACTTTTGCCCTGGGATTTGGGTTTTTCTGTTCCAGTGTTGTGTCTGTTGCCGGCAATGGACACACCATATCTGCTGCTGGCCCAAGGAACGTCATTAATTTTTCTTTCCAAATTAAATATTATGTGCTAGTCAGTATATAGTAAAGCACTTCTCTTTTTTATTACTAAAAAGCTGGCATTAGATTTGCATTATAAATACCTCTCTAGGAACTTTATACTCCTTTTCCTTCTTCAACAGGTATTGCCCTTAAATCTTATCTTTTGGCCTTGAAAGTTTATAGCTGTTGTTTTTCAGTTGTTTGTTGTTTTGTTTTGTTTCACTTTAGTTCTGTAGTACCTGCCCATTAATATTTTTGCTTTGATTCTAGCAATGTGTATGTATCTGTAAAAAAATAAAATAATGAAAGCAGCCTAAAAATAGGATGCACCAATAGCGTGTGGTTCCAAGTAAGTTGTGATTTTTATTTTGAGACAGTGTTCCACTGGAAGGGAAGGAAGGGCTTACATTCACAGATGGTAAAGCAGGACTGTGGAAGGAGCTGCATTCACTTACAGTCTCCTTTCCAGCTAGGTTTGTTTTATTTATTTGCAAGTCAGCTAAGAATTAACCTTTTAAACTATTAAAACAGGCCAGCAATATAAAGATTTCTACCAGTGCAAGGTAAGTGGTTTGAATGTACAGGTGCCCTTTCCTGCCACCCAGTCTCACCCCACCATTTTAGTCCTGCAACTGGGTAAAGCCACTATTGTGTGGAAACTCTCCCATGTGCCCTGTCTCTACCTCTGGACACACCAGCTCCTCCTTCCACCTATTAGTTCTATTCCTCAGTTAAGCCAAGTGATCAGAAGTAGTATTAAATGGGTAGATAATTTTAACAGGATGCCTAATGTGAAATAAGGAGTTATTTTTACTCTTCTTCTATAGAAAGCCTAAGGTAATTTTTACCATCGCAAAGGCTGAGTATTCCATTTAGCAAATGTCCCACTGACATGGGTTTGGAGACCACTTGTGCTGCCTGATGTTTACCAAACTTGAGTAAGTGTTTGTCAACTTGATAGTGAATGTACCCCTTCTCACCTTATATTTTGATTAAATCAATTAACTATAGGTCATCTACCAAGAATGTAATCCAAACAGTTGATAAAACATTATGCAGATTGATTATTATTAAATTTTGAGCAGTGCAAAAACAGTTCTGCTGCTTGGAGTTCAAATTCAGTCCCTCAAAGAGTTTATGATCACTGAAGTACACTCTGAAGGTATCCTGAAGAAGTTAAAAAAAAATTTAGAAAACGAAATGTTCTGTATACAAAGACAATACAGTCCCTACGAACTGCAGAAAGTATAGGAAAGCAGTAATTGATCTAGAGTTTAGACAGTCTTGGATCTTTTTTAGAGCACTAACCATGGATTTAGACTCAATAGCTGCTACATAGTAGAGCCCTTTAATAATTTAATCCCCCCTTTTTGAAATACAAGCTGGAGTCCCAAACTCTAGACGGTAGCAAATGTATTAAAGGGAGATGTAGATTAATACTCAGTATATTTAGTTTGCAATTTCTGTAAAGGTCTGAAAACTAGTCAGCTTTTCACAAAGCAGAAACTTTGAACTGAAATATATGTGAAAATGACTCAGACTGAAAACATTTTGGTTTTGTACATCAGTGCTGATAAAATAGTGTTTAAAGAATTTTCCATCATTGGCACATTACTGCAAAATGATGGCAAAGATATTTTCAAGAATGTACATCAAGTTGTATTTCCTCGACATCCTTTTTTCAATTGTTCAAGGTTACAGATTCAGAGGATAAAGGGGAGTTTCATTTAGAATAAATTGATGTCTACTGGTAATCTATATAAAAGTGACCTGCCCAAGAACCAAAAACTTCAAATGCTAATGAAGCTTTTGAACATTTTTAAACAAATTAATTTTAAAAGGGTGTTACACATACCCAGTTTTTACTTTTTGGTTGATGAAATGCATCCCCTAATATATATTTGAGCAAAGTACATACATTAAGAAAAACATGGACATTTACTTGTTTAACTTAATAGTCAAAATGATGAGGAAATATTAGCTGTTTTTAAGTGGGATTGATGGAATGTCCTTTGTCATAAGAAATGCCTTTTTAGCTTGTTTGTGGGCATAAGAGATGTTAACCATTCGCTAGTTCTACCACACAACTGTAAAGAACCTAATGAATCTACAAGTTTAATATTCAGAAAAAGCTAGGAACTCCGCTCTTCACTAACACAGTGGAACAGGTCCATTATTCAAGGTGATGCCTCACAGCTATAGAACAACTATTCAGAGACCTAGAGTTAAATGGTACATGTGTATTTGTGTGTGTGCGTGCACGCACACACTTCAGATAAGTATCAGAAGAAATAAAAATGAATCCATCATTAACTATTGAAAGAAATAAGATGGCTGCATTGCAACAGATATAATTATAAATATCATTTAATTACAGAAAATCTAGGCAACAGTTTCTCCTGATGTTTGACATTCTCAAAATATCTTCCTCGTTCTCCAAGAAGCAGAGAATGCCAAGGCTGCATATCTGCTGTAATCTACCTAGCCCTCTTCTGCTTAATATGATGCATTATTGAATCTTCTTAGATTAAAATCCATTCCTATTTTATCTACCTTTCCCAAAGTATGTACCTGTAAACCTACCTTGGAAGTGGCAAGTTAACTGATTTTTTTTGTGTCGTTTTTATACCAATCCTTAAGGTCAAAGCCTTTTGCTATCAATGTATTTAAACTGAGTTGCTATGTGTTCACTTAATTTGTTTTCAAAATATTTTGCTCCAACTTAAATTATCTCTTAACATCTTTTGAGTGCCAAGAATTGCTAAGTAACTGTAATATGTTGAACAGAGTAATTCCCAAGTAAGCAAGCAGTCATAAGCCAAAATTTAATGAACTTAGTATATAACCACTTTAGATTATACACTCACCACTTTTTGTATTCATTCATGCAAACCCTCCTGGAAGTCAATTAGAATAGGATCCCATTTGTGGACTTTTTTTCCTCCTTTTGGACACCTGAGCACAATTTTTTTTTTTCATTTCATATTTATACCACTTTGGAAAATTCATTAAACCCAATTCTGGCACATTGTAATGGTTTCAGTTAATGAAGATGTTATTTTTATTTTAATAACTTTAAAATATTACTATCCTATACATAAGTTATATGAGAGGACATAACAATAGATGAGTAGAAATTTATTAAATTTCTTGGATATTTTGAATGAGAAAAAACATTTTTAAAGGAGTTTTTTTTTCCTTTTTTGTCCAAACCGGTACAAGCTAGAAAGTTTGCTAAGGACTGAAAACTTGCCTTGTGCTTTTTGCCACTGGATGATGTAAGTTAAGAATGGAATTGTTAATTCTAAGTATATATTTTCTTGACTTTCATCAGTTTCTAAAGAAATCTAATTTAAGTGTTTTGCGGTTTTATTTGATCTGTATTTATTGAGTTCTGGTCATAGACCAGCAGCTTGCATGTCATGCTCATGAACAGCCAGAACACAGTTATTGGGGAACTTCATGGCTCAAAACCTTCTGAATCATTTAACTTATTTTGTATGTTGCAAAAAAAAAAAAAAAGTTTATTTTGCTTGAGAGTCACCTTTTTTTTTTTTTTGATAACTGTACAGCTTTTAAGGGATGGGAGGTGGGAAAATACCCTAAAATAGGATGTAGATTTTTTACAATTGTGTTTATGCTAGATCATCTACAGGTGCATTATGTAATTAAACCTAAAATTGTTTAAAAATTTGTGCCATGTCTTTTTCATTCTCCTGCCCTTTAGCAGAATTGGTGCATGTCAACTGCTATGTGGACAAGCCTTGAAATTAATAGAGTAACAAGCCCTGTCTCCAAAGCTTTAAGGTCACTGCATGAAAATTGTGCACACAGACACACACACACACAGATCTAGCTTATATTAGTAAATGGATTTTCAGGATCAGAACAGCTACAATAGCCCAGATTTGGCTGTTAACAGCATATTCTTATAGGGCATGGTTTTTGTGATTCCTAACTAGGGTATTCTCAATGTTAGTCTGGTGTTCTATTCTCTTTCAAAGTAGCTTCTTGATGATGGTATCTGTTGTAGCTTGCCCAAACCTGCCATGAGGTTTTGTGTACACTTCGAAAGGGTATGTCCTATGCTAAGATGGGGGTAGAGCAAGGCTTGATTTTCATCTATTCATGTAAAAGAAGGAAAAAACTAGAATTGCTCTATTTGGTTATTCAGTGGACTTAATTCCACAGGAATAGTTGTCTGCTGAAGCGTGGCAGCAAGGGAAGTCAAATTCAAATTTCAGTTCCCTCCTTATTTGCTAAGTATTTTGAAATCTTGTAGAACTTCTGATTCTAGCACAGTCTTTTACATGGCACGTTTTACCATGGTATATTCACAGCTTCGTTTAAATGTCAGTGCTTTTTCCCATGTCATAATTTTGCCATTCTAATTTCTCACCTTTGTAGTACAAGTGTATTCTTGAAAATAATTAAATTCATCTAAGTGTGTCATAATTTCTATCAAAGCTATATTCATGTTTTGCCAGCGTCAGTTTTTTGCTGTCCTCATTCAGAAGGGAAGCCTGGGGATCATGAGTTTCCATGTGAAGAATACAAATTCCAGATAAAAATTTGTAAATGTTGTCTTTTAGAATTTTGATTTGAAGTAATAGCTGGAATTCAGGGACTGTCTGATCAGAATGTCTCTTGATTTTCCAGCATGCTTATATGAAATGCTTTATTTTCCTATGCGTTAAAAAATGTATTCCTGGAATAGGTTCTCAGAATGCTTTATTTGGTTTCTAGGAGATGAGATTTAAAGCAGAAGCTCCAAGATTAGCATATAACTCTTGAGGTAATCAGGACCGTGCTGTTAGTCAAATAGAAGCTGGAGTGCTCTCTGTCACATAATATACTGCATGTGTGTGGGGGCGGGGGGCAGGGAAGATCAGAAAACTGGAAATGTAATTCTGATAACACACAAAGTAAATTGTGCATTAAAAGTATGGGAATTCTTGGTAGCTTAAAGCTTCAGGGGTTTACTTCAGTGTATGAACACCTAGTGTGTTAGAATTGCAGTGCATAGTTGTTTAAATACAATATTCCTTGTAAGTGACAACCAAAATATGTTGTGGCTGGTGCCAATATTTTTGTTAATGAAATGTTCAGTGTCTCACTACAGTCTGATCAGAACTCTTGGTGTTATAAACCAGGCCTAAAGCCATTTTATAGCTATTGGCCTAATCGTGTAACTTTTTCTTTCAAAATGTTTTATTATAATACTTCTGTCATTTCTTTCACTTAATATGTCAATTGTCATAATAAAAATTTAAATTTGAATTATTTAGCATGATGTGTTTGCAAACTTAGCTTATTTTAAATTTTGTGGCACATGGAATAAATTGTCTGTAGCAGCTCATGATGGTTAAAATTTATCATCCAGGCCTAGATAAATTGTTCTCCCACTATCTGGAAAGTAAATGTACAAGTGCATCAGTTTCCCTAAAATAATTTTTAAGGCTATTTGCCAACTAGACAAATATAGATATTAGAAAACTATTATTGATTTCTATCTTTAGCCTCTGGAAAACTAATACATTATAGAGGCTGTGGACTTGTTCTGTGTGGTCACATAGGAGCACAGAACTAGACCAGAGGGCAGAAGCCATAGGGCAAAAGTTTTCCATTCATTCTGTGGAAGAAACTTAGTTCTCTAATAATAAACAAGCTTGGAAGTGAATTATTAGGAATAGGGGATGTTTGGAAGTCCAAACATCCACACATTGATCCACACATTTAAAAATGGATTAGACCAAATGACCAACGGGTCCTTCCAACCCTGAGTAGGCTTCTCAACTCCAAATGATTTGACAGTTTTTATTTACTCTTGAAATACAGTAAAATTCACACTGAGCTTGCTTTTTTACCAACAAACTAGCAGAGTATTTGTGATTCTGATTGAAAATATTAACTAGGTAAAGAACTTTTGAAGAATTTCACCTAATGGAGTAAAACTTGGTCTGTGCTAGCAAGAAAATGGCTAGTTACAGTGCTAAATTTATTTGAAATTTTCACTTTAAGAGAATCAGTCAAATGACGTGAGCCACCGTGCCTGGCCAGCCCATTTCTTTGTCAGATTATGAGACCAGAAGATGTAGAACAGGTCTTTTCTTTTACAAATAGAATTAGTGTACTATTCTGTGATTCTTTAGTAGAGGCAGAATTATAAAAAGTAATGAAAATATTCTACTGAAATTAGATGTCGGGACCCTTTTGGGTGAGATTAATGCTTGTGTCATTTTGATTCTTAGTGAGTTTGCAAGAGCTCTTTAGGGTCCTATAAGTCTAAATGAATATCAAAGAGAAAGGACACTCTAAGAGGATGTAACTTGACATTGCAATAAGAGTTTAGCATATGCAGTCAAATCCCAAATGAAGTCAGCTGGGAACCTACTAGTATTGATATCGGCCACCTATGGCTTCCTTATTATTCCTCCTTGCCCATTTCAGAGCCACTTTACCCACATTTAAGCACCTATCTTTCTCCCTAGCCCTGTCTCCGAGGAGGTATCTTCTTTTTGCAGTACCTTGTCTGCCTGTGTCCTTGATCAGTAGTCTTTTTATTACGGCCTCTCGGTTTTCACATCTTACTTCTCTATCTCTGATCTCCATTACTTGACACACACTCCTCTCTAAATAAAGTTCTCCCTATTGTGGAAGACAAAAGTTTGATCCTGTGTCTGGTTTGATACCCTTCCCAGTTACTTCTTATTTAACTTCCAGTCTTTAAAATAGACAGACTATGGAAAACCCTAAACTGTATTTGGAAATTATTACTGAAATGTCAGAAATTCCTAAGAGAAACTCCAGAAAATGGGCGCGGTGGCTCAAGCCTGTAATCCCAGCACTTTGGGAGGCTGAGACGGGCGGATCACGAGGTCAGGAGATCAAGACCATCCTGGCTAACACGGTGAAACCCCCTCTCTACTAAAACAATACAAAAAACTAGCCGGGCGAGGTGGCGAGCACCTGTAGTCCCAGCTACTCGGGAGGCTGAGGCAGGAGAATGGCGTAAACCCGGGAGGCGGAGCTTGCAGTGAGCAGAGATCCGGCCACCGCACTCCAGCCTGGGTGACAGAGCGAGACTCCGTCTCAAAAAAAAAAAAAAAGAGAAACTCCAGAAAACAAGCCACCTTCTCAGCAACATACTTTGTTATCATGAACAACTGTTACAGAAAGCTGAAATTTAGAACAGGAATATGATTCCTCCCTTTTCCCTGCACTTGGCTTCGTGTTTGTCTGTTGAATGTAATGTGCATTTTGTTTTCTCTTTGACATTATTACTTGCTGGTGGGACACCAGTAATTGCACTGTGAACTCACATAACCAAATAGCTCTTACTCCACCATTTAGAACCAAAAAGTTAGAGGAAGTACTTCATTAATGATGGTAGAACCTTATTTGAACCTGTACTGTCCCTAGCTTCAACCATAAAAGATTTTCTGTAGTAACAACAAAGAGAGGTAAGCTGGCTCAATGCTATTAGGTTGGTGCAAAAGTAATTGCAGTTTCCGCTATATATAATACATTTTATAAATTTTTTTAAAGGGCAAAAACTGCCCTTTTTTTTTTTTTTCTTTGAGACAGAATCTCTCTTTGTCGCCCGGGCTGGAGTGCAGTGGTGTGATCTTGGCTCAATGCAACCTCTGCCTCCCAGGTTCAAGGGGTTCTCCTGCTGCAGCCTGCCAAATAGCTGGGATTACAGGCGTGTGAGCCACCATGCCCAGCTAATTTCTTTGTATTTTTAGTAGAGACTGGGTTTCACCACGTTGGCCAGGTTGGTCTCGAATTCCTGACCTCAGGTGATCCACCTGCCTCGGCCTCCCAAAGTGCTGGGATTACAGGCGTGAGCCACCATGTCTGGCCTAACAATTAGTTTTGCACCAACCTAATAGAAAATCAGAAAGTTGGCTTTAGATTCAGAATAATGCAGAAGTAGGGCTGGAATTTTACTGGCCAATGCTGTG
Source organism: Chlorocebus sabaeus (assembly GCF_047675955.1). Classification (NCBI taxonomy): domain Eukaryota; kingdom Metazoa; phylum Chordata; class Mammalia; order Primates; family Cercopithecidae; genus Chlorocebus; species Chlorocebus sabaeus. The sequence goes on along the minus strand of NC_132904.1, from coordinate 74,180,768 downwards.
AGCAGAACCAGGAGAGTGCCAGAGAGCCAAGGATGAAAGGCAAGGATCTCCCGGGTGCAGTGACTCGTGCATGTAATCCCAGCACTTTGGGAGGCTGAGATGGGAGGATCACTTGACGTTATAAGTGATGATGACGAGTGGTCACTCCAGCCTGAGCGACAGAGCAAGACTCCATCTCAAAAAAAAAAAAGGAAAAAGGCAAGGATCCACAAGCAGGAAAAGTGTATCAGAGAGGAGAGATGGAATGCTAAGAAGCCGTCTTTAAGATGACTGTCCCCTTTTTGACATAGCCACTTGTCTTCCCTTCCCTTCCCTTCCCCCTTCCCTTCCCCCTTCCCTTCCCCCTTCCCTTCCCCCTCCCCTCCCCCCTCCCCTCCCCCCTCCCCTCCCCCCTCCCCTCCCCCTCCCCTCCCCCCTCCCCCCTCCCCTCCCTTCTCCCCTCCCCTCTCCCCTCCCCTCTCCCCTCTCCTTTCCTTTCCTTTCCTTTCCTTTCTTCTTTCGAGATGGAGTCAGGCTGGAGTGCAGTGGTGCCATCTCAGCTCACTGCAACCTCCACCTCCCGGGTTCAAGTGATTCTCCTGCCTCAGTCTCCCAAGTAGCTGGGACTACAGTCGTCCGCCACCACACCCAGCTAATTATTTGTATTTTTAGTAGAGACAGGGTTTCACTGTGTTAGCCAGGATGGTCTCGATCTCCTGACCTATGATCCTCCTGCCTCGGCCTGCCAAAGTGCTGGGATCACATGCGTGAGCCACCACACCTGGCCGACATAGCCACTTTTAATAATCTGGATGTGCTTACATGACGATATCCAAAAGAACTTGTAAGTTTTATTTATAAAAGTTTCTTGTTGGCCGAGCGCGGTGGCTCACGCCTGTAATCCCAGCACTTTGGGATGCTGAGGCGGGCAGATCACGAGGTCAGGAGATCGAGACCATCCTGGCTAACACGATGAAACCCCATCTCTACTAAAAATACAAAAAATTAGCCGGGCATGGTGGCGGTTACCTGTAGTCCCAGCTACTCAGGAGGCTGAGGCAGGAGAATGGCGTGAACCTGGGAGGTGGAGCTTGCAGTGAGCCGAAATTGCCCCACTGCACTCCAGCCTGGGCGACAGAGCAAGACTCCCTCTCAAAAAAAAAAAAAAAAAAAAAAAAAAGTTTCTTGTTTTTTTATTGAGATAATTCACATACCTTAAAGTTCAACATTATAAAGTGTACAATTCAGAGGTCTTTGTTACCGGTAGAGGGTCTTGACTGCAAGTTGTCCAGGTTCTTGGCGTTTTGAACAAAGAATTGGAGAAAACACCCAGCAAAGCAAAGAAAGAATGAAGCAACAAAAGAAGGAAAGCAAGGATTTATTGAAAATGAAAGTATACTCTACAGTGTGGAAGCTGGAGGAGCAGCGACTCAAGGGCCCGCATGCAGAATCTTCTCGGGTCCGAGTACTCCCTAGAGGTTTTCCATTGGCCACTTGAGGCTCACCTCATGTAAATAAAGTGGTAGCCCTCAATTGGTCTGATTAGTTGTGGAAAACAACCAATCAAAGACTGAAGTGGAGGACACAAAGATTACACTCCTTTTTTTTGCAACCAATGAGAGGCTAAGGTAAAGTTAGAAAGTTGCAAACGAAGACAGACCGGCAAACAGTCTGATTGGTTTCCAGCAGCCCGTTTCCCAACTGCCCAGCAGAAAAGGTAGGGGCGTTGCAAAGGGAGTAGCCTCTGGTCCTTTTATTACTTAGGCTGTGGAAAGTTAGAGTTTTCTTTTCAATTTGGTTCTAAGAAGTCTGTGTGAAATGGCCTTAGGTTCCCTGCCTCCAGACCCTATTCTCCTGCCTCATCTAGCATATTTGCAAGGTTGTCACCAACCTAAAAACGCCCTACTAGTGACTAGTGACCCATTTCCTCCCTAGTCCCTGTCAAGTACTATTACTTTCTATCTCTACAAATGTGCCTCTTCTTGACCTTTCATATAAATGGGATCACACTGTGTAGCCCTTACAGATCTAACGTCTGTTATTTAACGTGTTTTCAAGGTTCATCATGTTATAGCATAAGTTAGTACTTCATTCTGTTTTACGCATGAATAATATTCTACTGTATGGATATGCCACATCTTGTTTATCCATCAGTTGATGAACATTTGAGTAATTTCCACTCTGAGGCTATGAATGGTCAGGGCTATTAGGAATAATAAACATTCATGTACAAGCTTTGTGTGGGCATGCATGTTTTTCATTCTTGAGTACACACCTAGGAGTGGAATTGCTGGATCATATGACAACTCTATGTTTAACTTTTGAAGAACTTTGAACCTGTTTTACACAGTGCCTGCACCTTTTTACATTCCCACTAGCAATGCACAAGGGTTCCAATTTATTCACATCAACAATATTTATTATTGACAGTCTTTTTATTATGGCCATTCTAGGGGATATGAAGTGGTATCTCATTGTTGCTTTGATTTGCATTTCCTAATGATTAATGATGTTAAGCATCTTCTCATGTGCTTACTGGCTGCTCATATATTTTCTTTGTAGAAATGTCCATTTAAATCATTTGCCTGTATTTATGATCAGGAATGGTGGCTTATACCTGTAATCCCAGCCCTTTGGGAGGCCAAGGCAGGAAGATTGCTTGAGGCCAGGAGTCTGAGACCAGCCTGGGCAACATAGTGAGATCCCATTGACACACACAAAAATTTTTTTTAATTAGTCAAACATGGTGGTATGTTCCTGTAGTCCCAGCAGTTTAGGAGGCTAAGGCAGGAGGATCACTTGAGCCCAGGAGTTCCAGGCTTGCAGTGAGCCATGATCACACCACTGCGCTCTGGCCTGCGTGACAGAGCAAGATGCCCTCTCTGTCGTTCAGGCTGGAGTGCAATGGTGTGATCTTGGCTCACTGCGTCCTCCACCTCCTGGGTTCAAGTGATTCTCCTGCCTCAACCTCCTGAGTAGCTAGGATTACAGGAGTGTGCCACCACACCCAGCTAATTTTTGTATTTTTAGTAGAGACAGGGTTTCACCATGTTGGCTAGGCTGGTCCCGAACTCCTGACCTTGTGATCCACCCACCTCAGCCTCCCAAAGTGCTGGGATTACAGGTGTGAGCCACCACGCCCGGCCCTGAGTTTTGTATATTGATTTTTAACCTGTAACCTTGCTGAACTTTATTTAGCTCTAATAATTTTTCTGATGTGGATTCCCTTAAGATTTTCTAGATACAAGATAATGTCATCTGTGACTAGAGATAGATGGATTCCTTTTATTTATTTTTCTTGCCTAATTGCCGGCTAGAACCTCCAGTACAACGAAGAAACAGCGAAAATGGGCACCCTTCTGTTCGTGATCCTAGGTGAAAACATTCAGTGTTTCACAATTAAGTATGAAGTTAGCTGAGGGTTCTCATAGATGTCTTTTATCTGGTTGAGGAAATTACCTTCGTCTCCTAATTTTTTAGTTTGCAAGTCTTTTTATCATGAAAGGGAGTTGGATTTTGTCAAATGCTTTTTCTGTATCCATTGAGATGGTTATATGGCTTCTCCCTTTAGTAATACGGTGTATTACATTAATTTTCATATGTTCAATCAACCTTCCATTCCTGGGATAAATCCCACTTGGTTATTGTGTCGGGAATCTCCCAGATCACTCCAGGATCAATGATTCACCAGGAGGACTGACAGCTGTCATTTATTACAGTGAAAAGATTAAAAAAAAAATCAGCAAAGGGACATGGCCCACGGGCAGACAGGAGGTAATTAAGTACATGCTTCCAAAGGTCCTCTCTCAGAGGAGTCACACAAGACTCACTTAATTATGACAACACATGTGAAAAGTTACCTACCTATGCAGCTCACTAGAGGCTCGGGGCAAGTTTTTGCTGGGGAGCCAGTCACACAAACACCGTTTTGCCTAACGCATACCAAAATTTCAAACCTCCAGAAGGAAAGCACATGTTCAGCATAAGCCATGTTGTTTGCACCAACACATGGCACAGTGAGCCCCTCTTAGAGCCAGGGTAGTAGGAATCGTCTCAGAATCAAAGTTCCCAGGCACTAGTGAAGGGCTAAGCTTGTAAGCAGGTCTTTCTAAGGATAAGTATTCTCAGGCTTGCTATAATATTCTTTTTTTTTTGCACAATCCAACCTCTTGGCCCTTATCTAAGAGCAAAAGACACCTTATTGTAAAAGAGTTTATAATAATTAGGGCACTGCAAAACAGAATATGCATTAGTCAGGCAGTACAGGTTAACAGAGTGCCCACCGCGGCCTCCCACCAATGGGGCCTCTAACCCTAGGGTTTCCACTCTAGTCTGAAATAATTCAGTTCAGGTCAGGCACGGTGGCTCATGCCTATAATCCCAGGACTTTGGGAGGCTGAGGCAGTTGCTTGAGCCCAGAAATTTGAGACCAGCCTGGACAACATGGCAAAACCTGGTATCTACAAAAAATACAAAAGTTAGCTGGGTGTTGTGGTGTGTGCCTGTGGTCCCAGCTACTTGGGAGGTTGAGGTGGGAGGATTGCTTGAGCCCAGGAGGTCAAGGCTACAGTGAGCCATGATAGAACCACTGTACTCTAGTCTGGAAGGAATGAGATCCTGTCTTTAAAAATAAAATAAAATAAAATAAAGTAAAGTAAAATAAAATAATTCACCTCAGTTCTTGATATCAGAGGTGCTGCAGTCAGTTCCAAACAGTTTTGTGGTTTTTTTGTTTTTTTGTGTTTTTTTCCTCTGAGACAGAGTCTCGCTGTCTCCCAGAGCTGGAGTGCGGTGGCACTATCTCGGCTCACTACAATCTCCGCCTCCCGGGTTCACCCCATCCTCCTGCCTCAGCCTCCTGAGTAGCTGGGACTACAGGCGCCCGCCACCACGCCCAGCTAATTTTTCCTATTTTTAGTAGAGATGGGTTTCACCGTGTTAGCCTGGATGGTCTGGATCTCCTGACCTCGTGATCCGCCTGCCTTGGCCTCCCAAAGTGCTGGGATTACAGGCGTGAGCCACCACATCCGACCAGTTCCAAACAGTTTTGCTTGTCCTTGACATCAATTCATCAGTCTCATGAGTGTGGATGACATCTGTAAGTGTTCTGCCTGGAAAGCTGAGGAGCGGGGACCACCCTTGCTGTCTCAAAGTAAGCTCTATCAGCTGTGATCATAGGCTTAGAAGTCAGTTTGAATAAAAGGTGCTCAAAGCAGCTCGGAAAGGCAGCATGGGAAGTTTTTGTTCAGTAAGAGAGGAAAGCTTCCAGAAACAACTCTGAAAACAAGAACATCAATTCCCTTCTTGCCCTTGCCTTCAACCAGGCCTCCCCAAGTGCTGGGGCTCTGTTTTCCTCCACGGTTACAAAATCAGTGTGTTCCATTCAGTCAGTGATCAATATCTTACATTTATTTCATCCCATATTCTTACCCAGACCTTTTGTCTGGAGGCGTTGTATGTAAGAAGGACAAAAGAATTTTCATAGATATTATAGAACAGTTTCTTAACAGCTAAAGAAAAAAAAATAAAATGAAGAATAAGAATAAAAATAAAGACAAAAATAAATGAAAAAAATAGAAAAAGAATTTTCACAGAAAAATATTTTTATACAACTTAATCAGAAAGACACATCATGTTCAGAAGTTGGTCAGGACAACATCCTGAATTTTCTAGCATTTTCAAAATGGGTTTATTTAACTTCTCAGCCCTTTAATCCTGATTATTTATCCAGTGAGCATCCTAGAGAAGCCTTGCTTTTCTGAAGACAGCAGCATTTTACAATCAAGCTGCCCTTAGGTTTGTGTACCAGGAAAAAGATGAGAAAAGTAGGGTTAGAGTATCATCAATCCATTGTTGCAAGCTGCAAATAATTAGGAAATTTAAGCACAAGTTAACAGCAGTGAGGCATTCCCGACAAAGGGTTGAGTCTAATCTGTCAGAGGGCTCATACTGTTTGTGATGTGCCCTCCCCTAAGTTGCAGCTTTTGGTAGCAATCACACATTAGGAATGCAATCAGTCTCTGCATCCAAAATATAGAGATGATGAGTAATTTAATTTCACACAATCTCATCGGACAATAAACACTTTCTTGTAGGTATCTGCAAGTGACCCAGATGGACCAGCCAGCTTCCCTGATGTTATCACAATTTATGGCCCCACAAAGGACTGTCCTAAATCTGCAATGGTCCATGAGTGGAAGAGCTGTTTTTGAGCATATGTCTGCTTTCAGTTCAGCACAGCTCATGTTCAGACTGAAACAGGCCCATAACAGACAGTATCCAGTTTTATGTAGTGTCAGTTCCAAGCAATTAAGGTCTGTGAATTCAGGATAACATAAAAGCTAATAGCTTTTCTTCAGCACCAGCAAAGTCAAGATGCTTCAGGACCAGAAAACTGTGTTTCAAATCTAAGTGACAATCAGGACTCTACTTACCCTTTTTGTCTTATTAGTCTTATAGTCCAAAATGACCCACTTAAAAATCACACATTGGCCGGGCACGGTGGCTCACGCCTGTAATCCCAGCACTTTGGGGGGCTGAGGCGGGCGGATCATCTGAGGTCAGGAATTCGAGACCAGCCTGGCCAACATGGTGAAACCCCGTCTCTACTAAAAATATAAAATTACCCGGGCATGGTGGCACTTGTCTGTAATCCCAGCTACTCGGGAGGCTGAGGCAGAAGAATCACTTGAACCTGGGAGGCGGAGGTTGCAGTGAGCTGAGATTATGCCATTGCACTCCAGCCTGGGCAACAAGACTAAAACTCCGTCTCAAAAAAAAAGAAAAAAAAAAAAATCACATATCGGGCCAGAAAATCATCTGTCTCTTAAGGGTCAGATATCTAATTTCACAAAAGCTTATTGCCAAAATAAAAACTGCTTTTGAAACTCCAAAAGTGTATCTCTCTGGAGATTGTCTGTCTTTTCATGCTGTCTCCCATTTTCCTGAAGCTCTAATAAGCAAAAATTATAGTATAAATAATCAGTTATGGGCCGGGCGTGGTGGCTCATGCCTATAATCCCAGCAGTTTGGGAGGCCGAGGCAGGCAGATCACCTGAGGTCAGGAGTTCGAGACCAGCATAACTAACGTGGTGAAACCCCATCTCTACTAAAAATATTTTAAAAATTAGCCAGGTGTAGTGGTGGGTGCCTGTCATCCCAGCTACTTAGGAGGCTGAGGCAGGCGAATCGCTTGAACCTGGGAGGCGGAGGTTGCAGTGAGCCGAGACACGCCACTGCACTCCAACCTGGGCAACAGAGCGAGACTCTGTCTCAAAAAAAAAAAAAAAATCAGTTATGGAGAATTGTTCTGTTTCCAGTACTCAATGAGCTTATATTCTGACGTGTCCACAAAAAGCAAGGTTTTGACCACAAAATGAGTTCATTAAGTCATTTCACTAATGCGTTTTCTTTTTTTCTTCTTTAATTTTTATTTTCATTCCCTTCTTTTCACAGGTGTTGATCATTAACATGTCGTCTTTGCAGCTTTCTATGACTGGAATGGTTCCTCTAGCATTTATGAAATTATAAGCATATAGGCGGGCGTGGTGGCTCACGCCTGTAATTCCAGCACTTTGGGAGGCTGAGGCAAGTGGATCACATGAGATCAGGAGCTCGAGACCAGCCTGATCAACATGGAGAAACCCTGTCTCTACTAAAAATACAAAATTAGCTGGGCGTGGTGGCACATGCCTGTAATCCCAGCTACTCGGGAGGCTGAGGCAGGAGAATCGCTTGAACCCAGGAGGCGGAGGTTGCAGTGAGCCGACATTGTGCCATTGCACTCCAGCCTGGGCTACAAGAGTGAAACTCTGTCTCGAACAAACAAACAAAAAAAGTAAATTACAAGCATATAACATTTTACATCAATGTTTATATATTCAGACATAACAGCCACAAAATATGAAACCATGTTTTTAAGTTCCCCATTTTTTTGCTCTCACTGCAAATTTACTCAAACCTCAGTAGTAAATTCAGCATTTACAGGGTTAACATTTGAGTTGCCAGAGAAGATCCTGGCTGGAATCTAAGGAGTGGGCATGGAAGGTCTGCTGCATCAGTGGCAGCAGTTAGACTGAAGAAAGAGTCTGGGTATTCTTCTCCTTCTGGTTTGTCTAAAATTTTACTGTAGCCCTGGACACTGGATGTTATCTTTTTCCCCACCGCCGGAAGAGAGGTTATTTTTTCCACCTGAAAGACAGAACGAATATAAAAGGTATCATCTGGACTGCATCCCTCCCCCACCCTGTGTTAGCCTGAAGAGCCAAAAGCAGCCAGGGCTTCCAGTAAGCCAAATCTCCTAGAGTTGGAGTTGGAGCTACCATTTTAAAATTCCATAGGTAACTTTTGCCCCTCACAACAGAGCTTTAGCTGCTTTATTATGCCATGGATAATTCCATAGCCACCCAGGCACCAAAGGTTCATCATACCCCATTCTCCTTCATCTTTCCTCTACCCAGACAGTGTGTGGACCACATATCATTGAGTCAGAGTCATTCTAGTGAATTTCACTTTTGACACGTACTGTGTCAGGGTCATCAAGACATCTCTTAGGATGGACAGGAGGATGCTAGGAGTCAGCATATAATCATACTCATGCTATTTGTCTTAGACAATGGGTGAGAAAGTGTTCTTTTACAAAGTAGCCAGGCATGGTGGCTCACATCAGTAATCCCTGAATTTTGGGAGGCAAGGTGGAAGGATCACCTGAGCCCAGGAGTTTGAGACCAGCCTGAGCAACATAGTGAGAATTCATCTCTACAAAAAAACTTTTTTTTAATCTGCTAGGCATAGTGGTACCCACCAGTAGTCCCAGCTACTCAAGAGGCTGAGGTTAAAATTGCCACTGCAAAATCATAACTGAGACAGTGAAAGAGATCTGACTTAACCAACCAACTCCATCTTGCTTCTAACTCCAAGCTGTCATTATTCATTCCTGGGCATAAGCTGAACGGACCTTGGGAGGAACTTAGTTTGTAGTCTGTAGTTTAGAACAAAGACAGTAACAGCCCTTTCCCAAAACAAACTCCCTTCTTGCCTGGGGAATAGACTGCCTTTGTAGTATTAACAGATTAGCCAAAAGATCAATTCTGACCCTCTCCAAATTGCTCCTGGGGATAATATCACTATTGTAAGGCCTAAGATCTGTGCTTGAGATGTTTTGCAGACCCTGCACTTGATGGATCAGCTGGCACCACCCAGATCAATAAACTGGCTCATCTGATCTTGTGGCCCCCACCCAGGAACTGACTCAACACAAGAAGACAGCTTGGACTCCCTATGATTTCATCTCTGACCAATCAGCACTCCTGACTCACTGGCACCCCATACCCACCAAATTATCCTTAAAAACTGATCCCTGGCCAGTGTGGTGGCTCATACCTATAATCCCAGCACTTTAGTTCGAGACCAGCCTGGCAGTGTGGTGAAACCTCATCTCTACTGAAAACACAAAAGTTAGCTGGGTATGGTGGCACACCTCTGTAGTCCCAGCTACTCAGGAGGCTGAGGCAGGAGAATCTTGAACCGAGAGGCGGAGCCTTCAGTGAACCGAGATTGCCCCACTGCACTCCAGCCTGGGGGACAGAGTGAGACTCTGTCTTAAAACAAAGAAAGGAAAAATAAATAAATAAATAAAAACACAGAGCCTTAGATTTTGAGAAGGATCTATCGACTTTCAGTTCCTGGGGTTCCATGAAGAAAACAGAGGTTTTTCCCAAAACAGATTGTGTGGCACCTTCTCTGTTTTTCCCAAGGAGTTTCAGGCTATTAGAAGCTATCTTAGAGCCTCTCATGCATGCATTGAGTGGCAAGAAAAAATGGAGAAAAATAATTCAGTTGACTGAGAAGAAAAAACTTTTTTTTAGAACAACAAGATCCAAGACCAAAAAAAAACCATAAAAGCCTTTTAAATATACCTATTGGATATCCACTTCTTTTTTGAGATGGAGTCTCACTCTGTCTCCCAGGTTGGAGTGCGGTGGTGTAGTCTCAGCTCACTGTAGCCTCTGCCTCTCAGATTCAAGTGATTTTCTTGCCTCAATCTCCCGAGTAGTGGAGACCACAGGCCCGCAACACCACACCTGGCTGATTTTTGTATTTTTTTGTAGAGACGGGGTTTCACCATGTTGCCCAGGCTGGTCTCGAACTCCTGGGCGCATGTGATTCTCCTGCTTCAGCTCCCAAAGTGCTTGGATTACAGCCGGGAGCCACTGCTCCTGGCAGATATCCACTTTCAATTAAGCTGACTTTTAACCATAGTGCTCTTTTTAAAATCCTCTTAAATCTCTTATTACCTGACTTTAGCCATGCCAAGTGGCCAACATTTCTGGATTTTGAACTTTACCAAAGGTAACCTCCCAGGTGTTTAGAGATAAGAAAATTCAAGAAGGGAACCCCAAAGTTGTTCATGGAGGGGAAGAGAATTAACAAATGATAAAGTTTACACAGGCTGGGTGCGGTGGCTCACGCCTGTAATCCCAGCACTTTGGGAGTCTGAGGCGGGCGGATCACGAGATCAGGAGTTCGAGACCAGCCTGGCCAACATGGTGAAACCCTGTCTCTACTAAAAATACAAAAAACTTAGCCAGGCATGGTGGTGGGCGCCTGTAATCCCAGCTACTTGGGTGGCTGCATCAGGAGAATCTCTTGAACCCAGGAGGCGGAGTTTGCAGTGAGCTGAGATCACACCACTGTACTCCAGCCTGGGCAACAGAGCAAGACTCCGTCTCAAAAAAAAAGAAAAAAAAAAGTCACACAAATATCACCCAGAAAGTATTCATACCCTAAGCTAGGAATTGTACTCAGGCCACCACTGTAAAATGGCAAAGCCTTAGCTGCTGAGCTACAGCACCGAGTGGTTCCCATTGCCCTTCCCAGAAGTAGTCCAAGGTAGTTAATTTTGAGCTTGCAAACGCTTTTAACTCCTGAAAATGGTTTTTGGAGCCAACTATGATATGAACCCCAAAACTCCTTTTTCCTAGAAGGTGGAGACCAAGAGAAAGTACTCTCATATGGTTACAAGGTCAAGCTCCTAGGACATAAAACAAGATGGAGACCTCATCCAGTTTTTCTGTTTTTTTTTTTTTTTTTTTTTTTTTTCTTCAGAGACTTGTAGCAAAGCTTGGAACTGAGTAGTTTGCTGGGGTGGTTTGAACAGTGGGCTTATGGGGTCCTTTTGTTCTATCCTAAGGTACTTATCTTTATGACAGACCCATACAGAAAGACACACAAAGCCCACCAGATTCGCTACTATTTAACAATAACCTTAGAATCCTTTGTTGCATTAAGAAAAACTTTACAGAGGATATAAACAGTGATTGTTATCATTCATTCAACCGGTTTGCACAGAGAGAGGACACAGTCTGATTGTTAAGAAATCCGCGCGGTGGCTCAAGCCTGTAATCCCAGCACTTTGGGAGGCCGAGATGGGCGGATCACGAGGTCAGGAGATCGAGACCATCCTGGCTAACATGGTGAAACGCCGTCTCTACTAAAAATACAAAAAAAAAACTAGCCGGGCGAGGTGGCAGGCGCCTGTAGTCCCAGCTACTCGGGAGGCTGAGGCAGGAGAATGGCGTGAACCCGGGAGGCGGGGCTTGCAGTGAGCTGAGATCCGGCCACTGCACTCCAGCCTGGGCGACAGAGCGAGATTCCGTCTCAAAAAAAAAAAAAAAAAAAAAAAAAAAAAAAAAAAAAAAGAAATCCTTTCACTTTTGCTGGCATGCTAGGCTTCTGGGTTTCCTTTCCCTGAGCTGTTCTAGTAACCTGGCTCACTGCACTATAGCCCTGGGGCCAAGTTGTAACACAAAGAGAATTTATCTTTTTCCTCTATGGCCAGAGCAACATACATGTGACAAAACATAGACATTAGCCACTCCACTTAGCTCCCAATATCAAACGGGCAAGACTCAAACTTGCCCCTGCATGGGCCCTGTCATCTTTAAATCTTTTTAGAATCTTCTGCATATTAATAGGCATCCCTAGATGAGACTAATTTGGGAGCCCTCATTTTTAAATGCACTTCAGTGCATTGTTGTTCAGTTGAAACTTTCCACTGTAAGTTATGTTTAGTAAGATTTTGCCATTTCTGTAAGGCGTCGCTGCTTCCCAGGCCTAACACTTACGCAGGTATAAGCTGGAAGAAACTCAGTCCTCCCGAAATTAAGGATCTATTTTTACCTAAGATATTGGCTTTGCTCTCAGTTTCCCTTGATCAACTTAGCCAGTGATTTTTTTCCTATCTAAGCAAGCAAGAAAAATGAAATAAAGGGGAAGAACAGAAAAATCCCTGTGAATTTTCTTTTCTTTTCTTTTTTTTTTTTTGAGACGGAGCCTCGCTTTTGCCGAGGCTGGAGTGCAGTGGCGCCATCTTGGCTCACTGCAAGCTCCGCCTCCGGGGTTCACACCATTCTCCTGCCTCAGCATCCCAGTAGCTGGGACTACAGGCGCCGGCCACCATGCCCGGCTAATTTTTGGGGTTTTTTTGTTGTTTGTTTGTTTGTTTGTTTGTTTGTTCTAGTGGAGATGGGGGTTTCACCGTGTTAGCCAGGATGGTCTTGATCTCCTGACCTTGTGATCCACCCGTCTCGGCCTCCCAAAGAGTTGGGATTACAAGCGTGAGCCACCGCGCCCCGCCACCTGTGAATTTTCAAAAGCCAAATTTTACAACCCCAACAATATTACCATGTACTACCAGTTTCCTTCTGGCCTAGTCAGATATAAAAGGCCTCTAACTGGATCCAAGCCAGTTAATTACCAGATCAAATTTGATCCTGGACCCAGTCCAGTTTCTGTCGCAACTTCCAAACCCAGTTTGGAACAGAAATTTGCTCAAAGAAAGTCAGAGAGCTGGCCGGGCGTGGTGGCTCATGCCTGTAATTCCAGCACTTTGGGAGGTTGAGGTGGGTAGATCACCTGAAGGTCAGGAGCTCCAGACCAGCCTGGCCAACATGAAGAAACCCCATCTCTACTAAAAATATAAAAAATTAGCTGGACGTGGTGGCAGATGCCTGTAATCCCAGCTACTCGGGAGGCTGAGACAGGAGGCTAAGGTTGCAGTGAGCCAAGATCTCGCCATTGCACTCCAGCCTGGGCAACAAGAGCAAAACTCCCTCTCAAAAAAAAAAAAAAAAACACAAAAAAAACAAAAGGAACTCAGAGAGCTCAAAACACACATCTGTGGAACTCTGAAATCTGAGAGAGAACTTACCAGCATCCCCAGGTGCTGTGACAGATCAAAGGACACAGTGGATTCTGCGGGTACCTGACTTGTTCACTCAGCACTACTGGGGATCGTTACAAGCTCTACTTCAGATCCTACTTCTGATACCATCTGTTAAAGGAAAAACTTCAGCAGAATTAAATTTCAAGGCAGCCCCCAGAATCACAGCAGATTCAGAGAGACTCCAGGGATGCCTCATGGTCACAACAAATTTATAGACAAGAAAAAAAAAAAAAGGAGAGAAGTGACGTACAAGAATTGGAAGTGAGGTACAGGAACAGCTGGATTGGATACAGGTTGGCATCTGCCTTATTTGAACACAGTTTGAACACTCAGCAGTGTATGAGTGGTTGAAACATGGCTGCTGGGATTGGCCAAGGTTCAGCTACTGTTACAGGTGAATACTCCTAAGTTAGGTTTTCAAAGTTATCTCCCTATTAGGTTACAGTTCGTCCACAAGGATTCAAATATAGAAGTATAGAGCCCTCCTCAGGCCTTATTTAATTCACTTTAACACTACCAACAAACTAGTCCAGGTTAAAGGAAAAAAAATGTTTTTTGAGATGGAGTCTTGCTCTGCCACCCAGGCTAGAGTGCAGTGGCACAATCGTGGCTCACTGTAGCCTCCACTTCTGAGGCTCAAATGATCCTCTCACCTCAGCCTCCCAAGTAGTTGGGATCACAGGTAAGTGCCACTGTGCTGGACTAATTTTTTTATTTATTTTTTGGTAGAGATGGGGGGGGTCTCACTATGTTGCCCAGGCTGATCTCAAACAGGTTAAAAATTTAATGCTACCCTAACTGTTGAGAGGATAGAAACAAAACTACCCCACACATCCTGTCTTCCAGCCTCAGCAGTCCTACTGCAAAGGTATTACCATACTGAGTTAACAAGAGGATTTACTTGAATTTCACTAGTTCTCTCATGGCCAAATTATTGCTCTTGAGTTTAATGCCTCAGGTCTCTCATCTGTAAAGTGGGTCAATAACAGTAACTTCCGGGGGGGCGGGGCGCCTTGGCTCACGCCTGTAATCCCAGCACTTTGGGAGGCTGAGGCGGGCAGATCACGAAGTCAGGAGATCAAGACCACAGTGAAACCCCGTCTCTACTAAAAATACAAAAAATTAGCCAGGGGCTGTGGTGGGCGCCTGTAGTCCCAGCTACTGGGGAGTCTGAGGCAGGAGAATGGGGAGAACCCGGGAGGTGGAGCTTGCAGTGAGCCGAGATGGCGCCACTGCACACCAGCTGGGATGACAGAGCGAGACACCGTATCAAAAATAATAATAATAATAATAGTAACTTCACAAACTTGCAAAGAGTGAATGAAGAGATGATACAGGTAAAGTGCCTGGAAGAGAGCCTGGCACAGAACACTCGTTAACTTTAGCTACCATTATGACGATTTTGGAAGTCTTTCTTCCTCTTACTACTATACTCTTTAGTGCCTAACGAAGAAACAAAACATCAATTGCAATTTTGGTGGATTAATTCCTTTCCAGTCAGTGCCCCAGCTCCTTACCGATGTAGCCAGCTCTTCACCCTGCCCTTATTAACCGTTTATGCTTATCTGCTCACTTGACACGTGGGGACGTGGCTTGTGCACCAGGGCAGTATAAAGACCTAGATCGACGTATGCTACATGGTTGTGTAGACCCGAGATGTGAACAGTCCCGGGAGATGGGAACAGGGTGGCCAGATCAGAACATCATAACCGAGCTGGGAGACTTCTGAGCTCCAGATGAGTGGTCTCTATGTCCTGTGCATCCTTAGACAAGGGACTCCATGTATTCATCTTTCTCTCTTTTTCTTTCCTTTTTTAATTTATTTTTAAATTATTATTATTATTATTAATTATTTTTTGAGACAATGTTTCGCTCTTGTTGCCCAGGCTGGAGTGCAGTGGCGTGATCTCGGCTCACCGCAACCTCCACCTCCCGGGCTCAAGCAATTCTCCTGCCTCAGCCTCCCGAGTAGCTGGGATTACAGGCATGCGCCACCATGCCAGGCTAATTTTGCATTTTTAGTAGAGATGGGGTTTCTCCATGTTGGTCAGGCTGGTCTCGAATTCCCGAGGTCAGGTGATTGGCCCGCCACGGCCTCCAAAGTGCTGGGATTACAGGCGTGAACCACTGCGCCCGGTGTATTAATTACTCTTTCTCTATTGCAATTCCCCTGTCTTGATAAATCGGCTCTGTCTAAGCAGCAGGCACGGTGAACCCATTGGGCAGTTACAACAGGGTTGTAACAGGGTTGCTGCTGTAATGGCCCAGTGGGTTCACCTTGCCTGTTGCCTAGACAGAGCTGATTTATCAAGATGGAAATTGTCATGGAAAAACAGTAATTCATGCAGGGCCGCTGTGCAGGAGACTAGAGTTTTTGTTGTTGTTGTTGTTTTGAGACGGAGTCTCGTTCTGTCGCCCAGGCTGGAGTGCAGTGGCACGATCTTGGCTCACTGCAAGCTCTGCCTCTCGGGTTCATCCCATTCTCCCGCTTCAACCTTCCGCGTAGCTGGGACTACAGGTGCCCGCCACCACGCCCGGCTAATTTCGTTTTTGTATTTTTAGTAGAGACGGGGTTTCACTGTATTAGCCAGGCTGGTCTCGATCTCCTGACCTGGTGATCTGCCAGTCTCGGCCTCCCACAGTGCTGGGATTACAAGCATAAGCCACTGCGCCCAGCCTAGAGTTTTATTTTTACTCAAATCAGTTTTCCAGAGCATTCAAGGATCAAAGTTTTCTTTTCTTTTCTTTTCTTTTTTTTTTGAGACAGTCTCGCTTTGTCGCCCAGGCTGGAGTGCAGTAGCGCGATCTTGGCTCACTGCAAGCTCCGCCTCCCGGGTTCACACCATTCTCCTGCCTCAGCCTCCCAAGTAGCTGGAACTACAGGCGCCTGCCACCGCACCCGGCTAATTTTTTGTATTTTTTAGTAGAGACGGGGTTTCACCTTGTTAGCCAGAATGGTCTGGATCTCCTGACCTCGTGATCTGCCCGTCTCGGCCTCCCAAAGTGTTGGGATTACAGGCGTGAGCCACTGTGCCCGGCCAGGGATCAAAGTTTTTAAGGATAATTTGGAAGGCTGGGGAAGGCCAGTGAGTGAAGAGTGTTGATTGGTTGGGTGGGAGATGAAATCACAGGGAGATGAAGCTGTCCTCTTGCGCTGAGTCAGTTCCTGGGTGGCGGGGGAGGGGGCACAACATCACATAGCCAGTTTATCCATCTGGTGGTGCCAGCTGATCCATCAAGTGTAGGGTCTGCAACATATCTCAAGCACCGATCTTAGGTGCAGTTTAGGGAGGGTCAGAATCTTGTGGCCTCCAGCTGTAATTTCTAAATTACAAAATTTCTAATCTTTGGTTGATTTGTTAGTCCTACAAAGGCAGTCCAGCCCCCAGGCAAGAAGGAAGTTTGTTTTGGAAAAAGGCTGTCATCATCTTTGTTTTAAAACTTCAAACTGTAAACTAAGTTCCTCCCAAAGTTAGTTCAGCCTATACGAGGAATGAACAAGGACAGCTTGGAGGTTAGAAACAACATGGATTTGGGTAGGTCAGATTGCTTTCAGTGTCTCAGTTACAATTTTGCAATGGTGATTTCACTGTGACAATCTTGAGGGACTTCCCACAGAACCCTCAGTTATTGAAGCCCAAAGCCTCAGAAATGGCGAGGAAGAACGGGAGGGGTGTTAAACTCCACACTGTCTTAGCCGACCTCCGACGCTTTTCCTAGAATGTCTCATCTCTATGGTCGACGGCGTTCAGATTCCGGGGCAGACTAAGTTGTTCTTCCGGGGTGAGTGCCTCTTCCAGGGCGAGCGGTGTGGTGCAGGCATTGCTGTGTTCTAACTCCCTCAGGGGCTGTGTTGTCGCACTTTCTGCTGCTATGAGCTTCCTCAAAAGTTTCCCGCCGCCTGGGCCGGCGGAGGGGCTCCTGCGGCAACAACCAGACACCGAGGCTGTGCTGAACGGGAAGGGCCTCGGCACTGGTACTCTTTACATCGCTGAGAGGTAGGGTTCCCGGTCTCCAGCGCCGGCCTCCTGCGTGCCACCCTCCTCCTTGGTGGAGCAGGCGGTGCGAAGGAGCCGGGCAAGGGGCGGCCTGGAGGGCTGCTGGGAGCGGGGGCGCGTGTCCGGGACGCCTCAGGGATACCTGTACCGGCTGGAAGGCTCGATTTTTCTAGCACTCCTCCGGAGTCTTCCATTCTCTATTTTCTCGGGCCGGAATTTCCCCTCATGGATTGTGCTTTTTTTTTTTTTTTTAACTCGCCTTTTACTGGAGGTCTGGCGCGTGCGTTGCCCTTAACGCACGGTCTCGTTTTAAGAGTCTGAAGTGTGCCTGTCTTTCCGGATGAACAGATGCAGGAGGTGTTCCCCTCTGCAGGATACGTAGTTTCAGAGCCGAGTGTGGAGGACTTTGAAAGTTTGGTTACACAATATAGATTTTTTCTGTAGGAGTAGTAAGGAGAGGAACATCCTTAACTCGACACAGACAGGGATCATATGCAGAGGTACCAGACTCCCGTTTTGGGGTCCTGGAAGGAGTTGCCCTTTTATTTGGCCACCTGGAGAACTTTGGTATTTTCACAGTCAGATAGATCTACCTTAAATATTGTGGTTGTAGAACTGAGGTCCCTGTTTCCTTGACATTTAGTTCTCTTTATTTTGAAGCCTGTAATGACACATTTAATCTTTCCTGCCCTTCAGATATGTGTTGCTTCCCCTTTTGCTCCATCACTTGTCGACAGCCAGAGAAAATTCTCTAAGAATTCATGTGATTACTTTGGAACCACCTGTAAAATCCAGGATAATCTCTATATGTTGCTGTCCACTGGTAACCTTAATTAGGTTTGCGAAGTCCCTTTTGCTGTGTAATATAACATATTCACACGCATGACACCAGAAACTGAAGGTCGTGGGGGCCAAAATTTTGCCTACCACAGAATCCAGAGCACAAAAACTGTAAAGAACTGTTGCTTTAAAGGAAAATTTAGACATTGAACAAGGCTTAGGCTTCAGGCCAGTCACTGAGATAGGACATATGGGTGGTAGGAAAAGCAAGATTGAGGTGAGAGGCAGATAATGAGTTTGGTCAGGACATGTGTGGAGTAGTTGTACATACGAGTGTGTGTTGGGCCGGGCGCGGTGGCTCACACCTGTAATCCCAGCACTTTGGGAAGCTGAGGCAGGCGGATCGCCCCAGAAGTTCGAGATTAGCCTGGGTAACATGGCGAAACCCAGTCTCTACAAAAAATACAAAAGTTAGCCAGGCATGGTGGCGGCCTGTAGTCCTAGCTACTCAGGAAACTGAGATGGGAGGATCACCTGAGTCCAGAAGGTCGAGGCTGCGGTGAGCAGTGATTGTGCCCCTGCACTCCAGCCTGAGTGACAGAGTGAGACCTTGTCTCAAAAAAAAAAAAAAAAAAAAAAAAAAGACTGTGTGTCTTGGGAAAGTGGTATTAAAGATAGATGTTTGGAAGTCGTTGAAGTATTAGTGTATACTCATGGAAATGGATTAACTATCTCAGAAGAGAAGAGGACCAAGTGTAGAACCCTAGGGATACATCTATGGGTGGGTCATAGAAGAAGAGACTTGAGAAAGGAGGAAGGAGCAGTCAAAACAAAATGTGAAGAGCGCATATTGAGTATTGACAAGGAAATCTTTGATATTTGGGGAAAGCAGTTTCTTTGAAGTGATGGAAGATGGAGCACAGATACATTCCTAGTTCCCAGGCATTCCTTTTTTATTCATGACATTTCTGTATGTTGACACTTCTTTCAATATTATAACTCATTTTGAGGGACATTCCTGTATTGGTTTTTGCATTTTGAAAAATTTCAAACCTATGGTCTGGTGCGGTGGCTCACGCCTGTAATACCAGCACTTTGGGAGGCCGAGGCGGGCAGATCACCTGAGGACAGGAGTTCAAGACCAGCCTGGCCAACATGGTGAAACCTCATCTCTACTAAAATACAAAAATTAGCTGGGTGTGGTGTCAGGCATCTGTAATCTGAGCTACTTGGGAGGCTGAGACAGGAGAATTGCTTGAACCCGAGAGGCGGAGGTTGTAGTGAGCCGAGATCATGCCATTGCCCTCCAGCCTGGGTGACAGAGACTGTCTCAAAAAAAAAAAGAAAAATTTCAAACCTAAAGAAAAGTTGTAAGTGTTATTACTACCCATACACCCTTCACAAAGATGTATTAGTTAACATTTTGCCATGTTTGTCTGTTTTTCTTTTTTTTCTGAGCCATTTGAGAATTGCAGACATGTTTTCCACTTCCTGTTCAGAAGAACAGGGACATTATCTTGTATAACCACAATACAATTCTCACACCAAGAAAGTATAACTCTTTTTAAGTTCTTACCAGTTTTTAAAAAATTCTTAGCCTGGGCAAGGTGGCTCACACCTGTAAATCCCTGCTCTTTGGAAGGCCAAGGTGAGCAGATCGCTTGAGCCTAGGAGTTCTTGACCAGCCTGGGCAACATGACAAAACCCCCCGTCTCTACAAAGAATACAAAATTGCAAAAATTAGCTGGTCATGGTTGCATGTACCTGTAGTCGCAGCTACTATGGGGGGCTGAGGTGGGAGGATTACTTAAGCCTGGGAAGTTGAGGCTACAGTGAGCTGTGATCATGCCACTACATTCCAGCCTAGGTGACACAGTGAAACCTTGTCTCTTAAAAAAATTAAAAATTATTTGTTTCAGCTTTTCACAAACAAATCTCTTATGTTTCTTCTTTAAGATAATTTTTTTTTTTTTTTTTTTTTGAGACAGAGCCTCGCTCTGTTGCCCAGGCTGGAGTGCAGTGGTGCGATTTCGGTTCACTGCAATCTCCACCTCCTGGGTTCAAGTGATTCTCCTGCCTCAGCCTCCCGAGTAGCTGGGATTACAGACGTGCTCCACCACGCCCAGCCAATTTTTATATTTTTAGTAGAGACGGGGTTTCACCATGTTGGTCAGGCTGGTCTCGAACTCCTGACCTCATGATCCACCCGCCTCAGCCTCCCAAAGTGCTGGAATTACAGGCATGAGCCACTGCACCAGACCAAGATCATTTTTTGTGTGTGAAACGTAAATACAAAAAAAAGAGTATAAATAAACACATACTGTATACATGTATATACTGTCCAGCAGTTCTTCCTCTGAGGCAGTGAGGGAGAATGCCCAGAGATAACAAAGCTGGAGAAGAAGACAGTCATGTTCATGAGTTTGGCTTATAGCCTTTAGCCTTTGGTGAAACTATTTAGTTTGAGGCAGAGAGGGACAGCAACAGATTAGGTTTTGGCTGGACTTGGTTTTAGTCTCTCAGTTTTGTGTTGAAAGATTTAGAATCTCCGACTTATTTCAGAGCTTAGTTTTTTATAGGAAGTTGAATTTTTTTTTTTTTTTTTTGAAACAGAATTTCACTCTTGTTGCCCAGGCTGGAGTGCAATGGTGCAATCTCGGCTCAGTGCAACCTCTGCCTCCCTAGTTCAAGAGATTCTCCTGCCTCAGCCTCCTGAGTAGCTGGGATTACAGGCATGCGCCACTATGCCCAGCTAATTTTGTATTTTTAGTAGAGATGGGGTTTCTGCATGTTGGTCAGACTGGTCTCAAACTCCCGACCTCAGGTGATCCATCCACCTCGGTCTCCCAAGATTACAGGCATTAGCCACTGCATCTGGCCAGGAAGTTGAATTTTTATCCAAATAAGGAAGATACAGAGGCATGAATAATATAAAATAGTTTAAAACAGGTAAAATAAAATAGGTTATCACATTAAAATTAGGTAATTTAAACTTATAAATTTTTTTTGTATCTCATTCCAAAATCAATTTTAAACCAAATAATTAAGTTAACCCAAATTCAAGACCTCTCGTAGCTTCCTGTCCTGTTTTTCATCCCATGCTGGGAATAAAGGACACTGACCATACTTGTGCAAAAGCATTTGAATTCAGCAAAACATTTTCTCGACATGTTTACTTGGATTCTAATTCTTCTTGTCTTTCCTTTTTGACTCACAGTTTCTTTGAAACTGGGTATGGTTAATTAGATATTTTAGAAGGATTTCTTCTAGAATATATACAAAGAGTAAATGAAAATCAGAATTTAATGATCAGACAAAACAGTTATATTTTTAGATGATACAGTGAAATCTTTTATGTTTCTCTACAGCACTTTAAAAGTTATAACTTGAATACTTTGAGTAGATTTATTACAATCTCATCCCAGCAAACTTTAATGGCATCATGTCTGGCCTATTTCATCGTGGCCTCTGCTAGAATTAGAAAATCTGGTGGTGGTACAACGAATAATTTACATGCAATAGGATTTAATTTGTTGTTAATAGCTATTTGTTCAAATTAAAATTGCCAGATAAATGAATGTACTGTCAAATCTTTTTTTTTTTTTTTGAGATGGAGTCTCCCCACTGTCGCCCAGGCTGGAGTGTGGTAGTGTGATCTTGGTTCAGTGCAACCTCTGCCTCCTGAATTCAACCAATTCTCCTGCCTGAGCCTCCCGAGTAGCTGGAATTACAGGTGCCTGCCACCACACCCAGCTAATTTTCGTATTTTTAATAGAGACAGGGTTTCGCCATGTTGGTAGGCTGTTCTGGAACTCCTGACCTCAGATGATCCATCCACCTCAGCCTCCCAAAATGCTGGGATTACAGGCGTGAGCCACCACGCTCGGCCTATAATGTCAAATCTTTTTTAACATAGTAACATGCTGTTGGAAAAACTAAGTTGTTGAAAGTAAGTTGTTTTTCCATTTAAAAATATCTGTGAATATTAATATATGATATGCATTTGTAAATCTGAAAAGGTAAAATACTGAAACCTAGGGGTTTCTTTTCTTTTTTTATTAAAAAAAAAAAAAAAGAATTTAACCATTAGAGTAAGTGTTTTTAAGTGTGGAACTTGGCTTCTGTCCTGTAGAGTGCATAATACTAGTTCATGTAAAAGATTATGAGAGCTCCATAGCAAATGCTGTGCAGAGGAGCATTTTATTCTCTCTGCACTAGTAAGGAATTACAGAGTTATTATTATGGCTTTTAAAAGTAAAGGCCATAATTTGATAGGCACTGATTCTATGTTTAGGTTTCAGTTTTTCCATGTCCTCATTCAAGTTTTATGGCTCTGGATATTTGAAATTATTTTGGACACCCAAATTTGGAATGTTTCTTTCTGAATTGTGATAATGCCAGAAAATTTTTGAGATCAGAAAAGGGCAGTTTATTTGCTTTAAAATCATATAGCTTTTGTAGGGGACTCGTGATACTTGGGTATTATTTCATCTCCACATTAAAAGGAAGGCAGTGAGCAGGAAAGATGCATACAGCACATAACTCATTACATAATACAGTGTTTCTTTGGAACCAGTAGGAATGAGTTGTTCTGGAAAATAATTTGTAGAGGTTTTATCACTTTTAGCTCTTTAAGATTTATCACTTTTAGGCCAGGTGCAGTGGCTCAGGCTTGTAATCCCAGCACTTTGGGAGGCCGAGGTGGCAGATCACCTGAGGTCGGGAGTTTGAGACCAGCCTGACTATCATGACCATCCTGGCAAAACCCTGTCTCTACTAAAAATACAAAAATTCGCGAGATGTGGTGTCACAGGCCTGTAATCCCAGCTACTTGGGAGGCTGAGACAGGAGACTCGCCTGAACCCCGGAGGTGGAAGTTGCAGTGAGCCAAGATCATGCCACTGCACTCCAGCCTGGGTGACAAAGCGAGACTTCATCTCAAAAAAACAAAAACAAAGATTTATCACCTTTAAGCTTCTTAGATTTCCTTTACTTTTTTTTTTTTAAATAAGAATGTTGAATGGAAATCTTTCCATATGACAGTGCATATACTTACTTTTGCCTTTTTAAAGTAAACAATTACATAAGTTTTAGTATATTTGCAGATTTGTACAGTTATCACCACAATCTAATAATCTGCCTTTGTTTTGGTAATGTTTTTGGTAACTGAGGGTCAGACGTGTTTAACACTCGTAGTATGTGGTTAGACATTGATTTCCTTTAGGGGAACTGTGGTGTAAAGTTCATCCTCCCCTTCCACTGAACATGAATGATCTCAGACTGTCACACTGTCATTGTTCCTGCCCAAGGCAGTCCTAGGTTCTCCTGTTTTACTTTTGTTTTTGCTTGGTTAAAAATTAGACAGTCAGGCTTGTTAAAGTTGTATAGAATATAGAATGATACATGGGTCTTACTTCATTAACTTTTAAAAATAATCCATATAACATACACTTTAACCATTTAAACATACAATTCAGTAGTTTTTAGTCTGTTTACAGTATCGTGCAATTATCACCACAATTTTAGAATATTTTCTTCACCCCAAAAAGAACCTGGTACCCATTAGCAGACATTCCCATTTCCTTCTAGCCCTAGGCAACCACTGTATTGCATTAACATTTTTTTTTTGGCTTCTTCAGGATTTTTTACTTTTTTTCTGCTAAGTGGTACAGATGGATGAAATATTATCAGAAAATTAGCTAGCCTCTACTGAAAGCTCAACATACTGATTTTGGTGATGTGCTTCCTTTGGTACACCAATAAAATATTTGCATTTGACCACATTTGAGGGAAAACTAGGCCTAGCTTTTCTGTGGCTTTCTCTTAAAGATGTTGAATAAATGAGAGGCTCCAGGGAGTCTGTCTCTCAAGGTAATAAATATTTCCTGAGTTGTGGTGAGTGTGATGACACCCATTTATGTCTTTTAGTGTAGGATTCATGGAGAAACGAATGATTACAAAGGATTTATTGCATACTTACCTCCTGAGCTCTTTGTTAATGGTTTTGAAGAATGTTAAATAAAGGAATGTGACGAGTTCTGCTGTCACATAGCTCATATTCCATAAGGGCACATATAAGACTCATTACCACAGAGTTAAGTACTAAAATTTACAAATCAGAAAAAGAAGAGGTCTTTATGGACCGGTGTAGTTGAAGGGAGGCCTCATGGAAAAGGGGAGGATTTGCAAAAGCAAAGAGGGTATTTGAAGACATATCAAAAAAGAGTAAGCTTGAAAGTCATAGAAACATACATGTGACTGAGGAAAATGGAATTTCAAGTCTGTTTGAATTTATAGCTAGAGGGAAAGAGACTTTAACAGAATTGATCTTAAAGAAAATTCAGTTTCCACTGCTGAATTTTCTTATTTTATAAACATTTCTAAAAAAGTAAGCTTGAATTTATTTATATGCATAAAGGTGTCCAAGCTGAACTTTTATATACTTTGTGATATTACATTAGGATTTACTTTCTAAAACTAATCTACTTAAAACATGTTTTTCAGCCGCCTGTCTTGGTTAGATGGTTCTGGATTAGGATTCTCACTGGAATACCCCACCATTAGTTTACATGCATTATCCAGGGACCGAAGTGACTGTCTAGGAGAGCATTTGTATGTTATGGTGAATGCCAAATTTGAAGGTATGTATGGTGTAATTTAATCTAATGCCTCCTTTGATAGCAAATTATATAGGCCATTGACTCATTTTGGATAGTAGTTTATTAAGCAAAATTTCAGTACAGCAACTTGGACAGTTGAAGTTTTCATAATGGACGTTTGTATGTGTCTATATATTTCTATATATTTACACTTAGAATTCTTCATTTATTATGGATATGTATTTCTAGTTTTCCTCTAAAGTTTCACTGTTTATTCTGCCTTTCTCTTTTTAAAAGGCACCCTTAGAGGCTTGGATCAGTATACCCTGTGCTTCTGAGAGTTTAAGATAGAACTGTTCTGTTTTGTTACAATAGTGGTTATCAGTGGGTGTAGGGGGAATATATTTTTCATAGACCTCCACCAACCTCACCATTCCCCCACATTTGGCAGTGACATTTTGGTTGAAAGAGGAAGGATATTATTGGCATCTAGCAGTTAGATGCCAAGGGTGCTATTATTGTACTAAATATTCTGCTATGTGCAGATGGTCCCCCACAATAAAGAATTATTCCATCCAAATGTCAGTGGTGCCAAGGTTGAGAAACTGTAGGATATAAAGATTTTCAAGTTTTGCTTTGGGATAATTGCAAAGACTTGTAAAAATCTAGTGAAGATGTTCATGTTTAAAATAATGGGTTGCTTTTCTTTGAAGCAGTGTGTAAGAGACAATCCCATGAATTTACCTATAAGGCTATTGCTCTTTCAAATTGGGATTTTAATATGGTTCCAGATATAATAATATGATCATTTATATTCAGTTGTGACACTATTTAGTAATTCTTAGGACTTTTGGCAAGCCCTGCCACATTAAGTGGTAATGACTGATTCAGCTATCTGAAAATATTTTTGTTATAAGATTTCAAATTCTTGCCGTTGGAAAAGGTTCAAAGACATTAAAAAATCTAGTGAAGTCTGAAAAAGAGGATTAGGAAAAGTAAAAGGCTGTTAACCCTGGGGTGTAGTAGTGTAGTAAGACTTCCTAATAAGGCATTAGATACAAAATTTACTTTTCATCTAAGTAAATGCAACTATGATTTTATAACTAAGAATATCATGTATCATGTTTAGTTTAAAGCATTCATTCATTTCCAGAAATGCAAAACCTTAGAGGTACTCTTGCCAGTCAGCTCCAAATGCTGGTATGAAATGGCCCTAAATAGTGATGGGCATTGGAGGTGGGAAAGGTGCATATCAAGAGAAAGGCTTAGGAAATAGTGTTTAATAATAAAGGGCAAAAGCACACTGAATAAGAAAACTCTGTCATTAAGCCGGGCACAGTGGCTCACACCTGTAATCCCAGCACTTTGGGAGGCCGAGGCAGGCGGATCACCTGAAGTCAGGAGTTGGAGACCTGCTTGGCCAACATGGTGAAACCCTGTCTTACTAAAAATACAAAAATTAGCTGGGCCTGGTGGCGGGCGCCAGTAATCCCAGCTACTCGGGAGGCTGAGACATGAGAATCGCTTAAACCCAGGAGGTGGAGGTTGCAGTGAGCTGAGATTGCGCCACTGCACTCCGGTCTGGGCAACAGAGTGAGACTCTGTTGAAAAAAAAAAAAAAGGAAAAACTCTGTCATTAACTTGCTAGGCAAGTCATTTGCATCTCTCTGAGCCTGAATTTCATCCAAAAAGGTTAAGGGAGTATATTGGTCTCTGGTTCTCAAACTCAAGACTAACGGATACATATTAGAAATACGTGGGAAGCTTGTTTAAAATGCAAATGCTGTAAGTCTTAAACTAGGAAAAAGCAGTTCAGTAGGTTTTAGGGTGTGTGTTTTAAATATGTGCTCTATAATCTTACAGAGTCTATATGATTATTTGATTGTAATTGATGTGATTATGATTAATCCTTTCTTAGTAAAATTTGCAGGATTTCCTGTCTTACTAGAAATTAGTAACTTCCTGGGTCACATTTATTTCACTAATTCTCCAGTTTTTTTTTTTTTTGAGACGGAGTCTTGCTCTGTTGCCAGGCCGGAGTGCAGTGTCGCGATCTCGGCTCACTGCAACCTTCGCCTCCCGGGTTCAAACGATTCTCCTGCCTCAACCTCCTGAGTAGCTGGGATTACAGGCACCCACCACCATGCCTGGCTAATTTTTTTTTTGTATTTTAGTAGGAACGGTGTTTCACTGTGTTGGCCAGGATGGTCTCGATCTCCTGATATCATGATCCGCCCACCTCAGCCTCCCAAAGTGCTGGGATTGTAGGCGTGAGCCACCTCACCTGGCCCTCCAGTTCTTTTTATCTTAAACTCCTCTCATAAATTACACATGCTTGAATCATATTTTCCCAGCCTTTGTTCCTCACATTCTGATTCTCCAAATTCCAAGATTTTTTTTCTCTTTGGCATACCTCTATAAGTCTCTTTATAAATGACCATCAGGACTGAGCATAGTGGCTCACATCTGTAATCCCAGCATTTTTTTTTTTGAAATGGAGTCTCACCCTGTCACCCAGGCTGGAGTGCAATGGCGTGATCTTGGCTCAGTGGCTCACATCTGTAATCCCAACCTTTTTTTTTTTTTTTTTTTTTTCTTGAGACGGCGTCTCGCCCTGTCACCAAGGCTGGATTGGAATGCTGTGATCTTGGCTCACTACAACCTCCGCCTCCCGGGTTCAAATGATTCTCCTGCCTCAACCTCCTGAGTAGCTGGGATTACAGGCGCCCACCGCCATGCCTGGCTAATTTTTGTACTTTTAGTAGAGACGGGGTTTCACCATGTTGGCCAGGCTGGTTTCGAATTCCCGACCTCGTGATCCGCCCGCCTCGGGATTACAGTGCTGGGATTATAGTCCTGAGCCACCACGCCCAGCCACAATCCCAGGATTTTGAAAGGCCAAGACAGGACGATCACTTGAGCCCAGGAGTTTGAGACCAGCCTGGGCAACATCGTAAGACCCCATCTCAAAAAAACAAAAATTAGCAGGGTGTGGTGGCAAGTGTCTGTAGTCCTAGCTGCTTAGTAGGCTAAGGTGGGAGGATCGCTTGAGCCTGAGAGAGCAAGGGTGTTCAGTCTGGGCAACAAAACAAGTCCCAGTCTCAGAAAAAAAAAAAGATGACCATTAGCTCATTGTGGATGAGATTAGATTATCTTAAAAATAACCTTAAAAATTCATTCCCGGCAAGGCGTGGTGACTCACGCCTGTAATCCCAGCACTTTGGGAGACCGAGGTGGGTGGATCTAGAGGTAAGGAGATCGAGGCAAGGCTTTTCTAGGATGCTCACTGGATAGATAATCAGGATTTTTCAACCATAATTGGAAATAAATTTGTCAACCATAATTGGAAATTAAAATTGAATTGCAGTATTCAGATTTATCAATACGCTTCATTTTTTAAAAGTCAAATAATGACATTAAAAGGGTGTTTTTATTTTCTAGAAGAATCAAAAGAACCTGTTGCTGATGAAGAAGAGGAAGACAGTGATGATGATGTTGAACCTATTACTGAATTTAGATTTGTGCCTAGTGATAAATCAGCATGTGAGTGTTCTACAGTATTGATTCTTCCCCTTTTATGTACCAAGCATTCCCAATTGACACATACACACACACACACACACACACACCTCTCACCTTTACCACCATTACCTCCATTTTACTGCTTTTTCTTCATTTTAGCATTGGTAATGAGGACCAAATACCTATTAACATCAAAGGTTGTGAATGTAGTGAGAATATTGTAGACACTGTGTTATCTGGGTTTATTTTGTGAATGGACTCTGGTTAGTTTTACTGATTGGTGCTGTTGACTTAATCTCACCTGCTGGATGGCAGAGGAGTTACAGCAGTTTTAACGTGGAAGATCTCAGGATGGTTGGAAAGAGCCCTATCAGCTGAGAGGGGCTTTCACCCTGATGCCAGCAGTCTTACCAGGACTCTGACCCTTTTTTCTTGGAAAACCCCATGAGCCATGAAGAGATCGTAATAATCTCTCATAATGAACTCTTATTATTTTATGACTTGTCCTTTGCTTCAGCCGCTTTCAAGATTGATTTTACAAATTGGCAAGTTTGTAAATACTGTGGCCTTTTGTGTACCCATTAAATTTATTGGCACTGATGGTTATTTTTATTATAAAATTTTATTCTACATTGAAAAAAAAAATTGGTTACAGTTTAATTCCCTTGTTCAGTGGAGGCAATGTTCACTGCAATGTGCGAGTGCCAGGCCTTGCATCCAGATCCTGAGGATGAGGATTCAGATGACTACGATGGAGAAGAATATGATGTGGAAGCACATGGTTAGTGAAATGGATTTTAAAGTGTTTTTTTGTTTGTTTAGTGTTTCATTGTAAGCATTTATTTGTATTAAGGGTAGAGGATTATAGTTCTTTATATGTCTGTAAAATATGCAGTATGGTAAGATTATTTTTATTATTATTATTATTTTTGAGACAGAGTTTTGTTCTTGTTGCCCGGGCTGGAGTGCAATGGTGTGGTCTCGGCTCACCGCAACCTCCACCTCCCAGGTTCAGGCGATTCTCCTGCTTCAGCCTTCCAAGTAGCTGGGATTACAGGCATGCGCCACCACGCCAGGCTAATTTTGTATTTTTAGTAGAGATGGGGTTTCTCCATATTGGTCAGGCTGGTCTTGAACTCTCGACCTTAGGTGATCCACCTGTCTCGGCCTCCCAGAGTGCTGGTATTACAGGCATGAGCCACTGCGCCTGACCGGTAAGATTATTATTGAAAGAGAATGACACAGTAGTACACTTTATGCCAAAGCCCTTTGCAACAGACAAATTTTTGAGGGTAAAAGATAGAGATTGTTGGGAAGAATGGATAAGTAGAGCATATGGAAGGAAAGAAAATGGTAGATAGGAAACTGGGTAGTCAGGAAAGTCTTTTAAGCTGAGGCAACTGACCCCAGGGAACAAGCTTCCCTCTCTACACCTTGAGAACCTGGATCATTTATGTTGTTTTATTATTATTATTATTTTGCAACAGGGTCTCGCTCTGATGCCCAGGCTGGTATGCAGTGGCGTGATTTCTGCTCACTGCAAACTCTGCCTGCTGGGCTCAAATGATTCTCCCAGCTCAGCCTCCTGAGTAGCTGCGACGACAGGCTTGTGCCACCATGCCTGGCTAATTTCTGTGTATTTTTTGTAGAGACTGGGCTTTGCCATATTGCACAAACTGGTCGACTCTTGGGCTCAAGCAAGCCTCTGGCCTTGGCCTCCCAGAATGCTGGGATTACAGGCATGAGCCATCAGGCCTGGCCTGCATCTTTATTTAACATGTTCCTTCAAACAGCTCACTGCCAAGGTCATTTCTTTTTCTCAGAACCATACTTCATTTATTTTTCTCAGAACTATACTTCATTTATTTAAGAACTCTTTCCCATTGCCTTCCCCAGACCAGAATGCAGTCACTAGTGTGATAAGAGTCTTTATAGCTTGAAGTGCTTGCTGTTCTCTTTTCTTTTCCCTACTGGTCTTATGTACACCAATCTGGGTATCCAAAGCCCTTTCTTTCATGTGCACCCACTTCCTGGCCTTAGATAAACACATTTCTGGGATTCTCCATCACATACCTAAATATATCCAAATATATCCTTATCTTTCTGAGATTTTTGAGTGATTTAAAATTTTTTATCATTTTTGTATGTTGCAGAATTTCTGATTTTTTTTTTTTTTTTTTTTTTTTGAGACGGAGTCTTGCTCTGTCACCCAGGCTGGAGTGCAGTGGCGCGATCTCGGCTCACTGCAAGCTCTGCCTCCTGGTTTCACGCCATTCTCCTGCCTCAGCCTCCCCAGTAGCTGGGACTACAGGCACCTGCCACCTCGCCCGGCTAGTTTTTTGTATTTTTTAGTAGAGATGGGGTTTCACCATGTTAGCCAGGATGGTCTCGATCTCCTGACCTCGTGATCCACCCGTCTCGGCCTCCCAAAGTGATGGGATTACAGGCTTGAGCCACCACGCCCGGCTGAATTTTTTTTTTTTTTTTTTTTCTGTTTTTAAACAGGGTCTAGCTCTGTTGCCCAGGTTGGAAGGCAGTGGTACCATCACCACCCACTGCAGCCTTGAGCTGCTGGACTAAAGCTGTCCCACCCCAGTCTCCCAATTAGCTGAGACTACAAGTGCACACCACTGTGCCTGGCTAATTAAAAAAACATTTTTTTGGAGAGATGAAGTCTTACTGTGTTGCCCAGGCTGATCTTGAACTCCTGGGCTCAAGCAGTCCTCCCACCTCGGCCTCTCAAAGTGCTGGGATTACAGACGTCAGCCACTGTACCTGGCCCTGATTTTTTTTAAGAAAGGAGCATGTTTTTTAATCAGAAAACATCTTCATTATACAAATTAATGTCAAATTAATTTTTGCTCACTTGTAAAATTCCCACCTTAGGATAATGTAGGACTCTCTGACCTTAGGAACACACTTTTTTTTTCTAGTCCTTGGACATGGAATTCTTTGGGAATTGCTATTTACTGGCTTGTTATCTCTTTTAATAGCCCTAGAGAGTAGGGACATTTTCTTTGTATTTCCGTCTTCAGCAGTAGCCTATATATGTGTATAAATAAATGTTGAAAAGTATCTTCCTGGAAGCCTATTTGGACTGTATGTTACCTTCAGCAGATTCTTTTTTTTTTTTTCAAAACAAAATCTTGCTCTGTTGCCCAGGCTGGAGTACAACGGTGCAATCTCGGCTCACTGCAACCTCCATCTCCGGGGTTCAAGCGATTCTCCTGCCTCAGCCTCCTGAGTAGCTGGGACTACAGTTGCGTGCCACCACGCCTGGCTAATTTTTGTATTTTTAGTAGAGATAGGGTTTCACCATGTTGGCCAGGCTGGCAGCAGATGCATTATTGATTCCATTTTGTTTTTTCTAATTGTTGTATTTAAACTTTAAGTTTTCTGTTTGTTTAGAACAAGGACAGGGGGACATCCCTACATTTTACACTTATGAAGAAGGATTATCCCATCTAACAGCAGAAGGCCAAGCCACATTGGAGAGATTAGAAGGAATGCTCTCTCAGTCTGTGAGCAGCCAGTATAATATGGCTGGGGTGAGGACAGAAGATTCAATAAGAGATTATGAAGGTGAGTGTTCTTTTGCATTGTGAACAGTCAGATGAGCACTTGGGCAATAAGTTATGGATAGTCATAAAAGTTCTTTTAATAACTAAGAGAAATAATTGACTGTAGTATAGGAAGCAGATACAGAATTACATAGTGTGGGAATGCTTATGTCATTTGTTTTTGGTGGTTTTTTTTTCCCTCATTACCAAAATAGTCTGTTCATAGTCAAAAACATTCTTTTAATGTACGCAGGCAAAGTAGCCGTGGAAAAAAAAGGTGTAATTCTAACTGAGAGATATCCACTATTAATTTTCTGTTGCATCTCTGTATTAGTTTACCAGGGCTATTATAACAAAGGGTCATACAGGCTGGGTGGCTCAAACAGAATTTTATTGTCTCATAGTTTTGGAGGCTAGAAGTCCATGGTAGGTTATCTCTGAGGGCTGTCAATTCAGGCATCTCTTCAGGTATACACACACACACCAAAGCAAGAGAGAGAGATTTTAAGAAATTGGCCCACGTGACAGAAGGCTGGCAAGTCCAAAATCTGTGGGGTAAACTGGTAGACTGGAGACCCAGAGAAGAGCGGATGTTGCATTCTGCTGCCTCAGAAGTTCTGCTGGCAGAATCTCTTCTTGCTCAGGGGAGGTGAGTCTTTTTCCTATTGAGTCCTCCAGCTGATTAAATGAGACTCACCACACTATGCAGGGTAATCTGCTTCACCCAAAGTTCACCAGTTTATTAGGCTAATCTCATCTAAAAAATAACCTCCACAGAAATGTCTAGAATAATGTTTGACCAACTATCTGGACACCATTGCCTAGCCAAGTTGATGTATAAGTTTGACTATCACATCCTTCTTTTTTTTATTTTGAGACGGAGTTTCACTCTTGTTGCCCCAACTGGAGTGCATTGGCATGATCTTGGCTCACTACAACCTCCGCCTCCTGAGTTCAAGCAATTCTCCTGCCTCAGCCTCCTGAATAGCTAGGGTTACTAAGGCGCCTGCCACCACTCCCAGCTAATTTTTGTATATTTAGTAGAGACAAGGTTTCACCATGTTGGCTTAAAGTATGCACTGGCAAAGAAGAGGTAGAAAAATTAAATAGAATTCTGAGAGGCATTTACTATTAATTTTCTGTTGCATCTCCTTTCTTGTTTGTGTCCTTTTGTGTGTATATATACACTGATTCTTTTTGTGTGTGTGTGAGCAGTCTCGCTCTGTTGTCCAGGCCGGAGTACAATGACGTGCCCTCAGCTCACTGTAACCTCTGCCTCCCAGGTTCAAGTGATTCTCCCACCTCAGCCTCCCGAGTAGCTGGGATTACCCACTACTATCATGCCTGGCTAATTTTTGTATTTTTGTAGAGATGGGGTTTCACCATGTTGGCCAGGCTGGTGTCGAACTCCTGACCTCAGGTGATCCGCCTGCCTTGGCCTCCCAAAGTGTTGGGATGATAGGCATGAGTCACTGCACCCAGCCATGATTCTGTCTTATTTATTTATTTAAGACGGAGTCTCACTCTGTCGCCCAGGCTGGAGTACAGTGGCATGATCTTGGCTTACTTCAACCTCCACCTCCTGGGTTTAAGAGATTCTTCTGCCTCAACCTCCTGAGTAGTTGGGATTACAGGCATGCGCCACCACGCCTGGCTAATTTCTGTATTTTTAGTAGAGGTGGGGTTTCACCATGTTGTTCTCAAACTCCTGACCTCAGGTGATCTGCCCGCCTTGGCTTCCCAAAGTGTTGGGATTACAGGCATGAGCCACTGCGCCCGGTCAAGATGTTACCTTTTTTTATTACGGTAATTGCCTAGAGAGTGCCATGTGGACGCTTACTTTATGCCTTATAGCAAATGATTTTAAGGTCATAAATACTTTTTGCTAAGTTGAGATTTTTGGACTTTTATTCATAAGCCTCATTAACACATTGGAGTTACCTATATATAAAAATTCTTCAGCCTGTGCCAGTCTCCATCTCTGAAGTCCTGAGCACCCACGTCATTATTTTTGCCAGTGAAACACTTAGTGTGGCATTTTTAGTGCTTCATGTGCTCCTTTATGTAAGAGGTATTTATTGAGCTGTACCAGGTACAGGTAATACAGCAGTACTCAAGGGATGAGGTTACTGACTTCATATCAGTGACATTCTGGTGGAAGAAAAGTTAACAGTACATTGAGATACAGCATTGAGATATAGGAGGTGCTTGGGCAGCTGTGGAATTGTAAGGGCTGGGCCCTTTGCCCAGCCTGGATAGTCAGGGAAAGTGTTAAGTTTCATGGAATAAGTGACATTTAAGTCAAGATCTGAAAGATGTATAGAGATGGCCCAGGTGGGCTGGGCATGTTTTCTCACACCTGTAATCCCAGCACTTTCAATGGCCAAGGTGGGCGTATCACAAGGTCAAGAGATCAAGACCATCCTGGCCAACATGGTGAAACCCCGTCTCTACTAAAAATACAAAAATTAGCTGGGCATAGTGGCGCACGCCTGTAGTCCCAGCTACTTGGGAGGCTGAGGCAGGAGAATCTCTTGAACCCAGGAGGCAGAGGTTGCAGTGAGCCGAGATCGCGCCACTGCACTCCAGCCTAGTGACAGAGCAAGACTCCGTCTCAAAAAAAAAAAAAAAAAAAAAATGGCCCAGGTGAAGGCATTGAGGGGAGATGCAGGTAAAGGGATTAGTCATGTGCAAAGAAGGGTTCAGGAGACTATTCAGATTTGGGGAACTGAAAGTAGTTCAGTGTGAAAGGTAGTTATTATGGTAACAGATAAAGGTAGGATAGTGAACTGGGTAACGTCTTAGAGGAACTCTTAGGTCAGTGGGAAGCCATTGAAGAATTTCATTAGTGTTTCAGAAGGTGACTGTGGTTATAATTTGGAAAACTGATTGGAGAAGAAAAATACTGGAGAGAAAAAGAGAAACCCTGTTGTGTGACTTATATTAAATAAGAGGTGATCACCTAAATTAGGTAGTTGCAGTGAATGTCAAAAGACCTGACAGATTTCAGACTCTGAGGAGATAGAAGCAACAGAAGTTAGGGGCTTGGGGTAAGGGTTTCTAGTTTAAATGGATAAGAGGCACCCTTTAGTAAGACTGGAAAAAAATGGCATTTTTTTAAATGTGGAAAGATGAACAGTTAATTTAGATATGTTACATTTGCATCTGCAGGTGACGGGGTGCCCTGGGGCTGTGGGCAGAAGACATTTTTTGGTGGGCTGAAGAGTTGAGGGGTGACTGGGAGGTGAGGAAGCGAAGAAAACAACTGTAGATGACTCTTTTTTTCTTTTTGGAGATTTTTTTTTTTTTTTTGTGCACTTGTCGCCCAGGCTGGAGTGCAATGGTGCAATCTCAGCTCTCTGCAACGTCTGCCTTCCTGGTTCAAACCATTTTCCTGCCTCAGCCTCCCGAGTAGCTGGGATTACAAGCACCTGCCACCACGCCCGGGTAATTTTTTTGTATTTTTAGTAGAGACGGGGTTTCACCATGTTGGCCAGGCTGGTCTCAAACTCCTGACCTCAGGTCATCTACCCACCTTGGCCTCCCAAAGTGCTGGGATTACAGGCATGAGCCACTGTGCCCAGCCAAGACAACTCTTACCGTGGGGCATTAGTCTGTTTTCACACTGCTGATAAAGACATACCAAGACTGGGCAATTAACAAAAGAAAGAGGTTTCACTGGACTTACAGTTCCCATGGCTGGGGAAACCTCACAATCATGGTGGAAGGCAAGGAGAAGCAAGTCACATCTTACGTGGAAGGCAGCAAGCAAAAAGAGCTTTTGCAGGAAAACTTCCCCTTATAATAACCATCAGATCTAATGAAACTTACTCATTATTATGAGAACAGCACGGGAAAGACCTGCCCCATAATTCAGTTACCTCTCACTGGGTCCCTCCCGCAACACGTGGGAATTCAAGATGAGATTTGGGTTAGGGACACAGCCAAACCGTATCAGGGCTCTTGTTTTTTTCTCTTGTTGCCTCCCCTCCTTTTATTTAATGAGATGACAAAAATGGGGAAATAAGCAAAAAGCTTGCTGTACTGATTTTTGTCGTTTCTCCTGAATTATGTTGTAAGCTTTGTGAGGATAGGGCTGTATACCTTTAAAAAAAAAGCCCAGCAGTAAATACTTAGATCTGTAGAGGGTGAACAGTTGATCCTGCATTTGAAAGTTCCTACATAGAGTTATTTTAGTATTGAGGTTGAGAATTTACACAGTAAATGACACAGACTGATTTTGATGTGGCCTAAATTCCCAGGTGGCATTTTCTTTCTCAGTTTGTCCTTTCAGACTTTTCTTTTCAAAAAAGAGGAAAAAGCAATTCTTACCAGCAGAGGGCACTAGCTTCCTTCTGGTAGAAGTTATAAGTTGCATCTACCTGTTTGAAGCGTTCATAGGGATTGCTCAGTAATTTTTTTGTTTAGATGGGATGGAGGTGGATACCACACCAACAGTTGCTGGACAGTTTGAGGATGCAGATGTTGATCACTGAAAATGATTTATGCAGGTTTAAGGTGAGTAGTTCATTTTCTCCCTTGTCACTGAACATGAAAATCATGTGAAAAGATTACTTCCTACTTTTTTTTTTTTCTTTTTTGAGACAGGGTCTTACACTGTCACCCAGGCTAGAGTGCAATGGCATGATCCTAGCTCACTAGAGCCTTGAACTCAAGCAGTTCACCTGCCTCACCCTCCCAAGTAGCTGGGACTATAGGCACACCCAGCTTATTTTAAAATTTTTCATAGAAACAGGGTCTCATTATGTTGCCCAGGCTGGTCTCAAACTCCTGGCCTCAAATGATTCTCCTTCCTCGGCATCCCAAAGTCCTGGGATTACAGCTATGAGCCACTGCGTCTGGCCTATTTCTTTTTCTTTCTTTAAAAAATATTTTTCTTCTTTTAAAGCTCAAATTGTCCCTGACAATTTATTTGCTGTTCCATTATTCTGAGAAATATATTGTCCTTTGCCAGCCTAAGTATTTCAACTATATGTTAGATAATAACTGAAGGTCATGTTCATATCATACAGAGCTAGAACTAGTAATTGTAATAGTCCTTTATAAACTGTTGTTAAATTGTTGTTCCTCTTTCCCCACTACAACTTCCTCCTACCTTATAGCATTGTTTTCTTGAATACTGGCTATCCTCCAGCCTTTGAGATGCTCTTGCTATCCTCCTTTTATTTTACTAAAGCATATAATAATAGCATGGCAAAATTTATATGTTTTGACTTGACTCTGCTACCACTATCAGTCATCCAGTTAAGTTATGAGATCCTTTGTTATTCCCTGCAGTGATAAAGATTTCACAATTCCTTTTCATTTCTTCTGATACAGATTTTAGTTCTGAACCTAGTTCTGTAATCATTGGCTTTTCTCCAGTTACAAGTTTTAATTCTTTTACCCCTGTTCTATTCAGAAACCAGCCTTTTAAAGTTCCAGTTAGCTTCCAAGTTACTGTCATTGTGAAAACTGTATAACATTGCTTCTTATACTGACCATGAATTGTGATATTGGACCTCTGCTTTCTTCTCACATCCTGCCAGTGGAACTATCAGAAAATAACCTCTTAGAGTTCTATGATTTATATCTTCCCTTAAATACTTAATTTTAATTTCCACATTTACATCGTCAGTGGTAGCCATACAGTCTAATATTAGCAATGTCCCCTCTGTTAAAATCATGTGTTCACATCACTGGAGCTCTGTTAACTTTGATTTTTAGCTCTCCCAGTTCCAATTGTCAGTAACTTCACTGTTCTACTTCATGGGAAATCTTTTGTTATCAACTTAAGTCTTCTTTCCTTATTTCTCGTCACATTATAGCATATTAATTTTTTCAGTTCAGTGATACTTGTTTAGTAACTGTTTTATTGCAGTTAGAAAACAGATTTTGGGGTCTTTGGGCTTTCACATATTTCTTTTGAAGAACAGACTGTTCAGAGAACATCAGCCACTCTTTTATTAATCAGAATCATGAGAAACTCATTTGGTATGTCACTAACATTTAAACAAATGGGGTGTTACTACAGTCCTTGGCAAGAATTCTTAGGATTCTTTTTAATGGTGAAGTAGCCACAAACTTTTCAATGAGCTTTGTTTTCTGTTTATTTTATCCTAGAGCTCAGAGGCAGAGAATTATTTTATTCATAATGTTTTTTTTTTTTTGAGATGGAATCTCGCTCTGTCGCCCAGGCTGGAGTGCAGCGGCGTGATCTTGGCTCACTGCAACCTCCACCTCCCGGGTTCAAGCGATTCTCCTGCCTCAGTCTCCCGAGTAGCTGGAACTACAGACGCGTGCCACCACGGCTGGCTAATTTTTGTATTTTTAGTAGAGACGGGGTTTCACCATGTTGGCTAGGATGGTCTTGATCTCTTGATCTCGTGATCCACCTGCCTCGGCCTCTCAAAGTGCTGGGGTTACAGGCATGAGCCACTGCGCCCTGTTTATAATGTATAAACATTGTAAATAATGTTTATACATATTCTTCATCTGGATAATTGATCTGAATTCCAAACAATGTCTACATTTTTTTTTTTTCTGACATGGGAGTCTCACTCTGTCACCCAGGCTGATGTGCAGTGGCACAGTCTCGGCTCACTGCAACCTCTGCCTCCTGGGTTCAAGTGATTCTCCTGCCTCAGCCTCCGGAATAGCTGGGATTACAGGTGCCCACCACCACACCCGGGTAATTTTTTTTTTTTTTTTTTTTTGAGACAGAGTTTCACTCTTGTTGCCCAGGCTGGAGTGCAGTGGTGCAATCTCGGCTTGCCAAATCCTCCACCTGCCGGGTTCAAGCGATTCTCATGCCTCAGCCTCCCGAGTAGCTGGGATTATAGGCATGTGCCACCACATCCGGCTAATTTTGTACTTTTAGTAGAGATGGGATTTCTCCATGTCTGGTCAGGCTGGTCTTGAACTCCTGACCTCAGGTTATCCGCCTGCCTCGGCTTCCCAAAGTGCTGGGATTACAGGTGTGAGCCACCACGCCTGGTCCTAATTTTGTGTTTTTAGTAGAGACAGGATTTCACCATGTTGGCCAGGCTTGTCTCAAATTCCTGACCTCAGGTGATCCACCTGCTTTGGCCTTCCAAAGTGCTGGGATTACGGGCGTGAGCCACCACACCTGGCTGTGTAAATTTTTAATCATTTAAAATTGTACATGCTTTTAAAGAATGAACAAGGTATAAATAATTAGAGTAATTTATGCAGCCATTTATTAATTTCATGATAATGGAACTAGGACTTCTCAGTGCATGAGGTGGGGTGGAGATGGCACATTAATGGTGGAATCACAACTCTGCCACATACTTGTGTACACCTTTGGACAAGGCATATAACTTATTTAATCCTCACTTCCCCCATCTGTAAAGTGGAGAGGATAATAACTACCTTGCAGGGTTGTTGCAGAGGCTGAGATAGAATGTACCTAAGTCCTCTGGCACTCTGTGGCTAGGCATTCAATAAATAGTAGCTATTATTATTATTACTGTTGTAAACACTGTGAACCTTTGTTTTTCAGATTCTGCTCCTAACTGTAGGAGAGAACTTGGTGCCTCTTCCACTCTGGAGTGAAGTTGATGAAAGTCTTCTTTCTTTTCCACAACCCAACCTGAACCAGTTCCTTCTTGAGACAGACTATACTGAGACAATAAGTTGTCACCAGCAGAAGATAGATAATATGACCTTTATTAACTTGATGAATTAACTTAACCAAGAGGGTATTTGTAGTTTATTATTTACCCCAAAACTTTCTGTGTCTGGGTACCCTCTGAGTAGGCCTATAATTCCTGCCTTGACTGTGTGCATCTTTTGTAAGCTAACAGATTTATGTGGTGAAAATGCCCAGGAGCTTGGTGTAGGTAGACTGGGTAGGAAAGAGAGAGCTCCTTTTGCCATGTTTTACCAGTCTGCTGTTATAAACTCTTAGGTTATATCCTTTAATTTCCAGTCTTTTAGGTTAGTTTCTGTAACAGAGCAAGTGAGTCTTGGATGAAGTCCTCAAAGTACTTCAAATGGTAATTGTTTTGTTTTTGTAATAGCTTAACAAATAAACCTAGGTTTTCTATATTACTGTGCTCTCATTCTTGACTAAAACCATTAATGAGAAATGTGTTTTAAAAAATAATGCTGGCAAATATGAGAATTTTGTTGGCTTTATTTTTGTTTACTTATTAAGGAGAACATGAAATAAAATACAGCTTCTGGCAAATATTTAGTAAGGCAAAGATTTAACACATTTCAGGGGATTTCTGCCACTTCCTTTTAGATTAGCAGTAATTTCTTGTATTTATCAACTCTCAATTTTTAGTTTTTATAGATTACCTGGGTATTATAAAGCTGATTTGTAATTACTGATTTATACTTGGACTTTTGATACCATGATATGGCCTTAAAAATAAGGTTATACAAGCTAATCTTACTACCAGAATCACTTGGCTAATTAGTGACTAAACTGATGTTTCGTGCCACTCAGCCCAGTGTTCGTTTTAGCATTTTCACTTGGTTTCCCTCAACTTGCAAGGTAGACTGAAAAAAAACTAATTTTCCTTTTTCTAACCAGACTCTCAGAATTTCTGAGTCTGTTAACAATAGGCAAGTAAAACAGCCACTTGAAATGGAAACTAAAATTTACTGAGACCTTCTCTGTACCAGCCACTGTCCTGAGTTCTTTATTATGTATTTTAATATTCTTAATTACCTTATGAGATACACTTTTATCCCACTTTATGGTTGAGGAAACTGAGTTATAGGGAGAGGTAAAATAACTTGCTTAAGGTCATGTAGATAGTGAACTGTGATTTTTGAGCCTGTGCTTTAAAACATCATACAGCCTCACCATCTACCGGCAGCAGAAAGCACGCACACTCTCCCCACTGCTGTAGGGTTTCAATGTTAACATTTCAATAGCAGTACAAGAGTTTCCCAAGTTTCTCTGCTACCCATCTGAGCAACAACCATAATTCTATCCTAGGAGTTTGTCCATTCTTCAGTAAGCAGTCAGGACATTCTCAAGGCTAGTATTATAAATTCCATTTGAGTTCCTTTTAAAAGAAACAAATTTGTAATTGTGACTTTCCATGAAGCATAAATTGCTCTGATAGCAAAATGTCGAGGAGATTCAGAGTGTACTGGGTTTCTTATTGGTGTTGCTGTGGTCAATGCAGTATGCAAAAAGGCAGGAGACCAAAGCATGTGGGCACCTCTCTGGGCTTATTTCCTCATTAGACTAAATGACTTTCAAAGATTGAGCTATAAACATTCACTAAATAGTAAATTAGAACTGTAGCATTGAGAAAATAGAAGCTGAGAAAAAAGAGCAGGCCAGGCTTTTAAAAGATAACATTTATAATGATCAGCCAGACAATATTTATTGATTTCATTTAAGCCTAACTTTAGGGTTGCCGTAATTGTTTTCTTTGTGTGTTCCTGATGTAGAGACACTTTAAAGGTACATAGACATTTCCCTTCCAAAATGTAAGTCATCTAAATGTTCCTAAAAGCTAGAGTTAGTGGTTCTCTGTTCTAGGTTCTATCATTTAAAAAATGTATTCATTAAGATACGGTCCCAGCCAGACGTGGTGGCTCACACCCATAAGCCCAGCACTTTGGGAGGCTGAGGTGGGCAGATCACTTGAGGTCAGGATTTCGAGACCAGCCTGGCCAATATGGTGAAACCCCATCTCTGCTGAAAATGCAAAAATTAGCCAGGCCTGGTGGTGGGCACCTATAGTCCCAGCTACTCAGGAGGCTGAGGTACAAGAATCGCTTGAACCCAGGAGGCAGAAGTTGCAGTGAGCCAAGGCCATAAACTTGTTTAAATCCTTAATAGAGGCTGGGTGCAGTGGTTCACACCTATAATCTCAGCACTTTGGGAGGCTGAGACAGGCAGGCGGATCACCTGAGGTCAGGAGTTCAAGACCAGCCTGGTCAACATGGTGAAACCCTATCTCTACAAAAATACAAAAATTAGCTGGGTGTGGTGGTGGGACACGTCTTATTCCAGCTACTTGGGAAGCCGAGGCAGGAGAATCCCTTGAACCTGGGAGGTGGATGTTGCAGTGAGCTGAGGTTGCGCCATTGCGCTCCAGCCTGGGCAATAAGAGCAAAACTCTGTCTCAAAAAAAAAAAAGTTATGTATTTTTGAGGTTCTGTTAGGAGCTTCCTCAATATTGGTAAAGGTGAGAGATTATGTGCAGATGATCATAATATACAGGTTGAGTATTCCTAATCTGAAATCTGAAATTCCCCAAAATCTGAAACTTGAGTGCTAACATGATGCCCAAAGGAACTGCTCATTGGAGCATTTTGGATTTCAGATTTTCGGATTAGGGATGCTTAACCAGTATAATGCGAATTATTCCAAAATTTTAAAAACATTCCAAAATCTGAAATACTTCTGATCCCAATAATTTCGCTTAAGGGATACTCAATCTGTATAGTCCTTTACTTTTAGAAGACAGGTATGATTACTGCTCAGAGATAATAGATATTTAGATAGAATTTATCTGCAGGATTTCAGATAGGTTCACTATTATATACTTGATTCTCATGCAAATCCTGTTTTAAAAGTATAGAATGGATGAATCCATATCGGGGACTCATCTTTTGTGACCAGTAACTGAATTCTAAGCATTGTCTCTCATGGGGATCCTCATAGAATTATTGCCATCCCTTTATGAAGGAGCTGGAACATATTTTCACTAACATCTCACTCTTCATATTTACATAAGTAAAATCAGTAGGGGAACTTCGTAATTTCAAATGACAAAAAAATGAATTATTTTGAAGATTACATGAATCACTAGTACACGTAAAGCACTTAGAACAACAGTGCCTAGAATATAGCTCAGTAAATGGTAGTTGTTAACTAATAGTAGTAATCCTTTTCATAACAGAAAGCAGCAGCTACAAATATATCAACTCACTATTTAGAATACATCTGATTAGCTTGAAGTTTAAAAATCCACTGAGCAATTAAAGTAGACATCATTAAATGACGAGTTGATGGGTGCAGCACACCAACATGGCACAAGTATACATATGTAGCAAACCTGCACGTTGTGCACATGTACCCTACAACTTGAAGTTTAATAATAATAAATTAATTTAAAAAAATAAAAAAATAAAAAATAAAGTAGACATCATGAAATCTATACTTATTTCGCATAGGACCTCACACCTTCACTGCAAATCTCTACTCTTGCTCTACAAACAGGTTTAATGTACTTGAATATCTAGTTTCTAGGCACACAGTGGGTTTGATAAGGAGAAAAAGGTGCTTATATTCCCACAAAATATAGCAGTCTAAGCCTCTATAGTAAACAGTACAAATATGAGGACAGCGTAGCAATTTATGTTCATAAAATTATGACCCTGTATCAACCCAAATTATGATTGTAAATCCAAATCTGACTAAGAAGAATTTTTTTTTTTTTTTTTTTGCGACGGAGTTTCGTTCTTGTTGCCCAGGCTGGAGTGCAGTGGCATGATCTTGGCTCACCACAACCTAAGCCTCCCGGGTTCAAGCAATTCTCCTGCATCAGCCTCCTGAGTAGCTGGGATTACAAGCATGTGCCACCACACCCCGCTGATTTTGTATTTTTAGTAGAGACAGGGTTTCTCCATGTTGGTCAGACTGGTCTCGAACTCCTGACCTCAAGTGATCCGCCTGCCTTGGCCTCCCAAAGTGCTGGGATTACAGGCGTGACCCACCGTGCCCGGCCTAAGCAGAAAATTTTTATTAGAAAGCCATCTGGTAGCTCACTAAATGGACAGGAAAGTTGAAATAAACCAGGCTTATAAAAAGATGAAATCTACATTAGATGTTACGATTCCTCCGCTGCTGTTAGACTGATTTCTTGATTGTCCCTGTGTCTATGAGTCACCACACTTAAGATACAAACTTCTGGTTGGCACTGTGTGTCTTCATTGCCAAGGGCAGAAGGAGTATCTGGGCCTTTCAGCTTCTACAATAGAAGGACACTGCTCCTGTGCAGATGCTCACAGGAGTGGATTACGCCAGATAAGAAGGATGCTTAGATGCTGGATTGAAAAAAATGTACAGCTATCTACTACAACCCCAAATCTTAAAAAAAAAAAAAAAAAAAAAAAAGTTGCTCTTCTGTTGCACATGTGCAGGCATGGAATAAGCGAACAGTTGGATTTAATCGAGTTGAGGCTGAGCTCTGTATGAGATAGAGGAGCAAGGGAGTTAAGGGTGTATGCATGTGATGATGACTGGCCAAGTAAGCTGCTTAAGGAAAAGAGGCTACTTGAGAGGGGTGAGAGATGTGAAAAAGTGGTGTTATCAATGGACAGAAGTTCCACGTGGGGGTCAAAGGATCTCTGGAGATGGGGTCCTAAAGAGACTAAGCTGGAAAGGGGTCAGTGATTGGAGAGTAGGGTGTCTGAGTTCATATAATATTTCAGTTATTGGTAGTAAGTTCAAGGTTACCACCAAAATTGCAGGTGAGGTAAAGCAGAAGACAAAATTATCGAAGGAGAGATCCAGTGAAGTCCAAGGCCATGAAGCTGGAAGGATCATCTTTGTATCTGTCACCAAGAAGTACAACTGTGGTGGTGGTAGAGAGTGAGACGGGAACTAAGATCTGAAAGGAACAAAGGGGAATCGAGGGGACTATATACTAGAAGACTGCAGCAAGTACCCAGGTAACTGATGACATGTTTTTAATGGAAGAAGCAGAGGAGAATGGATGAGCAGCAGCAATGAGGACAAGGAAATCTACTCTGCCTCCAGGCACAGTGGTATACTAAGTGTGGGAGAGAAAATAGCCACTACTTGAGAGGGCTGTAGAGGTAGTAGTGTCATCAGAAGTCACAAACTCCAAAGTCTGACAGGTGAAGTTCAGAGGGTTAGGCGTTTGCACAGATTAATACTCATTTTTCTTAACTCACAGAAGTCCTCATGCTAAAGATGTAAAAAGACACATTCCTATAAGAAAAATAGCCATGAAACAGTAAGTGAAACTTAGCTTCATGTTTGCAAGACGGGACCATTTTAAAGGGAACAATCATTATTTTGTGTTGTATGACAGAATTCGGGCCTAGTATCGCAAGGTCTTTGGAATTTTTCTGAGAGCAGCTGGAACTATGGATTTTACTTAATTTTGACTTTAAAAAAAATACTGTTTAGGCCAAATAAAATAGGTCAGAGACTGCATTTAGTCATTTAGTCACATTTGTGAACTCTTTTTTTTTTAATAAGATGGAGTTTCCC
Source organism: Chlorocebus sabaeus (assembly GCF_047675955.1). Taxonomy (NCBI): domain Eukaryota; kingdom Metazoa; phylum Chordata; class Mammalia; order Primates; family Cercopithecidae; genus Chlorocebus; species Chlorocebus sabaeus. The sequence continues at coordinate 74,135,862 of NC_132904.1, read as the reverse complement.
TCTTGTTGCCCGGGCTGGAGTGCAGTGGTGTGATCTCGGCTCACTGCAACCTCCGCCTCCCAGGTTCAAGCGATTCTCCTGCCTCAGCCTCCCAAGTAACTGAGGCTACAGGTGCCTGCCACCACGCCCAACTAATTTTTGTATTTTTAGTGGAGACAGGGTTTTACCATCTTGGCCAGGCTGGTCTGGAACCCCTGAACTTGTGATCCACCCACCTCAGCCTCCCAAAGTGCTGGGATTACAGGCAGGAGCCACCGTGCCTGACCGAACTCTGCTTTTTAAAATACAAAGCCGGCTGCCTTGTTGGGTAGACTTGGCAAAAGGCTGCACCTGTTCAGTCTGCAGATATAAATAGAGTTACTGTCTACAAGCTGATCACCAAGCATCACTTAAATTACCTGGCAAATTATCAGTTGTTAACTGATTATTACTCAAACGGATTATATCTCACCCCATATTATTTTACATTATTTTACTTTTTTTTTTTTTTTTTGAGACGGAGTCTCGCTTTGTTGCCAGGCTGGGCATGATCTTGGCTCACTGCAACTTCTGCCTCCCAAGTCCAAGTGATTCTTCTGCCTCAGCCTCCTGAGTAGCTGCGATTACAGGTGCACGTCACCATGCCTGACTAAGTTTTGTATTTTTAGTAGAGACAAGGTTTCACTGTCTTGGCCAGGATGGTCTCGATCTCTTGACCTTGTGATCCTCCTGTCTCAGTCTCTCAAAGTGTTGGGATTACAGGCGTAAGCCATCGCGCCCAGCCTTTACTTTCAATTCTAACTCTGATAATGGAATTTCCTTTGAAGGGAAACGCACTTAACCTTTCTTTTTTTCTTTTTTTTTTTTTTTTTGAGACGGAGTCTCGCTCTGTCACCCAGGCTGGAGTGCAGTGGCCGGATCTCAGCTCACTGCAAGCTCCGCCTCCTGGGTTTATGCCATTCTCCTGCCTCAGCCTCCCGAGTAGCTGGGACTACAGGTGCCCACCACCTCGCCTGGCTAGTTTTTTGTATTTTTAGTAGAGACAGGGTTTCACTGTGTTAGCCAGGATGGTCTCGATCTCCTGACCTCGTGATCCGCCTGTCTCGGCCTCCCAAAGTGCTGGGATTACAGGCTTGAGCCACCGCGCCCGGCCACTTAACCTTTCATGGCCTGAACTTTTAATAAAAAATAGACCACATACAATAAAAGAAGCCTTCTAATATAGTAAAACTGGAAGGTTCTTTAAATCTCAAAAAATACTAATTTCTAAAGTTTTAATGTTGTTATAAGTACTTAATATTTCTATGAACCCTTGATTTCCCTTTAGTCATAATCATGACCGAGAAGAATATTTGGATTGAAGTCAAAGACTAGAGATGGTATTTGGCTCTATGTGATCTAAGCCAGGGCAGCAAACCCATCTAGGCTTAGTTTCCTTATCTGTAAAATGGAGATTAAAAATACATGCCCTCCCTACTTCATAAGGTAGCTGGCTGTTGGCTCAAAGGAGAATGTGAAAAGCTTAAATCCTGACTTTGCATGGGTGTTTTGTTTTAGTATATTCTATTAAAGAATAACCACTTGGCTAGAGCTAGTGAGATTGTCTATTTAGAGAAAATATTTTAGATACTAGATTATAATGTACTTAAAATGTAGGAAATTGCTTATATGTGAGTGAATATATATTCTACTTCTAAAAGTGACTTTCCTGCTGAAAGATGACACTGCTTGATGGTATCATTGTGTGAGGTGGTGGCTGAAAGTATCCTCTCGCCAGTTCTGTAAGTTGATGGGTTGTACTTATAGTTAAAAATTCTGTTCATTTGGGTGACACTGGATACACAAATTCTTTGGTCTTACTACCACCATTACTTCCCTTCTCATCCTGTACTCATTTTCCATCAAAGTTAACAATTACCATTTAAGATTGATTTATGTTTAATGTAATGAGGCTTTTCTAGCAGCATTTAATACATCACTCAAAGAACAAGTCTTAATTGAGAAGTACAGGATACCTCATTTTCACAGTAATTTTTTGTTTAAGTCCCAGTGATGAAAACTACAAGGCAGCTTCCTCAAAGGAAGTTAACACTGATGAATCCAGTGCAGCCAGTGTTTTCCATATGAGGTGATAAAATCTTTATCACATCCAGCTGGACTGTCCTGTATGTCAGTCTGAGTCTTTGGAACAGTTATTTATTCCTTTTTATTAATTGTATGGTTGTTATGCAGCCATGGAAGGAAAAAGCTGAACATCAAAATCATCAACAATATACCTGAAAGACAAAATACAGTAAAATAAAAAAACAATCTTTAAGGAAGTTCATAATCACTAGGAGGGTATATTTTAAAATTATATACAATTATATACCTAGCTGTTTGGAAAGCTATGCTTAAAGAATTGGTTACATCAATTCTACATGAAACATGTTAGATATTTAAATCTAATATTCTCAGATTATTTTTTCTTCAACTGTGAATCCTTAAAAACAGTATGCATTTGGCAAAACCAATAGGATCTAATGAATTCAAAGGATAAACCAAATCCAAAGATGTATAGTTTTAGTTCTGGCTCTGTTACTGACTTGCTAAGTGAGAAACCCTAGACTTGGGTCTTCATTTTCTTCTCTTTAAAATGGTAACACTCTCCCTTCCCTCCGTGCCCCAGGGACATACCTGGAGAATAAAGCAACTGAAAGCATTCGGAGTTTTCACTTAGAATGCTCAAATAAAAACAATGTTAGGTTACTTCCTCCAGTCTCTCCTTTTTCATTAATCTCAACCATTAACAGCTTTTTTTTTTTTCATTTTTATCTCAACCTTATTTAACTGACAACCGCTTTTAGAGATGTGTCAAGCAAATAAAATATCTAAAACAAAATTTCAGTCGATGGTGGAAGTTTAAATCTTAAATATAATACAAAATTGTTGTTTATTTGTTTGTTTTTGAGACAGAGTTTCGCTCTTTCGCCCAGGCTGGAGTGAAGTGGTGTGATCTTGGCTCACTGCAACTTCTGTCTCCCGGGTTGAAGCCATTCTCCTGCCTCAGCCTCCTGAGTAGCTGGGATTACAGGCGCCCGCCACCACGCTTGGCTAATTTTTGTATTTTTAGTAGAGACGGGATTTCACTATGTTGGCCAGTCTGGTCTCGAACTCCTGATTCACCCGCCTTGGCCTCCCAAAGTGCTAGGATTACAGGCGTAAGTCACTGTACCCAGCCCAAAATGTTTTGAAAATTCACATATTAGTAATCTTCATTTCTGAGAATTACAACAGAGAAATCTGGCATGTAGCTGTTGGTTAATTTTTCAATGTGAAATAGGGACTAAGGAGAGTGAGGGCTCAAGTCACTATCTTGAAAAGTAAATCTGCAGTGGTTAATTTTTCATCTTGATCTGAATGTATTCAGAAAGATCAGTTTAAATTCAGACTAAAAACAAGTTTTGTCACATGCACATTTGAAATTATGTTCTCTTGTTTGCAACAACAAAAAACCTTAAGGTTTGGCAAGCACTTAGATACCTTAATATATTTGTGAAAGATGAGTCTGTTTGCAACCAAAGGCTTTAAATGAAAAAATATCAGAAACAACCTTTATGTTAACTGACCCACAATTTTTTTTGTCATTTTTTATAAAGTCAGAACTAGAAAATAAGATATTACATTTAAAATTTTTTCCAAAAATGGAATTGTAGTTTCATAGAAGCAAATAGAATTTTCCACTTTTCACTGTATGAAATGTATAAACTAGAGAATACTATATATATATATATATTTTTTTTTCTTTTTCTTTTTCTTTTTTTTTGAGACAGGGTCACACTCCCATCCTCAGGCTGGAGTGCAGTGGTACGATCTCGGCTCACTGCAGCCTCGACTTCCTGGGCTCAGGTGATTCTCCTCCCTCAGCCTGCCAAGTAGCTGAGACTACATGCATGTACTACCACACCAGGCCACATATGCATCCTTATAGTCACGTTTCTAAATTTTTAATTTGGGAAGATGGCAGGGGCCATTAGAGGAATTATAATTATCTCTGCTGTGATGAGAAACAAGAAAGAATATGGACTATGACTCCCAAGAATAGTTTGCTTCCTGCTTAGTCAAGAAGGAAAGAAGGTGGATATCTTGGGATTACTCTTTCCTCTGTCTCACTCCCCTGGCACTGCCTAATTAATGTAACTTTGGTAGTTGAGTGGTGTTTGTTTTGGGGTTTTTGTTTTTATTTTTATTTTGGACTCCTCATCTCTTAACTCTTTGAATGATTCTTTTAATTTATAATTTATTTTTTCCCATTCTTCACAGAGTTATATAATGTGTCGCTTTATTTCTTTATTTCATTTGGAGCCATTTTTTTTTTTTCCCAGTGAAAAGTTAACTTCAATATATGACAAAATTCAATGGCAAGCTAGAACGCAGTATTCTAAAAATCATCATTTATTCACATACATGTCTTTTATCTACATATATTGAAGGATGCCTTTATTCTAATTCATAAACCTCAGAAAGAAATATATAAACAGGCCTCTTTAAACCAAAAATATAATACAAATTTTATGTTGGGTCTATTTTAAAAGGTAGGGGTCCTTAGACCAAATAAGAATCTTGGAATACATATTTTCAACAAGCTAAATATAAAAAAGATCATATGAATTCGAAAATGTTTGATCTCAGCCAAGCATGGTGGCTCATACCTATAATCTCAGCACTTTGGCAGGCCAAGGCGGGCGGATCACCTGAGCCCAGGAGTTCAAGACCAGCCTGAGCAACATAGAAACTCTGTTTCTATAAAAAATACAAAACTTAGCTGGGTGTGGGGGCATACACCAGTAGTCCCAGCTACCTGGGGGGTTGGGACAAGAGGATCGCTTGCACCTGGGAGGCAGAGGTTGCAGTGAGCCAAGATTGCGCCACTGCACTCCAGCCTCGGTGATCACAGCCAGACCAAAAAAAGTTTGATTCCACTTCTATATGTAAGAGATTTGGACTTTTTTTGGGGGGGAGGGGGTGTTTGGATTATTGGGGGATAAGTGGTTCTTTAAAATGTTTTGGCTACATATAATGTGTTATCTTCCTGTTTGTACTACATGAACAAGAAGAGAATATAGTCACTTTCCCCACCCTATCACACTTTCTGCACTATAAAAGGGGAAGATTTAGCATTCCTTTTTTATCTATCATGAGGCTTTTTTTCTAGTATGTTCTTCCAGGAAGTCATTAAATGCTGCTTTGGCTGGAAAATGTGTTCTAAGAAAAAAATCAAGGTCCTCTTACAGAGATTGTCATTACTTCAGATTCCTTTTTAAAATTCTTCCAGAAAGACCCTTTTTTAAAAAATTTATTTTTTAGACAGGTTGTTTTGCTATGTTGCCCAAGGTGGACTTGAACTCCTGGCCTCCGCCTCCCAAGTAGTTGGTAGCTGGGGCTATAGGCACGTGCCACTGTGCTTTTTTTTGAGACTTGCTCTGTCACCCAGGCTAGAGTGCAATAGTGCGATCTCGGCTCACTGCAACCTCCAACTCCTGAGTTCAGGCGATTCTCCTGCCTCAGCCTCCCGAGTAGCTGGGATTACAGGCACGCATCATCATGCCCAGCTAATTTTTGTATTTTTAGTAGAGTTGGCCAGACTGGTCTCGAACCCCTGACTTCAGGTGATCCACCCACCTCGGCCTCCCAAAGTGCTGGGATTACAGGCATGAGCCACCGCACCCAGCCTACCTGGCTACTTTTAATGTTCTGTCAAGTAATGGATGAAGTAATTCCTTAACACAGTGATCCCCAACCTTTTTTGCACCAGGGACTGGTTTCCTGGAAGACAGTTTTTCCATGGACTGGGGGCATGGTTTTGGGATGAAACGGTTCCACCTTGGATCATCAAGCATTAGTTAGATTCTCATAAGCACCGTGTAACCTAGATGGTTCGCATGCTGAGTTCACAATAAAGTTCATGCTCCTATGAGAATCTACTGCCACCGCTGACCTGACAGGAGACGGAGCTTTGTAAGCTTGACTGCCACTTACCTCCTGCTGTGTGGCCTGATTGCTAACAGGCCACGGACTGTACTGGTCTGCAGCCTGGAGGTTGGGGACCTCTGCCTCAGCCTACTATTACAATTGTAGTTGGAGCATGCTAACAAATAAATCATGTTAATGTATGTTAGTCTCCAGACATACTGGGGGAATTTTTTCATATAAAAACTACCAGTAGGCCTGCCCAATTAGACCTTGTTAACTTCTTAACTTCTTTACATTAGTGACCTTTTTAACTTTAAAAATGGATTTTTTGAGACGGAGTCTTTCTCTGTCACCCAGGCTGGAGTACAGTGGCGTGATCTGGGGTCACTGCAGGCTCCACCTCCCGGGTTCATGCCATTCTCCTGCCTCAGCCTCCTGAGTAGCTGGGACTACAGGCGCCTGCCACCACGCCCAGCTAATTTTTTTTAGTAGAAACGGGGTTTCACCGTGTTAGCCAGGATGGTCTCAATCTCCTGACCTTGTGATCCGCCTGCCTCGGCCTCCCAAAGTGCTGGGATCACAGGCATGAGCCACCACGCCCGGCCTAAAAACGGAGAACATTTTTCTTTAAAGACGTTATCGGAAAATACTAGCACTCAGTAGAACTGACCAAAAGTTATATTACTAGTATTTAAAACCAATTTTTCTTTGATACTCTTTATGTTTAGGCCTATAGATATCATTGAGCATAACAATATGATACTGAGCATGACAATAACATAAATGTGAGATAGAGGAATGGAAGGTAAACAGGAAGAGTAAAGTGTGATTGACTCTTCAAACCTGTTGTGGCACTTCCCTTCTGTGTTCCCTTCTGTGTATGCGTGTGCGTGTTTTAAAGAAAATGACTAACAAGATACAATATGCTAACTGGATAAAAAGAAGAGTGAATTAATGGAGGGCCAAGCATCTTCATATTCATTTACAGTTATGAGTTATAACCAGGCTTAAAACAGATGACTAAACAAAATCAAGAAATGCTGATAACTTTATATAAGTAATGCATAAGAAATGCATAATAATTTTTTGTATATTGTATAATTTTGTGTTATTTGACCCATCTTTATAAAGAGTTTATATATCTGATCCAAATAGAAATAACTGGAATGTAGCCTGAGCAACACAGCAAGACCTCATCTCTACAAAATATACACAAATTAGCTGGGTGTGGTGGCACATGCCTGTCATCCCAGCTACTCAGGAGGCTAAGGCAGGAGGATTGCTTGGGCCCAGGAGTTCAAGCACAGTGAGCTATGGCTATGATCATGCCACTGCACTCAAGCCTGGGTGACAAAGACAGACCCTGTCTCGGAAAAAAAAAAAAAAAAAAAAAAAAACAAAGCAAAACAAAAACAATAAAATAAAAATAACAGGAATGTAACTTGTGGATAACTTTTAAACTATACTTAATACAGGTATTCACTGTTTCATGAGATGCTCTTCTGCAAAATGAGTCAAATGAACTAAATGATACTTTATCTGGAGATCACAAATGTGAAAAAAAATTTCTTTAGCAAAAAAAAAAAAAGATTATATTTGAAGGGAAGTAAGCACTCTTTGCTTTTTTGGTGCTCAGATCTCAAGGTTTCTTAAAGTAATAGCATATCTGAAACTGACTACCCTTAACTAGATACTGTTTCTTTAAAGATAAAGACAGTTATAAAGGATACTACACAAAGTATCATTTCAGGCATGTTAACTACCTTTTTCATTTTCTGTTTTGTGCCTGCTCTGGCTTTGGAAATTGACATGTTACAATAATATACACATATCATATTTTAAAATACCCTAATCTTTCAGACATATTAAATTAAAATATGCTTACCTAAAGAAGGAGCCAGCCAATATACTATAAAAAACTGAGGAAATGCTTCATCAAAACACATGAAATGTAGCGAAAGTGCCAAAGCTGGATTAAATACAGCTCCTGTTAGACTTCCTCCTGTAATAGATTTTAAGCAGAGTGATTCCAAATGATTTATCTTACATTTTCTTGTAACTGGAAATAAATGGTTACTTAATGTGACTTTTATTTTAGGTATTCTTAGTCTGTGATCTTCCTTTGCAGAATCACCTGGCATATTTTAGACTATAATCATAGACTATATGCCAGGTACAAAAAAAAAGACAAAGGACATTAAAGTTTGAACCCAGTGCTTTTCCTATAGACTATAAAATGTACACTGAAAATTAATGTGCTCTATTACTATTCCTACAGTTTTATAAAATAGATTTGGCTGCCCTGAACATTCATCAATTTAAATAAATGAATAATAATAAAGGTAAAATGAAAATATAGTTAAATAGATACAATGCCCCAAGATCCTTTGGGTACAAGCATAACTTTGTATTGAAAAGAAAAGGTAAAATGGACCAACAGACCAAAGCTTTATCATTGGTTCCATTTTCACTTGTCAACAGAATCCTTAAGAAGCAACCGTGAGTAGTCATGAGAGATAAGCAGAAATTGTAACTGTTGGCTACTTTTTAGGATTTGTGTTCCAGCTCTGCACCCTGGGTATCTCTCTGACGTGGGGCCTAGGAGTCTATAGTCTGACCACACAAGTAAGGAAAGGTAGAGGAGGCTGGATGCCTGTCCAGCAGTACTCCACAAAGCTGTGTCTTCGCTTTTCAAAGTCCAGCCTAAGAGCATCCCTCAGACAGTGACATTTTCAGCAGTTTTTCCAAGTGGAAGCTTTCCAAGGCACACCTCTGCCTCTTTTACTTAGCCACAGAGATAGATCTTGAGATCTTCACAAGTTTTATTATTGACGTGCACCACTGTAGCCTATTTTCATGGAAATTAAGTGGCCCTTTCATAAGATTTCACTACTGAGATTTCACACTTGAATAGGCCGAGAACAATGAAGCTGTGTTGAGATGAAGATATTGAGCAATGAACTAAGCTCACTTGATAGCTACGAGTTTTTTCTAGTGTACCAGCCTCACAGCATGATTCATATTCATGACTCAGCAATTATAAATGATATCATGGACCTTCAGAATCATTCTTGAACAGTCAAATCCTGGAATGTTAAACCTGCAACTGCTAAGGGTGAACAGAATTGTCTGGTTGGCAGCTAGTCATTTCAGTTTGATTCCACAAAAACTTACTGAGTTCCTGTGTACTAGATACCATGGGCAGAAATAAAGACTCACACAGTCATTTACAATATAACGTAATATGACCTATGATAATATAAATGACCTGTGACTTTTAGGCATATATTGATAAAAATGGACTGACTCATTACCCTCAATTAGTTTACTTCACTATTCAAGGCCATGGTATACGGAAGGTTTTCCACTACATCTAAGATGAACACCACTGATCAGTCTTATACCATCCTAAAACTCAAACGACTTCACTTCCTAGTCTTCTCATCCTCACACAGCAGTTCTGATCAGTGTGACTTAGTGGTAGCTGCTTCTTCCAGCAAGAGGTTGTCTACTTTCCCTCTCTTGAAAATGAGCTGACTTTGCAACTTGTGTTGATTGATAGAATGGAGCAGAGTAGGGCTATGTGAATTCTGAATGTGGTAGGAGTGATGCTGTGTGAATTCTAGGTTCATGTCTCAATAAACGCATCAGCTTCCACTTTTTGCTCTCTTGGAAGAATGCCCTGACCATGTGAGTTTGCTGGTCTGGGCTGCTGGAGGATGGAAGGCCACACGGAAGAGAACTGAGGCATCTTAGATGACAGCTGACAACTGCCAGACACATGAGTGAGGCTGCCTTGGGCTTTCCAGCCTCACTACTGTCCAGTTGAATGCAGCTACATGAGTGATCTCAGAGGAACTGCCTGCCTATAACCCACAGAATCATGAAAAATAAGTTATTCTCAGTTTTGGGGCCAGGCATGGTGGCTCATGCCTATAATCCTAACACCTTGGAAGGCTGAAGCAGTTGGATCACTTGAGCCCAGGAGTTTGTAACCAGCTCAGGCAACATAGCAAAATCCCATTTCTATAAGAAATACAAAAATTAGCTGGGTGTGGTGCCACATGCCTGTGGTCCCAGCTACTTGGGAGGCTAAGGTAGGAGAATAACCTGAGCCTGCAGAGGTTGAGGCTGCTGTGAGTTGAGATTGTGCCACTGCTCCCCAGCTTGGGTGACAGAGTGAGAACCCATCTCAAAAAAAAAAAAGTTTGGAATGGTGTGTTACATAGCAATAGTTAACTGATACAGAAATCCATGTCAGGTGTGGGTTCTGTGTTAACAAAAGCCAAAAACATGGCATTGGCTTTAATGTCTTACTGGATAATTCTTTGTTGTGAGCTGTCCTGTGCACCATAGTATGTTTAGCAGCATCCCTGGCCTCTACTTAGATGGCAGTGGCTTATTCCTCTCCCCACATTGTAACAACCAAAAATGTCCCCTGGGGGGAAAACTGTCCCCAAGTTGAGAATTACTGTCCTATAGAAACACTGGTATTTGTGTATGAGAAGACATATACACTATATATATATATATATATATATATATTTTTTTTTTTGAGACAGAGTCTCGCTCTGTCACCCAGGCTTGAGTGCAGTGGCGAGATCTTGGCTCACTGCAAGCTCCGCCTCCCAGGTTCACACCATTCTCCTGCCTCAGCCTCCCAAATAGCTGGGACTACAGGCACCCACCACCACATCCAGCTATTTTTTTGTATTTTTAGTAGAGACGGGGTTTCATTGTGTTAGGATGGTCTTGATCTCCTGGCCTCGTGATCCACCCGCCTAAGCCTCCCAAAGTGCTGGGATTACAGGAGCCACTGCACCCAGCTCTACAAGAACTAGCAAAGATCTAGCAAGAACTTTGTAGCAAAGAACTAGCAAGATCTTAAAGTATAATTTTTTAAAAAAATAAATTAATTTTTTAAAAAATTAGTGGGTGTGGTGGCAGGTGCCTGTAATCCCAACTACTCTGGAGGAAAAAGATAAAAGAAAAAAAAATTAGCCAGGTGTGGCCAGGCACGGTGGCTCACGCCTGTAATCCCAGCACTTTGGGAGGCCGAGGCGGGAGGATCACCTGAGGTCGGGAGTTCAAGACCAGACTGACCAGTATGGAGAAACCCTGTCTCTACAAAAAATACAAAATTAACCGGGTGTGGTGGCGCATGCCTGTAATCCCAGCTACTCAGGAGGCTGAGGCAGGAAAATCGCTTGAGGAGGCAGAGGTTGCGGTGAGCCAAGATCGTGCCATTGCACTCCAGGCTGGGCAACAAGAGTGAAACTCTGTCTCAAAAAAAAAAAAAAAAAAAACCACACACACACACACACACACAAAAACAAGCCAGGTGTGGTGGCGGTCGCCTTTAATTCCAGCTACTCAGGAGGCTGAGGCAGGATCATTGTCTGAACCTGCGATACAGAGGTTGCAGTGAGCCGAGACTGTACCACTGCACTCTAGCCTGGGTGACAGAGCAATACTCCATCCCAAAAAAACCCCAAACAACAACAACAACAAAAAAACCAGTTTGGAAGGTTGTAACACAAACATCAGAGACAAGGATTACCCTGGAAGTAAGAATAGACAGGGAAGGAGAGGAGGCAGGCACGGAGGCATGGAGGATGGCAGTCAAAAGGCACTTCAGTCTTTGAATTTTTTACATAAAGAACATATCACGTATTGTGTCATTAAACATGAATTATTTTTTAAAGAATCATCAGGCATGGAACTATCAGAAGGTGGCTTCAAAAAAACAAGTTACTATTTATTGACATTTGAAGGGGAGATGACAATCATGCATGTTGAAGAGGTATAACCAGGAGATCCAGCTAGTCCACTGCCAAGAGTCAGAGGACAGCATGGATTTGGTGAAATAACCACAGCCAGAGGCTAAGTCTCAAATCCGGCCATTTTAGGTGCTAAAGTTTCTTAGTATTCCTAAAGGGAATAAAATTCTCTGTGACAGAAGAATACTAGTTAAAATCACATAACACTCATGTAGAAGCTGGAAGGTCTCTTTATTAATTTAGAGTGGAAGCTAGCTTTCTAGTAACTGGAATATTTGTCTTCCCTCTCCAGAGCACCCATTTTAATGAGCACGTAAGCAAAGTAAAAGGAGTGTTATCAGACCATGATGAGCTCTGATAAAATGTCACTGTCAGGAGTTGAAAATACCTCTCTAATGACAAGCCTGTTTGTTTTCCCCAAATTCAATCTCTACTCCCAGGCATTACTGGGCAAATAATTTCAAAGTTTGCATCTCCAAACTCCACTTTTCATTTCTGGTTTGTATTCTGTTGATATTCTAATGTTACTAACCAAGCTAGCTAGCTAGCTGTTTTCTTTTCTTTTCTTTTTTTAAGAGATTCTCACTCTGTCACCCAGGCTGGAGTGCACTGGTGCAATCTCACCTCATTGCAACCTCCACCTCCCAGGTTCAAGTGATTCTCATGCCTCAGCTTCCTGAGTAGCTGAGACTACAGGCATGAGCCACCATGCCCAGCTAATTTGTGTATTTTAAGTAGAGACTGGGTTTCGCCATGTTGGCCAGGCTGGTCTCAAACTCCTGGCTTCAAGCGATCCGCCCACCTTGGCCTCCCAAAGTGCTGGGATTACAGGCATGAGCCACTGCGCCTGGCCTGTTTTCAAATTAGTTGTTATTCTTACAGACCTGGAAGAGTGACATTAGACTGTTCTCAGATGTTGTGGGGAACACCTAGGGATTTGTACCAAAATCTTTGACTTATTTGCAATGGACAAATTTCTTTATAAAAGTTACAACTTACATTTTCCTGAATTTATCCCAGAAGGAGTTGTGAGCAATGAAACTGATCAAATTATATGCAAAAATGATCAAATTATACTGGAATCCTGTTGGAAATATAGAGGAAAATAGTAACAAAAAGTCACTATTTCCCAAGCACTTCGTATATGGCAGGTACTATGCTACAAGCTTGAATTATTATTCCTCATACTAGTCTTATGAGGAAAGTGAGGCCCAAAATAAGTACACAGCCTAAGGGCACAGTCTTTTTTTTTTTTTTTTTTTTTTTTTTTTAATCGAAACAGATGTCACTCTTTCACCCAGGCTGGAGTGTAGTGATGAAATTATGACTCAATACAGCCTCAAACTCCAGGGCTCAAGCAATCTTACTGCCTCAGCCTCTTAAGTAGCTAAGACTACAGGTGTGCACCACCATACCTGGCTCAGTTAAAACACTTTTTGTAGAGACAGGGTCTTGCTATGTTGCCCAGACTGGTCTCAAACTGCTGGCCTCATGCAGTCCTCCTGCCTTGACCTCCCAGTCCTGGGATTACAGACATGAGCCACCATACCTGGCCTTAACCACTATATATATATATATATTTTTAATTGAGACATAGTCTCCCTTTGTTGCCCAGGCTGGAGTGCACTGGTGTGATATCAGCTTGCTGCAACCTCTGCCTCCCAGGTTCAAGCAATTCTACTGCCTCAGCCTCCAAGTAGCTGGGACTACAAGTGACCACCACCATGCCAGGCTAATTTTGGTATTTTTAGGAGAGACGGGGCTTCACCATGTTGGCATTAAATTGGTTAAAGAATAGTAGAGTAATGAGGCTAATGAATAGGCTATGGGTGGTCATGTTGATTCAGATTATGAATCAACAGGCTGGTCTTGAACTCCTGACCTCAGGTGATCCACCCGCCTCCGTCTCCCAAAGTGCTGGGATTACAGGCATGAGCAATTACACCTGGCCTTAACCACTATATTATACTGGCATAACAAAATAAATTTTGGACCTTTGAAGGTGTTTTTCATTTGTAAATTGATAATAGCTCCTATTTAAAAAGAACATATGTTCCCGTCTCTTTTTTTTTTTTTTTTTTTTGACTGAGTCTTGCTCTGTTGCTCAGGCTGAAGTACAGTGGCATGATCTTGGCTCACTGCAACCTCCGCCTCCAGGACTCAGGGGATCCTCCCACCTCCACCTCCCAGGTTCAAGCGATTCTCCTGCCTCAGCCTCCTGAGTAGCTGGGATTACAGGTGTGCACCACCACGCCTGGCTAATTTTGTATTTTTAGTAGAGACAGGGTTTCTCCATGTTGGTCAGGCTGGTCTCAAACTCCTAACCTCAGTGATCCGCCCGCCTCAGCCTCCCAAAGTGCTGGGATTACAGGTGTGAGCCACCACACCTGCCATATTATTTCTTTCTGTACAAGTTTTTAGAGTAAACAGAATATTTGCTAGTTTGTTCACTTATTCTTAAAATACTGTTTGCTTTGTACCAGGTCCTATGCTAAGATCTTGATATACGTTATGACAAATAAAACAAATGTGGTCTATAGACTCAAAGCTTATCATCTGGTAGAGGAAAACAGGCGTTGTGTCAGAAAACAATATAATTTAAAATTCTATGAAAGAAATGAACAGTATGCGGTAATAAAGACAATTGACACGTGTAAAATAACAGATGTTTTTCTTTCTTTTTTTCTTTTTTTGAGATGGTTTGGCTCTTGTTGCCCAGGCTGGAGTGCAATGGCGTGATCTCAGCTCACTGCAACCTCTGCCTCCCAGGTTCAAGCAATTCTCCTGCCTCTGCCTCCTAAGTAGCTGGGATTATAGGCAGGCACCAGCATGCCCAGCTAATTTTGTATTTTTAGTAGAGGTGGGGTTTCTCTATGTTGGTCAGGCTGGTCTCAAACTCCTAACCTCAGGTAATCCACCTGCTTTGGCCTCCCAAAGTGGTGGGATTACAGGCATGAGCCACCATACCCAGCCCACATGTTTTTCAATATCTAATTATGCATAAAAATGAATGCAGCTCTCTCTCAAACTGTTCATTGAACTAACTTTTTCCAGAACCCAAAGAAAGATTTGCTTGAAATCTAATTAACAGTTTATAGCTCTAATATGTTAATAAACCACACAGCTTTTTCTTTCTTTCTTTTTTTTTTTTTTTTTTACACTATTAGGGGAGCCAGTTAATACACGATACATGGTAATGACATAACTGAGGCTCCATGTGTCCATCAAAATTTGGGGTGCTAAATCAATAAATACACAGACACTTGGTCACTGGCTATCCTAGGAGCCTGTGGCTATGTTGCTGGATGCTTATGTTCTGTAATCCTAAAATACATAATCATTATTTTGATATACTCTGTATTGGTGACTTCTGACTGCCCTCAAAATGCAAGTGATTAAAGAAATCTCCCAATATGCACCTTTGTCAAATCTGTACTTGTAGTATGTTAGAAGTTTAAAAAAGACATTCAAAATAACTTGTAATGATGCCTGACTTAGCCAACTGTCCCAAGACAGTCCTATTTGTAACAACTCTGTTCCAAAGTTATGACTTATAGCCATAGAAAATGAAAGGGAGAGATGGGGCTTAGTGCAGCATTTCCCAAAGTATGTTCTCTTCTGCTATATGCTCCTAGACAAGAGGCTCTCATAAGTTTGAAAAACTGCTCCAAATCCTCCTCTTGGAGTTTCACAATACATAGAAGCATAGTAAAGGCTCTATGAAGTCTTAAAATTAGAAAACCTGTTTAATCCGGTGTCTGCCAAATTTATTTGGCAACATCATTTTGTAACTTAAAAATTGTATAAATTGTGGTGAAACATATATATGTAACATAAAGTATGCAATTTTAGCCATTTTTAAGTGTATTATTGGTGTTACATTCACCATGCTTTTTCACCAGCAGCACCATTTCGAAAGGTTTTCATAACATAAACAGAAACTTTGTACCCGTTAAACAGTAAGTCCCCATTCCTCTCTCCTCCCCACAGTCCCTGGTAACTCTATTCTACTTTCTGTCTCTATGAATTTACCTATTCTGGACATTTTGTGTACACAGAGCCATACAGTATTTGTCTTATTGTGTCTGGCTTATTTTGCTTAGCATAATATTTTTGCGGTTCATTCATGTTGTAGTATATATCATAACTTCATTCCTTTTTATGGCTGAATATATTCAATTGTGTCTAGTTTTGTAACTTTTGAGGAGCACACTGTGGAAAGGCTGATAATGAATCCGTATGAGCTTTAGTGCCATTTGGAACCACGGTTCTAGCACAGTCTAGTTATGTAAGCTTGGACAAGTCATTTCACTTTTCTGGGCCTCACTTACTTTACTTAAAATGGGAAGAATGTATTCATCGATGAGTTCTTGTAAGGATTAATTAAGATAACTCTCATAAATTACCTAGCAAAATGCTTGGCCTCTAACAGCTGACAACTGAATATTCTTATCTCCCTTATACTGGCAGAAAACAAAAAAAGGGAAGATCATACTGCATTATAAATTTCTGTAACTAGTAGTAATCAACAATTGTCTATTTTGTTCTACCCAGGCAAACAGAGTCTAGCACTGTCCAATACTGTAGCCACTAGCTACATCACAATTTGACAACTGACCACTTGAAATGTGGCTACTTTGAATCTAATTTCAGTTAATTTAAGTGTAAATAGCCACATGCTGCTAGTGGCTACTGAATTGCACAGTGCAGGTCTAGACTCCTAAAGCAGTGCTTCTTTACCTTGGTTTCATAATGGGATCACCTGTGAAGGTTTAACATACATCGCTGCCTCAGGCCCCTTGCCAGAGCAATTGGATTTTAATCTGTGAGCCTAGAATAAGTAAGCATGTTTAAAGAGCTCCCCAGGTGATTTTAATACAGAGAGAACCACTGCTCTAGTGATCCCTTTATACTCTCCCTCTCCCCCATCAATTAGTACCCTCATTTCAAGAAAAAAAGGGCAGTATTTTTGATCTCTTAAGTTGATATTTTACAGATTCCTTCTAATAACTTTCCTTATATCTATGACTGGATCTATAACTCCAAATATTATCTGTGTCTCTTCTCTCAAATTTTTTGTCACTGATAAAATAGGGCATGGCTAATATATATAGTATTATCTATGGAATCATAAATATGTATTAAAAGTAGACAAAGAATATCAACTTCAGGCTAATCAAGAGAGGGAAGAGGAACATAGGTTTTGAAAAATCCAACTGTAGTTGATGTTCTATTGATTTAAAAATTCTTCTAAGTTTTTACTGCTTTTAACTGTAGAAATACAGAGGTAAACCATGGCATAACTTTTTTGCAGTGACAATTCTGTTCATATACAGGGGATGTTTCTGCTTTAGCTAAAATCTAACACTTCAATAAATAAGCAACTACTCATCAATCCCTCAAATATGCCTGTACCTGTCACTCTTTCTTTTTCTTTTTTTCTTTTGAGACAGACAGGGTCTCTATAACCCAGGCTGGAGTGCAGTGCCACTATCACAGCTCACCACAGCCTCAACCTCCTGGAATTAGGTGATCCTCCCACCTTAGCCTCCCAAGTAGTTGGGACTACAAGTGCGCACCAGCACACCCGGCTAATTTTTGTATTTTTTGTAGAGATGGGATTTCTCTGTGTTGCCCAGGCTAGTCTCAAACTCCTGGGCTCAAGCGATCCACCCGCCTTGGCCTCCCAAAGTGTGACAGGCGTGAGCCACCGCGCCCGGCCCCTTTCACTCTCCTACACCACTTATTTCCATTTATGTCTACCTAAAAAGTGGTACTACACCTAAAGAAGGGGAAATTGATTGGGAAGGCTTGGTTTCTTTCTTTTCTTTCTTTCTTTCTTTTTTTTTTTTTTTTGAGACAGAGTCTCACTGTTGTTGCCCAGGCTGGAGTACAAGGGCAGGATCTCCCCTCACTGCAACCTCCACCTCCCGGTTTCCAGCAATTCTCCTGCCTCAGCCTCCCGAGTAGCTGAGATTACAGGCGCCCACCACCACGCCCAGCTAAATTTTTTTTGTATTTTTAGTAGAGACGGGCGTTTCACCATGTTGGCCAGGCTGGTCACAAACTCCTGACCTCTAGTGATCCACCCACCTCAGCCGCCCAAAGTGCTGGGATTACAGGTGTGAGCCACCGCGCCCGGCTGAAGGCTTTCATTTTTACCCTAGAAGGTCAAGTACATGTTTAGGAGCCCTTATAATCTTGAAGTTTGCTTCTAGTCATGGTTTCACTTTTAATGGGCAGAAGATAACTATTACCACAAATTTCCTTTGTTGTAATTTCTGCCTCCACAGTCTTTTATAATTTAGATGTAGCCACAATAAATACATTCTGTTGTAAGCATTTAACATGACACATTTCATCATTAAATACTTATGTTTTGGATTTCCTCCTCCCATTTAGGACTAGATTGCCCACCGCATCTGAGATCTTTCAAAGTAAACAAATGGTTTAAAAGATATCAACAGATTTCTCAAGAGTTATATTTTAAAAAGCATCTTTAATTTGAAGCAAGTTCTCATTTAAACACATTTTTCTTGATAGGTCACTTAAAAGTTCATGTATAACGCAAAATGAATTTTTAAAATAAGAAATTTCATAACTCAAAATGAATTAAGGAAATAAGAAATGACTTTAAGTAATTTACAGGACTAGAATGGAACTACAAAATTCCTACTCTCCGCTGTTATACTAACCAATCATGTGCCTTGTGCTTTAAATCGAAAGGAACTTTGTAAAGCCAGGATCATTTTTCAGTAAGAGTATCAGAAAGGATCTATACCACCTTGGCATAAATAAGTTATCTTTCCTTTCTACCATTAAAACAAACCCCTTGTAGGATATCTGAACCCCTGGCAATATCTCACAATATCTCAGTTTCAGCACAGAGGTGGCTCCTTTCTCTGGATGTTCAAAAAAGCACTGCATGAAGGCTCTATGTGTCGGCCCTACTGGTTAAGAACGGGCTGCAAAATGGTTAGAATAACGGGGATTCCAGCATTTATATCATAGCGGGATAGAGGGTTTCAAATGTATTTTAGTAAAGAACTTACAGCCTCATGTCATAGAGGCTCTGGAAGTGCCAAGTATTTGGTGGGAATGACAAACCTGCATAGACCAAAAAGGTGATGAGTGCAGCCAGCAGGTGGATACGAAGCTTGGTTCGGACCTCCTGAAAGTGCAGCAGAGCACTGTGGAAAAGAAAGGAGCAGACGGCCTCTGTGATGACCGCTTTGAACAAGTCGACTTGGATGGGATTCTTGCAAGCGAAGCTCCTCTCGCTGACGTGATACTGGGTCAGACCCAAGTTCCACAGGGCGCTTGTGCAGTACCTGCTGCACAGGGCACTAACCAGCTGAGCCAATAGCCTGACCGCGCCCGTCTCTGGGGACATGCCCCCCAGCATCATCTGCATCATCACGCCGCACGGGTTGCTGGACGTGCCCACCAGAGTCAGACCATGCACCAGCGAGAAGAAGTAGACGAGCGTCAGCGTCCAGGTGGGGTGCGCGGGGTGCTGCTCGCTCAGCAGTTGCAGCTCGTGGGTGCAGCAGCAGAGCTGGAAGGTGGCTAGAAACTCCAGGACGAAGGCGTGGGCCACCGGCCTGTGCAGCTGCTGCCGGGCGACCACGCGGGCCAGCCCTATGAGCAGCACCACCGACAGCATCAGTCCCAGCGAGGTGCAGGTGTCCTGCAGCTCGGGCCGGAGCCCCAGCAGCGGCGACATGGCTCTGTCGCCGCCTGAGCGGGTTGCGGGCTCCGTCTCTGGGTAGGAGGCAGTCTCCGGGCCCGAGTCCGAAGTCCGCAGCCCCTCCCCTCCTCACGCCCCTCGGGGCGGGACGAGCGGGAGGCCCCGGGGCGGCACACGTGGGGAGTCCTCCCCGCCTCCCTGGCTCGGCGCTGGGCTGTTGGAACCAGAGCCGGGGAGGCGGGGAGGCGCGGAGCGGCGAGGGGAGGTCGGCTAGGGCGCCGGCCGAGGGGCCAACGGTCAGCCGAGCCCTCAGCGCACTCAGCCTCCGCCCTCCGCCGCCTCCCTCAGGGCCTTGCAGGCGGGTGCGGCGGCGGAGGGCCGGGCGCGGCGTGGACTACGCAGCGCTCTTGGTGCCCACTGCGCACGCGTGCTGCGGCCCGTGCGCCCCTGCGGGCGGCGACTCCAGACCCCGGGGCTGAGAGGAGCGGGGCTGAGGGGAGCAGCGCGGCAGGGCTCGGACGGTTGCTTTGAAGTGAGGACCTTGGAGTTTTTCTTTACCGGCTCCAGACTGTAAAACCGTGGAGCTGGAAAGACCGCTGAAGGCCACCTCAGATAGCCACCTTGTTTTTATCAATGGGGCCACTGAAATTGAGAAGGGAGACGCGGCGCAGGGGGCGGGTGAGTTAGTGGGCGTAGACCGGTGCGCAGGGCCTCCTGGAGCCTTGCTTTTCTTCACCTGCCGAAAAAGATTGCTAAAAATGGTGGTAATATATGCCAGATAAAATTCGCCACTTTAACTAGTGTAAGCGTGTTTCAGTGGCATCGATTACCTTCACAGTGTTGTTCAACCATCACCTCTTTTTTCCCAGAACTTGAGCGGTGATTCTTCGAAGTGTAGCCTAGTTTTGGCGTGTGACTGTATCTATAACCTTTGGCATAAACTCTTTACCTGTAATATGAAAAGTTGTGTCTTACTGTTACGTGCACTCTTCCTACGTGAAGAGGAAACAACAGGTAACTGGAGACCCCAGGAGTTCCAGGCTGCAGTGAGCCGAGATCGCGCCACTGCTCCCCGCGCCTGGGCCACAGAGTGAGCCACTGCTTTTAGAAACAACAACAACAACAACAAACCAGGCTGGGCTGGGCGCGGTGGCTCACGCCTGTAATCGCAGCACTTTGGGAGGCCGAGGCGGGCGGATCACCTGAGGTCGCGAGGTCGGAACCAGCTTGACCAACATGGGAAACCCCGTCTGTATTGAAAATACAAAATTAGCCGGGCATGGTGGCGCATGCCTGTCATCCCAGGTACTCGGGAGGATGAGGCAGGAGAATCGCTTGAACCCAGGAGGCAGAGGTTGCAGTGAGCCGAGATCGCGTCATTGCACTCCAGCCTGGGCAACAAGAGCGAAACTCAACAACAACCACCAAAACAAAACATGAAAACCACTTAGAACAGTTCCCAATACATAGAAAAATGTTCACTAAATGGTAGCTTACAGTGGAAACAGCAGGTTCCAGCAGCCAGAGTCCACGGCTCTTGAGTCCCAGCAGCTCGTCCCCTGGGGTGGCCTATTGTGGGTGCAGAGTGGAAGAGAATGTCGGTTTCCGCAGACCCCAGCCTAGAGCAATTCTGTGCTAATGGCACAGTGTAATGGGTCACTCTCCAGTTGCTCAGCGCCTCCACTGGACTCTGTGGACCGCAAGTCCATGTTTCGTGGGGCTGGAGGGGAGGGAGAGAGGAAGAAAAATGAGGGGAATCCTTAACTTCAAGTGGTAGAGGCCTTGGAAGGTGTTCTTGCTGGTTTTTTCAGCTTTGTTCACCAATCTCGACTTGTCCTTTTATAATATAAAGTTCACTTTTATTATAACTCCAAGATTTCTGTGGTGCCAATAGATGTTTTCTGAATTAAAAAATTTAATTCAGATGGAGGTTGCAGTGAGCCAATATAGCGCCACTGCACTCCAGTTTGAGCAACAGAGACTCCGTCTCAAGGAAAAAAACAAAAAAATTCTTTCGCAAGACACAAATTAGTAGAAAATCAAGACCTTTTCTCTTTCCTGTGTTGATTGCCTGGCCAGAAAGAATTTAGAGTAAATTAGAATTATTTTTAAGTCACTGCTGTTTAAAGAAGTTGCCTTTAAATCAGTCCTATGAATGTAACCCTTTTAGTGCTCCCCTAGATTAGAAGTCACTTGAGGATTAATGTGAATGTATTTTATTTACTGCTCTGCTGATAATTCACTTTTACCCGGAAGAGTCATGTAGAAAACCAGTGTTTTGGACTTTGGTAAGAAATTTTAGTATCATCGTAATACACAGTGTCATTAAAAGGACTTTGGACATTGTTTTAATTAAAGAACAAGGGCAAAATTAACGTAATTAATTACTAGTGATTGGA
Organism: Chlorocebus sabaeus; assembly: GCF_047675955.1. Lineage (NCBI taxonomy): Eukaryota > Metazoa > Chordata > Mammalia > Primates > Cercopithecidae > Chlorocebus > Chlorocebus sabaeus. The sequence continues at coordinate 74,114,062 of NC_132904.1, read as the reverse complement.
TATTTTACATCAAATCAACCTTCCTATTTTCAGAAGCAAGAAATCACTAATTAAAATCTCTTGAGAGTGACATCATGGACGAAGGCCTCTGTTAGCTTTGGTAAAACAGCAGTAAAAACAGTCCTTGCTCTTGAATAAGCATAGAAGAGGGAACAGAAGAGAAAACAGAAAATTAAAATATAGTGTAAAAGTACAATGGTAAAAGAAGAGAGGCCTGGGCACAGGGAGGGGCCCCCACTCAGACTTAAGGAAAGGCTCCTTGGAGGAAGTGTCATCCTAGCTGAAACCTGAAGAATAAATAGGAGTTAAGGGGTGAAGACAAGAGGGAGAAAAAAGAGAGGCAGAGGCACTGCATTTTGCAAACACGCAGAGAGAAAGTCCACAGGAGTCCCCGTGCTCTAGGCTGGAGTATGAAGGGGGGAAGTAGCAAGAGATCAAGGTTAAAAGAAACAATGCCTGAAAAAGATTTAGTACATGGCCCAGCACATAGTAGTGCTTAATAAGGTTTAATATGTAAAAATGGAGGTAAAATAGATGATAGTTTAATAATACGGATTTTGCACTGAAGCTTCAGACAAGACAGAGAAATGAAGAAAAAAACAACCCGCCAAAATTCAGAATTGCATTTCTTTCTTTTTCTTTTTTTTTTTTTTTTTTTGAGACAGAGTCTCACTCTGTCACCCAGTCTGGAGTGCAGTGGCGCGATCTCGGCTCACTGCAAGCTTCGCCTCCCGGGTTCACGCCATTCTACTGCCTCAGCCTCCCGAGTAGCTGGGACTACAGGCGCCTGCCACCACGCCTGGCTAATTTTTTTGTATTTTTAATAGAGACGGGGTTTCACCGTGTTTTGCCAGGATGGTCTCGATCTCCTGACCTCGTGATCCACCCACCTCAGCCTCCCAAAGTGCTGGGATTACAGGCGTGAGCCACCGCGCCTGGCCAGAATTGCATTTCATTAACATCTGCGAAGAGATAAAGCGTTTAAGAGCTTCTGTGCCAGGCGCAGTGTCTCACACCTGTAATCCCAGCACTGTGGGAGGCCGAGGTGGGTGAATCACCTGAGGTTAGGAGTTTGAGACCAGCCTTGCCAACATGGTGAAACCCTGCCTCCACTAAAAATACAAAAATTAGCTTGGCGTGTTGGCACACGCCTGTAGTCCCAGCTGCCCGGGAAGCTGAGGCAAGAGATTCGCTTGAACCTGGGAGGTGGAGGTTGCAGTGAGCCAAGATTGTGCCACTAAACTCCAGCCTGGGCAACACGGTGAGACCCCATCTCAAAAAAAAAAAAAAAGCTTGTGAAGGCATGTCCTTTGGATTGACGTTTACGTGGGCAGAAACATGGGAAGAATTTGAGTAATTGCATTTTTAAAATATTTTATCTTGAAATAATCTCAGGCTTTCAGAAAAGTTGCAAGTATAGTACAAAAAAACTTTTTTACCCGAACCATTTGAAAATTAGTTGTTGATACTATGCCTAATTACTCAGAACGTTTTAGGGTGTATTTTCTTTAACAACTGTGTCCTACATAGCCATAAGACGACTATCAAAATCAAGAAATTAACATTGTTACCACCATCTACTCCTCAGATCCCGTTCAAGTTTTGCCAGTTGTCTCAACATTGTACTTCTTAGCAAAAGGATCCAATTCAGAATTGCACATTGCATTTAGTGTCATGTCTCATGAGTTTCCTTCAATCTAGAGAAGTTCCTCAGCTCTTCCTTGACTTTCATGACCTGGACAATTTTGAGGTTACAGATCAGTTATTTTGTAAAACCTCCTTGAGTTTGGGTTTGTCTAATGTTTCCTAGATACTAGGTGAAGTGTCTTTTTTTTTTTTTTTTTTTTGAGACGGGGTCTCACTGTGTTGCCAAGGCTGGAGTGCAGGGGTGTGTGATCGCGGCGCAATGCAGCCTCACAGGGTATGCATCTTTAACAGGAATATCACAGAACTGATGCCACATTTTTCTCATTGTGTTTTATCAGATGTGTACTCCAAAAATCTGAGACATGTCTCAGTTCATTTAGAAAGTTTATTTTGCCAAGGTTGAGGATGCGTGCCTCAGGAGGTCCTGATGACATTTACCCAAGGTGGTCAGAGCACAATTTGGATTTATATATTTTAGGAAGTCATGAAACATCAATCAGTATACATAAGAAGAACATTGGTTCGGTCTGGAAAGGCATGACATCTTGAAGCAGGAAGGGGGCTTCCAGTTCATAGATACGTAAGAGAAAAATGGTTACATTCTTTTATTAGCCTCCTCAAAAGAGGCAGTCAGATATGTTTTTATCTCAGTGAGCGGGGCGGGGTGGGGGGTGACTTTGAATAGAATGGGAGGCAGATTTGCCCTAAACAGTTTCCAGTTTGACTTTTCCCTTTAGCTTAGTGATTTTGGGGGCATAAGATATTTTCCTTTCACATTTCCCACTTTTCTTTTTAAAAATCTTTTGGAAAAAGCATTTTAGGAGAAAATGAGTTTGTGGTCTCAGGTTTCGTCTGATCTGTCATGGCTAGGATGGTTTACTCCTAGACGAGTAGGTCCTGAGTTATTAGGAAAGTTCATTTTTAGAAGATTGTGAAGTCTTATGTCCTGTGAAAAGAAAACAGGGGGAGCAAGGGAGAAAAGCAACAAACAAAAGAACAATCCTGGAAAATCGTTATAGGCTGGATTACTCTGAAGTGCATACATCAATAGGCAAGTATGAAAGTGGCTTATGTATGTAAATAGATTGCTGTTATTTTCTTCTGAAATTTAAGTTGTCTGGCTTCAGTTTGCAGGGCTTTAAGAAAGCACAGTTAGCTGGGCATGGTGGTGCACACCTGTAATCCCAGCTACTCGGGAGGCTGAGGCAGGAGAATCGCTTCAATCTAGGAAGTGGAGGTGGCAGTGAGCTGAGATTGCCCCACTGCACTTCAGCCTGGGTGACAGAGTGAGTCTGTCTGAAAAAAATAAAAATAAAAATAAATAAATAAAAAAGAAAGCAAAACTTAGTCTGGACATGGTGGCTCACCCCTATAATCCCAGCATTTTGGGAGGCCGAGGCAGGTGGATCACTTGAGGTTAGGAGTTTGAGACCAGCCTGGCCAACATGGTGAAACTCCATCTCTACTAAAATATAAAAATTAGCTGGGTGTGGTGGCAGGTGCCTGTAATTCCAGCTACTCAGGAGGCTGAGGCAGGAAAATTGCTTTAACCCACGAGGCAGAGGTTGCAGTGAGCTGAGATCGTGCTGTTGCACGCCAGCCTGGGTGACAGAGCAAGACTCTGTCTCAAAAATAATAAAAAGAAAGCACAGCTTAGTCTTCCATGACTTCAAACTAGAAAAAAAATGGGGAAAAAAGTTGAAAACTTTATTTTGAATACATGTAGCTAAAAAAAAAATTATAATTCTGTTCAAATGGTACCACAATAATGAAAATTGAAAAACATTAGGCAAGACTAGAATCTAACAACAGGTGTACTACAGTTTTCAAAACACAATTTTTCTTTCTCTAGTTTCCCATTTTTACTAAAGACAAGTCATGTCTTTAGTAATTTGATTTGCTTTATTATACTTGGCCTAATTATTTGTATACAATACAGCAAGAATAATTATTTTTCAAATACACTTTTAAATTGGCTTTGATGGAACTTTGTTCTATAGAAGGAATCCCAGATAAGATCTTTTAAAATTTTTTATAATTTCTTTTTTGAGATGGAGTCTCACTCTGTCCCCAAGCTAGAGTATGGTGGCACCATGGGGTCACTGCAACTTCTGCCTTCCAGGTTCAAGCTATTCTCCTGCCTCAGCCTCCCAAGTAGCTGGGACTATAGGTGCATGCCACCATGCCCAGCTAATTTTTGTGCTTTTAGTAGAGTCAGGATTTCACCATGTTGGCCAGGCTGGTCTCAAACTCCTGACCTCAAATGATCCACCTGCCTCAGCCTCCCAAAGTGCTGGGATTACAGTCGTGAATCCCTGCACCTGGCTAAGACCTTTATTTAAAGCCAAGACCAGCCATGGATTTGTGCCATTAAATACCTATAAGTTGGATGATCCTCTGCTCTTGAGGTTCCAAAGTAAACTTGGGGCTCCTGGGCCTGTCAGAAAGTGACATTCTTTACTTATCACAGGTCAGGAACGCTGTACAGGGAAGGTATGAGGCCAGTTTCCCCAAGGAGCTTTATTGGCTTCCGTAAGTCAAGTTTGATTCCTTAAAGGAAAGCACACTATTACAGTCAGAACCTTGGTAAAATAACCAGTTTCTCCTTTTGTGTCTTGTTGCAAAATGAAAATAGATTCTTTTTTTTTTTTTTTTTTTTTTTTTTTTTGAGACGGAGTCTCGCTCTGTTGCCCAGGCTGGAGTGCAGTGGCGCGATCTCGGCTCACTGCAAGCTCCGCCTCCCAGGTTCCCGCCATTCTCCTGCCTCAGCCTCCCGAGTAGCTGGGACTACAGGCACCGCCACCACGCCTGGCTAATTTTTTGTATTTTTTTTTAGTAGAGACGGGGTTTCACCGTGGTCTCGCTCTCCTGACCTTGTGATCCGCCCGCCTCGGCCTCCCAAAGTGCTGGGATTACAGGCGTGAGCCACCGCGCCCGGCCGAAAACAGATTCTTACTATACTTGTGCAAATTACTGTATTGCCATAAGGGAAGCATACTCAAAAATGGTTTTCAAGTTCTGGAGAAATCAGGTAGAGAGAAACAAATATGCTCCAAATTTTACTCATAGGAGTATACTAAATTGTTAAAAGCTGTCAATAGCTCAAAAGAAAAGTTTCCTTGACTCTGAAAAAAAAACAAAGAATCACCAACATTTAAAGCAAAAGTCAAAAAGATTACTTTAGTCTTCTATCAGTTCAGTTTATGCAATTAACTCCTGTTCTGCTTGATATTCATGAACATTTCAGCTCTCCATAAGAGTCCTAAAAGTTTCTTTTTTCCTCTATTCTAATGTCACAAATTCCAAAGTTATCAGAAACCTGCATTTAAGAACACCTGTTAGAGTTCTGTAGCTGATTATAAAACCACCCTCTAAAGAGGGCCAAAACAAGACAACAGTTGTCTGTGGATGACAGTTTTAGAGCAGCCATAGTCAAAGACACAATTGACAAGGACATTTGTTACCTCTGTGGCACACAATAATTTAACATAAGAATTATAATTATTATGGGTAATGTATACTAAGTTATATCACTAAATGTCTCTCACTATGTACACTAAGTTATAATTACAGGAGTTTCCCATAATTTTGGAACATATACCAGTAACATATTTGTATAAATGTAGCCCAAAGAAAACCAAACACTATTTTATATGTGACAATGATTCCTGTATAATTTTTATACCAGATAAGCCAAATATGTCATTTTTGGACTTTAGGGAACCTATTAATAATATCTTAAAGGATTAATTAAATCAGAAAAAGACATAATTTATAATTTGATTTTGGAAAGTTTGTCAAATATCAAAGGTTTAAAACACTTGATATCACAAAATAGAATCACAGGTCATTGTTAAATAAGTTATTCATTTAACCAAAGTGATAACTCAAGGATTTCAAAGAAAAGGTGAAAACCTTCATTCTTTGAGAGAGGATATTTAATTTTCCAAACAATAAGCCCTGACAAAAACAGCACAGGCTGGGTGCAGTGGCTCATACCATAATCCCAGCACTTTGGGGGGCCAAGAGGGGTTGGATCACTGGAGGTCAGGAGTTTGAGACCAGCCTGACCAATATACTGAAACCCTGTCTCTACTAAAAATACAAAAAATTTAATCCCAGCACTTTGGGAGGCCAAGGCGGGCGGATCACGAGGTCAGATCGAGCCCATCCTGGCTAACACGGTGAAACCCCGTCTCTACTAAAAAACACAAAAAATCAGCCAGGCCTGTTGGCATGGGCCCGTAGTCCCAGCTATTTGGGAGGCTGAGGCAGGAAAATCGTTTGAACGCAGGAGGCGGAGGTCGCAGTGAGCTAGGATCACACCACTGCACTCAAGCCTGGTGACAGAGCCAGACTCTGTCTCAAAATAACAAAACAAACAAACAAACAAAATTAGCCACACATGGTGGTGGGTTCCTGTAATCCCAGCTACTCAGGAGGCTGTGGAAGGAGAATCACTTAAACCCAGGAGGCAAAGGTTGCAGTGAGCTGAGATCACACCACTGCACTTCAGCCTGGGTGACAGACTTCATCTCAAAAACTAAAAAAAAAAAAAGTACGAAACCAATTAAATTTGTTTTTCAAAATTGTGCAAACACTCTATATAACATTTTAATCTTGATTGTAAGAGATTGTAAGATATAACTTCCACAAGCCTTTTATAACCTTTACTAAGGAGTTAATGCTTCAAGATAATCTTGTTAATCTGACACAGTGACACATATTCTGGTCTTGCATCAATGTGCCTTTGACATTAATGGTTAATTTATGGATGTAATAATCTTAATTAAAAAAATTTTAATCTCAGTTTTTCCTAAGCAAACCAAAACTTAATAGTAATAGCATAGGAGTTATGTTGATAAAATGTAAAATTTATTAAGCTAGTTACCAAAAGGCAAAAGAAAAGATCTTCTGCTGTGTACAGAAAATTATATTGGAATAAAACATTTCCTTTAGATCTTTAAGAAAATATTGTTAGCATCAGGCCACAACAGACAGAACTTGAGAGAAAAAAAAAAACAATGTATATGAGCTGAAAATGAGTTGAAGGAGAGTGTTATAATTTTGCACCTTTTAAAAGGGGAAAGAAAACTGAAAACAGCATGATGAAATAAAAGTTGAACCTTGGGTTAAAAAAATTAAAATTTTTGTTTGTTTTTTTGAGATGGAGTCTTGCTCTGTCGCCCAGGCTGGAGTGCAGTGGCACAATCTCGGCTCACTGCAACCTCCGCCTCCTGGGTTCGCGCAATTCTCCTGCCTCAGCCTCCCAAGTAGCTGGGACTATAGGCGCTCGCCACTACGCCTGGCTAATTTTTTGTATTCTTTAGTAGAGACGGGGTTTTACCGTGTTAGCCAGGGTGGTCTCGATCTCCTGACCTCGTAATCCACCCGCCTCGGCCTCCTAAAGTGCTGGGATTACAGGCGTGAGCCACCGCACCTGGCCTAAAAAAAAAAATTAAAATCTTTATAATTTATTAAGAAGTAATCAATCCCTTAAGGACATTTTATTGTTGAATTCTTTAGCGTGTGTGTTTCATTACATCAAACCCAATGTCTAGAAAAACCCATTATAATTTTCCTTTAATTATAGACGACTTGATCATATGAAAATTTTTGGTTTTTTTTTTAGGTAAATCCTTTTATTGTTACTTACACAGACCATTCATGACATGCTTGGACTTTCGGGTTTGTCCTGAATATCTTTCTTTCTTAAACAACCACTCATTTTGTTCTTGGTCTAAATTTACCATACAAGATTATTTTTCATATAAAATTATTTCTCAGTTGGGCATAGTGGCTCATGCCTGTAATCCCAGCACTTTGGGAGGTCAAGGCTATTAGATCACCTCAAGTCAGGATTTTGAGACCAACCTGGCCAACATGGTAAAACCCCATCTCTACTTTAAATACAAAAATTAGCTGGGCGTGGTGGCAGCACCTATAATCCCAGCTACTCGGGAGGCTGAGGCAGGAGAATCACTTGAACCCTGTGGGAAGAAGGTTGCAACAAGCCAAGATTGCGCCACTTCACTCTAGCCTGGCAGACAGGCTCATCTCAAAAAAAAAAAATTTTAAAAAATTATTTTTCTTTAAGCTTTCTTACCAAAAAATACCTCTTTCTTTCTATAATTTTGTTTATACCTCTCTTATTTCCTGGCTCCTTTTACCTTGTTTTATACATGACCTTTAAATAAGCTTTGAATTAGACAAAAATTGTTCACGTTTTTAAAAGGGACACTTTTTTAAAGAAAGAATGTTTTCCTACAATGTATTTTTATTGAAAAATACTGAAATAATGAAATATTTATAATTTAATTTAATATAACTTTAGATTCTAAATTATGACTAGTTTATCTACAAGTATTTATCCTATTACATTTATCTAATTATTTTATTTTAATCATTTACCTACATTATTTATGAAAACTGCAATAGTCATCATTTAAAGTTATGAAACCGCCATTGCAAAATTATAACTGAGACAGTGAAAAAGATTTGCCCTAAGTGACTCCATCTTGCTTCTAAACTCCAAGCTGTCCTTGTTCATTCCTGGGTATGGGCTGAACTAACTTTGCTAGGAACTTAGTTTATAGTTTAGCTTTGAAACAAAAATAGTAACTGTCTTCCCAGAGGAAATCTCTTACTGCCTGTGGACTAGACTGCCTAACACCATAGGATTAGAAGTTATGGTAATCTGGCTGGGCATGGGCAGCCTGGAATCCCAGCACTTTGGGAGACCAAGGCGGGCAGATCACCTGAGGTTGGGAGTTTGAGAGCAGCCTGACCATCATGGAGAAACCCTGTCTCTACTAAAAATACAAAATTAGCCAGGCATGGTGGTGCATGCGTGTAAACCCAGCTACTTGGGAGGCTGAGGCAGGACAATCACTTGAACATGGGAGGTGGAGGTTGCTGTGAGCCAAGATCATGCCACTGCACTCTAGCCTGGGCAACAAGAGCAAAACTCTGTCTCAAAAAAAAAAAAAGAAGTATGGTAATCTTACTAAATTCAAGATGTAGCTATTTTTATTAAACCAATATCAATGTATTATTTATTAAAGATTACACCAGCAAAGATAATTCTGTCTTGGGCTGGTTTTATAGTTTTGTAACCTCTATACCAAATTTTGACACCTTATAGTATCTGGCTGAGAAAAGTATAAAATTGCTTGATTAGTAAATGCAAACAAAGATGTATCGCTGGCAAATTCTTAAGACATTTCTAATATTATTTTACCAATAATTTTAAATCCAGCTTATTTATTAAAGATTTTACTTAAGTCCCATGAACTTGAAAAAGCATTTGACTAGTCTTTTTTTCTTTAGTATCTGATTTAAGTACTTTTGTTTTTTTAAGCCAATTAATTAGCTCTTTTATATATTTTCAATAGTGAAATATTGTGTGCACAACACATAAATACCTAGATGTATTAGGCATGCTGATAGAAGTATATCTTGTAGATTCATAAAGACCTTTTTTTTTTAATCTTAGACTTTCAGGTTCTTGATAACCTGTTTCACAACCCTAGGCAGTTAAATAACTAAATAGCCTTAAATTTGCATATTAAAGGAAACAACTCAGGTGAAAAGCAACAGAATTTACATCATAAGGTACAGAGAGGAAAAGTCTGGTGTGCTAGAGGGAGATTAAAGATAGATGTCAAATCAAACAAAATTATAAAAATCTATCATAGGATTGTATAAGGAGACCAGTTTTATTTGGGTAGGGACTACCTATCTTTTAACTGGATCTCTGAGCTCTAGGCAGAGCCTATACCAAATCCTGGGTTTCCAAAAAGGGAGAATTATTATGATGCTAGACCAAATGATGTTTTAACACTGCACTTAAAGATAATTTTTTTTAAACAGACATTTCTAAGTGTTGAATACACTATTCCTTAAAAACCCAAGGCTAGCCTCTGTTGCAAATAACTATTTTAGTCAATAAACCATGTAACACAATACAAAAGCAAGCAGTTTAAAAGCTGAGATGAACTTGTCTGTTTATACTTTTGGCGCCTTCTCCACTTTCTTTTTTTTCTTTCTTTTTTTTTTTTTTTTTTTTGAGATGGAGTCTCTGTCGCCCAGGCTGGAGTGCAGTGGCCAGATCTCAGCTCACTGCAAGCTCCGCCTCCAGGGTTTACGCCATTCTCCTGCCTCAGCCTCCCAAGTAGCTGGGACTACAGATGCCAGCCACCTCGCCCGGCTAGTTTTTTTTGTATTTTTTAGTAGAGACGAGGCTTCTCCACTTTCTTAAAGGAACCCAGGCTAAACTATTTCAGGTCCCTCATGCAGCAGAGGGTGCAAGAGAAAGGAGAGACAGCAGAAGTAAATGAAGAAAACAGAATTAAGTCAACTGAGAAGAAAAACCTTGCTCAAAAGAACAAGGTCATAGGAGAGAAAAAAACAAACCATGAAGACCTTTTAAATACAAATGCACACACATATCTTGGATGTTAGCTTTTAATTAAGTTGACTTTAACAAATGAGCTCCTTTAAAAAAAGAATTTTTAAAATCTCATTACCATATTTCAACTGAGACAAATTGGTGCTATTTCATTTTCTTTTCTTTTTTCTTTTTTTTGAGATGGAGTCTTGCTCTGTTGCCCAGGCTGGAGTACAATGGCACGATCTCGGCTCACTGCAACCTCTGCCCCCAGGTTCAAGTGATTCTCCTGCCTCAGCTTCTCGAGTAGCTAGGATTACAGGCATATGCCACCATGCCCAGCTAAGTTTTGTATTTCATTTTCTTTTCTTTCTTTGTTTTTGTTTTTTTTTTTTTGAGATGGAATCTTTCTCTGTTGCCCAGGCTGGAGTACAGTGGTGCAATCTCAGCTCACTACAACCTCTGCCTCCTGGGTTCAAGCAATTCTCTTCCCTCAGCCTCCCGAGTAGCTGGGACTACAGGTGCACACCGCCATGTCTGGCTGATTTTTTGTATTTTAGTAGAGACAGGGTTTCACCATGTTGCCCAGGCTGGTCGCGAACTCTTGAGCTCAGGCAATCAGTCTGCCTTGGCCTCCCAAAGTGCTAGGATTACAGGCGTGAGCCACCGCTCCCACCTTTATTTTTTTGTTTTTTATTTTTTGTTTGTTTGTTTGCTTTTGTTTTTAAAATTGCTGCTATTTCAGAAGTACAACCATTGCTCTTTCAGATTGGCCTGGCTAGCTAAAAGGTGGCCTTGTAAATAAAGCCCGTGTAGTACTCAAAATAAAAAATCTTTCCTCTTTTTTCTTTTCGCTGGCTGTTTTTCTCCCCCACCATACCACCTTTTTGTGTGTGTGTTTGTGGGAATTTATGTATTTGAGAGGCCTTGTTCCCCATAATTTGGAACTTTCCTTCAGATTTGATCAAGTCTTGTAGAGTCGGTCAAACCTAATGGGACAAAACAACAACAAAAACAGAAACAACAATGACAAACAGCTAAACAAAACAAATGATCATAAACTTACATGGTTACTGAATGCTTTAATGGTAAGGAGAAATTATGATCATCTGGTTGTTAACTTTAGCCAAGACTAAACCTCAATTCAGCTACTTACCTAGGGATGGGTCTCAGGCTGAAGACTGCTCTCTACCATCCTAGAAGCAGGAAAAAAAAATCATCTTTTCTGTTGGAAGCAAGCTCAAACTCATAAAGGAATTACCTGCCTTCCATTGTCATGGAAGCAAGTAAAACTCCAAAAAAAAAAAAAGGCAATTGTACAGCAAAATAAACTTTAGATCTCAACCAAACTTTGGGAGAGCAGGGATTCTCTGGAAATCCTCAAGGAAGTCCTCTGAGGAGTCCTTCCTCTGGAAGTCCTCAGCAAAGTATTCATTAAAGTAGCTTATGCTGATACCAAACACCAGTAGGAGATTTGTCAAAGTTCAATTGTTCCTCCACGCAGAGTCCCTATGTGGTTACCAAAATGTTAACCCCAGTAATTTGAGACAGGTCTCAGTTAATTTAGAAAATTTGGCCAGGCACAGTGGCTCAAGCCTGTAATCCCAGCACTTTGGGAGGCCAAGACAGGCGGATCACGAGGTCAGGAGATCGAGACCATCCTGGCTAACACGGTGAAACCCCGTCTCTACTAAAAAAAATACAAAAAACTAGCTGGGTGAGGTGGCGGGAGCCTGTAGTCCCAGCTACTTGGGAGGCTGAGGCAGGAGAATGGCGTAAACCCGGGAGGCGGAGCTTGCAGTGAGCTGAGATCCGGCCACTGCACTCCAGCCTGGGCGACAGAGCGAGACTCCGTCTCAAAAAAAAAAAAAAAAGAAAATTTATTTTGCTAATTAACTGGGTGTGGTGGCGCAAGACTGTAATTTCAGCTACTCGGGAGACTGAGGCACGAGAATTGCTTGAATCTGGGAAGTGAAGGTTGTAGTGAGTCGAGATTGCGTCACCGTACTCCAGCCTGGGCGACAGAGTGAGACTCTGTCTCTAAAAAATAAATAAAAATAAAAAATAAAGTTTATTTTGCCACAGTTGGGGATGAGCACCCGTGACACAGTCTCAGGAGGTCCTGATGACATGTGCCCAGGGTAGTCAGAGCATAGCTTGGTTTTATACATTTTAGGGAGAAATGAGACATCAGTTAATATACGTAAGATGAACATCGGTTTGGTCCAGAAAGGTGGGACAACTCAAAGCAGGGAGGGGGCTTCCAGGTCATAGGCAGAAAAGAGACAAATGGTTGCATTCTTTTGAGTTTCTGATTAGCCTCTCCAAAGGAGGCAATGAGATATGCATTTATCTCAGAGAGCAGAGGGGTAAGTTTGAATAGAATGGGAGGCAGGTTTGCCCTAAGAAGTTCCAAGCTTGACATTTCCTTTTAGATTAGCTATTTTTTGTGTGTTTTGGGGGGCTCATACCTATGAATAGAGACATAAAGTAGAAGGATGGCTGTCAAGTGATGAGGGAAGGGAGGAGTGAGGAGTTAGTGTTTAATGGGTATAGGGTTTTAGTTTCACAAGATAAAAGGAGTTCTATAGATGGATGGTGGTGATGGTTGCACAACAATGTAAATGTACCTAATACCGCTGAATTCTCCATTTGCAAATGGTTAAAATGGGCCGGGTGTGGTGGCTCATGCCTGTAATCTTGTGGGAAACTGAGGAACGGAGAGACCAATTTGAGAGTACTGGAGGGTATTTATTTTAAGGTACGCACTGGCTGAGTGGATTCATATCCAAAAAGCTGAGCATTAAACAAAGAGCAGGGTTTTTATAAGTGGACTTACAAAAGTAAAACAAAAGCAGTTAATCATATAGTGCATAATTTGTGGCCTTGCATAGCTGGTGGCCTTGTAGCTGCGTCAAAAGAAAAACAAGAACTGGCTAAATACAGACATTTGTAAAACATAATCATGCTTAAGAAGCCAGGGAAAGGAGTAACAGTAAAGGAATTTGTCTTTCTCTTTTTTTTTCCTTCAACCTTGTTCTGGAGGGGAGAGGTGTCTGGAGCCCATTCCTTTGGCCTTGGCTTCTCAAACAGCTTTATCTTATAACTGACCTTGAAGTGAGCTTGCTAGGCAGAGGAAAACTTGTTCTTTTCTTTTTAACCCTTGCCTTTCCTGTTACTTTTCTTGGAGTGAATGAATGCATATTATTTTTAAATTTCTGCGTCAGTTTCCCCCCTTTGATGCCTTTTATAAAAGAAGTTTAATAGGAGGCATCACTATTATTTAATTTTGCATGAAGAGACAAGTTTTATTCTTTAGACAAAGGTTGATATTTACATAGAGCCTTTAGCTGACTGGTAGTCTGCCTAGCTACTATTGCCTCTATAGTTGATTGAATGTTTCTAACAAGGAGAGGTAAGAGACAAGGGAGTATTAGGCAACTTCCTAGTATGGCCAGAACCACTCTTATTAAAGTCTTAAAGCCTCCGAAAAATGAAAAACAGCCTCCAAAGAGAGAACTGGAGACCACCCTTTCTACATTTGAACTGGAACATGGGTTAATTTTCTTATTCTTGCAGTTATTTCCGTAATTGTCTTTCCATTGTCGTTGATTTCCAGGCAGCAATTAGTTAGATTGAATTTTCCACATACTCCTCCTTCCTGGGCTAGGAGGTAGTCTAAAGCTAATCTGTTTTGATAGATAGCAGTCCTCATTTTTGTAGCTTGCTGGGCCAGTAAATCTAATGCATTTGCTGTTTTATTAGTGATCCCAAGCCCTGCCTGTAACCTTATGATGCGCTTAAGCATGTAAGTAGGAATATGGTAACTCCATGACCTATTTTCCGCGTAGGTAGCTGGCCATTTCTGGGTCATAAATTGAATAGGTGATCTCATTGTAAGTACAAGTTCCTAGGTAAGTCCCTGTACACTCATAATAAGTATGGTATAATAGAGTCCTGGTTATACTGTTTTCTGACCATGTAGTATGTGTACAATGGGAACACCCTTCTATGGGTGTTTCTTCTAGCATGGTTAAGGTGGGTAACAACAGCAAAACAATGTCCAGTGTATTCATATCTAGTAAGGACAGAAGAGGTCCTTACTTGGGGAAGGAGGTTGAGAATAGTGACAGAACAATAGTAAAACAGTTAATATTACAAGGAAAACTACTAGTCCTAAGATTTCTAACTGCATTTACTTGCTTGATGAGTCATCAAGCTTTGGCTGTGCATAGACTAGTCAACTTTCAGTGTGTGACTAGAGCAGGGCTTGTTGTTTCCTCAAGCTTCAGCCGTGTGTAGGCTGGTCAGACTCTAGAGTGACCAGAGCAGGGCGGTCATCTTTAGCAGAAGTTTGGTCTCATCTCAGGATCAGCTGGGTTGGATGATCTGGGTCCTGCTGGCTGGTCCACTTGTCTTGAGTTGCCAGTTTCAGCCGACTGTGGTGGATCCAATGCACAACACCTGCAACTTTAACAGTAGTAGGAGTGGATAAGATTACAGTATAGGGCCCATCTCATATGGGTCCTAGAGAAGTTGGAGTCCACTTTTTAACCCAAACAGGATCTCCAGGTTTAAAGAGGTGTTCTGGGTCTGTTAGACTTATAGGCATTCTTTTCTGTACCCAGTCATGAATCTCTTGCATGGCTATTCCTAAAGCCTACATTTGTTTTCTTTTCTTTATCTTTTTTTCTTTTTTTTTTTTTTTTGAGACGGAGTCTTGCTCTGTCGCCCAGGCTGGAGTGCAGTGGCGTGATCTCGGCTCACTGCAAGCTCCGCCTCCCGGGCTCATGCCATTCTCCTGCCTCAGCCTCCCGAGCAGCTGGGACTACAGGTGCCTGCCACCACACCTGGCTGATTTTTTGTATTTTTAGTAGGGACGTGGTTTCACTGTGTTAGGATGGTTTCGATCTCCTGACCTTGTGATCCACCCGCCTTGGCCTCCCAAAGTGCTGGGACTACAGTTGTGAGCCACCACACCCAGCCGCATTTGTTTTTTTTTTTTTTTTTGAGACGGAGTCTCGCTCTGTCGCCCAGGCTGGAGGGCAGTGGCCGGATCTCAGCTCACTGCAAGCTCCGCCTCCCGGGTTTTCGCCATTCTCCTGCCTCAGCCTCCTGAGTAGCTGGGACTACAGGCACCCGCCACCTCGCCCGGCTAGTTTTTTGTATTTTTTTTAGTAGAGACGGGGTTTCACCGCATTAGCCAGGATGGTCTCGATCTCCTGACCTCGTGATCCGCCCGTCCCGGCCTCCCAAAGTGCTGGGATTACAGGCTTGAGCCACTGCGCCCGGCCCGCATTTGTTTTCTTAAAGTTAATTCCCCTAGTTCTCAGAGGTTTCCTTTAATTTGACTTATGATTGGGGAGGCCGAATGAATAAAATCTCATAGGATGAATACCTAGTTTGTTTGGTGGGGGTGCACCTGACTTGGAGGAGGACTACAGGCAAAACCTAATTTCATTTCACATGAGTCTTTTGGCAATATTTCTTCAGTAGCTGCTTGAGTATCCAGTTCATGCATTTTACTTTTCCTAAACTTTGTGGCCAATAGGCTGTATGTAACTTCCAGTTTATTTTTTAACAGTTTTGTTAAATCTTGCATTATTTCAGCTACAAATGCCAGCTTATTGTCTGACTCTAAAGTTAAAGGCAGTCTAAACCTGTGGATAATATCTCTTAACAGTACTATAGTCACTTGTGCTTTTTCTGTTTTGATGGGGAAAGCTTCAACCCACCCTGAGAAGGTGCAAACAGACACTGGCATGTACCGATAGCCTCCAGCATGGGGCAATTCGGTAAAGTCTATAAGTAAGTTTTCACAAGGCATGGCTACTACTTATTGAATTCCTGGGGGCCACGTGGGTCTATGTTGCGGGTTGTTCGGAGCACAGGTTAAACATTGCGCACAGACAGCTCAAGTTATGGCAGAGAGCCATGGCACATAGAAATGACATTTTAATAACATTTCTAGTGCCGTTTTCCCCATATGAGTTCCCTGATGAATTTGTTTTACAAACTTAGGAGCCAACATCTCTGGAATGAGTAATCTCCCATCATATAATTTCCACCACCCTCCTTTAATCTATTTTTAATCTTCCTGGGCAAACCAGGCTCTTTCATTTGGGGTATAACTTTGGTCCTCTTGGAGGGGGGTTCTGGGAGGAGAGGCATAGCTAAAGCTTCCTCTTTAAAATGTGGCACAATCATTGCTGCCTGCTTTGCCTCTCTGTCTGCCTTTCTGTTTCCTTTAGCTTCTGGCGTTCTTGCCTTTTGGTGCCTTCTACAGTGCATTACAGCTACTTTTTCTGGAGCCTATACAGCCTCTAAAAACTGTAGAATCTTTTTTATACTTTATTTTTTTGTCTCCAGCTGTTAAAAGTCTTCTTTCTTTATATATAGCTCCATGTACATGCAATGTAGTAATAGCATATTTAGAGTCTGTGTAAATATTGACTTTCCTGTCTTTTGGTAGCAACAGTGCTCTCGTCAAGGCCATCAGCTCTGCCTTTTGTGCTGATGTTCCAGTAGGCAGAGACTGAGCCTCTACTACTGAATCCAATGCTACCACTGCACACCTGGCTCGTCAGACACCCTCCAACACAAAACTACTTCCATCTGTGAAGTACTCGACATCTGGGTCTCTGAGGGGTTTGTCTGTAAGATCTTTCTGATTGGAGAATACCTCATCTACTGTTTCAACACAGTCATGAAGGGGAGCTCCCGGTGTGACTGGGAGCGAGGTAGCTGGGTTTAGGGTGTTCAGTTTTTAAAGGAATGTAGGGATTTTCACATAGAAGCCCTTGGTACTGAGTTATTCTCAGGTTTGACAACCAATGGTGCCCTCTTTGGTCCATCAGAGTTATGACTGAGTGTGGCACCCGAATGATTAACTGCTGTCTTTAGAGTCAATTTGCTAGCTTCTTGTGTTTAGCAAGGTGGTGGCAGCTAATGCCTTAACACAGGGAGGCCATCCTAGCATCACAGAGTCCAATTGTTTGGATAAGTATGCTACTGGGTGATGCTATGACTTTTTAACTTGAGTCAGAACTCCTATAGCCATTCCTTTTCGTTCATGAACATATAGAAAGAAAGGCTTAGTTATATCTGGTGGTCCTAAGGCTAGGGCCTGAGTTAAAGCTTCCTTGATTTGTTTGAATGCTGTTTTCAGTTAGTCTCCCAAAGGAGGGTTTTTTTTTCCTGCCCCTTTTGTGACTTCATATAACGGCTTAGCCATCAATGAAAAGTTTGGAATCCAGATGCGGCAAAATCCTGCTGCCCCTAAAAATTCTCTTATTTGACATTGGGTGGTTGGGGTTGGAAGTGCACAAACGGCTTGTTTTCACTTATAGCCAAGCTAGCTTTCCCTGTGGCTCGCTATGAAACCTAGATATGTAACCCCTTTATGGCAAATTTGGGCTTTCTTTTTAGATACTTTGTAACCTGCTTTCCACAGGCGATGGAGGAGGTCTTGGGTTCTCTGATAATAGTCCTCTCGGGTTGGGGCCACCAAAAGAAGGTTGCCTGTGTACTATAACAAGGCACAGTTATCATTTGGCGGGGTATAAGCCTTGCGGTCTGAGGCCAGTGTTTCCCCAAAGATTGTAGGGGAGTTTTTGAACCTTTGTGGGAGCCTAGTCCGGGTGAGCTGCATAGCTTCCTTGTCCCATTGAAATGCAAAAATGGGCTAACTGGTGCTAAGCAAATATAAAAGAAAGCATCCTTTAAGTCTAAGACTGTAAACCTAGTGGCACTTGTTGGAATAAGTACCATTAAAGTATATGGGTTTGGTGCCACTGGATGGAGGGTCACCATGGCCCGGTTTATGGCATGCAAATCTTCACCAGTATATACTCATCAGATCTTGGTCCCAGCAGTGGCTTTCATACTGGCAAAAGTGGAGAATTCCAGGGGGACTGGCATCAGATTAAGATTCTATATTTATAGAGCCATTCTAAATATTTGCAGACACCGTGTACAGCCTTTTGGGGAACCGGGTACTGACGAACCCAGACCGGAGTTGCTCTTGGTTTCAGTTCAACTACTATGGCTGGATGCTTTATAGCCAGCCCAGGTGGGTTTTTTCCAGCTCATACCCCAGGAATTTTATTAGCTAGTCCAAATAATAATTTTTCTTCCCGTGTATGAGGCTGCATTGGCACCTGCATTTTCTTTCTATACAGTCTCCGTTCCTCACTTGTGGAATGGCAAGGGTTAACACCATGGCTTTCGAGTGACTCAGATTTAAAGTCATTTCTCCCTGCAGGCCAAAAGTAATTTGTGCTTGCAATTTTTGAAGTAGGTCTCTTCCTAACAAGGGAACTGGACAATTTGGGAGGTATAGGAATTCATGCTGGACTTCTTGTCCTCCTATAACACACCTTCTGGGCTCATAGAATGGTCTTTTCTCTGAGACTCCAGTATCTCCTACAATAGTTGTATAGTTCGGCCGGGCATGGTGGCTCATGCCTGTAATCCCAGCACTTTGGGAGGCCAAGGTGGGAGGATCATAAGGTCAGGAGATCAAGAACATCCTGCCCAACATGGTGAAACCCTGTCTCTACTAAAAATACAAAAGTTAGCTGGGTGTGGTGGTGGATGCCTGTAATCCCAGCTACTCAGGAGGCTGAGGTAGGATAATTGCCTGAATCCAGGAGGCGGAGGTTGCAGTGAGCCAAGATCAGTGCCATTGCACTCCAGACTGGGTCACAGGGCAAGACTCCGTCTCAAAAAAAAAAAAAAAAAAAAAAAAAAGTTGTATAGTTCTTGGATAGTGGCCCTATGGATTGAGCTACTACAGAGTGTTCAGCCCCAGTATCTACCAAAAAGTCCATCAACTGGCCTCCAACTTCTAATGTGACCATAGGCTCCTGAAGGCCCAATGAGAAGAAGCCTGGTGTGTCCTCGTCCTCACATCCTTTAACTCCACCACCCCAACCAGATCAGTATCTGGTTTTTCTAAGGTGTGGCAGCCCTTGGCCGATGGCCTCTTCGTCTCATGGCCTTGGCCATTTCTTTCATTGCTTTCTGGATGTTCATCCTTCCACCGTCTTTTCTTTTTGTATCTCGCATATTGATCCCTCTCTAGCCTTGGTTGGCTTTCAAATCCTAGTCTAACTTGACTTCTTCTATGGCTATGTCTGCATCCACATCCTCTCACATTGTTAATCTCTTTTTCTATAAGGGCTGCTGTCAACAGATCAGCCTTTTTCTTAAGCCTCCAAACTGCTTCCTTCTTTGCCTCCCGGTCATGGTTAACATACGCTTTGGTGAAGCTGGGTAGCATTCATATCTGTAAAACCTTCTAACTTCTGAAACTTTTGTTTGATATCACTCTGGGCCTGTCCTACAGATGAGGTATTCACCATATGCTGATTTTCAGCAGCCTCAGGGTCAAGGTAAAAAGTCGGTATGCCTCACATAGTCTTTCATAAAACTGGCTAGGGCTCTCATCACTTCCCTGAAGCACCTCTGAAATCTTCCCTGTATTAATTGCTTCCTTTCCACCAGCTCTTAGCCCCTGCAGAAGTGCCTCTCAGTACCTCTGCAGGCACAGAAGCTGAGTTGCATTCTCTGTGTCCCAGTTGGGATCTTGGTCTGGGAACTGACCCTGAGCGTATGCCTGAGCATTCACTTTGTCTGCTGATGGATGGACTTCTACCCAGCAGAGAGCTGTCTGTGTTACTCTCCTGTGCTCCTCACTGTTAAATAACGTGAGGAGGAGCTGCCTGCAGTCTGGCCGGGTTGGATTGTGTGTCAGAAAGATGGATTGCATCAGATTTATAAGAGCTTGGGGCTTTATCCATGTAGGAGGGAGTATGGTGTTTCCAGTTTAAGAGATCAGTGGTTGAAAGGGCTGGTAAATGAAAATCTGTTGCCCCCCCTGAACTTGACCTTGGTCATCATAATAAATGGGCTCTTGCATCTCCTTGAGAGGCATTTGCATAGCTTGAGAATGGCCAGATCTGAGACAGCCTGCTTGACTATCTTGACTTCTTTCCCTGGCCTCTTGAGGCTCTGATCCTCTCCTTCGGGGTGCAACTTGGGGCATGCTGCCTCCTGAGTCTAGTTCCTGGGGGACTGTTGGCCTCGGTAAAGGGGGGTAGGCTGGGACATATGGAGGAAGAATCTCTGTTCCCTCTGGCGGTTTCTGCAAAATTGGCTTTTCTTGTTCTCTCTGGGACTTCCCTTTTAACTTTGTGTCTGCCTGCGAAACTGCTCTTACTTTTACTCTTGGCTGGGCTCGGGCCACAAGTGTTTTGCAATAAGCTGCTAAAAAGGGCTGGATTCAGGCTGGTCTTATCTGTGCCATATTTAACTGTGAATCAATATAAGGAAATTGATCAGGTTACTCAGGCTGTCCTCTGACTCCTGTCACCATCTTAAATACACAGCCAATTATTTCCCTATCTATAGTTCCTTTGGTTGGCCATCCAACACCAAAAGAAGGCCATTCTAATTCACAGAGAGTTCTCAGCCTCTGAGGGGTTAACTTAACTCCGTAATCTGCTGCAAAACCTTTCTTAAAATTCTGTAACATGGACTCCAATGGAGTAAGTTTTGATAACTCTCCTACCATTCCTCCCCTTACAGCACAGCACATTCACTCTTGCACACTCACTCTTCCTCTTGTTTAGGCCTACTATACCATCTCCTATTACAGCAGTTTTCAGATGCTGCTTGGCTTTGGAGAGATTCTTATTCCTGTTACAACTCTGAGCTGTAGGGCAGCTCCTATTAGCTGTATGCAGATTGCTACTAGTCTTAGTTGGCCCCACACTTTGCTTGGGCACATAGTCCACATGAAGAGATCTGTAACTCCCCACTTCGTGGCTGATGAGCCTAATTAGGCCCCTCCATTCACACACTTTGACACACTTCCCCACTCCCAGTTCCTGTGTTCCTAATTGGGGTGATGAGCCACTCTCGCCACCTCCAGTTTCCTTTTCCTAACCAACTTAGTGAGCCACTCTCGCTTCCTGTGTCAATTAGGGTGTGAGTTTCATCCGAATTGATGAGCCATTCTCATCGCCCCCCAGCCCCTCTGGGTCAGACTATTAGGCACACCCTGGGAGATGATCAGGCTCCCTTTCCATCCTTACGATGGGTCCTGCCTTGGGCCCCAAAACCTTACCACAGTTCCTGAAGTGCGCTCTTTCTAGAATCATCCTGTAGCTCCTCTCAGGTTCCGTTGTGCTGGTGGGTAGGGGTGCCTGGTCGCAGGAGAGCTGATTTCCCCTTCAGGCTGAAGTTCTCCTGGTGGCGCCTGGGGTCACAGGTCTCCCCTGGCTCAGGGCTGCAGCCCTCCATAGGCAGAGGAGACAGTAAGCCTGTCATCTCCACTCCTGGGTGGCTCGCCAAGAAATGTTACGGGAAACTGAGGAATGGAGAGATTGATATGAGAGTACAGGAAGATACTTATTTTTAGGTATGCTCCGGCTGAGTGGATTCATATCCAAAAAGCTGAGCATTAAACAAAGACAGAACAGGGTTTTTATAAGTGGACTTACAAAAGTAAAACAAAAGCAGTTAATCATATAGTGCATAATTTGTGGCCTTGCATAGCTGGCCTTGTAGTTGCATCAAAAGAAAAACAAGAACTGGCTAAATACAAACATTTGTAAGACATAATCATGCTTAACAAGCCAGAGAAAGGAGTAACAGTAAAGGAATTTGTCTTTCTCTTTTTTTTCCTTCGACCTAGTTCTGGAGGGAGGGGTGTCTCGAACCCGTTCCTTTGGCCTTGGCTTCTCAAACAGCATTATCTTATAACTGTCCTTGAAGTGAGCTTGCTAGGCAGAAGAAAACTTGTTCTTTTGCTTTTAACCCTTGCATGGCCTGTTACTTTTCTTGGAGTGAATGAATGCATATTTATTTTTAAATTTCTGCTTCAATCTTAGCACTTTGGGAGGCCAAGGTAGGTGGATCACGAAGTCAGGAGGTTGTGACCAGCCTGGCCACCATGGTGAAACTCTGTCTCTACTAAAAATACAAAAGTTAGCTAGGCCTGGTGGTACGTGCCTGTAGTCCCAGCTACTTGGGAGGCTGAGGCAGGAGAATTGCTTGAACCTGGGAGGTAGAGGTTGCAGTGAGCCAAGATCACACCATGTACTCCAGCCTGGCGACAGAACGAGAATCCGCCTCAAACAAAACAAAACAAAGAAATGGTTAAAAATGGAAATTGTTATGTTTATTTTACCACAATTAAAAGAAAAAAGAAATGAACTATCAAGCAAAGCAAAGACATGGATAAATGTTGAATGTATATCAGTAAGTCAAAGAAGCAAGTCTGATGAATTTTTACTGTATAAGTCTTTTTTTTTTTTTTTTTTTTTTTTTGAGACAGAGTCTGGCTCTGTCGCCAGGTTGGAGTGCAGCGGCGTGATCTCGGCTCACTGCAACCTCCATCTCCCAGGTTCAAGCGATTCTCTTGCCTCAGCCTCCTGAATAGCTGGGACTACAGGGGCCTGCCACCTCGTCTGGCTAATTTTTGCATTTTTAGCAGAGATGGGGTTTCACCATGTTGACCAGGATTGTCTCCATCTCTTGACCTCGTGATCCACCCGCCTCGGCCTCCCCAAGTGTTGGGATTACAGGCGTGAGCCCCCATGCCTGGCCATGATTCTACTTATATACATTATGAAAGGTAAAACTACAGAGATGAAAAACAAGTTGGTAGGAATTCAGTAAGGGAGGAGGATTGAATAGGTAAATCACAGGATATTTTAGGATGGTGACATTATTTTGTGTAATACCATACTGGTAGTGACATGATACATGACACCTTGCATTTGTCAAAACCCTTAGAACCTAATGTATGCAAATTAAAAAAAATCATTTAGGAGCTCAGATAGATGATCCCAAGATGAAATAAAGAACGTGACAAAATAATCCAACCATATTATGAAAAAACCTCAATGAAGGAAATGGGAGAAAATTGCTCACCTAAGTAACTTTGGAAATAAGTGGATTCTGTAAAACTAAATGCAAAAGGAATACAGACTGGGGAGCAACATGGCCAAGTGAGGGCCTCCAGAAATTGTCCTCCCTGCAGGAACACCAAATTGAACAACTATTCACACAAAAAACACCTTCATTACAACCAAAAATCAGGTAAGTAATCATAGTACCTGGTTTTAACAGCACATTAAGGAAAGAGACACTGAAGAGGGTAGGAGGAATAGTCTCAAATTGCCTACAGCACCCCTCTCTCGTTGCCTGGCTGTGGCTGCATAGCCGACAGAGAGAGAATCTGTGCACTTGTGGGAGGGAGAGTGCAGTGATTATGGGACTTCGCATTGAAACTTAGTGCTGCCCTGTCACAGCGGAAAGCGACACAAGGCAGAACTCAGCTGGAGCCCATGGAGGGAGCATTTGGATCAGCCCTAGCCAGAGGCATGTTGCCCATCCCAGTGGTCAGAACTTGACCTCTGGCAAGCCGCCACCATTTGGTAAAAGTCTCGGGTCCTAAATAAATTTAAAGGCAGTCTAGGCCCTAAGGATTGCAATTTCTGGGCAAGTCCTATTGCTGTGCTGGACTTGGAGCCAGTGTACTCATACTTGGGTACTTGTGACATGTACATGGAGCCAGGGAGGCCAAGGGAATGCTTACATCATCCCTCTCCCAACCTCAGACAGTGCAGTTCACAGCTCTGGGAAAGACTCCTCCCCTCTACCTGAGGAGAGAAGGGAGAGTAAAGAGGACTTTGTCTTGCAACTTGGATACCTGTTCAGCCACAGTAGGATAGGGCACCAGACAGAGTCCTAAGGACCCCATTCTAGGATCTAGCCATCACATGACATTTCAAGACACACCCTGGACCAGAAGGGAACCCACTGCCTTAAAGGGAAGGAATAATCAGCAGTGGTAACCAGGTATTACTCATCCTGGGCCTTGGGTAAAACTCAGAGCTGTGTTGCCTTTAGATGTGACCCAGCACATTCCTAGCTGTGGTGGCTACTTGAAGAAAGAAGGTGGAGGGGTAAAGGGCACTTTGTCTTGTAGCTTGGGTACCAGCTCAGCCACAGTGGGATAGAGCACCAAGCAGTCTCTTGGTGTCCCCAGTTCCAGCTCATGGATGGCATTTCTGGACCTGCCCTGGGCCATAGGGGAGTCTTCTACCCTGAAGGGTGAGTCCCAGGCCTCACAGCATTTACACAAGCTGATTGAAGAGCCTTTGGGCCTTGAGTGAACGTTGGTGGTAGCCTGGCAATACTTGCTGCAGGCTCAGGGCAGTGGTGGCCATGGAGAGAGACTCCTGTTTGTGGAAAAGGGAGTGAAGAGGGGGAAGGACTTTGTTTTGTGGTCGGGGTGCCAGCTCAGCAGCAGTAGATAAGATTTCTAAGGTTCTTGGCTCCAGACTCTGACTCTGAGATGGCATCTTTGGATACACCCAGGGCCAGGGGGACCTTACCACCCTAAAAGGAAGGACACAAGCCTGGCCCTATTTGTCACCTGCTGATTGTAGATCCCTTGGGTCTTGAGTGAATGTAAGTGGTAGTCAAGCAATAGTCACTGTGGACCTTGGGTGAAACCCAGTGCCATGTTTGCTTCAGGTCTGACCCAGGGCAGTCCCAGTGGTGGTGACCACAGGGGAACTTATGTCACCCCTCTCCCAGCTCCATTCAGTTCAGACAGAGAGAGACTTCATTTGTGGGGGAAAGTAAAGGATGAGAACAAGAGTCTCTGCCTGGTAATCCAGGGAATTCTCCTAAATCTTACCCAAGACCACTAAAGCACTACCTCTACAAGTCTGCAAGAGCCACAACATTACTGGGCTTGGGGTTCCCCCTAGTGCAGATATGGCTGCAGTGATAAAAAACTTAAATCACAGCATCCATGTCCCTTTGAATGGCCGGAAATCCTTCCCAAGAAGGACAGGTACAAACAAGCTCAGATTGTGAACACCACAATATACACCTAATTCTTCAATACCCAGACACCGATGAACATCCACAAGCATCAAGACCATCCAGGAAAACATGACCTCACTGAATGAACTAAATAAAGCACCAGCAACCAGTCCCAGCTGTCTCTTAGCAGAACTGATCAAGCAGAAGAATTAGTGAGTTTCAAGATAGGCTATTTGAAAATACACAGTCAGAGGAGACAAAAAAGAATTAAAAAGAAGAAAGCATGCCTGCAAGATCTAGAAAATAGCCTCAAAGGGCGAAATCTAAGAGTTATTGGCCTTAAAGAGGAGATAGAGATCTGGGTAGAAAGTTTATTCAGAGAGATAACAGATAGTTTTCCAAACCTAGAGAAGGATATCAATATTTAAGTACAAGAAGGTTGTAGAACACCACACAGATTTAGCCCAAATAAAAGTACCTTGAGACACTTAATAACCAAACTCCCAAAGGTCAAGGGTAAAGAAAGGACCCTAAAAGCAGCAAGGGAAAAGAAACAAATTACGTACAATGGAGCTCTAATATGCATGACAGCAGGCTTTTCAGTGGCAATCTTACAGGCCAGGAGAGAGTAGCATGACAAATTTACAGTGCTGAAGGAAAAAAACTTTAATCCTAGAATAGTATATCCAGTGAAAATATCCTTCAAACATAAAGGAGAAACAAAGAATTCCACAGACAAAAGCTGAGGGAGTTGTCAACACCAGACCTGTCCTACCAGAAATGCAAACAAGAGTTCTTCAATCTGAAAGAAAAGAATGTTAATGAGCAATAAGAAGTCATCTGAAGATATAAAACTCACTGGTAGTAGTAAGTACACAGAAAAGCACAGAATATTATAACACTGTAATTTTGGTATGTAAACTACTCACATCTTCAGTAGAAAGACAAAAGACGAACCTGTCAGTGTTACAGCTTTTTAAGAATTTGTCCAGCAGACTTTCTTGTTTTTACTGGAAGCCTCCCTCACAAAAAATGAACCTGTCAAAAATAATAACTACAACAACTGTTCAAGATATAGGCAATATAGTAAGATATAAATAGAAACAGCAAAAACGTAAAAAGCAAGCAGATGAAGTTAAAATGTAGAGTTTTTATAAGTTTTCTCATTGCATGTTTGTTAGTTCATTTGTTTATGCAATCAGTGTTAAGTTGTCGTCAGTTTAAAATAATGGGTTGTAAGATATTATCTGCAAGCCTCGTAACCTCAAATCAAAAAACATACAACAGATACACAAAAAATAAAACACAAGAATTTAAAACGCCACCAGAAAAAATCACCTTCACTACAAGGAAGACAGGAAGAAAGGAAAGAAGTAGGTGAAGACTACAAAACAACCAGAAAACAAATAGAAAACAAATAATATGGCAGTAATAAGTTCTTACGTATCAATAATAACACTGAATACAAATGGACTAAACATCAATCAAAAGACACAGAGTGGCTGAATTGATTAAAAACACAAGACCCAATGATCTACGGCCTGCAAGAAATACACTTCTCCTAATGAAGACATACAAACACTGAAAGTAAATGGATGGAAAAAGAAAGGGCAGGAGTAGCTATATTTATATAAGACAAAATCGATTTCAGGACAAAAGCTATTTAAAAAAGACAAAGAGGCCGGTGCGGTGGCTCACACTTGTAATCCCAGCACTTTGGGAGGCTGAGGTGGGTGGATCACCTGAGGTCGGGAGTTCAACACCAGCCTAACCAACATGGAGAAACCCTGTCTCTACTAAAAATACAAAATTAGCTGGGCATGGTGGCCCATGCCTGTAATCCCAGCTACTTGGGAGGCTGAGGCAGGAGAATCGCTTGAACCCCGGAGGCAGAGGTTGCGGTGAGCCGAGATCGAGCCATTACACTCCAGCCTGGGCAATAAGAGTGAAACTCTGTCTCAAAACAAAAACAAAAACAAAAACAAAAACAAAAACAAAGAATATCATTGTAAAATGATAAAGGGGTCAATTTAGCAAGAAGATAATAACAGTTATAAAAATATATGAACTCAACACAGGAGCACCCAGACATATAAAGCACATATTATTAGAGCTGAAGAGAGAGAGAGGCCCCAGTACAATAGCTGGAGCCTTCTACACCACATTTGCAACATTGGACAGATCATCCAGACAGAAAATCAAAAAAGGACCATCAGACTTCATTTGCACTATAGACCAAATGGACCTAATAGATATTTACAGAACATTTCATCCAACAGCTGCAGAATACATATTTTTCTCCTCAGCACTTACATCACTCTTAAGGATAGACTATATGTTAGACCACAAAATAAGACTTTAAAAATTGAAAAAAAAAAAAAAAAAAAAACAGGCGTGGTGGCTCACGCCTGTAATCCCAGCACTTTGGGAGTCCAAGGCTGGCAGATCACCCAAAGTTGGGAGTTCAAAACCAGCCTGACCAATATGGAGAAACCCTGACTCCACTAAAAATACAAATAAAATTGGCTGGGTGTGGTGGTGCATGCCTGTAATTCCAGCTACTTGGAAGGCTGAGTCAGGAGAATTGCTTGAACCCAGGAGGCAGAGGTTGCGGTGAGCCGAGATCGTGCCATTGTACTCCAGCCTGGGCAACAAGAGCGAAAATCTGTCTCAAAAAAAAAAAAAAAAATTGAAAAAAAAATTGAAAAAAAAATTATATCACGTATCTTCTCTCACTACAATAGAATACAACCAGAAATCAATAAGGAGTTTTGAAAACTATACAAACACATGGGAATTAAACAATATGCTCCTGAGTGATCATGGGTCAATGAAGAAATTAAAAAAGACATTTTAAAATTTCTTGCAACAAATGAAAATGGAAACACAACATGCCAAAACCTATGGGATACAACAAAAGCAGTATGAAGAGGAAAGTTTGTAACAATAAGCACCAACATTAAAAAAAGGTAAAACATCAAACAAACAACCTAATGATGCATCTTAAAGACCTAGAAGGCCAGCTTGGTGGCTCACACCTTGTGGCCAGCACTTTGGGAGGTTGAAGTGGGCAGATTGCTTGAGCCCAGGAGTTCAAGACCAGCCTGGGCAACATGGCAAAACCCCATCTGTATAGAAAATACAAAAGAGAGAGAGAGGGAAAGAGAGAGAGAGACAGAGAGAGAAAGAGAGACACAGAGAGAAAGCTAGAAAAGCAAGAGTAAATCAAACACAAAATTAGAAAAAGAAAAGAAATAATAAAGATCAGAGTGGAAATAAATGCATTTGAAATGAAGAAAACAATACAAAAGATCAACAAAATGAAAAGTTGCTTTTTTTTTTTTTTTTTTTGAGACTGAGTTTTGCACTGTCACCGAGGCTAGAGTGCAGTGGTGCAATCTCAGCTCATTGCAACCTCTGCCTCCCGAGTTCAAGCAATTCTCCTGCATCACCCTCCAGAGTAGCTGAGATTACAGGCATCTGCCACCATGCCTGGCTAATTTTTCTTTTTTTTTTTTTGTATTTTTAGTAGACACAGGGTTTCTCCATGTTGATCAGGCTGGTCTCGAACTCCTGACCTCATGATCCGCCCGCCTCAGCCTCACAAAGTGCTGGGATTACAGGCGTGAGCCACTGCGCCCGGCCGAAAAGTTGCATTTTTGAAATGATAAACAAAAGTGACAAACCTTTAGCCAGACTAAGAAAAAAAGAGAGAAGTTCCAAATGAATAAAATCAGAGATGAAAAAGAAGACATTGCAACTGATACCACAGACAGAAATTCAAAGTTCATTAGAGACTACTAGGAACAACTGTATGTCAATAAATTGGAAAACCTAGAAGAAATGGATAAATTTCTAGACACATACAGCTTACCAAGATTGAACCATGAAGAAATCCAAATCCTGAATAGACCAGTAACAAATAATGGGATTAAAGCTGTAGTAAAGGTCTCCCAGCAAAGCAATGCTCAGGGTCCAATGGCTTTGCTGCTGAATTCTACCAAACATTTAAAGAAAAACTAATACCAATCCAACTTAAATTATTCCAAAAAATAGAGAAGGCAGGAATACTTCCAAACTCATTCTGCAAGACAAGTATTACCTTGATATCAAAACCACACACAGACACATAAAACAAAACAAAACAAAACAAAAAACAAAGAAAGAAAACTACAGGCCAGGCCAGTATCTTTGGTGAACATTGATGCAAAAGTCTTCAACAAAATATTAGCAAACTGAATTCGACAACACATTAATAAGATCATTTATCATGACCAAGTGGAATTCATCCCAGGGATACCAAGATGGTTCAACTTAATCAGTTTGATACATCATATCAACAGAATGAGGGACAAAAATCCTGTGATCATTTCAATTGCTGCCAAAAAAGCATTTGGTAAAATTCAACATCCTTTCATGATAAAAATCCTCAACAAACTGGGTATAGAAGGAACATGCCTCAACACAATAAAGGCCATATATGACAGACCCACAGCTGGTATCACACTGAATGGGGAAAACTGAAAGCATTTTCTCTAAGTTCTGGAATAAGACAAGGATGCCCACTTTCACCACTGTTTTCAACACAGTACTGAGAAATCAGACAAGAGAAAGAAAGAAAAAGCATCCAAATTGAAAAGAAAGAAGTCAAATTGTCCTTGTTTGCAAATGATAAGAGCTTATATTTGGAAAAACCTAAAAGACTCCACCATAAAACTACTAAAACTGACAAATTCAGTCAAGTTGCAGAATACAAAATCAACATACAAAAATCAGTAGCATTTCTATATTCCAACAGTGAACAACCTGAAAAAAGAAATAATCTTATTTATAATAGCTATAAATAAAATAAAATATCAAGGAATAAACTTAATCAAATAAGTGAAATATCTCTGCAATGAAAACTATGAAACATTGATGCAAGAAATTGAACAGGACACCCAAAAAGTGAAAAGATTTTCCCTGTTCATGAATTAGAAGAACAATATTATTAAAATATCTATATTACTCAAAGCAATTTACAGATTCAATGCAATCCCTATCAAAATATAAGTGACATTCTTCACAGAAATGTAATCCTAAAATATATATGGAACCACAAAAGACCCAGAATAGCTAAAGCCATCCTGAGCAAAAAGAACAAAACTGGAGGTATCACATTACCTGACTTCAAATTATATTACAGAGCAATAGTAACCAAAACAGTATGGTGCTGGCATAAAACCAGACACATAGACCAGTGAAACAGAATAGACAACCCATAAACAAATGCATATAACTACAGTGAACATTTTTTACAAAGTTGCCAACAACATACCTTGCGGAAAGGACAGTCTCTTCAATTAATGGTGCTGGGAAAACTGGATATCCATATGCAGAAGAATGAAACTGGACTCCTATCTCTCACCATATACAAAAATAAAATCGAAGTGGATTAAAGATTTAAATCTAAGACCTGAAACTATGAAACTACTAAAATAGAACATTGGGGAAACTCTGCAGGGGTATTTTGTGGGTCTGTCATAGATGGCTTTTATTTGTAGCTATTGGGTAAGGATTTCTTGAGTAATAGCTCATCAGCACAGGCTACCAAATAAAAATGGACAAATGGGATCACATCAAGTTAAAAAGCTTCTACACAGCAAAGGAAACAACCAACAGAGTAAAGAGACAACCCACAGAATGAAAGAAAATATTTGCAAACTATCCATCTGACAAGATATGAATAACCAGAATATATAAGGAGCTCAAATAACTCAATAGAGAAAGATATAATAATCTGATTAAAAACTGGATAAAAGATCCAAATAGACATTTCTCAAAAGAAAACATACAAATGGGAAACAAGTATTTAAAAAGGTGTTCAACATCACTGATCATCAGAGAAATGCAAATGAAAACTACAATGAGATATCATCTCATCTCAGTTAAAATGGATTTTATCCAAAAAATAGTCAAAAACAAACACTGGCACAGATGTAGAGAAAGGGGAACCCTCATACACTGTTGATGGGTGTATATATTAGTATAACCCCTATGGAGAACAGTATTTAATTTCCTCAGAAAACTAAAAGTAGAGCTACCATATGATCCAGTAATAATTTCCTCAAAAAACTAAAAATAGAGTTACCATATGATCCAGTAATCCCATTGCTAGGTGTATAATCAAAGGAAATCAGTATGTTGAAGACATCTGCACTCCCTTGTTTCCTGCAGCACTATTCACAATAGCCAAGATTTGGAAGCAACCTCAATGTCCATCAACAGATGAATGAATAAAGAAAATGTGGTATATATACACAATGGAGTACTATTCACCCATAAAAAAGAATGAGATCCTGTCATTTGTAACAACATGGATGGAACTGGAGGACATTATGTTAAGTGAAATAAACCAGGCACAGAAAGACAAACTTCTCATGTTCTTACTTATTTGTGGGCGCTAACAGTTAAAACCAGTGAACTCACAGAGCGTGTGATGGTTACCAGAGACTGAGAAGGCCAGTGGGTGAGAAATGGGGATGGGTAACGTATATAAAATATAGTTAGATACAATGAATAGGATCTAGTGTTTGATAGCACAACAGGGTGACTGCAGTCAGCAATAATTTGTTGTATATTTTAGAATAACTGAGGGAGTGCAATTGGAATGTTTGTAACACAAAGAAAGGATGAATGCTTGAGGTGATGGATACCCCATTTACCCTGATGTGATTACTACACATTGTATGCCTATATCAAAATATCCTATACACTCCATGAATATATATATACCTTCTATGTACCCATAAAAATTAAAAATTAAAAAAAAGCAAAATTAATTTCTCTAGCTTTATCTTACATGTTTTACCACCAGCTAACATATATAATATTAATAATTAACATCCCAGGAATAATCCATTACTAAAGACCCAATGCTCCACCAAGTGAACCTTGCCCTCCCATGAAAGAATGCTTTAAGAAGCTACTGACTACTCACCATTGCTCTAGTGCAGCACTACCACCCTTGGCCCTGGGCAGACGGGACCCTATCCCGCTGTGGAGTACCTACCTTGAAATTTTAAGTTTCTCTCTTTTGACTGGGACAGGCTGGTACTAGTAGCGTTCTCCAGGTGGGATGCTCCAAACTCAGTTTCTCCCCTTCAAGTGCTCTCTAACCTTCTTCCTAGTGCATGGGGTCAAACAGATGTCCTGAGGAGCTGCAGAATATGTGCCTGTGGGGTTGTCTCAGAGCCCAGTGGCCAGGCCACATTTCCAAAAGGACAGCCTGTGGGGCAGATCACGCCTGCTGGCCAATACAATATTATTTTATTAGCTCATGTGAAGTTGGACCATTAGGATGGTGCTGATGCAGATTTCGGTTGACTGTCACAAGCAGACACTGAGTTGCTATACCTTACACTTGGTTGATCTTCCCCCTCATACATCTTGGAATTTCTGCTGCTTCTCTACTACTGACCTTTTGGCTTGGGCTGCATGTGTGGGCCTGTCCACTGACTCTTGCCTGTGTACACTGTGACACCTCCTATCCAGAGCACCCTTGTGCAGGTGGGCCACTCATCTATTCTGCCTGCTGATGAAAGGAAAGGGTTCCACTGACATTGAAGAAGATTACATTCAAGGAAATGCAATGATAACAGCCTAATGAGTTCAAGAGAAGACATAGTTGGAAGGTGAGTTGTGTGTTTGTGCCATAAAATCTGAAATGATAGGCTGGGCATGGTGGCTCACGCCTGTAATCCCAGAACTTGGGGAGGCCCAGGCAGGGGGATCACCTGAGGTCGGGAGTTTGAGACCAGCCTGACCAACATGAAGAAACCCCATCTCTACTAAAAATACAACGTTAGCCAGGCGTGGTGGTTCATGCCTGTAATCCCAGCTACTCAGGAGGCTGAGGCAGGAGAATCACTTGAACCTGGGAGGCAGAGGTTGTGGTGAGCTGAGATCACACCATTGCACTCCAGCCTGGGCAACAAGAGCGAAACTCTGTCTCAAAAAAAAAAAAAAAAAAAAAAAAAATTTGAAATGATAATTTAATATCACCAGAAAAGTAGTTATCATTTCCATTCAGACTCTGGGTAAGACGTGCATTTGTGTTAGTCATCAATGAAGCATGATAACAATCTTTATAACAGAGTCACTGGAGCCACGTGTGTGTGGTGGATGATTCAGTGTCATGAGTTAAAGGTTTTGAGGGTCAGCAGAGGCCAAAATATCTATATTGCTTCAATACAAACAGGTTCCAAACAGTCATGGCATTGTGAGTAATAACAGCATTGCTACCTTCTTCAGGAGTGGGAGCTATGAAACCAGCGAGGAATGGTGCATTTGCAAATAAAGAACATGAAAAGATGGTTCTCAAACCAGAACAGAAAGACACAGCACCTGGACACTACAAAGAAGATTCATGTGAGCC
Source organism: Chlorocebus sabaeus (assembly GCF_047675955.1). Taxonomy (NCBI): domain Eukaryota; kingdom Metazoa; phylum Chordata; class Mammalia; order Primates; family Cercopithecidae; genus Chlorocebus; species Chlorocebus sabaeus. The sequence continues at coordinate 74,080,760 of NC_132904.1, read as the reverse complement.
GGGCGCGGTGGCTTACCCTGTAATCCCAGCACTTTGGGAGGCCGAGGCGGGCGGATCACGAGGTCAGGAGATAGAGACCATCCTGGCTAACACGGTGAAACCCCGTCTCTACTAAAAATACAAAAAATTAGCCGGGCATGGTGGTGCGTGCCTGTAGTCCCAGCTACTCGGAGGCTGAGGCAGGAGAATGGCGTGAACCCAGGAGGCAGAGCTTGCAGTGAGCCGAGATCGCGCCACTGCACTCCAGCCTGGGCGACAAAGTGAGACTCTGTCTCAAAAAAAAAAAAAATTCGTGTGCACTGACTTGACAACAAATACCTGAATACCTCTTCTCTACTCATTCTAAATCTTCATCAGTAAATCACCATAGCTCACATGAGCTCATGAGTTTTGCAATACCTTTTAAAACATATTGCTAATATTAACATTCCCCCCACCCACGCACACACTCACACACACTGGCCCAGGGCCTTGCACGTTCCAGGGAAATAGTTTTCTGTGGAAGGTGGTGGCAGCAATTTTGCACCCCACCCCCCACCCCACCCCACTGCCCCTTGGGGCGTTTGGCGTTGTCTGGAGACAGTTTTGATTGTCACAGCAGGTGGGAGCAGGGATTGCTACTGGCATCCAGCAGGCAGAGGCCAGGGATCCTATGAAACATCCTGCAGTGCACAGGACAGCACCCAGGACAAAGAATTGATTTGGTCCCAAATGCTATTAGTGCCAAAATTGAGAAACTGCCCTAAAGGCATCCCTGTTCTAGTAAACTCATTCTTAGGCTTATCTGTTCCCCCACAGCGTGTTTTTCAAAAGGAGCCACACACCACTGCCTCAGACTCACATGGATGTCATTTAAAATGCCTACTTACAGATCCTTACTCAGATATCTGTGGATGGGGTCCTGGAATAAGCTCCCAGTGACTCTTGAAACTGTGAGAACTAGTGCTCCGGAAATGGCCTTGGCCACCCATCTAGATTCCCTTACCTGGGGTTTTTGTTCATTCTCTCAACGAATATGAATTGAGTGCCTAGTCTGTGCCAGGCACTGTGCAAGGCACTAGGGACAGATGAAGTCTCTGTCTTCAGGTGCTTAAGTTGGGTCAGAGAGCCAGAAAATAATAAACATATAATATGAGATGAGTGGTGGAGGTGCTGGAAATTAAAACTACAGAGGTCAAAGGGGATAGAAAGGGACTGGGGATGGATTTGTGTGTTTGTGCTACTTTGTGAGAGTATCTAGGGGAGCATTTCAGGCAGAGGAACAGCAAAAGGGAGGAGGCCAGTGGGCAGAGCAGGGTGAAGGAGAGGCATGGTGTTGGAAACTGAGGCCAGAGAGAGAGCTGTGTATCAGGTCACCCAGGATCGGGCGGGTGAAAGGGCCAGGGGTAGGAGATAAGCAGAGTTGGAGGATACAGACTCTGATAGGATCTTGGAATGGCTGTGAGTAATGGGGAAACCGCTGGGGGCGGTGGGGGGAACTCAGTGGGAGGGTTTTGTATTGCAATACCCACAACAGCACAAATGCTTAAGTGGAGGAACGTTTGGCCACATTTGTCAAATGCCTACAATTTGCCAGGATTTTACACACGTGTTCTAATTTGAACTTAAAATACTAATGAGTGTTACTGTCCCCATTTTATAGATAAGAAAATTTCAGACCCAGAAAAATTAACCTGACAAAGGTTATACAGACAAGTTATTAGAAGGAGGACCGGGCGCAGTGGCTCATGCCTGTAATCCCAGTACTTTGGGAGGCCGAGGCAGGCAGATCACAAGGTCAGGAGTTCGAGACCAGCCTGGTCAACGTGGTGAAACCCTATCTCTACTAAAAATACAAAAATTAGCTGGGCATGGTGACTTGCGTTTGTAATCCCAGCTACTCAGGAGGCTGAGGAAGGAGAATCGCTTGAACCTGGGAGGTGGAGGTTGCAGTGAGTTGAGATAGCGCCACTGCACTCCAGCCTGGGTGACAGAGCGAGACTCCATTTCAAAAAAAAAAAAAAGGAGAGGGTCTTATTATTTGATCCTTAGAGGACTTTATTATTTGATCCTCAGTTCTTATTTATTTTCTCGTGTTGCTGTCATTGATTCCTTCTTAGTATTAAATTTGAAGAAAGAAAATGATGTTACCGGTACGAAGGCACTGGAAAGATGGCAAAACAGCAGGTGTGGCTAGAGTTTCGTGTGCTGGGCTGTCCTCGCTATTGCTTACTTACACACTTGGCCTGGCCCAAAATGCCACAAGATGGCAGCATCTTATACTCATTTGTTTGGTGGCCATTCATGCTCCACAGTTGACTTTTTCAGTATGAAGATACTGAATAAAAAATAGCACTTTGGGAGGCCAAGGCAGGAGGATTGTTTAAGTTCAGGAGTTCAAGACTAGCCTGGGCAACATGACAAAACCCCATCTCTACAAAAAATATAAAAACTGGCCAGGTGTGGTGGTGCATGTCTGTAGTCTTAGCTACTTTGGAGGCTGTGGTTGTAGTGAGCTGAGATCATGCCATTGCACTCTAGCCTGGGTGACAGAGCTAGACTCTGTCTCAAAAAAAGAGGGTTACAGCCCATATTTGGAAATGGAGGCATTTTAACAAGAAATATTTATCTGGAAATAGAGTGAAAGCCCCTAAGTTCACAGAAATATTTTACCCATTCACAAGCATTAGGCATTTGCCTCCATCCAAGTAAGCAAGATTTAAAAAAACCATTTCCAATGCCATGTGAGAGTTATGCAAAATAGTAGAATGCAATAATTTCAAGTTTCCATTTGGGGCATCAGAGAGAACTGTGTAAAAATTCTAGCTCTGACACTTAGTTACATGATGTTGGGGAAATGAAAATCATTTCAAACTTATTTCTTCATTTGTATAATTCCTACCCCTTAAGTTAACTGTGAATATTAAGTAGCACACATAGAGCTCTAGGTGAAGTGCTTGACACCACTCAATGTGTAGTAACCATTATATAATAATCATTCATTGTTGTTTTTCTCTAGCTTCCTAATGCCACAATGGTAGGAAACCTTAGAGATTATCTAGTCCAATGCCTCTCCATCTTGGATGCACTTTGGAATCACTTGGGGAGCTGAAAAAGTCTGCTGCCTAGGGTCCCAGCCCGAGGCTCTGGTCTAGGGTGCAGCATAGGCATTAGGAGATAGTCTCCTTCTGTCACCCCAGGCTGGAGTACAGTGGCAAGATCATGGCTCATTGCAGCCTCGACTTCCTGGCTCAAGCCTTCCTCCCACCTCAGCCTCCCCAGTAGCTGGGACTACAGCTATGCACCACCATACCTAGTTGAGTTTTGTATTTTTTGTAGAAATGGGATTTTGCCGTGTTGCCCAGGCTGTGAACTTCTGCCTTCTGCGATCCACCTGCCTTGGCCTCCCAGAGTGCTGGGATTACAGGTGTGAGCCACGGCGCCCAGCCCATTGGGATTTCTTAAAGATCTCTGGATGATTCTACTGCCAGGCAAGGTTTCAGAGCCCCAACTCCGGCAGTGGTCGACTTGTGGGTTGGTAAGAGAATTTACCGGCAACAGTGTAGGTTTGAAAAAGGAAAGTTTATTAGAAAGGAAGAATGTTGCAAAAGGGTGCAGCAGGGTGCCTCAGTGAGAAGACTGAGAGTGCCACCCTCCATGGGTTTTTCCTTAGGGGTATTTATGGTTGTCAAATGAGTTTCGGCATTCCAGAGGTGTATAGAAATTTTAGTCACTTATAGGTTTTTTTCGGGGAAAGAAATCTGAAACCAGAAGCCTGCTTTAGATAATAGGAAAGTCCTTTTGGTGAGATCTTGGCTCACTGCAACCTCTGCCGCTTGGGTTCAAGCAATTCTTGTGCCTCAGTCTCCCAAATAGCTGGGACTACAGGCACCTGCCACCAAGCCTGGCTAATTTTTTTTTTTTTTGTATTTTTTATTAGAGGCAGGGTTTCACCATGTTGGCCAGGTTGGTCTCAAACTTCTGACCTCAGGTGATCTGCCTGCCTCAGCCTCCCAAAGTGCTGAGTTTACAGGCATGAGCCACCACACCCTGCAGGGAAGTCTAATTACTTCTAATTTTCCCCGAGATAAGGAGTTTTGCCTCTGTATGACCTGTTTGATGGTCACCAGGTGGTCTTTCTTCCCTTCTAAATTCCTCAGATTAGGAGTTTTTGTCTCTGGGGCTTGTTCAGTGGTCACCAGGTGATTTTCACTCTCCTCATTTTCCCCCAACCAATATTTTGATCAAATCTTTGACCCTTTAATTCCCCCATGCTCATGTCTACCTACTGCCTACTGGTGTTACATGCATCTCTGTGAAGAGACCACCACACAGGCTTTGTGTGAGTAATAAAGCTTTTTAATCACCTGACTGCAGGTGAACTGAATCCGAAAAAGGAGTCAGCAAAGGGAGAGAGATAGGGGTGGGGCAGTTTCATAGGATTTGGGTAGGTAGTGAAAAATTACAATTAAAGGGGGTTGTTCTCTTGTGGGCAGGGGCAGGGGTCACGAGGTGCTCAGTGAGGAGCTCCTGAGATTCATTGCCCAGGAGAAGGAGTGTCACAAGATCAGTTAGGGTGAGGCAGGAACAAATCATAGTGGTGGAATGTCATCAGTTAAGGCAGGAACTGGCTACTTTCACTTCTTTTGTGGTTCTTCAGTTGCTTCAGGCCATCTGGATGTATATGTGCCAGTCACAGGGGATATGATGGCTTAGCTTGGGCTCAGAGGCCTGACATTCCTGTCTTCTTATTTTAATAAGAAAACCAAAACAAAATAGTGGTGAAGTGTTGGGGTGGTGAAAATTTTGAGGGGTGATATGGAGAGATAATGGTGATGTTTCTTAGGGCTGCTTTGAGTGGGATTAGGGCAACGTGGGAACCTAGAGTGGGAAAGATTAAACTGAAGGAAGATTTTGGGGTAAGGGTGATATTGTGGGGTGGTTAGAAGGAGCATTTGTCATATAGAATGATTGGTGATGGCCTGGATGCAGTTTTGTATGAATTGAGAAACTAAATGAAGACTCAAGTCCAAAAAGAGAAGGAGAAAAGCAGGTATTAAAGGACTAAGAATTGGGAGGATGCAGGGCATCCAATTAGAGAGTGCCCAAGGGGGTTTAGTGTAATTATTTGCTTGGTTGGCACGTTTTTGGGCTTTATCCTTGAGTTTTTTTTTTTTTTTTTTATGTTGTCATATCCAGGCCAGACTGATTTAGGTAAAAACAACACTCTTCATTTAAAAATATACAGAGTCCTTTTTGAGCAGTAAGTCAAGGCCTATTCCTGTCTTCTTATATTAATAATAAGAACAAAACAAAATAGTAGTGAAGTGTTGGTGTCATGAGGGGAACAGGAAGCTGTTCAGTGCTATTTGCAAATTGATTTTTGAGGGTAAGGAAAACTAGTGTACATGTGCCTGTTCAATTAACAGGTACACACATGTAGGTGGAGGAGTCACAGAGGAAGAAGAGACCTTGCGTAAGGCAAAACTGGAAATGTAAAGTGAAAAGATGAGAAGGAGAAAAACTGGCCATGAGGGACAGAAGTTGGAATGCTAGCTGCTTCTTTAGCTACCTTATCAGCATAAGCGTTGCCCTGAGCGATGGGATCTGATGCCCTTTGATGCCCCTTGCAGTGAATGACCCCAGCTTCCTTGGAAGTAGAACAGCTTTAAGAAGAGTTTATTTATTAAGGAGGCATTAATGATGGAGGACCTTGTGTAGTGCGGAAACGTCTTTCTGGCCATATAACAGCATGGTGGCAAAGGATGTGGAGGGCATACTTGGAATCTGTATAGATATTGACATGCAGTCCCTTTGCAAGAATGATGGCTCAAGTTAAGGCAATGAGTTCAGCTTGTTGAGAGGTAGTGGAAGGGCGCAGGGCTATAGACTCAATGATAGATGTGGGAGACACTATAGCATAGCCTGCCTTTGCCGGTGATTAGTGATTTGGCCTGGAAGAACTACCATCAATCAACCAAGTGTGGTCTGGGTGGGGAACAGGAAAGAGGGAAATATGGGAAAATGGGGAGAATGCCATGTGGATTGGAGAGATATAGTCATGGGGTTCAGATGTAGTATCAGGAATAAGATGAGAGGTCAAATTGAAGTCTGGCCCAGGAACAATGGTAATTGTGGGAGATTCAACAAATAGTGAGTACAGCTGAAGGAGCCAGGGGGGCAGAAAGTATATGCGTCAAACATGAGGAGGAAAATAGATTTTGAAAGTTATGGGAACTATAGAGAGTAAGTGGAACATAGCTTTTTATTTTAAGGGCCTCTGAAAGTATTAGAGTGATGGCAGCCGCCGCATGCAGACATAAGGACCAGCCTAAAACAGTAAAGTCAAGCTGTTTGGACAAAAAGGCTACAGGGCACAGTCCTGGTTCTTGTATAAGAATTCTGACTGTATAGCCCTGCACTTCAGCTGTGTGTAATGAAAAAGGTTGGGGTGAGTCAGGGAGAGCTAGTGTGGGAGCAGTCTCTACCGCTGTTTTCCAGGAACGGAAAGAGGAGTGGGGAAAGGATTTAGGATCTATGGGGTCAGCTAGGTTTCCGTTTGTGAGTTCATATAATGGTTTTGTTAGGATGGCAAAACCAGGTATCCAAAGATGAAAGTATCCAACCATGCCCAGAAAGGAAAGGAGTTGTTACTTTGTAGAATGGGTTTGGGTTTGAGAGATCAGCCGGACACAACTGGCAGAGAGAACATGTGTGTTTTCATGAAAATTATGCTGAGGTAGGTAACGGGTGGAGAAGAAATTTGAGCTTTGGAGGGGGAGACCCGATATCTCTTGGAGAATAAATGTTGAAGGAGCAGAAGGGTGTCTTATTGAGAAGATTCAAAGGAGGGGCTACAAAGTAGAAGGTCATGAATATATTGAATAAGGTGAGAAGCACAGGGGTGGAAAGAAAGTTAATCATGAGAAAGAGCTTGGCTGAAGTAATAAGGGCTGTCCCTGAAGCCTTGCGGCAGTACAGCCCAGGTAAGTTGCTGAGACTGATGGGTGTCAGGGTCAGTCCAAGTGAAAATGAAGAGAGACTGGGATGAAGGGTGTAAAGGAAGAGTAAAGAAACCATCTTGGAGATCCAAAACAGAAAAATGGGTTGTGGAGGGAGGTATTGAGGATAGGAGAGTATATGGGTTTGGCACTATAGGATGGATGGGAAAGATGACTTGATTAATAAGGCGAAGATCCTGAACCAACCTGTAAGACTTGTCTGGTTTTTGGACAAGATAGGGGAGTTGTAAGGAGAATTTGTAGGCTTTAAGAGGCCATGTTGTAACAGGTGAGTGATAACAGGCTAAACTGCTGTGGGATGGGATATTGGTGTTGAGTAGGGTAAGGGTGATTAGGTTTTAATGGGATGATAAGGGGTGCATGATCAGTCACCAAGGAGGGAGTAGAGGTAGCCTATAATTGTGGATTAAGGTAGGGAGATACAAGGGGAGGATGTGAAAGAGGCCTTGAGTTGGGTAAAAGTACAGCAATAAGATGTGGCTGTAGCCCAGGAATAGTCAGGGAAGTAGATAATTTGGTTAAAATGGCTCGGCCTAATAAGGGAACTGGGTAGGTGGGGATAACTAAAAAAGAGTGCATAAAAGAATGTTGTCCAAGTTGGCACCAGAGTGGGGGAGTTTTAAGAGGTTTAGAAGCCTGGCTGTCAATACCCACAACAGTTATGGAGGCAAGGGAAACAGGCCCTTGAAAAGAAGGTAATGTGGAGTGGGTAGCCTCCGTATCAATTAAGAAAGGGATAGACTTACCCTCCACTGTAAAAGTTACCTGAAGTGTCTGTGATGGTCCAGGAGGCTTCCGAGGCGATTGGGCCGCATCAGTCTTCAGCTGCTAAGCCAAGAAGATCTGGGAAGGAGTTAGTCAGAGAGCCTTGGGCCAAAGTTCCAGGGGTTCTAGGAGTGGCTGCCGAGCAAGTTGGACAGTTTGATTTCTAGTGGGGTCCTGCACAGATGGGACATGGCTTAGGAGGAATCCCGGGCTGTGGGCATTCCTTGGCCCAGTGGCCAGATTTCTGGCACTTGAAGCAAGATCCTGGGGGAGGTGGTTCTAGAGGAATGCCTGGCTGCTGCGGTTTGGGCATTTTGAAGTTCTTGTGTGCTGGAGATGTGGCTGGGGATTCTCTCACAGTGGAAGCAAGCAATTGCAACTCAGAAATACGTTGCCACTTGGCTGCCTCTTCTCTATTATTGTACACCTTGAAGGCAAGATTAATTAAGTCCTGTTGTGGGGTTTGAGGGCCAGAATCTAATTTTTGGAGCTTTTTCTAATGTCAGGAGCGGATTGGGTAATAAAATGCATATTGAGAATAAGACGGCCTTCTGGCCTCTCTCGGTCTGGTGTGATAAAGTGTCTAACGGTTGTTGCCAAATGGGCCATGGACTGGGCTGGGTTTTTATATTTGATGAAAAAGAGCCTAAATGCTAACTGATCTGGGAGAGGTCAGCTAAAGAAAAGGGAACATTAACCTTGACTATGCCTTCAGCTCCAGCCATCTCTGTAAGAGGAAATTGTTGGGCAGGTGGGGGAGGGCTCGTCATGGAACAAAACTATAAGCAGGAGGAGATGTCAGGAGGGGAGGTGATAGAAGGATAGGGTTGGGGAGCAGAGGCTGAGGAAGAATTGGGACCTGGCTCAGCCTGGCAAGGAGCAGCCTGGGGAGCGGGGGAAAGTTGAGATGGGTCTGTAGGAAAGGAGGGTTCAAAGGACTCAGAGCTTGGGATGGAGCCTGAAGGAACAGACAGGAGAGAAAGAAGAAAGATTTGGGACAAGTTGCGTTGGGAGCAGAGACTAGGGAGGGACTGATGTGTAAAGAATGCCTAGACGTCAGGCACCTCAGACAATTTGCCGAATTTCCTTTTTTTTTTTTTTTTTTTTTTTGAGACGGAGTCTGGCTCTGTCGCCCAGGCTGGAGTGCAGTGGCCGGATCTCAGCTCACTGCAAGCTCCGCCTCCCGGGTTTACGCCATTCTCCTGCCTCAGCCTCCGGAGTAGCTGGGACTACAGGCGCCCGCCACCTCGCCCGGCTAGTTTTTTTTGTATTTTTAGTAGAGACGGGGTTTCACCGTGTTCGCCAGGATGGTCTCGATCTCCTGACCTCGTGATCCGCCCGTCTCGGCCTCCCAAAGTGCTGGGATTACAGGCTTGAGCCACCGCGCCCGGCAGTTTGCTGAATTTTCAACAAAAATTATCTAGGTCTTATAGGATAGACAAATCGAAAATACCATTCTTTGGCCACTTGGAACTATTGTCAAGTTTGTATTGGGGCCAAGTGGTATTACAGAAGAAAATAAGATGTTTAGGTTTTAGGTCAGGTGTTAGTTGAAGGGGTTTTAGGTTTTTAAGAACACAGGCTAAGGGAGAAGAAGGGGGAAAGGAGGGCAGAAGGTTGCCCATAGTGAAGGAGGTCAGTTTAAAGAGAAAAGTAGAGACACGGGGTTGGGGGCGGGGGTGAGCAGCGCTGGGCTAGGTATAATGTGGGTGAGCAGCCAAAGCAGGCATCCCCACGATTGACTTGCCACCAAGGAAATGTGGGTAAATGACCAAGGCAGGCGTCCCCGTGGTGATCAGACACCAATGGAATGTGGGTGAATGATCAAGGCAGGCGTCCCTGCAGTGATCAGAAACCAAGGGAAGACTTTCTTCCCAAATCCATGACTGACGTTGGAGTTTTTGAGTTCATGGATAAAATGTGTCTCCTTTGTCTCTACTAGAGAGGAAAAAGAACTGGAATTGGAAGGACAGGGAGATTGAAGGGTAGCGAGAGAGACTGGAGAAGAGAGTGAAGAGACCACTTACCTGATTTGAAATTGGTGAGATGTTCCTTGGGCTGATTTGAGGACCCAAGGTTGTAGGCGGATCTCCTCATGGGTGAGGACAGGGGACCAGTCTCCTGAAGGAGTCCCCCTGTCCCAGGACTTCAGCACCAAATGTTACAGGTATCCATGTGAAGAGACCACCAAACAGGCTTTGTGTGAGCAATAAAGCTTTTTAATCACCTGGGTGCACGTGGGCGAATCCGAAAAAGGAGTCAGCAAAGGGAGAGAGATAGGGGTGGGGCAGTTTTATAGGATTTGGTGGGTAGTGGAAAATTACAGTTAAAGGGGGTTGTTCTCTTTTGGGCAGGGGCGGGTGTCACAAGGTGCTTGATGGGGAGCTCCTGAGATTCATTGCCCAGGAGAAGGAATGTCACAAGGTCAATTGAGCAGTTAGGGTGGGGCAGGAACAAATCACAGTGGTGGAATGTCATCAGTTAAGGCAGGAATTGGTTATTTTCACTTCTTTTGTGGTTCTTCAGTTGCTTCAGGCCATCAGGATGTATATGTGCCAGTCACAGGGGATATGATGGCTTAGCTTGGGCTCAGAGGCTTGACAATTGGGGTCTCAAGAAAGGGAAAACACCACAATGAAGAGGGGTGTGGAGTGTGGCTACTTCCTGCTGAAAGGGGGCATTGAAGGCATAGGTTGCATTTTTTCCTTTCTTGCTCTGTCATGAAGGGAATGAAGGGTCATGAAAAACTTGTTCAGGACAGGGAAAACCGGATTCCATCAAGAGGCCCCATGCAAACGGAAGTTGCTGTTACTGGCCAGTATTGGGATTGCATAGCCATCTGTAGGTGGAATCTTTGCAATCTGGAAGATATAAATTTAATGAGCATGTTAAAAAAAAAGCAGGGACCAAAATATTAAAAGAAGAATGACAAGGAACAAAGGTCCAAGGAATGGGAGAAGCCAAGTGAGTTTTGGAAACCAATTAGTAAAAGTTTTGGTCCAGTTTTGGTTACTTTGGGAAAGTGTGTGTAGTCATTTGGCTTGTTTGAAAATTTCTTGGACGTTAGTTTCCACTTCTCTGGACACATTAATGTAGGTGCAACAGGTTTTGTTGATGACAGCAAAGACTCCTCCCTGTTCAGCTAGGAGGTAATCCAGAGCACATCTGTTACCAAAAACCAGAGGAACCAGATACCTGCTTTAGAAAATAGGGAAGTCTAATTACTTCTAATTTTCCCCAGGTAGGGAGTTTGGCCTGTTTCATGGTCACCAGGTGGTATTTGCTCCCTTTTAAATTCTCAAGTAAGGAGTTTTTGTTTCTGGGGCCTGTTCAGTGGTCACCAGGTGATTTTCAGTCTCCTCATGTACTATGTAGCCAGGGTAGAGAATTATTTCTCCAGACCAATACCCTCACTGTACAGATGGGAAAGACAAGCCCGGAGAAAATGAAAGTGATTTGCCTGGTGACATGAAATCAAGAACTCACACTGAGGTATGCTGACTCCTAGTTATGGGTTCTCTCAGCACTCGACACTGCCTTGGGCTCACTTCCTGTGCTTCCACAAATGCTCTGCCCACACTAGGTCCACCCCAGTGTCTAATCCACAGCAATGCCAACAGCGATGTGAGTGTTTATTATTGTGCTGCTTTACATATATTATCTCTAATCCAAACAGCACGCTTTCAAGAAAGGTGAGTGTATCCCCGTTGTAGGAGGAGGAAGCTGCTGCTCAGAGACTTTAAGAGACTAGCTACAGTCACAGCTAGTGAAGACAGTTCAAAATTTGATGCAGTCTTTTGGACTCCAAAGCCTAGGCTCTTTAGCTACACTCACCTCCATCTGTTCCTGCTCCATCTTTTTTTTTTTTTTTTTTGAGACGGAGTCTCGCTCTGTCTCCCAGGCTGCTCCATCTTACCTTCCCCAGGTTATTTCCTCATCAAGAGCTAGCTGTAATTCTACACCCTCCCCAAAAGCCCTTCCATCCCAGACCACAGGGATCTCTTCATCAACTCAACTTTCATGGCAATAATCACCTGCATTAGCTGTTTGGCAAATTCTAACTCACATGGTAATTTATTTCATCATGTATATGACTTGCGTCCTTATCTCTGAGGCTGAGAAAGAGAAGAAGCCTCCTCTAACTGTGTTTCTGTCCTTGTCCTGTAGCTGTGTTGAGTTGTGTTGATATTGCAAGAGCATAACATTTAGTCTGTTATAAGATTCTGCCCTTGGAAATACCTAGGGAAGGGATGGCTGTAGGCCCAAGTGGAGCTGAAAATTCAAAATGATAAAGAACAACGTTCTCTTCGGGTTCAGATTTGTAGTAATATTTATTCTCTTTTCTATAAGTAAGCCTCCAGGTGGCAGTTGAAAGCCTAGTTGTGAAAGCGTGAGTGTCTCATAAATGAAATCACAAAATCTCAGGCTGGAAGGAGTTTTTCTCATCTAACCACCAATTCAAAGCTAGAATTCCCTCCCTGACGTAACAAGAACTATGGCAATATCTCTTCCATCTCAGGGGCTGGTGATGAGAAATCCGCTTTTTTCTTTTTTTTTTGAGACGGAGTCTGGCTCTGTTGCCCAGGTTGGAGTGCAGTGGCCGGATCTCAGCTCACTGCAAGCCCCGCCTCCCGGGTTCACGCCATTCTCCTGCCTCAGCCTCCCGAGTAGCTGGGAGTACAGGCGCCCGCCACCTCGCCCGGCTAATTTTTTTTGTATTTTAGTAGAGACGGGGTTTCACCGTGTTAGCCAGGATGGTCTCGATCTCCTGACCTCATGATCCGCCCGTCTCGGCCTCCCAAAGTGCTGGGATTACAGGCTTGAGCCACCGCGCCCGGCCGAAATCCGCTTTTTTCAAAGCACTTTTCCCATGTGTGGTCAGTTTATTAGAATATTGTTCTTGATTTTATGTGAAAACTGCCTCCTTATAGCTTCTACGTACTCCACAAAGAAACTAAGTGCATCTGGGCCGAGCGATGTGAGAACAGCAGAGTCTGAAGATCTGGAGAGCGTTTGACTGGCTCAGAGAAGCCTCCTTTTCACTTCTATTCTTCCCAAGGGCTTCTCCCCAAGAGCCTGGACTTGGTTTAGCCAAACCCACTTTCTCTGATCAAAATAACAAAGAGGCCAGGGCAGGCGGTTCATGCCTGTAATTCCAGAACTTTGGGAGGTTGAGGTAGGCTGATCACTTGAGCCCAAGTGTTCGAGACCAGCCTGGGCAAAATGGTGAGACCCTGTCTCTAAAAAAATTTTAAAAAATTAGTTGGACATGGTGGCACATGCCTATAGTCCCAGCTACTCAGGAGGCTGAGGTGGGACGATGGCTTGAGCCCAGTAAGCCATGATTGTGCCACTGCACTTCAGCCTGGGCAAAGAGCAAGACCTTATCTCAAAAAAATAAAATAACAAAGAGAGATTAATACCGCACTTCCTGGTCTCAAATGTATTCCTTAGAAATATATAGAACAAGGCCAGGTGTGGTGGCTCACGCCTAGCACTTTAAGAGGCCAAAGCAGGTGGATCCCTTGAGCCCAGGAATTTGAGACCAGCCTGGACAATGTGGCAAAACCCCATCTCTACAAAAAATACAAGAACTGGCCAGGTGTAGTGGTGCATGCCCAGTTACTCAGGAGGCTGAGATGGGAGGATGGCTTGAACCTGGGAGGCAGAGGTTGGAGTGAACCGAGATTGCAACCTGGGCAACGGAGTACAGGAAAGAAGGAAGGAAGGAAGGAAGGAAGGAAGGAAGGAAGGAAGGAAGGAAGGAAGGAAGGAAGGAAGGAAGGAAGGAAGGAAAGAAAGGGAGAGAGAGAGAGAGAGAGGGAGGGAGGGAGGGAGGGAGGAAGGAAGGAAGGAAAGAAATGAAAGAAAGAAAGAAAGAAAGAAAGGAAGGAGGGAAGGAAGGGAAGGAAGGGAAGGAAAGAAGGAAAGAAGGAAAGAAAGAAAGAAAAGAAAGAAAAGAAAGAAAGAGAAAAAGAGAGAGGAAGGAAGGAAGGAAGAAAGGAAGGAAAGAAGGAAGGGAGGGAGGGAAGGAAACAAATATATATACTGACTATGTACCCACAAAAATAAAAAATAAAAAAATTAAAAGAAATGAAAAAAAATATATATGTAGAACAAACAAGTGTCTCTTCTTCTAGGGCTCTGAAGACAGAGATTGAGTCATCCATCCATCCATCCATCCATCCATTCATGCATCCATCCATCTGTCCACCATCAAACATATCTTTACTTGGAGCCTACTATGTTACAGGCACTGAGTGTGCTAGTGGGCAGTCAACAAGTGGTAAATCCTTAATAACCTGATGATTAACTCAGTCACAGGTAGGTCCAATTTTACATGGTACTTGTTTTTTTTTTTTTTTTTTTGGAGACAGAGGCTCGCTCTGTTGCCCAGGCTGGAGTGCAGTGGCGTGATCTCTACTCACTGTAACCTCTGCCTCCCAGGTTCAAGTGATTCTCCTGCCTCAGCCTCCTGAGTAGCTGGGATTATAGGTGTGTGCCACCATGCCCAGCTAATTTTTGTATTTTTAGTAGAGAAGGGGTTTCACCATGTTGGTCAGGCTGGTCTCGAACTCCTGACCTTGTGATCCACCCACCTCAACCTCCCAAAATGCTGGGATTACAGGCATGAGCCACTGCACTCGGCTACATGGTACATTTTTGAGAAGAGATTGGAGAGACAAGGGAACTGGCATTTACTGAAAAGTTGCCTATCAGGCGAGGTGCTAGGTGCTTGCTTTACATGCCTTATACTGTTTAAGACTCTCTAATGAGATAGGTTATCTACATCTCCACTTTACAAAGGAGGAAACTGAGGATTAGAGAGCTTAATAACTGGACCAAGGACCCACAGCCAGGAAGTGTTGGAGCTGGAGTCTGGATACAGCGGTCCCCAACTGCAAAACCACCACAATGTAAGCCTTGCATGGGGCTCCCTAGGACAGCAGAAGGGATAACATGGTCCCCTCCTGTCTTGTGTCTGATATAAATATCGCTTTTTTTTTTTTTTTGAAATGGAGTCTCGCTCCATCGCTCGGGCTGGAATGCAGTGGTGCAATCTCGGTTCACTGCAACCTCCACCTCTCAGGTTCAGCTGATTCTCCAGCCTCAGCCTCCTGAGTAGCTGGAATTACAGGTGCCCACCATCATGCCTGGCTAATTTTTGTATTTTTAGTAGAGATGGGGTTTCACCGTGTTGGCCAGGCTGGTCTCAAACTACTGACCTTGCCACCTCGGTCTCCCAAAGTGCTGGGATGACAGGCATGAGCCACCGTACCTGGTGACATATTGCTTTAAGTTAAGTTTTCCTTTCACACTTTCACACCAAATCCCTCATTTTCAGCTTTTTAAAAAATGTATGTTTTTAGAGTGATTTACTTATGGTTTCTCATAAAAGTCAAATTTCCCATCAACACTTTCTGTTATAAACTTGGACACGGGACAGAGCACATGAAAATCATTATTTCATATGTAATCATGTGTAATTTGGGTATTCATTAGTTTGTTTTTATTTATTTATTTTGTTTGTTTGTTTGTTTTTGAGACAGGGTCTTGCTCTGTCACCCAGGCTGGAATGCAGTGGGACGATCTTGGCTCACTGCAACCTCCGCCTCCCGGGTTCGAGCAATTCTTATACCTTACCCTCCCGAGTAACTAGGACTACAGGCACATGCCACCACGCCCAGCTAATTTTTTATTTTTTTATTTTTTATTTTTTATTTTTTTAGTAGAGACGGGATTTCGCCATGTTGGCCAGGCTGCTCTCGAACTCCTGACCTCAAGTGATCCACCTGCCTCAGCCTCCCAAAGTGCTGGGATTACAGGCATGAGCCACCATGCCTGGCCATAGTTTGTCTTTTTTTTTTTTTTTTTTTTTTGAGACGAAGTCTCGCGCTGTTGCCCAGGCTGGAGTGCAGTGGCCAGATCTCAGCTCACTGCAAGCTCCGCCTCCCGGGTTTGTGCCATTCTCCTGCCTCAGCCTCCCGAGTCGCAGGGACTACAGGCGCCCGCCACTTCGCCTGGCTATTTTTTGTGTTTTTTAGTAGAGACGGGGTTTCACTGTGTTAGCCAGGATGGTCTCGATCTCCTGACCTCATGATCCGCCCGTCTCGGCCTCCCAAAGTGCTGGGATTACAGGCTTGAGCCACCGCGCCCGGCCCATAGTTTGTCTTTATTTGATTATATTTATTTTAATTGATCAGTTGTTGTGTTAAGAATATCAAAGAAAATTTTCAAGAAAATAAAAAGGATTACCCCAAGTCTCATATTCTAATACAACTATTTTCATTCTAATTCATACTCATAGTACATATTTTTCTTTGTCAATTCTATTGTAAATAAATGCAGGCTATTATTTTGATTATTTTCACTCAACATTATTTAAGGATCATTTACTCATGTTTCTATGTAGCCTTCTTTTTTTTTCTTTTTTAGACAGGGTCTTACTGTCACTCAGGCTGGAATACAGTGGTGTGATCATAGCTCGCTGCAGCCTCAACCTCCTGGGCTCAAGCAATCCTCCTGTCTCAGCCTCCTGAGTAGCTGGGACCACAAGTGTGTGCCATCACGTCTGGCTGATTTTAAAATTTTTTGTAGAGGCAAGATCTCACTATGTTGCTCAGGCTGGTCTTGAACTCCTGAGCTCAAGTGATCCTCTTGCCTCCCAAAGTGCTAGGATTACAGGCTTGAACCACCATGCCCAGCCCTATGTAGCCTTCCTTTTTTTCTTTTTTTCAGACAGGGTCTTGGTTTGTGGCCCAGCATGGAGTAGAGTAATGTGGTGTGACCTCAGCTCACTGCAACTTCTGTGTCCTGCACTCAGGTGATCCTCCCACCTCAGCCTCCCAAGTAGCTGGGACAACAGAACCACACCCAGCTAATTTTTCTTTTTTCTTTTCTCTCTCTCTCTCTTTCTTTCTTTCTTTTTGAGACGGAGTTTCCCTCTTGTTGCCCAGGCTGGTGTGCATTGGCTCAACCTCAGCTCACTACAACCTCCAACCTCCAGCTTCCAGGTTCAAGTGATTCTCCTGCTTCAGCCTCCCGAGTAGCTGCCTGGCCTGGCTAATTTTGTATTTTTAGTAAAAAAAGAGTTTCTCCATGTTGGTCAGGCTGGTCTCGAACTCCCGATCTCAGGTGATCTGCCCGCCTCGGCTTCCCAAAGTGCTGGGATTACAGGCATGAGTCATCATGCCTAGCCTAACTTTTCTATTTTTAGTAGATACAGGGTTTCTCCATGTTGCCAAAGCTGGTCTCAAACTCCTGGGCCCAAGCTATCTGCCCGCTGACCAATAGTCTTATCAATTTACATATTTTAAGGCCTTTAGAGATGAAGTTCAAGGATTACTGAAAAAAAAAAATTCTGTCTCCCTTTTTAATTCATGATTTAAGCAATGTTCTCAAGCACAGCTTTAATTCTTTTTGCAGTATCCATTCAATGTGTTACAACACCAAGAGGATAGAAAACTATTTTTCTAATAAGTAGGACATTGTCTTTTTGGTTTTGGAGACTTTTGTCAGAATTGGATTTGCAGTATTAGTATCTCAAGATAATGGCCGTGAGTCAAATCGGTGCTTATTTCTTCTCAAATCCTCAGATCATGGCTCTTGCCTGCTGAAGCCCTCAGTTGCAGCTTCTGGAAACCTAGTTAGGTTTCAGTTAGTCAGTTATTCATCAGGGCTTTGCTTTGTGGACAGAGGTTCTTTCTGGTCGTTGCTTCTTGTTCTTTCAGTGCCTACTATTTTTTTTTTTTTTTCTTTTTTTTTTGAGATAGAGTCTCACTCTATTACCCAGGCTGGAGTGCAGTGCAACCTCCGCCTCCCGGGTTCAAATGATTTTCCTGCCACAGCCTTCTGAGTAGCTGGGATTACAGGTGCATGTCATCACACCCGGCTAATTTTTGTATTTTTAGTAGAGACAGGGTTTCACCATGTTGGCCAGGCTGGTCTTGAGCTCCTGACCTCAAGTGATCTGCCCGCCTCAGCCTCCCAAAGTGTGGGGATTACAGGTGTAAGCCACTATGCCTGGCCAGTGCCTACTGTTTCTGGCAGTGAGTCAAGTGGTAGAGACCACGGTTTTGTGGGATTGTGCTGTTGTTTTTGTCATTGTTGTTTGTTTTGTGCAATCTTAAATGTGTTTCTTTTTCCTTTTTTGAGATGGAGTTTCACTGTTGTTGCCAAGACTGGAGTGCAATGGCGTGACTTTGGCTCACTGCAACCTCTGCCTCCCGAGTTCAAGTGATTCTCCTGCCACAGCCTCCTGAGTAACTGGGATTACAGGCATGCACAACCACGCCTGGCTAATTTTTTGTATTTTTAGTAGAGGTGGGGTTTCTCCATGTTGGTCAGGCTGGTCTTGAACTCCCGACCTCTGGTGATCTACCCACCTCGGCCTCCCAAAGTGCTGGCATTACAGGCGTGAGTCACCATGCCCGGCTTAAATGTGTTTCTTTCTGCAATCTCCTCTTCTACAGCTTAAAGGCTACCAGAGGCAGCAGGAGAGAGAAGCTGGGATATGACCAAGGTTAGAGGCTTTTTACCCCAGTCAGTACCGTAAGGTCATGCTTATCTCTAAGGCTTGTACTTAAAACAGTATTTCAGACCAGGCACGGTGACTCACGCCTGTAATCCCAGCACTTTGGGAGGCCAAGATGGGCAGATCACCTGAGGGCAGGAGCTCGAGACTAGCCTGGCCAACACGGTGAAACTCCATCTCCACTAAAAATACAAAAATTAGCCAGGTGTGGTGGCGGGCACCTGTAATCCCAGCTACTCAGGAGGCTGAGGCAGGAGAATCAGTTGAACCTGGAAGGCAGAAGTTGCAGTGAGCCAAGATTGCGCCATTGTATTCCAGCCTGGACAACAAGAACGAGACTCCATCTCAAAAAAAAAAAAAAAAAAAAAGAGCATTTCTTGACCTATGGTTGGGGAGCTACTATGGGCCACTCTTCAGATGGTCGAAAGAGGCCTACGAGGCCTCCTGAAGGGCTGGGCCTCTCCAGTTCTTGATCTGCAAATCCATTTTCCCTTTGTTTTAGCTAAGAGGTGGGACAGGAGAGAAGACAAAACACTGGGTATGTTCATGCAGAAGTGATTCATCAAAGTAGAAGAAATATTAAGAAGTTTCCAACAAATGATAGAATGTTCTCATTCATCTTAAAATAAGTAGGATTCGTCTCTGGGATGATTCATGCTGAGCACTGCAGCCAAATGGAACTGCTGTGGGCAGTAGATATTTATGGATTTAACATTCAAGGTTTTTACCATTCCTGAGTAAACGGTGGTCATGTGTCATTTTTCTGAGACCTAAATCTAAATCCTGCGCATTAGGACATGGACATGAAGAGACAGGCTGGTGAGCTCTGCTCTCTAACATGTGAGGATGCAATGAGAGGTCAGCGGCCTGCAACCCAGAAATCCCTCACCAGAACCTGACCATGCCAACACTCTGATCTCAGACTTCCAGAACTGGAAGAAATCAATTTCTAGTGTTTATTACTTAAAAAAAGCAAGTCACATAGTTAGTTGCTAAGCTAGCCTGGCTAATGGTCCATCCTTTACAGCATGTGTAGCTTAGTAGTTATATACTCAGCATCAGGTGTGCACTTTATGAGAAAAATTTCTTGATATAGTGGTATATAGGAACATTTAGGGTTCTAAAAGTTCTTGAATATATCCTTCAAAACTGTCAAAGTCTATCATTCTTCAATTCTACTCTGTTATTTCCTGGTTCCATGCCTTTGGATTTACTCTTATATCTGCCTAGCCTCCCCCCATATCCAACCATTAAAATTATGTTTAAGAAGCGTGTCACCTCTCTCAATTAAGCTTTTCTTAATTATTTTCCACTAGCATAATCTCTCCCTGCTTAGGACCTCCTTAGAATTTTGTTTGTATCTTCTTTATGGCTTTTATTTTATCCAATCTTGTATTAGGGTTCACTGGAGAAACAGAACCAACAGAATATATTTAGCTACATAAGAGGGGATTTACTATGGGAATTGACTCATGCAATTATAGAGGCTGAGAAGTCCAATGATATGCTGTCTTCGAGCTGGAGAACCAGGAGAGCAGGTGGTGAATTCAGTCTGAGTTTGAGGGCCTGAGAACCAGGGAAGCTGATGGTGTTACTCTAAAGTCCAAGGCCAAAGGCTGAGAGACTGGGAGGCCACTGGTGTAAGTCCCAGAGTCCAAAGGCAGAGAATCTGGAGCTCTGATGTCCCAGAGCAAGAAAGAGGGTTGATGTCCCAGAAAGAGAGAGCAAATGCACCCTTCCTCTGATTTTTTGTTCTATCCAGGACCTCACCAGATGGGATGATGCTTGCTCACATTGGCAAGGGGATCTTCTTTCCTCAGTCTACTGATTAGATTGCTGATCTCTGCTGGAAATGCCCTCACAGACACACCCAAAAATCATGTTTTACCAGTGATCTGGGTATCTCTTAACCCAGTCAAGCTGACACATAAAATTAACCATCACGGACCTTCAATGATAATAATCTGTGTGCTCTATTTTATTTCTAACTCTGAAATTATAGTCATCTTTAGTTTATCAGTGGATCTTATTCATCTGAGAAGGGTCCCTGTGTCCCCAACCACCCTACTTCCACAGAGCCCCAACATGACAGGGGCAAATAAATATTTGTTAAGTTGAATTGGGTTAAAGGCTGGTTCTGTTGTAGCAAAGTAAATACACACCTTTGGATGATAGTTTTTGCTGTATGTTACTAGGACTTTTGATAGTCATCTATAAATAAAATGATATTGCTATGTTCTTTGGATAACCTGACCTGGGGAATACAGCAAATATATGAGTCTGAGCCAGATCAATAGTTGTGCTAACATGGATGTTTAATATTCCTTCCATCTTCTAATTTGACAATTCTCTACCTTGTCCAAGTCTGCCTTTCTCAAATCTAATTCCTATTCACTCTGTTATGGTACCCTCTTTTTTATTCCCTTTCTCATTACATCATATTGAAACATCAGAACAATAGAACACATGCTCTAGAGAGCCTATTGGCTCAAGTTCTCTAAATGAAGAGTTAATTTAAATGTTCTTTCTTATAGCAAAAGTTTAACCAAAGCCTGTATCAGCTTTATAGGCACCTTCTAAACAATTTTGGGACCTGTTTCCTCTCCCTCCCCAAAATCCACTTTTTTTCCTTTCCTTCACAGGGAAGGGAATTTCTTGAAAATATTGTCTACACTGCCTTTCTCTATATCTTACATCCTATTCAACTTACAGCTTATCTCACTGTGTCTTAGCCCAGGTTCTCTAGATTACAGAGCCTGGGGTCAGGATTCAGGTGCTGACTCCCTTTCTGGGATCTTAGAAAGGAAAAATGAAGACAAGTCAGCAGAGGCAGGATGATGTGTTACAATGCTGGTCCCTACTTCCAACAAGCCATGATGAGAAACGGCAGGTAACTTAGCAGGTAGTGTCCTTCAGCCATGGGGGTTCTCTGGCATGGCTGCAAGGAGCAATCACACCTTAAAATGCAAGGGAACAATGAGAAAAACGTATCTGTTTGACTCACTTCTGTCTCCTATTTCCCATTTGACA
Organism: Chlorocebus sabaeus; assembly: GCF_047675955.1. NCBI lineage: Eukaryota > Metazoa > Chordata > Mammalia > Primates > Cercopithecidae > Chlorocebus > Chlorocebus sabaeus. The sequence goes on along the minus strand of NC_132904.1, from coordinate 74,059,430 downwards.
AGGTTTGCCCCACAAGAAGATAATTCCCTCCTACTTCTGCTGTGTAACTTCCATGGTGCATCGTCTGGTCCATTGGCACCAGCTCAGGAAGCAAGATTCCATGCCCTGTGGTAGGTATGACAAATGTTTCATTCTATCTGAAAGTGGAGGAGCAATTTTATGTGCAAGGGAGTGTATGTAGGCCATGCAGGTCTAGGACTTCAGTTCTGACTTCCGGCAACTCAGGGAAGTCAGCAAAGGCCGAGAGTAGTGAGAGGCGAGTGGTGTCTTTGGAGAGAAGAAAGCAGTTGAAGGAATGTGACAGGCAGCATGAGGTTATGCCCAATACACAACACAGGCAGAATTCACCCTCACTTTTCTACTGAAATTGCTTTTGCCAAGGTCATCAAAGAGGTCTTGGCAAATCCAGAGAACCCTTTCTAGTCGTCTTACTGGACAGCTTTGTTCCATCTGACACAACTGGCTATGTTCTAACCGAAACTCTGTCCTCCTTTTGTTTTCCTGATCCACAGAATAGGTTCTGTTCCTACCTCTCTGGCTGTGTCTTCTTAAGGACGTCTTCCTTTTTTCCATCTCTTAAAACTGGCTATTCTCTGTGGTTCCATTTTCAGCCTTCTTTCTTGTATCCTCACTCTCCACATTTAGCTATCTTCTATGTGCTGATCATTGCCAAATCAATATCTGAGGCCCAAATCTCTGCTCCAGATCTATGTGTATAACTGTTTACCTGTCTCTACCTGGATGTTCAACTCAGGATGTCAAATATAATATTGCTAAAATTGATTCATCCTCTATACTTCCCCCCAACAACCGCCACCAAACCTGCTTTTCTTCCTGTGACCCTGTCTTGGTAAATGTCACAAAACCAAGAACTGGGCAGTTATCTTGAACTCCTGTCTTTCCTTCACATCTCATATTCGATAAGTCATTATTTATTTATTTTTTTTTTGAGATGGAGTCTCGCTATATTGCCCAGGCTGGAGTGAAGTGGTGCAATCTTGGCTCACTGCAACGTCCGTCTCCCAGGTTCAAGTGATTCTCCTGTCTCAGCCTCCCAAGTAACTGGGATTACAGTTGCCCACCACCACCCGCGGCTAATTTTTTGTATTTTTAGTAGAGACAGGGTTTCACCATGTTGGCCAGGCTGGTCTCGAACTCCTGACCTCAGGTGATCCACCTGTCTTGGCCTCCCAAAGTGCTGGGATTACAGGCATGAGCCACTGTGCCCGGTCAACAAATTTTTAACTTTACATTATTGTTGACTATGGGTTCAATGCCGTACAACAGATCTCTACACTTAATCATCTTGCTTGACTGAAACTTTATGCCCCATGATTATTAACTCTTAATTTTCCTCTCCTCCAGTCATTGGTAACCACCATTTCACTCTTTGATTCTGTGAATTGGACTAGGTAGAATTGTGCCATATTTGTCTTTCTGTACCTGGTTTGTTTCACTTAGCATAATATCCTCATTATTCATTCATGTTGTCACATATTGTAGAGTGTCCTCCTGAATAGTATTCCATTGTCTGTATGTACCATCATTTTCTTTATCTGTTCATCTGTTGACGGACATTTAGGTTGTTTGTACATCTTGGTTGTTGTGAATGGTGCTGCAGTGAACATGGGAATGCTAATATTTCTTTAAGATCCTAATTTCAATTCTTTTTAAACATCCAGAAGTGGAATTGCTGAGTCAAACGGCAGTTCTATTTTTAGTTTTTTGAAGAAATTTCATTGTTTTCCATAGCAGCTGTACCATTTTGCATTTTCACCAATGGTGTGCAAGGGTTTCCTTTTCTCCACATCCTTACCAACAATTGTTATTTTTTGTCTTTTTGATAATGGCTGTCCTGGCAGGTGGGAGGTGATAGCTCATTGTGGTTTTGATTTGCATTTCCCTGATGATTAGCGATGCTGTTGAACATTTTTTCATATGCCTATTGGCCATTTATATGTCTGCTTTGAAGAAATGTCTGTTCAAGTCAGGTTCTTGCCTGTTTTCCAATAGTGTATTAGGGTATTAGGTTTTGGTTCTTTTTTTTAACGATTGAATTGTAGAAGTTTCTTATATATTTTAGAGATTAATCTTTTATCAGTTATATGGTTTGCAAATATTTTCTTCCATTCTTTAGGTTGCCTTTTCACTCTGTTGAGTTTTTTCCATTGCTGTGCAGAGCTTTTTAGTTTGATATAGTCCCATTTGCTTATTTTGTTTTTGTTGCCTTTGCTTTTGGTACTACAGATGAGGTCTCACTTTGTTGCCCAGGCTGAAAATTTCTTTCTTTTACACGTGGATATCCAGTTTTTCCAAAACCATTTTTTGAAAATTTGTTGAAAAGACTATCTTTTCCACATTGTGTATCCTTGAAATCCATATCAAAGATCAATTGACTGTGTATATGTGGATTTATTTCTGGGCTCTCTATTCTATTCCGTCAGTCTATATGTCTGTCTTTGTGCCAGTACCATGCTGTTTTGATTTGTAATATATTCTAATATATTAGCTTTGTAATATATTTTGAAATCAGGAGGTGTGATAACTCCAGCTTTGTTCTTTTTTTCTTTTTCTTGAGATGGAGTTTTGCTCTTGTTGCCCAGACTGCAGTGCAATGGTGCTATCTTGGCTCACTGCAACCTCTGCCTCCCAGATTCAAGCAATTCTCCTGCCTCAGCCTCCTGAGTAGCTGGTATTACAGGCGTGCGCCACCATGCCCAGTTAATTTTGTATTTTTAGTAGAGATGGGGTTTCTCCATGTTGGTCAGGCTTGTCTCAAACTCCCAACCTCAGGTGATTTGCCTGCCTTGGCCCCCAAAGTGCTGAGATTACAGGCATGAGCCACCGCGTCTGGCCTTTTAGCTTTGTTCTTTTTGCTCAAGATTGCTCTGGCTATTTCTCTGTGGATTTCAGAATTTTTTTTTTTTTTTTTTCTATTTCTGTAAGAAATGCTGTTGGGATATTTATTTATTTATTTATTTATTTATTTATTTATTTTTGAGATGGAGTCTTGCTCTGCCGCTCAGGCTGGAGGTGCAGTGGTGCAATCTCAGCTCACTGCGAGCTCTGCCTCCCGGGTTCACCCCATTCTTCTGCCTCAGCCTCCTGAGTAGCTGGGACTACAGGGGCCTGCTACCACACCCCGCTAATTTTTTGTATTTTTTTAGTAGAGACGGGGTTTCACCATATTAGCCAGGATGGTCTGGATCTCCTGACCTCGTGATCTGCCCTCCTTGGCCTCCAAAAGTGCTGGGATTACAGGCGTGAGCCATAGCGCCTGGCCACCATTGGAATTTTGATAGGGATTGCATTGAAGGTGTAGATCACTTTGGGTAGTATAGACATTTTAACAATACCAAGTTTGCCAATCTTTAAGCAATGGATGTCTTTCCATTTACTTATGTCTTATTTAATTTCTTTCATCAATGTTTTAAGTTTTCAGTATACAACTTTTCACCCTTTTTTTTTTTTTTTTTTTTTTGAGACGGAGTCTGGCTCTGTCACCCAGGCTGGAGTGCAGTGGCCGGATCTCTGCTCACCGCAAGCTCCTCCTCCCGGGTTTACGCCATTCTCCTGCCTCAGCCTCCCGAGTAGCTGGGACTACAGGCGCCTGCCACCTCGCCCGGCTAGTTTTTTGTACTTTTTAGTAGAGACGGGGTTTCACCGTGTTAGCCAGGATGGTCTCGATCTCCTGACCTCATGATCCGCCCGTCTCGGCCTCCCAAAGTGCTGGGATTACAGGCTTGAGCCACCGCGCCCGGCCAACTTTTCACCCTTTTAGTCAAGTTTAGTTCTAGGTATCTCATTTTTTTTTTTTTTTTTTTTTTTTTTTTTTTGGGGGATGGATTCTTGCTCTTTCACCCAGACTGGAGTGCAATGGTGCAATCTCGGCTCACTGCAACCTCTGCCTCCTGGGTTCAAGCGATTCTCCTGCCTCAGCCTCCCGAGTAGCTGGGATTACAGGCGCCCGCCACCACGCCCAGCTAATTTTTGTATTTTTAGTAGAGACAGGGTTTTGCCATGTTGGCCAGGCTGATCTCGAACTCCTGACCTCAGGTGATCCACCCGTGTCGGCCTCCCAAAGTGCTGGGATTACAGGCGTGAGCCACCGTGCCCGGCTGGTATCTCATTCTTTCTGGTGCTATTGTAAATTAAATTATTTTCCTAATTTCCTTTCCAGATAGTAAGCATACAAAAATGCAATTGATTTTTATATTTTGTGCCCTGCAACTTCATTGAATTTATTTATTAGTTCTAACAGGTTATTTATTTATTTATTTATTTTGGATAGTGTCTTTAGGGTTTTCTACGTATGAGACTGTGTCATCTGCAGACAGGGAACATTTTACTTTTTCTTTCTGATTTGGATGCTTTTGTTTCTTTTTCTTCCCTAATTGCTTTGGCTAGGACTTGCAGTACTATGTTGAACGGAAGTGGTGAGAGTAGGCATCCTTGCCTTGTTCTTCCGTTTTCACCATTAGTGTGATATTAGCTGAGGACTTTTCATTTTTAGCCTTTATTATGTTGAGGTAATTTCATTCTGGTCTTAGTTTGTTGAGAGCTTTTATCGTGAAAGGTTGTTAAACTTTGTTAAATGCTTTTTCTGTACCTATTCAGAGGATCATGTGATTTTTATCTTTTATTCTGTTAATGTGGTATATTAAATTTATTGATTTGCATATTTTGAACCATCCCTGCATCCCAGAGATGAATCTCACTTGGTCATGATGTATGATCTTTTCAATTTGCTATTGGATTTGGTTCACTAGCATTTTGTTAAGTGTTTGCATCTATATTCATCAGGGATATTGGCCTGTACTTTTCTTTTCTTGTGATGTCTTCATCTAGCTTTGGTATTGGGGTAGTGCTGTATTCATAAAATGAGTTTGGAAGTGTTCCTTCTTCAATTCTTTGGGAGAGTTTGAGAAGGATTGATGTTAATTTTTCTTTAAATGTTTGGTAGAATTCCCCAGTGAAGCCATCTGGCCTTAGGTATTTTTGTTGCTGTTGTTGGGAGACTTTTGGTTACTGACTCAATCTTCATACTAGTTATAAATCTGTTCAGACTTGCATTTAGTCTCAGTAGGTTGCATGTGTCTAGAAATTCATTATTTTTTTCTACATTGTCCAGCTTGTTTTTGGCATATAATAGTTCATAATAGTCTCTTATGATCCTTTTTATTTCTGTGACATCTGTTTTTCTTTCATTTCTGATTGTATTTATTTCAGTCTTCTCTCTTTTCTTTCCTAGTCTAGCTAAGAGTTTGTCAATTTTGTTTTATCTTTAAAAAAAAAACCTCAGTTTTATTAATTTGTTTCTATTGTTTTGTTTTATTTTATTTATTTCTGCTGTAATCTTTGTTATTTTCTTCCTTCTGGTAATTTTGGGCTTAGTTTATTCTTTTTAAAAAAATTCCTTGGCTTGTTAAGTTAGGTTGTTTAAAACTTTATTTTATTTTATTTTTGAGACAGGTTCTGGCTCTATTGCCCAGGCTGGAATGCAGGGACCTGATCTTGGCTCACTGCAGCCTCAGCCTCCCCAAGTTTAAGCCATCCTCCCACATCAAACTCCTAAGTAGCTGGGACTACAAGCATGTATCAGCATACCTGGCTAATTTTTGCATCTGTTGTAGAGATGGAGTTTCGCCAGATTTCCCAGGCTGGTCTTGATCTCCTAAGTTCAAGTGATTTGCCTGCCTTCCAAAGTGCTGGGATTACAGGTGTGAGCCACTGTGCCCGGCCTTTCTTCTTTTTAAATGTAGGCATTTTTCGCTATGAACTTCCCTTTTAATACTGCTTTTGCTGTATCCCGTAAGTTTTGACGTGTTGTGTTTTCATTTTTGTCTCAAGGTATTTTAAAATTTCCTTTTTGATTTCTTTTTTGACAGAGTTCAAGAGTGTGTTGTTTAATTTTCACATATTTATGAATTTTCCAGTTTTCCTTCTGCTATTGAAAGGGATGGAGGTTGCAGACACATACTACTGTGCTACATAGCTAATGTCACTCCTCTCAACATACAGTTTTGATTTAAGAAAAATCAAAGTTAATATTTCATGTGTTAAAGACCAATAGCCAATATTATACTTAGCAATAAAACATTAGAAGCATTTCTATTGATGTTAGTAATTAAACTATAATTACCATTATTTAACATTATTCTGGAAGTGCTCATCAATGTAACAATGAGAGAAGGAAATGAGGGAGGTATAAATATTTGATAGGAAGAGATAAAATTATCATTTTTCCAAGATGATACGGTTGCTTGAAAAACTATTAGACTTGAGACACTCAGAAAGTTTGGCAATTATAACAGAAATATTAAAAAACTAATAGCTCTCTTATATATCAGCAATACTCTGTTAAGGTAGATAATGGAAGAAAGAACTCATATATGACAGCAATAAAAAAAATCAAAGCACCTAGGAATAAACTTAATGATAAATGCACATATCTACAAAACTTTACCATGAAATCTAAAAAGAAATTTGAATACAGGGAGAGGCAGTCTACATTCCGTAATTAGAAAATTTAATATTGTAAAGGTATTAAATTTCCTCAAGCTAAACCTATACATTTAACAAAATCCCAATAAAAATACCTGGGAACTATTTTTAGAATGTGAAAAAAAACTATTTTAAAGTTTATTTAGAAAAATAAATGAAGAATGTCAAGCACACTTTTAGGAAGAACAGTAGTGAAAAATTCTTTTTCTACCACATATTAATGTGAACTAGCAAGATATAATAACTAAAACATTGCTGTTTTAGCTAAAAAAGAGACAGTTCAGAAATATATCCAAATGTGTATAAGAGTTTAGTATATAATAAATCTGCTGCCTCATGTCAGTGGAGAGAGTTTTAAGATGAACTGTTTAATCATTAAAACAAAGTTAAATCCAAACTCACATAGTGCACTAAGATAAATTCCAGAGGATTAAACATTTTAATGTAAGTACAAGAAAATACAGGTGAATATTTATAAAACCTTGGGGATAAGCGATGACTTTGTAAACATGAAACTAAAGGCTTAAAGTATAAAGGATGATAGATCTGGTTGTATGAAACTGTAAAACTTTTATGTAGCAAAATTTATCATAAACTAAGTTGAAAGACAAATTACATTGGAGGAAAGTATCCTTAACCAAAGATTCTTTCTTTTTGTTTTTCTTTTCTTCTTTGACAGGGTTTCACTCTGTTGCTGAGGCTGGAGTGCAGTGAATCACCCGAACTCTTGGGCTCAAGCGATTCTCCTGCCTCATCCTCCCAAGTAGCTTGGACTACAGGCATGGGCCACCATGCCCAGCTAACTTTTTCATTTTTTGTAGAGATGGAGTCTCACAATGTTGCCCAAGCTTGTCTTAAACTCCTGGGCTCAAGTGATCCTCCCACTTCAGCCTGCCAAAGTGTTAAGATTACAGGCTTGAGCCACCACATCCTGACCAAAGATTCTTCTCTTTAACATTCAAAGATTTTCTTCAAATCAAATAAATGAAAATAATTCTCCACTCACACTGCTTCACTTGACTAGCCTAAAAACAAAATTAAATTAAAAAGAAAAAGAGGGCGGGGTGTGGTGGCTCACACCTGTAATCACAGCACTTTGGGAGGCCGAGGCGGGATGATCATGAGGTCAGGAGATTGAGACCATCCTGGCTAATATGGTGAAATCCCGGCTCTACTAAAAACACAAAAAATTAGTTGGGTGTAGTGGCACACACCTGTAGTCCCAGCTATCTGGGAGGCTGAGGCAGGAGAATCGCTTGAACCCGGGAGGCAGAGGTTGCAGTGAGCTGAGATGGCGCCACTGCACTCCAGTCTGGGCTATAGAGCGAGGTGCTGTCTCAAAAAAAAAAAAAAAGAAAAAGAAAAAGAAAATATATCATTGACTAGAAAAGGCATTTTACATAAGAAAAAACCCAAGATGACCCAAGCATGAAAAATGTTCAACTTTTTAAATTTATTATGCTTTAAAATTTTTGCAGGTATATAACTGTACACACTTATGAGGTAATGTGATATTTTGATACAAACATACAAGGCATAATGATCAAATCAGTGTAATTGGGGTATCTGTCACCTCAAGCATTTATCACCTTCACGTTTAGTAAAAAAAATGCAAATGAAAACCACAAAGGAAAAAACAAGGATTAATATATGCACTGCAAAGAAGAGTCTGGAGATTCAGGCACTGTCAAACATGGTTAGGTCTACAAATGTATACAGTTCTTATAGAGGGTGTTTTCCTAGGAATGTATAGCTAAGAAATAATTAAGGATATATTTTAAGCTGCTTATAATAATAAAGAATTGGAAACCTCACTGACCAAAAACAGGGGATATATGTAGCCACTTCAAAAGAAGTAGAAGAATGGGTGGGAACAACAACAACAAAAAATTTAAAGAAGGATGTATTTATTTACTTAGTTTTTTTTTTTTTTTTGAGATGGAGTCTTGCTTTGTCACCCAGGCTGGAGTGCAGTGGTGCAATCTCGGCTCACTGCAACCTCCACCTCCTGGGTTCATGCAATTATCCTGTCTCAGCCTCCTGAGTAGCTGGTATCACAGGCGTGCGCCACCATGCCCGGTTAATTTTGTATTTTTAGTAGAGACGGGGTTTCACCATGTTGGCCAGGCTGGTCTCAAACTCCCAACCTCAGGTGATCCACCCACCTCAGCCTCCCAAAGTGCTGGGATTACAGGCATGAGCTACTGTGCCTGGCCTATTTACTTAGTTTTTTACTGGGGGTTTTCCAGTAAGAACCTGAAAACCCAACATGGATGGAGCTAGAAGCCATTTTCCTAAGCAAATTAAAGCAGGAACAGGAAACCAAATACCACATGTTCTCACTTACAAGCAGAAGCTGAACACTGAGTCTGCATGGACACAAAGAAGGGAACACCAGACACTGGGGCCTACTTGAGGGTGGAGGGAGGGAGGATGGAGAGGATTGAAAAACTACCTATCGGATGCTGTGCTTATTACCTGGGTGACAAAATAATCTGTACACAAAGGCCCTGTGACATGCAATTTACCTGTATAGCAAACCTTCACATGTACCTCTGAACTTAAAATAAAAGTTAAAAACAACAACAAATTCTGAAAACCTCCTGGACAAATTAAGGAAGGACATTTAAAATAACAAGGCAATCTGGAAATACAGCCAGTAGGGGGGGAAATGTTAGCTTGACAAGCTGGCACTAGCGTTCTGATAGGGAGAGACTGTTTTGAGTTAGCAGAATAATTTAGAATCTCTGTCAGCTGGAGCAAACGAAAGGAGCAACAAATTGCCTTGCACAAAAGGAAATGGGAATTGGCAATAAGTGCTTTGGAGTTTACAGCTAGAGAAGATTAAATCTGGAAAATGAAAAGGGGAGGAAGGGAAGAGGGGGAGAGGGTGGGCAGCTGGCGGAAGCATGGCCAGTGAGAATTGTCCAGTGCCAGGAATGACTGGTGGACTCTTAAAAGAACTGCGAATACTTGGTTTCAAGATGTTTTCTGAGCTTTAATATAAACTAGCCTCTCTAGCCCCCAAATCTTTTCTAAAAGTTTGCTAAACGGCTAAACACACAACCATATTTAGGCCATCTTTTGGGGAGAGAAGAGGTTGAGAAAGTGTCCAACAGGGTGATGTGTTGTAGGAGAAAGGGCAAGGTGCGCAGGAAGTGTAATGGGGGGTGGAGATCAAGGCAGAAAATCAGAGGTAGAGGTGATCAAAAGAAATATACATCTGGCCCCATATGAGACCCTTCAGAGATATTCGTAGGGACTTGGGTTTCATGACATTCACAGGATAGGGGTTTGAGCAGGATTCTTTTATATCTCAAAGGTTGGGGAGATGCTAGAAGGTTGGAGGACCTTGTGAAATATACGGGGGTTGGGTGACATGCTGAGGTGAGGAGAGGGAGAAGGCTTAGAAAATTGTTTAGAAGAATACACTGCATACAAAATTTACCCATGATGCTAAGATGATAGCAATAATTATTTTTCTTTCTGTTCATCTCTATCTTGATTCTTCTATAATAAATCCATTTTACTTGAATAAATTTTAAAAAGAAAATGTGCTGAGTGGATAGATCAATCCACAAGGATAGAAAGCTGTCTGTAGGTTATCAGGGGCTGGGGGAAGAGGGGAATGGGGAGTAATTGCTTAATGGGTATAGAATTTCCTTTTAGGGTGATGCAAATGTTTTAGAATTGGATAGAGGTGGTGGTTGCACAACATTATGAATGTACTCAATGCCACTGAATTGTTCACCTTAAATAAGTTAATTTTATATTTTGTGACTTTCACCCAAGTAGGAAAAAGGAGGAAGAAAATGTACTGGGGAACAAGACAAGATCAATCAGACTCTGCCATTCTTCTGCTGTAAGTCCTTCAGAGACATCCTAACGCTTTGGCCTGGCTCCTCATGGCCTATCCCTGTCACTGCTCCAGCACAGCTACCCCTCCCTATAAACCTTGCTCTCCCAGTCATTCAAAACCATGTGCAGTGCTCTGAAAGGGCCTATTCTTTTCCGTCTCCTTGCTTTTTTATGGGTTTTCTCTTTTCTTGGAATGCCCTCCCCTTACTTTCTGCTCATCCTTCAAAACTCTGCTGAACATCTCTTTTGAGATGCTACCCCTGAGTCTGTAGTCTGAGAGTGTCTCTTTCCTGTGTTCCAGGAGCCTTCTGGGCATTTCTCTGTTACATCAGGGTAGGTGATTGTGAACCCCTGGAGAACAGAACCCAGGCCTTCCCCTCTGTTTACCTTCAGAACTTGGCTCAGGACAGAAGCTACAGTGAATGTGGAATAAATAAGAATAGATATAGAATCCCTGAGACTAAAATAACATCTTTTTCTAATGTAAAAGCCTGGGCATGAAGTTTAAAAGGACTGGAAGATGTTGAAATGGCTTACTAAGGCATTTATCAGGACTGGTGATACGATATCTTTTCTGTGTCCCCTCCTGCCTTCTTCCTTTTTATGAATTATTTAGGGATTGCAGCATGGATAAAAATTCCACATAGATTAATAAAAATGTGACTCTAAGTAGCAAAATGATTCTAAATGGGCCTTATGAGGTGGCAGAATGCTGATAGTCTTAGGAAAATAAGGCTAAAAGCTCAATTATTCTTGTGAAAATATACAATAGGTCATAACATATATATTTTTGAGACCTAGATCCCATCTCAGGATGGTGTTTAAAAATACCTGTCTTGCAGGATTAAAAATGAACTTAATCCCTAACAAAATAACAGATCTAGGCAAAAATCATCAGTGGTTGCTAAAATTATTAGGTGAATGGTTGATAAGAAACTTTGCAATGGATAGATGAGGCTGACAACCTTTGAACCTTCTGTACCACTTTTGCGTTATTAACGGTGGGGCAGCCAGACATTAATCCCTCCTGACAGGTTGTAGTAGGACGTATACAACACCACTTAAGAAATATTCTTGGGCCGGGCGCGGTGGCTCAAGCCTGTAATCCCAGCACTTTGGGAGGCCGAGACGGGCGGATCATGTGGTCAGGAGATCAAGACCATCCTGGCTAACACGGTGAAACCCCGTCTCTACTAAAAAATACAAAAAACTAGCCGGGCGAGGTGGCGGGCGCCTGTAGTCCCAGCTACTTGGGAGGCTGAGGCAGGAGAATGGCGTAAACCCGGAGGCGGAGCTTGCAGTGAGCTGTGATCTGGCCACTGCACTCCAGCCTGGGCGACAGAGCGAGACTCCGTCTCAAAAAAAAAAAAAAAGAAATATTCTTGCCAAAATAATTGAACCTGAATTTAACAATTTTCTAACCGCTGGTTTGTGAGAAATATGAAAAACCGAGAAGCATGCAAATTGACACCGTAAGGATATAAAACATCAAATAAAAAAGATGGGAAATTCTCCAAGACAAATGACTCAATTTCTTCAAGAAATAAATGGTATGAAGAAAAATGGAGCAGGAAAAGAATAGATTCAAGAAGGTTTGAAGACTTAAGACAGGCTGGGTGTGGTGGCTCATGCCTGTAATCCTAGCATTTTGGGAGAATTGCTTGAGGCCAGAAATTTGAGACTACTCTGCTCAACATAGCAAGACCTCGTCTCTACCAAAAATTTAAAAATTAGCCAGGCATGATGGCATGTGCCTGAGGAGGCCGAGGTGGGAGAATCACTTGAACCCAGAAGTTTGAGGCTGCAATGAGCTATGATTGTGCCACTGCATTCCAGTCTGGGCAACAGAGGAAGACCCCATCTCTTAAAAAAAAAAAAAAAAAAAAAAGAGAGAGAGAGACATACATAACACATACAAACAAACAAACAAAAAGATATTTTTTGGAGACAATGTGAAAAAATTACATGGATTGGGTATTAGATAATATTAAGGAATTACTGTTAAATTTATTGTGTGTGATAATGGTATTGTGGCTATGTTTTCTTAAGTTCTTATTTTTAGAGATTGAAATATTAATGATGAAATGATAAACCTTGAATTTACTTTTAAAACGCTCTCCCAAAAATATGTTTGTGGGGATAGGCTGGGTGGGGTGGCCCATGTCTGTAGGACTGCTTGAGCCTAGGTGTTTGAGACCAGCCTAAGCAGCATAGTGAGACTCCGTCTCTACAAAAAATAGAAAAAATTAGCTGGGCATGGTGGCACTCGCCTGTAGTCCCAGCTACTTGGGAGGCTGAGATGGGAGAATCACTTGAGCCTGAGAGGTCGAGGCTGCAGTGAGCTGTGATCGAGCTACTGCATGCACTCCAGCCTGGGTGACAGAGTGAGACCCTGTCTCAAAAAGAAAAAAAAAGTATTTGTGGGGATAGATAAAACAATGATACAGAGTATTAATAATTATTGACTCTGGGCAATAATGAGCACGTGGATTCATTATACTTTTCCTTTTTGTGTATAAAATTTTCCAAGTTTCTAAAAGTAAACCTAACATTCAGTGACAATGTGGCAATGTTAATAGCTCATCTACTGAGCCAGGACTATATCATATGAGAGCATTGTCAGACCAATGGAAAGATCTTGGCTTTGGAATCAGAAAGGTGTGAGTTTGAACCCTAGCCCTGCTACTTACTACCTCTATTACCTTGGATAAGTTACTTAGTTCTCCGAATCTGTTTTCTCACTTGTAAATAGGGATAACATTACCTACGTCAGAAGACTGGAGGGACATGTGAGGTGATCTGTATAGAGTATCTATCATGCGCCTGGCACAAAATAAATGCTCTATACATTAACTACCCAGGCCCAGTGTGGTGGCGCATGCCTGTAATCCCAACACTTTGAGAGGCTGAGGTGGAAGGATTACTTGAGCTCAGGAGTTCGAGACCAGCCTTGGCAACATGGTGAATCCCCATCTCTACAAAAAATACAAAAATTAGCCCAGTGTGGTGGTACACACCTGTCATCCCAGCTACTCAGGAGGCTGAGATGGGAGGATTCCTTGAGTCTGGGAGGCAGAGGTTTCAGTGAGCCAAGATCATGCCACTGGATGCCAGCCTGAGCAACAGAGTGAGAACCTGTCTCAAAAAAATAAAGGAAATAGAAAAATAAATTAACTACCTTATACCAATCCACTTATTCTTAATTTCCTTTATTGGTTTTTAATATAGATTTAAATAATCCAGAGTGTATGAAATAAAGAGTGAAATTTTCCCTTACCACATCCCCAATCTCACTCTCCAGAAAAAGGAGCCACTACTGAGACTTTAGTGTGTATATTTCCAGCCTTTTTGTTTTTTGAGACGGAGTCTCACTCTGTTGGCCAGGCTGGAGTGCAGTGGCACAATCTTGGCTCACTGCAACCTCCACCTCCCGGGTTCAAGCAAGTCTCCTGCCTCAGCCTCCTGAGTAGCTGGGATTACAGGTGCTTGCCACCACGCCCAGCTAAGTTTTGTATTCTTACTAGAGACCAGGTTTCACCATGTTGGTCAGGCTGATCTTGAATTCCTGACCTCATGATCCACCCACCTTGGCCTCCCAAAGTGCTGGGATTACAGGCGTGAGCCACTGCACCTGGCTCCAGCCTTTTTCTTTATGTCTATAAATATACACAGGTATATGCAACCACATATGGTATTTTTTAACAAAAATGAAACCACACATATAATATTGTTCTGCATTTTACTTTTTCCACATTACAATACATATCTTTTTATGTCATTTCATGTGCTTCTACAGTTATAATTCAATAAACAACGTTACTCATATGCCTTTGCTCCCTGGTGTATTTCTGTGAGCTAGAATCCTACAGCAGGGTTGTTGAGTGGAAGGCTATGTGTCATGTGTATTTTATCAATACTACAAAATGGTCCTAATGTCCCTCCACAAGTTATTTGGTTATTTTCACCTCAATTAAGATCTCAACATTATCAATTTTTCATACGTTTCTAAGTTGCATTACTGTCTTTCCGGGTACCACTTCTCAATTGGCCATGAAAGGGTGTCAGAGAATAAATTTGTTAGATTAGCAAAAATCAGCCTCACGGAAAATAGTCAAGCTCCATCCTGCTATTTGTCCCTGTTAGAGAATAATAGGCTGCCTGCTGTTTTCAAGGCTGGATGTAGTGGTGGATTGGATAAAATAAATGGGAATCCTAGTTTTCTTTGTGAAGAGCTAGTGAAGATTATGTGAGGCAGGATTCTGAAAGAAAGCGGGGGAATAAAACCTCCTCTCCAAAGAGATCCCAGCAGATGGCAACCGTGCAAAGGTAGACGAAGAACCTAGAAAGAGGAAGGAAGTGCCACCTTGATTCCCTGGATAGTTCAAGATCTCACTTTTCCCTCCTGTTGTTCTAGTGACTTTTAGAGAGGACAATTCCAGAGAAAGATGGTTTCAAAAAGAAAAGAAACCCAAATTGAATCCAATTCTGCCTTACTTATGTGAGAGCACCTGTTAATGTGGTATACAACTGGTCCCAGGCAGACTCCTGAGAAAGATCACTTTGTAAACCACTCTTCTGTTGAGGGAAGGCCAACAATTGTCCTTTGTCCATGAAGTCCTCCCATCATCCCACTATGAAGCTGCTTGTCCAAGCTGCTGCAAGGTTTGGGCAAGAAGAAATTATTCCATTGTCTTGTAGAAATTAGGTCAGTAAGGTGATGTCAATCATGATGTAAGGCTTTCCTTGCATGCTGGCTATTCCTGATGTGGGAAATCATGAGTTGCTCCCTGGCTGCATGTACTTCTTTCAGTCCATAATATGGGCACATAGAAAATGGCCTGCTCCATGTAAGAGCCATTCAAGTTCTAAAATAATTAAGTTAATAAATGTCCTGATCACTCTTGGACTTAGCGATAAGTTTTAATTTCACACTTTTTTCCCTTTTTTTTTTTGAGATATGGTCTGGCTCTGTCACCCAGGTGGGAGTACAGTGGCGTGATCTGCCTCCAGGGCTCAAGTGATCCTCCAGCCTCAACCTCCTAGTACCTGGGACTACAGGTGCACACCACCACACCCAGCAATTATTATTATTATTATTTTTGGTTGGGGTGGGATTTTGCCATGTTGCCCAGGCTGGTCTCAAACTCCTGGGCTAAAGCAACCTGCCTGCCTCGACCTCCCAACGTGTTGGGATTGCAGGAGTGAGCTACAGTGCCTGGCCTATTTTACACTTTTAAATCCAAGTTACTAACTCAGTAAAGCTTGAAAAACATCTCATTGTATTCAATCTTCAAAACACTTTTTGTCTTTAATTTGTTTTTAAGCCCAGGATCAAAGTCTTCTACTAATCCACAGAGAGGCTGACTACCAGCCAATGGTTAGTTTGGATATGAGCCTTATCGTAGACATGTTGCTTTATCTTTGATAGGTAATTTTAATTATTTTGACAAATATTTGTGTGTCAGGTACTGTCCCGTGTGCTAAAGATAAAGCAAAACAAAATAACAAAAATTCTTGGCCAGGCGCGGTGGCTCAAGCCTGTAATCCCTGCACTTTGGGAGGCCGAGACGGGTGGATCACGAGGTCAGGAGATCGAGACCATCCTGGCTAACATGGTGAAACCCCGTCTCTACTAAAAAATACAAAAAACTAGCCGGGCGCGGTGGCGTGCGCCTGTAGTCCCGGCTACTCGGGAGGCTGAGGCAGGAGAATCGCTTGAACCCGGGAGGCGAAGCTTGCAGTGAGCTGAGATCTGGCCACTGCACTCCAGCCTGGGCGACAGAGCGAGACTCCGTCTCAAAAAAAAAAAAAAAAAGAAACAAAAATTCTTGCCCTTGTAGGTTTACATTCTGGTGAGGAAACTTCATTCATTCATTCATTCATTCAACAAGCACCCATTGATATTCTAGTTTGACTCAGGCCTTAAGCCACATACTGTGAACAAACAAGATTTTAGCCCTAACCTCAGAATTTAGTGGGAGAAATAAGATGTGTGCTCTTCTCTCCTCCAACCCTCCCCTACACACAGAACACAGAAGAGGGCAGGCTTGCTCAGCTTGCTCAAAGAAAGTTTCTCAAAGAAGATGACAAGTAAGATGAAACTTGAAGAATGAAACTGATGAGCGAGAAAGGCGGTCCAGGTAGGGAAGAGAGCGAGCATCGCATGCACGTGGCATGAGTCATGCTAGGAGATCCACGAATGCAGTTGAATGGATGAAGCTGCCCCAGTGGAGTGCAAACTCCAGGGCGCATGTTCTGGGAACTGTAAGTCCCTTCTTGTGGCTGAAATTTAAAGTGTGTTGGGATGGGCAGGAGATGGAGCTGGGGAAGGGGGAAGGAGGAAAAGTCCAGATGTGAGGCAGCCATGGCTAAGGGCCTTTGTCCTGATGACAATTAGAACATTAGTGGATCATTTTAATCAGCAATATATCATGGTCCAATGATGTTTTATTCTTTTCTTGATAAAGGTGTATTTGAAAAATTACACAAATAATATGCGTTTATTTTGGAAGACTCACTGGGGCCTTTCTGTGGAAGCAATGATTTCATTCTCCTATTTGTATTACCGGTACATTGCCCATCTCTCTCTGTCTCTCTATTGCTGTAAAAGCCCCTTTCTCTCTGATTGGACTTGACACACAGAAGGATCTCAGTAAAGATTTGCTGTTGTTGATGTCCACAGACACTGGCAAGGTGCAGCCAGATTACACAAGGCCGTGATCTGGTCCAGACATGACACTGAGAAACTGGAGCTTGGAAAAATTTAACAATTCCATTGCCACTTCACTGTCATTATATTTTTTAAATTCTTATTTTGAAAAACTTTTTATTATGGAAAAATTCATATATTAATGCATATTTTAAAAGTAGGAAGAGGGCGGGCGTGGTGGTTTATGCCTGTAATCCCAGCACTTTGGGAGGCCAAAGTGGGAGGATCATGAGGTCAGGAGTTTGAGACCAGCCTGGCCAACATAGTGAAACCCCATCTCTACTAAAATACAAAAATTAGCCAGGTACGGTGGCACGTGCCTGTAGTCCCAGCTACTGGGGAGGCTGAGGCAGGATAATCGCTTCAATCCGGGAGATGGAGGTTGTGGTGAGCTGAGATCGTGTCACTGCACTTAGCCTAGGCAACAGAGTGAGACTTCATCTCAAAAAAAAAAAAGAAGTAGAGAGAATAGAATGATAAACCCTCACGTGCCCATCATCCAGCTTCAATAATTAACAGCTCCTAGCCAAAAATTGTTTTATTTATATCCTCTCTCTCTCCTTGACCTGCATTAGTTTGACATAAATCTGAGATATTACATATTTTAGTATGTATCTCTTAAGGATAAGAACCTTTAAAAATTTTTTTTCAACTATTATTTTAGATGCAGGAGTACATGTACATGTCTGCTCCATGGATATATTGCATGATGCTGAGGTTTGGGGTACAATTGACGCCATCACCCAGGTAGTCAGCATAGTACCCAATAGGTAGCTTTTCCACCCTTGCCCCTTTCCCTCTCTTAGCTCTCTAGTAGCCTGCAGTGTCTATTGTTCCCATCTTTATGTCCATGTGTACCCAGTGTTTTGCTGCCATTTGTAAGTGAGAACATGTGGTATTTGACTTTCCGTTCTGCATTAATTCGCTTGGGATAATGGCCTCCAGCTCCATGCGTGTTGCTGCAGAGAACATGATTTTATAATTTTTGATGGCTGTGTCATATTCCGTAGTGTATATGTACAGCATTTTCTTTATCTAATCCACCATTGATGGGCACCTAGGTTGATTCCATGTCTTTGCTGTTGTGAACAGTGCTATGATGAACATATGAGTGCATGTGTTTTTTTGGTAGAATGATTTATTTTCCTTTGGATATATGTCCAGTGATGGGATTTCTGGGTCAAATGAGAGTTCTATTTTTAGTTCTTCAAGAAATTTCCATATTGCTTTCCACAGTGGCTGAATAAATTTACATTCCCTCTAACACAGTGTATAAGCATTCCCTTTTCTCTGCAGCCTCAACAACATCTTTCATTTTTTGACTTTTTGGTAATAGCCATTCTGACTGGTGTGAGATAGTATCTCACGGTGGTTTTGATCTGCATTTCTCCGATGATTAGTGATGTTCACAACAGGATGCAATTGGAGAAACTGGTTGTCCTATTAAGGCTTTGACTGGAAGGGGATATGCTTCCTTTTAAGAAGTCAAGCTCAACTTGCAGAACTGAGAAAAGCCCCTTGGGAAACCTGGCCTCACACCCTTGTCTACACAGTCCCCATACAGGATTCCTAGCCTGTGGTAAGTAAAGAATGTCACTTTCCAACAGGCCCAGGAACCACATGTTCTTGGGACCTCAAGAAAAGAGGAGTTTATTCAACTTGCAGGTATTTGAGGATACAAACCCATTGCTGGGCATGGCTTTAATAGGTCTTATCTGAGATTCCTTGTGGAACAGAGTTCCATTAAAGCCAATGTAAAAGACCTATGTAGAAATAATTATTCTTGCTATACTTTATGCAAATAATCAGACCAAGTATAAGACTAAATTCTATTTTGCAAACAACACAATCCTTTGATAATTTGTCTTGAATGAAAATGAGGACCAGAGAGAGTGAAATTATGTTTCAAATCTCATCGTCATTAGATTCTAGACTCATTAGGTGTTTTTAAGTTTTTGCCTATATTTTTGGCTAACCCTGCTTATTCCTGTGAACCAACCAGCAATCTCTGGCTGCAGCTCAGAAAGAACAAAAGGGATGAGTAACATAGAAATCCAGATCAATATTCTAGTTCTGAGCAATTATCCTGCAAATCCTGCCAGGTGATGGGAATAAACAGGATGCCCTGGAGGTTTCCTTTGGGAAAGAAAGACCAAGGGAGCTAACCAAACCAAACCCCATGCACCCAAATCTTGGCAAGCATAACTATCGCCACTAGCTATCTGGGTGTGTCACAAGACATCCTTTTCTTTCCCTTGTTGGAGGAGGACTCAATTCCACAGCTGCACCTTAGCATTTAGTTTACGATAAGGAGTACATGCACCACCCGCCGCCAGACACATTTTTTTGAGGTGGAGTTTCCGTTTTGCTGCCCAGGCTGGAGTGCAATGGCGTGATCTTGGCTCACAGCAACCTCTGCCTCCCAGGTTCAAGGAACTCTCCTGCCTCAGCCTCTCGAGTAGCTAGTATTCCAGGCATGCGCCACCATGCCCAGATAATTTTGTAGTTTTAGTAGAGATGGGGTTTCTCTGTGTTGGTCAGGCTGATCTTAAACTCCTGACCTCAGGTGATCCGCCTGCCTTGGTCTCCCAAAGTGCTGGGATTACAGGCATGAGCCACTGTACCTGGCCTCACATTTTTGACCCAAACTCAATTCCAAGCTTTGGGTCAAGGCCCTAGGAAAGAAAACTGGATCTGAGGGATCCAGAGGCAGACAATAAGAGAAGTTAAAAGGCACAGCACAAGTGAGCATGACTACTTCCTGCCAATCAAGCCATGCTTCCCATAAAGGTCCCATAAAGGTCATGCTAGTATCCATGGCATAAATGAGGTCTAGGGAATTCAAAGGCTGCTGACAGCAGGGAAGATAGGATATATGGATAAAAGTGGATACTCCCACTCCCTCAGCCTCCCTGTTAACATGGGTGAAAACCACTTCGACACTCATGGGTGGCACCCTGTCACAGTTGCCAGGACTCGGGGATATAAGGATGGAAGAGAGAAAGAGCAACACCTCACTTTCTCTCCCTTACATACCCCAGATATTTGCTAGGAAGAGAAAGAAAAAAGGGATGCCTGGTGCCCTCTTTCTAGATGAGTAGCCATTCAATTTCTGTACCCCTTTCAAATGTATTCTGAACCCCTGAGACTCCTTTGAAAAACTGCCTTCTTTTTTCCTTTTTCCTCCTCTGTCCTCTCTTCACTGACAGGTAATTGTGTCTCCATAGTATGGGACACTCCTCTCAGATGCATCCTCCAAACTGGGAAAAGTTAATTTCCCAAACCTTAAAAACTGGTTGGCTTAGGATTGGGCTTGGGGAAGGGAACCCAGAAGCCTGACATGCTGGCAAAAGGGTAAAAGTTTGTTTTACCAGTCCTGCTTTAGGTCTCCCTTTCCCTGTGCAAACTGGTAAAAAGCCTCAGGATTTTTGAGCTGTCCTTGCCCCCACCTTGTTTCGTTTTGATATATGTTTTCTAATAACCCAGTTTGTCTCTTCTCCCCTTCAGGCCATCACACTCCAAATGGTCATGCAACTGGAGCCTTGGATGATGGCTCTTTTTGCCAGGGACCTTTAGATAGGCCTCTGAGGGAGATCTGACAGAGTGCCCTGTCACAGGAAGCAGTTAAGAGTGGTCTTCATCCTTATCCTTATCCTTATTCTAACGCAGTTAGATGGACTTCTTTAGAGTGGGAAATGAGACAGCCAAATGCATAGGCAGATAAAAAGGGGTTCATGGAGAACTTCTGACCAGCCCCACAAGTGTTTATATCAGATGATTTTGTTCAGATGAGGGAACCTGCACAGAGCTTTGTCTGACCATGCCCACATGTGCCCTGGGGAAATGGGGTGGAGCCGTGGGCAGGGGGAGGAGCCTGGCCTCCAATTCCTGTGTGGTGGCCTGGGATTCAGTCCCTGAGGTGAGAGGCCTGTTAGCAGGACTCCATCTCACTTTGTTGAGTCTTAATTCTTTTTTTCCCTTTTTGCCCAATGAAATCCTGCTCTATTTACCCTTCGGTGTGTCCATGTGTCTAAATTTTCCTGGCTTATGACTAGAACCTGGTAGTAGCTGAACTAAGGAGCAAAATTCTGCAACAGTATTATCCTGCCTTCCCAATACAGTCTACGTTTCCAAGTGACCAAATAGACCTGAGGAGGAAAAGTTCTTTACAGACAAATCCTAGCTA